>NC_067458.1:3974381-5231881 GCF_025434085.1 Hippocampus zosterae
GATGAGTGGTTGCAACAGATCCCGGGAACAACATCGGACATCTCAGTCCAGTGCTGGGAACAGCAAGGATACTGTGCAGAACCCTCAAGCTTCCTGGCCTCTTGTAGAGGACCCGAGCTGAATGAGGGACGGACACCACCCGAGGGGTGAGACGAGGATTATTATTTTTTTTTATTAGTATATAGCATTAAGTACAGTAATGTTAACTACTCCAGACATGTACGTCTACATGCATGTATAACATTAAATTTGGCCTTATAAATATTATATATACTCAAACACACGTACATATACCTGTACGGGGGGTCAGGGGGTACCTACTTTGCGGATTTTCCTCTTTCAGGAGGGGTTAGCCCATTAGCCAAATTGCTAGGTGATTTACAATATTATCAGCACCTACCCAGTAAGCGGGTTAGGAAAATAGTCCAGTTTTTATAAGGGCAGTGGTTCTTAACTGTTGTCACCGTGGGGCCCGCATCTATCTACCTGTTGATACAGTCGTGACCCACCTTTATGAAATTTGAAAAAGTAAAGTGCGGGGGGGGGGGGGGTGCTGGAGGCTTTCCAAGCTGTGTTCGGGCCGTAGGCGGGGGACACTCTGAACCGGTTGCCAGCCAATTGCAGGGCACACAGGGACAAACAACCACCCATGCTCACACTGACACCCAGGGACAATTTAGAGCGTCCAATCAGCCTGCCATGCATGTTTTTGGAATGTGGGAGGAAACCGGAGGACCCGGAGAAAACCCACGCAGGCCAGGGAAGAACATGCAAACTCCCCACAGTGAGGCTAGAGCAGGGATTGAACCCACGACCTCTGGACTGTGAAGTCTATGCGTGAACCACTGGAACAGCAGGCCGCCCTGGACAACATGTTGTATATTACATACAGTATATTTTGAAACGCTGTTTCAAATGAATTTGACGACAGTGCCAAAAGCATCTGACTACATACATCTGCAAGCCAAAAGCCGCGCTGCACTATGCTTGCTTACTAAAGTGAGTAATATTTCCAGTCCCTTACCCACTTTGTAATATGTTCCATGCGGGAAGTTGGGATGCATCAGTGTTGTACTGAAAAATCAGAATACAAATACATGTACATTCGCACAAACTGCCAAGGCCAACCCACATTGCCTCCGCGGCCCACTTTGCTTTCGTGTGTATTCCTGAATAATGGTGATTCATCAGGACATTAAGGGTGTGGAAAATAATCGATATTAATCGATACATCGATGCGCACGTACGCGATCCGAGTGCATCGGCTCATTCACTGGGTACGACGTGATTGACGGGTGAAATCGCGATTCATCACGATGCATTGATGGGTATCGGTGAAATCGCGATTCATCACGATGCATTGATGGGTATCGGTAAAATCCGATTCAATCGCCGTTTTATTCATGTTAAACGTCACATATCTGCCCTTTCCTAGGCGCAATGAATGCACCATCATTGCTTTGCGTTTTGTGTTGAATACGGACGGTAGCCGTGCGTCACATACAGTCCAGTACACAACGAGCGAAACATTATGGAAGTTACCGCACGCAGCAGCAAGGAAACTACTATATTTAATGCAGCCGCAACATTCAAATCTTATGTTTGGAAATACTACGGCTTCGAAAAGAAAGACGGAAAGCTTGATAAAACCTCCGTAATTTGCAAGGAATGTCGCACTAAGAAGCCATACAACGGCAGCACCACAAATATGCAGACCCACTTAAACCGATGGCACCAGATCACCGACAAGTTTCCCTCCCGCTTCCCCGCCCAGTTCCTCGTCGGACACCGGAGAAACTCTTGGTAAACCAGGTCAGGATCAGAAAAAAATTGCCTCTTATTTTGGGAGTCTCCTTGCAACTCACTGTGACCGCGCAATGGCTATAACTAAGGCCACTGCTTATTTCATATGCAAAGACCTCCAGCCTTAGCGTGGTGGACAACGAGGGTTTCAGACAGCTCGTGCACGTTTTGGAACCCAGGTATAAAATACCAGACAGGTCTGTGTTCACTTACAAACATATTCCCGATGTGTACAACAAAGTGAGAAGTGAGATTACTGTGTCGCTGAACAGTGCGCAAAGAGTTGCACTTACAGTGGATGGGTGGACATCTTGCGCTATAGATTCATATACTGTGTATATATATATATATATATATATATATATATATATATATATATATATATATATATATATATATATATATATATATATATATGAATATATATATATGAATATGAATATTTCATATAAGACACTCAGTGAGAGTCTGTTTGTGTTTACACTATAGCAACAGCTGTGAGTCTCAGGTGTCAAATTGTTTACATTTTCTTTGCACAAAACCCAATTGTGAAAGGGCTTAAATAAGTTGTTTTACAAGTTCTACTCTTCATAAGGAATAAAGTGGTATCCTTTTTGTAATACCATACTGAATTCCATCTTTTTAAAAGCTTTTTTTCTTTGCTTATTTGCATCATGTTTAATTGCACAATATCGCAACAAATTGCATTGTATCGTATCGGATCGCATTGATTTGAACTTAATGTGTATCGAATCGTATCGCATCGTGACGACGGTGAAACGTATCGCATCGTATCGCCAGAAAATTCCATGTATCGTTTAAGTCTCGCATCGCTGGCAGTGGATCGTGATGTGTATCGAATCGTCCTCAGTGCTGAGATTCACATCCCTACAGGACATTTGACACAATATTATTCATTCGTGCTTCCTATCTGCAGGAGTCTGGATTCAACATGTTTTCCTCCAAGCCTTATGGTGAAGGAACCCTGCTCTTTTCGGAGTCCTCTGTCACGTTTCAGAGCACCAAGTATGACGACCCGAAGAAATGGATGGGTCAGCTCTATCATAATGCCATGAGTGCCATGGACTGTAAACCTCCAGGTACCGATGGCTTTTGTTTGTATCCATTTACACACATATGTGCTTGCCATGACTGACAGGAGCCGTAACAAGTCGGGAAATTAAATGTCTCGATGAAATTGCAGTTCACCATCAAAAGTTTAACTCTGCATGCGTGTTTTACTGTTTTCTGTCGCTGCTTTGGGGAGAGGGGGTGACAAAAAATATACAGTATATGTTTCAAAATTAGGTGATAAGTGAAGAGACTACCTCCAGTGACGTAACTATATTGCCCATGTCTTAAAAACAAATAAATAAATAAAAGATTCCACAGTATGTGCCTATCTACCTACCTGTTTACCTGTCGATGTATCAATAGAAAGCCCATTGCGGTGGTGTGTGCTGTCGACGGGCGAGCAGCAGAAATGTGCTGCGATGGGCTCGGCCTTTCAAAAGAAAGGGCTTACTCCGTCTGTCAACTGTATCTACGGCGACTCTGTGACAGACTGCATGGAGAAAATAAAGGTAAGGTGTTGAAATTAGCAACATTTTTGTCATTTTAAAACGGACTTCCAAATGTCTGAATTCTAATCACAAACTTGTACCTGTATCACTTCCTTCTCAGAACAAGGAGGCTGATGCCATCACTCTGGATGGAGGTTATATATTTACGGCTGGCAAGGACTATGGCTTGGTACCCGCGACTGGAGAGAGCTACACAGGTTCAAAGAAGACAGAATGAAGCCAGAAGACATCGCCAAGCTACAACACAAATTAACAATGTTTTACGTTCTTCCAGCGGATCGGGATGGCTCCAACTATTATGCGGTTGCGGTGGTGAAAAAGAGTAACTATGGCATCAGGAGTCTTGATGATCTGAAAGGCCTTCAGTCCTGTCACACAGGATTGGGGCGCACAGCTGGTTGGAACGTTCCTGTATCAACCCTGATAGAGAAAGGCCTGATCAGCCCTCAACATTGTCAAATAGCCCAAGGTCAGTGTCCGTAAAAGAAGTAAGAGCTGGTGGACTTCACGAAACAGCTCATTTTGCACAAATCATCTCACGCCATGTGAAAAAAGTCTCTGAATATTGTTCTTATTCTCCCCCAAATGGTACATAGCGGTGGGTGGGTTTTTCAAGCAGAGTTGTGTACCAGGTGCGAATCAGCCCAGTTTCCCGACCAACCTGTGTGGCTTGTGTACTGGAGACATCTTGGGGCATAACAAATGTGAGAAAGGAAAGGACCTGTACGATGGATACGACGGTGCCTTCAGGTAAAAAAAAAAATCATACCAAATCCGCTTCTTAATCGATACATTTGATTTTCTTCCCTATCATCGAATGATGGTTCTACACGGTGATTATAGTGGTTGAGCATGTCTGCTTCAGGTTCGAATGTCCGCTCATGTCCTCCTGTGTGAATTTTGCACCATGTTTCCGTGCTTGCGGGAGTTTTCTCCGGGTACTCCGACTTCCCCCCACTTTCCAAAAACTTTCATGATGGGTTCAAAGATGATTCTAAATTCCCCGTAGGTGTGAGGAACTATAATGAGAATAAGGGATAGAAAGAATTTTAGGTTCTTAAGCCTAAAAAGCCTCATTTTGAAAATAATAAGAATAATCTGTTCCACATAGGTGTCTGGCAACAGGTGGTGGAGATGTGGCTTTCATCAAGCATTCAACTGTGTTCCAAAATACTGATGGTATAAGCAGAATCTTTTTCAAACAAATGTTATATTTTAAATTAATCCTCACCTGAAGCTTTTGTGTGGTTATCCAGGGAACTCTGATGAAATTTGGGCCAGAGATCTCCAGTCCAAAGACTTCCAGCTGCTTTGTCCGCATAGCACCAAAGCCGAGGTCACTCAGTATAAATACTGTCATCTGGCGCGCGTTCCCTCCCATGCCGTTATGGTGCGGCCTGACACCAACATCCACGCAATCTATGGGCTCCTGGACAATGCACAGGTACGAGAGAATAAAGGTTGAAATATTTCATTTTCTCAAGGGAGTCTCTTAACTGCAATTTACAGTGCAACTCTGAATGACACTTCAAGGGAGTTCAACTGTCACAAGGGAGGAATAGGAATAGAGATTTTTTTTCTTTTTTAAATTCTGTGTTGTCTGACGTGGAGCTTCCATTTTCTACCCAAGCTTGTGTGGGCTTTTGCTGAGCACTACTACAAGCCCCACTGTCCATCCTGTTTATTTTAATTTTTTTTTTACAGACATATTTTGGCAGCGACACGGGTACAGAGTTCCGGATGTTCGACTCGCAGGAATACAGGGGCACAGATCTTATCTTTAAAGACTCCACCATACGCCTAGTGGGGGTAGGTGACAGAAAGACCTACCAGGAGTGGCTGGGCCAGAACTACTTAGACTCACTTATCAACATGGAGTGTAATGCATCGTGTGCAGGTAAACACATTGCTTGCGACGATAATATTTAATTTTGATGTCTTAAAATGGCATAGTTACGAGTGTAATGAGATGAATTTATCATGTGACCTGTTCCGTGTCTTGTAGTGATTTCCTCGCTGTTGTTGGTCACCGTAGCGCTGCTCTGCTCTGTGTTGACAGCCATCTAAAAGTCAGCATACGCAACTTCTTCTCTCGCTCCCTTCCCTCACCTTGTTCTCTTGTCCTAATCCCTCCATCACATAGCATTTGTGAAAAAAATATATCCCTCTTCCCACTGATGTAAACCTTTTCAAATGTTTTTATGGGGCCAAAAATGAAAAAGAAAATGAGTTTGTCTATACCACCTTGTTTACACCCAGGTGGCTCTGCCATATCAGAGCAGTTAGGCCTCGATGTTTAGTTTTTTTTCTACAGTAGCTTCAGGGATAGTTTCGAATTATCCATCACTATTTATCTTACAGAAGTGGTCTTCGCCTAAATAACTGAACCCCCACACGACGTGGCAATAGGTACCGCAATGCAAATAAACATTCCAGCTAAACAGAATTAGTTTTAACCAAATTGAAACACCCTTTGTAGATTTTCTCTTTTGTGATTCTCAATCCATGGTCTTTTGTCGATCAGAACTACATTGATGTGTATTTTCTTAAACCCAGAGATTTATTTTTATATGATGTTCAGATGCCATATCAGTGTATATGTACTGACTCATGCTGTCGAAAATTAGTGCATTCTTTCTTCTGAACATAGATTTTATTTCAGTGTGAAATGATGAAACGTAACTAATATTTAGTTGCCAGGCCAGTGAGTCTGCACGGGTATTAAGTATCTTAGCCAGATGTGTTGTGTCTCTTGTTACAATAAATTCTTAATGCATCAAAAGGCATTTGTGTCATGTTTTTCGTATCACGTAGCGGTACATGTTTGATAGATACAGCCAGAGTGAACTTCGTTCAAGTCCAGCGCTGTACAATGATTGCACGTAACAAAGATTTAAGAGAAAGACTGGATATGTACTCTGAACCAGATTGGAACATATAATCATAGAAGGCACAAACAAATTCGACTTTCCATTTTCTTTGTTGTTTGACCCAGGTTGGGTCAACAGGATACAAATTCGACTTTCCATCTTCTTTGTTGCTTGACCCAGGTTGGGTCAACAGGATAGCTAGTGCTTGTTTGACTTTTGGCGAGAGGCGGATACACACTGGACTGACTTCCGACTGGTATGAAGCAGCATTAGAAAGATACCGATTATTTGAATCAGGTGTGTTGCTGTCACATTGTTGAACAGTGGTGGATCAATTAATTTTTTTTTTTTATCAGAAAAAAATATTTCAAAAATTATTTTTTGACCTTATTTGATAAGATATGCTTTATTTGTCCCACACTGGGGAAATTTACAGCCTACAGCAGCAAGAATGTGGGTAGAAAGAAGAAAAAAACCAAACACTGTTCAATTAAGCGCAATATAAATACAAAATGGATAAAGCGCAGTGCTGTTTACAATTGTTTTTCACATCATTTAATTATTATTATTATTCATTCATCATTCATTCATCTTCCGAACCGCTTGATCCTCACTAGGGTCGCGGGGGGTGCTGGAGCCTATACCAGCTGTCTCCGGGCAGTAGGCGGGGGACACCCTGAATCGGTTGCCAGCCAATCGCAGGGCACACAGAAACGAACAACCATTCGCACTCACACTCACACCTAGGGACAATTTAGAGTGTTCAATCAGCCTGCCACGCATGTTTTTGGAATGTGGGAGGAAACCGGAGCACCCGGAGAAAACCCACGCAGGCCCGGGGGAGAACATGCAAACTCCACACAGGGAGGCCGGAGCTGGAATCGAACCCGGTACCTCTGCACTGTGAAGCCCACGTGCTAACCACTGGACTACCGGGCCGCCTTATTATTATTATTATTGTTATTATTTTTATTCAGCAGCCTGACAGCAGTCGGTAGGAACGAGCGTCGGTATCTCTCCTTCTTGCAGCGCGGGTGTAACAGTCTCTGGTTAAAGGAGCTACCTAGTGCTGTCAGGGCGGGCTGGTGGGTGTGGGAGGGACTGTCCATCATAGCTTTTAGCTTAGTTAGCATCCTTTTGATTTTGATAAATTTGAGACATTCTTGTATTTTAATGGTCAAAATTGGAATAGAAGCTAATTTTATATTTTGGATTCATAGTTTCCGATCTGACGCGAGGGAAGAAGTCGCGAAGAAGTAACAAGTTGTCAACCTCGCTGTACATCACTGACGTGTGCTGATAATCCATCCATCCATTTTCCGATCCGCTTCATCCTCACACGCTGCTGGAGCCCATCCCAGCCGCGTTCAGGCAGTAGGCGGGGGACACCCTGAACCGGTTGCCAGCAAATCGCAGGGCACACACAGACAAACAACCATTTGAACCCACACTCACACATAGGGACAATTTCGAGTGTTCAAACAGCCTGCCATGCATGTTTTTGGAATATGGTGGGAAACCGTAGTACCTGGGGAAAACCCACGCAGGCCCGGGGAGAACATGCAAACTCAACACAGGAAGGCCGAAGCCAGGATCAAGACCACAACCACTGTGAGGTTGATGTGCTAAGCATTGGACCATCGGGCCCCCCTGTGCTGATAATGTAATCGTAAATTAAACCTGAAGACCCTTAAAAAATTGATTTGGTGCAGTTTTTCTTGTTTTTTAACCAGATGTATGTTTTTGTCATACTGTATTTTTTTAAACACAGCAACGGTTGCACACCTTTTCAATTGTTTCATAATCATTCCATAAATTAACAGCTTGAGCACAGACAGGTATTTTTTGTAGGTTTGTTCTTGTCATTGATTTTTTTAACTGATTGCGCCCCTTAAATTATAATAACTTTCTCTGATTTTGAACAGCTTGTTTATCGTGACAAATTTGGTTATTGTATGCTGTGGACGTTATTTGTGCTGTTTTGAATTCAACTCAGAATTTGATGAATAACAGAGTCAATAGTCTAATCTATATATTGTGAAAGGCTAATCATTCCTGTCGCTCTTTTTTGTAGCTTTAAGGTAGACTGAGTATTATTTTATTTTTTTTTTGTAATACCCCATATCTCCACACAATATGTCAGATAAGGCAGGAATCGTGAGTAACATGTATTATACATTGTATTGCAATTTCGTATTTCGGAGATCCTTGGTTTATGAAGGATACCGATTGTGTTTTGAGATTTTTCTCTTGACATTTTCTCTCTCTTCAGTCCACACAACAAAAACAAAAGAATTGATCTTACCATTTCAATACTTTTGGTGTGGACTGTAGTGCCCTTCCAACGAAAAAGACTTTGACACGCCTGGTTTCGAATATCATAACTATCAGAACATAACTGAAGTACAGTACTCCACTGAGGAAGGCCAAAGCCGAGATTCAAACCCCCAACCCTCAGCCTAGTGAGACAGCCGTGCTAACCACTTGGTTACATGTTACGGCAGGTGCTCTGTTAAGTAAAACATTTAGTTGTGATCCTTTTTTCAACAACCCATCACATCTTTGACAAACTGTGTTTATACTGAAAATGGATTACCACACATCAATTGCAATGACTTTAATCTCGCCACAACAGTAAATCATCTCCATAAACCTAATATTATCGTCATATACTGTACCTTAAAATGATACTCATTTACAATGGCCTAATATTCGTGCCACATTGATTTGGCTGAAAGAAAAAGTCAGTTCGTGTTGCTGGCAGCCACCACACTTGTACAGTATATGCAAATTACACAGGCGCACAAACACGCGTCTGGATCGTGATGTCAGTGTGAGTGTTTTTCCACGTCCATTTTTCCACGTGCATCAAAATGCTCCATGGTTGGAGTTCAATCAGTTTTGACAGAACTTTTACGGCACGTCTGTGTGCACCCCGCAGCCACACTTAGATAAAATGTCTGCAGTGTTGCCACAAAGAGATGACATTGAATTTTCCAAGTTGATTTCAGTTCATCATTCAGGTTGAGGGATTATTTCTTAACCTGTCTTGATCCATCTTTCCACCCATCCTTGACTTCATTGACGAACGTCTCTCCGACTCTCTTGAGTCGCCTGCCGACTTCCTCCACGCCGTCGGGCACTCGACCTGTCTCTTCTCGGACCTGCCGCAGCGTCTTTGACCGCAAGGCTCGTTGCGAGGCGTCCCGGCCGACTATCTGAGCCTTGGTGATGGCGTAGGCTGTGATCTGCGCTGCCCTACGGATCGGACGAGACTCCGCTAGCTTCTCGACGACGCGGAGGTTGTTGAGCAGCGACAGCAACATTCGAGACAGCATTTTTTTACGGTCTCCTCCGCGACGCTCGAGTGAGCTAGTCGACGGTTTAGTTTAGCTTAGCAGGGGAAGTGGAGCTTGACAATCCCCCGAGACAGTATATCTCTGAAATTAAAACAATATTCTATGTTAGTTTGAGATCCGAATCAATTGGTGGACGACTACCGTGCTCTTGTTCAAAACGGTGGTAACAGAGGTGACTTACTTCAGTTCTAAAGGTGCCAGTGTCGTCCGCCTGTAGCACGTCAGAGATCAGGTGACAAACGAGCCCATGTTTGGACTTCCGGTTCTTCTTCTTTTTCGTATTATCGGGGGTTTGCAAAGTGACAATGCTGAATTATTGCCATCTAGTGATCAATAATGATTACTGCGTTTGCTTATACAGTGTACTTACAATACAGCAGGGGTCACCAACTATTTTGAAAGTGAGAGCTACTTCTCCGAAAACGATGAATGCGAAGGGATACCAGTTTGATAAAACTGATAAAATTCCCTTGATTTATGTGGTTTATCTTTGTGAAGTCATCGATCATAAAGAATTCTGACAATAATTATCACAATAATTGAACATGATATTAAACGGTTAATATCAATAGGCGACACTTTGTTTCTGTAAATCTCTGGAAGTATTAACATTTTCAAATGTTCACATTTTCTTTCTACAACATTCTTGCTGCTGGAGGCTGTAAATTTCCCCAGTGTGGGTCAAATAAAAAATATCTTATCTTATCTTAGCTTATCTTAGCTTATCTTAGCTTATTTCACCGGCGAGTTATTTTGAGGGGAAAAAAACCGCGGGCCACCCCTGAGGTCGTTGGGTGTTACCTTCTCAAAGCCGAGTCGGACTGGCTGGAAAAGGCAAAACCCTCCCGCTGTCATTAAGGAGACAAACAAAAAGTTGGAGTTGAGAGAGAGGAGCGATCATTCTTCTACTATTATTCTCCAGACTTGTTGCTCTTACTTATTAAATTTGTTATAATATATATGCTGTTGTAATAAGAGGGAGGGAGGAAGGGAGGGAGAGAGAGAGATGAACAGCAAAAGTCCTTTTAGAGACCTGTTTCACCTGTTGCCACGAAGAGAGATTAGGTTTTAGCTTTGTGTGTGTGTGTGTGTGTGTGTGTGTGTGTGTGCGTGTGTGTGAGTGTGTGCGTGTGTGTGTGTGCGTGTGAGTGTGCGTGTGTGTGTGCGTGTGTGTGTGCGTGTGTAAGACCCTCCCCTTCCGGCTCCCAATGAGGAGCCAGCTCCCATCGTTCACTTCAAAGAGCCGGCTCGTTCGCGATCGACACATCACTACTCCGTTAGTTAATCTGAGTGTGGAGCGCATTGGCGTGAGTTGTGGCTAACAGCAACTCCTATGAATGTGTGTTATTGCTTTTTTTGTTTCTTAAAAAAACGACAGGTTGTATCAGCGACTTGCCTTGCGACTTGCATCATTCTTTCCACATTGAAAGGTACTGTATGTGTATATAATTTTAATTGCAGGTCTACTCCTATTCAAAAGGCGGCGCTCTATATGAAGAGCGGTAGTCATTTCAGAAAATTGCGACTTCCGTTTCCTTCTTCATTGAACACACTCATTTATGTGCTGACTCAACTGTGTAAGCAACCGAAGGTTCAAAAACAAAGACGACTCCAGTCATGCGGGTTCTTCTACTGTTGGCGATGACGGCGCTTTCGTTCAGCCCGATGTTAGTCCGCGGATCCGAGAAGAAGAAGCTGCAGATTGGCATCAAGAAGCGAGTGGACAACTGCTCCGTGAGATCACGCAACGGAGACGTGCTAAACATGCACTACACTGGCAAGCTGGAGGACGGCACCGAGTTTGACAGCAGCATTCCCAGCGGCCGACCCTTCACCTTCACACTGGGAAGCGGTCAAGTGATCAAAGGTTGGGACCAGGGCCTGCTCGGGATGTGCGAGGGAGAAAAGAGGAAGCTGGTCATCCCCGCCGAGCTGGGCTACGGAGACCGAGGAGCGCCGCCGAAGATCCCCGGGGGTGCCACTTTGATCTTTGAGGTTGAGCTGGTCAGCATCGAGAGGAGATCCGAACTTTGATGAAAGAGGGATGATCAGAGGTCCTAGTAAGTTATCGGAACTCAAGGTTTCCAAGGTTGTGTCTGTAGGGGCATGGCGATCAAATGACCTATAAAGGCATATATCTTGGTGTATCTTTTAGTTAATTTTTTTAATATTTTTGTATTTATGGGTTCAATGCATTAAAATCAACCAATCCGGCTTACTTTCACTACTTTAGAACTCTATTTTGACTGACGGACTTGACTGTTGATGCCACAAATCATTCTGTAACAGAAACAAAAATTAACCTTGACTGAATTGAACTGAACTGATATTTTGTTCATTTTAATTCAGATGGTCATGGTAACATTAAACCACATCGATTGACTATTTTTCAATCAACTGGCTCAGCAATTCACATTTTGGTAGTTAAACACTCAAGTGTTGAGTTGATCCTGCTTTTTTGTTTTAAATTACTGTGGTCACTGAAATTCATGTTCAGGTATAATGACCACCCCATTACTGTACAACAGACACAATTTTCTCTGCATTTCATCATTGTATATTTTTTTAAACAACTGAATTTGAAATCAAAGGTCAGAAAATGGTGCCAACCAAATATAAATGCTGTTGTTCAATTTCAGTTTAGAAGGTATTTGGTGAAAGAAAGGCTTGCGAGATCTCTGTAAAGTGAAAACAATCTATACAGAATGATTTGATGCCCAAATAAAAACAAATCCACAAACAACCATGTTGACACTGTTTTATTTAGCGGGGGACTAAAGTGGTTTTACTGTGCCTACAGAAAGTGACTTTGTCATCATGGGACAAAAATGAATACAATTTTGGAATAAGGGTGTGATATAATAAAGTTGTATTGTAATCCACCACTGATTACTTTAGCTCAAATTGATATGTTGTACATTGTCTCACAGTTGTCACTGGGTGGTACCACCACACAACGGTACAATTACATTAGGCCAGGCATGTCCAAAGTCCGGCCCGCGGGCCAAAACCGGCCCGCGGTCGAATTTCATCCGGCCCTCGGCCCCTGTCATAAAATCAGTGCCGTCTGGCCCGCAGGTTGGGCGCAATGGAACACGTGTTGCATTGACTGAGGTCTCGTAGACTGGGGAGTGATGTTTCATAGAGTACTGCTTCCCTCTAGTGGCTAAATGAGTAATAGCATTCACTAAATGAGTAATAGCATTTAGACACTAGAGGGCATCACTCACGAGTTAACAAGACATCACTCCGTGTTTATATTGACTGATGTCATATTTCAAATGATCCTTGCAGTTGTGGATATGTGTATTGCTTGTTCATTTCCCTGTTGTTCGAGTCAAAGGTTTTGTGACTATTGAAAAGTCATGGTGATACATTTTATGTTTCAAATCAATCAATTTGCACTCTGGAGACTTCTGTTTAAGAAAAAGTCAAGTGAATAAGCAGTTGCATGTGATATACCTGTTTCAAATGAACCAAAAAAAATTCTTAAGATTGTTGAAATTAAAATATAAATGGAAATGTGAAACGGACTGGCTTACTAAAATTTGTTGAACAATATTGTTGTTCAATGTAAAGAATGTCAGCCAAGGTCGGCCCCCCGACATTTTACCACATAAAATCTGGCCCCCTTGGCAAAAAGTTTGGACATCCCTGCATTAGGCCAAACAAAAAATGTAGTGCGTTTCCGGTAACATGAAATTTCAGCATAGGGTTGGTAGGTCGGACAAAGTTTTTTTTTTTTCATCAAAAATTTAAACAAAATAACCATAAAACAAGAAGACATTGAACCCGCCGCTCCGTCGCCACCTGTTTGGTTTTCTCCTAGCTCCGGACTCGGGGGGGGGGGGGGGGGGGGCGCCGCCGCCTCCACTGACGTCCTCCCCCGACGTCCTCCCCCGCCCTCGGTGTTTACTCGGCCCGTGGTGTTCATCAAATGGTTCGCTGATTTTTTTCGATACATCAATGGATGCTATTTTCTTAACATTATTGCTATTTCATTTATTCATCTTCAGAACCGCTTTATCCTCACTAGGGTCGCGGGGGGTGCTGGAGCCTATCCCAGCTGTCTTCGGGCATTAGGCAGGGGACACCCCAAACTGGTTGCCAGCCAATCACAGGGCACACAGAGACGAACAACCATGCACGGCCACACCCACACGTAGGGACAATTTAGAGTGACCAATCGGCCTGCCATGCATGTTTTTGGAATGTGGGAGGAAACCGGAGTACCCGGAGAAAACCCACGCAGGCCGGGGAGAACATGCAAACTCCACACAGGAAGGCCGGAGCTGGAATTCTGCACTGTGAAGTCGACGTGCTAACGGGCTACCGGGCCGCCATATCTCTCTCTCTCGATAGATATAGATATATGCTATTTTCTTAACATTACATTGCGAGCATGCAACTAACATAAAAAACACAGTTTAAACTGTCGTCGCAGATCGTGGCCGCCGCCATGTTACAATGTTGTTGACGGACGACAGGGCAAACGATGCACGGGCTCAACTTGAATATCGCGAGAGTTTGCACCGATGTAAACCCTCTACACAAAAATGTAGAGGGTTGTTTGAGAAAAAAAATGCAGACCGTAAAATTTTTCATTCGACGTAGAAATTCTCGGTCAGTCGGGTTACCGGAAACACACTACCTTTTTTCTACGCCTTACGGAATGTCCTTCCTTATTTGTCACGTCCTTGTTTATGATGATACTTGTGCAGCGTGTAGTACCGGAGACAAATTCCTTGTGTGTTCTTCACACTTGGCCAATAAAGATGATTCTGATTCTGAAGTTGGATTATGTGAAAATGTATGGATACATTGTATGTGCCTCATGATGAATTGATGTAACTATGACATACATGGATTGTTCAGTAACCTAATGTTGCTTCTTTCCATTTCTAGGTGATGCTCCTTGTGATTGGAGACCACTAGGGACATCAGTGAAGAAGACATGACAAATTTGGGATGGGACTCTTCCAGCAGCAGAGCTACTACTGATGCATAATGTCCTGTTTTACAGGATCCAGGTTGCTAAAATAAGAACTAAAACGCAACAATAAAGACAAAAACTGCAGCATTCCAAATAAATACACATTTTTATTTTTCCGTTATCAGCAGGAATATTTGTCTTTAAGTACAAACAGATGATGATTCCACTTACTGTGACAATAGGCAACAAATCATATCAGATGTTGTTGACTTTATTTGTAAACTGATGATAAAAAAATTACATTTAGAAAAAAAAATGTTTTGTTTGGTTGCAAAATCTACAATATAACTCTTGACGTGTGTGCTCATAGCCAGTTGTAGACCACTCAGTGTTTTCTATGCTCACTGACTGACAATCTGGTCGTTTCAGCATGGCATCGTTGTTGTTAAGGCCAAAATGCCAATTAATCGTCAACCCCAAGCGTGTACATTTTTATTTTATTTTTTGCAAAGGTGCCACACCAGAAACTAATGCTATCTGAGGGCCAAGTTAACATGCTAACCTCAACATGCTAAATTGTTCCATGCTTGGATGTGGTATTATAAATAGGAAATACAATACTTAAACAGTGGTCCAGTGGTTATCACGTTGACTTCACAGTGCAGAGGTACCGGGTTCAATTCCAGCTCTGGCATCCCTGTGTGGAGTTTGCATGTTCTCCCCGGGCCTGTGTGGGTTTTCTCCGGGTACTCCGGTTTCCTCCCACATTCCAAAAACATGCATGGCAGGCCGATTGAACACTCTCTTGAACCTTGGTGTGGGTGTGGATGTTTTGTTCATCTCTGTGTGCCCTGTGATTGGCTGGCAACCGATTCAGGGTGTGCCCTGCCTACTGCCCAAAAACAGCTGGGATAGGCTCCAGCAACCCCTGCGGCCCTTGTGAGGATGAAGCGGTTCGGAAAATGAATGAATGAATATTTAAACAGAATTATAAGCACTTATTAAAATGACATCTTTCAACTTCACTAATTACATTTTGTGCACTAAAGGTCATGATTCAAATATACAAATAATTGGGACGTGTAATATTTCAGTTTTATACATCCATCCATGTTCATCACCGTTTACCCTGAACAGGCTTGTGGCGGGGGGGGGGGGGGGGTGCTAGAGCCAATCACCGCTGACTTTGGGTGGAAGGCAGACTACATCTAAAACTGGTCGCCTGTCAGTCCTAGGGCACACATGGAGACAGACAACCATTCACACCTACATCCTCAACGAGTGGGAACTTAAGTCAGGCGAGTGTACCACTACACTAATTGTTGACTCAGTGATATAAAGTGAGAAAATAATACACCCAATATGTACAGCCTATGAAACTATATTTGCATGGAACACATGCCAAACTCGGGTCCATGAGGGCTGCTGTCCTTCATGTTTGAGATGTTTCCAACATACCTGATTCAAATGTGATTAGGATCGTTATCAAGCTCCTGCAGAGCTTGCTGACACTTCTCCTGAACCAGAGTTTGACACCTGTGGCAGCCGTACAGTATTATCACGCTAAATCCTCTATCTTCCACTGTGCAGAAAGTAGGACGTTGCTTACATTAGGACCACTGTTTTCATTTTTGCAATTTTCCATTTTGGAAAAATAGTTGCAAGTGCTAGATTGGTTGGAAAACTCACTAAATATAGCGAAAACGTTGCGAGTTTGGCAACAGTGCTGACTCAAATTGTAGGTCTTGCTTGTTACCTTGTTGAACTCACATCCACACTTGTGTACACCAATAAAACCACATTTTTCAAAATAAAAGCACTGCATATTTTACATTTTACTTTGACTTGATGGTCACTGTGAGGGCTCGTCAGAGCCTCTGGGAAGGCCAGATTTTACCCTGGGCTGTACTTTAGGTATTTGTGGTCTCAATTGAGCTTAAGCTCCTGCAACATACAGTATGTACAAGAAAGCAACTACTTTTAGACAACAATAAAGGAACATAGGGCAAATAAAATAATACAAAGACAGATACTAAAGGGATCATTTCAAAATGAGCTGGTTGGGGTTTTAAAAGGAAAAAGTCCTCAAATTTTACGTCTTTCTGAAGGTTTTGAAGGCTATTCAGGAAAGTGAAACAGCACGCAGGAGCTACAGACGTAAAAAACAAACATTTTTTTAGGCCCGTGTTATGAAGCACGCACTTAGCTGTAAATATGACGATATAAGACTAACACGAAAATACAGTACATCTTTGTGATCAAGTGGAGTTGTTGCGCACGGACGTGTTTAAACGGCGGACTCACCGGAAACGTAGGACGAAACTAACGAATAAGTAGCATTTCGCCTGTTATGCGTTTATCCGCAATGTCTGTGAAATTGAATGCTCTAAACAGCGACTCTTACACCGATATCGGTTCATACAGAGATCAACATTTTAAGGTAAGACACAATGCTAACTGGTCGATAAGTTTACGTGCCACACCGACATCTTGGTCGCTAATTGCTGAAAACGGTTTGTCCAAGAAGGAAATTTCTCTTAACATTTGCGTAGCTTAGTCATACATTTTTCGACCGATTGTTAGGCAGCTATAAACGTATAGTCGCGTCTGTTAGTTACCTATATACCGTATGAAGCTAAACGTATCAAAATACCGTAAGAATAGATTGGTGACCACGGTCAAACCAGCGATTGTTAATAACCGTACTTTACGGTATTCTGCCACCAGTGAGCAGTGTTGGCCACCTTCAAAGTAAAAGCTCTGCGACTCGTGCATGCCCCCATTAGTTTGGATTTAAAATAATGTTATAAAATAACTTCTCAACGGTCAGGCAACGAAGAGTTCACCCAGGGAGAATGAAAACGGTCTCAGCCACCAAAAAGCGTTCTGAAGTTGTGATAGAAACAAAAGTTAATGTTGACTCGACATCAATGACTAAAATTACACCCGATTTGAGAATAAAAAGATTAATAAATAAAATTTCGTTATCCCGGAACCAGACCAGGTGTGGGGAACACTTGGCCACCCCAGGTTTCCAACCATTGTATTTTCATTACGATCTGATGTTGCTTTTCAAAACAAAAAACATCGCAATATTACGTTTTCAATTATACATCCATTTTTAAATTATGAAAACGATCTGTTTTTGTTATCACGCGTATTTTTTAATTCATGTTTATCGTTAACAATTTCAGATTTCCGAGCCTCTTATTTTGAAATGTAACATAAAATCTTGATCGGTATTTTGGTTGGATACTTGGAGTGCCCGAGTGTTCCATGAACCTGATCTGGTTGCGGGATAGTGAAAAATTGAATTTTAATGTGTTTTTTTTAATTCAGGTGCGTAGTGAAAAATTTCAGATTTCAGATGCCTTTTATTTTGAAATGTAACATTAGCTCTTGAAGCAAACACTGGTTTGATGCCTGGGGTGGTCTAATGTTCCCTAAACCTGGTCTGGTTGTGGGATAACGAAAACTGTGTATTTTTTTTTTTTTATCTCAGGCGTGTACTGTAGTTCATAATTTCAGATTTCAGAGCCCTTTTATTTTGAAGTGTAACAGCAGATCTTAATGAAAGTATTACGGCTGGATACCCTGGGTAGCCTAGTGTGCTCTTGACCTGGTCTAGTTGCGGGATAACACCAACTGAATTTTGAACAGATTTTTTTTTAAACCAGGTGTAATTCTAGTCATAGATGAAGAATTAACATTGCCTTTTGTTTCTATCTCAACTTCAAAATGCTTCTTGGTGCTATTCTGAAACTATTTTCATTCTCCCTGGGTGAACTCGTCGTTGCTTGATCGCTGAAAAGTTATTTTATTTCTAACCCAAACCACTGACATGCGAGCTTTGATTTTAAAGGTGGCCAACGCCACTCGCTAGCAGCAGATTACCGTAATGCAAAGTATTAACAATCGCTGTGGCGGCTGGCTTGACTTCAACTTTGTGAGTGGAGGCTGACCTGACTGCAGTAATTGATGCCGGTAAATGCTCAAATGAGTCATTGAGAACTTCGGTGTAGTATTGCTTTTAACAACACCGTTAATTTTACTCGCCAGCTACCTCTTGGTGGTGACTTTTGCTAATCTTTGTGAATATGTTCTTGTGTTTCCAGGGTAAGTGTCACATACAAGAGAAGCTGCTGAAGGCAAGCCACACATTATATGTGGGGAACCTTTCCTTCTACACCACAGAGGAGCAGGTAAGAGACACTGAACTATTTAAATTAATTAATCTGTAATGTTAGTTGAGAAGATGTTACATGGTTGTGGTATAGCTTTCCAGAAGAGCATGCGAAAATATTTTGCAACCATTTTCTTTCTCTTCCAAACAGGTTCACGAGCTTTTTTCTAAAAGTGGAGATGTAAAGCGTATCATCATTGGTCTGGATAAAGTCAAGAAGACAGCATGTGGCTTCTGCTTTGTCGAGTATCCTTTTTACTGTGTTCACTGTACACTGTACTGTGTAAACATGTGCCTGGACACACCTCAGAACGTATTGTCACGCACACAGAAGAGTATGCAAGAGTATGCAACAGACCTTAACCCCAGCTTGTGTAGATACTATACAAGGGCAGATGCAGAACATGCTATGCGCTTCATAAATGGCACACGTCTCGATGACCGCATGATCAGGACGGACTGGGACACTGGCTTTAAGGAGGGAAGACAGTATGGTCGTGGAAAGTCTGGAGGACAGGTAAATTCCTTGGTACCCCTTGCAGTTGTCACTGTATGCTGTTCTCCATTGGGTGTGAAGGTTAAAAGTGTCTGCGCTGCTTGCTTTTTGACAGCAAGGGCATGTCTCCAATCAAAAAAAAGTTGCGTGACTGGAAATTAGGAAAGACATGACTGCACAAACTATTTTTTTCAGCGTAGCATTTGTGAGAATTATCTGCTCCATGTTGAAATTGTACATATCCACTGAAGGACTAGGCACATTTGGAAAAAAAATGCCTGTCCGAGTGTAATAAGTTAACCACTTTTAATGTTAAGATGTCAAACCAATAGTCTGTTTCAACTTGAGTCACATGTAGGAGGAATGTGAAAGGGATTTGTGTCACATTTGCCTCGTTCCAGCCCCTTAAAACATGAAATGTATCCCACGTGTAAAAACTTGACTAATGTAATACATAACAAGCACTTAGATTGTAAGTGACATGGGGAAAAAAAGCTGTACGTTATATTTTATTAATGCTGTTCTCTTAAGTGGCCTTTTTGAAGCCCGTCCTTATTTTTGAACAGAAGTGAAATCACATGTAAAAGCTTTTTCAGCCCGCACCAAAGTAGGAGGAATGTGAAAGGGATTTGTGTCACATTTGCCTCGTTCCAGCCCCTTAAAACATGAAATGTATCCCACGTGTAAAAACTTGACTAATGTAATACATAACAAGCACTTAGATTGTAAGTGACATTGTACAAAAAGCTGTACGTTATATTTTATTAATGCTGTTCTCTTAAGTGGCCTTTTTGAAGCCCGTCCTTATTTTTGAACAGAAGTGAAATCACATGTAAAAGCTTTTTCAGCCCGCACCAAACTCGGTGTGTTGCTTTTTATCTGCATACATGAATTGTGATTGCAACTAATTCTCTGCAATATAGTTCGCTGGATAGAAGAACCTTGAATGTACTGAAAGTCTTTTCTCATGTTTCAGTGATTCTTTTTGGTTCTTTCTATGTAGGTAAGGGATGAGTACAGGCAGGACTACGACCCAGCCAGAGGCGGATATGGAAAGTTGGCTCAACAGCACAGAGGGCCACAATAACTTTGAAATAATCCGTCTTGATGTTTCATGGATACCCCCCCCCCCCCTCAACACTGCCTCTTGAGCCCTCATCACCTTCAACGTAGTCCTTATTTCTGACATAGCAATGAAGAGTCGTGGTGTTGAGTGTATCAGTCTCATTTTATTTATCTGCAGGATGAACGTAAAGCAAGCATGCCATTTTAGCGCCCCCTCCCCCCAAAAAACCACTCTTCACATGAATGGAAATGTCTCAAATTGTGTATACTTTAGTTTGTTTTTAATAAAGTGTGAACTTTCTACCTCTGCCAATGCTAATTAATTGTGTATTTGGTGATCAGTCAATAGGAATGACCAAAATCAAGTGACGGAATAATTCATTCATTCATTCATTCATCTTCCTAACCGCTTGATCCTCACTAGGGTCGCGGGGGGTGCTGGAGCCTATCCCAGCTGTCTCCGGGCAGTAGGCGGGGGACACCCTGAATCGGTTGCCATCCAATTGCAGGGTACACAGAGACGAACAACCATTCGCACTCACACTCACACCTAGGGACAATTTAGAGTGTTCAATCAGCCTGCCATGCATGTTTTTGGAATGTGGGAGGAAACCGGAGCACCCGGAGAAAACCCACGCAGGCCCGGGGAGAACATGCAAACTCCACACAGGGAGGCCGGAGCTGGGATCCAACCCGGTACCTCTGCACTGTGAAGCCGACGTGCTAACCACTGGACTACCGGGCCGCCCCGTGACGGAATCAAATTTTTGTAAAGTTTTTGTAGATGTTATAATGTCTGAACAACAAGGAACATTTGATTTCTCTCTCTGATGGCGTCAATCAAAAATGAATATTTGTACTGGCACCTTCTGTGATTGTCCTCTATAAAGCAGTGGTACCAAATGTGACCAATGATGAGTAATCGGTGGCGTACCCTTTCTAATGTACATTTTCTGAAATGTACACAAGAGGGCATAAGAGGACAACATAAATCAGTCAGACTGAATAGTTTCTGAAGTAGGATAAGATGATAACATCTCCCCTGCCACTTGATGTAATTTAAAAACCGTTAGCAATGCTGGTTTCGGAGATCTCTGGGTTTGAAATTCCACTTCAGTTTACTCTCGTAGATCTTCACAGTCAGCAAAAGTTTAATATCAACACTCACAGCTCATCTACTTGCAATCAATGACCATTTAATTAAAATAAGTTCTCATCCAATTTGCTGCAATTATATGGTATGAGGGTGCACAGAGGAAAATGTAGAAGCATTCTGACCATCCCAATTTCACTTTCCTTTCATCTTTAACTCAAAATTCAACATGTATTAGATAGCTTCACTACACCAATCAGAGGAAAGTTCACCTGTTCTACTTTTGCTCAACTTTTAAGTTTGTTGAAAGTTGAATCAGGGGATGTATTTGGCACTTTGTCCAGAAGGGGTTGATGGCCAAATGTGTGCGCAAAAAAGATAGCTCAGAAAGAAAGCAGTTATTCAATGACTATAAAAACAAACAAAAAACAGAAAGGCAGACCAAAAACTTAAGAAATATAAAAATAAATGAATATGAGGTGTTGCATGTAGCAAAAAGTATTTTTAGAAATAGACAAACTGACCCAGATTACTTTACTGACAAGGACAGGAAATTAATATATGAAGTATGTGGTTGATGTGGGTCAAAAACAAGCAAAAGAAATAACTCCGCAGCTACACGGAAGAAATTTGTTGAGGACTGTGGAGATGGGGCCATAAACACCCTGTAACCTGGAAACTGTAGATTAAAGAGGAAAATTCTAATATTGTAAACAGAAAACAGGAATAAAAGAAACTGATGGGAATGGAAATTATATCTTAACCATAAAGAATATAATTCAAGTAATTGTTGAACCATCCATCAATCCATTTTCTGAGCCGCTTATCCTCACAAGGGTCATCGGGAGTGCTGGAGCCTATCCCAGCTGTCTTCGGGCAGGCAAGGCACACCCTGAAGTGGTTGCCAGCCAAGTCGCAGGGCACACATCGACAAACAATGATACATGCTCACATTCACACCTCGGGATAAGTTAGAGTGTTCCATTAACCTGCCATGCATGTTTTTGGAATGTGGGGAGAAACCGGAGTACCCAGAGAAAAGCCACTCAAGCACAGGAAGAACATGCAAACTCCACATAGGAAGGCCGGAGCCAGAATCAAACCCTGCACCTCTGCACTGTGAGACAGACGTCGTTCACCGGATCGACATTTGTTGAACCATTAACTGATACCTGTATGTGACAAAGGGAAAGTTGCTAAAGTAGGAGTATCTAAAGTAGGAGACTAACATCTCTTTAGTCAATTAGAGGCTAGTCACCTTGTTATCGCAATTTTCAAAGAAAACTGTGAGAGGGGAGGAATGGGGGTGGAGGGGGTTAACTATGCAGTGGCAATTTTCATTGACTTAAAAAAGCTTTTGATACAATTGCTCATGATAATTTACTCATAAAGATAACCTTAACTGGCTAAGAATCTACAATAGTTATAGAATACAATTTGGACAAGTCAAAAACAATTTACGGGAGACCAAATAAAAAGTAAAATCAAATCAATTCTTTATTTGACATCAGTATTAATGGAGCGTTAATAACAAGAAAAACATGTCTGAATTTTGATATTTGTGCTTTTCTTCTCTCTCTCCAAAGAAAATGTTGATCAAATGCTTGCTATGTTATCATTCTGAACTCATTTAGGAAATGATGTGACCTCATTTATACTCTCAAAATGACTATCCAAGAAAAAAAAATGGTATGCATTTCCCCAGTGATCCAACAGGAGGTGCTATAGGCCATGTCTGAAAATTAATAGTTGACCCGGGAATATTGGTGTTGAATTCTATCAGGAATTTGCTGAAACTTTGTCACATTTTTTATTCCATGCCTTTAATGAAAGCAAGGGAAAAGAGAGAAAGAGCTTCTAGCAACCATGTCACAGATCTGAAATAACCAAATTCCAAACTGCTTGCTTTGATTTTTGCGAAACAAAAAGATCTTCCATGCAATTATTGATGAAAACAAATTAGGATTCCTGACTAAAAGGCATATCTCCAACAACATAATACCTGTGTTGGACCTCGTCGATTATTCTGATCTGACTGAAGAGGGCAGCCTTATATTAGTCCCTGATTACTTTCAAGCTTTCAGCAGGGTAGAGCACATTTGTTTTTGACTATCCCAAACAGGTTGAATTTGGGAACTACTTTTCCAGTGCTATGAAAATTCAATGCATATGATAAGTTAAGTGAACGTATAACAAAGCTGTTCTACCAGCAGGGAGATATCAGGCAGGGATGTCCTGTATTTTTCTTGTGGCGGCACAGATATTCTATCTTGATTTAAATCATCCGATTTTGAGGGCATCTCGATTGCTGCGGAAACATTTTCTCTCAGCTGGCAGATGATACAGATTTTTAAAAAACGACTAACAACGCAATCCCATCCATCCATCCATCCATCCATCCATCATCTACCGCTTATCCGGGGCCGGGTCGTGGGGCAACAGCTTTAGCAGGGAAGCCCAGACTTCCCTCTCCCTAGCTACTTCTTCCAGCTCTCCCCGGGGATCCCGAGTCGTTCCCAGGCAAGCTGGGTGACATAGTCTCTCCAGCGTGTCCTGGGTCTTCCTCGGGGTCTCCTCCCGGTGGGACATGACCGGAACACCTCACCGGGGAGGTGCTCAGGAGGCATCCGAATCAGATGCCCAAGCCACCTCATCTGGCTCCTCTCGATGTGGAGGAGAAGCGGCTCGACTCTGAGCCCCTCCCGGATGACCGAGCTCCTCACCTTATCTCTAAGGGAGAGCCCGGACACCCTGCGGAGAAAGCTCATTTCGGCCGCTTGTATCCGGGATCTCGTTCTTTCGGTCACGAACCATAGCTCGTGACCATAGATGAGGGTTGGGACGTAGATCGACCGGTAAATTGAGAGATTCGCCCTTTGGCTCAGCTCCTTCTTCACCACGACAGACCGATACAGCGTCCGCATCACAGCAGACGCTGCACCGATCCGCCTGTCGATCTCCCGCTCCCTCCTGCCCCCACTCGTGAACAAGACCCCAAGATACTTGAACTCCTCCACTTGGGGCAAGATCTCCTCCCCGACCCGGAGGGGGCACTCCACCCTTTTCCGACTGAGGACCATGGTTTCAGATTTGGTGGTGCTGATTTTCATCCCAACCGCTTCACACTCGGCTGCGAAACGCTCCAGTGAGAGTTGGAGAGCCCCGTTTGAAAGAGCCAACAGAACCACATCATCTGCAAAAAGCAGGGATGCAATACTGAGGCCCCCAAAACGGACCCCCTCAACGCTTCGGCTGCGCCTAGAAATTCTGTCCATAAAGGTTATGAACAGAATCGGCGACAAAGGGCAGCCTTGGCGGAGTCCTACCCCCACTGGAAACGATTCCGACTTACTGCCGGCAATGCGAACCAAACTCTGACATCGGTGGTACAGTGACCGAACAGCCCGTATCAGTGGGTTCGGTACCCTATACCCTCGAAGCACCCCCCACAGAACTCCCTGAGGGACACGGTCAAACGCCTTCTCCAAGTCCACAAAACACATGTAGACTGGTTGGGCGAATTCCCACATACCCTCGAGGACCCTGCTAAGGGTGTAGAGCTGGTCCACTGTTCCACGGCCGGGACGAAAACCACACTGCTCCTCCTCAATCTGAGGCTCGACTTCTTGACGGACCCTCCTCTCCAGCACCTCTGAATAGACCTTACCAGGGAGGCTGAGGAGTGTGATCCCTCTGTAGTTGGAACACACCCTGCGGTCCCCCTTTTTAAAAAGAGGGACCACCACCCCGGTCTGCCAATCCAGAGGCACTCTCCCTGTTGACCACGCGATGTTGCAGAGGCGTGTCAACCAGGACAGCCCGACAACATCCAGAGCCTTGAGGAACTCCGGGCGGATCTCATCCACCCCTGGGGCCTTGCCACCGAGGAGCTTTTTAACCACATCGGTGACTTCAACCACAGAGATAGGAGAGCCCACCCCAGAGTCCCTAGGCTCTGCTTCCTCCAAGGAAGATGTGTTGGTGGAGTTGAGGAGGTCTTCGAGGTACTCTGTCCACCGGTTCACAACGTCCCGAGTCGAAGTCAGCAGCGCCCCATCCCCACTGTACACAGTGTTAATGGTGCACCGCTTCCCCCTCCTGAGACGTCGGATGGTGGACCAGAATTTCCTCGAAGCCGTCCGGAAGTCGGCTTCCATGTCCTCACCAAACTCTTCCCACGCTCGGGTTTTTGCCTCGGCGACCACCGAAGCTGCGTTCCGCTTGGCCAGTCGATACCCGTCAGCTGCCTCTGGGGTCCCACAGGCCATAAAGGCTCAATAGGACTCCTTCAGCTTGACGGCATCCCTTACTGCTGGTGTCCACCAGCGAGTACGAGGGTTGCCGCCACGACAGGCACGAACCACCTTACGGCCACAACTCAGATTGGCCGCCTCAACAATAGAGGCACGGAACATGGTCCACTCGGACTCAATGTCCCCTGTCTCCCCCGGAACATGGGAAAAGCTCTGTCGGAGGTGGGAGTTGAAACTCCTTCTGACAGGGGATTCCGCCAGATGCTCCCAACAAACCCTCACAATACGTTTGGGTCTGCCAGGAAAATACTCATTTTACCAAAATCAATACTAAACATGAAAACAAAAATATTATTTTTATTTGTACAATTCCCCTTTTCTTATCCCCTCTGAAATCACTGAAAAATATATCAGAAGACGAGTTTTGAACCATTTTAACCACACCTCCGTCATCACTTCTGTCAGTAAAGTTTGCCGGTCTGCCAGTTCATCTCTTGTCAGTGACGGACTACGGGCCTTCCTTTAGGACTGAGGGAATGCCCGCATCAGTGTGTAATCCTAATGTTTTTGTCATCCTCGATCAAAAAAGTTGTCCTAAGTTTCAATTTATGCTCCCAACAAACGCTCCCAACAAACCCTCACTATACGTTTGGGTCTGCCGGGACGGCAATTTCCCCACCATCGGAGCCTACTCACCACCAGGTGGTGATCAGTTGACAGCTCCGCCCCTCTCTTCACCCGAGTGTCCAGAACATGCGGCCGCAAATCCAATGATACAACTACAAAGTCGATCATCGAACTGCGGCCTAGGGTGTCCTGGTGCCAAGTGCACATATGGACACCCTTATGTTTGAACAAGGTGTTCGTTATGGACAATCCATGACGAGCACAGAAGTCCAATAACAAAACACCACTCGGGTTTTGATCGGGGGGGCCGTTCCTCCCAATCACGCCCCTCCAGATATCACTGTCATTGCCCACGTGAGCATTGAAGTCCCCCAGCAGAACAATGGAGTCCCCAGCAGGAGTACTCTCCAGCACATCCTCCAAGGACTCCAAAGAGGGTAGGTATGCTGAGCTGCTGTTTGGTGCATATGCACAAACAACAGTCAGGACCCGTCCACCCACCCGAAGGCGGAGGGAGGCAACCCTCTCGTCTACCGGTGTGAACCCCAATGTGCAGGCACTGAGCCGGGGGGCAATGAGTATGCCCACACCTGCTCTGCGCCTCTCACCGTGAGCAACTCCAGAGTGGAAGAGAGTCCAACCCCTCTCGAGAGAACTGGTACCAGAACCCAGGCTGTGTGTGGAGGCAAGTCCGACTATATCCAGTCGGAAATTCTCTGCCTCACAGATCAGCTCGGGCTCCTTCCCTGCCAGAGAGGTGACATTCCACACAACTCCGTTTCAATGTGCTTTGATATCTGCAGCAACATATATTTATTGAGCGAATGGAAACCCAACTCAAGTATCAACAACTCCTGTGGTTATAAAATGTCTGTCATACTGCAACCTTATTTTTAGTTGTAATAGTTGGCTGTGTGCATCACTTGAAGGATCCTGAATTATAGAAAATTAATTGAAATTGGGCGGCCCAGTGGTTAGAACATCGACTTCACAGTACAGTGGTACTGGGTTCAATTCCGGCTTCAGCCTCCCTGTGTGGAGTTAGCATGTTCTCCCCGGGCCTGTGTGGGTTTTCACCGGGTACTACGGTTTCCTCCCAAATTCCAAAAACATGCATGGCAGGCTGATTGAACACTCTAAATTGTCCGTAGGTGTGAGTGTGAGCGCGCATGGTTGTTCGTCTCTGTGTGCCCTGCGATTGGCTGGCAACCGGTTCAGGGTGTCCCCCGCCTACTGCCCGAAGACAGCTGGGATAGGCTCCAGCACCCCCCGCGACCCTGGTGAGGATCAAGCGGCTCGGAAGATGAATGAATATATATATATATATATATATATATATATATATATATATATATATATATATATATATATATATATATTGACGACAGCTCAGGTCACACAGCGCATGGGCTTGTCGCACTTGCTGTATAGACATGAGGCACTCGCATCAGAGTTCAAAATAATTCCCATTTGATTAAGATGGTAAATGGAGTGTATCTACATAACATGGTGCCTGCCCAGAGAGCTTTGCACACATCCACATACATTTCACATAGCCTACACTGTTGAACTCTGGAGCACGCTGGTGGCTGTGTCCTTTCATTTTAACTCTTAAAATGCCAAAAAGTTTGATTTTGAAGTGTTGATGACCATGAAACTCCTGTCGCATTCATTCATTCATCTTCCAAGCCGCTTGATCCTCACTAGGGTTGCGGGGGGTGCTGGAGCCTATCCCAGCTGTCTTCGGGCAGTAGGCGGGGGACACCCTGAATCGGTTGCCAGCCAATCGCAGGGCACACAGAAACGAACAACCATTTGCACTCACACTCACACCTAGAGACAATTTAGAGCAGGGGTGTCCAAACTTTTTGCCAAGGGGGCCAGATTTTATGTAGTAATATGTCGGGGGGCCGACCTTGGCTGACATTCTTTACATTGAACAACAATATTGTTCAACAAATTTTAGTAAGCTAGTCTGTTTTACATTTCCATTTTTATTTTAATTTCAACAATCTTAAGAATTTCTTTTGGTTCATTTGAAACAGGTATATCACATGCAACTGCTTATTCACTTGACTTTTTCTTAAACAAAAGTCTCCTGAGTGCAAATTGATTGATTTGAAACATAAAATGTATCACCATGACTTTTCAATAGTCACAAAACCTTTGACTCGAACAACAGGGAAATGAACAAGCAATACACATATCCACAACTGCAAGGATCATTTGAAATATGACATATCAGTCAATATAAACACGGAGTGATGTCTTGTTAACTCGTGAGTGATGCCCTCTAGTGTCTAAATGCTATTACTCATTTAGTGAATGCTATTACTCATTTAGCCACTAGAGGGAAACAGTACTCTATGAAACATCACTCACCAGTCTACGAGACCTCAGTCAATGCAACACGTGTTCCATTGCGCCCAACCTGCGGGCCAGACGGCACTGATTTTATGATAGGGGCCGAGGGCCGGATGAAATTCGACCGCGGGCCGGATTTGGCCCACGGGCCGGACTTTGGACATGCCTGATTTAGAGTGTTCAATCAGCCTGCCACGCATGTTTTTGGAATGTGGGAGGAAACCGGAGCACCCGGAGAAAACCCACGCAGGCCCGGGGAGAACATGCAAACTCCACACAGGGAGACCAGAGGTGGGTCGAACCCGGTACCTCTGCACTGTGAAGCCGACGTGCTAACCACTGGACTACCGGGCCGCCCTCTCCTGTCGCATTGTTGCTGGCAATTTAAAGTATATCTTGAGGAAACCAATACAAAGTAGTCATGACTATTAATTCAAAGGTTTTACTTCGCCTTCTAGCAGTTGGCAAAAAACGTTTGGTCCATTACTACCACCCTCTGAAATGGAGTGGGCGGTGCAAAATACCATTTCACAAACTCAGAACTCGATTCTTGCAGCACTCATACGTCTATTTTCCAAAAGAGAAAGTCTGGATCTGATGGTGAACATTTGCACTCAGCTTCTTTGGCAGAACATGTTTAGGCCTGTTCTGAATGAACCTGTCCTGTTAAATCTCAGCATGCTATTAGTGACCGCTCAGCTCAGTTTCAGGGTTTTGGCAAACTTTGTCTGTTTTCAATTCATTTGCCATGTGATTTTGAAGGTGACCCAAAGACTCAGCAAGACCTCTCAACATCTGTCCAGCCATCAGGTGATAAATGCATGATGAAATGTTTGGCAAACCAGCCAGATGTCAAAGTGTCAAAATGAAGGCAATGTTAATGCAGAGCGACGTGGCCTACTGCTGTTTTATATGAGCTGTCTGAAATATATTGAATTTAAAAAAGTGTTTTGAATGTAAATCTTTGACTGCCTCGGACATGTTAAACTAAGTGGTCCAAAAAAAAAAACAATCATAATAATAATAATAATTAAATGATGTGAAGGAAAATTGTAAATAGTACTGCGATTTATCCATTTGTGTTCATATTGTATTTAATTGAAAGATGTTTGTTGTTGTTTTTTTTTCTCTTCTTCTTTCTACATACATTCTTGCTGCTGGAGGCTGTAAATTTCCCCATTGTGGGACAAATAAAGGATATCTTATCTTATCTTATCTTGTCAATGTAACACCAACATTCTGATTTTCATACCGTTCCCGAGCTGTTAACTCGGGAACAATGCGGATCACTCAGTGAGGCGGCACGGTGGAGGCTGGTCAGCACGTCCGCCTCACAGTGCAGAGGTGCAGGGTGCAATTCTGGGCCTGTCCTTCCTGTGTGCCGTTTGCATGTTCTCCCTGTGCCCTAAATTGTCCCAAGAAATCATTGTAAGTATGAATGGTTATTTTTCTCTGTGTGCCCTGCGATTGGCTGGCAACCAGTTCAGTGTGTACCCCGCCAACCGCCTGAAGATAGCTGGGACAGGTTCCAGCACCCTCCTGGGGATAAAACGATTCAGATAATGGACAGAGAGATCAGAATCAGAATCAGAATCATCTTTATTGGCCAAGTATGTAGAACACACAAGGAATTTGTCTCCGGTATAACACGCTGCACTAGTATCATCGTAAACAACAAAATCATTGAACCATTTTAGAGTATACTAGTAGTTTTGTAGTACCATTTTGTGGTGCAAGAAGAGTGACTATGTCAGTGACTGTTTAAGGAGTTAATGGCTAGAGGGAAGAAGCTGTTTAAGTGTCTACTGGATTTGGTGCGCATGGATCTGTAGCGTCTGCCTGAGGGGAGTGGCTGAAAAAGGTGGTGGGCAGGGTGCGGGGGATCCAGGAGGATTTTCCGTGCCCTTGTCTTGATTCTTGCAGTGTGCAAGTCCTCAAGAGTGGGTAGGGCGGTGCCAACGATTTTTTTCTGCCGTCCTAACTGTCCGTTGAAGTCGGATTTTGTCCTTTTTTGTGGCGGCCCCAAACCAAACCGTGATGGAAGAACACAGGATTGATTCGATGACTGCCGTGTAGAACTGTCGTAGCACCTCCTGTGGCAGGCCATGCTTCCTCAGCAGCCTCAGGAAGTACATCCGCTGCCGGGCCCTTTTCAGGATGGAGATGGTGTTGACTTCCCACTTCATGTCCTGGGAGACTGTGATTCCCAGGAACTTGAAGGTCTCGACGGTTGACACAGGGCAGTTGGATAGTGTGAGGGGCAACTGAGGAGAAGAATGTTTCCTGAAGTCCACGATCATCTCTACAGTCTTGAGCGTGTTCAGCCCGAGGTTGTGTCGGCCGCACCAGAGCTCCAGCTGCTCCACTTGCTGGCGGTACGCAGACTCGTCGCCGTCTCTGATGAGACAGATGACCGTGGTGTCGTCTGCGAACTTTATGAGTTTGACAGCTGGATCTGTTGAGGTGCAATCGTTTGTGTAGAGAGAGAAGAGCAGTGGCGAGAGGACACATCCCTGTGGGGCTCAAGTGCCTGTGGTGCGTATTGATGATGTTGTTGCTCCCAGTCTTACCCGTTTTGTCCGTCCCGTCAGGAAGCTGAGGATCCACTGGCAGATCGTAGGGGACACACCGAGGTGGAGTAGTTTGGGGTTGAGGAGTTCCGGGATGATGGTGTTGAACACACAAACAGAATCTTTGCGTAGGTCCCTGTGCTGTCGAGGTGCTTGAGGATGTAGTGCAGACCTATGTTGACTGCGTCTTCCACAGACCTGTTTGCCCGGTAGGCAAACTGGAGAGGGTCCAGTAAGGGTCCAGTGACGTTCTTTAGGTGGTTCAGCACAAGGCGTTCAAAGGACTTCATGACCACAGACGTCAGGGCGACAGGCCTGTAGTCGTTCAGTTCCGATGTTGCCGATTTCTTGGGAACTGGGATGATGGTAGACTGTTTGAAGCAGGATGGGACCTCACACCGCTCCAGGGATCTGTTGAAGATTTGTGTGAAGACCGGAGCCAGCTGGTCAGCGCAGACTTTCAGGCAGGAGGGGGACACTTTGTCGGGCCCCGGAGCTTTCTTGATCTTTTGCTGCTTGAAGAGCCGTCACGTCCTGTTCGTGGATCTGTAGTGGAGAAAAAGAGGGTGGGGGGGGGGGGGGTAGGTAGAGTGGTTTCTGGTAGAGGTGGGTGTGTGTGGGAAATGTGGGTGTCCTTTTCAAATCGGCAGAAAAACATTTTTAGTTCATTAGCAAGACCCTTATTGTTCACTGTTTGGGGGGATGGCATTCTATAGTTAGTGATCGCTTTCAGGCCATTCCATACAGATGCAGAGTCGTTAGCAGAGAACTGGTTTTTCAGCCTCTCTGCATAGCTTCTCTTTGCGATGTTAATTTCCTTTGTCAATTGGTTTCGGGCATGTTTGTACAGTGCCCGATCTCCACTTCTAAATGCGGCCTCTTTCTCTTTCCTGAGTTGCCTGAGTTTGGGAGTAAACCATGGCTTGTTATTGTTGAAGGAGCGGAAGGACTTCGTTGGTACACACGTCCTCACGGAAACTGATGTATGATGTTACAGTGCCTGTGTATTCATCCAGTGTGCCCGTTGAAGTTTCAAAGACGCCCCAATCATTGCAATCTAAGCATTCTTGTAGAGCTAGCTTTGCTTCATCTGTCCATTTTTTCACAGTCTTAACAACCGGTTTAACACATTTGAGTTTCTGTCTGTATGTAGGTATTAAGTGGATTAAATTGTGGTCAGAAAGACCCAATGCTGCACTGGCGACCGATCGGTATGCATTTTTTATTGTTGTATAGCAGTGGTCTAGAATGTTGCCTTCTCTGGTGAAACAGTCGATGTGCTGCCTATATCTGGGAAGTTCACGGTTAAGATGTGCTCTATTAAAATCGCCCAAAATGATCAGGGGTGACTCGGTGTATTTTAGTTCGAGTTTGTTTACTTGTTCGGCTAGCGTTTGTATCGCCGTGTTAGCGTTAGCTTGTGGCGCAATGTAAACACCGACTAGTAAAAAGGAGGTGAACTCACGTGGCGAGTAGAATGGCTTGCAGTTTAAAGGCAGCGACTCCAGGTCCGGGCTGCAGTGTGCGTCGAGCTTCGTGACATCAGTGCAGCATTCTTCGTTGATATGGAAGCAAATCCCACCACCTTTCGATTTCCCTGATAGCTCCGTGTCGCGGTCGGCTCGGAGAAGGCGGAAGCCGGGTAGATGTAGCGCGGGATCTGGATGGCGGTCACTGAGCCAGGTTTCAGTGAAGCAGAGCGCAGCAGAACGTGCAAATGTTTTGTTGGTCTTTGTGAGGGGAAGAAGTTCATCCATCTTGTTTGGCAGAGATCGTAGATTAGCAAGATGGATCGATGGGAGCGGGGTTCGAAATCCACGCTGCCGGAGCTTGACGAGCACGCCGGCTCGCTTCCCCCTCCTCCGGCGGCGTTTCCATGCTGCGTACAGCGCAGCCGCTCCGCTCGCGATTAGCTCCGAAAAACCTTGTGGATTTTCGTGTGCTGGTGAAAAAAGACCGAGCGTAGACTCCCCAATGCGCAGCAACTTTTCCCTCGTGTAAGTAAGCCGCGCAGGGTGGTCAAAAACAAACGAAAATGACAAAAACAGGGATAATACTAGGGAGCGTGTGACCGAGGCTGCCATACCTGTCGGCGCCTGATGACGTATTCACTCAGTGATGCATATTATCTTGACTCTGATAAACATCAAAATGATTTTGAAGTTGTTATTATAAGGTCACATGACTACTTTTTTAAATCAACATACATTATGGCTTAAGTCCATCTTTTGGGCTCAATCTTTGAAATACTTGAATCGAATAGGCCATCACATACAGTATATCACTATAGCAAAGTGGAAAACTAATTCTCATGGGCAGAGCACTAAGGGCTGTCGTCAAACCTACCTTTATCTTGTCCAAGTCAAGTTCATGTCACAAAGGCCCGAGTCCAAGTCCAAGCCCAGATGAGATCAAGAGTAAACCTTAGACAGAATAATGTCATTCTGATCTCTTCTTAAGTTTGCATCCCACTGAGGGGCAAAGCTTTGCGAAGGTAGTAAATGTGGATTTCTTGTCAGGATTCATCACGGTTCGATCAAAGTCACAAATGTTTGAAAGCTTTGGACAATGAAATCTGTTCGCAGGTTAAAACTGTATTTGCAACATTGAATGAACCCAGACGAAAAATCTATATCCCAAAGGTTCACCAGCTCAGTGGAATACAAGCTTTCGATGACATGGAAGCCATCTAAAGCCATCTTTTTGTGCTGGAGCCCATCCCTGCTGTCTTCGGGCAGTAGCTGGGGGACACCCTAAACCGGTTACCAGCCAATCGGAGGGCACACATATACGAACAACAATCCATGCAACAATCACACCAAGGGACAATTGAAAGTGTTTCATTATATGCTCTGTACGTTTATGGAATGTGGGAGGAAACTGGAGTACCCGGAGAATACCCACACAGGCATGGGGAGATCATGCAAACTTCACACAGGAAGGCCACTTCTCGAAGCGTGCACCTCTGCACTGTGAGGCGGACCTACCGTCCAGTCGACCACCGTCCTGCCAGTGAAGGTAAACAACAGAAACAATTTCAAAAACCAAGTTGCTTAATTAATAATGTTTAACCTCGGGGGAGAGACAAGGAGGCGACTGGGCATTGGAGAGAAGCAAGTTGCACTGATTAGTCAAAGGCAGATACAAAACAGCGATGAACTCACAGTCAAAAAATGAATATGAACGCGGAGCAGCGGCAGGGTTCGCTCTCCTCGATTCTGTCACAGTCAGGTTGACCAGTCCAATTATTCACCTGAGAAATTTTCAGGATTATTTTGAAGTAGGACGTACATTTTCAGGACTAAAAACACAGGTGGACTTGGTTGAGTTGATAAAAATGTTTTCCAAGTCCAAAGGCCGAGTCCGAGACAAGTCCATAGTCAAATGCCAAGGTGTCCGAGTCAAGTCCCAGACAGCAAATGTCATGTCTGGACTCCAGTCAGAGCCTGGACTTGGGCACTTTAGCACTATTAAGTAGTTTCAGATTTTGAAGTCAGTGACAGTGCCCGCATTTAGCCTCATCTAAAAGGGCTCTGCTTGTGCAAATTGTGTATCGTGATTGTTTTTTTCCTCATGAAATAATATCTGGTCATATTAAGACATGAATTAAATACAACAGAGTTTTGTCAGCAGTTTTCTTGTATGTAAAAAGAAAAAAATGAACAAAGCTGGACAATTTGGTTCCACAGCTGTGCAGATTTTGCAGTAGATTATTATTCACATTATGAACTGTCACCAGCCTTTATGAGCACGATCCAACTTGTTCTCAAAGAGATGTGGTGAGTTCATTATATGGGAAGTTGAGTAAGTTGTTTTGTTACAGTTAAAAAGTTTCGTGAATACTGAATAGATAAAAATTAACATGAGCATTAATGAGGGTGAAAAGCCACTCAGTCAACAACAGATGACTTTTTGCCCTGTGTGTGTTTTTTTCATGTTTGTTTTTGCATTGTGGCATTTCTAAGTTTTGGAGTGGAAACCAAGAAGGAAGGTTTTCATGCATTAAGAAGTGAACCTAATGCCATTATCAAGAGAGGCACAAATTACAGTATACTGCCATGCGATGCGATGCGAGTTTGTTTATTGAACATAAAACATATACATAATAATTTGACAGAAAATAAGGTAGATAAAAAAGTAAAAAGAAAGAAATTAGTCTTCATTCAACAGAGTTATTATGTTCAAGGGAGTAGGAAGAAGTAAAAACGTATCTAGTCCTACCCCGTTATGTGTTTATATCTACTAAATAATTTTTATATCAATCAGAAAAGAAAAAAGTAAGAAGAAAGAAGTCTCCATTAAGGCTCATACTTTACCCTTAACCGTGATATTTTTATAACGTTTGGTTTGTATCGGGATTATGTACATCCACACCCTGGCACTCTTGTGTCAATTTTCTCTTGTATTCATAATGGGTATTTCAATACCTTTCTCTATTTATCAACTTAGTTCTGATTTATCATTATATTTAATGTTTAGAATTTATCATTTTAACTCTGATTGATGTAGGTTGTTTGTACTATTTTTTTTAATTTGTTTTTGAACTCAGCAAGCGATTTACTCATTTTCAGGTCCGTTTCGAGATTATTCCACAGATTAACACATTTGCTAGATACACTTCTTTGCTTGATGTTTGTTCTTGTCTTGAGTTTTTTGAATAAGTTGGTACCTCTTAATTCATAGTTGCTTTCTCGAATTTCGAAAAACTTCTGAATGTTTTGGCAGAGCAGGTTATTGTGTGCTTTGTACATTAATTGGGCGATTTTAAAGTCAACCAGGTCATAAAATTTCATCGTATTTAATTTGATAAATAGTGGATTTGTGGGTTCCGTATATTTTGATCTATTAATAATTCGAATTGCTTTTTTTGTAGTTTGAGAATAGGGAGCGTTTGTTTTGCAGGCACTTCCCCATATTTCCACACAGTAGGTCATTTTTGGTAATAATAATGAAGTGTATAATGTGTACAAAGATCTCTTATTTAGCACTTCCTTGGTTTTGTAGAGGCTATTTTTCTTTTTACGTTATCGATATGTGGTTTCCAACATAGTTTTGAGTCTATTACTAATCCAAGAAACTTGGTTTCATACGCTCTTTCTATTTCAATTCAGTTTACCATAATTTTAGCTTGGTGTTTGATTGGTCTTGAGCCAAAAACAATTAACTTAGATTTTTTCAGGTTAAGGGACAATTTATTTTTGTCGAACCAGTTTTTTAAATTTGTTTAATTCATTTTCTAAGGTTGTCAGGAGCGGTTTCAGATTTATTCCAGAACAGTAGAAAGTTGTATCATCAGCAAATAGGACACATTTAAATTGTTTTGAGACCTTGTAGATGTCATTTAGAGATAAGATGAATAGTTTTGGACCAAGCACTGACCCCTGAGGAACTCCGTGAGTGATTTTCAGTTGATTTGTTTTTTTATTGTTGAGTTGCACGTACTGATATCTGTTTTCTAAATAACTTTTTATCAATTTATAAGCTACACCTCTAATGCCATATCTTTCTAGTTTTTTCAATAATATACTGTGATCTATTGTGTCAAGTTTTTTTTAGATCTAGGAAAACCCCAACAGTAAATTCTTTGTTGTCTATATTAGTGGCTATTGCTTCCACAAACTCCATAACTGCCATTGAGGTGGTCCGTTTATCCCTGAAGCCATATTGATTCTCACTTAACAGCGCATGCTTTTGTATAAAGCTATCAAGTCTGTGAGAAAAAAGTTTTTCTAATATTTTTGAAAATTGTGGTAGTAGTTGGTCTATTGGTCTATAATTTGTAAACAGATGTCTTTCTCCACTCTTATAGATTGGAATATCCATCCATCCATCCATCCATCCATCATCTACCGCTTATCCGGGGCCGGGTCGCGGGGGCAACAGCTTTAGCAGGGAAGCCCAAACTTTCCTCTCCCTAGCTACTTCTTCCAGTTCTCCCCGGGGGATCCCGAGGCGTTCCCAGGCCAGCTGGGTGACGTAGTCTCTTTCAGCGCGTCCTGGGTCTTCCTCGGGGTCTCCTCCCGGTGGGACATGCCCGGAACACCTCACCAGGGAGGCGCTCAGGAGGCATCCGAATCAGATGCCCAAGCCACCTCATCTGGCTCCTCTCGATGTGGAGGAGAAGCGGCTCGACTCTGAGCCGCTCCCGGATGACCGAGCTCCTCACCTTATCTCTAAGGGAGAGCCCGGACACCCTGCGGAGAAAACTCATTTCGGCCACTTGTATCCGGGATCTCGTTCTTTCGGTCACGACCCATAGCTCGTGACCATAGATGAGGGTTGGGACGTAGATTGACCGGTAAATTGAGAGCTTCGCCCTTTGGCTCAGCTCCTTCTTCACCACGACAGACCGATACAACGTCCACATCACAGCAGACGCTGCACCGATCCGCTTGTCGATCTCCCGCTCCCTCCTGCCCCCACTCGTGAACAAGACCCCAAGATACTTGAACTCCTCCACTTGGGGCAAGATCCCCTCCCCGACCCGGAGGGGGCACTCCACCCTTTTCCAACTGAGGACCATGGTTTCAGATTTGGAGGTGCTGATTTTCATCCCAACCGCTTCACACTCGGCTGCGAAACGCTCCAGTGAGAGTTGGAGAGCCCCGTTTGAAGGAGCCAACAGCACCACATCATCTGCAAAAAGCAGGGATGCAATACTGAGGCCCCCAAAACGGACCCCTTCAACGCTTCGGCTGCGCCTAGAAATTCTGTCCATAAAAGTTATGAACAGAATCGGCGACAAAGGGCAGCCTTGGCGGAGTCCTACCCCCACTGGAAACGATTCCGACTTACTGCCGGCAATGCGAACCAAACTCTGACATCGGTGGTATAGTGACCGAACAGCCCGTATCAGGGGGTTCGGTACGCCATACCCACGAAGCACCCCCCACAGAACTCCCCGAGGGACACGGTCAAACGCCTTCTCCAAGTCCACAAAACACATGTAGACTGGTTGGGCGAATTCCCACATACCCTCGAGGACCCTGCTAAGGGTGTAGAGCTGGTCCATTGTTCCACGGCCGGGACGAAAACCACACTGCTCCTCCTCAATCTGAGGCTCGACTTCCTGATGGACCCTCCTCTCCAGCACCCCTGAATAGACCTTACCAGGGAGGCTGAGGAGTGTGATCCCTCTGTAGTTGGAACACACCCTCCGGTCCCCCTTTTTAAAAAGAGGGACTACCACCCCGGTCTGCCAATCCAGAGGCACTCTCCCTGTTGACCATGCGATGTTGCAGAGGCGTGTCAACCAGGACAGCCCCACAACATCCAGAGCCTTGAGGAACTCCGGGCGGATCTCATCCACCCCGGGGCCTTGCCACCGAGGAGCTTTTTAACCACATCGGTGACTTCAACCACAGAGATAGGAGAGCCCACCTCAGAGTCCCCAGGCTCTGCTTCCTCCAAGGAAGGCGTGTTGGTGGAGTTGAGGAGGTCTTCGAAGTACTCTGCCCACCGGTTCACAACGTCCCGAGTCGAAGTCAGCAGCGCCCCATCCCCACTGTACACAGTGTTAGTGGTGCACTGCTTCCCACTCCTGAGACGTCGGATGGTGGACCAGAATTTCCTCGAAACCGTCCGGAAGTCGGCTTCCATGGCCTCACCGAACTCTTCCCACGCTCGGGTTTTTGCCTCGGCGACCACCGAAGCCGCGGTCCGCTTGGCCAGTCGATACCCGTCAGCTGCCTCTGGGGTCCCACAGGCCATAGAGGCTCGATAGGACTCCTTCTTCAGCTTGACGGCATCCCTTACTGCTGGTGTCCACCAGCGAGTAAGACAGGCACCAACCACCTTACGGCCACAACTCAGATTGGCCGCCTCAACAATAGAGGCACGGAACATGGTCCACTCGGACTCAATGTCCCCCGTCTCCCCCGGAACATGGGAAAAGCTCTGTCGGAGGTGGGAGTTGAAACTCCTTCTGACAGGGGATTCCGCCAGACGCTCCCAACAAACCCTCACTATACGTTTGGGTCTGCCAGGACGGACCGGCATCTTCCCCCACCATCGGAGCATACTCACCACCAGGTGCTGATCAGTTGACAGCTCCGCCCCTCTCTTCACCCGAGTGTCCAGAACATGCGGCCGCAAATCCGATGATACAACTACAAAGTCGATCATCGAACTGCGGCCTAGGGTGTCCTGGTGCCAAGTGCACATATGGACACCCTTATGTTTGAACAAGGTGTTCGTTATGGACAATCCATGACGAGCACAGAAGTCCAATAACAAAACACCACTCGGGTTTTGATCGGGGGGGCCGTTCCTCCCAATCACGCCCCTCCAGGTATCACTGTCATTGCCCACGTGAGCATTGAAGTCCCCCAGCAGAACAATGGAGTCCCCAGCAGGAGTACTCTCCAGCACATTCTCCAAGGACTCCAAAAAGGGTAGGTATGCTGAGCTGCTGTTTGGGGCATATGCACAAACAACAGTCAGGACCCGTCCACCCACCCGAAGGCGGAGGGAGGCAACCCTCTCGTCTACCGGTGTGAACCCCAATGTACAGGCACCGAGCCGGGGGGCAATGAGTATGCCCACACCTGCTCTGCGCCTCTCACCGTGAGCAACTCCAGAGTGGAAGAGAGTCCAACCCCTCTCGAGAGAACTGGTACCAGAACCCAGGCTGTGTGTGGAGGCAAGTCCGACTATATCCAGTCGGAAATTCTCTGCCTCACAGACCAGCTCGGGCTCCTTCCCTGCCAGAGAGGTGACATTCCACACAACTCCGTTTCAATGTGCTTTGATATCTGCAGCAACATATATTTATTGAGCGAATGGAAACCCTTCTTAAGTATCAACAACAACTCCTGTGGTTATAAAATGTCTGTCATACTGCAACCTTATTTTTAGTTGTAATAGTTGGCTGTGTGCATCACTTGAAGGATCCTGAATTATAGAAAATTAATTGAAATTGGGCGGCCCAGTGGTTAGAACATCGACTTCACAGTACAGTGGTACTGGGTTCAATTCCGGCTCCAGCCTCCCTGTGTGGAGTTAGCATGTTCTCCCCGGGCCTGTGTGGGTTTTCACCGGGTACTACGGTTTCCTCCCACATTCCAAAAACATGCGTGGCAGGCTGATTGAACACTCTAAATCAGGCATGTCCAAGGTCCGGCCCGGGGGCCAAATCCGGCCCGCGGTCGAATTTCATCCGGCCCTCGGCCCCTGTCATAAAATCAGTGCCGTCTGGCCCGCAGGTTGGGCGCAATGGAACACGTGTTGCATTGACTGAGGCATGGCAGGCTAATTGAACAGTCTAACTTGTTCCTAGGTGTGATTGTGAGTGTGGATGGTTGTTCGTCTCTGTGTGCCCTGCGATTGGCTGGCAACCGATTCAGGGTGTCCCCCGCCTACTGGCCGAAGACAGCTGGAATAGGCTACAGCACCCCCCGCGACCCTAGTTAGGATAAAGCGGTTTGGAAAATGAATTGATTGAAATTGTCATCAGTCATGATGCAGCTTCTCATTTGATACTGTTTAGGCTATCACCCTCGAATTTACTCGATATACAGTATATTTTTTTAACCTTCCCATAAAAACAATGGATTTAGCTTCAAACCAAATGTGGGAAAATGTCACAGTTTTCAAAGCAAAACCTATGCAAGAAAAATGGAAGAAAAATATGAAGCCTCCCTCAAGGTAACATTAAATTTGAAGCGTTATTCTGTTTCTCTGATGATGGTGAAATTTCTAAGATACAAGGACAGATCAAGGATCCTACAAAAATCAAAATACTTAAAAGGCTCCAACATCTACATCAACAAAGACTTTACAGTACGACAAAAAAGAAAAGAGCTCCTCCCAAAATTAAAAGCTGCACGTGACAGAGGGGAAACTGCCTACTTAAGACATGACAAACTTATCGTCCACCCCCGCACCAGTACTCCAACACAACAGGCTCGAGTTCAACACCATCAAGCAGCATACTGAGAATTATTCACCACCCGACGATAAAAACTCTGATCCTACTGAAGCAGGAAATTAACATACCAAAAAACATGGACTTTGATGACCCTTCCAACCCTTTGATGACTTCCAACCCTACTGACCACAAGACATTTGACCCTGAGAACAACTTGGACCCGGACAATAACTTTTTCAAGACCGACCGGCCGCGAGGGAGCCAGCGACGACCGACCGTGAGGGAGCCAGTGATGACCGCGAGGAAGCCAGGGACGACTGCAGGGACGACTGCAGGGAAGCCAGCGACCGCGAGGAAGCCGGGAGAATACCAGCCTGCGACCACCGCGAGGGAGCCAGCGACGACCGCAAAGGAGTCATAGACGACCGAGAGGAAAAAGTCTCTATAAAAACTGTCAGGTCGGTCCAAATTGACACTCAGGAATAACCAAAAGGAGGAGACAGGAGACTCGATTCTGGTACCAGGAGGGAATGAGGAGAAGCGTTCGGTTTCAGTTCTCCACACGTAACCCTAACGATCTCCCCCTTCACCCCCTCATTTATTAGGAAAGCTACTACATAGGTGTGTCCAACCTAAAGGGTGGGGGCTGTTGAACACACACTGAACTTGTTTGACTATGTGTGTGAATGTGAGTGCAATTTACGTACATGTGTGCAAATGTCACATAAACATCCCGTTGCAGCTGGTGTTGATGTCCCCATTCACGGTTCACCCTTGCTCACTGTTTAGTCTTAACAGTTATCTCTTCCCAACCACGTCCTCGGAAAGGTGGTTGCGACCCTAAACCTTTCACACAGTACAGCAAGCAAAAGTGAGCACATAATGAAGAACATATAATGATTATAGATGTGAGTAAATAATAAAGGATAAATCTTTATTGTAAGCATAAGCGTTATTCATTGCAGGCAAAGCCAACTAATGATTGCAAGCATAAGCGTTCTTCTTTGCAAGCAAAATCAAACTATACTGACAGGCAGAAGCATTCTTCATTGCGAGCATAAAATGACGACACGAGAATCAAACGAATAATACGCGAACGTATGATTACTAAAAAATAATAAATCCAACATTCCCCCCTGTTCATCCTACATTCGCTCGTATCGTCACACAGAACCTTCCCGACGGACTTTATACAGTGGAGTCATACCGCACACGCAAACATAGTTACACCTAGGGGCAGGGAGCAAAACGACTAAAAACCATCCATGACCCCCTGATGCCGAAGCGAAACCACGTCATCACCCGAAGAGGCATAATCAACCCCAGAATCATTGCCATCAAACAACAACAGAGGATACATCTCATTCACTTTAGACGTCATGGGCGCGACAGCTGTAATAATAAGCCGGATAAGCAGCATTCTGATACAGGGAATGCAACAGCATCCACACAACGTCAAGACAGCTGCAAAAAGAGCAAAAGAGATTAGTACATAAAACACCAAATCCTTGTACTCTCCCAAGGCCTTATGCCACCACTCCGCCCAGATGGACGTATTCACGTATTCCTGACGGACCCTCCTCTCCAGCACTCCTGAATAGACCTTACCAGGGAGGCTGAGGAGTGTGATCCCTCTAGATTTAGATTAGATCTAGATCTAGATTAGATAGATTGGAATAACTTTAGCAATTTTCATTTTTGATGGAAAGATACCAGCTTTGAATGACAGGTTGCATATGTGAGTGAAAGGTCGCACTACATATTCTATAATCTGCTTTATTATTGTCATATCAATATAAAAGCAATCAGTTGACTTTTTATTTTTAAAAGTTTTTATAATATTTGATACTTCTTGTTTTGCAGCAGTAAGGAACATTGTGGAGGAGTTTTTTTCTACGTATCTATCTATTTCAAACAATTTTGTTGGATCAGGAATTTATTTTGCTAGGTTACTGTCGATGTTGACAAAATACTCATTAAATTCAGTTGCTATTTCTGCAGTTTTTTCCAAAATAGTATTTTTGGCTTTGATAAAATACTCTGGATAATCCATTTTTTTAGGACTATTTCTGATTACTTGGTTAAGTATTTTCCATATTTCTTGTGTGTTACTTTTATTCTGCTCTAATAGTGCATGATAATGATCTCTTTTACTGGTTCTTATAATATTTACTAGTTTATTTTTATAGGTCTTGTATTTCTTTCTGCTTCTTCAGTTCTCAATTTTAAAAACAATTTATATAAATTGTTTTTCTTTTTACATGCGTTTTCTATGCCTTTCATTATCCATGGCTTACTTGGGTCTTTATACTTTTTGGAGACTTTAGTTAATAGAAAATGTTTATCATATAAGGAGATTATGGTAGACTGAAATACTTCAAACGCTGTATTTGGGTCTTCGTTTGAGTAGACCTCAGTCCAGTTTTGTTTTTCTAGGTCTTGCTTAAAGGCATCGATGGAACGTTGGTTTCTTAGTCTTATTTCTGTTATATGAGTTGTTGATTTAGCTTTTCTATCAAAATAATTATGAAAAACTACAAAAACAGGTAGGTGGTCACTTATGTCATTAATGAGAAGTCCACTTTCCATTTTATGATCAATCTTATTTATAAATATGTTATCTATTAATGTGGCCGTGTCAACTGTTATTCTGCTAGGTTTCAGGATTACTGGGAAAAAAGCTGTTGCTGTACATAGTATTTATGAAGTCAGTTGGTTTTTCTTGTGTCTATTTGGGTTTAATAAGTCATTGTTAAAGTCACTACATATTATTCGTGTTTTCTTATCGTTGTAGTAACTGAGCATATCTATTTGTTTTTTATTGAATGTGTCAATACATGATCCTGGTGTCCTATAGATGCAACTTATGATGATATTTGATGCCTTTTTATTATGTATTTCAATGGTTAGACATTCCATTAGGTTTTCTATTGTGTTTGTCAATCTCTCGATTTTACTGCATTTAAGTGCTTTGTCTACATATATTGCAACCCCCCATCCTTTTTTGTTTTCTCTATTAGTTGTAAACATTTCATAACCTTCTATTTCCATTTCAGTTGTTTTATCTTCATCAAGCCAAGTTTCTGATATGGCAATTATTTTAAATTTATTGAATTTAGTCAGGATTTCTTTGATTTTTGTGAAGTTTTTGTTGGATTTATTATTTTTTAGTAATCATACATTCACATATTATTCGGTTGATTCTCGTGTCGTCATTTTATGCTCGCAATGAAGAATGCTTCTGCCTGTCAGTATAGTTTGATTTTGCTTGTAAAGAAGAAGGCTTATGCTTGCAATCATTAGTTGGCTTTGCCTGCAATGAAGAACGCTTATGCTTTCAATAAAGATTTATCCTTTATTATTTACTCACATCTATAATCATTATATGTTCTTCATTATGTGCTCACTTTTGCTTGCTGTACTGTGTGAAAGGTTTAGGGTCGCAACCACCTTTCCGAGGACGTGGTTGGGAAGAGATAACTGTTAAGACTAAACAGTGAGCAAGGGTGAACCGTGAATGGAGACATCAACACCAGCTGCAACGGGATGTTTATGTGACATTTGCACACATGTACGTAAATTGCACTCACATACACACACATAGTCAAACAAGTTCAGTGTGTGTTCAACAGCCCCCACCCTTTAGGTTGGACACACCTATGTAGTAGCTTTCCCAATAAATGAGGGGGTGAAGGGGGAGATCGTTAGGGTTACGTGTGGAGAACTGAAACCGAACGCTTCTCCTCGTTCCCTCCTGGTACCAGAATCGAGTCTCCTGTCTCCTCCTTTTGGTTATTCCTGAGTGTCAATTTGGACCGACCTGACATTTTTGGGGGCTCGTCCGGGATCGCAACATACCTGACGCCTCCAGACGCTGAGTCGACGGCCAGGAAGACCGTGGCCACGGCAAAGACACCCTTTCTGGGACTGGGTTTCGACTCCTCGTCTGGGGGCTGAGGGTTGAAGCGAATCCCAGAGGAGAGAGGACTGGTCTTGGTGGTAAGTAGGGCGGCGGTGTCCTGTACGTACTTAAACTCCGCATCGACACTCTAGGTGAGTGTTTGCGCGCCGGGTTTGTAAAGACGGAGGTCAGGGTGGTCTTTAAACCTGTTTTTAATTGAAACCCTCTCTGAACAGGTGTTGCAGTTTGCGAGATCTGAATACCTAGACTACACCTGGTTCGAGAACCTATTTGAGCCTGAGAGGGGTTTGTTGAGAAGGAACTCTTTCAACGGTGATTGAGTGTTTGCGCGCCGGCAAAAAGCCGTGGTCTTTTTAAGCCGCAAAGCCCTGAGCCATACTAGTCCCTATCAGGCATACAGACCGGCAAGTCTCATAAACTGGTGAGGGCAACGGTGTCCTGCACGTGGTTAAACTCATTGTGTAAATAATGTGTATTAACCTCCAGGTATAAATAATGTGTATATAGTGCGTTACCTCTGGTCAAGGTAATAGGATAAAAGCAAATTAAAAGCGCATAAATGAATGACTGTGTAACTGTGTGAGTGGAGGTTCGCTACCTCATCTGAACAGGACATTTGTTGTGGCAACTGTCTGAGGAAGCAGATGCAAGAATTTCCCGCCACCTTGGTGGTAGAAGGTTGGAAATTACCTCAGTCGGAGAATTTGCCACCCTGTTCAAGGGAATAGTCAGCCTAGTTACCCTAGGTAAATCGCTGACTCTAAACAAAAATTCTCAAATTCTCAAAGTTCCACCCCCAAATTCGCAATGGGGGTTCATAATAGTAAGACCGTGGAGAGAGGTGATCCCAAAAAGAAGTTAACATGTAAGGACTGGAGATTCGGAGAGAGCCAATGTCCTTCGAAGATAAAACATTTAGATACGTGGATAGAAAAATACAAATTCGCTGGACAGCTGATTATACAAACGCCTGCAGAATGATATTACATCAATGTGCAAGAATGACAAAACGAAAATGGATAAGGATGGGTTTGGAGACATTGATTTTTGGGTGTCCTTGGCTGAAAAGAGGCGGAAAGTGAAAGTAAAGAGGGGTTTAGAGAAAGTGGAAAGAGGGGATTGTGTAAGTGAAAAGAATGAGGGAGACGTTATGTTTCACAGGAAAGAAGATGATGAATCGGGTCCGGTAGGTATACTGACAGGGGGAAAACAGAAAGTAGAAAGAGAGAATGCATTGGAGCAGAAAGAAGAAAGAGAAAATGCGTTGGAGATGGCATCCACAAATACTGTTGTTACACCATCATCTTCCGACATCTCCTTTTCCACCATTATTTTTTGATAAGTAATAATTCTTATTTGTTGGTGTCATGGGGCAGAAGGCCCCATTTCCCGTGACTGTCCCAAGAGTAAATTTGTAAGTGCACGACAAGACATTCCTGCTTCTCAGCAAAAGATAGCAACTTTCCTTGTTGACTTCGTGATGGAAGGAAGTTTCCTTTTGAAGGAACACGGAAAGTGATAGCGGCTTGTTTGACAGTAAATTGATGGTGTATACTGTAGCGATATTTGGATGGGGTGACGTTTTCTCGCGGATGACAAAATTAAAAGTTTGGATGTGCTTAACTTGGTTGTGAGCGGTGGCAAGGTGAATATTTTGGTTTGTCTGTAGGGTTGTGTCTGCGAATATGTGTTGGATTAGTCTTTGCGTGTGGGTGTGTAGATAAGCGTGACTCTTGGCGCGACTGATGGAGTCTTGTTTGTTTTGTTTTCTGGCTTTTGCAGTGTAGAAAGTTTGTATGGCATCTATTATAATTACCGGTACTTGTAATTGTAACTGTTTTTATTATAATTCCTAACGCCACTTCAGCTTCATTATTTCAACCGGCGCTACATGAAGTATGTGTAAATCAGGTAAAGAAATAAAATGGTTGAGTATGGGTGTGGTCACACAGAGAGTTTTGGATAGTTATAGTGGGTGAAAGGCAAGTGAAAATATTGATGGTGAGACATAAGGTGATGATGGAAGTTGAGTATGTTGAGAATAAAGAAAGGCACAGGCAGGTGAGGTTTGACACAGTGATGCTACGAATGAGGAGGTCACCGTGTGTTTAGGTTGAGAAGGGCCGGAAGGTCACGAGATGCTTAGATGGTTGTTTGTAAGTCTAAACACAATTTTTTGGTTGTGTTGAGTGGTCGTCAGTGGACATTGTGTGGGACGTTGTTAACTTTCTGGGAGGAGTTAGAATGTGTAAGTATACAGTGAAGGCCTTGATCTGAATGATTTGTGAATGTTAATGTCTGTGGGTTTCAATTATCTTATTTGTTTTATAAATGCTTCTGTTATGTTGCTAATTGCCAGAATGTTCCGATTATGTTCCAATGTTTTTTTAGATTACGTTCATAAGATGCACATTTCTCTTGAAACATGAGAAGAGCCATCACGGCTCCTGATGTGGGAGGAATGATGGTCTTGTCTCATGAATTTGGAAAATTCAGTTACAACTTTGCTATCCTGGATTGTGTCGTGCCTTCCGTCATTATGAAATTTAATGACTAGAGTTGAAGCTATCGTCGAACATACAAATTCTTGTTGGTTTGAGTCATAAAAAAACCCGTCAGATTTTAAGACACATCTCATTTGTGCATACACAGGCTGGATTTCATATTTCGTTCGTCACAAGAGCAAAATCTTCCAGCTTTAATCAGCACGTTTCAGGGTCACGTGTGAATAATTTACAATTGGCTTCATTAACTTAGTATGACTGCACGTTTTAAGGTCAACAGTGGCATTTTTGAGAATCACGCACCCTAGGTGGTGTTTACCAAAGACAGTTGTGGCGTAGATAAGCCTTTTGGCAGCCTTGAGCAGTGTATGGTGTGAACTCTGCATGCTGGAAGAGTGCTAGGAAAAAAAAAAAAATCATCTTATCTCCCGTTTTATGTGTGTGTTGATTTGTTTCATATTAATATTGCAATAACATGCATGACGGGCTGATTGGAAACTCTATATTGTCCCTAGGTGTGGGCATGGGCTTGGGTGGTTGTGCTTGTGTCTGTGTGCCCTGTAATTGGTTGGCGACCGGTTCGGGTTGTCCCCCTCCTACTGCCCGGAGATGGCTGGAATAAGCTCCACTCACCCCCGTGGACCTCGTGAGGATAAAAGCGGATCGGACATTGAATGACTGAATGTATTGCTTCATATAGTGATGGGTCGTTTTTTTGGGTACATCTCGGTTTAACGGGCGAAGGGAGGAATCTAGACATAAACAACCGCGTTTTGCGGGCTATATTTAGGTAGGTTTGTGCGACTTTGGGTTTGTGCACGAACTGTTTGAGCATATACGGGAGCATATTTTTGCGTCGCTTTTCAAAATTGGTGCCCCGTTACATTACGGCATCTCATCAGTTTATTGGCTTAAAACTGATTTGTATAGTTATTTTGCGGTTTGCTTTTGAACCTCTTTTTGGACACAGCGGGTGGGTCGCACATTTTCTGGTCAGCATGGTGGCCAACGGCCATCTTGATGTCCAAGTCGTCAGGGTCCATACTGTCGAGCGACTCGAGATTTGATGTGCGATGCCATCAGCAGGAGCTCATTTGGCTTTTCTTTCTAATCCTTGAATGTCTTTTTGACGAGCACATGGAAAATTTCTTTTTACTTTCTTTGTTAAGGTCGCGGTTGTTGTGAATGTGCCTTGTGAATTAGTGTATGTTGTATAACGCGTGAAGTATTGTTAATTCAGTGTGACGAATGTTGTTTGTTGTTGTATCAAGTTGTGATATTTACGCGGCTCACACGGCAGCGATTTATTTTTTTAGGGGGGACTTGCTGACTAACAGATACATGATTACGTTTTGGGTTCAGTTCACTTCTGTTTTATATGCGGCAACAAATTGGGCAGTGAACCCAAACTTCTTTTTTGTGTCATGGATTATCTCAGGCATTGGCAGGGGGAATAGTGTCTCTGGTTCGGATACATGATACAACCAATGTTGGAATACGGTACATTTTGAACTACATCTCCATTTCAGATAATGTAGATGGTTTTCGTTGAATTAATGAGGGGATGCCATATTGCCGGGGTTTGGTTGAGGCTTTTCCAAAATGGGTCAAAAATTGATGAAATGGAATGCATGTTTAACATTTTATTTGAGACACTATTGCTCCTGCCATCCACAATCTGCAGGATTGGTAGCAAGTCTGAAAGTATATGGTTAAAATTCAATTAAAGAAATTGAATTGACTTATATGTTACTATTACAAGAATGGTGTTTTCTTCTTTGTTTGAAATATTGTTTGGGAGACTATATACAGTATATTATTGATAATTTCTACAAAATTGTGAACTAGGAAATGAAGCTGATTCGGTTGACAATATGTGAGAACGTATAGAAAAAAAAATGAATAGAGATTGCCGTAGGACGATTGTGCTTTTTCACAGCAGGTTCCAGCAGACATGGCTCTGATTCGAAACATGAAGAGGAAACAGTGTGCTTCTTTGAAGTGTTGATGACCACACCGTTTGATGGACATTGTAAAAAGGTCATCTCGACAGAAACATCCACTGAGGAAGGTGAGCGAAGTCCGGTGACGCGATGGGCACAGTATTTTAGTTACTGGGAACATCAAACGACCGGCGGAAGAAGTTTCAAGACACCTTTGCACTCATTTAGGGTGTGTTTCTGTCGACATGCTAGAATATCAGTGGTGGCATGTCATTTCCTGTTATATGATCACACTAACACATGGTCGACTGTTCTTCTTTTTGGTATTTGTTCTTTTGGTATTTGGTATTTGTGCTCTCCTTTAGCACATGTGAATGGGAATGTATTTTTTTAATAACAACCTACATTTTGCGAATAGATCTAGACCAGGGGTGTCAAACTCATCTTTGAGGCCGCTTTGGGGTTACACCTTCCTTGGGTGGGCCGGTACGACGGTGAAATTTGATTAAATGGTTATATTTTATTAATTGTACAACTCAACTCAACTGTGTTTATAGAGCAACTTGAATCAACCATCGCTGTATACAAAGATATGTACATGGAGTGGATATATCTGAAATACAATGATGAAATTATTTACTAACAACTACATATAAATGAATTCTGCCAATTTTGAAGCCAGTCATATTTTGTTCAATTATTGTTTGGTTGAGTAAAATAAAATTATCACAAAATCTCAACATTATTCATATAGAATTTTGGCATTTCAGTACAGATTTTAGCAGGGTTTATGGAGGTTGATGCGCGTCAATTGCTTTCACGGGCCACATAAGTACATGGGGTTTCGACTTTGACACCTGTGATCTAGATGATCTAGGGAAGTGAAATGAAAAACACACTTCGGCACAAATTGTTATATACATTTTTGTTTTGGTGGCAAAAGTATTTTATTTATAATCGATCTAGTTGATCTCATTATGAAAATAAAAATGGAGAAGTGAACACACCATGAGTGGTAGAAAAGAGCACAACTTTTTTTATTTGGGTTTGTTTTGGAGATTGAAGTGATTTGTGTACTGTGCTCCTCTGGTGATGTTGCTCGGCTGAAATTGAATTTATAACCGTTTATTGATTTATTTCTAGTTCAAATGGTGCATTAATTTGGTCGTAATGGTTCAGATATGGATTGTAAATACATTTCTTAGGTGATTTTATGCATTTAGGATCTTTTCTTTGGTGGTAAAAGGAAAAGGGTAAACAACCCGACAGTAATATAGTTATTCCCTGCTGAAAGTTGAGCTATATTTCATTCTTTTGTTATTTTATTTTTATTTATGTTACTGCGGATACAGTTTGATGCAGTAGTGTACTTCTACTGAATTTGAAGGCAAATGATGGTTATCGCGGACGAGAGTTTTTCATTTTCTGGTGTCTGCGCATTGGTATCACTGCTTTTGCCAGTAACTGTGTTTCCATCAACTGCGGAGGATATACAGGGGGCTGCGTTATCGTCGATGACGGAGAGTAGCCTTCTCCGGTTCCGGCGTGAACGCATCCTGGAGGGATGGCGATCCCACCGATATAGACGCATTTGGGGTTCCTCGTGGCGTGCCAGATGAGTATAAGTTGGTTAACCAGATTGCTGCCGGTTGGGAATCCATTTTCATTTGGGTTACCCCTAATAAGAATGTTGACAGGATCAACTACCTCCACTACAATGTCCAGAAGCTCGGAAATTTTACTGAGGAACCCGTTTTGGCTATAAAAGAGCAATTGGCGGCCACCTCCCTGATGGCGTTTCAGAACCGCATCGCGGTTGATATGCTCTTGGCAGAGACCAATGGAGTATGTGCGATGTTTGGTGACCAGTGTTGTACGTTCATACCTAACAACACAGCGCCTGATGGCGCCCTCACCAAGGCCATTGAAGGCCTCCGCACCCTGAATCACCAAATAAGGGCCCATTCCGGCGTGAATACGTCCTTCTGGGCGGAGTGGTGGCATAAGGCCTTGGGAGAGTACAAGGATTTGGTGTTTTATGTACTAATCTCTTTTGCTCTTTTTGCAGCTGTCTTGACGTTGTGTGGATGCTGTTGCATTCCCTGTATCAGAGTGCTGCTTATCCGGCTTATTACTACAGCTGTCGCGCCCATGACGTCTAAAGTGAATGAGATGTATCCTCTGTTGTTGTTTGATGGCAATGATTCTGGGGTTGATTATGCCTCTTCGGGTGATGACGTGGTTTCGCTTCGGCATCAGGGGGTCATGGATGGTTTTTAGTCGTTTTGCTCCCTGCCCCTAGGTGTAACTATGTTTGCGTGTGCGGTATGACTCCACTGTATAAAGTCCGTCGGGAAGGTTCTGTGTGACGATACGAGCGAATGTAGGATGAACAGGGGGGAATGTTGGATTTATTATTTTTTAGTAATCATACGTTCGCGTATTATTCGTTTGATTCTCGTGTCGTCATTTTATGCTCGCAATGAAGAATGCTTCTGCCTGTCAGTATAGTTTGATTTTGCTTGCAAAGAAGAACGCTTATGCTTGCAATCATTAGTTGGCTTTGCCTGCAATGAATAACGCTTATGCTTACAATAAAGATTTATCCTTTATTATTTACTCACATCTATAATCATTATATGTTCTTCATTATGTGCTCACTTTTGCTTGCTGTACTGTGTGAAAGGTTTAGGGTCGCAACCACCTTTCCGAGGACGTGGTTGGGAAGAGATAACTGTTAAGACTAAACAGTGACCAAGGGTGAACCGTGAATGGAGACATCAACACTAGCTGCAACGGGATGTTTATGTGACATTTGCACACATGTACGTAAATTGCACTCACATACACACACATAGTCAAACAAGTTCAGTGTGTGTTCAACAGCCCCCACCCTTTAGGTTGGACACACCTATGTAGTAGCTTTCCCAATAAATGAGGGGGTGAAGGGGGAGATCGTTAGGGTTACGTGTGGAGAACTGAAACCGAACGCTTCTCCTCATTCCCTCCTGGTACCAGAATCGAGTCTCCTGTCTCCTCCTTTTGGTTATTCCTGAGTGTCAATTTGGACCGACCTGACAGTTTTTATAGAGACTTTTTCCTCTCGGTCGTCTATGACTCCTTTGCGGTCGTCGCTGGCTCCCTCGCGGTGGTCGCAGGCTGGTATTCTCCCGGCTTCCTCGCGGTCGCTGGCTTCCCTGCAGTCGTCCCTGCAGTCGTCCCTGCAGTCGTCCCTGGCTTCCTCGCGGTCATCACTGGCTCCCTCACGGTCGGTCGTCGCTGGCTCCCTCGCGGCCGGTCGGTCTTGAAAAAGTTATTGTCCGGGTCCAAGTTGTTCTCAGGGTCAAATGTCTTGTGGTCAGTAGGGTTGGAAGTCATCAAAGGGTTGGAAGGGTCATCAAAGTCCATGTTTTTTGGTATGTTAATTTCCTGCTTCAGTAGGATCAGAGTTTTTATCGTCGGGTGGTGAATAATTCTCAGTATGCTGCTTGATGGTGTTGAACTCGAGCCTGTTGTGTTGGAGTACTGGTGCGGGGGTGGACGATAAGTTTGTCATGTCTTAAGTAGGCAGTTTCCCCTCTGTCACGTGCAGCTTTTAATTTTGGGAGGAGCTCTTTTCTTTTTTGTCGTACTGTAAAGTCTTTGTTGATGTAGATGTTGGAGCCTTTTAAGTATTTTGATTTTTGTAGGATCCTTGATCTGTCCTTGTATCTTAGAAATTTCACCATCATCAGAGAAACAGAATAACGCTTCAAATTTAATGTTACCTTGAGGGAGGCTTCATATTTTTCTTCCATTTTTCTTGCATAGGTTTTGCTTTGAAAACTGTGACATTTTCCCACATTTGGTTTGAAGCTAAATCCATTGTTTTTATGGGAAGGTTAAAAAAATATACTGTATATCGAGTAAATTCGAGGGTGATAGCCTAAACAGTATCAAATGAGAAGCTGCATCATGACTGATGACAATTTCAATCAATTCATTTTCCAAACCGCTTTATCCTAACTAGGGTCGCGGGGGGTGCTGTAGCCTATTCCAGCTGTCTTCGGCCAGTAGGCGGGGGACACCCTGAATCGGTTGCCAGCCAATCGCAGGGCACACAGAGACGAACAACCATCCACACTCACAATCACACCTAGGAACAAGTTAGACTGTTCAATTAGCCTGCCATGCCTCAGTCAATGCAACACGTGTTCCATTGCGCCCAACCTGCGGGCCAGACGGCACTGATTTTATGACAGGGGCCGAGGGCCGGATGAAATTCGACCGCGGGCCGGATTTGGCCCCCGGGCCGGACCTTGGACATGCCTGATTTAGAGTGTTCAATCAGCCTGCCACGCATGTTTTTGGAATGTGGGAGGAAACCGTAGTACCCGGTGAAAACCCACACAGGCCCGGGGAGAACATGCTAACTCCACACAGGGAGGCTGGAGCCGGAATTGAACCCAGTACCACTGTACTGTGAAGTCGATGTTCTAACCACTGGGCCGCCCAATTTCAATTAATTTTCTATAATTCAGGATCCTTCAAGTGATGCACACAGCCAACTATTACAACTAAAAATAAGGTTGCAGTATGACAGACATTTTATAACCACAGGAGTTGTTGTTGTTGATACTTAAGTTGGGTTTCAATTCGCTCAATAAATATATGTTGCTGCAGATATCAAAGCACATTGAAACGGAGTTGTGTGGAATGTCACCTCTCTGGCAGGGAAGGAGCCCGAGCTGGTCTGTGAGGCAGAGAATTTCCGACTGGATATAGTCGGACTTGCCTCCACACACAGCCTGGGTTCTGGTACCTGTTCTCTCGAGAGGGGTTGGACACTCTTCCACTCTGGAGTTGCTCACGGTGAGAGGCGCAGAGCAGGTGTGGGCATACTCATTGCCCCCCGGCTCAGTGCCTGTACATTGGGGTTCACACCGGTAGACGAGAGGGTTGCCTCCCTCCGCCTTCGGGTGGGTGGACGGGTCCTGACTGTTGTTTGTGCATATTCACCAAACAGCAGCTCAGCATACCTACCCTTTTTGGAGTCCTTGGAGAATGTGCTGGAGAGTACTCCTGCTGGGGACTCCATTGTTCTGCTGGGGGACTTTAATGCTCACGTGGGCAATGACAGTGATACCTGGAGTGGCGTGATTGGGAGGAACGGCCCCCCCGATCAAAACCCGAGTGGTGTTTTGTTATTGGACTTCTGTGCTCGTCATGGATTGTCCATAACGAACACCTTGTTCAAACATAAGGGTGTCCATATGTGCACTTGGCACCAGGACACCCTAGGCCGCAGTTCGATGATCGACTTTGTAGTTGTATCATCGGATTTGCGGCCGCATGTTCTGGACACTCGGGCTCAGCTCCTTCTTTACCACGACAGACCGATACAACGTCTGCATCGCAGCAGACGCTGCACCGATCCGCCTGTCGATCTCTCGCTCCCTCCTGCCCTCACTCGTGAACAAGACCCCAACATACTCCTCCTCTTGGGGCAGGATCTCCTCCCCGACCCGGAGGGGGCACTCCACCCTTTTCCGACTGAGGTCCATTGTTTCAGATTTGGAGGTTCTGATTGTCATCCCCACCACTTCACACTCGGCTGCAAAATGCTCCAGTGAAAGTGGGAGAGCCCTGCTTGAAGGAGCCAACATTTTTTTGTTTTTTGTTTTTTGTTTATTGAACATAAAACATATACAGTAATAATTTGACAGAAAATAAGGTAGATAAAAAAGTAAAAGAAAGAAATCAGTCTTCATTCAACACAGTTATTATGTTCAAGGGAGTAGGATGAAGTAAAAAAACTTATCTAGTCCTACCCTGTTATGTGTTTATATCTACTAAATCATTTTTATATCAATCAGAAAAGAAAAAGTAAGAAGAAGTCTCCATTAAGGCTCATACTTTACCCTTAACCGTGATATTTTCACAACTTTTGGTTTGTATCGGGATTATATACATCCTTCTCTTGTATTCATAATGGATATTGCAATACCTTTCTCTATTTATCAACTTAGTTCTGATTTATCATTATATTTAATGTTTAGAATTTATCCTTTTAACTCTGATTGGTGTAGGTTGTTTGTACTATTTTTTTGAATTTGTTTTTGAACTCAGCAAGCGATTTACTCATTTTTAGGTCCGTTTCGAGATTATTCCACAGATTAACACCTTTGTTAGATACACTTCTTTGCTTGATGTTTGTTCTTGTTTTGAGTTTTTTGAATAAGTTGGTACCTCTTAATTCATAGTTGCTTTCTCGAATTTCAAAAAACTTCTGAATGTTTTGGCAGAGCAGGTTATTGTGTGCTTTGTACATTAATTGGGCGATTTTAAAGTCAACCAGGTCATAAAATTTCATCGTATTTAATTTGATAAATAGTGGATTTGTGGGTTCCGTATATTTTGATCTATTAATAATTCGAATTGCTTTTTTTTGTAGTTTGAGAATAGGGAGTGTGTTTGTTTTGCAGGCATTTCCCCATATTTCCACACAGTAGGTCATGTATGGTAATAATAATGAAGTGTATAATGTGTACAAGGATCTCTTATTTAGCACTTCCTTGGTTTTGTAGAGGATCCCTACGGTCTTGGCTATTTTTCTTTTTACGTTATCGATATGTGGTTTCCAACATGGTTTTGAGTCTATTACTAATCCGAGAAACTTGGTTTCATACTCTCTTTCTATTTCAATTGAGTTTACCATAATTTTAGCTTGGCGTTCGATTGGTCTTGTGCCAAAAACAATTGACTTTGATTTTTTCAGGTTAAGTGACAATTTATTTCTGTCGAACCAGTTTATTAATTTGTTTAATTCGTTTTCTACGGTTGTCAGGAGCTGTTTCAGATTTATTCCAGAACAGTAGAAAGTTGTATCATCAGCAAATAGGACACATTTAAATAGTTTTGAGACCTTGCAGATATCATTTATATATAAGATGAATAGTTTTGGACCAAGCACTGACCCCTGAGGTACTCCGTGAGTGATTTTCAGTTGATTCGTTTTTTTATTGTTGAGTTGCACATACTGATATCTGTTTTCTAAATAACTTTTTATCCATTTATAAGCTACACCTCTAATGCCATATCTTTCTAGTTTTTTCAATAATATACTGTGATCTATTGTGTCAAAAGCTTTTTCTAGATCTAGGAAAACCCCAACAGTAAATTCTTTGTTGTCTATATTAGTGGCTATTGCTTCCACAAACTCCATAACTGCCATTGAGGTGGTCCGTTTTTCCCTGAAGCCATATTGATTCTCACTTAACAGCGCATGCTTTTGTATAAAACTATCAAGTCTGCGAGAAAATAGTTTTTCTAATATTTTTGAAAATTGTGGTAGTAGTGATATTGGTCTATAATTTGTAAACACATGTTTTTCTCCACTTTTATAGATTGGAATAACTTTAGCAATTTTCATTTTTGATGGAAAGATACCAGCTTTGAATGACAGGTTGCATATGTGCGTGAAAGGTCGCACTACATATTCTATAATCTGCTTGATTATTGTCATATCAATATTAAAGCAATCAGTTGACTTTTTATTTTTAAAAGTGTTTATAATATTTGATACTTCTTCTTGTTTTACTGCAGTAAGGAACATCGTGGAGGAGTTTTTTTCTACGCATCTATCCACTTCAAACAGGTCTGTTGGATCAGGAATTTGTTTTGCTAGGTTACTGCTGATGTTGACAAAATACTCATTAAATTCAGTTGCTATTTCTGCAGTTTTTTCCAAAATAGTATTTTTGCCTTTGATAAAATACTCTGGATAATCCATTTTTTTAGGACTATTTCTGATTACTTGGTTAAGTATTTTCCATATTTCTTGTGTGTTATCTTTATTCTGCTCTAATAGTGCATGATAATGATCTCTTTTACTGGGATCAACAACTCCTAGGATCATTGGGACACACAAACCCCTCCACCACGGTAAGGTCACGGCTCACGGAGGGGAGTTAGGTTAAATGTCTTTTCCAAATGTAATGAATATGACTGTCATAAAAACATGTAATAAATATGACTGACAAAAAATCCACACACACACACGCACATGCGCACACACAAACAAACACACACACACACACACACACACACATTAATAAAAAGACACACACCAGTGATTAATGCAAACATTCAATGTCCAACCGTCGCGTAAGCATATGTACAATTGTCATGGTCCTGTGCTTGTATATTTCCAGTCAGTGGCAGTGGAGGGCCTTTGCTCCAGCGTACCCACTTGCTGCCAAGTTGGTCATCAAGTTAAACAAGTATTTCAGAACTGGCAAGATCCTATGCCTCTGTCAGATTATTAACCTTGTTGCTGCTCATGCTCAAGTGTGGTTTTCTAGATCTCGTCAGGATCGTTTTTGCTCTCTCATCTCTCGCTTGTAATTATGTCTATTATATGTCTTTTGATCTCGCTCTTGTTTTTGTGTCCTGTCATTGAACTCAGTCATTTCATTTATATTCTCGGATTAACTATCTGCAACCGCTTTTTGTTAATGTATGTTTTTTGCCAATTCTTGTGGACCAGCGATTTCAGTTTATACTTTGTCAGTTCGCTTTTGTTATTACATATTTTTTTTAAATTTTGTTTTGTCTTCTAAAGGCTTGCACCAGCATGAAAATTAACATGCACACGTTTTTACACTCGATCGCACCTGTGCTGTGGGCGAATATGGAGCCCTAAGTCTCTGCGAGCAAAAATTCCACGTAAATAAAAATGGACAACAGGAAAAAACACAAAATTGCAGTCTGTCTTATGACAAAAAAAAGCACTAAAATATGAAACCACACAATAAGCAAAATTATAAATAAAGTGGTTTGTCAAGTCTCGACAAACAAAACTGTTCTGCCTGCTTTTCAACTATACTGAAGGGCAGTATTTCTTTTACAATGTAGTTCACAAATACCTAAATGAGTGTTTATTGCCTGGGTGAAAAAAAATAAATTGGCATACTGGCTCGTCCATGCTGATGCAATCACCTCAGTCACTCGGTTTGTAGTGAAAATATTCCAACACCAGGAATAACATTTGGCTGTGTAATCATCTTTTTCCCTCTTACATCCCCTTTGCCTTGGTCCTCACAGGGCCATTGTGTGTGTATGCTGGTGGTCCTCCTTCACCCACAGAGACAAAGAGACTCAATGACTGACTGTCAGAAATTTTCTCGGACAAAGTTAAAGAAATGACTCGCGCACACAGGAAAATTGTCTTAAATATCGGCGGGAGTGGATCTCTGAAAGCGAACGGCAATTTAGTTGTTCCGATGATCACATACTCGGCTCCCTCTCCGCCGGTTCGAACTTTTATTGCAAAATACAAGAAAGACACTGCCCCCGAGATTTGCTTACCGCACCCCCCGGTCCGGCCTTTCGGTAGTGATCTGATCAACCCAAATACACAAGTCACAGACTTTGCTGATGACAAATGTCCACCTGGGCGCGACAGCTGTTCCCAAACTGTCGTTTGGTATTCAACAACTCTTTGTTCCCAATTTGTTTATTCCCACTCTGAGATTGAATCTAGCCTTCTTCCATCTGTTCGCCCCCCTTGCTTTGGCGTGATTACTCAAGAAAAGGCCCTCCGCCCAAACGGCCGACACCTCTGTGCTGAGTATGTCCAGATATGCCCAAATAAACTGAAACTTTAAACATGATACAATTTTGTTCATAGATTTCTCTATCATTGACACAAGGGTTCACTGTGTTCATTCTGCTTCTCCCAGACTTATTTGTACAACTGTACGCCACACACTGTGGAATTTTTGCCATAGAATCAGAAAATGTATTCAAGGTGGACACACGAATCAAATGGCAAGACAAGATGGCCACCGGTGCCTTCACTTCTAGCTACGGTAAGTCCGCGGTATCATCCTTCCAGCGTATATAATGAGTCCGTCGGTGCAAGCAGCATTGGTTCTGTTCCCATTCAGTGATGATGTGAATCTGAGTGGTAAATGACCTGCCTCTGTATGTATTGATTGGCAACCAGCACAGGGCGTAGTCTGCCTTTCGCCCAAAGTCACCTGGGGTAAGCTCCAGCTCACCACGACCCTGAAGAGGATCATAGAATATGCATTGAATGTGTATGTTGTGTATGTGAATGGACAGGTCTATTTTTACATTTTGTATGGATATAAATGGACAGGCAGATGTTTACATTCTTTGTTTATGTGATCAAACTGACCCGTGCAACAGAATAAAATACACTACAGTCTGCATCACGGTGAGCAAGCAGCTAGTTCTTAGCTGCTCTTACACATGTTGACTTGCTCACCCTGGCTTGGCCAAGCCTTAGAAAGTACGGTAAACGCTAACAGACAAGAAGTGGTTATTTAAGCAGCAAGTATAGAAACGTTTTTAAAAATGTGTACCTTTTTTTTTAAATTACAGAATAAATAATGAAAGTGAAACCCAATCTATGAATAGATTCATTAAATGTTATTGTATCAATGTAACTGTTGTGAAATACAGAAAATGAATCGACCTCCAGAACCTTACGATATTTTCAACCTTTAATATTTTCTACCCATTACTTTGGCTTTTCCTGCCAGTGGGTGTGTTGCATCTCTCATAACAGGGCAGTCAGCCTCACATGGCCCTAAAAAGAAGTAGTCTTGAATATAAAAGATTAATGTAAGTAGGCATTTTGAGGTCTTCCAGGAGCTGGCAGCATTGGAGACGACACTACATATTTTCCAGCCAAATGACCTGCCCAAAGCTCCGGGAATCCTGCAGCAGATGTTGTGATATAAAGTTAGAGGAAAAAAAAACTTTGATCACTTGGCTGCCTGCATTTGGTTTGCAAAACAGATGGGGAAAAATGTGCAAATAGAGTGTGCTCAGCAATAGCAACAAGATATGGAAGCAAATTAAACCAAGTTGAATGTCTGAATAGACCACACTGCAGCCCTTCGTTCCCTCTCACTGTCAAATCATCTTCCACAGCAGTAAAATCATGTTTGATAGATGGTCTTGCACACCCACTTTAAAATTAGAAACTTCCACGCACAGTTGAAGACAGCTTGCGCTCTTACTAGATGCTCTTAAGCACCTCTAATTCTAATCGTAAGTACTGTTCCTCCCACCCATCAGTATAGGCTGCAAGAAAATTGAATCCAAATAATCATAAATGAGACTGCAGGGAACTCTTCCCCATCCCTATCAACATCTATACTATTAACAACATGCTAGAAATATGCTGGTTAAATGTACCAGAGTAAATAAATTATAATTGGCATAAATATATAATTGTTGCTGGATACTGTACATGGAAAATGGATTCCAAAAGCGAAATCTCACCAAATGCTGTACAACTAGTGAACACTTCAGCGTAATGACGTTTGCAGTATAATGGAAGAGATGTATTCATTTAACATGATGGGAAATATAATTCGACCCATAGATAAGAAACACCTGCCAGTATTTAATACTGCGCAATCCCAAGCCATTGAAAACAACAGCCCCATGTTAAACGCTTTACTATATTTATACCTGTCAGTCAAAGTGAGTGAAAGTCACAATTTACAGGAAATTGTTGTAATGTACCTAATATTGTGTCCTGTGAGTGGAGCTTCTTTTCAAATGCAGAAGATTAAGCAACTGGATGCATCAACATTTGAGTCACTGACTTTCTGGATTTCAAAATCCAAACCTGACTATAAGTATATTAACGCACAGCCTCCCGAAAGCCCTCAAAAGCTCACTAATCTCTTCCACTTCAAAATATTTGTGATGTTTGAGCAACAGCACTCTCTCTCTCATTTCCTCTCTCTCTCTCTCTCTGACTTCTATCAAAGATGATAAAGTAAAAGCAAAAGCTCACTCCAATGATTATTAATCTACAAATCAAAGTAGGTTGGGTTCGGCAGGATTTATGCTCGACTGGTGAATATAAAAGTCTTCAAGTGGGATGTTTTGAATGTGTTCAAAACAGCCATTCACCCATTATGGAGAGAAAGTCACACTATGTGGTTTTAAATCGATGACTCACCTTGCAACTTATATTTCCGATTTATAATACAGTGAACTCATGGAACACACCCAGGATCAGGGGTGGGTTGGCAATTGGGTAGTTTGGAACGACTTCCGGACAGTCTATTCCAGGCTGACTTGATCCGCTTTATTCGTTTTGTTTTTCAAGAGCCACAAATTTCAATGTAAAGGGGATGTTCAAATGGTGGATCGTGCATCGTCACACGGCTGTTTCTTAAACGAATGGATAAAAAGAGGTACATTTTCCTCCTTAATGCATGTATCACAAATGCAATATTAATCAGAATGCTGTGTTTAGACTAGTCGGGGTAGGGGGGCGCGCATAGAATATATCATTGTCAAAAACGTTTTTGGGCTGACTTTCCCTTTGCCATGTTCTGCTCTGCCTGATTTAGTTTGTTTTGCATCAGCAGGAGTGTTGGGCGTGACCCTTCAGCGAGGCACCTGTCGCTCGGTAGTCAATCAAGCTCCCGTGTATTTCAGGTCTCTGACTTCTTGTCTCGGATTAGTGCTCTTGTTTACTGTTATTGGCTGCGTGCCGTTTTCAAGACTCCTTGCTCTTGCTCATAGTCTCTTTCGCTTCAATAGTCCTTTGTCAAGCAAGTGTTGACCAGTGTTATGCTTGTGTGTTAAGACTCTCGCCATTTGTTTTTTTGAATTTTCGGTGACATACTTTACCTTCCCATTTGCAATTGCTTTTTGTTCTCATTTGGTTTTCCTGGCTATAACGTCCATTGACAAAAGAAGAGATTGGTTTACTTCTCCTCTCCCATGTAAATCCTGTTCAATTTGAAGCGGCAACTCTCAGTTCCAACTACACATCCACACTCCACGCCGACGCTCCTCTCTCCTCATCATCAGATCCAGCAGCATCCATCCAGCCACACCAAGGCAGACTGTCCAACAGTGCCGAAATTTCCGCCGAGCAAAATGAGGCTGTGAAAAATATTGTCCCTTACAGCCACAAAAAACACAAGGGCCCGGGGTTGTCCAGCGGCGACAGTCAAATAGCGCCAGCATTCCTCCCAATCAAAATCATTGCTGGTCCACGTGTGCTGCAGAGAAGGCGCAACCACCAAGCACAGATTCTTCTCCTTCGATTAATGTCATGGCCAACGCTGAAAACAGTCCACATCAGGTCCACATGAAGTAACAACAAACACCATGTGACAAAACAAAAGTCAAAAACAACCCCAAAACTGGCAAAGCTCTTGAAGCGCACTTGCCGACTGCTGCCAACTCGGGTGCCTTCTTGGATCTTACCGTTTATTTTTTGTCAGTCTAACGCTTTTCTTGAAATAAATCTTTTTTGGAACGGAATTTATCTGTGTCTGCCTTTTTCCGATCCACTTTTCAACCGGTATTTGTTCAGACCTTTCACCCTTTGCGTTTTTTTTTCATTAAATGTGTGGCAGTTAGTAGCCTGCTCTATAATTTGTTACCTCTTCCTCAAATAAACACAGGACGATATAGGGGCTTGCGCTGTGGTAGAATTTAAAATGTGAACAGTTCAAGCAGCTGAGATTATTACCTTACTCTCACTTCCCCCTTTTGTTGTGCGCCAATGTGATCTTTTATTTTTTTCTGTAATCGCAGCACATAATCACAAATAGCATCATTTCAATTCAGTTTTGTTTTCCACAGAAGTGGCATGAATATTTCTTGCTTTGTATCTCACACAGCCTGTCGACAATTTCAGCGAGATTTTATCAACCTCACAGTATAGACAAAGTCTGAAGGTATTACTTGTGAATTATGAAACAGTTTTGACAGCTTGTGACTGTCTTGTAAAATCTTTGTTGAGATTAATTGGAAACGTATTAGTTTTATGATCACCAAGAAGGAGGTTGGAGAAATAAATGGACATCAGTCATGGTAACAAACAGTGCATCAATTAGTTAACACCTCACGAAGCGTTGGCTTTTTTTTTGTTTGTTTGTTTTTTTTGTACAAGTGCTGCTATAAAACTGCACGTGGCACCGAAGAAATACAAGAAAGCAAACCACAGCCAGACGAGTCCTAATTTTAATCAGCACAAAAGTGCACACTATGATAGAACAACAAATCCGTTGGAATTAGTTGTTCGCGTAATCTCTCTATAAAACTAAACAGTGATGAAAAATGATATTGGTATTGAGGTTATAAGTCCGCCCCAGCCCCCAAGAAAGCAAAACGTACAAGGCCTACTAACCAGGGCTAAAACTTTGATGTCACAGTATGCTACTGGATACATTGGATTTATAGTCCACCTCCCAAGTGTACAAATTGAGACTTTTTGGAGTTTATCCGGGCTATCCGACAGTGTCAGTCTTTTACTTGTACAAAAGGGTTTGTTGAGTTTTCCTGTAGATCTTTGTGTAGGTCAAAATTTATATTGCCTTAATTTGGACACATTTAAGATAATGGCTTTGCTGAAACTGTAAAGCAATTACCGGTATATTATTTCGCCCTTTTCCCCACTGCTTCATTTCTAAATTCAGTGAGGTGGGTTACAACAAAGACAATGAAATGCTGTTTTGGTTTTTTTTTGTGTGTTTTTTTTACAGATAGCGTTGACACACCGTACTGTACGATGTTATATTTCTGTCCGTTGAAACAGCTGAATGCCGAACTACACTGTATTGCTTCATGGAAACATGGCTTATTTGGGTTCAGCAACTGTTGTTTAGGAAATCAGTACATGAAATACTGTATGTCAGAAGCGATCCAGTTTAATACATTGTGGTCATCTGTGAACATGCATTTCTAATTAATATTTGTTAGACATTTACAGTATGTTCTCAAACGTGTGTTAACGGTGCACGCGAATCTTGTGATTCACACCTTTTAAGAGTCTCTTATATCCCATTTTGGTACTGCACTTGAGACAATATTGCCATTACACGGTCGATTGAGTTCTTTATGTGCTCTCAGTTGAGAAAGACATATGGATACTTTTGCAGCTTTTGTGTGTGTGTGTGTGTGTGTGTGTGTGTGTGTGTGTGCGCGCGCATGCCCAAGTGAGGGGTGTTACTCCTCTCTCCACACTGCAGTGCCACCTCTCATGGGCCGCTTCAGAGTCATTGTCCTTTCTAAATCTGCCGCTTCTCATTTCTGTACCCAGTTATTCTTCCTTTACAGTGCATCCTCTTATCATGGAATCATAATGCACATTGTGATGGCAGTACTGTACATTGTATGCTTAATAATTGTTCGTGTTCTATTTCCATACTGTGTGAAACTGTTTTGGGCAAATGTGTGAAGGTTGGCACACCATTTATGAGATTTAGTCTCTGACATCTTATGCAGCATGGTGTATCCTTTCCTGTAACATTCAAAATGTCAGAGAGGAAAAAACTTTCCTAATTAATCCTCCCTTAAAGTAAAGCCGCGTACAAGCACTTTTCATCTTGTGCTGTCACAGTGCTGAGCTGTAATACTTTTATTGTAAAATGACACGCTAATTCAACAGTAGATTTCTTTGGTGACTTATGAAGCACTAAATGGCTCCAGTCTAAACGGTTCTACATGTTAAATCTTCTCATATTCTCTTCAAACTCATGCACTTCATCGAGGAATATGGGCATTTGATTACTCCAATTTTCAAAAAACAAAAACAAAAACAATTCTATTGGAATTAGTATATATCAGTACATTTCCAGTTATATAATGTGAATTTCTGGGTGTCTCCTCAGGAGGTATCCTGCCAGACTTGATTCGGTGCATCAATTTTTCCTGGACATTCTTTTGTGTGGTGTGGCTGGGTTTGAATCAACAATAGATTCTTGATGACGGTCTTAGAGTTTCTTGATTGCATATGGGAAACGAACCAACCAGTTATTCGCGTCAAAGTGATAATCATCCCCACCGCTACTCCTCCTGTCAGCCTTGCAACTTCAACATAGATCAAAACTCCACATTAACAAGTCATCAATCAGCAGAGACAATGTGTGACAGAAGTTGGGTAGGAACGACTCCACAGACGTTAATACATACACACTCATATGGACCTAGTTTGACACATAACCTTTGTGCAAAGTCTGTTGTTTTGTTTTTAATTTGCTGTGTGCTGAGATTTTTTTTCCAGATCCTACACTGTGCCCCCACCACCCCCTTCCCGCCACATGAACATAGTTTGAGAGTTGCTTTTTTTTCCCTCCTCTCTCACACTGTTTTTTCCATTACTTATCTTATCAGCTTCCTATTTTGGTCTCCCCCTGTTAGGTGTCACTGTCTTGTCGTGTTTTTTTGGATGGGTTGACACTGGAAAATGAAATTTGTTGCTCTGTACCTTTTGAACAATTGCAATTACAATAAAATTGAATTCCCATTTCCATCCAATAACTTCAATTCATTCAGAGGAGGCTGGGCATTACAATAGACCAGAAGGAAAGACCCACAACATCAACATATGGTCCGATATTGGGTGTGACAATCTCATGCCAGTGATCAAGGTCGGCATATCACTGGTTAATAGTTGGAAGTCTGTTCACAAGAATTCAAAGTCCGTCATTGACCCACCACTAAACTGATCAAGCCCACCACAAAACCGGTCAAAGAACTCTGTTTTACATCAGAAACTTAATGTGAGCATACTATCATATGTGAAGAAAACAGGACCCAAATCTTCAAATTCTTGTGTTCTAGATGGCAAAGGTCAGTCTGGCAGTACTCTGCTGGGCTGTGAGATCCCAAGCTCACATGGAGTCTCTTTGTGAAGATTTAATATTGCAAAATGTTTCTCCTCATCGATCATCAGTTTGTAAGATGATATATTTTGTGCAGTTTTATTGACGTGTTGGACAGATTCTCTACATCCCTGATGCCCCATGCACAAGGCTCTTAGTAGAGTTTGTGTACCCCCAAACAGTAATAATTTTCAACTTGTTACTGCACTGTGTTGTAGAACTATAATATCCTGGGAAACCATTCCCCCACCCATCTGATCTGCCTTCTCGTTATCCTCTCTCGATCACTTGACGGAGTGCAGACGATGTGAGAGCTTCCCCTTTTCTCACTGCCTGCATCAGCAGATTGAGTGACCGAGTGGAGCTAGAGGCGAGAAAGGCAGCGAACGGGAGAGGAGAGGACGGTCTCGACTCAGTCGGGACTAATATTGTGCCCAGTGACGTGCATTCAACATGCCTCTGAAGACTACCAGACTGCCTGGGATTGCTGTGCTCATCTTCTCCTTGCTTCTCAGCTGCCATGGGACAGGTGAGCAGTCCTTATAGTTTCCACATGAAGTATGAAATAATTTATTCTGTGGTGTGCTACATTTTTAAAAAGTATATGTAGGAAAAACAGATCAATTTAAGGAACTTGAAATGTTGAAATGCTTATACTAAAACTGTTTAAATACAACATCTGATATTTTTTTTCCCTCTGTTTTCAAGAATCTCCAAACTATGATTTGGCATGCTCTATATTTCTCTTGTCTGGAACATGTGAGCTAACTATGAAACAGATTCATCAAAATCAACCTGAGGCAAATCTACCTGGGGACAAAACAAACATTCAAATCAAGTTCAATGCATTCTGCAAATTGTTTATATTTTAAATGATTTCGAACATCTTATGCATTTTGAAAAAAACCTGATGGATCGTGAAACAACGATGAAGTAGCATTGCAGAGTTATAATGAACTGTATACCTATACACTTAATATTTAATTTTGCAGAGGCGATGGGGCTGCTCAGTTCAGTGAAATCAAGAATTTTTTTTCAATCGTGTGTTAGTTCGAGCTTTACTGACATGGTTTGGGAAGAAAATAATATATACAGTATTAATAATATGGTATTCTTACGGAAATGTATTCAGTCACATCAAGCATGGTCTGTGTTTATCTAGATTGAGAGCTTGAAATGTGTTTTTTGAGTGCTGGATTGATGAGAGGTATGTGAGCATGAACACGTGTTGGGCTTAATCAGTTCAACTGATTGTTTGGGAAGCCTAACAGAAAAGAAAGCAAGGGAATAACATATTGACTGACATTGACCCAAATTTACATGAAAATTTAGATTTTCTGTTGTTGGAACGCAAAGTCTTTCATTTCACATGTAGCAATAGGTGTTTGTCTTTGTCACAGTCCGCACTCTCTTTCACGTCAGACATAACAGCACATTGACTAGTGGCCATTAGCTTTAAAAAAATGTCCCAAAGTCCCATCCCACACATAACTAAATCAAAATTTGCTTAAAATTTAGATGCCAACCATATGAGAATTACATTTACATCTGAATGTAGGGCATCGATTTATATACACACCAAAATATTGGAATTGACCAACCTTGGATCATGAACGCTACATTTTGAAATGATAAGTAAAAAATAAAGCTATATTTCTGGTGTACTGATTTTAAAATGTGCATGTGTTGTGTGGTGCCGCTGCAAGCTTTGTGAAAAGTGTTTTACTGTGCAACACATGCTTAACATGGTGAGAGGAACATAAAAAAAACTCAAAAATATCACTTTGTAATTTAGAACCATTATGGCTTGGATGTTAGGGACAGCAAAAACCGATGGCTGTGACTAAATGTTCCTCTTCCATTATATTTCCCAGTGTTGAATATAACACGCAGAGGTTTTCTGTTCTGATAAAAAAAAATGTTTCTGTAGTTTTATATTGCTTCTCGAAAAAAAGGGCAACTGTCACTTGTCATTGGAGTGAGAGCACCCCGCATTAAACAGAGCCTGGGCTCTATTTTCATAGACAGTGCATGGGGAAATGTTGGCGTTTCTTGATTTTTGTGCAGGTGCAACCCTCAGTGTGCCTGTTTGGGAATTTGGCTGACTGCTCTGCGCCAAGCTGGGCGACCTGGCATTGCAAAGGTGTATCCTTGGACATGCATTTGTCGTATTTGACAGTTTTGTGGCAGAACGCCATCTTAACTATACGCCTGTCCGAACTATGTCGAATTCAGATGCAATCAGAACGCTTGTCAGATTCTGAGCAATGTACCCGGCACTGTATTTTATTAATAACTATGATAACAGCAGGCCTCGGAATCATCAGAGAAATACATTATTTAAACACATTATTATTATTGTAGTTTTAAAATCATCCCTATGGACTGGGAGGCACATGAACTATCAGGGGTGGGGATAGATATTCAGCATAAGGTGTTGTTGACATATTTAAGTCACCAGCGGTGATCGCCAGCTCACTCAGTATTTCATGAGTGTACCAACCGTACTTACACTGTTTATTGCCACATTGGCCAAGCACAGTGATGATGCTCCGGTCATACATGGATCGCTGAGTCCATTTCTGTACGGAGATGCGAGTGTGCCACATTTAAAGAGTAGCTGCATGGATTGGCTGTAAATTAAGTCACCTGTGTTCACACCCACAGCGGCCAAAAACATTCTCTTTTGCACCTCCTGGAGCAAAATTAGCAAGACCCGTTAAAACATGCCTCCGGACAGAGTTAGATGGTACTCTGTGTCCAACGTGTCACCTGTGATAATGACGTTTGGTCTTTTTCTCAGAAATGTGTTTTTTCAAAGCCGCATGAAATGCCTATACCGTGTACAGTCTAAATAACCAAATAATTCATTTTGACATTGGACTGTGAGGACGTAGCATGTATGAAAGCAATTAGTTTTCTAAAAATAAAAGAGTGTGTGGATAAATATAATAAGTGTCTCGGAGGCGCGGTGGTTGAGGAATCCTGCTTTGCATGAGAATCGTCAGTGTTAATTCAAGCAGTCAATGTAAAATCCCATTAATAGTTTAACAGAAAATTTGGATTGAGTTATATTCCTTCAAATAACTAATATTCACACACAAATGATGCAGAGGAACACACACAGACAAGCAATTTAATAATACTCATAGGCATCTATTTTTTCTCATTCTGTGAAAAATGAGTTATAATATTAAAGCTCAAGAACAACACTTCTTATCGTAATGTAAGTGTGTGCAGACACACGTAATGTACTCTGTGCAGACACTGCACCACACCGCATAAGAATCCTATATCTGCACAGCAGAACAGCTGTTGTTGTTGTTTTTGTTTTTTTGCACGATGAGTTTAATATATTATTATTTTACTTTGTTACCAGTGTATGGTGCTTGTTATTTCATGTTATTTTCAAAGTTGAGTTTTTGTAGTTGGGTTCACAAGCCCTTTTGATGACCCATGTGAATGATCCGTAGTCTGTTTTATGTTTCTGATGCGTTGATTAGTTTAGTCTTGTTGAAATGTCAATGATAGTTTCAGTTTGAATGCCACTCCTTTTTGTTACAAAAATAAAAAATAAAAATAGTGTGTCTGGTCGCAATGTGAGGTTAGCTAAAACAGTTAATGGTGTGTTATCTTGCTCAACAACATCTAACTGTACGTATGCTTTGGTCTGCGACAGGTCTACAGAGCAGATTATTGCGCATGATCTGAAATATTACCAACAGCACCTTTCTTTATCCCCATGCTGATCACTTCCCTTATGGGTGTCTAGCAGAGTGTTTCCGCAGCTGACTGAGAAAATGAGCAGTGGGTTCTGATTATTTAAATAGCTGAGGTTGAAGGGGCCACTTAAATCAGCAATTATTTTCTTAGAGGGCAGAAAAATAATTTTCAAATATGCAGCATGAGGGTTTGATTTAAGTTCGGCTCCTTACTTCACATGCAAACAGTCTGTCCCATTAGAATTTATAACTTTTCAAAGAGCTGGTGTACGGCCCCACAAGACCATAAACGTCTGAATAAAATAGATTTGCTGTGAATGTGCTGGATATTTCAGAAGGCCCTGCCCCATCTGTATGCTTTAATTAGATCTGTGATAGGTTGTGGATAAATCACCTTCTCCTACTGGGCGTAATTCTGACAATGTGCTGTGTACAAGTGGAGTTAAGAGGAGGTTGTGATTAAGTCAAGGTTATGTAGCAGGTACCAGCAAGTGGTGGTGCATGTCTGAAGCCGCCTGTCGTGAGTCTTGATTTATGAATCCACAGCAGGTCGTTAAGCAATAAAAGGGACAAAAATCTGCAGTCAATCGACCTGCACTTTGTGACCTGTGATATTTCATATTTGGAGATGGTATGCTCCCTGTAAATGGAAATGCAAAGCCATTCATCAATAGGTCCTGTCATTACAGGATATAGAGATGATCTTATTGGACCGGGAGTCAGCCACATTCTGCTGAGGTCATCATTCACGACCAGTCTTTAAAAGTTGGGAGGAAATATTGAACCGGCCATTAGGGACACTGAAATAAAAATGGTGTGCTGATTTTTTTCCAATTTCATTTTGTCAAGTGGTTCTATGACTCTACTTTAAAAAAAAATATTTGGAATTAAATGATTTTATTTCATCATACGAAATAAAAGTGAATAAATGTTGCTTTCCTGTGAAAAAACTGTCAATTTTTTGTCATAATTTTTATTTTTATTTTTTACATTAATGAGGTTTCCGTGTTTTGGACATCAGAATACAACGGAAAATGAGAGATCATTTCAAAGAGAGGGACTGGCGACGGAAAAGGCTCGATCGCCTCTGATCCTCTGCTTAGCCCTTGCTACCTCGAGTCGCATCTACTAGGCTAACGTGAAACAATGCGAAGGTGCGTTGGGGCTCAGAGAGGTAAAGTGGGGTGAGACCATTTAGAGCAGTGGTCCTCAACTAGAAAGGCTGTCGGTCCACTTTTTTTTAATTTTTTTTATTATAAGACCAAGGTCCGGTCCCATGCACGGCGGTGCATGGGGAGCAGGGCTATATGCCAATTTAGTATGGTCAAGCCAAGCTAATACAAATAACACTCCTCACAACCAACCAATAATGGGGTGCATGAAAATAACAATTATTCACTTTGCCAGTACACAGCAAATAATGAGAGATATTGTGTTGAGGCAGAGGAACTATTTTATTTTGTTAAGTTGTGCCTGCTTAATAATAGAAATAACCCTTTTAGGGAAATAAGACATTTTTACTTTAACTTTGTTAAACAGTAGTTGTCTTTTTTCCCTTAATTTAACAAAAGCAAAACAAAATACTAATTTTACCAAAATAAATACTAAACATGAAAACAAAAATATTATTTTCATTTGTACAATTCCCCTTTTCACATCCCCTCTGAAATCACTGAAAAATATATCAGAAGAGGAGTTAAGAACCATTTTAAATACTGACACAAGGGAGCACAGGAATGTGCAGTGCTGTTCTTCCACTAAAGGTGAGGCATGCAAATATTATTTGAGGACGCCATTGGGATGTTCATTTACCATGTTGCGGTGTTCTGCTGTTAAACAGCTGCAAAGATCCCCGGGTAGACCGGAGCAAACCTGCACACAATCGAAACCTCCCGCGATTCGTCTTGTCTAATTGTCCGTGTGCGGCTCTCCTGTGCTGAAAGTGTGAGCACACGGTGGCGTCGCGCATGCGTCTGTTTCCTGACACAATCATCCATTTTGAATGTGTGACGCTTATGTATGGGCACACCTCAAGTTCAGAGGAGCCAATCAGCGCATCGTTATCGCCGACACGCCCTGCTCAGCCATGAGCATGAGCCAGTTCGTCAAACATACACACGCAGTCGCGCTGCCTTGTCCTCTGCAATACATCTGTTCGTGCACGCAAATAATAAAACTGATAATTTTAACAAGCGATCGCGGTAATGCGCAGATTATAGTCCAAAAATAGAAAATGTATAACGTAAAAATCACTTTATAATTTATTATTTTATACAATTTGCCGAGGGTCCGGACAGAGGAGGTCGGCGGTCCGGTCGTGGATCGCGGTCCGCCAGTTGAGGAAGACGGATTTAGAGATTTGAAAACAATAAAAAGTATCTTAAAATGAACACTAAAATGTACAGGGAGCCAATGAAGGGATGCCAGAGTTGGAGTTATGTACTCCTTACGAGCACCAGGTAGAAAGTTAAGAGCAGCATTTTGGACCAACTGGAGATGCTTGAGGGAGGACTGGCTGACTACAAAATAAAGTATGTACATGATAAAAAAAACTCAAAAGAATAATGCACGGACACAGCATAATTCATTTCTCCACATTACTGTAAACGTTACAATCCTTTTTGCTATACTTCTTTGGCTTCTTGGTAAAATTAGACACGACTGACTGCAACCACATCTTTATTCCTCTACTGCTAACAAATGAATCTCAACAACTGTGCCCAAAACATTCACAGAAACACACCTCCAACTGCATGCCTGTTGGGTGAGAGGCATGGTCCTAATGCTTGCCAACCCTTAGGAAGTGAACTTAATATGACTTTCTCCAAATCTTTGAACATGTCCAACTGCTTAACATCCTTGTTACTTGTATGCTTTGCGAAAAGTACTCAAACAATGAAAAGTTGAACTTGACTGTTGGATATTGGACTATTGGACGTGCCTCAGGCACAACATTAGGATTTTTTTTCTCTCCTTTTGGGCTTGACCAATGCAATATTCAACCTTTTCATGTTTTTAAAGACACACACACTCCTATTCTACTTGATGAGCTTATAGTCCTGATTCATTTGTTTGTAAAAACACTATTACCATAAATACTTACAAAACAAGGATCAATGAGAACAAAAGCAAATGTGATCATGAGCGAAAGGTCGGGAATACAACACTTGAGGCAAAAGAGCGAACAAGGTTAATTAATTCAACGAGAAATGGCAGAGGTTGGAGTCGTTTTAGTCTAAGCTTGATTACAACAAGGAATACCTGCGCTGCTGGAGGGAACGACCTCCACTACAACCGGAGCTGAAACTAAATAAAATGAACACAAGACATGACAATTTATGACCACACTAATACACCAGTGGGAAACTGCTGCCATGCAAGGCGTTGCCCATCAGCAGTGCATTGCTGCTACTGATGAAGGGCTCACACAGAGCGACACACCTCTGGGATGCAAGTGTTAGCATTATTTCTCAGATGGAGGTAGAAATAGACAAAATATTATTTAACTGAAAAAGCAGTGATGAAAAAAGAAGTGGTGTAATGCATGGGTGTCCAAAGTCGGTCCTCAAGGGCCGAAGTCCGGCCCGTTTTCCAGCTCTCTAAGGAGCAACGCACCTGAATCAAATCATCAGGATCGTTCTAATGCTGCTTCAGAGCTGGCTGATGAGCTGATCATCTGAATCAGGTGTGTTGTAGCCGGGAGAGCTGGAAATCAGGCAGGAAAGTGGCCCTCCAGGCCCGGAGCTGGATATGCCTGGTTAATGCATCCTTTGTTTCGTCCTTGAGAGTTGCGAGTGGTTGGTTAGTGAAGAGGTCGGCCCACAAGTCAATGAGTTCTTGGTGGAAGGGGTTGTGGCAGCACAGCATCTGCAATCAATCAACCAAAACACTATTTATCCCCGAGGGCCAATTTAAAAGGCATGATTGCAAAATTACCGGTAAGCATAATTAACAAAGGACCTACAAAACATCACCATCATAAAATTATTCACAAAGTGCAAAATCTGGATATAATCATGATTAATTGGTGATATGAAGTGAAAGTGGATGTGTGGGAGGCATCATTCTACAATCCACCTCACAAACTGTCACAAAATTCTGGTCTCCTAAATGTGACCACACGTGGGTCTCAATTCAGGTAGAGGTGTACAATTTCTCAAAAGTTTATTTTAATAAGTCACATCATGTTGCGCAGGAAGCTGCATACGCATTTTTCAGGTCTGTTTTTATGCATACACAACTTTAAAATGAGGCCCGTGGTCACCTGTTCAAATGTACATACTATACTATACTACTATACTATACTAAACTTGACATTTGATACATTATAGATGTCTGCCACCTCAGCAGTAGATGGTCAGTCTCTTGATGATCAGTTCTTTGGTCTGTGGTTGAAGCTTAAAGATGCTGTCAAAGATCAGGTTGCAAGTGACATGAACGTCTGGTGTGCTCGGCTTCTTTTTATACACACCTGGAAATGGACTACTTACAGGATTTGTCTCAGGTGAAGCTTTCGTCTCTGACTGATTAAATAATTTAAAGACACGGCATGACTTTTTTCCTTGACATTAAAATGAACCATTGACTACAACAACTAATATGATAAAAACATGCCTTTTTAAGTTACTATGTCCTTACGCAACAAGCATTTTGTCAATGACTATTTATCCGTGCATATATACTCTATCTAGCTATCTATCTATGTATCTATCTATCGATACAGACAATGTAGTGTAGTATTTTCTTTGTACTCACAGAAACATCTCAGAGTACCGTATAGTCATTTTACATACACTTGGATGTGTTGGGCTTAGTTTTTCAATTCCTTTCTGCCATCAGTGAAGGGTTTTGAAATAAATCAGTGAATTCCCTTCAGGTCTGCTTTATAAATGACTGTTAAACTTGCAGTATCTTTCTGCAAGTCCAGCAACCTTTTAGTTAAATTTCCCTGTAGGTGGCTTCCTTTTAGCTTAATTTTTCCTCTCACTCATCTTATAAATGCCCCAACTTCAATGAGAAAACTCCATATCAGCGTATTATTGGACTTTATACACAGAGCACTTTCCGCATTAGCTTTAACGTGGTATGTTAATTTCCAGTTGGCATGCAAATGCATAATAACAACACGGCTAACGCTTTAAAACTCCAAACTGAGTTGACACCATACATAGCGACCTGTCGCAGTGTTAAGATAAGATAAGAAACCCTTTATTTGTCCCACAATGGAGACATTTGTAATCTACAGCAGCAAAATAAGGGGGGGGGTGAAGTATTGCATGCACAAAATAATGTTTACGAAAAATGAACTGTACACAGTACCGAATGCAATCTAAAATATACATATAGATACAAGCATATATGCAACTGCTGTCCATCATAGCTTCCAGTTTAGCTATCATCCTCCTGTCGCCTACCTCTTCCAATGTGTCCAGGGAGCAGCCCAGGACAGAACTGGCCCTCCTGACCAGTCAACCCAGTCTCTCTCTGTCCCGGGCTGAGATGCTGCCTGACCAGCGGACGATGCCATAATGGATGGCCGAAGCCACCACAGAGTCATGGAAGGTCTTGAGGAGTGACCCCTGAACCCCAAAAGACCTCAGCTTCCTGAGTAGGAAGAGCCAGCTCTGTCCCTTCCTGATCTGGGCATCTGTGTTGGTAGACTAGTCAAGTTTATTGTTGAGAAGAACACCAGGTACTTGTCACTGTCTCTATGTCCGTACCCTGGATGTTCATCGGTGCACGTGAGGACTGTTTCCTGCAGAAATCCACAACCAACTCCTTAGTTTTCCCGGGGTTGATCTGGAGGTGATTCTGCTGGCACCAGTCGACAAAGTACTTCGTCAGTCTCTTGTCCTCCCGATTGTCTCCCTCTGTAATGAGGCCTACAATCGCTGAGTCATCAGAGAACTTCTGAAGGTGGCAGGCTGGAGTGATGTAGCTGAAGTCTGAGGAATAGAGGGTGAACAGGAATGGAGCCATGACAGTCCCCTGTGGCGCCCCAGTGCTGCAGAGAAGCCTGCCTGACTCACAGCTCTGTGCCCTCATATACTGCGGACGTATATCTGTAATCCATGTCTGTAATCCATGACTAGAGGAGCAACCTCACAGACTTTGCCAATTAAATACAGTATGTTTTCAGAGATTTCAGCCTTCAAATCTACAGGCACCAAACTATAGAATACCTATTGTCAATCTCAGGTTATCACACATAACGGCAAACGTTATTTTAAATCAGATGGTGTCTCAGCAGTTTATAATTTATTGACAGTGGGAACTGTTATGCTATTTGACCTTTCCATGTTTCATGCATTGCCATGCACAAGGGCCATTACCATATTCAGAGTGGTTTCTTTCGTTGAGAAATTGTGTTAATTTTTTTGTAGTCCACTAAAATAATGGGGACAGTCTCATTCAGTGAGTTTAATACATTTATTTTGGGATACAGTTTCATGAGAGTCGACCAGTGAGAAACCGGAAAAGGTAAGGTATAAAGAAAAATAAAATAAAATGGGGTTTCAGTTTTTTATTCCACTCAGTATACCAACTTCAATCTGTTCATGCAATAGCCATTCAGGACCATTTATAGGGCTTTCCACTTTAAAATTGAATAAAGCAAGAAGAAGCATGTATTAAAAAAGTCAAGTCAGCTTTCTTTATCGAGCCAGTGCTTATGTCTTTTTACCATTTCGTTTCCCAGTAAAACTGAATAAAGAGTGAACAAGTATATGAGGTATTCCAATTAAAATGTAGCAGTTGGCTTAGCAAAGTGACTTGGGTTTGTATTTGTAACGCATACCTCTCTGAGCTCATCCACCCCTACACACCTGCCCGGCGCCTCAGGTCTGTGGACCAGTCTTTGTTAGAAGTACCAAGAACTAAACTGAGGCTCAGAGGGGATCGAGACTTTTCTGTTGCTGGTCCCTCTCTCTGGAATGACCTCCCACTGAACATTCGGCAAGCCTCCTCGCTGCCCATCTTTAAAGCCCTCCTCAAAACTCACTTGTATTCTTTGGCGTTCGACTCAGCATGACTTAGATTTGTTCTTGATTTTACTGCTTGGTGATTTCTACCGCCTTTATTACCGATTCGTCTTACTGTTTATTGTGTATGTTAAATCGTTCCATGTGCAGCACTTTGTATGCAGCTATGGCTGTTTGAAAGTGCTCTATAACTACTGTTGACTTGACTTGACTTGCAAGTTGTACTAAACTTTGATTCCATTGTGATTGCACTTATTTGGTTTTGTATTGAAATGGGCTTCGTTTGATTAAAAGACCTTGTGATTTATGAAAGAAATACTTCAATGTTGACTCAGCGTGCCATAAAGTTATAGGCTGCTTCCTCTATGTCACGCTCCAGTGAGCGCGCAATGTGAAAAATGTATGCAAGCCTGCAAACTGTCATGATTCGGTTTAGGAACCAACAGGTGGCACTGTAGGGCTCCCCTAGCAGCTGCACAACTGTTGGTCATTTGGTAATTAGTTGCTTAGTTAGTTGACAGTTTGCTGCTGTCATGTTTTTTCTGGTAGCGGTTTGGTTATTGATGGCTTTAGCTTTAGTCATGGTTTTTGTTTGTTACTTTGGACTTTGTTTTGGATTTAGTTTTCTTTGTTTTAAATACAATTCTTCAAATACACCCTGCACCTCCCTCCTGCCTGTTTTTTGGGGTCCACAAACAACCAATAGTAAACTCAGTTTACTATCAACAAGTGAGGCCTCATGAGGCGTGTCGACACAATTACACACTGTGTTGATATTGTACCGATACTGTGTCGCTGACCACTGCCACCTGCTGGACAAATCCCTGCAGCCAACCCACTTGACAGACTGAACAAACTGATTTGATGATGACTTGTATACAATGCACTACCTCACTCTACCCAATGACTGGTACTGAATGAGTTAAAAGCTCAGTGTAGCCACAAGCGCCATTGTTTATGTTGTTGTTTATGCTGTTTATATTGTCTATACTGTTCAGATTACATGTCTTTTTTTATATAGTGTAGCTGCTATCCTTTCTTAGCTGCGTGTGTTTAATGCACAGCAAGTTTACATGCATGTATGCACTGAGGATTGAGAGGAAGAAATTTCATCTATGCTGCATGTCATACATAAAGCATATTTGACAATAAAGATGACATTGACCCTTGACAATATCATTCACATCCATGCATTCATATTGTATCATTCAATGTGTTTCAATAATGTGAAATTCGTGTGAATGAGGATGCTTGTGGGCTTTGTCTTCACAATTTTTGAAAAATAAGATGCTCCGGTGTTTTAAATTTCAGTCTGTTGCATTTAATGCATGCTATTTCCTCTGTTGTGGAGAAGACACACACACAATGGAATAAGACATGTCAAAAATCCGAGAGACACTTGGTGAAACAAGGAGATTTTAATAAATATCTTACTCTCCAAAAGGAGATCAAAATGGCTCTACACGGCGGACAATTTGTATTTTTCCGGAAGCTGCTCCATAATATGCCCGTACTGTAGCAACATCATTCGAGTGAAGCGCGTCTCAGCAGTTGATAATCTGTTGCTCTCTGCTGTGAGCACATGAGCGCAAGCACGTACTTGTGGCGCCGACCCAACCCACGCCACATATGAAGCTTTGAACTACGACAACAGCAGACAAGGTTTACGTTTTATGTGACTTTTAATAGCAATGTAGCAGAGTTATCAAAAATGTGGTGTGCTCACTCACAGTCACTTTCTGGAACTCCCCCTTATAGGCGGGAGCGCTCAATCAACTGGAGTATGACGTACAGTACAAACGTTCATAAAGCACTTCTCATATAATAATAGCCTATTATATGACAGCCGACATGACGCTCGAAGTCAGACGGAAACATTTTTTCTGATAATCAGTGTGTTTTCCGTATTGCCCAAACTTATATTTTATTCGAGCGAGGGTAAGGTCTGGCTTGTTTCGGCAATCGGCATCGTGTCGCCAGATGCACTTCCTTAGATACACTGTGTGGGCTTTTGCTGCGTCAACGCCCCCTGCACTGAGTCGACGCCCCCTGGACTAAGTGGCGCAGCTTGGACTGTGTCTAAACTGCACCAGTGCAGTTCACTTGTCAATTAGCAGCCTGGACTGTGTCAACGCAGCCGATGTGTCAATTAGCAGCCTGGACTGCGTCAACGCAGCCGATGCAGTCTAAACTGCGCCGTTGCAGTTCATGTGTCAATCACGTGACGTAATGAAGCGGCTCATGCACCGACACGTGGTTTGCTCTGTGAGCCCGGCGCATGCATCAACGCATCGGTGTCGCTGGACCCATCACTACTATTTGCTATTATAATATAAGTGTATTTAGGTCCCTGGTTTTTCTTAGTTTGCGTCGATTGATTCGTAATGTGTCTGTAGCTTGTGGTGGTAAGTGTTTTCTTTGTGTGTCGTTGCTATCTTCAGTCTTGTTTTTTTGGATTTTGTTAATTTCATAATTTGTTTTGTTTTATTCTTTACAATTTTATTTACAATTAATTATTTTTGGTTCGATTCTGGCTCTCCTGTGTGGATTTTGCATGTTCTCCCCGTGCCTGGGTGGGTTTTCTCCAGGTACTCCGGTTTGCTCCCAGATTCAAAAAAACATACAGAGCAGGTTAATGAAACACTCTCAATTGTCCCTTGGTGTGATTGTGAGCATGGATTGTTGTTCGTCTATGTGTGCCCTCCGATCTCACAGTGTAGAGGTCGTGGGTTCGATCCCACCTACGGCCTTCCTGTGTGGCGTTGGCATGTTCTCCCCGGGCCTGCGCGGGTTTTCTCTGGGTACTCCAGTTTCCTCCCACATTCAAAAAACATGTGTGGCAGGTTAATGGAACTCTCAAAATTGTCCCTAGGTGCGAGTGTGCGCATGGATGGTTGAGTGTCTATGTGAGCCCTGCGATTGGCTGGCAACCAGTTCAGGGTGTCCCCTGCCTACTGTCCAAAGACAGCTGGGATAGGCTCCAGCACCCCCGCGACCCTTGTGAGGATAAAACGGATCGGAAAATGCCTGGATGTTTGTTTGTTTTTGATGATTTTACTGTTTTGTCATGTTTGAAGAAAATATTTCAATAAAATCAATCAATTTATCCTACCACATACTTCGTTTGGGTTTTTGAGTATATACTTTTTTTTAGATTACTTAGCTCCCATACCTCCTCTGCTTCCCTACATTTGAGTCCACCTTTGCATCCCCATCTCCACGAAATAAACCCTGATCTGTGACACAAATATCAATACAGTAATCCCTCGTTTATCTCGATTAATGGGGACCAAAACCACCTGCGATAAATGAAAATCCGCGAAGTAGCGACCAATTAACATATACATTTTAAAAAATGCCCCACGTGGGTCTTTGCGCTTGAGCAGAGGCACTAACACACACACACACACACAGACCCAGGCCAGCATCCCACTCCACAGCGTGCAGCAGACGTCTCAGCCACACTCACACACACACTCACACACGCAAACTAGCAGCATCTAAACAACACTGAGCACTGATTAAAGTTCAAAGAGTAACCCAGTGATTAGACCAAAAAAAAGATGCACAGCCAATCAACATGGCTTTACATCTTCTCAGCCCCCCCCCACGTACTGTATATGTTGCTGTATGCTCTACGTGACTCACTGTTGTTTTGCTGACTTTCACTGCTTCTTGCGGACCGCTTGCGGACTTTTTGCGGACTTCAAAAAAAATACTTGAATATGTTTGAAAAAAATCTGAGATGCACCGAAGCCATGATAAACGACCTGCGAAATAGCGAAGATTCACTGTACTTCTTTCAGTCTTGGTTTTGTGACAATGTGTGCCAACTTTTTAATGCTTGTGCATTGCCATCAAACCCACATCTCTCCCTTTTTACTTTGTCAACAGATGTTTGTGACAGCCCGCTAGTGTCGAATCTGCCCCATTCATCATTCCGTAGCTCCTCACTGCTGTCTGGTAGCCATGGGCCGGTCTATGCGAAGGTCAATAGGAGAGAAGGTGAGACTTCCAATCCAATGATGCAATAAATGACACAATCAGGGTGACCAAACTCAATTAATACAAGGTTTCAATTTGAAACAAATGATTTTATTCAGTCTACATGCTTCAAAATGGATAATCATACAAGCTTTTCTTTAGCATTTCTTATCTTAAAAAATGGCATTAGTGGTGACGACTGGGATCAGAATGATTTTAAATAGTTTTTTCTTTTAATACTTCAAGTCATTACTCATAATTAAAGTTTTTAAACATTAGCAGTAAATTGTACTAACGGGTCTGAGTGAGAGTGAAGGGTGATGAAACTAATTAATAGTTGAGTCCAACTTTGCTGATTAAGAGACACTTTGTCACTTTAGTTTAAGAGCCTATTTACGTCGATCCATTGTTAGATTTGTCATTTCGTGGGAATTTGACTGACTGCACACAATGACCAGAATTTCATTAGGGTGAACTGATTTCACTGTGATAGAGCTCTTTGCTGTTTTTCTTTCACTAAATTGAGTGTGGCATGTTTTAAATGGCTTAATGCTCTTTACTTTAAGTCTGTAAATAACGCTGGTTGAAAAACTTTTATTGCTGTTTAAAGTTCATGGTACATCAGAGCATATGAGGTCAAATATACACTTGTACAAATATAAGTTGTTCCCTGTTAATATCTTTCCATCTATATTCTGCTGCTTATCCTGTGAAGACAATAAGAATGCAGCCTTAACATTTCCTAACTTCTGGTGTACATTCCTCCACTTTTCTCACATTCCTCTTCACTCAACACCCATTGTCTGATGCTATGTCTTGTGAAACAAGTGTCACACAAAAAAAAACCTATGAAAATGTCAAATGCAAGGTTTTGTCCAACTTTTCTTTTTTCTTAACATGTTCATCTTAGCATCTTATGCCGCTTTTTCATGAGCCCTAAAAAGCAAAACACCGCTCCCCTACGCATGGCTTGACCCCGCACGGCCTCCTTTGCTTTTCTATGACAGCAAGTGTGGGGCGGGATGGGAGCGGGATTAACTGAACTGTGCTGGCTTGCGCTTGCGCTTTTCACATTCGCAGCATGTCTGGTTCTGCCATTTCACAAGCAATAAGTCTTGGCCACCGTCTTTTAAAAAACTGAAGAAGAGCATGTTGTCAAACAATGACTTTAATTCAAACTAGGTAACCTACCTGCTTTGTATCAGGATTGTTAAAACTCCTTCTTTGCTTTTTTTTCAAAGACACCGATAAGGTTTGTTCAGAACTTCAGTTATAGTTTAGTTGACACATGTTAATCTCAAAGGAATTACTATTAATGTAGCATCGTTGAGGATTTGAAATGTTTAACTAAAACGTATTAATGGTTGTGTTTACAGAGCCATGTAAGAAATTTTAATATTAACCTTGTCAATTAAATTTTGTTTGTGTTGAAAGAGACAAAAATCTATCAAAATCAGAAATTGAGTTTTTGGGGTGTGGGAAGATCAGAGATTTTATTTTAAGGTATCACCTAGTGCAACTTTGTCTGACTTTGATGAAAGAGTCAGTGCTTGGCATTCTCATACAAATTACCACATTTTATATGTCTTCACAATGGTGATGTTCATATCGCAGTGACTCGCGAATGCTTGCGGTTTTGGGTTTCGTCAGGGTTCGTAAGCGGTTGAGAATACATTTCCAAACAGGTTTGCTTGTTGCAAACAGTATTATTATTTTTTTTTGTCACAAGAAATGAAAAGAAAGTGAATGTTCAAAATTTCGAGTGTTTGCATAATAGTTGCAAGCATGTGTAAACGGTCGAATGATAAGTCACCAATGTCTTTTTTGATTTGCATATGCTACAGACCACGTGACCGTGGTTTACATGTTTACCAATATATGTCAACCTATTCGTGCATAGCATGAATTCGGCACTCTAAATACTGCTTAAATTAAACAAGAAAAAAAAGCGCCCTTTCTCCACATAGATGATCATGCCAGAGGAAACAGAGAACAAATAAGAAGGCAATGACGAGTACGCCTGTTTGGGTGATTTAAAGACACAATTATCAAAATGTGTGGTGTAAGCAAAATGAAACTGTATTGTCTTGTCTGCAATTACTGCTCTTTGGTCAAGGACCTGATAAAGTCAAGTAAGATGGGTTGTTCAGGCATTTCGGAAGAATCTTTCACTTACAGCATGCTGATGTCCCATGTTTTTTTTTTTTTTAGGTGAGTTTTTTTCCAACTGAAGAACATCATTCAGGTCCAGTGGCGGCCTTACTGTGTGGAGTTTGCATGTTTTCTCCGTATCTCCGCGGTTTTCTCCAGGTACTGCGGTTTCTTCCTACATTCCAAAAACACGCATGGCAGGTTAATGGAACACTCTAAATTGTCCCTACGTGTGAGTGTGAGTGGGGATGGTTGTTTGCCTATGCGTGGCTTGCGATTGGCTGGCAACCAGTTCAGGGTGTCTCCTACCTACTGCCCGAAGACAGCTGGGATAGGCTGCAGCACGCCCGCGACCCTTGTGAGGATACACAAGGGTCGTGCTGGAGGGTCTCATGTGTTGTCATGTATTATTTTGTCATTTTTTGTTAACTTTTCTTTTGATGGCGGTGCGGACACCCGCAGCGGCTCCTCTTGTTTTATGTTAAGAGGGAAGAAATTTCATCTGTGCTGTATGCACATTAGACAATAAAGTTGTATTCAATTCAATTTGTAGTAAATTAATCAGTCTTCAAGATATTCCTCAATTAGCTTGTTTTTGACCATCAGACACACTTATTTTATGTTTTCCTTTCTTACTTTTTGAATTAAAAACATATTTTTATCATTACCCTGCTAATGCACAACATCCGTCTAAAATGACCCATATTCATTTTCATGTTATTCAATATTTGGTGACAGTTGTGAATTGTACATAAGATTTGATTTGTTTTTGTCTACTTGGAGCAAGAGTACATTACTTGTTAGAAATTTACAGGTAATTATAATTAGTTAGCTCACTCACTGTAATGGTGTTTACTAGTCGTGGTGGGGGGATGCTGGCAGATTTTTTTCATTGGGGGGTTAGCTAAGTCACCAGAGTAAATCTGGATGTATGTGTGTGCATATTGATGTGGATCAGAAAACATCCAGAGTATTGCTGTTTGCAGATTAACTGAGGTGTAGCAATGCTGCAGCAAGAACCAGATGAGGAAGATGAGGAGGCATTTTTTTCTGATTCATGGTCTGAAATTTCTGATGATGATGACCCAGAATATTTGCCACAGGGTCAAGCTGGAATTGTGGCTGTGTCTGGAAATAAAACTTTCCTGCATAGAGAAGACACATCTCATGATACAGAAGACTCCTCTGATCTATCTTCTGAAGAGGAAACACAGACTCATTCCAATAGACTGAGTAAAAATGGATCTTACTGGAATGAGAATCCCCCCCATTCATGGCAGAACAAGAAGCCACAAACATCCTGTGGATTTGTCCAAGACCTCCTCCTGGAACATCAGCTGTTTCACCAAAAGATTCTTGGGATATGTTCATGAGTGACAACATCATTGAGGAGATCCTAAAATGCACCAACTTAGAGGGATGAAGAACCGACACAACAAAAGGGAAAGAGTGGAGAAACATTGACAAAGAAGAATTCATGGCCTTCATGACGCAATGGTACCTTATGGAATAGAAGGAACTGTCTTTACAGGGAGACAGCCAAGACCACAGGGTCAAAGAAATTTAGGAGAGAATGTCACCCAACAATTGTGCAGTGGAATCAGACAGATAAGTGAATATACAGGACAACAGCGAAAGTAAGTTTTAGCAAGATGCCGACATCAAATGTATTTTATTTTTTATTTGATTTCTTTATAGGCAGAATCAAATAAAATGCAATGCAGCCAGTTGACAGTTGTTAAACTATGGATTCAGCTCAACTAAATAGTTGTGTTCTCTGTTATCAAAGCAATGTGACAAAATGACAAATAAACACATTTGCAAATATTAAACACAAATGTTTGGCCTACTTCAATGCAAAAATAATGACTTGAAGCAAATTATTATACCCAAAAAATACTCACCCAACATGGAATAACCTGGAAAATGAATGTGGGACATTTTTGACCCATGTTGTGCATTAGAGTGGGTGCGGTTATGTTGTGCATCAAAGGGTTAAGAGCCTGAAGCTGGAAGGAACAGATTACAACAGATACTTGGAGGCTTTTGCTTGATGAGTTTGATTCCATGCTTAACTCTACCTCTGTCCTCAGTGCACGGAAACAACAAATGGTTTCTGTCGAGAACATCAATAAAAAGTTTTGCCCTTTGTCGTTTTAAGCTTCTTGCACTTGCTCAGTTGCTGACACTGTCAAGAAGACGCTCCAGGCCAGTGAAGTGATGTGAACAGACTGAAAATTGAGCTGTTGAAAAGGCAATGTGCCCCGAATGTCCTGTTCTCCCTGACGGATTTGTTCTGTGATGAAGGCTGCAGAAGTGCAAACGTTTCTGCCTCTTCAAGACAGAGAACAACACTCCAAAGGCAAATGTGGTGGTTTCACACTTGTCTGTGATAGCTTTGTGGTGACTGAGAGGAAGGAAAATTTGCCTTTGTGTGCATGTAGATGAGAGAAATAGTCATACAGGGCCGGTGAATAGCTGCTGTATTTCGAAAAAGGGTGATTGTGTTTTGGAGGAAAGTGACGAAGTGTTTTACTGCTTTTTTGGGAGGGAGGGGGTGCACTTTTCTTTGAAGATAATTGATGAGGTCACGGCTTTTGGAATGACTTTGTAAGACAGCTGAATTGACAAGAATGTGGGTGTATCAGTCAGCATTCAGGAGGCCATATGCTTGGAGAATGAGCATACTGTATTTTCCACACTAAAAGGTGCACTGGATTATGAGGCGCACCTTCAACGAATGGCCTATTTTGTATTTTTTTTTCTTCATATATTGGATGCGCCGCATTATAAGACACAATCTATAATGCATCCACTAGATGGTGCTACGCTCAAGGAAATGCCAACAGAACGATCAGATGTTAGTGAAACTTATTTAATAAAGCAGCGACACATTTCACTTAACGAACAGCAAGTTATAACATTGACTCGTTAACGTTGAACTGTCTTGCCGTTGCTCTATTTCTGTGTTCAACTGCTTAACCCGCTCGCCTTAAGTTTGAACTCTGCATATTAAGCATGTCTCAAGCAAGGAGCCATTTTGGGGGTCGACATATTACCGTAATAACCATACACAAGGCACATCGGATTTGAGCTTGAGTGAGCTTTAAAGAAAAGTATTTCAGGTGCGCCTTTTAGTGCGGAAAATACGGGAGTTTAGATGTGTCAAAAGCAGTGACTGCAAGCTTTTTACAAAAATGGGGATGCCTGAAAAGGGTTTTGTGTTAAAACTGAACAACCATAGAATAACAAAAGCATATAACGACGCTAAAGTTTGTTCATGATGGGGAGGATATTTTTGCTCTCCCAACTGACTGTCCCATTAAAGTGTTGCTTTTAATTTGTTGTGATTGGTTGTTCCTTCATGTATTAGTTGCTATGCAGTTGCTACTGTCCTTTTTTATGTCACCTTTATTCTGTCATACAGGATCAGTATATAAACTCGAATTCATCAGTAGTCAGTAGGTCAAGCTAATTTCCAGTCAGAATGTCAAGCTTTTTTTCCATGTCTTCTGCCTCCAGCCACGCTCTGTTGTTCTTTCGTCTTTTCATAGATAAAGACTTTTACTTTCCAACGTCCGTGTCATGTCTGCTTCTGGGTCCAAATTCTGCTCCTCATGTGAAATTGCTGCTTTGTTCTTAAGACAGATAAAAGTTCTAAAGTAGTGAAAGCTAAGTATGTGCTCAATCCGGGGGAGGGAAAGAAATGTATTAGTTTTGAAGTGTACTTCTCTGCCTTTGGGATTCAACAGTTAGATTTAAGTGTTGAAAAATGATCAAAGTGACTTCTTTGACCCTTGTAAGAACAGAATAAATCACAACTCTTCATTGCAAAACACTGATACACGCAGACCCATCAGCAGACCTCAGTCTTTACGAGGGGAGAAAAACTTTTATTAATCTTATCTGGCCTAGAAAGGACCTGCCAAAATCTACGATGTTGTTCACTGCACAATTTCATGTGGTGTGTTGTAACAAAATGTGCTAGCTTGCTTCGTCACAATTTTTGTTAAGTGTGCAGAAGGAGACTGGTTCAGTCTCTTATATTTTATAATCTAAAATAACTCCAAATTATGATGGATGATTTATTTTTCCCATGAAATCCGTCAAATGTCATTGCTCCTTAACCTCTGCCTTGTATTCCCTGTGTGTGATGCTCTCGTTGCTCCCGCCCTTGGATGTGCCATTGGCTGGTTTCCGTTGATCCAGAGCAAATGTGACCAGCAAGTGCAGTTTAAGGAGATAACAGAAGGGGAGACATAAGCAATGGCACACAAAACGCACACCTCCTATGTGCCATGATGCTGTTGCACACTAGAGTCCCTGAAATCAAACTAAACACCTTTTACTTTCAATTTTGATGTCTGAGTGATGAAGAATTCAAGACCAGCATTTATGAACAGAAAAATAGAAATTAACTGTCGGGGAGTTCTGCTACTTATTCCCTGAAATTCGAAGCTTCATTTTCACATCATATTTGGATTCCCATCAATCAAGCAAAACCAAATTGTTTCTTGTCTTTTCTTGTCTGAATAATAAACAACTCAACACTAGCATTTCATAACACAAAAATAGAAAGTATGAACATAGGGGAGTTCTGCTACATGTTCGCTGGTTCAAGAAAATGAGCTGTGTGTTGACCAAACATCACTTGAAACAAACTCAGAGAATGGTTCCCAATAATGCACAGGACACGTCTTTCCTACTACTTCTCCAGGTGTTCTTCATTGAATTCACTTCAAACTATCTTCTTCCAACAGCGGTACATTATTGTGAGTTTTATTTAGGTCTTTGGGTATGGATGTGTGTCTGCGCTTTTCCTAATGAATGACATTAAATAGCCCAATAAACAAGACTACACAAACAAGGATGGGACACGTTCAGCCATCTTAAACAAAACGTGGTTAAACTAAACACATTCTAGGCCAGCTAGGACACATTGTCTCTCCAGCGAGTCCTGGGTAGTTCCGGGGGCCTCCTACATGCCCGGAACACCTCACCAGGGAGGCACCCAGGAGGCATCCTAATTAGATGCCCGAGCAACCTCATCTGGCTCCTCTCAATGTGGAGGAGAAGCGGCTCGACTCTGAGCCCCTCCCAGATGGCCGAACTTCTCACCTTCAGAGAAAACTAATTTCGGCCACTTGTATCCGCGACCTTGTTCTTTCGGGCACAACCCATACATCGTGGCCATAAGTGAGGGTTTGAACATAGATCGCTGGGTAAATTGAGAGCTTCACCTTTTAGCTCAGCAATTTCTTCACTACGTCAGGATGATACAAAGCCCACATCACAGAAGACGCTGCACCGATCCGCCTGTCACTCATGAACAAGACCCCAAGATACTTAAACTCTTCTACTTGTCATTACTTGGAGAAGTAAGTAAAATGTGTCCTTCAAAAGGAAATTCAAACTCCCACTCCATTGTATACTTGTGATGGACACCACACATAGAACTGAATCACACCAGTCAAAGGAAAGTTTCAGAGTCTAAGTGGTGCATCAATTGCAGTGGCGGATGCTGGTCTGTGAAGGAGGGGAAGCTCATTTTCGGCCTACATCATAAAATGTGTCTGTTTATTTATACATGGATTCTACTCTCCGTTCCTTTTCAAGATAATTATCTGTGACCCTGTCATACCAACAAGGCATCTTTTCGAGGGACTTAACTAGTGTCCTACAACTACAGCAACTCCAATAAAACTCACCAGAAATGAAAGATTCATTTGTTGCTAGTCGTTTTCAACAAAGAGAGTGTCGTTCAGATGATTAGAAGTCTCCTGTTCAACTCAGAACAGAATGAGAATTGAAAAATGCTCCCATGATGCCTACACCAAAAGATCGTTGATTGGCTCATTTCGCTGTCAATCAAAAAGGGATTCAGCCTCAGACCGATTATCCAATCATCATGTAGAAAAGCTCAGCGTCCAGGTCAGCCCATAAACGCCCGCTGTACATAGACTCCCAGAGACGCTGAGCGTCCAATGGGTGGGACAAAATCTGCATCTATCCAAAGACTTATCTCGTTTTAATGCATTGGGATGGGCGGGTGAAGAGAGGGGCGGAGCTGTCAACTGATCACCACCTGGTGGTGAGTAGGCTCCGATGGTGGGGGAAGATGCCGGTCCGTCCTGGCAGACCCAAACGTATAGTGAGGGTTTGTTGGGAGCGTCTGGCGGAATCCCCTGTCAGAAGGAGTTTCAACTCCCACCTCCGACAGAGCTTTTCCCATGTTCCGGGGGAGACGGGGGACATTGAGTCCGAGTGGACCATGTTCCGTGCCTCTATTGTTGAGGCGGCCAATCTGAGTTGTGGCCGTAAGGTGGTTGGTGCCTGTCGTGGCGGCAACCCCCGTACTCGCTGGTGGACACCAGCAGTAAGGGATGCCGTCAAGCTGAAGAAGGAGTCCTATCGAGCCTCTATGGCCTGTGGGACCCCAGAGGCAGCTGACGGGTATCGACTGGCCAAGCGGACCGCGGCTTCGGTGGTCGCCGAGGCAAAAACCCGAGCGTGGGAAGAGTTCGGTGAGGCCATGGAAGCCGACTTCCGGACGGCTTCGAGGAAATTCTGGTCCACCATCCGACGTCTCAGGAGTGGGAAGCAGTGCACCACTAACACTGTGTACAGTGGGGATGGGGCGCTGCTGACTTCGACTCGGGACGTTGTGAACCGGTGGGCAGAGTACTTCGAAGACCTCCTCAACTCCACCAACACGCCTTCCTTGGAGGAAGCAGAGCCTGGGGACTCTGAGGTGGGCTCACCTATCTCTGTGGTTGAAGTCACCGATGTGGTTAAAAAGCTCCTCGGTGGCAAGGCCCCGGGGGTGGATGAGATCCGCCCGGAGTTCCTCAAGGCTCTGGATGTTGTGGGGCTGTCCTGGTTGACACGCCTCTGCAACATCGCATGGTCAACAGGGAGAGTGCCTCTGGATTGGCAGACCGGGGTGGTAGTCCCTCTTTTTAAAAAGGGGGACCGGAGGGTATGTTCCAACTACAGAGGGATCACACTCCTCAGCCTCCCTGGTAAGGTCTATTCAGGGGTGCTGGAGAGGAGGGTCCGTCAGGAAGTCGAGCCTCAGATTGAGGAGGAGTAGTGTGGTTTTCGTCCCGGCCGTGGAACAATGGACCAGCTCTACACCCTTAGCAGGGTCCTCGAGGGTATGTGGGAATTCGCCCAACCAGTCTACATGTGTTTTGTGGACTTGGAGAAGGCGTTTGACCGTGTCCCTCGGGGAGTTCTGTGGGGGGTGCTTCGTGGGTATGGGGTACCGAACCCCCTGATACGGGCTGTTCGGTCACTATACCACCGATGTCAGTGTTTGGTTCGCATTGCCGGCAGTAAGTCGGAATCGTTTCCAGTGGGGGTAGGACTCCGCCAAGGCTGCCCTTTGTCGCCGATTCTGTTCATAACCTTTATGGACAGAATTTCTAGGCGCAGCCGAAGCGTTGAGGGGGTCCGTTTTGGGGGCCTCAGTATTACATCCCTGCTTTTTGCAGATGATGTGGTGCTGTTGGCTCCTTCAAACAGGGCTCTCCAACTCTCACTGGAGCGTTTCGCAGCCGAGTGTGAAGCGGTTGGGATGAAAATCAGCACCTCCAAATCTGAAACCATGGTCCTCAGTCGGAAAAGGGTGGAGTGCCCCCTCCGGGTCGGGGAGGAGATCTTACCCCAAGTGGAGGAGTTCAAGTATCTTGGGGTCTTGTTCACGAGTGGGGGTAGGAGGGAGCGGAAGATCGACAGGCGGATCGGTGCAGCGTCTGCTGTGATGCGGACGCTGTATCGGTCTGTTGTGGTGAAGAAGGAGCTGAGCCAAAGGGCGAAGCTCTCAGCTATATAAATCAGCATGTATTGTATTGTATTGTATTGTAATTTACCGGTCGATCTACGTCCCAACCCTCACCTATGGTCACGAGCTATGGGTCGTGACCGAAAGAACGAGATCCCGGATACAAGCGGCTGAAATGAGTTTTCTCCGTAGGGTGTCCGGGCTCTCCCTTAGAGATAAGGTGAGAAGCTCAGTCATCCGGGAGGGGCTCAGAGTCGAGCCGCTTCTCTTCCACATCGAGAGGAGCCAGATGAGGTGGCTTGAGCATCTGATTCGGATGCCTCCTGAGCGCCTCCCTGGTGAGGTGTTCCGGTCATGTCCCACCGGGAGGAGACCCCGAGGAAGACCCAGGACACGCTGGAGAGACTATGTCACCCAGCTTGCCTGGGAACGACTCGGGATCCCCCGGGGAGAGCTGGAAGAAGTAGCTAGGGAGAGGGAAGTCTGGGCTTCCCTGCTAAAGCTGTTGCCCCCGCGACCCGGCCCCGGATAAGCGGTAGATGATGGATGGATGGATGGATGGATGGATGGCATTGGGATAACCTACAGTACACTGAACTCTCTCGATGCCCAGTGTCCGCGCTGTAGATGCTCAGCGTCCACACAGTTTAAAGCGCAGTGAAGCTTTTGGAATGAATGAGAAGAGAGTCGCGGATTGTATGTACACACAATTCTATGTACACACATGTATTTTATCACTTATTTTTGGACATCTTAGGGGAAATTGAGCTTCCCTTGCAGTCTTAGAGCAATCGCCTCTGATCAATTGAGTTGGGGTGATGACAACCATGCCGTGCTCAAAAGCAACGCTACAGAACCCAGCTGACAGACTCGCACCTTTCCAACAACTAGTTGCCGTTTTTATGTCTGCAATTGGACTTCAATCCACGTCCTCCACCTCCAGGAAAATTTAGGTTAACAGACTGAGCTACTGCAACCGCAGATGGGAGTACAGTACCCACGTAGTAGTTGCTCTTCCATCTTGTTCATTTAAAAAGAGATCTTTTCGTTTGATACTAGGCTTATGCCTTTTTCCTTATGGCTAATTAAGATTCCAGTTTTAATCATGGTATTAGAAGTCAATCCAATAACTCTTGCAGGAGGGAATATGTAAATGTATTCTTAATTTATAGTTCTTCTCCCCCTGCATACTATTTCAAGCAATGTGTCATAAATATCAGAAGTTTAATATTTATTATGAAACACACAACTTCTCTTTACTCTGTTTAGTTCATTCATTCATTCATTCATTCATTCATTCATTCATCTTTCGAGCCGCTTGATCCTCACTAGGGTCGCGGGGGTGCTGGAGCCTATCCCAGCTGTCTTCGGGCAGTAGGCGGGGGACACCCTAAATCGGTTGCCAGCCAATCGCAGGGCACACAGAAACGAACAACCATTCGCACTCACACTCACACCTAGGGACAATTCAGAGTGTTCAATCAGCCTGCCATGCATGTTTTTGTGAATGTGGGAGGAAACCGGAGCACCTGGAGAAAACCCACGCAGGCCCGGGGAGAACATGCAAACTCCACACAGGGAGGCCGGAGCTGGAATCGATCCCGGTACCTCTGCACTGTGAAGCCGACGTGCTAACCACTGGACTACCGGGTCGCCTCTGTTTAGTTCAAGTGATTAAAAAAAAAAAATCTATTGAAATAATACATCGCTGAGATAGATCAGGCTTCAGGTGAACAGGTGCTCCCTCCCTAAAAATGCTGTAACATGCATTTTTTTTTCTTTCCGAGCTCAAGAGGTTTGTCAAAGGGACCCATTTTCAAGATTAAGGATGTTTATTTGTAATATGCACACTGTACCACGGCAACACTGAGCTGTGAAAGTTCTACTTTGCTGGTCTCTCTCCACTTTTAAAAAGAATATTGTATAAAAAATATTTTAAAATGAGCAATCTTAAATAATGAAAGGTGAATACAGAAGCTTTCCAGTTTGACAGAGGTAACAGTGTAGCTAGTCAAAAAGAAAAAAAAATATGGATATAATGTAATGTAAAGAGACAGGAATTTGACTATCCCAGTCTTGCAGGTTGTAGAGTTATTGAATGTTTGCAATGTTCAAGTACAGTAATTAAGATCACAAAGGAAAAATATTGTGGTTGACAGATTGTGATGTAATTTTTTCAGGAGTCTGATGGCGGGTTGGTGGAAGCTGCTCTTATAGTCTTGTTTGAAGACATGGCCTATCAAGGTTATTGTGATGTGGAACAAAGCAACGAACGATCCTCAAGATTCCTTCCAGGAGTGTGCATGCAGGCATGGCAAACAAGGCTGGGAATGTGCATTTGACTACAGGAGGATTACTTTGAAGGAGGAATTGTGTAGTTTGCATTGAACATACTACATTTTTAGAATTCTGTATTGAGTCGCTTCCATTTGGAATTATTTTTGTGTTGAGCCAGCATATTATATCTATTATGAAGATCTTTTTCTTTTTACCGATGTATGTAAATGATCATGCACAATGCCTCCAATTCGTCATGGAGCTTGATATCAGGAAAAAAAACACAGCTCTATTGTTGAGGGAAATGTTTTTATCTAAATTGTAGTTGTTGAGCCATCTATCCGTTTCTATAAGCACTTTTATCCTTCCACGGGGAGCTGAGGCCTCTTGCAGCTAACTTCGGATGAAAGACAGATTACAAAATAGTGACAGATCTAACCAACAGCAAACATCTGAATGATATGGTAAAAAAGTCTCGTCTCCATATTCATGTCAGATGCCGTGATATGGATATAATAAGGGCTAAGGGTTCAGTGAAAATGAACCTTTATTTATTTGTTTGTTTATTTATTTTAGAGCTCACTATCAGTCACGGGTGGCCCGGTGGTTGACTGCAGGGCATTTGCCTCACAGTAGAGAGGTGCAGGGTTCTCCCCGTGAAGTTTGCATGTTCTCCCCGTGCCTGCATGGGCATTCTCCGGGACTCGGTTACAGTCTCTTTATAGTCCCCCACCCATTGAGTTGTTTGCCTGTTAGTGTTCCTATGCGATCTCGTGGTGATTATGAGCACAAACTAATTGTAACCTGAAAGGGTTCTGCCTGACTCAAATTGCCTTTCGCCAACATACCCTCAGACAGAAAACTACTTTGTGAGTTTTGTGCAGCCATTATAAAACAAAGATAATTCCACAAGCATAGTTATCTACTGACTTAACGAAGGAAGGAGACGAGTAAGAGTTCAAAGAATCTTTAGCCCCTTGTGGATGTGAGCCCATGAGGTTTGTGTGCCTTTTTGTTGAATCAATTGTCTTTATAATGTTTGTCTTTCATTTATTGCTTTGTAATGCCATTTGGATTTATATGTATTCCGGTTCCGGGTCGCTGTGCTGTGGTCGACAGGTCTACGTCCGCAGCGTTTTTTCTTATTTTTCGTGCTTTTTTCTACATTTCCTACCTACACTTTTCCCAGCTCCACAGGCCCGCGTTACCTCAGCGCGACTGTTCGAGCTATTAATTCCGCACTTTCCCCCTTCAATTATCTTTTCATTCATTCGTTAGCCTCGATGCTAACAGCTAGCTAGTGCTACAGCTACCGCCTCCAGCTCGCCTGGTCCTAACGGCAAGCGCTCCAAGCCAGTGCTCACGACAACAACACTGCACCTCCACATTAATATTGGCTCACTACAACTTGAGACGCCGAATATGACCATCTACACGAGGGTCTCGCTACCGGTCCCCCTGCTCCTCGTGAGGCTTTCCGACGCGATGTGCGTCCCCGGTGCTCAACTCATCTCAGCGGCCATGAGGAGCCAGAAAAAAAAACAGACAGAACAAAAAAAAGAAGGGAGGATTCCAGGCAAGGCTGCAGCGTGAGTGCTGGAAACAGCGGGCACTACCAGCGATCCTTCTCGCTAATGTCCGCTTGCTACAGAATAAGACCGACGAGTTCCAGTTTAAGGTAAAAAGCTGCAACCAAATTCAGGCGCGCTTGCATTCTGGCGTTCACTGAGACCTGGCTCAGCAAGGATGACACCAACAGAGCCATGCACATCGATGGATTCAGGTCTCCCATCAGGCTGGACCGTGACGGAGACGCCACCGGTAAACAACATGGTGGAGGCGTGTGCCTCTATTTCAACACTCGCTGGTGCTCCACTGTCCACGTGAGGGAGAAACTGTGCACCCCAGTCATCGAGCTCCTGGCTGTGTCCTGCCATCCTTTCTACCTGCCCAGAGAATTTCCCCAACTCTTCTTCACCATCGTTTACATCCACCTTAGAGCCAAGCCCACCACGGCGACGACCACATAAGAAGCACCCTCAATAGACTGGAACACCTTTCCCCCGACTCTCCCAAATTCATCATGGGAGATTTCAACCACTGCAACCCAGAGAAATCCCCCAAAGGCTTCAACCAGTACATCACATGCACCACCAGCCAGGGGAAGACACTGGACAAATGCTACGGCTCCATCCCTGATGCATACAAGCCCGCCATTCTCCCCTGCTCGGCTCTGCTGATCACCACACTATCCTGCTCCTCCCTGCCTACAGCCGGCCATCAGGAGAGTAGAGAAGGTAACCGAAACCATCAAACAGTGGATGCAGGAGAGCATCATGGTGCTTCGGTCCTCGAGAAGAAGCGCATCTTCTTCTCGAGCACCGAAGCACAGAGTGCCTAAAATCCACGCATTGGTGCAACCTTCTCTCCCACTCCGACGACATCCATGTCCAGGTGGATGTAGTCTCCTCATACATCCGCTTACGTGAGGAAACCATCATCCTCTCCAAAACTGTCAGCATCTTCCCCAACAACAAACCCTGAATCACCAAGGTGAAGGAGAACATCAATAGGAAGAAGCACATCTTCTTCTCGAGCACCGAAGTGGAGAAAAAGGAGATCAACAGGGAGGTCAAGAGGTACGGGGGGAAGGTGGAGGAGAAACTTAATGGTAACCTCTGTGCAGCCTGGCAGGGCCTGAAGAAAATGGCAGTGGGAGCACTCCAGCATCACCCCCATTCCCAAGAACAATAACCCCAAGACCCTGAATGACCTCCGCCCTGTGGCCTTCACCACGTGATGAAAGCCATGGAGAGGATCGTCAAGCAGCACATCCTCATAAAGACCAGCTCATGCCTCGACCCCCTCCAATTTGCACACCAGCCAGGCAGAGGTGTCAACGATGCTAAAACCTTCATCATCGACACCATCCACAAACATCTGGAATTCCACAATACCGTGGCCAGGCTTCTGTTTGCTGACTTCTCCTCTGCCTTCAACACCCTGCAGCCTCACATCCTGGCACAGGGGCTCAAGCAGAACTTCTCCCTGAACAACCAACTCATCCTCTGGATCCTGGACTTCCTCACACACAGAACACAGAGTCAGGATCACCAACAACTTGTCTGACCTTCTCGCCACCTCCACAGGCTCCCCACAGGGCTGCGTGCTCTCGCCACTGCTCTTCATCCTGTACACGGATGAATGCAGGTCCTCAACACCTGATGAAATTCGCTGACGACACTGTCCGAGTGTCTTTGCTCTCCGGCTCCACGCAACACCATGGTCCCGCCTTGCGGCAGTTCGTCGAGTGGTGTGACGCCTCCCGGCTGGAACTGAATATCACCAAGACCAAGGACATGCTAGTGACCTTCTCCAGAAAACAGTGAGCTGGCCTCGACAATCCCCACCATCATCCAGGGGACTCCAGTGGAAACTGTATCCGAAAACAAGTACCTGGGGACCATCCTGGAAAATAACCTGAGGTGATCCTGAAAGAATGCCACCAGAGGATGTACCTGCTCAGGAAACTGAACTCCTTCTCCGTCAGCAGGAAAATCCTCCTGACTTTCTACCAGGCATTCATAGAATCCGTCCTCTCGTTCTCTATGGCCTGCTGGTTCCACTCCCAAAGTCTGCAGGAGAAGAACCACCTGGACAGCAACAGCAGATTGTGCTCCAAGAGCATTGGACTTCCCACTCGCCTTCTGACTGCAGTGTGTGAGCAGCAGATCCGTGGTCTGGCTGCTCAAATCAATAAGGACCCCTCACACGCTCTTTTCCCCACGTTTGAATGGCTGCCTTCCGGCCGCAAGCTGCGTTTCCCAGCTCGCAGGACTGCGAGGAGGAGATCCACCTTTGTCCCCCAGGCTGTTCTCCTCTTAAACTCTTATTTCAAGGAACCATGACACCCCCTGCCCCCCACCACACAGACTCGCACACCCCATTGTGCAATATGGTTTTATGGTGCAATACTTTTGACCTGCAATACTGTGTTCACTGTGCAATACTGTTTTCACTGTGCAATACTGTTTGTACTGTGTCCTTACCGTGCAATACTGCTCGATGTGCAATACTGTTTTGTTGCTAGAACACCTAACTCAAGACCTCAAGTGCTAGGCCTACAGCCCTACTCTCCTATGTTTTTCCTTTGCTCTGACTGTCTATAATAAGCCGCTCTCGCACAACTCTAATTGCCCCACTGGTATAAATAATGTTTTCTGAATCTGAATGTCCATGTTCGTGACCAGTTCTCATGGCTTATCAATGAAAACACCCCGTATTTTTATGGACTTCGTTTCATGATTCATGCCATATCCCAAACGAGCTCCATATGGATCTTTCTGCTTGGCTCTCTACGAAGGCAGACGCTTTTTGCTCAGCTCCTGCCCTCCCCCCACTCTCTCCTTGCTCGCCACTTAGTCTTTGTGCTGTCTTTGTCTAACTTTTCCTAGCCTCCTACTATATTTTTCATCCGAAGAACTAACCATGGAATTAGTTGGCTGGTCTCTCGATGCAATCAACAAAATTTTTTCGACGAAGACAGCAGGCAGTGGGGAGCCTGCTTGCCCCCCGGGGACATTTGCTGCCGGATACGCCCTTGATCCATCGAGAAAGTGGAGAATGGCGTGCCCATCAATACTGTCCGTTGAGGATGTGGAAGACATCTACATTATCGGCCTTTTGATAACAGGTATGCTGCTGTTTGGTGTTGGCAGCTTTCTGTTCTATCGCAAAATTCAACCGACAGGAGCGGCTTTATCGGAGGGGAAGAAGCTGCCGATCATTCTGGATGGTTTGGCACGAGTGTCCAACACTCAGACTCAAGCGGTGACTGAGCTAAACCGCAATTTGATGCTGTTTTGGAGCGACTCCGTACGATTGAAAACAACATGGAGAAGTTGGACTTAAATTATCCTCAGAAGAGGATAGTTCGAGCGTGTTTTTTTTCCCCTCTCCCTACCCAGTGTTTTCCTTTCTGAACTCTGATTGTAAATTTCCACATTGCGGGACAAATAAAGAATATCTTAATCTTAATATTCTGATTTCTTGGGTTTAGTATATTAAAACATTATGTAAAGTGCTTTGTTTCAGCTGCAACTTCGTGAAGGCGATATAAATAATGCTGTATTGTACTGTATTGTATTTCCTTTAGCGTTGCTCCATCCAGTGGATGCATAGCGCAACCGCTGCCAGGGCTCAATCGATAGATAGAAACATTATAGCTATCATACGATTAAAATAGTTAATCTAATTAAAAATGCAACTGTCATAATTGACTCAAATGAACAAAAAAATTAATCGGGATTACTCACACATTTTTTATCATTTCTGAATTTCCTTTTACACTTTTTGTCCTATTTTTCCCCATTTTAATGCTCTCACCAACATGGAATCATGAATCAGTTTTCTATGTGCCAAATGCAAATATTTACTGAAATAACAATTTCGATTTTAAATTTTACATGAACATTTTTCACTTGGAGCAGTTATTCACGCATAATCTTTCACACAATATTACTGTCCATCAACAACAGTGAAAAACATATTTTGTCACACAACAGCTGCTTTAACAGCTTTTTTAATGAAACAGAGCAATATAACATTATAAAGTCCACATCTAAGGTAAACTAGTACTCAGCCTATAGTGGATTTAAACCATGGTTGCATACTTCATTTTTCTCAAGTTTGCTTTGAACACAGCAGTCTGTTTCTGTATGTTTGTTGAAGAATAACGAGACACCGGAAACCAGCGTTCGTTATGTGCGCTGTATTAAAAACTGCCGGCCGTACAAACAAACGCACGCACTTCCCCCGTGCTACTGGGGCAAACCATTCTGAAAGAGGGGGGTTTCACTCCCCCTAACACAGTCGGCCTATGTTGATTGTGTTGGTCCTTCTTTCGCGGATGTCTCTCTACGGTTTTGTGTAGACCTCATTTCGGATGACTACACTTGGTTCGATGACAACACTGGAGACGTTCTATTTTCGCTAGGTCGCTACCACTACAGCGCGCTGTCACTGTCAGATGAACACAGAGAAGCTCAGAACACTGTAACCTTCCACACAAAATAGTTCCAAACAAGTAACAATCGCGTCAGTGGCATACATCGTGTACTTGTATGATATATATATAGAGAGAAGAACAGGTAACTTTGGTCTTGTCAGTGGAGCAATCGGGCAACTTTTTAAAGTAAACTTTCCATTCATAAACTCTTTAAGTTTCCATTTTTGGTGTCTCGAGCTGCCATGGCTGGTAAAACAGACATGGGCGTGGACTTCTGCAGCGCGCTTGCTGTTTTGTTTCTGGTGTATTTATAGAGCAACGTAAGATCCGCTTGTGACGTGTGCCGCGTTAATCTCGCGAGAAAAAAATTAATCCTGTTAAAATTCATTTAAATTAATGCCAATAAAAACGCGCTAAACTGACAGCTCTAAGAAATATGTATTGTATTCCCTTTAGCATAGCACTATCTAGTGGGTGCATACTGCAACCGCAGCCACTATTGTAGCTTCGATTCTATGCACCTTATAATGCAGTGCATCCTATATATGAAAAGCGTTTTAAAACAGGCCATTCATTGAAGATGCGCCAAATAGTGCAGAAAATACGGTGCACAAATGATAAAGCAAAGGACATCAATGAATATCTGTTCACCAGTTAGGTACATGTGATTTCAACCAAGCACCTTCTTTGAGGACCACCTCTGCACCTGCACCTGTCTATGCATGACGCGAGCACGCCACCTCAGTTATTTTTCACAGATTTTGGAGCATTCTGGGTAAAAATCAAAAGTTGTTAGTTGTCATAAGTTGTCAGTTATGTTCATTATAATATTTTTCCAAGTGTTTTTGTAAGTTGATGTCTTTCTCTGACTCCTGTGTGAATCTGCCTCTAACTCAGCATAATAAGCAAAGGTCAAGAATGTCTGAACTCTCTTGTTTTGCTGTCAGTGGGCTCGTCTATTATTGAGGCACTTATTAGCTCTGGCCTTAAGCCACTCGCCTAATGAACAAGAACAGTCTGACTGACTCGACTGCTCTTCATACTGAAGCAAGACACAGTGGCCTTCTACAAATTGTGTCTATTTTCCTTTGAGTCGATCACCGTTTTGTTAGTTTGCTACAGAAACCAGGTGCAACTTCACATTTTTAAAGGTTTCAGACCTAAGAGCAAGACACACATAAATGCTTCCAAAATTCACAGTACAAATTAAATTAGAGAGTGGGACAATGACAAGTGATTTTGATTCAACATAAAAAGAATAAGTCCTTACATGAAGCACTGCAAAAATGTAAGAATATTCATAACTCAGAGGCTAAAATTCTGAGGATTTAGTCATATGCAAGGTCTTAAAATAATTAATTAATTCATTCATTCATCCTCTGAAGCGCTTTATCCTCACTAGGGTCGCGAGGGGTGCTGGAGCCTATCCCAGCTGTCTTCGGGCAGTAGGCGGGGGACACCCTGAATCAGTTGCCAGCCAATTGAAGGGCACACAAAGATGAACAACCATCCGCGCCCACACTCACACCTAAAATTATTAATTGATTATCCAAAATAATTTGTGATTAATTTGACAATTGTTCAGTTGTCGATTAATTGTTGCAGCTCTTCAACGAATACCGATGTTGAAATCACATCCGACAGTATAACAAAACACCATAGTTTGCATATTATGTATCCTTTCCTCCAACAATTTGTTTCTTCAAAAAATACAAATACTATTACAGTAGCAGTACAAAGGAGGAGAGAATAAATGAGTGTCAGCTGAGACAGTGAGTGCAAAACAAACCAGACCTAGCTGAGGTATTGTCTGGTGAATATTATCTGCTCTGCATGACACAGATGTTAGTCTATAAAGCAGTCATGTCCAAAGTCCGGCCCAGAGGCCAAATCCGGCCCGCGGTCGAATTTCATCCGGCCCTCGGCCCCTGTCATAAAATCAGTGCCGTCTGGCCCTCAGGTTGGGCGCAATGGAACACGTGTTGCATTGACTGAGGTCTTGTAGACTGGTGAGTGATGTTTCATAGAGTACTGCTTCCCTCTAGTGGCTAAATGAGTAATAGCATTCACTAAATGAGTACCGGTAATTGCATTTAGACACTAGAGGGCATCACTCACGAGTTAACAAGACATCACTCCGTGTTTATATTGACTGATATGTCATATTTCAAATGATCCTTGCAGTTGTGGATATGTGTATTACTTGTTCATTTCCCTGTTGTTCGAGTCAAAGGTTTTGTGACTATTGAAAAGTCATGGTGATACATTTTATGTTTCAAATCAATCAATTTGCACTCAGGAGACTTCTGTTTAAGAAAAAGTCAAGTCAATAAGCAGTTGCATGTGATATACCTGTTTCAAATGAACCAAAAGAAATTCTTAAGATTGTTGACATTAAAATAAAAATGGAAATGTGAAACAGACTGGCTTACTAAAATTTGTTGAACAATATTGTTGTTCAATGTAAATAAAGAATGTCAGCCAAGGTCGGCCCCCCGACATTTTACCACATAAAATCTGGCCCCCTTGGCAAAAAGTTTGGACACCCCTGCTATAACGGATCCAGTTGCCAGCCGGGAGCTGTATTGAATAATCCCCTCTGATGGAAGCTGGAAGGAACAAGTGTGGGTACTTTTCCTTAAGGTTCTGTGAGTGCTGGAGCCTGTTGCAAAAGGAGCGGAATGTGTTGGTGCATCGGAGATGTTGTTATGAATTTTCTACTTTACCAAGCACTCAAGGTGCTTGAGAACAGATCACACACTGATAGCAAATCTTGCTCGAGGACACTTTGGCACAACCTCACAAGGAGCGAGGGATTGAACCGGGTAGTCTGATTACCCACCCACTCTCGTGGCTAAGATTTATTCAACGGCAGAGCATAACGCCGTAACACAAAACAAAGCACCTTGAAAGCTTACTTAAACCACCATGGACATTTCTTCTACAGGAGAATTTTGCAGATGGGGATATAACAACAAATCGAATCTTTGAGGATCACACAGGAGCAACTCCATGTTAATGTGAAACGCTACTAACATATGCACATTTCACAGCTTCATTGTACAAACTAGTACTATTTTGGTCTGCAAAAGGTATACATTAAACAAGTTCTTGCTCTGTCCTCAAAAATGCGTTACAGTTTGTTTGGCAGACAACTGACTTATTTCTTTTCAGCATGTACAGAATTCATACTGAGTGGCATTTGGCAATGATGCCATTGGTCTATGCGAAAGTTAGACATACTGTACACTTTATAAACTCTGCCTGACAACAAGTCCAAATCTACCGGTAATTAAGTTTCCCTACCATCTCTAATGACCTCTTCAAATATTCCTCATTGTAGGTGCTGGGGGTTGGTCTCCTCTCATCTCAGACAGAAACCAGTGGCTGGAGGTGGACCTGGGGAGGAGGACACAAATCACGACTGTTGCCACTCAGGGACGTTATGGCAGCTCAGACTGGTTGACAGCCTATCATTTGATGTTTAGCGACACAGGCCGCAATTGGAGACAGCATCGTCAAGAAGACAGTTTTGGGGTAAGTAGATCTCCATCCTGTACATTTTTTATGTTTATTTTATTTCACCCACTGTTTGGATTGGTGAATTCTGGTCAGCTGTCATTGTTTTCAAACTGTAAATAGTGTGACTTTATAATAGCAAGAAACCAATTCAGTCAAAAAAAAGACTTGACATTGTAAAGCACAGCATGCTGTGACTACCTGTAAACAAACAAACAAAAAACAACTTGAATCATTTTGTCCTAATCCACAGTTATTTTGTAATGGATCTTTACTAGTTAAATGAATTGAAATACGTTTTTTGCCTTTTGGCTCTGCCCCTTCTGCGCCACAACAGACCGATCCACCCCTCAATCTCTCGTTCCATCTTCCCCTCATGAATGTACTCATGAATAAAACTTAAAAATATTTTACCTCTTCCACTTGGAGAAGGATCACTAACCTGGAAAGGTCACGCCGCTCTTTTCCAACGAAGGCCCATGGACTCAGTTATGAGGGTGCTAATTTTCATCCTGCGCGGCCCGGTGTGCCAGTGGTTAGACCATCGACCTCTCAGTGCAGAGGTGCAGGGTTTGATTCCGGCTCCGGCCTTCTTATGTGGAGTTTGCATGTTCTTCACGTGCCTGAGTGGGTTTTCTCCGGGTACTCCGGTTTCCTCACACATTACCCTTGTGAGGATAAAGCGGATCAGGAAATGGATGGATGGGATGGAAGTATTTTAATCCCAATCACTCCACACACTGCGAACTGCTCTAGTGAGAGTTGGAGATGGTACTTGATGTAGCTAAATGAATATCAGCATTTGAAAAAAGCAGAGATACAATACTGAGGCCCGGAATAGTAGTTTTTATCGACAAAAATCCATTATACATCATCAAGTTTTGCCAAGTAAGCGCATGAACGGTTCATCATTAACTGTACTCATGCTTAAGGAAAACCCTTTTTGTCGAATTACCTTTGTCTTGCGACTGCCACTCCTGAGACAGACTTGATGCACCCAGTGGAGTCATTCTTTCACACAGACACTGACTGATGATCTCTCTGTGCTTGCTTTTCTTGACCCCAGCTCATGAATCAGTACTCAGTTTTCTTCAAGGCTTGAAAAAGCTTTTTTTCTTTGAAGAGTGAGCTGCGCATTGGTTGAATTGTATGCATGTCCGTTTCACAGTGTGGAGAAGATAGCTGGGATAGGCTCCGACCGACGACTGCATTTCTTTGTCCCAGTTAATCCCAGGGACTTGAAACATGGATTTTATTAAACAATAAAGATCCAACAATATAATAGGGCAGTTGAATGTTGGGCTACAGGCTATCGAATATTTCATCATTTCAGTACCCCACTGAAAAGTCTATAAAATAATTGTGTATTCTGGTAAAAGATGGGTTTACTCACCACAGCTCCTTTTTATAACAAAATCGTGGCTATGTCAACTATCCGTGAAGCTCCAGACAGAATTGGGATCCACAAGCGTAGACACAGACAAGAGTTTGACAAAAGAAAATGTTTATTTACAAAATGCATGCCCAATAAAGAACAATGAAAGACATTGGTAACAAATAATTAGGAAAAAGCGGGAAAAAAACAACAAAAGACGCTTGCAAAAGGCAAGGACCAAGATAAATGTTAATTGCTTGTCACTCAAAGGAAATTAAATACACGAGAATACGAACCGAGAAATCACAACAAGAACCTCTTACGTGAAATAATGCTAATACAAAAACGTGGCGAGAATCTGTGACGCAAAAAATCTTGAACGTCTAGAAAAATCTGACACTTGTAGACAAGAGTCGTGAGCAAGGCTGAATAACCAGACAGCCAGTTGTCAGCGTCGCAAAGCTTATAAAGGCAGCAAAGACATGATTAGCAACATGTACGGCTCTGGATGTTTCTTTCATGTTATGATTGATTAGCATACACTCCCATTATGTTGCTGTTTGTTTAGCTTTATCCGTGTCAGCATATCAATTACCTGCCTATCCTTGTGCTCTACTGTGTCTCATATGTTGTGATGAATTCCTCAATTTTTGTGCCAGTGTGATATCTCTTGGTGTGCGGCTTTGTCTCTTTGGGATCTTGAGCTGCCTGTCAGTTTAGGATTAGGATTTACACTGTAGTCAATGATGTATTACCAGTACTGTACAGTGATCCCTCGCTTATCGCGGTTAATGGGGACCAGAACCCCCCGCGAAAGAGGAAAATCCGCGAAGTAGGTACCCCCCCGTTCAGGTATATGTACATGTGTATGAGTATATATAATACTAGCTGGTTCGCCGCCCTCCGGGCGGCTCATCAGCTAGTTCCTGCGGAAGCCTGGTAAGGTGGTGGTTCGCCGCCCTCCGGGCGGCTCATCTGCTAATTCCTTCGCCCCACAAAAGTGTTGTTGCTTGGTTCAAGTTTTTGTTCATCTTCATTGCTTATCGCGAAAATAAAGAGATGTTAAGCTCTACTAAATAACTAACAATTTAATTGCAATGCTTGTGGGTAGACAACATTTTTTCGCTAAGATGCCCGCGCGATCATAGTGAGCCACTGCCTGAGCGGCGCAGTGGCGGCGCGGTGAAGTAGGTACGTTTTGAAAAGGGACAGACGGAAGGACAGACCGCGTGCGGGACGACGCCCAATATATATATCGATTTATAAGGCCAAATTTAATGGTATGTATATAAAAAAAAATCCTCATCTCACCCCTCGGGTGGTGTCCGTCCCTCATTCAGCTCGGGTCCTCTACCAGAGGCCAGGAAGTTTGAGGGTTCTGCACAGTATCCTTGCTGTTCCCAGCACTGCACATTTCTGGACTGAGATGTCCGATGTTGTTCCCGGGATCTGTTGCAACCACTCATCTAGTTTGGGGGTCACTGCCCCGAGTGCTCTGACCACCACAGGCACGACTGTCACCTTTACCTTCCAGGCTCTCTCCAGCTCCTCTCTGAGCCCTTGGTATTTCTCGAGTTTCTCGTGTTCCTTCTTTCTGATGTTTCCATCACTGGGGACCGCTACATCCACTACAACGGCTTTCCTCTGCCCTTTATCTATGATTACCACATCGATATATATATATATATATTCCTTTGGCCACCTTATTATTCCTGCAGGGTATCTGATCACTGGCAGGGCATAGCTGTTTAGGCCAGAGCACCTTGATGAAAAATGGGCTACTGGAACAAAGCGAAGATGGGCGAGATGCGATAACATGGCTCTGTTGGAATGCTACGACTCAAGCAACCCAAGTCAGAGGGGTTACATGCAGAGAATGTGGGCTAAATGGTTACTTCGAAACCCACAGTCACGGTTGACCACGAAAAAACTAGTCGCTCAGTATTCCAACATCCACAAATGACAATTGCTGTCACAACTTGCGATTGATGAGGTACAACGCAGGTTCCATGGTGAAGGGCCCAAGGCTGCCAGATCAGAGGAGGTGGTCATACCAGAGATTGGGAGGCAAGCCCCAATGAATGCAGATGATGAGATTGGGATTCCAGCCCCAATGAATGAAATGCTGACCGAGGCAGCAACTGACCTGAAAGCTAAAATCATGGCGAGAATGAAAGGTGGGCAACCTAGAAACCGATTGCAACGGCTATGTGAAGTACAGGTATGTCTTTCAGGTAAGTCTCATGGAAAGTGTGAATGCAGCACTGAGGGCGATCCCTACTGTATCGATCACGGAAACCAATGAGCTGATATACGCTTCAGCATCAGTGATCCTAGAGATGCTTGGCTATAAGAGCAACCATGGAAGCCATGAGATACGTTACCCACCATGGAGAAGACGGTTGGAGGCTAAGATCAAGGCGGCTCGGAAAGACGTGAGTCAATTGACAGAGGCACAGAGAGGTGTGATGAAAAGGCGGATACCTGAGAGGTACATCCAGATGACCATCCCTGAAGCACTTGAAACTGCCAAACAAAGGCCCCAAGCCTTGTCCAGCCGCCGAATGCGGTACACGAAAGAGAATGAGGCCAGACGAATAAACAGGCTGTTCGCAACACAACCTGCGAAAGTGTACGCTCAGTGGCAGGGTCCTAACAGCAGAGCTGACCCACCAAATCTGGAAACTGAAAGGTACTGGAAAGGCATATGGGAGAAGGAGGTTGCACATAACAGCAGTGCAAAATGGCTGGTGACCCTGAGAGAGGAGCACAGCAACCTCCCCGAACAGAACCCAGTTACCATAACAGTGGCAGACATACAGGAAAGAGTCTCAGATATGAAGACTTGGACAGCACCAGGCCCGGTCCACACCTACTGGCTAAGGAAACTCACAGCACTCTATGAGCGCCTAACAGTACAAATGAACCAGCTGCTGAGGGATGGGACTCACCCAGGATGGCTAACCGAAGGGCGAACGATCCTGATCATGAAGGATCCCTCAAAGGGTGCAGTCCCATCCAACTATCGGCCAATAACCTGTCTCTCCACAACATGGAAGCTCATGTCAGGCATCATTGGGGCTAAGATAAGTGGAGACACGGATCAACACATGAGCGAAGGACAGAAGGGCATTGTTGGAAATACCAGAGGAGCCAAACATCAACTCCTGGTTGACAGAACAGTCGCATAAGACTGCAGGTCCCGACATACCATCCTGTGCACAGCCTGTATTGATTACAAGAAAGCCTATGACTCGATGCCACATACATGGATCACTGAATGCTTGGAGTTGTATAAGGTGAACAGGACCCTAAGAGCCTTCGTTGCGTACTCGATGAGGTGGAAAACCACCCTTGAAGCCAATGGCAAGCCACTTAACCAAGTGTCCATCAAATGTGGCATATACCAAGGTGATGCACTCTCCCCACTGCTGTTCTGCATAGGACTGAACCCCCTAAGCCAGTGGTCCCCAAATTTTTTCCTGTGAGGGCCACATAACTTTCCGCTTCTCTGATGGGGTTTCATCCAGGGGTTTCATTCAGTTTGTAACAGCAAAAGTGTGCAAGAGTACCTGGACGTAAAATGTGTTGTTTCCCAGAAACCCACACAAAATCAAATAACTTTTTTTGATACACTCGCAGTATTAAAGACGTCTTTCTTCTCGGGACACACCACCTCCGCGACAGCATTCATGCATTTCTTGACAAACTCTCCTTACCACTGCTTGCTATCAGTTGAGCAAACCGAAAGCTAGCCCGAACAGATGGCTGGTTCAGCTGAGCTTGGCGTACAAATGTACTTTGCTGAGCTAACGTTACTCTTTTTAGCGTTGACAGTTTGTCTGTTCTCATTTGCCCATGCAAAAAAAATCGTACTTGTTGTCGTGACGGGATTCAGTGTCTCCGCAGATTGTATTCTTTGAATACCGCCACCGACAGATGAGACAGACAATCTTTGCTTTGCATTGAAAGAAAAAATCGTTTCTCCATTTTGGGTTAAATTCCCTGTACTCTGAATAATTTTTTATCTCTTACCTCACTTTTTCGCCATTATTACGTTCTCTTTGAAAGGGATGGGGTTTTTCTGGGGTTGCCAGATAACAGCACAGACCGCAGAAGGATGGAACAAATGTCACGTTATATGTGTTTATGAAATTGTTACTAGCTAATAGTTAATCATGAAAATAGTTCATAACTGAGGAAAATTTTATTGCAAAAGCCAACTTTTATGATAAAATACAAATACACATAGATGAAAAATAAAAGACTCTCTGGTATTGTTCAGGGTGGCCGGACCAAATGTGGAGGCGGGCCGTAGTTTGGTGACCACTGCCCTAAGCCAAGTCATCACCAAGACAGGCTATGGATACCGCCTCAGACATTGAGGACAGCTAAAAGTACCTCGGTATACCACAGGCCAATGGCAACCTCGAACTGGCAACAAGGAAAGCGGCTACGGCCAAATACCTCCAGCGAGTGAGGCAAGTCCTAAGAAACCAGCTCAATGGCAAGAATAAGACCCGGGCAATAAACAACTATGCCCTGCCAGTGATCAGATACCCTGCAGGAATAATAAGGTGGCCAAAGGAAGAGATTCAGACCATGGACGTTAAGACCCGAAAGCTCCTAACCATGCATGGAGGGTTCCATCCCAAATCCAGCACCCTGAGACTGTACGCAAGCCAAAAAGAAGGAGGTCGGGGACTAGTGAGTGTGAGAGCCACTGTCCAGGATGAAACATCCAAGCTCCATGAATACATCAAGGAGAAGGCTCCAAAGGATGACGTACTCAGAGAATGTATCAGACAATGGGGAACAGAGGATGAGGCGCTGGAAGAGGGACCATCATGGGAGGACAAGCCCCTACACAGGATGTACCACTGGACCATAACTGAAGTGGCTGATCTCAAGAGGTCCTATCAGTGTCTAGAGAGGGCTGGCCTGAAGGACAGCACAGAGGCACTCATCCTGGCTGCACAGGAGCAGGCCCTGAGCACCAGAGCCATTGAGGCCCAGATATACCACACCAGACAAGACCCAAGGTGTAGGTTGTGCACCTCCCGCGACCCTAGTGAGAATAACGTGGTTCGGAAAATGAATGAATGAACGAATGAAAGCAGACATTCCACCAGGATTCCACCAAGGGACATAACTGCAGAAGATTGTAATTATGTGACACCGATGATGTATTAATTGATTGATTTGACTGTTGAGAAAATAGAAATCCCTGTCGGGATTAAAGAGTAGGGCGTGAGTGAATATACGAGTGATTTTTAAACATAGCTCGTGTTTGATGGAAAATCAGGTGGATTAAAAGTTCAAATATTCTCTTCCTAACATTTAAGAGCACATTATTCTCATGGATCTTCTTTCTTCTGTGATTCTCCCTCGTGCTCGTCTTCCTGCCATTCCCCTAAAACTGTCAGAGCGCACTCAGCTCCCCAAAAATGATGAGAAATACTAAATGAGATGCTACTCAGAGCTATTTGGCGAACTTAATGCTCCACTGACCAGTCAGATAAGCCCTTCAGAATGCTGAAGACGACACTCAGATGACAATTACCCAAGCCAATATCTGTCACAGAGCAGCGCATCACTTGTACTCAACAGACATCCACGAACACATTATCAAACACTCAGCTACTCAAGATGGTAGAAGCAAAGGCTGCATGGTTGAATACATATATGGCGCATCACCACAATTCTTCCATCCATGCCAGAGGTCCCCAATCACCAGGGGCCATGGCCCACTTGGCACCGGGCCGCACAGTGACATGCACTATATACTGTATATATATATTTTTTTACAGAGCATCAGCATAGCTACAACACACATCTTTTCGATTACATCCCAAAGAGCAAAATCAGTAGAGCTGTGTGATTATATGATTGTGAATCAGGATATATGGTGACCTGCTGCGAGCTGTGTGTACTTTTCTACAATCTGACCTGGCAGAAATGTGTGTGACTGCTGGCATTCAAGATTCCAGCTTTTCTTTCTCGCTTGGGTTTGCAATTTGAAGTCAACAGAAGCCACCAATAAATGCATGAAGAAACAGTAACTAGAAAGTAATTGTAACAATATGGCCGGACGTGCAGCTAAACCAGGGGTCGGCAACCCAAAATGTTGAAAGTGCCATATTGGAGCAAAAAAAACAAACAAAAAACAACAAAAAATATTTCTGGGGCCGCAAAAAATTTAAAGTCTCGTAGAAGCCTGATAATGAAGGCAACACACGCTGTATGTATCTACTGTACATTAGCTATGTTAGCCTACTATCAAAATGATGAAGTTGGTTTCAAATATACAATGAGCCTGAATGACTTTTCAGAACAGGGGTGCCCAACCTTTTTTTGACCTAAGATCTACTTTTCAATCAACCAACCTCTTTCGATCGACCCATTACCACACACGCGCGCATACGCACACACTTCTTACACATGCATGTCATAATGAGCAACGGACGTAAGATGAGGCATGGGACACACTTTTGCTGCATGTTAACTATCATAGCTCACGTGTACCGTTTAACCCTTAGATGCATATGTGGGTCAAAAATGACCTGGTGACGTTTTTTTCTTGAAATATCTTCGGACTGAAAATTTATAATTTCATATTCCAGGTATTCCTCAAAAAACATGTTTTTAACCCTTAGATGCATGAGTGACTGGACCCTACACTCTTTCATAGGTGGGTGAAAAATGACCCATAATTCAATCAATGCTTTTTTTGGTAATATATTTAGGACCATACAGGAATGATTTCATGTTTGAAATATCTTTATTTCTATTTTTTAACATTTTTGAAAAATAAAAGTTACCCAGAACAGCAATAGAAAAATGTGAACATCCTGTGTGTGTGCGTGCGTGTGTGCGTGTGTGTCCGTCTGTCTGTGTGTCTGCATTGCCTGTTTTGCCTTCTTGTCTCATCACTGTATGCAATTCAGACAAACTACCTGTTTCTGGCAGTGATCATTGCACACAGGTACATTGCATTTCCCACACCTATTGCTGACTTTGCGATCTTTGTTACTCGGGCAGATCTGACACCTTTTTCTCTTTGGTTGGCCCTGTGTATTTCTCTCCTGTGTCTGGGTGGTGGCTTTTGTCACCCCGCACCTTTTCATTGCTTCAATAATCGGGATTTGCAGTTGGGTGCAGCTATCCAGTCGACTCCTCATGTGTGGTGTGACAAGCTCCTTTGACAGCTCTTTGAGGAACAGCCGTCGTGCATTGGTGATGCCACTCTTGAAATCTGGGTGCTGAGCCACGAAAAAGGTGTAGGTATTTAGGGTGCCGATGTCAATTATGTTGTACCATAGCACCGTGGGCCACCTCTGTGTTTGCCGCTTCCACGTGTAGTTGCCAACCATCTGGTCAATGGTGTCTGCACCTCCTTTTGTCTCGTTGTAAAATTTGATCACTTCTGTTTTTTTCTTTTTGCTATGTTCATCCACTGCTTTGTCGTGGTGCATCGTGGTCAGGAGCACAACAGCTTTTCCTTTCTTTCTGACATAGCTGACGATGGTAAGGCTGTCATTGAATCCAAACTCTGTGCTGTAAACCTCCCTGGACTTGGAAGGCTTCATCAGAGGAGGGATGTCTGGCTTGTTCTGATGTAGAGTCCCCACAATAGTGAGCTCCTTCACCAGGAGATGCTGCGCGAGTGGCACACTGGTGAAAAAGTTATCCATGGTGATGTTGCGACCAGTGTTTCTAAATCTACCACACAACTGATGGACAATGTTTTCGCCCAGATTCTTCTGAACGTCTTCCCCTGGTTGTCTCCCCGTGTAAACTATACCATCTATTGCCTAGGGGATGCGTGCGTCACAAACCCAGAAGATCTTTAGGCCGTACTTGGCAGGCTTGCTTGGCATGTACTGTAGAAACTTGCACCTACCCCTGAATGGCACAAGCTGTTCGTCCACAGTGACACAATCACTGGGGATGAATCGCTGTCTGCAGTTGACCAGGAACAGGTCCCATACATAGCGGAAGGCTGCCATATGATCTGTTTCCAGGCGGAAGGCTCTGGTCCTCTTATCATCAAAGCGCAAGGTACGGCGAATGTCTTCAAATGTTCCAATAGCCATTGTGGCATTGTACATGGGATTATGTAGAGGAATTCCGAACAACTCACGGATAGATACATCCCAGTTCTTCTCACTTCCTGCAAGCAGGGTCAATCCAATGAAAGACATGAATTCTTCTTTGGTGACATTTTCCCATTATTTTCCTCTTGCTGATGCTACCCTCCGTCCTTCCAAGTTTGTGCACTTCATCACCTCTTGGATTATATCATCAGTGATAAAGAGCTCCCATGCATCTTTGGGTGAGACAGTGGTGCGAAGCCCTTGTACAGGCCCTGACTCTCCTCTGAGTATATTGTGGCTCTGTGTTCTGCCCTGGGTGGGAGGAAATTCGTTCCAGTAAGAGCCCTTCAGACTCATTCTGTTGGTGATGATTTGGACACTTTCTTCTTCAGAGGACACATCAGAGGAATCCTCTTGCTGTTGCTACCCTCTGTCCTTCCAAGTTTGTGCACTTCATCACCTCTTGGATTATATCATCAGTGATAAAGAGCTCCCATGCATCTTTGGGTGAGACAGTGGTGCGAAGCCCTTGTACAGGCCCTGACTCTCCTCTGAGTATATTGTGGCTCTGTGTTCTGCCCTGGGTGGGAGGAAATTCGTTCCAGTAAGAGCCCTTCAGACTCATTCTGTTGGTGATGATTTGGACACTTTCTTCTTCAGAGGACACATCAGAGGAATCTTCTGAGTCAGATTGATCCTGTTCAGTTGGATTTCCAGATGGACGACTGCTACTGCCACCTGGACAATAGTCTGTGTCCTCATCAGAAATTTCAGATTCGGAGTCCAAACCCTACTGCCTCTTCATCCAACAGCATCTGTCGGACCATTTCAGCTGTGTATCTAGCAGCCATGACACCTTGGATGACGAAAGACAAGAGTCGTGTTTTCAATAGATCAATATGTAGCCATATAAATAAATACATGCACACACACATACAAACGGACACGCACGCGCACACACACACACACACGCACAAACGGGCACGCAAGCACACACACTACATATAGTAATGTTAGCGAACTAGTGTGAGCTAGTTTTCTCAGCATGGAAAGAAAACCATTTTACATATACACTGGTTATGAAGTACCGTAGGCTAATTTGTTGATAAATAGTAAAATACTCTCACAAAACAATCATGAATGACATGCGCGCATACACACAATGCATTTAGCAATGTTAGCCGTCTTAATTAGCTAGCTAGTGTTAGCTGTTATTTATCTACAAATTGGCCTGCTTTATAATAGTCATGAACGACACACAAACAATTTTATATGAAGATAATACTTACACGTATCAGCTCTTACTGTGTAACACAATCTTCCTGGGGATGACACTTCTGATATAGTAGTCTGCATGGTCTCCAGTCAATTTATTGCTGACAGCCAGTCGATTAGAATCAGTGGCTCTCATTGGATTCCATACAAAATGCATACGGGTTACTTTTGACCCATTTTATGGAAGCTTGGGGTAGTAATACAAAAACTGAAATTTCTTAAAATGTAAGTTAAAATTGTGAATGACATTAGATTAACAATGTCTCTCTTGTCCTCCAGATTCCCATTCTTTGCCAGTACCCTGTCACGTTGCAAGGTGGTGGTGGACCCCAAAAAGCAGGCAAGAGGGAGGAGCAGGGTGTACTTGACAAATTGTATGAAACCATAAAGAAAACTAAATCCAAAACAAACAAAGTCCAAAGTATCAAACAAAAAAGGTGATGAAGCTAAAACATAACAGTGATCGAAACATTACTGAAACAAACCTGACAGAAGCAAAACAGCAAACAAACAGCAACCCGACAATGAGTGGTCTGGCGGGAGTCCTTTTATACAACTAATTACATAATGACCAACAGGTGTGCAGAAGCAGGGGGAGCCCTAGAGTGCCACCTGTTGGTCACAAACAGAATCATGACATATCCTCGGTGAATTGGACATGAAACACCATTTTGTTTTTTACAACAGCCACTTGGCTGGCGGGCATCCCACCCTGCTAATGGATACGTGTGTCGCAGGCTATGACACAAATCTTCGTTGACAGATAATGTAATATTTATTTATTAAACATATTTTTACAGCATTAGAAAACGTTAAGAATGTTTGCGTCATGTTTGTCGGCTATGACACAAATCTTCGTTGACAGAAATGTTCAAATGTAATATTTATTCAACACATTTTTACAGCATTGGAAAACGTTAAGAAACGATATTAAAACAAAAAAATATTTCCCTCCCCCATCTTTTTACATTTTGAAACATTTTTTGAAAAAGCTCAAGGGAGCCACTCTGGCGCTAAAGAGCCGCAAATACCTCCGGAGGCGCGGGTTGCCGTTCCCCTAGCTAAACGCACAACTGATGTGCAGCCAAGAATTTTCCTAATCTTCGAAGATGAAGCTATTTTGAAAAGAGAATTTCCTTCCCATCACTTGTGTTGCAGTATCTCCAGTGCGTTGTGGAAGGAGGCCTTTGTGCAAGGTGTGTCCTGAAAAACAAGGTCAGGATCATGCTCGGTATGCCAATGGCGAAGCAGCTATGAGTATGTTGTGCTAAGGAAACTCGGAGCTGTGGAAACCAATGTGGTGGTTGCTGTTGTCATTTCCGAACGAAGCAGTTAGAGGTCGCTGTTGGATTAGACTTTGTTGTAGTGAATCTCTTTGCGAGGCAAGAGCAGAGAAAAATATTTCGTATAACGCAACAGGGTTTTTTTTTCATTGTATCGGGGGCAGTAGAGTGGGAATGATGTTAATGCTACTGCGGGCTTCCGTATGGCTTCCGGGTTCCACGTTCTGGAACTTCCGTTGTTATGAATCGGTCATTAACGTCACATCGTAGTCGAAATTTAAATGCATAGGTTTTTATTCTGGTTGAAGGAATTTCCGTTTGAACGAAGTCCGTAGGTGGCAATTCTTACTTATATGGCAGTAGGGTATTTTTTAGTCACAAAGAACAATACAGATCCGAGAGAACGATTGTTGGCCGAGTCATGTAGGCACGGAGTTACTGAAATACTTCTCCATTGTGTGTTAGGTTGTAAAGTCTACCAGAAGGTAGTGGTGCTCTGTCATATGGTCAGTTATGGGGAAGGGAAAGTGCCCGAGACCAGGGGCATAGCGAGAAAATTTTCAGTGATGTGCCGCCTCGGTGAGGGGTGGCCAGGGGTCGCTGTGCGTGCATCCTTTTTTCATTCATTCATCTTCCGAACCACTTGATCCTCACTAGGGTCGCGGGGGGTGCTGGAGCCTATCCCAGCTGTCTCCGGGCAGTAGGCGTGGGACACCCTGAATCGGTTGCCAGCTAATCGCAGGGCACACAGAGACAAACAACCATCCACGCCCACACTCACACCTAGGGACAATTTGGAGTGTTCAATCAGCCTGCCACGCATATTTTTAGAATGTGGGAGGAAACCGGACCACCCGGAGAAAACCCACACAGGCCCGGGGAGAACATGCAAACTCCACACAGGGAGGCCGGAGCTGGAATCGAATCCGGTACCTCTGCACTGGAAAGCCGACATGCTAACCACTGGACTACCGGGCCGCCCTGTGCGTGCATCCGTTATTCTTTATCATAGGGCTGATTTGCTAGCTAGAGTCAAACATTGTAATCAATTGGCACAGACGACAACAGCATCAGACGACGACAACATTTTGCATACACGATCAATGGCTCATTCTTTCAAATCATACCTAAAAAAAAACACAATGATAAAAAAGTCTCTTAATTCTTCACATTTCTAAAAGTTGCTTTTTTACTTGGGTTTGTTCCTGCTTGCATTATGAGCATGTGGCGCAGGTGATGAGGTCTGTGGGGAAGCTCTCGGCATCGACTGGTCGACCATTGAATTGACGGGGGTGGAAAGGCTCTGATTAGAGTGCAGAAACACTCATGTCCGCCACTCATGCAGTGTTCAGTGTATTGTGTCTGAGTCTGCTGAGTCCATGACTGGCCAAAATGTACTGTAACTTGAAGAGCCAAATTTTGAACCAAAAGCAGACAAGACAGCGAAGTGGCAAAGTTCATTCATTCATTCATTTTTCCATCCACTTTATCCTCACAAGGGTCGCGGGGGTGCTAGAGCCTATCCCAGCTGTCTTCGGGCAGTAGGCAGGGGACACCCTGAACCGGTTGCCAGCCAATCGCAGGCCACAGAGACGAACAACCATCCGCGCTCACACTCACACCTAGAGACAATTTTGAGTGTTCAATCAGCCTGCCATGCATGTTTTTGGAATGTGGGAGGAAACTGGAGTACCCGGAGAAAACCCATTCAGCCCCGGGAGAACAAGCAAACGCTACACAGGGAGGCCGAACCCAGTAGCTATGCACTGTGAGGTCGACGTGCTAACTACTGGCCCACCGGGCCGCCCGTGGCAAAGTTAAAGTATTTATATATACCTGTATATACAAACCCAATTCCAATTAAGTTGGGACGTTGGGTAAAACAAAAATAAAAACAGAATAAAGTGATTTGCATCATCTTCAACCTATATTTAATTGAATATACTACAAACACAAGATATTTAATTTTCAAACTGATAAACTTTATTTTGTTCGCCAATAATCTTTAACCTAGAATAGAGTGCAACACGTTCCAAAAAGCTGCGACAGTGGCAAAAAAAACAGAATAGCGAGGCTGGGGTGGTCAGACCCAACTGCCAGCATGTGCACCGGCTTCGGGCCGATGTGGTCACCTTATTGTGCTTGTTATTGGCCGTGAGTGCGCACATGTCACAGAGAGAAGATGGAAGAGTGAGGGTCGTGAAAAAGTCCCACTTGACAGCCAGCATATCATTTGGACTTCACTCCGTGTGTGGTGTGCCCTGAGGACAAATGAGCACATAGCCAGTCGACAGTGACATGCAGCCTATGAGAAAGCGAGGTGACAAGGTGGTGAGGAAGCGCGCTGCAAATCCAAAATCAAAACAGTCATGATGCAAAACAGTATGTTGGAGGTCGGAGACACAGGAACAACTTGCTGAAATATGGCAACGGCGTGAATGTTTCTACGACATTTCACGATATTTATGAGGGGAAAAAATAGCATCACACTGGAACAGATTCAATACGTGTTCGCACTGTCTCCCCGCTTTGGATCAATATCCTTTTTCACTTTTTTTCTGCTAACAATAATACACAAATGAACACAACTGTCAAGACACGATCTGATAAAGTTAAATCAAGCTCAACTGCATATGTGGTTGCTGTATTCCCCCAAATTACCGGAGTGCGACATTTATTTTCTGTAACTCAGAACAGCTATGTTTGTTTGTCTTCCACGAACATTTCCAGTTCCATTACAACATATTTTGTATTTATGTGCTGTCCAAATGTGCTCAACCATGAGAAGATCCCATACGATGTTCCTCAGTGCAGTAAATGATATTGAAATATTCAATGTTATAAAATCACAAAAAAATTATTGTTTTAACAGTGATATGGTGTAAAAAAACAAAACTAAAATATGTAGTACAACTGTTCATATTTATGTGTATCCTGTCCTTCAAATAGTATTTTCCCATATAATGTGAAAACAGCAAATGTTATTCAAATGTTTAGAAAAGTGGAGATATACATGTGTTTACAAATTATAGACCAGTATACTGGCACAGTTCTCAAAAATTCAAGAACATCTCCTATCACAAAGACTTGACAACTTGATCGGGAAGCCCAACAACCAATCTGATTTCAGAGAAAAAAAAACAATTTTCTGGAAGAAATTTGCCACTAGTTTAAACAAAAAATAATCAACAGTTTTATAGAAGCTACAGTTTGGATTTTCATAGACTTACAAAAAAGATTTTGACACACACTACAGATCAAAATATGAATGGGAAAATTAGAGATGTGGTAGATAAACGTTAGTAAATAAAAGTTAGTTAATAAAAGTTAGCTGTGCTTGGTTCTAAATTATTAGATTTAGCATAATAGATTATTATTATGCTATATTGCAATGATGAGTGCTAGGTCTGTAAAAAAGTTTTAATTGCCAAAAACACAAATTTATGTTGCTCCGTAAAATAGAAAGTGTAAATGAAATGGCCTTTCTTGTTGTAATTGATGCAAAACTTTGCTGGAAATCTGAAAACGTGAAAAGTAAAATATCCAAAACTATAGGTATCCTTTATAAAACCAAGGATCTCCTTAAAAAATTTTTTTACACATTGTATTGTTCATTGTTCCTGTTTCCCCCTTGATTGCATACATGGCAACGAATAAATGCAGGCTTTGTAGCAAGAACACCGTGCCAGTATGATGGTAGTTAGGAAGAGACTCTTTCACTCAATTCATATCATAACTCAAAATGCGTCCGTTTAAAACTGCCTACCCAACCTGTCATTTTGTTTTTTGTGTGTATTGCTTTCACTCCAATTTTCATTGTTCCTTTATTATTTTTAATGTAACATTTTATGTTATCTTGAAATTTCCAGGCTCACCGACTGCTAGTCACTGCAGCCATCGGATTTCTAATCCCTTCTCTGATGCCTTTGATCATCTTTGTGTTGCTTCTACAAATAGAGAGGAACTCAACTCTTGGTTACACTCATCTTCGATATATTGAAAAAGTAGCTTCAGAATAAAAACATCTCAAATCAAATTGCAGTATTGATTTTGTTAGGAAAAAGAAAAAAAAAAATTTCCATAATTGCCCAGCCCTAATAAATATCAGGCATCAGTTTTTTTCTCATCTTACGGTGGTTCACTGGTTACCACGTCGGCCTCACAGTGCAGAGGGGCAGTGTTTGATTCTTTCCTGCGTGGAGTATGCATGTTCTCCCCGTGCCTGTGGGTTTTATCTGGATACTCCAGTTTCCTCCCACGTTTAAAAAAAACATGCACGGCAGGTCGATGGGACACTCTAAATTGGCCCAAAATGATGAAAACTTTCAGGAATAAAGTACCGAAATTTTAGGAGAGAAAAAGAATATCTGATTTAAACTTAAGATTTAATTTTCTTTGTCCCTGGTGTATTAACAGCATAGAGAGCAGCTTTGTAAAGCATACACACTCATGTATATTACACGATTTAGTGTTTATGATTGAGAAGCAGTATACTGTAGAAGATTTGGGCTTTTGATGCACTTGTAGATTCACTCCTGAGAGCCAGAATGCCACATTTCATCCAAATAAGATGTTTTTTCTTTGGCTGTGTAAGTTTTGTTTTAAATAAAAGACTTCACAATTTAAGGGGTTGATTAACCCTTTTAGGGACAGCGGCTATTACAGTGACCAGAATATCATGTTATCAGGTTACAGGGTGCATAGGTCGTGGGTTCGATCCCGGCTCCGGCCTTCCTGTGTGGAGTTTCCATGTTTTCCCCGGGCTTGTGTGGGTTTTCTCCGGGTACTCTGGTTTCCTCCCACATTCCAAAAACATGCATTGCAGGAATTGTCCCTAGGTGTGAGTGTGAGCGCGGGATTGTTGTTCATCTGTGTGTGCTCTGCGATTGGCTGGGTTAGGCTTCAGTACCTCCGCGACCCTTGTGAGGATGAAGTGGTTCCGAAAATGGATGGATGGATGCATGAAAGGGTGAATATAGGATGCTGCGACAGTAATTTTGCTTTGTGGCTTGTCAAGACAATCCTCATGTATGTCCATGTGAAACAGAAAATTATTTATTTGAAATGGTCTTTGCTGTCGCAACTATACAGCTACTCGGTTGACCATTTTGAGAAATGTGGACCTTTTGATTGAAAAAGACATGCTTTTTCCAGGCTCTTCCAGGTAACAGCAATGCTGACACTGTGGTGCAGTACAAACTTGAACAGACGGTGGTAACCCGCTATCTCCGCCTTATCCCTGTGGCCTGGAACCCAAATGGGAGGATTGGACTTCGACTAGAAATATACGGGTGTCACTATGGTAAGGTCTGATCAAAATTCAGTTTTATGCCGAAATTACTCCCTGAAAAGAATATGGTTTTTGTTTTACTGATTCGAGCCAAATTATACTCATATCATAGAGCATTAACCACACCATATTCCATATTCTTTTTTTTCTCCAAAAGGTTACAAAGTCTTGAACTACTACCACACTTGATATCTACATTTCATGACATGATATCTACATTTCATGACATGCTGACGTAATACTCTTTCAGAATGACAGAAATGTAAATAAATCCAAAGAGCAAATGCCTATATAGTGTAAGGGAGATGTTATTTGAAGCGGGGGGTGGGTAGGGAAGAAGATTGTTGAATTGTCATAGTAGGTTCACTCAGAGCTTGTCAGGACCAAAAAGAATGAGACTCTTTAAGTTGCAGTTTTATTTAGCTGATGGAAGATGTCAAACTGATGAGCTGTACACACAAAAAGGGCAATTTAAGGGTTAAGAATTGGCAAGAATGACACTTGAAATGTATCTGTTTTTCAAGGTCTCAACTATTGATGAAAATAATGTGAAATTTACAATCATCAATCATTTGATCGAATTTAACCTTGTGCAGTCTGTGAGATCCCTCGTTTATTGCGGTTAATGGGGACCAAAACCACCCGCGATAAACGAAAATCCGCCAAGTAGCGTCCAATTAACATAAAGAGGTTGTTGCTTTTTTTAATCCGCAAATGGTCCGCGAGAAGCTGCAAAACAACAGCGAGTCACAAAGAGCAACATATACAGTACTGTACATACAGTACTGTATGTAAATAATAATAATAATTTTTTTTTAATATGTTTGAAAAAATCCACGATGCACTGAACCCGCGATAAACGAACAACGAAGTCGCGAGGGATCACTGTACTCTATTGTTGTTGCTTCTTCAGTAAAAATTTTCAGGTCCAATGCTATATGGAAACACCTTATAGGACAATCCAAAGGATTTTTTAATGATCATCTTGTGTTTTTCCATGTTTTTTTGTGTGCCAAGTATTGTATTGATGTTGCTGTTTGTTTGAACTCTGTAGCATCTGATGTAGCAAACTTTGATGGCAGCAGCAGTGTGCTATATAGGCTGAGTGCTCAGTCGAGCCCGATGGCCATTTCTCTGAATTTGAAAACTCCAAAGAATTCTGGAATCCTGCTCCATGCTGAGGGAACGGGAGATCACAGCATCACTCTGGCCTTGGAAAAAGGGAAGCTGCTTCTGTTTCACCAACGAGGTACATTCCTCTCCTCAACAAACAAAATTAGAAGCTTTGTCTTTCATTACAATTTGAACACAAAATTATCAAGAATCACGTGTATTTTAATTGGGCAGGGTGTACTGCATACTATTTCACACATCTGCGTAAAAAAAAAATTATCAAAGTTATCAAAATTATCAAAGTAAAACATTTGTATTTTTTTCTTACAGTAAGTAGTCTTAGGATTCTAAGGTTCAATTGAGGTGCTCTCTACCGCAAACAATGAGTGTCCATGCATTCAAATTGAGCCCAAGTAGATCTGCCTTTTCCCTCAAACAAATCTTTTTTTTTATGCATTTTTGCTTTGTGGTCGTGAATATTAAAATGTTTTACAATGAGGAAGATACAGTTCTTGAGAATAAACGTGCAGCTTGATGCGGCAGAGCTAAAAAATTACAGTATTTTCCGCTCTATCGGGCGCACCATTTTCTCAAAAGCTCACCGAGCGCCTTAAAATCCGGTGCGTCTTGTGTATGGTCATTACGGTAATACATCAACTCCAAAATGGCTCCTTCCTGGAGACATGCTTCCAATGTTATCACTTGCTGTTAGTTCAATGAACTGTGTCGCTGCTTTATTAAATACGTTTTTGTTACAGCTCTGAAAAAAGGAAAGCTGTGGTGTTCATTTTTTAAAACAGTCTCAACAAATACAGGTACGTCTTTGTCTGTCTCCGTGCCTTCTTCCATTCGACTCAAGAGGCGTTCAAGACCGCCTCTGAAAAACGGAAACTCAATGAAACTACAAAAATGTAAAATAATACATTAAAACTGAAAAGCAATATATATAGCCACCCCTACATAATTTATATTGTGATTTCATCATTTGTGAATACACAACAAAGGAATAAATAACTACTACTAACATCTGATCGCTGTAGTCGTGGCGCTGTGATCAAGGAAATGCCAATGCGATGTTCGGAGGCGGTTATGAACGCCTCTCGAGTTGACCGGAAGAAGGCACAGAGACAGACAAAGATTCACCTGTATTTGTTGAAAAAAGGAGAGCTGTGGTTGTGGTTTTATTGTATTTTTTTAAACGCAGACTTTATTAATGGTTTTCACAGACTCAACAAATAGAGGTACTGTACGTCTTTGTCCGTCTCCGTGCCTTCTCTTCCGTTCCACTCGAGACTCGTTCATGGCCGCCTCAGAAAACTTACTTACTTCAATGAAACCACAAAGAAAATCAAGCGAGGAAATCACAAAATAAATTCTGTAGGGGGGATATAGAATTTATTTTGTGATTTCCTCGCTTGATTTTCTGTTTTGATGCATTATTTTCAATTTTCGTATATTCATTTAAGTACAGTAATAGTTAATTTACATTTTTCAGAGGTGGTCATGAACGCCTCTTAAGTTGAACGGACGCCTCTCGAGTTGAATAGAAGGAGCGTTGGACCTTCTGGTGCAGGCATTGTAGAGTGCGCCCTATAATGCGAAGCGTCTAATGTATGAACATTTTTTTACAAAATAGCCATTCATTGAAGGTGCGCCTCATAATCCAGTGTGTCTTTTAGTGCGGATAATACCGTAAGTAAATAATTGTAAAAGATAAACAACAGCAATTTATCATTGTTCAAATAATTCTTTGGGATTTTATTTATTTATACAACATCTAAATTGCCTGTAGGTATTAATAGGTTGTGTTCACACGGCACCTTTTACTCCAGTGTAGCACCGGTGCTGCCCCCGTAGAGCGTTCACTCGTACAAAATTATACCAGTGTAGCCCCTGAAAACAGCTTAAACTGGAGCAATTTAACCCTGCTCATGAGGTGGTTTAAAAATTTACTCCGGAGTAAATGATAGTTTTCGAGGCAGCACCGATATAAAATGGGACATGTGAACGCTACAGGAGTAGACTCGCTACGCATGAGAAGCATTGATTACATACGGATAGAATGTGTTGCTTTTGTGCTCTGTTGTACTTCCGTCATCTTTCCTTTCCTTTCTCCCTCTCATCCTTTTACGGTGTCTGATAGACCACAGCGTTGATTTGTCTGTAGAAGTATAAAGGTGCGCCTCCACAAGGTGCAACAATGTATTGCCCAAACACTGTTTATAACACAAAAACTGCAGCATACAATACAGATGTATAAAAAAAATACAACATAAAAAATATACATGATATAAAAAAATGAGGACAATTTGCTACCAAATGAGACGAGTAAGACCTGGTGGCTTTTCTTTCCAATCATTTACTCACTGTCTCTAAATTTGCCTCCCCTCGATCATCACACATGACAGCATTGCTCAGCTGATGTCGTGCAACGAACTTTTGAAGCCAACCAAGGGACGCTTCGAAGTCGTCAATGCTCATAGTTAGCGCTATGGAACTCACCTCCTCTTATTAGTGGTCCAGTTTGTGGAAAATTTTTTACACGATAACAGTCAAACCATTCTAGTAAATGTTCATTTACGCTCAGCTTTATGTATTTTGGAGGTGTGCTTATTGTCATCTGAAAACTATGCACACTGTCGAAAATATCTTCAACTTTGACATGTCTTGTCATCCATCCCGCAGGTTTGAGTTCTTCCTCTGGTGGTCATATCCTTACAACAATTGGTAGTCTACTTGACGACCAACACTGGCACCATGTAAAGCTTGAGCGAATCGGCCCCCACCTCAACCTTTCTGTGGATAAGAATAAACAGCAAGTTGTCATACCCGCTGAACTCAGCCGCTGGGACATTCACTGGGTGAGGACAAACTATGCAACACAGTAAACATACATTTTTGAGTCAAGTCAAACATCCCTCTCACTCTGTTTGCGCAAAGGGAGCCTAAATGTTTTGATTATGAGAAGCACAGTGGCATGTGTTGGATCACCTCTTTTACTTTGTTTTGCTGCCACGTTAAAAAGAAAAACAAAAACCACATGAGTAAGACCACAGGTGTCAAACTCAAGGCCCGGGGGCCAGATCCGGCCCGCCACCTCATTTTATGTGGCCCGTGAAAAGCAAAATAAAAATGTGAACTTCCATGATGCTAGCCAAAATTTCAAATTCTCATATGTAATAAATAAGAAGGAAATTGAAGCATTTTCTTGTAATCAAACCCGTCATAACAGTAACTTAAACAAAAGTTTATTCTTGACTATGTTTTCAGTCATAAAGGCCCTCCAAGGGAAACTGTAAAGTATGGACCACAATAAAAATGAGTTTGATACCCTTAGTTAGATTTATTGAAAACTGAATTTTTTTTTGGTGTGAAAGTCAGTGTGAATGGTTGTCAGTATCCCACCTCTCACCTAAAATGATCTTGGGTTAACTCCAGCTTCCTATGACCCTGAAGAAGATGTGCAGTAAAAGAGGAATGGATTGAAGACATTTTTTTCCCTCTTGAATCTGGCAAGGAAGAGTCTGAATCTTCGATGAAAACATTTCAAGTGCTTTTATGTCGCTCTTCCAGTTTGAAGTTACCTATGGTAACTGTTTATATATGCATTGATTTTCTGTGCAGTTGATTGTAGGAGCTGTCCAAAGCCCCGGACTTAAGTCAAACCCCAATCAGAAGAATTTCCATGGCTGTGTGGAAAACCTGCATTACAATGATCTTAACCTGATCGGCATGGCAAAACAAAACAACTCTCAGGTCACTGTCTTGGTAAGTTAGCATCTTTTGACATTTTATTGCTATAATCGGTAAATTGTGGCACCATCAAACAGTTATTGACTTGTTTATGCTCTATTATGGATTGTTGATTTTGATAGACATGTATTTTTTCTGGTTGCAGCTTTTATCACTCATTACTCTCATTCTCGAGAGAATGTTACTTAAAATGTATTATGGAAAAATATATTGCTTTATTGGTAAAATGCAGTGGATCCTCCAATATTGAACATAATCCCTTCTGCCACTTTCATGTTGTAATGGTTTCTAGCCTTTTTTTTGCTTTGCCATCGTAAAACCTTTATTAACTTTTCTTTAGACTGCACTTGCACAATAGTTGGGAACAATGATTGTACAATTAATAAAGGTTGTACAATGACCTTTATTAATTGTACAATTATTGTTCCCAACTGTTATGCAAGTGCAGTCTAAAGAAAAGTTAACTATTTTGTAACAGAAATAAACAAAAGTAGAAAAATGAATGGCAGAATGGCAATGAAGTGGATAGTATTTCTGCTTGTGGGTGTATTCTAAAGTACAAAAAAAAAAGAGAGCCTGTTTGCATGGCAGTAAAAGGTGTTCCTCGGAGAGCTCCGAGCGAGATGTGTCGCCAAAAGGTCATATTTGTTTTTTGGGTTTTTTTTTTCCACATTGTGTTTTCACTAGCTACCTTCCTCTTCTTCTCAGGGAAATGTGACTTTTTCTTGTACTGAGCCAGTGGCAGTGGCTGTAACGTTCACAGACTCCCAGAGCTTCCTCCAGTTGCCCGGACACACAACAGAGTCATCGGGGCTCGCCGTGATAGCTTTACAATTCCGTACATGGAACGTGGATGGACTGCTGCTCACCTTTAACTTTGTGCAGCAGCACAGAATTCTCTGGCTGTACCTGAGTGATGCCAGACTCCAACTACAGATCAATGACACTGTCGGGGTGCAACTCCACTTCAATACAGGTTGGTCATATACTGTCCAATGAATCTCGTTTGGTTTATATCACCATATGAGACATTGCCTTAACAGTGCCCTAACTTATGTGGGGGGGGGGGGGGGGGGGGGGGGTTGTTGTTGTTGCTGACAAGCTCTCACTTGGTTAATTTTATTTCTTTTTGCTCTGAGTGAAAAAATCAGGAACAGGCCAATTACCGAACAATACAATTACTGAGCAATAAAATACATAAATACAAAATGAGAGCAAATGGGAGCAGCTACTGGAGGCCAAAACTCAGTTGGACATGCACCTGAAGGCATTCCACAGACAACAAGTTTTTTGCTGTGACTTGTCTCAATGTGCAGTTTCTAGCACTGGTTTACATCTTTGCAGTTTTCTAAATTTTACATTGCTTTTGTATGATACAGTGCTATTTTCCTTTATTAACCCTGGAGAACCCAAGCCCCCCCCCTTTTCTTCTTTGGAAAATGATGAATTTTACATTAAATGACTGCTATATGTTCACTGAACACCAAAATATGTTTCAAATATTCACTACTTTAATCCTAATTTAGGATTAGGGCCAAATTTGACCCTTTGGGATTTAGCAGTAGCATTTGAGTAACAGAATTTATTGGGGCCAAATTGTGACCCCGTGGGTTCTCCAGGGTTAAAAACACTAAACATTTTTCAGGGGGTAGGCCGTGGAGCTGGAACATAGTCATGGCATTTGAATTCATTTCAATGGCAAAAATGTAGTTGATGTACAGCATAAATTGAGTTACGATCTTGATCACACAACAGATTAAACTTGCAAATTGATGTATATCTCCAGAAGCAGTTTCAGTTAAGATTGATGTCATCTTTCCAACATTAATCCAATTTTTGGATTTGCCGTCTTGATGCCAACCAACCCTTGAGGTGTTTTCAGTTAGATTCTGACAGACATGATTAAACTTGGCTCACCTGACCATTGTCATGTTGACTGAACTTTGTACAAAAGTGTTTTGATTCTGATGAAAAAAAGTCAATCTATGATTGATTGGATCTCAGAAATGCCATTTTAACCACTTTTGATTTAGGTTTGTAAACAAAGTTTCACATCGGACAACTTGATTTTAGGATTACATTTATTGGTGACAGGTTTGGGGCTGAACGATGGTCAGTGGCATTCAGTGGAGCTCAGCTGTGGACAAGATCACCTGAATGTCACAGTTGACAAAGATGAAGAAGCCACTGCTCACACTGCAGGCATCCCACATCCTGGTGGTCAGGTATTCTTTGGTGGTAAGAAAACAGGATTCAAGCTATACTGTATTATGTGTTTTATATCTTTATTATTCATTCCCTCCAAAATGTCAACACCAACAAAACTGGCAGTGGTAAACGCCTGAAAACAGATATACTTAAGCTTGATAAAGTTCCAATTCTAAATGTTGACTTATATTCTCTCACAGTACATTTTAATACAGTATGTATTGTTTTGTGTTTTTTGTTATTGTAAAGTGTCCTTGGGTGTCTTTAAAGGCGCTTATAAATAAAATGTATTATTATTATTATTATTATATTATTATTTTCATAAATATATGAATGTGTCAAATTCTAGAACATAGAACCACATGGCTTTATGCAAAGAGATTCCTTCATATGTCTTTATTATCATTTTTATTATTTTCATTTTCTTCACTTTTCTAACACCATTTGACCGCTAGACCTTGATGCACTTCTTTCTCTCTCTCGCTCGCTCTCTCTCAAACATGTTTGAGTGAATAAAATTAACCGACAAACGATTTGGTAATGTATTGCCAGCTGACTTTTGAAGACAAAATGCAATGCTTTCTTAGTATGAGTAGGCTCATATGAAAGTCTCATTTTCATGAACTATAAAATTATGTATCACAGTCCGAAAGACTTCAATGCCCTCACTCTGTTGGAGCGCCTTCAATTTAAAGTCATAATACACAATTAATAATTTCTCTCGCTCTCCCCCTTTTCTGCTGGGAGCTGTCAAACTGCACCCAATGGCCTGACTATAAATGTGCAGCCTGTAGCCTGAATAGTAATGAATATGTCTGAAGACTACTATCAGTCCCCAAGAAAGAATATCGGATAGATCATAAAGCGTTTACTCTGTTGTGGTCAGTAGAATGCTTTTATATTTATTTGGTATCAGTGACCAACCGGCCCGGCAGTCCAGTGGTTAGTGCGTCGACTTCACAGTGCAGAGGTACCGGTTCAATTCCAGCTCCGGACTCCCTGTGTGGAGTTTACATGTTCTCCCCGGGCCTGCGTGGGTTTTCCCCGGGTACTCCGAATTCCTCCCACATTCCAAAAACATGCATGGCAGCCTGATTGATCACTCTAAATTGTCCCTAGGTCTGAGTGAGGGTGTGCATGATTTTCGTCTCTGTGTTCCCTGCAAATGGCTGGCTACCAATTCAGGGTGTCCCCCGCCTACTGCCCGATGACAGCTGGGATAGGCTGCAGCAACCCGCGACCCGAGTGCCGATGACGCGGTTCGGAAGATGAAGGAATGAATGGTATCAGTGACACGAGTAACTTTAAAATTAAATCAAGCAGAATAAGAATAAGGACAAAACCGTGAATGTGAAGCAAACTGCATTGTTGTAGTCCATTATAACATATCCGGACAGAGATTTTCAATTGTTTCTCATGGTTTCTGAAGAAATGAATGAATTAAATGAAACTTTAATAACAGTGTGGTAGCTTTACTGTCACTGTTTCATGAACACATATGTTAGTCAGTAGGCGGGGCACACCCTGAACTGGTTGCCAGCCAATCGCAGGGCACACATTGATGAACAACCATCTTTCATGAATATGGTCAAGGGTTTCTAAAATGTAAGTCTTTCTGTTACGAGTTTCTCCTTCTCACGTTCACCAGGATTTGCCAGGGAGCCGCTGACTGAACAGCCCTTGAATAATTTAATCAGCATAATCATGTTTCACAGTTGAGTGCTGCCATTTAACACTTTAATATCAGATAATTAATGCAATTTAAAGTTGAATTTTATGGTAATTTCACAGCATCAGAGTAGACACTAGTCAACAATACATAGTGTTAGCAAAGCCTATATTCCGTTAACTGTGTTGTCTTGCGTGTTCCTCAGGCTGTCCTCCGTCGGGTGGTCATCACAAATGCAGCAACCCCGTTACAACTTTCCAGGGTTGTATGCGCCATGTGACTCTGTCTAAACATCCGGCGGACTTCATCAAGATGCAAGAAAGGCTGCTCGGAAATTACAGCCACTTGCAGATTGATATGTGTGGCATCACTGACAGGTAAAGCTCCAAATTTGGTTTTGCCTTGCAAAACCAACTCACAACACACTGCATGTGCCTTATGGAATATATCCATCCGTCCATCCATTTTCTCATCCGGTTATCCTCGCAAGGGTCGTAGGGCGTGCTGGAGCCTATCCCAGCTGTCTTCGGGCAGTAGGCAGGGGACACCTTCAAACGGTTGCCAGCCAGTTGCAGGGCATGCACAGATGAACAACCATCCGCGCTCACACTCACACCTAGGGACAATTTGAGTGTTCATTCACCTGCAATGCATGTTGATGGAATGTGGGAGGAAACCAGAGTACTCTGAGAAACCCCATGCAGGCCCAGGGAGAACATGCAAACCCCACACAGAATGAAACTCTGCACCTCTGCACTGTGAGGCCGAAGTACGAACCAGTCGCCCACCGGACCGCCTTTTTAATTTTGATTACAATAAAATGTAAAATAATAGTAATAATAATAATAATAATAATAATAATAATAATAATAATAATAATGTAAAATTTGAATTTTTCTTTTTTTTTCCTTAGACAGCTACAGTACTTTGTTAGTTTAACCCACTAAGATGAAGATAATGTTTGTTACATCAATCCACTTCTTCTCAATTCGTGGGTCAGGCCTCCTGGGCGAATGGGACCTGGGCAACATGTTTTTTTTTTCCATACAAGAATTAAGAGTAATTTTAAAATCCACTAGAGCAGTGGCGCGCTCATGTGTATATTTTCCATTTGAGCCAAGTTCGCTTAAAGCCTTTTCTGTATGCTATAAAACATGTTAGTAAAGTTGTTCTTTGTTGTGAGCTGATCTATATTTCTTTATTTTCTTGTTGTTGTTTTCTTTAATTTTAATAAGCATGCAGTGTGCTGCAGAGGTGTATGGGACTTATCAAAGATTTTAGAGACAAATGAAACATTTATTGTCAGGATGGAGAGTGAGGGGGTTCGAAATATTTTCTTTTTCTGGGGGGGGAAGCAATACAGAAAATAATTGAGAAGCACTGCATTAATCCAATCAAATAAATACATGATTGTGGGTAGCTTGGAACTTATCTAAATCATTTTCATTTTAATGTGGAGTCAAATCTAAAAGAACCATTATCGGCAGTTATCTGTGAGTCCCAAAAAATCCATGACATACTTTTCGCTCCAGATATCGCAACCCTGCTCGATCAGGTATTATTGGTAGACTTCTGAAAGAATAAAGAACAGGAATTATGACAAAAATATCAACATTAGAAGTGTGTTTTTTTATCGATTTATTTTCTCACTCCACATCTCAACAGCAGTTTGGTCAGATTTGTTACAACTACAGAGAGAGATGTCAACTGTGAAAAGTTGCTGATAAGAAGAACAGACACTAAACTGTAGCACTGGCTATTAGCCAGTGGCTAATAATTCACACAGTTAAACCTTTTCTTTTCGTTTGGATTGGAATTGTGCCCATTTAAAACAAACAGTGGAATTATTATTTGTAGAAGAAAATGTTTTCCAGCCAATATCCTTATTGTAAATGCTTGCCGTTCACTATCACAGCAAGACGTGAAACCTCTGAGAGAGAAAAAGAAAAACTAGGACAACTCGGACAATATATTTTCAGTGCTGTCAAATCGTTTCTATTTAACTGATTAAAATGAGTGATACTGTTGGGACTTCAGCTCCTGTTTCCCACATTTCACACAATGTTGCAGCATCAGCACCATGGAAAGTGTCCTGACGTCTGTGTCTTTTGAATGCTGAAAAGCAGTTTACACCAGAGCATATGGTTTTTATTTATTTGTTGCGGAAAGGATTGAGAGGGGGTGTCACTAGTTTCATGGCATTACTTGCATGATATGATGAAAATACTTTGATTGAAAGGAGTAGCATTATTTGAGATTTTCACACTGCTTTTGGAGAAAAAAATTAATTGATCAAACTATTATTTGATCTAAATTATTTGAGCCATTCTTCCGAATTGTTGTCACACCATGAAAATGACGATTTACAAAACAATATTATCTTGTAATGATTTTATCACAAAACATTCATTGAGATACTATTAAATTGGATATTTAAAAAATATATATTTTATGTCACTTCCTACTGGGAGGTGGCTTTCTTAACCTATAACGCCAAAATTTCAAACACTGAAAAGAACATTTAAATGGTCTTTTCTGAATATTCTATGTTAAAAGAACTTTTTTTGATTGCTATTCAAAGTACGGTGAAAGATGCACATTGATTTTGTAGATTTTTTTGAAAAACAAAATTATGTAAAAAAAAAAAAAATTGTCACAACTATTCATGGCGCTACCGAAACACAAGGAGTATTTGTCTGTAGGAAGGGCTTGGTTTGAGCCACATCCTCAGAAATTTCTCCAAGAAGAGACATTGCCTTTCCGTTCATCCATGGTCACATGGTGAGTAATTGCTGAGCATTACTAATTACATGGACTCGAAAGTCTGAAAATCAGCACGTGGTGTTATTCAGGGACATCACTAACGAACACTTAATTTCTGCAATTAAATTGGCACTTTTGACTTTAATGCGAAATGTTGTGTTATCTATCTCTGTACACATGCTCCAAATTGTGTTTGGTTGCCACATTGGGGCTAGCATTGTTGAGCACTGTGAACCACTATCATAAAACATCACTACAGAAACAGTCACTGCCAAAACCTACGGAAATGTTTCAGTTGTGACATTGTTTCGGTCGTGACGATGTGATGTTCATTTTTCAATAATGTAAGTCATAATACTTAGTTGCATCTGTCATGCATACATCTTTCTGATTTTCATTATATTCAATTTCCTATTGTATTTGAATTTTAAGGGAGAAACACCAACATGCCAAAAAGCAGAGCAGAGAGACTGAGAGCAAAGAGTTTCGGCAAAGAGTAAAGAATGACCCCATGAAATACCTAGAATATTGAATAAAGCAAAGGAAAAGACAAAAGAGACAGAAGGAAGAAGGAGAACTGAAATCTATCAACGACTTCTCCAGCAAAGGGCAAAGGAAAGTCAGAAGAGCGTGAAGGAAAACCCCAACAGCAACAGAGAGATGCGGATGTTTTGCTGGACTTCCTCACCATCTAGTACCTCCAGTGAAGGTGATCTCGCACCGGGGCCTCGGTCTTCAGCGCTAAAAAGGGTGAACACAACTCCAGAGAAATACACAAGTTAAACCTGAAGCTCAAAGAACTGAACAAGACAGAAAACAATGTCACAGGTTGAAGCTGAAGACTTCTCCAAGAACAAAGCCTCAGAAGCAGTGAATGAAGTACAGTACCAAGTTCCAGATCCTATCAAAAAGCCCCTTGTGTTTCATAACACAATTTTCAAACATCAGTCATGCCAAAGGGCCCGTTGAGTGTTAGAGCCACCATAAAGCCAACTGCAGATTCCCCGGTCTCATCTCTATGATCTCCTTTTACAGTATGTCAAGTACTTTCAATTGCATTTTATGTATGAAAGCTGCGATGGAAATTTCAGGTAGCCAGAGGTACTGATATACCAACGGCTAAAATGCTATAGGACATAATCCTGCCTCTTACCAAAGTGACGCTCAACTATGTGGAGGAGAAAAAGATATGTAGAATAAATGCACTCCTTACATAAGATCTTTCGAACAATCCGAGGAACACTGGGCATCCGTCAGGTTATCGCTCCAACCCTGGCACATTCCACGACAGAGTTCTCAGCTGTTTTTCCAACAGAGAGGTCACTTGTTCGTGTTTCCAACTGCCGATATTCAACATTGAATGACGTAGACAACTTGAAAAAGATGAAACAACACCTAACTCTGCAGCCCCACAAGATGGACAACGAGGGCCCCATTTCACCTTCAAAAGAAAGCAGACTCTGTGTCCAGTTGATGATTTCGCCGAAGATCTTGGTGGAAGCATTTGTGATGCATTTTCACATCTGACAATGGGCCTTATCCTGGTATTAGTCAAAATATGGAACAGAGTATGTTTTCTCCTTCCAAATATTAAGTTCATTTACCGGTACATGTAAAAAAATATCCTGTTTCCCCAACTCCCATTTATTCATATTATTTTCCGATCTCCAACAGGGAGGTGAAGGTAATACACACAACATTAGGCGAAACCGATACTTCTGGCCATGAACTGAGGACAAGATTTGGGTATTCCAGGGCCAAAGTCATCACCCTAATCAACCCCCAACCCCAAAACAGTGACACAGAGGCATGCTCAAATCTGCCCTGTTGTTTTGTAAATTTTTGTAGCAATTTGGAATCTATCACTTTAAAACCATCACTTTGTTTATCTCCTCTTTCATCTAAAACTGCTTTAAACAACAAAGAATACACAGGAAAAGTGGCTAAGATCAGAGACGATTGCTCTAAGACTGCAAAGGAAGGTCAGCTTCCCCTAAAATGTCCAAAAAGAAGTGATCAAATATATGTGTGGACATACAATTGTGTGGATATGTCATTGACTAAATATGTGATGTGCTACAATGCGCTCAACTTTTGTTCCGAATCAGCTTCTTATTACTGGTTACGACACGACTCTCTTCTCATTCATCCCCGCAGCTTCACTGTGCTTTAAACTGTGTGGACGCTGAGCGTCTGCCGCGCGGACGCTGAGCGTCTGCCGCGCGGACGCTGAGCGTCTGCCGCGCGGACGCTGAGCGTCTGCCGCGCGGACGCTGAGCGTCTGCCGCGCGGACGCTGAGCGTCTGCCGCGCGGACGCTGAGCGTCTGCCGCGCGGACGCTGAGCGTCTGCCGCGCGGACGCTGAGCGTCTGCCGCGCGGACGCTGAGCGTCTGCCGCGCGGACGCTGAGCGTCTGCCGCGCGGACGCTGAGCGTCTGCCGCGCGGACGCTGGGTGTCGAGAGTTCAGAGCCCGTTGTCCCAATGCATTGAAACGAGATGAGTCATTGGATAAATTCTGGTTTTGTCCCACCCATCGGACACTCAGTGTCTCTGGGAATCTATGGACAGTGGGCGTTTATTGGCTGGCCTGGACGCTTAGCTTTTCTGCATGATGATCGAATGATCTGTCTGAGCCTGAATCTCTTTTTGATTGACAGTGAAATTAGCCCATCACTGCTCAATGCAATGCCTCAGGTCTACAAACTGCTGTCATTAGTGGCAACGATTGGAGCTACATCTGCAGGTGTAGAGAGGAGCTTCTCTTGTTTAAAGCGGCTCAAGTCTTACACCTGCAACACCACGGGCCAAGGCCATTAAAGCAGCCTAGGTCTGCTGGCCATAGAGAAGACACTAGTTAAGTCCATGGAAAAGACGTCTTGTTGGTATGACAGGGTCACAGATCAGTTTCTTGAAAAGGAACGGAGAGTAGAATTCACGTATAAATAAACTGACACATTTTATGATGTAGGCCGAAATTGAGCTTCCCCTCATTGACAGACCAGCATCCGCCACTGGCTAAGATTGCATGACTGTCGGTGTTTTATATTATGTGTTGTTTTATATTATTTTGTTATTTTATGTTAACTATTTATGTTCTGTTCGTGTTAAGAAACCTGCCTGGGGACTATGGCTGAAAACTAGCATTAATGCTAAGTCCGGCGCATTTACACTGTTGTGTTGATTAATGTGCACTGTCCCAAGTGCAAAAAGTGAAATAAAGAAAAGAACATTATTGATTGTTTTCTTCTTCCTGTTTGTTGTGTTTTTGTGTTTTCAAAGCAGAGACCAATTTTAAGTTGGAAAAAAATCACCATATATATATATATATCACATGCTTGTGTAAATGTTAATTGCAAGAAATATCATACTTGAAATGCTTGAAGTAATTCCTTGTTTGCAATCAAGTAAGCCATCTCTTAAAAGTTATTCCATTCCATTTATTTTTTTATGCTCGTTAAGCACATAAACTGCCCGTGAGGCTTACAAAACTTAATTTTTGTGTGTTACGCAAAAAAATGTGACATTCCAATTAAACTTTCATATGGAAGACAAAACCAATGTTATTTCTGCAATGATGAATTAATGCACCCTGTGATTGACTGATAACCTGGCCAGCGTGGACCCTGCTTTTCCCCTCAGGCAGATGCAATTAGCTGCAGTTAAATCCAACAAAACCAGACATACATTGACTCCAGGGTCATTTACTGCGAGGATGTCATTAAAAACACTTAAATACATGCTGTTAGGACAGCCCACCGAGGGGGCCCTCCGTCATCTGTCAAAACAAATCGCTGATGCACGTCGTCATGTGTGAACATGTTATAAATCTTATAAAAGCTGAGTTTCTGGAGGCTTGAATGGTGCCCAACATTTTACAATTGCTGCTGTTGATAACGCCTATACTATAAAAGACGACTTGTCACATTTACTTAAGTCAAGTCAAGTCAACAGTATTTATAGAGCACTTTCAAACAGCCATCGCTGCATACAAAGTGCTGTACATGGAGCAATTTAACATGCACAATAAACAGTAAGACAAATAGGTAATAAAGGCGGTAGAAAGCACCAAACAGTAAAGCCAAGAACAAATCTAAGTCATGCTGAGTCTAATGCCAAAGAATACAAATGAGTTTTGAGGAGGGTTTTGAAGATGGGCAGCGAGGAGGATTGCCGAATGTTCAGTGGGAGGTCATTCCAGAGAGAGGGACCAGTAACAGAAAAGGCTCGATCCCCTCTGAGCCTCAGTTTAGTTCTTGGTACTTCTAACAAAGTCTGGTCCACAGACCTGAGGCAGGTGTGTAGGGGCGGATGAGCTCAGAGAGGTAAAGTGGCGCGAGATTATTTAGAGCAGGGGTGCCCATTAGGTAGATCCTGATCTACCGGTAGATCTAAGACAGGTCCCAAGTAGATCCGAGGAGTGTCGAGGAGAAAAACAAAAAAACAAAAAAAAAACCAACCATTTGTGTTTTTGTACATGTTAGTAATATTTTTGTGTTAATGTACGCCGCACCCTAATCATCCTCAGTCTCATTTTCACACACAAAAAAAAAATTAAAAATGAAAAAATAAAATAAAGCAGGTACATCTTGAATTTACGATGGCTCGTGAGTACGTCACCGGAAGTTGTTTGCGCTCAGCAGTCTGCAATTGCAAAAAGCAAAGGGAGTTTAACCCTTTCATGCACCCTGTAACATGATAAACTGTCCACTGTTGTCCTGTAAAAGGTTAAGTACTTAATCAATAGTTTTAAACAGTACACATGGGTTGTGACAAGTTAGTCTGAATGAGGTTTGATTAATGTTCTCTTTTGGCCTCTTTAACTGTGAACAGGTAGTTACGTCAACAGTCTTTCCATATTTGATAAGAGCTTTTTTTTCCACTTTGCGGGAACAGACCAGCAGTAATAGGGTTAAAAATCCAGATCTGGATGCCGCATGGGCAGATTTAACAGCAGCACAAGAAAAGACAGCAGTGAAGAATTTTTTTTATGATCTGAAATCACCTTGTGCAAAACTTTTTTTGGACAAATTGAACATTTGACCATAAATAAAAACTATGTCTAAAGCAGGAGTGGCCAACCCGCGGCTTGCGAGCTGCATGCGGGTCTTTGGCTAGTTCAATGCGGCTCCCGGGCTTTCACACGACAAGCGTCAAAAACGCCTCGGCAGTGGCGATGCCATTAAAAAAAAACTACACAGAACGTACGACGTCAGCCTATCATCGCACCATTAGTTGATTGACATAGAGGGCAACCAATCAGATGACTGAATTACCGTTCATTCGCAAACAACGGCGCTAAGCTAGTCAGTGAATTACCGCTGATTTTAAGGCAGGGGTGTCCAATATGTCGATCAGAATCGACCGGGAGCCAGCGAACTGGTCCCAAGTCGACCGTAAGGGGTGGGAGGATGAAATGGGTGGGGGGAAAATGATTTGTTTGTTTGTACCTTTAGCTTTCATTCATTTTTGGCCCGTTCCGATTGTTGCTCATCGTGGTGTGCGTGCATATGTGCGCGAGTGCACCGGTGGGCACCCGTGTGAGTGCGTGCGTGCGAGTGAGTGTGTGCATGTGTGCGTGCGTCTGTGTGTGTGTGTATGCTTGCACGTATGCGATTTGGTCATTCGTAAGAAGTTGGTCGCTTCAAAAGTCGATCTTTGGCCAAAAACGCGTGTGTGTGTGTGTGTGTGTTTGTGTGAGTATGCGTGTGTGTGTGTGTGTATGTGTGTGCGTGCGTGTGTGGGTGTGTGCGTGCATGTTCATGTGTGTGCACGCGCGAGGAAGGGTATGATGTGGCTCTTTGCAGTAACACAGTAAAAACTGGCTCTTCATCTCCGACTGGTTGGCCACCCATGGTCTAAAGTATGTCATTGTTCATGTGTCGGGCTTGTCACAAGTATAAAATTAAATGAAACAATGAGACTTAAAAAGTCCTTTGCCAGTGTTTTATTCTGAGAAATCACATGAATATTAAAATCCCTCATGAGAACAATATGACCGTACTTGAGCCCGATTTCAGCTGGAAGATTTGAAGTCATGGCGGCCTGGTTGTCCAGTGGTTAGCACGTTGATTTCACAGTGCAGAGTTACTGGGTTCAATTCCAGCTCCGGTCTCCCTGTGTGGAGTTTGCATGTTCTCCCTGGGCCTGCGTTGGTTTTCTCCGGGTACTCCGGTTTCCTCCCACATTCATAAAACATGCATAGCAGGCTGATTGAACACTCAAAATTGTCCCGAGGTGTGAGTGTGGGCGTGGATGGTTGTTCGTCTCTGTGTGGCCAGCGATTGGCTGGCAACCAGTTCAGGGTGTCCCCCGCCTACTGCCCAAAGACAGCTGGGATAGGCTGCAGCACCCCCCACAACCCTAGTGAAGATAAAGCGGTTCGCAGAATGAATGAATGAATGAAAAAGGATTTGAAGTCATTCACAAAGTCCCTATTGGACGGTATTTAGGAGGATGGTAAATGACAAGACAGAGCATCGGACCATAAAAGCCTATTTCAAAGAAAGTTGCTTCAAAGCTGCTGATTGATTTAGCTAATATACACCGTTTGCATTGGAAAGTGTTTTTGAAATTACCAACCATTCCTACCCCACAGCCTCAAGTGCTTGGGGAGTCCAAGAAGGCCCAATCAGGTGGCAACAATTAAATTAAATTGTTATACTAAGGAAATGCAGGTCATTGGAAAGGAAAAACTTCTACAGGATACACGTTTTGTGTGTCAATGACCGGAGAGATCTATCCTTATGGGGAAACAGCAGGAGGGTGTGCCTCTTCCCATGGCCAAGCTCTGGGACATTTCCTCAAAAGCTGCAGATGGACCTCTTGTCGAAGGAGGCGTAGAGGGCTTCAATGACGTGCGGGAGAACCGATGACTGGTACCAGTACCAGGCACGAGTTGACAGGGTCCAGGACCCGCCATGACAGTGTAAATCCTTGCGAACAAGTACAGGAACAACAAGAGGTCTAAGCGTGTTTCAGTTCCTGTATTAGCTTTACCAGCTGACTGCGGCATTTTCTGCTATTGCGCTTACACTGAGAAAGGCGCATGGAAAAGATCAGCCCCTATGTCAGCCAGAAACGGAGGCACCATCTTCTCACACCGTGCTCAAACACAGGCAAACTTCAGACATATCTTTGAAGATCCAATCAAGGGTGGCAATCATCAACCACAAGAGACTCAGTCACAAAAGCACCAAGCACTGTGATTCAAAAATCAAGTCTAAGCAGCAGGAGCATCGCCACACACACTGTCTCACAGGTGTCAAACTCCGGTAGTTGAGGGCCTCTGTCTTGAATGTTTTGTTTCCCGGAACACCTGATTTAAACATGAACATGAAATTTTCCTTGCGACAACAGGAGGGATTAAAGGGGAAGGACCTGATAATTGTTTCTTATTTAATTATTATAATTATTTCTTCCTACTTCGTTTTTAAAAGTGAATATGTAAGTGGATATTTCATTTGAATCAAATGTTTTCGTAAACAACAGTCGGTTATTGATTGATTATCACACTCGCCTTTTTTTCAAACCATTTCTCAAAAGCAAAACAGGTTGACAAAAGAGAGGTCGTCGAAGTGCTTAGAACATGGAACGCTTGTCGATACTGGTGTGAAATTCATTCGCTTTGCGAGAACGGAACATTGACATGCCCTATTCTTGTCTGTTGACCACTCAAATAACTGTTTACCTGAATGAGGCAATTCATCTGAATAACTCGATAACAATGGCAAAGAGCAGTTAACTGGACAAATAACAATACAGCATCGTGGCTATATCTATCTACAGCAGGGGTGCCCATTAGGTAGATCCTGATCTACAGGTAGATCTAAGACAGGTCCCAGGTAGATCAGAGGAGTGTCGAGAAGAAAAAAAACAAACAACCATTTGTGTGTCTTTGTACATGTTATTAATATATTTTTTGTGTTAATATACACTGAACACTAATCATATTATCAGTCTCATTTTCACAAAAAAATATTTAAAAAATTAAAATAAAGGTAAATCTTAAATTTACGGTGGCGCGTGATTATGTCACCGGAAGCTGTTAGCGCTCAGCAGTTTGCAATTGCAGCTTTTGATCAGAGCTGTTGCGCTCTATCTTTTATCGTCATTCTTCTCATTCAGAGTTTGCTTCGTGTACAATTCACAATGAGCAAAGAATAGGAATCTAGGAGGGCCCAGGGAAGCACTTTAAAACGGTACGTGTGAGCTACGATAGTTAACAGGCTGCAAAAGTGCGTTGCCTGCCTCCATTTCAGACTGTTTCTCATCATGGCGTGCACGCGCGTGTGTGTGTGTGTGTGTGTGTGTGTGTATGTGTGTGTGTGTGTGTGTGCGCGAGCGCATGCGCGCGCACCGGTAAGGGTACATCCCCATAAGGTTAGTTGGTCGAAAAGTACATCTTCGATCCAAAAAGTTTGGGCACCCCTGATCTACAGTATCAATCTACAAAAAATAGATATATATCTATATCTATCTATATATAGATAGATATTATCTAGATATATAGATAGATACAATCTATCTATTTATATATAAAAAATCCTCGTCTCATCCCCTCCCCCCCTCGGGTGGTGTCCATCCCTCATTCAGCTCGGGTCCTCTACCAGAGGCCAGGAAGCTTGAGGGTTCTGCGCAGTATCCTTGCTGTTCCTATCACTGCACATTTCTGGACTGAGCTGTCCGATGTTGTTCATGGGATCTGTTGCAAACCACTCATCTAGTTTGGGGGTCACTGCCCCGAGTGCTCCGACCACCACAGGCACGACTGTTGCCTTTACCTTCCAGGCTCTCTCCAGCTCCTCTCTGAGCCCTTGGTATTTCTCAAGTTTCTCGTGTTCCTTCTTTCTGATGTTTCCATCACTTGGGACCGCTACGTCCACTACAACGGCTTCCCTCTGCCCTTTATCTATGATCACGATATCTGGTTGGTTCGCCGTTACCATCTTGTCAGTCTGGATCTGGAAGTCCCACAGGGTCTTCGTTCTGTCATTCTCCACCACCTTCGGAGGTGTTTCCCATTTTGATCTTGAGGTTTCCAGTCCATACGCCGCACAGATGTTTCGGTACACTATACCAGCCACCTGGTTATGGCGTTCCATGTAGGCTTTCCCTGCCAGCATCGTACACCCTGTAGTTATGTGTTGGATCGTCTCAGGTGCCTCTTTGCACAACCTACACCTTGGGTCTTGTCTGGTGTGGTATATCTGGGCCTCAATGGCTCTGGTGCTCAGGGCCTGCTCCTGAGCAGCCAGGATGAGTGCCTCTGTGCTGTCCTTCAGGCCAGCCCTCTCTAGCCACTGATAGGACTTCTTGAGATCAGCCACTTCAGTTATGGTCTGGTGGTACATCCAGTGTAGGGGCTTGTCCTCCCATGATGGTACCTCTTCCAGTGCCTCATCTTCTGTTCCCCATTGTCTGAGACATTCTCTGAGTACGTCATCCGTTGGAGCCTTCTCCTTGATGTATTCATGGAGCTTGGATGTTTCATCCTGGACAGTGGCTCTCACACTCACTCGTCCCCGGCCTCCTTCCTTTCGGCTTGCGTACAGTCTCAGGGTGCTGGATTTGGGATGGAAGCCTTCATGCATGGTTAGGAGCTTTCGTGTCTTAACGTCCGTGGTCTGAATCTCTTCTTTTGGCCACATTATTATTCCTGCAGGGTATCTGATCACTGGCAGGGCATAGCTGTTTATTGCCCGGGTCTTATTCTTGCCATTGAGCTGGCTTCTTAGGACTTGCCTCACTCGCTGGAGGTATTGGGCCGTAGCCGCTTTCCTTGTTGCCAGTTCGAGGTTGCCATTGGCTTGTGGTATACCGAGGTACTTGTAGCTGTCCTCAATGTCTGCTATTGCTCCTTCAGGGAGTGAGACCCCTTCAGTGCGGACTACCTTTCCTCTCTTAGTCACCATCCGACTACATTTCTCAAGCCCGAATGACATCCTGATGTCGCTACTGTAGATCCTGGTTGTGTGCATCAGGGAGTCTATGTCCCATACAGCATACAGCTTTATGTCATCCATGTAGAAGAGGTGACTGATCGTAGCTCCATTTCTGAGGCGGTATCCATATCCTGTCTTGGTGATTTCTTGGCTTAGGGGGTTCATCCTATGCAGAACAGCAGTGGGGAGAGGGCATCACCTTGGTATATGCCACATTTGATGGACACTTGGGTAAGTGGCTTGCCAATGGCTTCAAGTGTGGTTTTCCACATCCTCATCGAGTTCGCAACGAAGGCTCTTAGGGTCCTGTTCACCTTATACAACTCCAAGCATTCAGGGATCCATGTATGTGGCATCGAGTCATAGGCTTTCTTGTAATCAATCCAGGCTGTGCACAGGTTGGTACGTCGGGACCTGCAGTATTGTGCGACTGTTCTGTCAACCAGGACCTGATGTTTGGCTCCTCTGGTATCTCTACCAATGCCCTCCTGTGCTTCGCTCATGTATTGATCCAGGTGTCCACTTATCTTAGCCGCAATGATGCCTGACATGAGCTTCCATGTTGTGGAGAGACAGGTTATTGGCCAATAGTTGGATGGGACTGCACCCTTTGAGGGATCGTTCATGATCAGGATCGTTCGCCCTTCGGTTAGCCATCCTGGGTGAGTCCCATCCAGCTCAGCAGCTGGTTCATTTGTGCTGCTAGGCGCTCATGTAGTGCTGTGAGTTTCTTTAGCCAGTAGGTGTGGACCATGTCCGGGCCTGGTGCTGTCCAGTTCTTCATATCTGAGACTCTTTCCTGTATGTCTGCCACTGTTATGGTAACTGGGTTCTGTTCAGGGAGGTTGTTGTGCTCCTCTCTCAGGGTCACAAGCGATTGTGCACTGCTGTTATGTGCAACCTCCTTCTCCCATGTCTTTCCAGTACCTTTCAGTTTCCAGTCTTGGTGGGTCAGCTCTGTTGTTAGGATCCTGCCATTGAGCGTACACTTTCGCAGGTTGTGTTGCGAACAGCCTAATTATTCGTCTGGCCTCATTCTCTTTCGTGTACCGCTTTAGGCGGCTGGACAAGGCTTGGAGCCTTTGTTTGGCTGTTTCGAGTGCTTCAGGTATGGTCATCTGGATGTACCTCTCGGGTATCTTCCTTTTCATCACACCTCTCTGGGCCTCCGTCAATTGACTCAAATCTTTCCGAGCCGCCTTCATCTTAGCTTCCAACCGTCTTTTTCATGGGGGGTAACGTATCTCATGGCTTCCATGGTTGCTCTTATAGCCAAGCATCTCAAGAATCACTGATGCTGAAGCGTATATCAGCTCATTGGTTTCCGTGATCGTTAGGGTAGGGATCACCCTCAGTGCTGCATTCACACTTTCCATGAGACTTTCAGGTGGTACTTCACATAGCCGTTGTAATCGGTTTCTAGGTTGCCCAGCTTTCATTCTCGCCATGATCTTTGCTTTCAGGTCAATTGCTGCCTCGCTCAGCATTTCATTCATTGGGGCTTGCCTCCCAATCTCTGGTATGACCTCCGCTTCTGATCTGGCAGCCTGGGGCCCTTTACCATGGAACCTGCGTTGTACCTCATCAATCTCAAGTTGTGACAGCAGTTGCCGTTTGTGGATGTTGGAACACTGAGTTACTAGTTGTTTCGTGGTCAACCGTGACTCTGGGTCTCGAAGTAACCATTTAGCCCACATTTTCTGCATGTAACCCCTCTGACTAGGGTTGCTTGAGTAGTGTAGAATTCCAACAGAGCCATGTTATCGCATCTTGCCCATCTCCACTCGGTTCCACTAGCCCATTTTTCATCAAGATGCTCTGGTTCCCCAGCACCTGACGCAGACCTTGTTTGGCCGGGCGACATCTGAGCCGGCATGTCATTCATTTTATTGTCTCTCATCATTGTATGAGGTAGGCATTAGCGTGAAGGACCTTGCCCAAGGACCCACACCTGGATGGTGTTATGTGCTCATTTTTCGAACCACCGTCTCCCGTATGCCAAACCGATGCCTTACCAACTGAGCTATCCAGCCGCTCACTATATATATATATATATATATATACGGGGGTCACAACTATGATGGTCTCGAGCTCCACGTCGCTGCCGCTTCAAGAATACCAGACACTAGGATGTGGCTTTTCCCTTTTTTTATTTTCTGCAACACAGTACGGCAAGATAGGTGAAGTCACGGGGCTTTTCAGTCTAGAAAATAACCTGTGACTTCCCTGGTAGCTCTCCTGAACTAAACATCATCCATAAGAACCTAAATGCACAACAAAACAAAATATACAACATAGGTGATCGCATATTAACTATTTACAAAGAAAAGAAAAAAAAAACCACACTTTCACTGGTATCTACGAGATGCCGCTGAAGGCATCACATGCAGCAGAACGGCTGCACAATGCACAGTAATGGCGACCTTGACGAACCGCGCTGGTACACGGCAGCCACACTAATAGTCAAATGAAAAACAGCATGAAAAACTATATACAGTACAATCAAAAGGAAAGAAGCACTACCTGCAACACAGTATGGCAGGATAGGTGAAGTCACGGGGCTTTTCAGTCTAGAAAATAAAAGCGCAACAAAAAAAAAACACATGTTAACTCAATGAATAACAACTTTCATTCGACAAAACTTAAATTAAATGACGACACAAAAAGCAATGTGGACTCGGAACAAATCCGGGAACTAATTAAATACACAGCGCCGTAGAAAAAGGGAAAACAAAGTGAAATAATGTAATTAAACTAGAATGAATCCGGACCGTCAATGAAACCTGACTTACCCTGTGACTTCCCTGGTAGCTCTGCCTGAACTACGGCGGGAAGCTGGTGCCATACCGTGCGCTGTTGCGTCACTTCCGTCATAATTTAATAAACGCAATATATCACTACGTTACATATATATATATATATATATATATATATATATATATATATATATATATTTTTTTTTTTTAATCAAATATTAAATTAATAAAACACGACAGCATGGGGTACAAATGGTGGACGACTGGTTTGCACGTCCAGCTCACAGTGCGGCAGTGCAAGGTTTGATCATTTGTATTTAGTTTTTTGTGTGTTTTGTTTTAATTTAGCAGCGCAATTCATTTCAGTAAGTTTATTTATATGTTTTTTCACAATTTATGAGAAACTCTAACATAAAACCTTTCTTTTTGCTCACTTGTCTGTCTCACAGGTGCTCCCCCAATCACTGTGAACATGGAGGAACATGTACTCAGTCGTGGCGCACCTTCCATTGTAACTGTTCCAACAATGGCTACAGAGGCGCTACCTGTCACAGCTGTAAGTAAAAGGTTTTTGTGATTTTAAGATGTAAAATAATGTGATATCTATCTATCTATCTTTTTATGACGTTAATGTGAATTCCCCCTTGAGACACTGACAGATAAATTAATCCATCCATTATCTGAGCCGCTCATCCTCAAGAGGGTTATGGGTGTGCTGGAGCCTTTCCCAGCCGTCGCTGGGCAATCGGCGGTGTACACCCTAAACTGGTTGCCAGCCGATTGCAGGGCACACAAAGACAACCAACCATCCACACTCACAATTAAAGCTTGGGCCAATGTAGAATGCTCCTATAATCTGCAATGCATGTTTTTGGAATGTGGGATGAAACCCACGTAGGCACAGAGACAACACGCGAACTCCACACAGAAAGGTCGGAGCCCGGAATTGATCCCTGGAACTCTGCACTGTGAGACGGACATGCTAACCAGTCATTCACCGCGCTGCGAAAGATAACTTGTACTTCATAAATTAACAAAAGTGGCATTCTTTTTCTTGCTGCTTACTCAGGGGCAGGGAAACGTGCTAAGACCCATTAAAATTCAGCAGGCATGTTGGAACATTAGCATTACGTGAGAGCAGTATGTATATTAGATGTAAATACATATTTTACTCACACATCTCGACATTTTTTAGGACATGATGAAAAATGTGTATCAGCTCCGCAGTGTAAGCGGGGATGGTATTGCTGCATGAAAAAAACACGCACAGCAGTTGGTGGTGCTCAGTGCGTTCATATTTCAGGATTTCATCAAAAATCTTTTATTTTATTCAGATGTTCACTATTCACCAATTGACCCTCAATGTCCACGTGATCCGAGATTATCATCGTTCCACTTAATTATAATAATAATAATAATAATGCTCTTGCGACGCGGGGGCCCAGTCTCATTCGGCTGGGTCGTCGCAGTGCGTAGAGCCGATCAGCTTCACCAGGGTCCGCCAATGACCACGGTCATGGGCCAGGTCCGCTGCATCCTCCAGGGTAAGGCCCTGGTGTTTGAGATCTTCTCTGATGACATCAAGCCATCTGGTGTGGGGTCTGCCGCGTGGCCTTTTCCAGCCGGCTGTCGCTGGATCAAATGAGAAGATGGCACGAGTTGGGTGTTCCGGGGGTAATCGGAGGAGATGACCAAGCCAACGGATGCGCCTCTGAGCGGCCAGTCGGGATGCAGGGGGCTGAAGGGTATGTTTTCGGAGGTCTGAGTTGGAAACATGGAGGTGCCAGCTGATGTTCAAGATGGTTCTTAGTGACCTGCTGTCAAAGCCGTCGATCCTCTTGGCCTGGGTCTTGTTTAATGGCCAGGATTCTGCACCATACAGGAGGATGGGAAGAACTGCTGCGTTATAAATGCGTATCTTGGTCTTTTGGGACACTGAGTGGTGGCGCCAGAGGGGCCGCCACAGTGACTGCATTGCCGCGGCCGCGAGGGCGCGTCTGCGGTCAATCTCTGGCTTGAGATAGCCGCTGCTGGTAATAGTGGAGCCCAGGTAGATGATGGAGTTGACAAATTGCACTTCGTCTGTGCCAAAGATCAGGGGGTAGGGGTTGGGTCCGTCACCGATATACATAGGTTTGGTTTTCTGCCAGCTTACTTGGAGGCCCAGCTTTGCTGCTTCTGTTTGGTATATGGAGAGGGCACTGCTGAGGTGTTGGAGGGAGTTGCTGAACAGGGTGGTGTCATCAGCGTATTCAAGGTCGGTCAGGTGGAAGTTGCCGAGCGACACGCCTGCGACTTGCTCCCGGACTCGGATCATAAGGTGGTCAATGACACAGTTAAATAGATCAGGAGCGGCCACGCAGCCCTGTCTGACCCCGCTGTTAATGGGGAATCACTCTGAGTCCTTCCCATTCACACGAACACAGCTCTCTGAGTTGTTGTAGAGTCGCTGGAACAATGTGGTTATTTTGGGTGGCACTCCAAGGTATTTCAGAATGTTCCAAAGGGAGAGGTGGTCGACTGTATCAAAGGCAGCTTTGAGATCTATGAAGGCTATAAAAAGATGTTGGTCCTTCCGAAACTCTCTAACCTTCTCAACAATGAGTCTAACTGCTGAGATGTGATCTATGGTAGACCGGTTGGGCATGAATCCAGCTTGTTGGGGGCAGCGATGGCTTCGAATGGCGGGAAGGGCGCGGGTGAGAAGGATCCGGGTGAACAGTTTTGCGGGTATGGAGAGCAGTGAGATGCCTCTGTAGTTGTTGCAGAGTTGCTTGTCGCCTTTCCGCTTCCAGAATGGCAGGATGATGCCTCGGGTCCAGTCTGTGGGGGGCTGTTCTGCCACCCACACATGGTTAATGATGTGGGTGAGCCACTGGGCCATGGAGTCACCACCTTCTTTGAGCAGCTCTGCGGTGATGGCACAGATTCCAGGGGCCTTGTGATTTTTTAGTCATTTTATTGCTGCTCTGACCTCGTCGATTGTGACTGGGTCAGTTTTGCAGTTGGGGTTGGGGGTGGTAGAGTTGGCAGCAGTGACAAGACGGAGGTCGGTGGGAACTGGAGGGTGTTGAAGGAGGTTGCTATAGTGTTCTTTCCAGAGTTCAAGGCAGTCTATTTCAGTGGTGATGCGATTTCCACTGGCATCCTTCATGAGGGCGATCTTGATGTGTGGTCCGATGCGGGCTTGGCGCAGCATTTGAAAGACCTGTCTAAGGTCGTTGCGCTGTGCTGCTGATTCCATGCGTTCGGCCTCTTCTCCCCAGTATCTCTCCCTGTCAGTTGCAATTGCCGCATTCCACATTGTGGGACGAATAAAGGATATCTTATCTTATTCCGTGCTGCATTGAGCCTCCGGTACTCTGTGATATCACCGCGCAGGCGAGCAGCACGGCGGCGGTCAATGATGTCAAGGGTCGGCTGTGAGATCCATGGTTGTTTGGGAAGACATCTTGATCTTCCCAATACGTCCTGGGCAGACTGGTTGATCTTTAATTTGAAAGTCTCCCAGTCTGCGATGTCATCAACGGCCAGAGCGGTGAAGGCGTTGGTGATGGAGCGGCGATATGCGGAGGCAGTGGTGGGGTCGCAGAGTCTGGAAGACATTAAGCGTGGCTGTGGCCTGATAGATGGGTCTGGTCGTATTTTAAGTCTTAGCTGGGCAACCAACAGGCGGTGGTCAGTGTTGCCCAACTGTGCACCTCTGAAGACCCTGCAGTTGGTGGCAGAGGATCGCCAGCGGCGGGAGATGATGATATGGTCTTCCGGGTTCTTCCATCAGGGCTATACCAGGTCCAGTGATGGATCTGCTTGCGGGGGAACCATGTGTTGGTGATACAGAGGTTATTTGAATGGCAGAGGAGAAGCAGACGCTTGCCGTTATCATTTGTGGTGTTATCGACAAAGGTGGTGCCAATGGGTTGTGTGGGGGTTTGGTGAGATGGTCCTTCTCTGGAGGAAGAAGAGAAGGTTGCATTGGCGTCCGTGAGGATGATGACAATGTCATGTGGTGGGGTTTGGCTAACGACCTGATGGAGTTGGTCGAAGAAGGTGTCCTTCACTGTATCATCGGCGAGTTCTGTGGGGGCATAAGCAACGATGACTGTCATCTTGCCATGTCTGTGGAGGAACCGTGCAGACAGGAGTCGATCGTTAATTGGGATCCAGCTGATAAGTGATTGCCGTGTATGTTTGGACATGGCCAGCGCAACTCCATGGAGGCCCGTCCGGATTTCAGGGCCACTCAATATGAAGCTGTGTTCTCCTGCTGTTTCGCCGCTGCCTTGCCATCTTGATTCACAAAGACCCGCCATGGTGATTTTGTAGCGGGAGAGCTCCAAGGACAGCAGTAAATGAGCTCCAACCCGAAGAAGCGTTCGGACGTTCCATGTGGCAATGCGCGTCTTCAGGCGTAGGTCAATCCGTACTCGTTGGTCGGGGGCGTTCCTATGTCTTGTCTCGGTTTGGGCAGTCTGGTTTCTTCTGGTCGGTTTCGTAACAATTAATTTCTCCTGAGTGGGTTGTTGGCCCTCTGCAGGATAGTCGGATCATGGGGCTGCCATCTCAGCGGCGTACCGACACACCGTTGGGACCTTGTTAGTCTGGAACCTCCCCGAAGACCGGCCCGCCAAGGGAGACCCTACCTGGAGCAAGCTCCAGACGGTAACGCTCTCCGGATCATTGGAACACACAAGCCTCCTTGCCACGGCAAGGCCAGGACCCACAAGGAGGACTTAATTATATGAAGAAAAAAATGTGAACCCCCTCAGCTTTTTATTTTTGCATTAATGAATACACGATGTTGAAACGGACATTGATGCAAATCTGGCACAGTAGAAATGCAATATCGTCACCTCGTTCTGGAGCAGCCTATCAAAAGACATTTACAAAAACCCATTTTAGAAGCGACAATAGAATGTTCTACTTTGGTTTTTTATCGTCAGCCAGGCACAGGAAATTCCAAAATGTTGCAATATTGCGCCTTGGTTAAAAACACGCCGAGACACACAAAACACTTTTCTTGACACCTGTTCATGTGAGAGTGAATTTCAAGATTTTAAACAGATCATTCATGATCCATATATTTTGAGCTGGTGTTTATTTTTCTCCACAGCAAGATATGAGCAGTCCTGTGAGGCATACAAACACAAAGGGAGAACATCAGGACATTACTATGTGGATGTGGATGGCAGTGGACCAATCAAACCTCAACTCGTATACTGCAACATGTCAGGTGACACACACGCACACACACACACACACGCACACGCACATGCAGACGCACATGCACACATACACGCACACGCACACGCACACACACACACACACACACACACACACACACACACACACACACACACACACACACACACCCAAAAACCTATTTAAACATTCATGGCATAATTCCATTATTCATACAGTTTCAATCTACTCTTTGCTAAATATTTTCTTACAAATTTGATTACATTTAATGTAATTTGCTCATTTGTTTTTTGTATAACTATTAAGTTATATATTGCCAAAGGTATTCTCTCACCCATCTGAATAATTGGAATCGGGTGTTCCAAGCATGGTGCCAGGACTTTCTCTCCCGGGGCAAAGGATGGCTTTGACCGATACCGTAAAGGGGGGAGAGGGAAAGAGTGAGCGGGGAGTGCGAACATATTTGCAAAGTACATTCAATTCAAACGTATTGATAAAATGTAGGCTAAATGCTAAAAAAAGGATTTATTCCCATAATTCCATTCAGTATTGACTTGCATATGCTCAAGTAAAAGAAAAATGCATTTAGCCCACACATTATCAATATGTTTGAATGTGTTTGCAAATACAGTACAGTTTATACATAAAACTAAACGAGCAAGTAACTAAAAGACTCACACCGTCCCTCCCTGGCTCACAAACAGACTATCGACAGATTTATAATAACCAGGACTGCTAATGCTGCCTTAATCGCTTCAGGGAGAAGAGAAGCCACTGGTGGCCATTTTACATTGCCACTCACACAGCTCGCCTAATTTGAATACAGTAAATCAATGTTTCCTCACTGTTTTCATGTTATTTCCTGCCTGTAAGGCAAAAATTGTGTCATTAGAACTGTTTTCATATGTAAGGCATTCAAATATATATAATAGAAGCTCCAATAGTGGTTGCAGTTTTGCTATGCATCCACTCGATGGAGCTAAGATTAAGATTAAGATATCCTTTATTTGTCCCGCAATGGGGAAATTACAATCAGAATTCAGAAAGGAAAAACGCTGGGTAGGGAGAGGGAAAAAAAAACACACTCGAACTATCCTCTTCCGAGGATAATTTAAGTCCAGGATAAAAAAGACCCTAGCACATGAATAAGCATTTGACAGTTACAACAAGTGACAAGACATAACATGTATAAGGGGGGGGGGGGGGGGAATGGGAAGGGGGGGGGGGCAAACGCGACGCGGCCGAAAAATGACCAGCTGCACGGTCACCGTTGCGCTCCGCAATATCGAACCACGTCACGGGGGAAAAAGAATCGGAGCGATGAAGACGGTGATAACAATGATGTGTATGTGCATGTGCTCGTCCAGTCGTGTATGCGTGTACAGGTCATAGCTGCTTCGTCAAGGTCTGGTCATCATGAAGACAGTCCCGGCTTATCAGTCCATGGCCAAGAAGGAGGGGGGTGGTGGTGGGGGCCCTCGACTCCATGCGTATTTCCATCCAGGGGAAAGGCCAGATAGCGTTGTTTGTTTTGGAGAGACGGCCGCCAACAATTCCAGACAGCCTTGAGATCTTGGTCTGTATCTCCTCACTGGCGCCAATCATTCAGATCCGAAAATTATTTCGCAGCGTGGATTCCAACGTCTCCATGGTATTTTCAATCGCACGGAGTCACTCCAAAACCGCAAAGTCGCAAAGTCGCAACAATTTTGTGGTTGAGCTCAGTCACCGCTTGAGTCTGACTGTTGGACATTCGCGGCAAGCCATCCAGAGTGACCGGCAGCTTCTTCACTTCTAATAAAGCCGCCCCCGTCGGTTGAATTTTGCGATAGAACAGCAAGCTGCCAACACCAAACAGCAGCATACCTGTTATCAAAAGGCCAATGATGTAGATGTCTTCCACATCCTCCGCGGACAGTACTGTCAGGCACACCGGTCTCCACTTTCTCCATGGATCCAGGGCGTATCCGGCAGCAAGTGTCCCCAGAGGGCAAGCAGGCTCCCCACTGCCCACTCTTTTCGTCGAAAAAATTTTGTCTATTACATCGAGAGACCGGCCAACTAATTCCATGGTTAGTTCTTCAGATGAAAACACGGTAGGAGGCTAGGGAAAAAAAAGTTGGACAAAGACAGCACAAAAGACTAAGTGGCGAGCAGGGAAAAAAAAAGGTGGGAGGGCAGGGGAGCTGTGCAAAAAGCGTCCGCCTTCGTCGAGAGCCAAGCAGAAAGGGAATACAATACAATGCAACTTTGTTTAAAGAGAGCCCTGTCTGCAGTTGTGTTTTGCATTTACTATATGGAGCTATGCGAAAGGGAATCCAATACAATACAGCTTTATCTATACAGTCATACCTCGGTTTTTGACCATAATCCATTCTAGAAGGCTGTTCGAAAAGTGATTTGTTCAAATTCCGAAAGTACAGTAAATATTCTCTAATACGGACTTGTGTTTGCGCTGTCCAATTTGTCCTGATAACAGAAATTCCTCATTTGGGAAATGAGCATGGTACATGTCCTTTATGAACCTGCAACTATGTTGACAAAATGCACGTGTAACAACATGATCAATAAAATACAAAAATATACTGTCCAAAAACTGTTTATACAGTGCACTCCGCTTAATAGAACACCATTGGGCCGAAGCGCTTCTGTTCTACTAAGCGGGGTTTCTATTAACCGGAGACACTTTATTAGGTACACCTTCAGACACGTCGACGACCAAGTTATGCACGTAGAAAACCCCCTGCTGACGAGTTAGAAGAGATATTTCGACTGTGGACGTCCATATCTTTAATCAAACAACAACTTTAATCAACTTCAGTCAAACATCTCAAATCACGAGAAAAATTTTGTTACTTTTGTCTGGAAACAGGAGTCTGTAATTTTGCGGTTGACTTCCCTCTCATTGCGCTGGATAAGAGGGAAGTCCTGTAAACCGCGGGCGTACCTTCTGAGAATCCGGCAATGCATCGTATCGTCTGAGTATGTCCTTCTTATCCGCAGGTGATAGCCCTCGTCTCTTGAATGAAGTTGAAGCCATTGTGACGTGCGTGTGTCTATGTGTGGAGTGACGCGTGCTACCTGTTACTGTATACGGCTAGAACTACCGCGTTTTCTCGCGATAGTGGTACAGTATCGCGATAGCTACACTTCGTCTCTCTCTCGTCTCTTGAATGAAGTTGAAGCCATTGTGACGTGCGTGTGTCTATGTGTGGAGTGACGCGTGCTACCTGTTACTGTATACGGCTAGAACTACCGCGTTTTCTCGCGATAGTGGTACAGTATCGCGATAGCTACACTTCGTCTCTCTCTCGTCTCTTGAATGAAGTTGAAGCCATTGTGACGTGCGTGTGTCTATGTGTGGAGTGACGCGTGCTACCAGTTACTGTATACGGCTAGAACTACCGCGTTTTCTCGCGATAGTGGTACAGTATCGCGATAGCTACACTTCGAAAACCACTAGTTTACAATGTTCATTGCTTACGGCCTGTTCTATTAAGCGGAGATCTGTTCTACTAAGCGGAGTATCTTTATAGGAAATTGCATTAGGCAAATCTGTTCCAGAGCCTTTTGCTCTATTAAGCGGATTACTCTATTAACCGGTGTTCTATTAAGCGGAGTGCACTGTATAACAAAAACCGCAATACAGGTGTATCCAAAAAATCACAACAGTAAAAATACGTACAGTATTTTAATGTTTATTTTTTTCTGTCTTGGGAAAAAAATATGCATTTTGGATTGTTTTGTTGGTTGCATTCTTCGGTTTATGACAATGTTTGCCTGCGTGTCATACAGTTTTCTTGCTAGTTGCAAGTAACGTTGATCACCGATGTTTGGTATACTTGTTGCATTGTTGTATACATTGTGCATAGTGAAGGATTTTTGTTGCCATTTGCATTGCTTCCTTGCTGGAATGTGGCTTGTCATCATCAGGAGTTGAATCGATGCCTTGTTGTTTAAAGTTTCATAGATTTGCGTCTTGAAACTTGTTTCAGCGTTGTCTTTTCCGTCGCATCGGGTGGGCGTTGCGTGTATTTAAGCTCTCGCGGCATTACACCTCCATCCGGGTTACGGGTAGTGGAATTTCCGCTTACGCACCTTCCGGTAACATGTAATATCGTAGTCAAAATGTTAATGCATAGGTTTTTCTTCCGGGTGAAGGATATTCCTTTCCATAGAATTCCGGGGATGGGAATATTTACTGTATTTTATTAGCCCATGATCAGGGACTAATACACTATGCAGAAATAACACAAAAAAAACAAACAAACAGTAAGATCTGCGTAAATCACAACAAACACGTCTGCTAAAATGAATGTTACATGAGGAAGCATGACTTCCTCTTGTAAGGAAGATGTTCTCTGGAATGACCAATTATGCTTCTCCATCTGACAATCTGCTGGAACAGTATATGTTTGGTGGCTGCAAGGAGAATGGAATTTGTCTGACTGCATTGTGCCAAGTATAAAGATTAGTGGAGTGGGGATTGTAGTAGGACAGCACGATGATGACTGGTTAGCACGTCAGCCACACAGTACAGATGTGTTGGGTTCGATTCTGGCTGCGGCCTTTCTGTATGGAGTTGGCACGTGATTACCGTGCCTGCATGGGTTTTCTCTGGTTACTCTGGTTTGCTCCCACATTCCAAAACATGCATGGAAGGTCAATGTACCACTCCAATTTGTCCCTAGGTGTGATTGTGAGTGAGAGTGGTTGTTCGTCTATGCATGCCCTGTAATTGGCTGCAACGAGTTCAAGGTCTACTGCCCAAAGTCAGCTGCGATAGGCTCCACCACACCCGCAACCCTCATCAGGATAAGCAGATCAGATCATGGATGGGATGATGGTATGGAGTTGTTTTTCAAGAGCTGGGCTTGCTTCCTTAGTCACAGTTAAACTTTAACTGTGAACACTTGAGCATAGCAAGAGGTTTTAGGCAAATTTATCCTTCCAACTTTGTAGGAATAGTTTGTAGGTAGCCGCTTCCTCTCCCAACATGACTATACAACAGAGCACAAAGCAAGGTCCAGAAAGACAGATCAGACAGAGTCTGGTGAGCATTAACTTGAATAGCCTGTACAGAGTCCTCATCTCAACCTGATAGCACGCCTTTGGAATGAATTAGAGCAGAGACCGAGAGCCCCAGACCCAGGCCCCCTGGCCCAACAACAGTGTGTGAACTCGCAAATGCGCTTGTGTAAGAATGGTGAAAAATTCCCATGGATACCCTTCCCAGAAAAGTTAAAGCTGTTATTGCTGCAAAGGGTGGACCAATGTCATAGTGATCAGATGAATTAAGAATATGATGCCACCTAAATTCACAAGTGAATCAGGCAGGTGAGCAAATACTTTTGGCAAGATAGTTACTTCATCTGTTCCCTCTAAATTTCTGCTTCCAAAGTGCTGCATTAACGTACTTGGAAATGATGTCTCTCGTGTGACCACTGAAGACAGGGCATGGATTGTGATCAAGCACAATAATACAGAAGTGACCACACTGCAGTCGAGCACTGGGAGAAAGCAACACCATAGAGCCCATTTCCAGTACACTTCAGAAGAGGAGCAGTTAGCGGTGATCCTCAACCAATCAGAGCATTGTGAGCAGGAACTGTCATACTTTTGCAGGAATTCCCGTCTCCTCAACAAATCAGGTAAAAATTAATAGCATTAATGCTTGTTTGTAATCCCATTTAGAAATCTTTATTAAAAAGAAAATGTACAATTTAAAAGAATCCTACTAATCCTTGTGTTGTGCAGGTTCACCCAATCCAGTGTCTGGGACCACAATTAATGAATGTCTGTAAAATACCAAATGGTAATTGTTGTCTGTGTTTCAGACAGTACACCACTAAGCTGGTGGTTTGGAGGTCAAGCTCCTGGACAGATCCAAACACATTGGGCTGGAGCTTTGCCAGGGACTCGACAGTGTGCTTGCGCCCTGCATAACAACTGTCTGAATTCAAATGTCCAGTGCAACTGTGATGCTGACAGTGAACAATGGTGTTGTAATTTGTAATACCCCTATGTATGATGTTTGGTTAATGCATTCGTATTGATTTGTGTTTGGTCTTTGGGGGGGGGGGGGGGGGGGAGCGTTTCCGCAGTACTGCTTTTCAAATCTAAAATTGGCTTAGATGGCTAAATTATCCACAACATTTTGGTGGCTCTTCTTATTTCTTCTCACCTTGTTCTTTGTTTATGTTTCTATTCTTCTGCTTTTCCTCTTCTTTGACCATCGTCAGGACTAATGACTCAGGTCTCCTCACCCACATGGAGACTCTGCCAGTCCGATCTCTGGTACTCGGGGGTGGCCAGCCAGGCTCAGAAGCTGCCTACAAAGTGGGACCTCTTCGTTGTCATGGAGACAGTAGGTTCTTTTTGATTATGTTACATGTTTGTAATTTTTCAACATGGGAAGATTTGTTGCGTAACACAAGTTATCAAATCTATTTTGGTCTCTTGTAAAAACTGCATAGATTCGGGGTTCGAAATTAACACCTGCCAACACACCAAATGCAAGTTATAATTCATTTTGGCAGGTGTTGATAAAAACTTAACAGCCAGTTTGGGCAGTGATGCGTGAGGCAATAGTGTCAGTCAGATATACGAGGTGCGTTCAATAACTTTGACACCCGCACGTCATGTGGGTGCACCTGGAGCTGATCACGAGTGTGGCTTAACTTTGTCAAACTAAATGAAGAGCCGCTTCAGTGCAACACTTACAATGAGATGATTTTGTGCAAAGGAGGTGATAGGACATCTTAAAATGGAGTGCAGTGTCTGACGAGCTTATTGCTCCCTCCCGCTCCAAGTCAAAGCATCCAGTGCGCTGAACTGTCAGTTACCAACAGTTACGCATCCAACAACTCAATGGTGGGTCAACTCGAATGCAAATAAACAGCAAGCATTAGCCCATTTTCTCTACAAAGCAAGTCCCTGTGTCCATAACATGGACATTGTAAACACACATGGAACCTCCTGCGAATCTGAATTAAGTTACGCTGCTTTTGTCTGTCTCCACAGCAGATGAGCCCATCAGTGAGAGCACAGCTAATTTATCCTTGTGTGGGAATTTATTTTCATGAGATTTTCAAAACGAAAGCATTCTATCCATCCATCCATTTTCCGATCCGCTTATCCCCACAAGGGGTGCGGGTGGTGCTGGAGCCTATCCCAGCCATCTTCAGGCAGTAGGCGGGGAACACCCAGAACCGGTTGCCAGCCAATCACAGGGCACACAGAGACGAACAACCATCCACGCTCACACCCACATTTAGGGACAATTTAGTGTTCAATCAGCCTGCTGTATAATGTTTTTGGAAAGTAGGAGGAGACCGGAGTACCCGGAGAAAACCCATGCAGGACCGTGGAGAACATGCAAACTCCACACAGGGAGGTCGGAGCCACTTTGGATGGTGCTCAAAAAAAGTGAACTTAGAACCCCGGTTGCAGCTCTGCTTTTGTTCCAAACTAATTACCATACCTTACAATTACTCAATTGTTTTAAATGTACTAATTTTTTAGGTTTTAAGCATGGCAGTAAGTATTAAAGTGCTTTTGTGAACAATATGTACAGACTTTACAAACCGATGTCATTTTTGTGTTCCAGAAAGTTTTTGGAATGCTGCACTCTTTGATAAAGAGACATCCTACCTTCACTTCCCTACTTTTCATGGAGAGCTGAATGCAGACATCTCCTTTTTATTCAAAACAACATCTTCCTCTGGGGTCTTCCTGGAAAATCTGGGCATCAAAGATTTTATCCGAATCGAACTCAGATGTAAGTGAAAGCTCAGCTCTTTTTCCTTATCGTAATGCAATCATGTTTTTGCTTTCAGTATGACATGACAAAGCTAGGCTCTAGTTTCTTCTCTCTGCCCAGTGTCTTTTCTTCTCTCGCTCAAAAGAAAAAACAGCTTGCCTCCAATTTGGCTGCTATTCTTCAGGCAACAGGTGGTTAGATGTTATAGGATCCTTCAGAATACATATAAAATACTCTTTGTTGTTATTTTTTATTAATTTGTTTCCTTTTTCACAATTTCCCATCTGTGCTGTATTTCTATTTTCTGCATCCTCCATGAGAAAAAAGTTGTCAAACAAGAATCAACACTGTTGACTTTATCTCTAAATGTGGATACCTGCAGTCGAGCAGTTTGATTACCGTAATAAAGGAGAAGACTCGTTTGAGTTGCATGTCTAAGACAGAAACGTAGATGTGGCACAGATTACAGTGTACAACCTACCGGTTATCCACATTAGAAGGAGTCTCAGGACTGATTTCGATTGCAACTCAGTCATACATCTGTGGGGGAAAAAATGACAGTTTCAAGAGACCGCATGATGGCAACCATATAGGCATGTAACCAAAAAATCTCGGAATCGGAAAATCTGTTATGATTTAAAAGATGTGAGTGGATCAAATCAAACTGATTTCACTCATTCTACTTATATACAAATGGCCTATACTATATATTCCAATATATTGAGATACAGATGGGTGGCGCGGTAGTAAACTGGTTAGCATGTCCGCCTCACAGTGCAAAGGTCATGATATAAATTGCGGTCTCCGGCTTTCCTATGTGAAGTTTGAATGTTCTCCGCGTGCCTGAGTGGGTTTTCTCCGGGTACTCCAGTTTCCTTCCACATTCCAAAACATGATTTAACACTCCAAATTGTCCCTGGGTGTGATTGTGAGCGCAAATGGTTGTTCATCAATGTGTGCCCTGCAATTAGCTGGCAACCAGCTCAGGGTGTACCACACCTGATGCCTGAAAACAACTGTGAAAAGCTCAGCCTTTACCCTCATGAAGAAAAGCGGATTAGAAAATGGTTGGATGGATCTCATCCATCTTTCCATCCATTATCCCAGCTGGTCTGTTGGCATTTTAGGTACCGTATTTTTACGACCATTCGGCGCACCGTATGGTTGGGCGCAGTCTCGTTAATGGGTGATATTTCTGTATTTTACACATAGACAAAACGCACTGTATTATTGGCCACAGTTTTAAAGCGGGAAAACATCAAAGTCCTCACCTCTGTATCAGAATTGAACAATTGTGCAAGTACCGGTAATCCATCAAAAACGCCGTGTTCCCTCTCGTTGTCAGAGTCACTGTCATTGCCATGTGGCTCCACAGAAATGATGCCGGCTTTGCCAAAAACTCGAACAACGGTGCAAGCAGACACGTTCGTCCAAGCAGCCACAACCCATTTGCAAATTGTGGCGTAACTCGCCCAGCGCTGCCCTCTCACTCTTTGTAAAGTTGTCAAAAGTTGTTTGCCATTGATCATCCATTGTTCCCATGCCGTTCGCAACTTTACTTTGAACGCCCGGTCGCAACTTTACTTTGAATGCCCGGTTGATGCTGATGTCCAGCGGTTGGAGTTCTTTAGTCAATCCTCCGGGAATAACGGCAAGCTCAAGAGTTCATTTGCTTGACTTGGTTTTTCACCGCTGCTGTGAGATCGGCACGCATGCCAAAAGCAAAACCGATGGCTTGAAGTTTGAACTGAGCTTCGTAGGCGTGTCTCTTTGTAGAATTTATTTTCGAGGGTTCTTAGAAACCAAAACCGAAGTTGTTTTGCAACAATGCACATAGCCACACTCTATACAGGTGTTGGTACCTGCTTGGGGCGTCCCTTTAGCGTCCACTTACATGCCCATCCTCCACTCATTGGCGGACTTCTTTGCCGCATGCCTGTCCTCACTCATGTCTGCCTTTTCTCTCTCTCTCTCTCCATATATGTATTTATACACGCCCACCCTTCACTGATTGGCCGACGTCTTTGCCGCATGCCTGTCCACAGTCACTTCCGCCTTTTCTCTATATAAACAGCGTGTCGGCTGTCAGTCAGGTTTTGGAACTCAGCACATACACAAGACGCTCCGCATCATAAGGCGTCCTGTCCATTTTGGAGAAAATTTAAGACTTTTAATGGCGCCTTATAGTCGTGAAAATTCGGTACATATATATGTCATACTGTGCATGTGTCATTCCCTTCAAAGATACATTTCGCAAATGGTAATTTGATGTGTATCTCATCCTGTGCCACGCTGCACAGCTGGTTAGCACATCTGCCTTATAGAACAGAGGTGCAGGGTTCAATTCCAGCTCCGACTCTCCTGTGTGGAGTTTGCATGTTCTCCCCATGCCTGTGTGGGGTTTTTCCGGGTACTACGGTTTCCTCCTACAATACAAAAACATGCATGACAGGCTAACTGAACACTCTAAATTGTCCCTGGGCATGATTGTGAGCACACTTGGATGTTTGTCTGTGTGTCTATGTGTGCCCTGCAATTGGGTTGTAGATTATTGGGTTCATCGTACATGGGCCACCAGACCTTTTGACATCTTCTATGGCTAAGACGCCAGGGTTTGCAGGAATGTCTAGATGATGAATACGGAAGCACACGTTATGCCGCTGGTCGCTTTCTCTTTTAAAAACATAAAGTTGAATAAACTAGTGCTTTACTCATCAATAGTGTGATCCACGACTCAAACACTGAGAAATGCACGTTTCTTCATGCACCTTTAAAAAAAAGATTTTAAGTTGTGCAGGGGGCTAAATTTGACCGAGCAAATCCAACGTGTGATTATTTGCGTCTCATGCATTGGTGATGAAGACAGCTCGGGGCGCCCAGCACTCATGTAAATTTCAAACACATGGCCATCGACATCGTAAGCATCGAAGCTCCACCCCTCCACAGTTTTAAGGTCTCGATTCGTTAATAACTTTTCACTTAGGAAGTCACAATAGCACTAAAAATGTGACGATAGCTGAGAACAGACTGATTTTGTAGAAACATGAATTTCAACAGTAGTTGTAGTTTAATTCAAAAGGCCTAAATCAGAAAAAGCACTGTATGATTGTAAATGAATCCAAGAATCAAAAGAATCAAACCTGAGAAACTTGCCAGGCTTGGCAGCTGCACTGAAGAAAATACTCAAAGTGACTAATGTTTCCAAAGTATGATAAAATGGAGACTTATTTTTGTTCCACTGGACTGGCACAGATAAGCGCCTGAAGCCACAGTCTTCTCCAATTCTCTATCGCTGGCCCAGCTGTTCCAGCTGCTGTCCAGTTGTGCCCACGGATGGGTGTCAGAGATTTTAAAGTTAAAGAAATGACTCGGCACACAGGAAAATTGTCTTCAATATTGGCGGGAGGGGATCTCAAAGAGCGAACGACAGTTTAGTTGCTCCGCGATCATATTCTCGAGCTCCCTTCCCGCCAATTCAGACTTTTATTGTAAAATACAAGGAAAACACTGCCCCCGATATTTGTATACCGCACCCCCAGTCCGGCCCCTCGGTAGTGATTGGTTACCTGTTTTTAAACATTGAACCACCAGTACGTTGGCTCCTTTTCTTTCTGGTCTACATCGAATTGACATGTTGCAGACTTTGCGGATGGCCAATGTCGCCTGGGCGCGACGGGTGTTCTCAACTCGTCTGTTGTTGTTCAACCGCTGTTCCAGAATTTTTCATTTCCCTTTTGTGACCGAGTTTTGCCCTGTCACCCGTGATTGCCCACCTGCATTGACGTGCTAATTGTGGACTTCAACGTCCCTCAGCTTTTGTGCACAGGCATTTGGGGGTGCTGGATACGCACCCAAACGCTTAGATTTGCTCAGATTAAATGAAACTTTAAACATGATACAATTTTGCTCATATATCCCTCTAACAATAGGCAAGAGGGAAGAAGTCACTTCCCACCCATGGAGCCTTGGGAAGGCTGCTTTTCCACTTGGCACATGATGGAGATAAGTTATCTAGACAGTTTGTGTGGAGAACCAAAAAAAATAAATCAAATTTGTGGGCTCAGCTCTATTTTAACTTAATTTTCTTAATGAAGGTTGCTACATTTCAGAGACCATTTCAGTACACTGAACTTACATACGCGTAAAGTGTACCCACAAACATCAGTGAAATACAAAAACTTCATCATTCAGGCAAGCTGGATCCCTGCTTTCATGTCCTTTTGTTTTCTGGCTGAGACATTTTAAATGTATGAATAGAATATTCAGTGAGTCGCCCTTTTCACATCCCAATGTTGTCTTCTGCTATAAATCATGGCGGTGGCTGTGATCTTATTCTTTACATTTTCATTCCCATCACTTCAAACTAGCCAACAGCCATACTTTTTTTAAATGTTCATTATTTTAACCCATAACTGACATTCAGTTGATATTCCCCTATTCAGGACACTCAATATAGGGCCTCTTTATGGTTGTTAATGAAAACCCACTAGAGTTGCTCTTGAAAATGAACCAGTCTACTGACAACCAAAAGTGTCTGCTTAATTGCAATGCTTGGTGTTGACTTAAATTTGGTTACGATGCATGCATTTTTTTAATTTATCATGCTGAAGGAAACACCATACCTAATTTCCTAAAGTGCAAAAATTGTCACGTTGTGCCCGAAGCGATAAAATGATTGCTTCGTGCACAACAAGATAATGAGGTGGATCCCCGAAATAGCAGACAGAGAAAAGATGGTCCGAGAACAAATGAGTTTTAATACAAACACAAAATACCCGTCCGGGAGCAACAAACAGAAAACGCTGGTCAAAATCAGGACCAGGAATAAAAGGAAGTAACAGAAAACGCTTGCGAGAAAATGGCAAGGAATATAGTTGGTAACAATAGGAATTGACAATAGTGGATTAAACGACGCGCAATCACAGTCACAAGGCTACACGGCAACGAATAGATTTGGGCAATAATCGAGAGATTTGGCACGGCGTTGAATACTCCGGCAGTAAGTCAACTGCCCGAGCACAAAGATAAAGCCTGTGTAATCAGACCTTGATGGGTGACAGGTGTGTCGGCGGTAGGCAGGAAAAGCCTGCCCCCTGCTGGCAAACACGGGACGTGACAGTACCCCCCCCTCAACGGACGCCTCCCGGCGGCCTACCCGGCTTGGTCGGATGAGCTGCGTGGAAGTCGCGCAGAAGGGACGGATCAAGGATCCAGGAGCGGGGCACCCATTGCCGATCCTCAGGCCCGTAGCCCTCCCAGTCGACCAGATACTGGAACCCCTTACCCCTGCGCCGAGAGTCCAGGATGGTACGAACCGTGTACACCGGGTCACCGTCGACGACCCGCGGAGGGGGGGGCGGAGTGGAAGGTGGAGCCAAGGGACTGGAAACCACTGGTTTGAGCAGGGAAACGTGGAACACGGGGTGAACCTTCATGGCGGGCGGCAGCCGGAGCCTGACCGTGACGGGGTTGACGATGGACTCGACCACGAACGGTCCAGTGAATCGGGGCCCCAGTTTCGCGGACGCGCCGGCCAGGCGGAGATCCCTCGTAGCCAGCCACACCTCCTGCCCCACCACGTAAATAGGTGCCGGGCGCCGACGACGGTCTGCGATCTGCTGGTTCCGGGTCGCCGTGCGGGCCAACGCAGCTCGGGCCTCTTTCCATACGCGGTGGGCTCGCTTGAGGTGATGCTGCACAGACGGGACCTCCACCTGTCCTTCCTGGGACGGGAACAGCGGCGGTTGATACCCGTAGGCCGACATGAAGGGGGACCTACCAGTGGCTGAAGAGACGAGGGTGTTGTGTGCGTACTCCACCCACGGTAGATGGTCGACCCAGGAGGAGGGACTGCGCAGGCATACACAGCGGAGGGCCGCCCCCAGATCCTGGTTGGCACGCTCGGCTTGTCCGTTGGACTGGGGGTGATATCCCGAGGTCAGACTGACCGTGGCCCCGAGGGATCGGCAGAAACGCTTCCATACGCGGGACACGAACTGGGGCCCCCGGTCCGAGACGATGTCCATCGGGATCCCATGGAGACGGAAGACGTGTTGGACTAGGAGGTCGGCGGTCTCCAGTGCAGACGGCAACTTAGACAGCGGAACAAAATGAGCCGCCTTAGAGAACCGGTCCACGATGGTGAGGACGACCGACCGCCCACGGGATGGAGGAAGGCCCGTGACGAAATCCAGGGCGATGTGTGACCAAGGTCGAGGAGGGATGGGCAATGGCTGGAGCAGTCCTGCCGCAGGCCTATGTGAGACCTTGCCGCAGGCGCAGGCGGAGCAGGCATTGATATAGTCCACCACATCCTTCCGAAGCTCCGGCCACCAGAACCGCTGGGTGACGAGATGCATAGTCCGGTTCACCCCAGGATGGCAGGCCACCTTGGACCCGTGCCCCCACTGCAACACCTCCGAGCGCAGAGGTGGGGGTACAAACAACTTCCCTGCGGGGCATCCAGCCGGGACCTGGACACCATCCAGGGCTTCCTGGACCTTCTGTTCGATCTCCCATCTCAACGCCCCCACGATGCACCGGGTCGGGAGGATGGTCTCTGGTGACCGGTCCCTCTCCACGGGGTCGTGGAGACGGGAAAGGGCATCGGGCTTGGTGTTCTTAGAGCCAGGAGAGTATGTGAGGATGAAATTAAACCGGGTTAAGAATAGTGCCCAACGGGCCTGACGGGGGTTGAGTCTTTTAGCAGAGCGGAGATATTCCAAGTTCTTGTGGTCGGTGTAGACCGTGAACGGTTCCTTAGTCCCCTCGAGCCAGTGGCGCCATTCCTGAAGGGCGACGATTACGGCTAGCAGTTCACGATTGCCCACGTCGTAGTTGGACTCTGCTGTACTGAGTCGACGAGAGAAAAAGGCGCAGGGGTGCAATTTCTGGTCGACCGGGGAACGCTGGGACAGAACAGCCCCGACCCCTGAATCCGAGGCGTCCACCTCTACAACGAACGGGAAGTCCGGGTTAGGATGGTGCAACACCGGGGGACTTGTGAATGCGGCCTTTAAGCTAGAAAATGCCGACTCAGCAGCCGAATCCCATTTGAATGGGATTTTTGTGGACGTCAGACGGGTCAACGGGAGTACCTTTTGGCTGTAGCCGCGAATAAAACGACGGTAGAAGTTAGCGAACCCCAAGAAGCGTTGCAACTCCTTCCGGTTAGTCGGTGTTGGCCAGTTCGTCACCGCCTCCGTCTTGGTGGGGTCTGCTCTCAGCTTGCCCTGCTCAATAATAAACCCCAGAAAGGAGATGACAGGTACATGGAATTCACACTTCTCTGCCTTGACGAAGAGCCTGTTCTCTAATAAACGCTGCAATACCAGTCTGACGTGTCGCTTGTGTTCATGAATTGATTGGGAAAAAATTAAAATATCGTCGAGATAGACGAAACAGAAAATGTTCAGCATGTCTCTCAACACGTCGTTGATGAGATTCTGAAAGACGGCGGGAGCATTTGTCAGCCCGAAGGGCATAACCAGATATTCAAAATGGCCGAGCGGGGTCTTAAAAGCAGTCTTCCACTCGTCACCTTTCCGGATGCGAACCAGGTGGTAGGCACTGCGTAAATCTAATTTTGAAAAGATTGTGGCTGACTGTAAAGGGGCGAAGGCGGAGTCTAGCAACGGTAGCGGATACTTATTTTTTACCGTGATGTCGTTCAGACCTCGATAGTCCACACACGGTCGCAGGGATTTGTCCTTCTTTTCAACAAAGAAAAACCCCGCACCTAACGGCGATCGCGATGGTCTAATTAGACCTGCAGCGAGCGAGCTGTTGATGTATTCCGTGAGTGCCTCGCGCTCGGGTTTAGACACCTGATACAGCCGTGAGGTTGGCAACGGAGCGCCCGCCTGCAGGTCTATGGCGCAATCGTAGGGTCGGTGCGGGGGCAACGAGCGTGCGCGATCCTCGCTGAACACCTGTCGCAAGTCATGATAGCAGTCTGGCACTCCGTCAAGGCAGATAGTTTCGGGGATGTCGTCACCGGCACGTTCGTGCTGCCCTACGGCTGATCCTAGACAACGCTCATAACAGTTCCGGCTCCAACTCTCTATTGCCGGACGCTCCCAGGAAATTACGGGGTTGTGAGTCCTGAGCCAGGGCAAGCCGAGAATAACCGGAGCGTTACGACACTGCATTAAATAGAACCGTAAATGCTCAACATGGTTACCGGATAATTTTAGTTTTAGTGGTTCCGTTCTTTGCGTCACGACCCCCAGGAGGCGTCCATCGAGATCACAAACCCGCCTCTTATCGGCCAACTTCTCGACATAACAGCCCAGGTCAGCGGCGAAGTCGGTATCCATAAAACAACCATCAGCCCCCGAGTCTATCAGAGCCCTAACCCGCTGCGACCGGGACCCCTCACATATCTCGCCCTCGAGTTCCAGTCTCCCGGTGTGTCCCGGCCGGGAGTCAGTTCGCCGAGGCGTGGGGGACTCTGCGCGGGGTCGGGACTCACAGTTTTTGGAGGGCGAGGATGGGGAATGTTCCGGTCGGCTGGGAGCAGCATGAGGTCCCCGTTGACAGCTGTCAGACCGAGCCCGATCGTTGAATCGGCGCCGTCTCTGCTCCGGTCCAACGTTTTCGCCACCCAGCTGCATCGGCTCCTCCCCGCAGTACGTGGCACACCGGGACGGAGAACGATCACCTCCCCGCTCCCGGTTTCTCTCTCTCAGGCGGTTGTCCAGTCGCAGGGAGAGCTCGATTAACTCCTCCAGGTTGGAGCTGTGGTCGCGAGTCGCCAGCTCATCCTTGAGCTCGGTGTTTAATCCACGACGAAACAGTCCGCACAGCGCCCGGTCGCCGTAGCCACTCTGGGCGGCCAGAATCTGGAACTCGAGGGAGTAGTCCGCAACCGATCGCCTCCCCTGGTGGAGTTCAAGTAGCCGGCCCTCAGCCTCTCTGCCCCGCACGGGATGGTGGAACACCCGGCGAAACGCCGCCACGAAGCCGTGGAATGAAGACCGGAGGCTCGGCTTCGCGTCGCTTGTCGCCATCGCCCATGACGCCGCCGGACCTGTCAACAGGCTCATAATATATGCCACCTTCGCGGCGTCAGTAGCATAGAGGGAGGGTTGCTGGTCGAAAACGAGCGAGCACTGGTGGAGGAAGTACCCACACTGCCCGTGCTCACCCCCGTAACGTGGGGGGTGTGGAAGCGAAGGCTCCCTCATCATTGTGGGAAATGATGCGGGTGCCTCAGGGGTGGCAGGACGAATCACGGAGGGAGGTGCTCTCCGTTCCTCCACCCGTACAAGACGGGGTTCGAAATCATCGAACCTGTGAGCCAGCATGGCAACCGCGCGGCTGATTTCCGCAATGGCTTGGCCCTGCTGACTCAACTGTTGCTCTCGGCAGGGCAGAGCGGAAAAAATCTTTTCTAAGTCTGCGGGATCCATGGTGGCCGGAGTATTCTGTCACGTTGTGCCCGAAGCGATAAAATGATTGCTTCGTGCACAACAAGATAATGAGGTGGATCCCCGAAATAGCAGACAGAGAAAAGATGGTCCGAGAACAAATGAGTTTTAATACAAACACAAAATACCCGTCCGGGAGCAACAAACAGAAAACGCTGGTCAAAATCAGGACCAGGAATAAAAGGAAGTAACAGAAAACGCTTGCGAGAAAATGGCAAGGAATATAGTTGGTAACAATAGGAATTGACAATAGTGGATTAAACGACGCGCAATCACAGTCACAAGGCTACACGGCAACGAATAGATTTGGGCAATAATCGAGAGATTTGGCACGGCGTTGAATACTCCGGCAGTAAGTCAACTGCCCGAGCACAAAGATAAAGCCTGTGTAATCAGACCTTGATGGGTGACAGGTGTGTCGGCGGTAGGCAGGAAAAGCCTGCCCCCTGCTGGCAAACACGGGACGTGACAAAAATGGGTGCAAACATAGCTGTGCATGAAAATACTGTCCATGTGGTACCTGATCTACGAATAGCACACAAGTAGGATTGCATCTGACTAAAGTGCTAAATTGCAGCACCGTGTCTTGTGTCATTTATCAAACCCAAGCTAAATTGTGAGTTTTTGTGTCTTTTAAATAATGCAGACCCATTTAAAGCACAACCCAGGTACAAAGCGGTGCCACTGTAGCAGCAGGTAAAACTAGAGGCGCTGAGGAGAACATTTCCGCTCTCTTGTAAGCTTTTTTAAAAATGTCATCAGAAAGGATCACGGTTTATTCATCAAAACAATGATGGAGCTTCTGAATGATTGAAGGACTAACTTAAAGCCAGTCACACAAAAGAGTAATGCAATGACAAAAAACATCTGTAAACTCTCCATTTCTATGAGTCTGTGTCATTTCAATGCCCACTGACAATTGGTGCTCTTCTCTCCCAGAGCAGTTTGCTCTCTCAAGTTTGAAACAAAATGTTCCTCAGGTGGCCATGCACCCGGGCATCCAATTGCCATGCACTCTGGGTGACTTTAACAAAAGAACATGTTTTACTCTTCCACAAACACTTCTAATTTCATCCTATCAAACTTCATTTTGCACTTTCGAAAGTCTCCCTAATGTTTGATGGTGACCAAAACCCTTTGTTTCAATACATTAAACAAGCTGTTGGAATCATTTGTGAGCAAAGATATGCCACGCCGGGCTGTATGCCTTCTTATCTACCGTTCCTCCATCAGTTGTGAATATAAATATATATAAAATATAAACTTAGCTTGTAGCCGACGTGTGCATATTTCGAGCATGACGTCTCTGAACCACTGGTTAAAGGACACTTTGATTCTCTCCTCTTTCATCTCAAACTGCTTCAAACAACAAAGCGTGTGACGGAAAAGTGGTTAGGACTGCACGACTGTCCGTGTTTTATGTTATGTGTAGTGTTTATTATTTTACTTTATGTTAACTGTTTTGTAAAGCGCTTTGTTACAGCTGCCGCTGTTGTGAAAGCGCTATATAAATCAGCATGTATTGTATTGTATTGTACTGTATAAACTGCTCACCGACAACAGTAGAACTCGCTGCTTGTCTCAAGTATGTGAACTCACCTCAAAAGGAGGGAGAAATAAAGAGAATATTGTGCTGTTTGTTTATTGGTAAGATTTTAACTGCTACACAGCTCTTGTCACAGAGCACTGTTTTAGTTTTGCAGCAATGTTTACACCTGTTGCCAGCAGCACACAATCTGTTAGGGCAGGGGTGTCAAACTCACTTTTGTCGCGGGCCACTTTGGATTTACGTCTTCCCTCGGAGAGCCGTTAAGACAGTAAAACTTAATACATGTTTAATCATCACATCGTATGATTACTTGTACACTGTCAGGTTGGTCCAATTTGACACTCAGGAATAACCAAAAGGAGGAGACAGGAGACTTGATTCTGGTACCAGGAGAGAACGAGGAGAAGCGTTCGGTTTCAGTTCTCGGCATGTAACCCTAACGATCTCCCCCTTCACCTCCTCATTCATTGGGAAAGCTACTACATAGGTGTGTCCAACCTAAAGGGAGGGGGCTGTTGAACACACACTGAACTTGTTTGACTATGTGTGTGTATGTGAGTGCAATTTACGTACATGTGTGCAAATGTCACATAAACATCACGTTGCAGCTGGTGTTGATGTCTCCATTCACTGTTCACCCTTGCTGACTGTTTAGTCTTAACAGTTATCTCTTCCCAACCACGTCCTCGGAAAGGTGGTTGCAACCCTAACCTTTCACACAGTACAGCAAGGAAAGTGAGCATATAATAAAGAATATATAATGATTGTAGATGTGAGTAAATAATAAAGCATATATCTTTATTGAAAGCATAAGCGTTCTTCATTGCAGGCAAAGCCAACTAATGATTGCAAGCATAAGTGTTCTTCTTTGCAAGCAAAATCAAACTATCATGACAGGCAGATGCATTCTTCTTTGCGAGCATAAATTGACAACGCGAGAATCAATCGAATAATACGCGAATGTATGATTACTAAACAATAATAAATCCAACATTCCCCCCTGTTCATCCTACATTTGCTCGTAACACCACACAGAACCTTCCGACGGACTTTATTCAGTGGAGTCATGCCGCACACGCAAACATAATTACACCTAGGGGTAGGGAGCAAAACGACTGAAAACCATCCATGACCCCCTGATGCCGAAGCGAAACCACGTCATCACCCGAAGAGGCATAATCAACCCCAGAATCACTGCCATCAAACAACAACAGACGATACATCTCATTCACTTTAGACGTCGTGGGCGCGACAACTGTAGTAATAAGCCGGATAAGCAGCACTCTGATACAGGGAATGCAACAGCATCCACACAACTTCAAGACAGCTGCAAAGAGAGCAAAAGAGATTAGTACATTCATTAATTCATCTTCCGAGCCGCTTGATCCTCACTAGGGTCGCGGGGGGTGCTGGAGCCTATCCCAGCTGTCTTCGGGCAGTAGGCGGGGAGCACCCTGAATCGGTTGCCAGCCAATCGCAGGGCACACAGAAACGAACAATCATTCGCACTCACACTCACACCTAGGGACAATTTAGAGTGTTCAATCTTCCTGCCACGCATGTTTTTGGAATGTGGGAGGAAACCGGAGCACCCGGAGAAAACCCACGCAAACCCGGGGAGAACATGCAAACTCCACACAGGGAGGCCGGAGCTGGAATCGAACCCGGTACCTCTGCACTGTGAAGCCGACGTGCTAACCACTGGACTACCGGGCCGCCGAGATTAGTACATAAAACACCAAATCCTTGTACTCTCCGAATGCCTTATGCCACCACTCCGCCCAGAAGGACGTATTCACGCCGGAATGGGCCCTTATTTGGTGATTCAGGGTGCGGAGACCTTCAATGGCCTTGGTGAGGGCGCCATCAGGCGCGGTGTTGTTAGGTATGAACGTACAACACTGGTCACCAAACATCGCACATACTCCATTGGTCTCTGCCAAGAGTATATCAACCGCGATGCGGTTCTGAAACGCCATCAGGGAGGTGGCCGCCAATTGCTCTTTTATAGCCAAAACGGGTTCCTCAGTAAAATTTCCGAGCTTCTGGACATTGTAGTGGCGGTAGTTGATCCTGTCAACATTCTTATTAGGGGTATCCCAAATGAAAATGGATTCCCAACCGATAGGTTAACCAACTTATACTCATCTGGCACGCCACGAGGAACCCCAAATGCGTCTATATAGGTGGGATCGCCATCCCTCCAGGAGGCGTCACGCCGGAACCGGAGAAGGCTACTCTCCGTCATCGACGATAACGCAGCCCCCTGTATATCCTCCGGTGTTGATGGAAACACAGTTACTGGCAAAAGCAGTGATACCAATGCGCAGACACCAGAAAATGAAAAACTCTCGTCCGCGATAACCATCATTTGCCTTCAAAATCAGTAGAAGTACACTACTGCATCACACTGTATCCGCAGTAACATAAATAAAAATAAAATAACAAAAGAATGAAATATAGCTCAACTTTCAGCAGGGAATAACTATATTACTGTCGGGTTGTTTACCTTTTTCCTTTTACCACCAAAGAAAAGATCCTAAACGTATAAAATCACCTAAGAAATGTATTTACAATCCATATCTGAATCATTACGACCAAATTAATGCACCATTTGAACTAGAAATAAATCAATAAACGGTTATAAATTCAATTTCAGCCGAGCAACATCACCAGAGGAGCACAGTACACAAATCACATCAACCTCCAAAACAAACCCAAATAAAACAAGTTGTGCTCTTTTCTACCACTCATGGTGTGTTCACTTCTCAATTTTTATTTTTAATTTTCATAATGAGATCGACTAGATCGATTATAAATAAAATACTTTTGCCGCCAAAACAAAAATAGTATACAACAATTTGTGCCGAAATGTGTTTCTTCATTTCCCTTCCCTAGATCATCTAGATCACAGGTGTCAAAGCAATTGACGCGCATCAACCTCCATAAACCCTGCTAAAATCTGTACTGAAATGCCAAAATTCTATATGAATAATGTTGAGATTTTGTGATAATTTTGTTACCTGTTAAAACACTCAACCAAACAATAATGGAACAAAATATGACTGGCTTCAGAATTGGCAGAATTCATTCATATGTAGTTGTTAGTAAATAATTTCATCATTGTATTTCTGATATATCCACTCCATGTACATATCTTTGTATACAGTGATGGTTGATTCAAGTTGCTCTATAAACACAGTTGAGTTGAGTTGTACAATTAATAAAATATAACCATTTAATCAAATGTCACCGTCGTACCGGCCCACCCAAGGAAGGTGTAACCCCAAAGCGGCCTCAAAGATGAGTTTGACACCCCTGGTCTAGATCTATTCGCAAAATGTAGGTTATTATTAAAAAAATACACCCCCATTCACATGTGCTAAAGGAGAGCACAAATCCCATATAAAAAAGAAGAACAGTCGACTATGTGTTAGTGTGATGATATAACAGGAAATGACATGCCACCACTGATATTCTAGCATGTCGACAGAAACACACCCTAAATGAGTGCAAAGGTGTCTTGAAACTTCTTCCGCCGGTCGTTTGATGTTCCCAGTAACGAAAATACTGTGCCCATCGCGTCACCGGACTTCGCTCACCTTCCTCAGTGGATGTTTCTATCGAGATGACCTTTTTACAATGTCCATCAAACGGTGTGGTCATCAACACCTCAAGGAAACACAATGTTTCTTTTTCATGTTTCGAATCAGAGCCATGTCTGCTGGAACCTGCTGTGAAAAAGCACAATCGTCCTACGGCAATCTCGGTTCATTTTTTTTTTCTAAACGTTCTCACATATTGTCAACCGAATCAGCTTCATTTCCTAGTTCACAATTTCGTACAAATTATCAGTAATTTATATAGTCTCCCAAACAATATTTCAAACAAAGAAGAAAACACCATTCTCGTAGTATTAACATATAAGTCAATTCAATTTCTTTAATTGAATTTCTTTAATTGAATTTTAACCATATACTTTCAGACTTGCAATAGTGTCTCAAATAAAATGTGCAACATGCATTCTATTTTATCAATTTTCGACCCATTTTGGAAAAGCCTCAACCAAACCCCGGCAATATGGCATCCCCTCATTAATTCAACGAAAACCATGTCCATTATCTGAAATGGAAATGTAGTTCAAAATGTACCGTATTCCAACATTGGTTAAAACCATAGGTTGTATCATGTTACCGAACCAGAGACACCATTCCCCCTGCCAATGCGTGAGATAATCCATAACACAAAAAAGAAGTTTGGGTTCACTGCCCAATTTGTTGCCGCATATAAAACAGAAGTGAACTGAACCCAAAACGTTATCATGTTGCTGTTAGTCAGCAAGTCCCCCCTAAAAAAAAAAAAATCCCTCTCTGTTGGTTATGTGGTCAGAGGAAAAAAAAAAAGAGAAAGTAACAGCAGAGAGCGGGGTCGGGTCCTCCACACTGTCTTTTATTGAAAAAGAGGCAGTTGTACACTTAAAGAAAAGCCAGATGAGCTCCTGCTGCAGGCATCACACGTCAAATCTCGAGTCGCTCGACAGTATGGACCCTGACGACTTGGACATCAAGATGGCCGTTGGCCACCATGCTGACCAGAAAATGTGCGACCCACCTGCTGTGTCCAAAAAGAGGTTCAAAAGCAAACCGCAAAATAACTATACAAATCAGTTTTAAGCCAATAAACTGATGAGATGCCGTAATGTAACGGGGCACCAATCATGAAAAGCGATGCATAAATATGCTCCCGTATATGCTCAAACAGTACGTGCACAAACCGAAAGTCGCACAAACCTACCTAAATATAGCCCGCAAAACGTGCTTGTTTATATCTAGATTCCTCCCTTCGCCCGTTAAACCGTGATGTACCGGTACACAAAAAACGACCCAGTACTATATTAAGCAATTCACTCAATCATCTATTCCCCGATCCGCCGTACCCTCACGAGGTCCGCGGGGGTGGGTGGAGCTGATTCCAGCCATCTCCGGGCAGTAGGAGGGGGACACCCTGAACCGGTCGCCAACCAATTACAGGGCACACAGACACAAGCACAACCACCCAAGCCCATGCTCACACCTAGGGACAATTGAGAATTTCCAATCAGCCCGTCATGCATGTTATCGCAATATTAATATGAAACAAATCAACACACACAAAACGGGAGAGAAGATGAGATGAGTTTGTTGTACTTCCTCCTACAATCTCTCAAATCACTATTACCTGTTTAGATTCCAACAAACAAACAAACAAACAAACAAACAAACACCCATCAGGAAGCAATAACAAAGTAGCACGGTTAAGCACTGTGCATTTTTCCAGCGTTAAAGGGGATCGACATAACAACATAGACACACAAAATAAATGCCAACCAGGCGACAAAAAAAACGTCATGCTAGTGTGCAACAGCTCATCCCTTTTTCTTTTTTCTTTTTTTTTTCCTAGCACTCTTCCAGCATGCAGAGTTCGCACCATACACTGCTCAAGGCTGCCAAAAGGCTTATCTATGTCACAACTGTCTTTGGTAAACACCACCTAGGGTGCGTGATTCTCAAAAATGCCACTGTTGACCTTAAAACGTGCAGTCATACTAAGTTAACGAAGCCAATTGTAAATTATTCACACGTGACCCTGAAACACGCTGATTAAAGCTGGAAGACTTTGCTCTTGTGACGAACGAAATTAGGAATCCAGCCTGTGTATGCACAAATGAGACATGTCTTAAAATCTGACGGGTTTTTTTATGACTCAAACCAACAAGAATTTGTATGTTCGACGAAAGCTTCAACTCTAGTCATTAAATTTCATAATGACGGAAGGCACAACAGTCCACAACAATCCACAGATAGCAAAGTTGTAACTGAATGTACTAAATTTCATGAGACAAGACCATCATTTCTCCCACATCAGGAGCCGTGATGGCTCTTCTCATGTTTCAAGAGAAATGTGCATCTTATGAACGTAATCTAAAAAAACATTGGAACATAATCGGAACATTATGGCAAATAGCAGCATAACAGAAGCATTTATAAAACAAATAAGATAATTGAAACCCACAGACATTAACATTCACAAATCATCCAGATCAAGGCCTTCACTGTATACTTACACATTCTAACTCCTCCCAGAAAGTTAACAATGTTCCACACACGTCCACTGACGACCACTCAACACAAACAAAAAATTGTGTTTACGACTTACAAACAACCATCTAAGCATCTCGTGATCTTACGGCCCTTTTCAACCTAAACACACGGTGACCTCCTCATTCGTAGCATCACTATGTCAAACCTCACCTGCCTGTGCCTTTCTTTATTCTCAACATACTCAACTTCCATCATCACCTTATGTCTCACCATCAATATTTTCACTTGCCTTTCACCCACTATAAGTATCCAAAACTCTCTGTGTGACCACACCCATACTCAACCATTTTATTTCTTTACCTGATTTACACATACTTCATGTAGCGCCGGTTGAAATAATGAAGCTGAAGTGGCGTTAGGAATTATAATAAAAACAGTTACAATTACAAGTAATTATAATAGATGCCATACAAACCTTCTACACTGCAAAAGCCAGAAAACAAAACAAAAAAGACTCCATGAGTCGCGCCAAGAGTCACGCTTATCTACACACCCACACGCAAAGACTAATCCAACACATATTCGCAGACACAACCCTACAGACAAACCAAAATATTCACCTTGCTACCGCTCTCAACCAAGTTAAGCATATCCAAACTTTTAATTTTGTCATCCGCGAGAAGACTTCACCCCATCCAAATATCGATACAGTATACACCATCAATTTACTGTCAAACAAGCCGCCATCCAAACTTGTTGCACCTCAGCTCCGTTTAGATGATATGATTTTTGCAGATCCTCCATTTCCTGGACGAATTGTACCACATCAATTTTATGTGATGTAATGCCATCTACGGCTTTTTTTTACACCTTCTTGTGTCCATGTTCTATAAACAAGAATGACAGGCGACTCATCTCTTATGTCTGGATTTGCAACTTCAATCATGGGAAAAGCGTCTCGGACCTCGCTCCCGGATGAGTCAACCTTCGTCGCAACAGGGGAAAAATCACTACCCCAACTTTTTGAAAATTCCACTCCCAAATCTCCTTTTCCCCTGGTGGCCATCGGATGGCCCCCTCTGTAAGAGGGTGGAGGGGATGGTGGAAAAGGAGGAGATGTCGGAAGAGTCGGATATAATGATGGTGTAACAACAGTATTTGTGGATGCCATCTCCAACGCATTTTCTCTTTCTTCTTTCTGCTCCAATGCATTCTCTCTTTCTACTTTCTGTTTTCCCGCTGTCAGTATACCTACCGGACCCGATTCATCTTCTTCTTTCCTGTGAAACATAACGTCTCCCTCATTCTTTTTGTCACGTTGAGCCCGAGGCGATGAGGAATCGCCTCGTGCACAACAGAAAAAGAGGTGGATCCCCGGAGAAGCAGACAACGAAAAGATCTTGTGAGAACAAAGGGGTTTTTAATAAAGAACAAAAGGAGCCCGAACAGGGAAAACGGTACAGAGAACGCTGGTCAAATAAGGACCAGGAAAAAAAAATAAGGAAGACAACTGAAAACGCTCGCGAAACGATAAAGGGCGAGGAACAACCGAGATAACAATCTGATCAATATAAGAAGTACGCGAATGATTGAGGCCGTAAGGCAATAGGGCAGCGAGAAATAGTCGAACGACGAGAATAGCAAATCGAGAGCAATGGCACGGTAAGGAATTCTCCGGCAGTGAGATGACTGCCGGAGTCGCCTAATAAAGGCACGTAATCAGCCCGAAATAACGGGCAGGTGTGCCGAACAGGTGGCGGGAGAACCCGCCACCTGCTGGCGAGCACGCGACGTGACAGTACCCCCCCCTCAACGGACGCCTCCCGGCGGACTACCCGGTTTGGACGGATGAGCAGTGTGGAAGTCGCGCAGAAGGGACGGGTCAAGGATCCAGGAGCGAGGCACCCATTGCCGCTCCTCCGGCCCGTAGCCCTCCCAGTCGACCAGGTACTGGAAGCCCTTGCCCCTGCGCCGAGAGTCCAGGATGGCACGAACCGTGTACACCGGGTCCCCGTCGACCACCCGCGGGGGCGGCGGCGGAGCGGGAGGGGGCGCCAAGGCGCTGGAAGACACAGGCTTGAGCAGGGAGACGTGGAACACGGGGTGGACCTTCATGGAGGCCGGCAGCCGGAGCCTGACCGCGACGGGGCTGATGACGGCCTCGACCTCGAACGGGCCAGCGAATCGGGGCCCCAGTTTGGCAGACGAGCCGGCCAGGCGAAGATCCCTCGTAGCCAGCCACACCTTCTCTCCCACCGCATATGAGGGCGCCGGGCGCCGACGACGATCAGCGATCCGCTGGTTCCGGGACGCCGTGCGGGACAACGCAGCCCGGGCCTCCCTCCACACGTGATGGGCCCGCTTAAGGTGGCGCTGCACGGAAGGGACCTCCACCAGCCCCTCCTGGGACGGGAACAGCGGTGGCTGGTAGCCGTAGGCCGTCATGAACGGCGACCTGCCTGTAGCGGAGGAGACGAGAGTGTTGTGGGCGTATTCCACCCAGGGCAGGTGGTCGGCCCAGGATGCCGGACGGTGGAGACAAACACAGCGGAGGGCCGCCCCCAGATCCTGGTTGGCGCGCTCAGCCTGCCCATTGGACTGAGGGTGGTATCCCGAGGTCAGGCTGGCCGTAGCTCCGAGGGACCGGCAGAACCGCTTCCAGACGCGGGACACAAACTGGGGCCCCCGATCCGATACGATGTCCGCCGGAATGCCGTGGAGACGGAAGACGTGCTGGATGAGGAGGTTGGCGGTCTCCAGCGCCGACGGCAACCTGGACAAGGGCACAAAGTGAGCGGCCTTGGAGAAGCGGTCCACGATCGTGAGCACGACCGTCCGGCCCCGGGAAGGCGGTAGGCCCGTGACGAAGTCCACCGCGATGTGAGACCACGGGCGAGGAGGAATGGGCAGCGGTTGGAGCAGTCCCGCCGGGGGCTGATGCGACGACTTGCCGCAGGCGCAGGAGGTGCAGGCCTTGACGAACTCCGTCGTGTCGCGGCGGAGCTCCGGCCACCAGAAACGCTGGGCGACGAGCTGCACAGTCCGGTTCACCCCGGGATGACACGCCACCTTGGATGCGTGTCCCCACTGCAGGACCTCCGAACGGAGGGCAGGAGGCACGAACAGCTTCCCTGCTGGGCACCCCGCCGGCACCTGCACCCCCACCAGGGCGGACAGGATCCGCTGCTCAATCTCCCACTGGACGGCCCCCACTATGCACTGGGTCGGGAGGATGGTCTCCGGGGAACGGTCCCTCCCCGCAGGTTCGTGGAGCCGGGAAAGGGCGTCAGGCTTAGTGTTCTTGGAACCGGGGGAGTAGGTGAGAACGAAGTCGAACCTGGTGAGGAAGAGGGCCCACCGGGCCTGACGGGCGTTAAGTCTCTTCGCGGAGCGGAGATAGGCGAGGTTCTTATGGTCCGTGTATACGGTAAACGGTTCCTTAGCCCCCTCGAGCCAGTGCCGCCACTCCTGTAATGCGGTGACCACAGCCAACAGTTCCCGGTTGCCCACGTCGTAGTTCGACTCGGCGGCACTGAGTCGACGGGAGAAGAAGGCGCAGGGGTGCAGCTTCTGGTCGACTGGGGAGCGTTGGGACAGCACCGCACCCACCCCTGAATCCGAGGCGTCCACCTCTACGACGAAAGGGCGGTCAGGGTCAGGATGTTGCAGAACCGGGGGACTAGTGAACGCCGCCTTAAGACGCGCGAACGCCGCATCCGCGGCAGGGTCCCACTTAAAAGGGATTTTGACAGAGGTAAGGCGGGTTAGGGGAAGCGCCATCTGGCTGTAACCACGGATGAAACGCCTATAGAAGTTGGCGAACCCCAAGAAGCGCTGCAGCTCCTTACGGTTGGACGGGACCGGCCATTCAGTGACCGCACGCGTCTTAATGGGGTCCGCCCGTAGCTTGCCCTGTTCTATAATGAACCCCAGGAAGGAGATGACGGGAACATGGAACTCACACTTTTCTGCCTTGACGAAGAGCCGGTTCTCGAGCAAACGTTGTAGCACCAGCCGAACATGTTGCTGGTGCTCATGCAGAGAACGAGAAAAAATTAAAATGTCGTCAAGATAAACAAAACAGAAGATGTTGATCATGTCCCGGAGCACGTCATTAATGAGGTTCTGGAAGACGGCAGGTGCGTTTGTGAGGCCAAAAGGCATGACGAGATATTCGAAATGGCCCAGGGGGGTCTTAAACGCGGTTTTCCACTCGTCGCCCTCTCGGATGCGAACCAAGTGGTACGCGCTGCGTAAGTCTAATTTTGAGAAGATGGTGGCTGATTGCAATGGGGCGAAGGCGGAGTCCAACAAGGGTAGCGGGTATCTATTTTTAATTGTAATTTCATTTAGTCCACGATAGTCTACGCAGGGTCGTAGGGACTTATCCTTCTTCCCCACGAAGAAGAAACCCGCCCCTAACGGTGAGCGCGAAGGTCTGATGAGACCTGCAGCGAGCGAGCTGTTTATATATTCTGTTAACGCCTCACGCTCGGGCCGGGATACCTGATACAGCCGCGAGGTCGGCAACGGGGCGCCCGCCTGCAGGTCTATCGCGCAATCGTAGGGGCGGTGTGGGGGCAAGGAGCGCGCGCGATCCTCGCTAAAAACCTCCTTAAGATCCCGATAGCACTCCGGCACTCCGTCAAGGCAGATCTCCTCGGGGGGAGTTACGCGTTCGTGCCTCCCGACGGCAGACTGTAGGCAGCGCTGGTAGCAATAATCGCTCCAACTATCGATAGCGGGGCGCGCCCATGATATCACCGGGTTATGCGTCTGCAGCCAGGGTAATCCGAGGATGATCGGGGCGTTCCGGGACCGCATAACATAAAAACGGCGATGCTCAATATGATTACCGGATAACACAAGTTTTAACGGCTCCGTTCGATGCGTTACTACCGCCAGGAGACGCCCATCCAGATCACGCACCCGCTTCGCAACAACCAACTCCTCTAAGAAGCACCCGAGTTCGGACGCGAGATTAGTGTCCATCAAACAATCATCTGCTCCCGAATCCACCAGGGCCCGAACCCGTCTTGACCGGGACTCGCCGAATACCTCCGCCTCAAGCTCGAGTCTATTAGGGTGTCCTGGTCGCTTATCGACTCGCCTAGACTCGGAGGGTGACGCGCGAGGTCGTGACTCACAGTAATCGGGAGGAGCGTGGAAAGACGATCCCGGATAGCTGGTTGTGGCGCGGGAGGGTGGTTGTGCGCCGTCAGGTGTAGCATGGTCCCGGCGACGGCACCTTCCTTCCTCCGCGCCACCGTCTTTGCCGCCCAACTGCATCGGCTCCTCCGCGGATGCTGTCTCCCGGCCCCGGGAGTGCTCGCCGTGCCCCCGATATTCCTCACGGTACGGGAGACGTCGAGACGGGTACCGATCACCTCCTCGCTCCCGACCCCGTTCCCTCAGGCGATTGTCCATAAGGAGGGAGAGGTCGATCAGCTCCTCCAAGTCCGTGCTGTGATCGCGAGTAGCCAGCTCGTCCTTGAGCTGAGTGTTGAGACCCCGGCGAAACAGTCCACACAGGGCCCGATCGTCGTACCCGCTCTGCGCGGCCAGGATCCGGAACTCGATGGAGTAGTCAGCGACCGAACGCCTGCCCTGCTGCAGGGCGAGCAGCCGCCCCTCCGCCTCTCTGCCCCGCACGGGATGGTGGAACACCCGACGGAAGGCTGCCACGAAGTCAGAATAGGAGGTGCGGAGATTCGGCTTTGCGTCGCTGGTCGCGATTGCCCACGATGCCGCCGGACCTGTCAAGAGACTCATGATATAGGCCACCTTGGCGGCGTCAGTAGCGTAGGCGGACGGCTGTTGGTCAAATATTAGCGAGCAATTGTGTAGGAAGTGTCCACACTGCCCGTGTTCACCCCCGTAGCGAGGGGGGTGTGGAAGCGAGGGCTCCCTCGACATAGGAGGGTACGAGGAGGGAGCCTCCGGGGTGGTAGGACGAAGCCCGGAAGGTGGTCTTCGTTCCTCCACCCGAATAAGGCGAGGTTCGAGATCATCGAACCGATGAGCCAGCATGGAGACCGCGCCGTTGAGTTCCGTAAGGGCTTGGCGGTGCTGACTCATTTGCCGCTCTTGTCGAGCAAGAGCGGACAAGATCTTTTCGGCGTCTGCGGGATCCATGGTGGCCGGAGAATTCTGTCACGTTGAGCCCGAGGCGATGAGGAATCGCCTCGTGCACAACAGAAAAAGAGGTGGATCCCCGGAGAAGCAGACAACGAAAAGATCTTGTGAGAACAAAGGGGTTTTTAATAAAGAACAAAAGGAGCCCGAACAGGGAAAACGGTACAGAGAACGCTGGTCAAATAAGGACCAGGAAAAAAAAATAAGGAAGACAACTGAAAACGCTCGCGAAACGATAAAGGGCGAGGAACAACCGAGATAACAATCTGATCAATATAAGAAGTACGCGAATGATTGAGGCCGTAAGGCAATAGGGCAGCGAGAAATAGTCGAACGACGAGAATAGCAAATCGAGAGCAATGGCACGGTAAGGAATTCTCCGGCAGTGAGATGACTGCCGGAGTCGCCTAATAAAGGCACGTAATCAGCCCGAAATAACGGGCAGGTGTGCCGAACAGGTGGCGGGAGAACCCGCCACCTGCTGGCGAGCACGCGACGTGACACTTTTCAAACTCACTTACACAATCCCCTCTTTCCACTTTCTCTAAACCCCTCTTTACTTTCACTTTTCACCTCTTTTCAGCCAAGAACATCCAGAACTCAATGTCTTCGAACCCATCCATATCCATTTTTTTCATTTTTGCACATAGTTCTAATATTATCCTGCAGGTGCAGTAATGTTTGTGTGTTAAGCTGGTCAGCAAAATTTTCCTTTTTATATCCACAAATTTAGATGTTTTATCTTAGAAGGACATTGGCTCTCTACGAATTTCCAGTCCGTACATGTTAACTTCATTTTAGGATTCATTTTATCCGTGCTCTTACTATTTAGTATCCCCATTTTGCAATTTTTTTTTTTTTTTTGAGAGGAACTTTGAGAATTTGACAAAGTTTGAGAGTCAGCGATTTACCTAGGGTAACTAGGCTGACTATTCCCTTGAACAGGGTGGCAATTTCTCCGACTGAGGTAATTTCCAACCTTCTACCACCAAGGTGGCGGGAAATGCTTGCATCTGCTTCCTCAGACAGTTGCCACAACAAATGTCCTGTTCAGATGAGGTAGCGAACCTCCACTCACACAGTTACACAGTCATTCATTTATGCGCATTTAATTTGCTTTTATCCGACTACCTTCACCAGAGGTAACGCACTATATACACATTATTTATACCCGGAGTTTAATACACATTATTTACACACGGAGTTTAAGCACGTGCAGGACACCGTCGCCCTCACCAGTTTATGAGACTTGCCGGTCTGTATGCCTGATAGGGACTAGTATGGCTCAGGGCTTTGCGGCTTAAAAAGACCACGTCCTTTTTTTGCCGGAGCGCAAACACTCAATCAATGTTGAAAGAGTCCCTTCTCAACAAACCCCTCTCAGGCTCAAATAGGTTCTCGAGCCAGGTGTAGTCTAGGTATTTGGATGTCGCAAACTGCAACACCTGTCCTGAGAGGGTTTCAATTAAAAACAGGTTTAAAGACCACCCCGGCCTCCGTCTTTACAAACCCGGCGCGCAAACACTCACCTAGAGTGTTGATGCGGAGTTTAAGTACGTACAGGACACCGCCGGCCCTACTTACCACCAAGAGTAGTCCTCTCTCCTCTGGGATTCGCTTCAACCCTCAGCCCCCAGACGAGGAGCCGAAACCCAGTCCCAGAAGGGGTGTCTTTGCCGTGGCCACAGTCTTCCTGGCCGTCGACTCAGCGTCTGGAGGCGTCAGGTATGTTGCGATCCCGGACGAGCCCCCAAAAATGTCAGGTTGGCCCAATTTGACACTCAGGAATAACCAAAAGGAGGAGACAGGAGACTCGATTCTGGCACCAGGAGGGAACGAGGAGAAGCGTTCGGTTTCAGTTCTCGGCACGTAACCCTAACGATCTCCCCCTTCACCTCCTCATTTATTGGGAAAGCTACTACATAGGTGTGTCCAACCTAAAGGGTGGGGGCTGTTGAACACACACTGAACTTGTTTGACTATGTGTGTGTATGTGAGTGCAATTTACGTACATGTGTGCAAATGTCACATAAACATCACGTTGCAGCTGGTGTTGATGTCTCCATTCACTGTTCACCCTTGCTCACTGTTTAGTCTTAACAGTTATCTCTTCCCAACCACATCCTCGGAAAGGTGGTTGCGACCCTAACCTTTCACACAGTACAGCAAGTAAAAGTGAGCATATAATGAAGAATATATAATGATTATAGATGTGAGTAAATAATAAAGCATATATCTTCGTTGAAAGCATAAGCGTTCTTCATTGCAGGCAAAGCCAACTAATGATTGCAAGCATAAGCGTTCTTCTTTGCAAGCAAAATCAAACTATCATGACAGGCAGAAGCATTCTTCTTTGCGAGCATAAATTGACAACGCGAGAATCAATCGAATAATATGCGAATGTATGATTACTAAACAATAATAAATCCAACATGCACACACAAAAAAAGATGGCTCACTAGTTTTGAAATCAGTGTTTGTTCAAGTATTGCTCATATGAGTATAAACAAGGTAACAAATTATTGCAAAATGTCACCGCTATTAATTTGGATGAAAATGTGAGATTTTGGTACAGATTTAAGCAAGGATCATGGAAGTTGACACAGATGATTTGCCTTCACAGGCCACATAAAATGATGTGGCGTGCCAAATCTGACCCTTGGGCCTTGATTTTGACACATGTGTGTTAGAGTTAGTGAACACATAATTTAGTGCTCGCAATTTGGTATTTTATAAAAGATCTTATTGGAAAACCACGTAACACAGCCACCAACAGTGTACGCAATCCGCAAACATGCAATTTAACACCGCTACATTATCAAGAAATGATTGCTAGAAATACAGTAATCCCTCGTTTATCGCCGTTAATGGGGACCAAAACCACCCGCGATAAACGAAAATCTGCGAAGTAGCGATCAATTAACATATAAAAAAAAATTAAGTCCGCAAACGGTCCAGGAGAAGTCAGCAAAACAACAGGGAGTCACATAGAGCAACATATACAGTACTCTACTCCATGTATATGAAACTTAAAAAAAAAAAAATTATGAATGTTTGAAAAAAATCCGTGATGCACTGAAGCCACGAAAAACAAACTGCGAAATAGCGAGGGATCATTGTACTCAAACACATCACATCATATATAAAATGTGAAACAAAATGGAATGGTTGCCGCTCAAAGGACTGACCCTTGAGATTCCACTGCAAGTACAGCAGTAGGACAAAATATAAAGTGCCAGGAATGCTTCTTTGATCTGTTCATTTGAATGTATAGCAGGAATATGAAGTCAAGTCAAAAGTTAAGTTAAAGCTTAATTGAGTTCAAGTGTGTTTATTATGCCCACTGAATTATTTTCTTAACCACAGCCCCCTTGGAGGTGATGTTCTCTTTTGATGTGGGGAACGGGCCACTGGAGGTCAAAGTCGAAGCAAGTGGCCCTCTGAATGACAACCGCTGGCACAGTGTACGAGCTGAACGAAATGTCAAAGAGGCAACGCTTCATGTTGATGACTTGCCTGCAGCCAGACAGGAGGCTCCTTCTGATGGCCAAATTCATCTCCAGCTAAACAGTCAACTATTTATAGGTGAGAAGCACTTATGCATTTTGGGGATACTGTAGGACGATTATCAGCACAGAGATTTTGAATTTTGACGGAGTTCAGCAACTGCCTTTTTTAAAAAATCTGACAGCCAATCAGCGAGACCGACTACTGTATACTGCAGGGGTGGCCAACCCGTGGCTCTTTCGCTGGTTCAATGCGGCTCCTGGGCTTTCACGACACGCGTCGAAAACGCCTCGGTGTTGGCGCTGCCATTCAAACAACGGCTCTAAATACACAGCCTATCATCAATCCGTTACTTGGTTGACATAGACGGCAGAATGTGTGTGTGTGTGTGTGTGTTTGTTCCGTGCGTGCGTGTGCTTGCGTGCTTGCGTGCGTGCGAACGTGCGTGTGTGTGTGTGCGTCATCGGGTGGATGACGGGAGGTTCGTCGCTTCAAAAGTCGATCTTCGGTCAAATATGTAGCAAGCTGACCCAAGTACTAAGTAACTACTGCAGGTCGTGTGTGTGTGCGTGTGTGTGTGTGTGTGTGTGTGTGTGTGTGTGTGCGTTCGCTGACATTCTTTACATTGAACAACAATATTGTTAAACAAATTGTAGTAAGCCAGTCTGTTTCACATTTCCATTTTTATTTTAATTTCAACAATCTTAAGAATTTCTTTTGGTTCATTTGAAACAGGTGTATCACATGCAACTGAATATTCACTTGATTTTTTCTTAAACAGAAGTCTCCTGAGTGCAAATTGCAACATTTGAAACATCACAATGACTTTTCAATACTCACAAAACCTTTGACTCGAACAACAGGGAAATGAACAAGCAATACACATATTCACAACTGCAGGGATCATTTGAAATATGACATATCAGTCAATATAAATGCTGATTGAACTTTTAAAATTTTACTCTGGAATGAAACTTAGGACTGATGTAGATCTTAACAAACATTTATTCAGACTTATTGCCAGCTGACAAATGACTTGTTTGTCTTCATGTGACGGGTGATATTGAGATCTGGATTGAAGCCTTTATGCTTCAGGTCTGGCTCAAAAGCAGTGGTATTGATGCGCAAAATGTCTCGCAGGTGATCGTCCGTTAGCCGTGTCCTCACACAGCTTTTATTTACATTCATAACCGAGAATGTCCTCTCACACAAATACGTCAACCCAAACAAGCTCAGCATTCTCTTAGCAAACGCTCGAATCTCTCGGAATCTGTCCTTATTCAGCTGTCGGTAAAAATTGGCGAGAGAAAGTTGCTGGTGCCGACTGCGGCTCTCAGCATCACACTGCAACTCAATGAGCTCCAGCTGCAAGTGAAACTCCAGCGAAAAAAAATCAAACTCTTTTCCCCTTTCTCCCAATTGTCGTTTGATGTCCGCTAAGAGTTCTTCAATCCTGCGTGCCACAGTGTTACGTGCCAGGCAGACTTTGGCAAACTCTTGCTGCTTCTCAGGGCATATTTTCTTCACCATCGTCACCATGGAGTCTTTAATGAATTCACCTTCGTTGAAAGGTTTGGAACGTTTTGCGATCAGCGTTACTACCGCGTAACTCGCCGCTGTTCTCGTTTGACTCGCCGCTGTGGCGTTCTCGTTTGACTCTCGAGCTCTTCCAAAATCTGCTGTGAGATTAAATGAGCTTCAAACTGCTTCAATTTCTCTTTGCCTTCCTTGCCTGTAATCATGTCGTACATGTCAGCGGGTCTTGTTTGGTAATGTCGCTTGACATGATAATCTTTAAAAACAGCCACTGTCTCTTGGCAAATGAGGCAGACACAGTTGTTGCGTATTTCAATGAAGAAATTGTCCAATTTCCATCCATCCTTGAATCGTCGTCCCTCGCAGTCTACTTTCCTTTTTCTGTTGATTGTCGCCATTTTAGTAAACTGGGAGCTTAATATGTGCACGTAGTGATGTCTCGTTGACTCGTGAGTGATGTCTCGTAGAGTGCAACTGCTCTCTAGTGTCTAAATGCTATTACTCATTTAATGAATGCTATTACTAATTTAGCCTCTAGAGGGAAGCAGCTCTCTATGAAACATCACTCACCAGTCTTCGAGACCTCACTCCGTGCAACCTGCGGGCCAGACGGCACTGATTTTATGACAGAGGCCGAGGGCCGGATGAAGTTCGACCGCGGGCCGGACTTTGGATATGTGGTTTATTATATATATTTTTATTTATTTCAGAGGTCAGGTGACTAAGAAGTTTCTGTTTTATTAAATACTGTAACATGTTTAACATTTTTTATGAGTGTATATTACGCGACCGTAGTTATTGAAAGGGCTCGTAAACGAGCTCGGTGGAGTGTGGATCAGATAAACTGCTTTACAAAAATATTTATTGATAGAAAAACAATGTATAAACGGAAATCGCTAGCAACAAAAAGCCCGGGATACCCAAATATGAACAGAAAGTACTCGCAAACGGCAAAGTAATTTAACATCTGAGGTCTGTATTCTGCTCATATTTAGTCATGCTGTATAACATTCCCATGCCCACAGCATAGCTTGACGTGCTTGTAACAATCATGTCCTAGAATTGGAATACTCTTGTATTATTCTTCTCTTCTTAGTTAGATTTGATGGTTGAGGTGTTATTCCTCTTTTAGATGTGTTAGTTCAGACACTTGAAAGAAACAGTGTAGAATCCTGTTGAAGGCATTTCCTGCTCACTGTGTTTACAATCACCTTTGGTGCCCCTCGACCTCCACCACTTTTAGGGCCCCTCCTCCAAAGGACATGTTAAACATCAAAAGAGGAACTGTTATCTCAAGTATCTGTGTTCGTGCCATCACACCAAATGGTGGGTAGTGGGGGTCAAGTCTCCCCTCACCACTCCCAACTTCAACTTCAACTTCAACTTCAAAAACGAAATGGCAAGATTCCAAACACACGAAAGTCAAAGTAGTCCAAAATGTAGGTCAAAATGAGCTTGTATCATGCGAGAATTGTATACCTCTGAAAGTGAATAATTTTTCATTCAAGCTTGTTCAGGCATATTCAATACACTACATCCTTATTCATAGAGTGCTTTCACAACAGCTGCAGCTGTAACGTCGAGTGCTATTTTAGTTTGCTACACTTCTATCAATTGTTGCCTTTTGCATTGTGTATTGATTCTGTTATGTATCTCCTGCCCTTTGTGAAAGGTTTGTTCAAGTGTCAGTCATCCAATCAAGCAATGCTCGTGTTTGCCCGTATGTCTGTGAGCACACTTTCATACTATATTAATAAAGGTGCGTTGTATTGTATTGTATACTGAATGTGGAACTAGGCAAGAACCTTTTATTACTCCACATTAGAGGATGGGATTTATTATTAGTTGTTGCAATGCCATCGTGGTGGGTTGTTACAGAACTTAAAACGTGAGGCTGTAGAATTTTTATTGTTGAGAAAAAAGACTCACTTTTTGAAAAGAGTAAACCGTCTACAGTGCTGCCAGATGGCACATCTATCACCCTGATTCTTGGCATTGTAAAACAGACAAGCCTGTACTTCTGACAAAGCCTGCATCAGCAGAGAAATAATTGAAGAGTGCACTGATTTCGTTCATTTCCCTTTTTAGGGGGTACGGCTTCCAGACAAAAGGGCTTTCTGGGTTGCATCCGCTCTCTGCAGTTAAACGGAATCACCCTTGATCTGGAGGAGAGGGCGAGGATCACGCCTGGGGTCCAACCTGGATGCCCGGGCCACTGCAAGAGCTATGACTTTCTATGTCAAAACCAGGGTCTTTGTGTGGAAAAACCCAACGGTTTCTACTGTGACTGTAGTCAGTCAGCCTACACTGGAGCCTTCTGTCATAAAGGTATGGATTTTCAAATTTGACTTTCTGATAAACACATCCTATTCTGTCATTTTCTTTTTTCTAACTGTTTGAAAAAATTCAACAAAAAGTTTAATAACAAAAAAAAAGCAAAATCAAAACTGTATGTCTTCTCACATTAAAGACTCGTCTAAAACTGAGTTGCGCCAGAAATTTATAAGCAAAGAAAATAAAACACCCACCATAATGTGGTCAGAATCCACAGTGCAGACTTTCAAGTGTATGCATGCTTATATAAACAAGAGGTGCAACAATTCTAATCATTTGTCAAATAATTGACAACCATTTTGAGAATAGATTCATAAGCAGACTCCCTTTGTGTTTTTACAACAAGGCATTTGAAAATGTCTGCTCTTTTATTTTGCAAAACATTGATCAACATTTTTGCCCATCTTCTGATGAATGTAACACACCCTACCAGAAACTGAATTATAATTTGTTTGTTTTTGTATTCCCCTAGCTGCCAATTTGAAATAATGCCCCCTCTTTGAAAAAATGAACTGAAATAATTTTTTAAAAATCATCAGATTCATCGATTAGTCAAAGAAACAATGAACAGATTAACAGATTATTGAAATAATCATGAATTGCAGCACTAGTACCTACATATTTACATTACATATTTGTAGATTGTGTCATATTGTCTGCACCATAAGACATTCGGATTATAAAGTGCACCTTCAATGAATGGCCTATTTTAAAAGGTTTTTCATACATAGGGTGCACTGCATTATAAGGTGCAAAGAATAGAAGCTACAATAGTGGCTGAGGTTGCGCTATGCATCCACAATATGGAGCTACACTAAAGGGAATACAATACAATACAGTACAGCTTTATTTACATATAATTTTCACAACCGCTGCAGCTGTAACAAAGCCATGAGAACTGGTCACAAACACGGAATTGAAACATATAAATACAAATGGCATTACAAAACAAAAAATGAAAGATTATGAAGACAATTGATTCAACACTGGGCTCACATCCTCAAGGGGCTAAACATTCTTAGAAGTCTTGCTTGTCTCCTTCCTTCGTTTAGTCACTAGTTAACCCTGCTGTTGGTATTATTTTTGTTCCATTGTGGGCGTGCAGAGTTCACAAAGAAGGGTTCTGTTTGAGTGTGTGTTGGCGAATGCAAATGTCAATTAGTGTGGGGCAGAACCCGTTTAGGTTACAATTGGTTCCTGCTAATAATCACCACTAGATGGTATCGGAACACTAACAGGGAAACAACCCAATGGTGACGGTAACACCATAAATCAAGGCGCATCGGATAATAGGGCACGCTTTTGTGAAAATTGAATGGCTTATAATGCCACAAGGTGTGCCTTATTGTGCGGAATATACGGTAATTAACATTTCTTCTGATGACTTGACAGCCAGTGATGCATGCAGACACAATTGTAACTCTGTAAAAGTCTTATCACTCATTCAAAATGATGAACATATTAATATTCATTTGATTTTGCGGTGACAAACGAGTCAGGTGAAATTACCATAAGACACAATTACTGGATGTTATGGAACCATGACCAGATGCAATCATGAAAGAAAACATGGTCTGTCTGAAGAGATCCTTCACTCAGTAGACATCAGACTGACCCTGAAGCTTCGTGCTGTCCACTTTGACACTGTCTGGTTTTTCTAGAGAGGCTTTGAAAACACCGAGATGAAAACTCTGTGCAGAAGGGGACACAAAAAACATACTTGAAAGGATTCCTTTACATCTTTATGTAATTTTACATAAGTTGCAGTTCTTCACTGGCTTCAGAATGGGGAAAGTCAACAAATGTCAAAATGCACTGCGGTGGAAATGCAATGATCTGTATTGTTGGGAAATAAGGGGTAACTTTTAATGCTACTTTACTATTAATTTACATAACTATCAGGAGTCTGTTTTTACAAATGTATTTTCTCTCCTCAAATTATGAGGTCCTATTTAGTATGGAACTAGGAACCAAATTTAACTTATTCTAACAACATTATGAGTTTCTCTCCGTTGACACACATCATGCTCACGGCAAATTCCTTGTAACAAATAAAAGCGGTTCCTTTCCTGGGTAACTTATTCCTTGAACATTGACCTAGCTACAAATGTCTGACAAGCCAATGCATGGGAGACCACACTTAATAGAAATTGTTATCTGTTTCAGTGATTTCTGCCAACTTTGAGTCAACAACATCTATCAGATACACACTTAAGGAGCCCTTTGAGCTGAGCCAGAGCCATAGTGCCTTGCTTTCATCTAGCTTCTCTAAAATGACACTGAGAGGTGAAAATATCTCCCTGAACTTCAGGACGAGACAGACTCCTGCGCTGCTGTTCTTTGCCAACTCATTCTATGGGGAATACATTGCCCTGGTCATCAACAGACATGGTAAGGGCACTCGTGGCTTGTAAAAAGTACTGTCTACATCGTAGCCCCACTATTGGTGGATGATTCGGGACTGAGTTTGACTGTGAAGAGGGAATTTCCACAAAGAAATAATTGTTGCTCCTCTGAAATTGATGACAATATTTATAACGATCCCACAACGTATGATCACTTTAAAAGCATTTCAAACATTGCTGTCTGTTTTACAATTCTGATGATGATGATGAAGGATTGGACATGTGATGCGCATGGGTACTTCGCAAAAGATCTGCGATCCCTAGGCTCAAAGGTGCGGATCAAACCGTCGCCAATTCCTAGTGGATCGCAGTGAAGTCCGTAAGGGAGCCTCCACGCCGAATTGACGGGACTTTCCATCACTGGAGAGTTGGTGCGAAGTGGTAATGACCTTCGGGTCAGCAAAATCCCGTGGAACCGCGTCCGCCGGTATACAAATCCACCGCAGTCCTGGCGTTAAGTGCCTAGCAAGGCTGCGGACCGGATCCCCAAGCCGACCATCCACCTTGGGTTATGAAGGAATGCCCACCCTTCAAAATAAAACACAGGGCACGGCGCACCCTCGGTCCAACCTCGGGTGCTGCAGACCCCCTGGACCACCACCGTCGGCCACCGCGCTGCCGTGGACCCTGGCCACGGGGTCGAAGTGCGGGGGCGGGGTTGTGACCCGTCCCCCTCCCTCACGCTACATAGCCTCCAGGAGGGCGATTTCTCCCCCCTCCCCCTCCTGCCCCCTCAACCCGTGTCCCCCTTCTCCCGATCCCCTTCACCTCAAGAAGTCCGGCGGCGATGGCGCGGGGCGTCGGGGACAGGCTCAGATGAGGGCCCACGTCCCTAGTTCCACAAACACACGTCGGCGGCCGTGGCACGATGGTCGCTCCCCTTGCAAACTGGTGATGGTGCAGGTGAGAGGCAGCGACCACGGTGGCGGAGCAGGACTCTTTAGTCGTAGCGCTGCTCCCCTCAATCCGAGGAAGGGCCAATAAAAGGCGGCCTAAACACGCACATCACCGCCACCGATCGGCTGGAGACCCGCCTCCAGCAGATTCATCCTTCATGCGGGCGAAACAAATACAAATACAATAACCGGACTGCTTTCCTGGAAATCGGCGCTTGGAATGTACAAACCCTGATGGACAACGCAAGAGCAAATAGACCGGAGCGCAGGACTGCCCTCATCGCCCTTGAGATTCAGAAGCTCGGCCTGGACATTGTTGCCCTCTCCGAGACCCGTCTCCCTGGTGCCGGGCAGATCGAGGAGCCTCGGCACGGGTACACCTTCTTCTGGAGCGGACGAGCTGTGGAGGAGACAAGAATTCGCGGTGTAGGGTTCTGCATTAAGTCACATCTGGTTAGGGATCACAACATCATCCCCGTAAGAACTTCTGAGAGACCCATGTCCATAACTCTACGTCAATCCCAGCCAATCATCCAAGATCCGGCCAATGGCACGTGATCGATTACGTCCTTACCCGCATCTGCGACCGAGCGGACGTCATGATCACGAGGGCAATCCGCTCCATGGATTCATCATGCCATCACAGGCTGGTAGCCTCAAGACTTAGGCTAAAGATCGCGCCTGCGAAAAGAAGGAAGAAGATCCCCAAGAGGATACGTTTCAATGTTGGGCTGCTGAGGAATCCCGAAGTCCTCGAACAGTACCAGACGTCCCTCGCGGACAAACTGGACACTCAACCTCTGACCCTTCCTGCCACTGTCCACTCAGACTGGGAGCACTTGAAAACTGCGCTCACCAAATCCGCGGAAGAGGTCCTCGGTATCCAGAAGAGGAGAAATCCCGACTGGTTTGCCGAAAACCTGGAAGAAATTGAGCCACTGATTTCAAGAAAGAGAGAGGCTCGCATTGCATGGCAGAACTGTGTTTCCTCCAAGAGACTTGAAGAAGTCTACCGGGCGGCAAAGAGTGAAGCACAGATAGAGATCCGGAGGATCCAAAATCAATGGTGGGTCAACTTTGCCCACCAAATGCAGAGTTTCGCTGACCGTCACGATACCAGATCCTTCTTCGAAGCAACGAGGAAGATCATCGGTTGGCTCACAGTCCTCCAATGGCTGTGAAGGCAAAGGATGGCACAATCCTGCAGGAAAAGGAGGATACTCACCAGCGATGGAAGGAGCATTTCATGGAGCTCCTGAACCGTCCGACATGCACAGCAGACGGCTTCCTCGATCCTGTCCCCCAGCTCCCTGTGCAACACTGGATGACGGAGCTGCCGACTCTCCGGGAGATCTCCGGAGCCCTGAGGAGGATGAAGAAGAACAAAGCTGCTAGAGTTGACGACATCCCCGTAGAACTTTTACAAGCTGGGGGTGCACCTCTCCTCACCCGCCTCCACACCTTCATCCTTCAATGCTGGGTCGAGGAGACGGTGCCTGGAGAACTGAAGGACTCCGTCATCGTCACGATATTCAAGAAGGGCGACAAACTCGACTGTGGAAACTATCGTGGAATTTCCCTGCTGCTGCTGAAAAGTCGTATACTGGCCGACCAACTCACCTGTCTCGCTGAGCGGGTTCTTCCGGAGTCCCAGGCGGGCTTCCGTCCAGGCACGGGAACCGCGGACATGGTGTTCTGCGCCAGGCAGCTCCTGGAGAAGTGCCGGGAGCAGTGGAGGGAGTTCCACGCCATCTTTTATGATCTGGCCAAAGCGTTTGATTCTGTGCCCCGAACAGGAATCTGGAAAGTGCTGGAACGTCAAGGCAACGTCAAATTCATATCCCTCATCCGGATGTTTCACGACGGCATGAAGGGTTGCGTCCTGACTCAGGGCGAAATGACTCCCCCGTTCCCGGTTCGGACCGGTGTCAAACAGGGCTGCACGGTAGCGCCGACGTTGTTCTGCCTCTACATCGCCGCGCTCATCCACCACGTCACCCCTGTCCAGGAGCACGGAATCACTCTACGCTACCAAACTTAAGGGTCACTCTTCAATCTCAGCCGTTTGAGGAGCAAGCGGGGGACCATGGTCACGACCGTCAGCGAACCCCAGTACGCTGATGACAATGCTGCGGTCTCCAACTCCTCCGGGGGCCTCCAGATCATCGCGGACGGCTTCACCGCGGCGTACAGGACCTTTGGCCTCCGTCAACACCAAAAAGACAAAGACCCTCCATCTGAAACATCATCCACCCCAAATCACCATAGACGATGAACCCATCGAGCAGGTCTCGGCGTTCCCTTACCTGGGTAGCATTATCCAGCAGGACGCCGGCCTCATGGAGGACCTCACTCACCGTATCCAGGCAGCCCACACAGCCTTTGGACGCCTTGGTCGTCGGGTCTTCAGGAATCACGCCATTTCCACCAACACGAAGATCATGGTGTATAAGTCTGTCGTCCTCCCGACCCTTCTCTATGGCGCCGAATGTTGGACCCTCTATCGGAGCAGCATCAAGAGGCTCGAGAGGTTCCACCAAGGACGACTCCGATCTCTCCTCAACGTTTCCTGGGAGGGGAGATTGACTAATAATGAGATCCTCACCCGGGCTGGCCTCACGAGTATCGAGGCCATGATCACCTTGGCCCAACTGCGGTGGGCCGGCCACGTGCAGCGGATGAGCGACAATCGTCTCCCGAAGCAGCTCCTCTACGCGGAGTTGCTGGAGGGCACCCGTCCCCGCGGAGCCCCGAAAAGACGATTCAGAGACCAGCTAAAGGTCATCTTCAGCGGTGCCGGATTCCCCCGGCACAGTGGGCTGACCTGGCCGCGGATCGGGTGGCCTGGCGTGGGGCTGTGCGGGGCGGGTTCCTGGTCTTCGAGACTCGACGCGTCGCTGCGGAGGAGGACCGTCGAGCGCGGAGGAAGGAGAGGGCCCTGCAACCGCCCGGCCCCCCAACCCATTTCTGTCAATCCTGCGGGCGGGGTTTTCGGGGAAGACTGGGCCTCCACAGTCATCGGAGACACAAGCACCAGGAGCCGTCGCCCTGTCCTGGGGGCCGCATTCCTCGATAACGAGGGCCTTCACCGACCGACCGACCGCTCATGGGTAATCAACAATGGACGAAAGTGATGGTGTTAGGGTGGTGGGAGGTGGGAGGAACTGGTAGGAAGAGAGAAGATGATGGGACGCAAGAGGAAGACTGGGTAATGGGTAAGGGTAAGGGGGGTAATGAGGAACTAAGGTATGGACTGAATGGAGGTGGACAAACTAACGAGTGACAGAGAAGGATGGAAGAAGAGAGTGAGTGAGTGTATGGATCATTTGTATAAATGGGAAGATCAGAAGGGCAACAGACATGAATGGGGAATTAATGAGGAAAAATTGGAGATGAATGTTAGGAGTGTGAATGATGGGTTAGATGTAGGTATGAGGGGTGTGGGAAAGTATGCAGAAGCAGAGCGGGCTTGACAATGCACGAGAAGCGGATGCATCGAGTGAATGATGAACAAGTGAAGTTTGAATGTGAGAAATGTTGGAGGATGTTTGTGTCGAAGGGGAATAGGATAAGCCATGTAAGGAGTTGCACAGGAGGAGCGTATGAAGAGCAGTGATGTGTTCCTCGAGCCGGTCCTTGGCTTCAAGGACTGGCTCGAGGACCGAAGGGCAGTCCTTGGTCCTCGGCCTTGGCCTCCGAGTCAAGTCCTTGGTTCTTGGCCTTGGCCTCGGAGTCAAGTCCTTGGCCTTGGCCTAGGGTTGCCAGTCCTCGGACACAACAAGGGATTAAAGCCTCTAATCCTTCGTCCAAAGGTATAAAGTGGGCCAGAGGACCGCATAAATCATAAAGAAATAAAACAAAATCCATCCAGGGAAACCCACGTTGATGACATTATCTGGCGTTTTAAAAGGGGCAGTACAACGTCTCAGAGTGGCATCAGTTAGTTTCAATCACGGTTCGTTCCGTTCGCGATCGGCAGTTTAAATAGCGTGTAAAGCCTTTCTGTAACAGTGGTGTCTGTAGCAGTCGTGACGTTTGTCGCACTAGAACAGGGGTGGGCAAAGTACGGCCCGTTGGTCTCTTTAATCCGGCCCGCCGAAGATTGGTGCACAATTAAGGTTTGATTGCATTCATTTCGTTTAGACTTGTAATGACAGGTATTTCAACACCAGGTGGCACAGTTACTTCAAGTTGAAGAGCACAGGGAGGGAGGGGAAGACGAAGAAAGAGGGAGAGAGTAATGACAATGGAAGGGAAAGTGATATGTATCTAATTAAACAAAGCGGGTAACAAAGTACGAAACATTCAGGAGACGCCTGGTGTCGGAAAGACTCAAATCTACGAGACTTTGAAAAACAAGGAAGAGATTTTTACTCAGTATGGTTCTGGCAATTTCTATCTCAGAGTGAATTGCTTGTGGCTCGAGTAATTGAACATTTCCTAGAATGGTTTGATTGATCATGTTAAAAACTTTCCGTGAACTGGACCGCTAATAAGAGTCAGAGAGCAGTCAAATGTGTAGAGCGTGAACAACACGGGGCTCAGTACACATCCTTGAGGAGAACCGTTGCTGAGTGTGATGGTGGAGGAGAATGTTATATTCTTACTGGCATACAAAGACATGCTATTTTCTTTATTTTCTATTTTTATTTCTAACTTTTGGCCCGGTCCTCCAGAATATTTTCTGCTTCTCATTTGGCCCCAAAAAGTAAATTAACAAACAAAAAAATCAAAATAAACAAACAAAAAAAACTACGGCAAGCCTGAGGATTTAAGATTAAGATGTCCTTTATTTATCCCACACTGGGGAAATTTACAACCTCCAGCAGCAAGAATGTGGGTCGAAAGAAGAAAGAAGAAAAAAAAACAACAAACACCGTTCAATTAAGTGCAATATAAATACAAAATGGATAAATCACAGTGCTATTTACAATTGTCTTTCACATCATTTAATTATTATTATTATTATTATTATTGTTATTTTTATTCAGCAGCCTGACAGCAGTCGGTAGGAACGAGCATCGGATCTCTCCTTCTTGCAGCGCGGGTGTAACAGTCTTTGGCTGAAGGAGCTACCAAGTGCTGTCAGGGCGGGCTGGACGGGGTTAGGAGGGACTGGCCATCATAGCTTTTAGCTTAGTTAGCATCCTTCTGTTGCCCACCTCCTCCAGAGTGTCAAGGGAGCAACCAAGGACAGAACTGGCCTTCCTGACCAGTCGCTCCAGTCTCTTTCTGTCCCGGGCTGAGATGCTGCCTGACCAGCAGACAATGCCATAATAGATGGCCGAGGCCACCACAGAGTTATAGAAAGTCTTAAGGAGTGACCCCTGAACCCCTAAATACCTCAAAAGACTTTCCTGAGTAGGAAGAGTCGGCTCTGTCCTTTCCTAATCAGGGTGTCCGTGTTTGTAGACCAGTCCAGTTTATTGTTCAGAAGAACACCAAGGTACTTGTAGGAGGTCACCCTCTCTATGTCCATACCCTGGATGTTCATCGGTGCTGGTGAGGACTGTTTCCTGCAGAAATCCACAACCAACTCCTTAGTTTTCCTAGGGTTGATCTGGAGGAGATTCTGCTGGCACCAGTCCACAAAGTCCTTTGTCAGTCCCCTGTACTCCCGATCGTCCCCCTCTGTAATGAGGCCAACAATCGCAGAGTCATCTGAGAACTTCTGAAGGTGGCAGTTAGGAGTGGCGTGTCTGAAGTCCGTGGTGGAGAGGATGAACAGGAATGGAGGCAGAAGAGCCCCCCTGCTATCACTAAACTCACCTGTGACGTATGCACAGAACGCGAGACCGAAATAAGACGCGAGGCATGATTACGAGGCAAGTTGGTCATTAGATTTGTAGGCTAATCGTTATGAAAAATATTATAAAACAGTATTGGTTATTCGATAATTTACTGGTTGTAGCATGGTAACTTTATGAATAAAACATTCGTCACAAGGTGTAGTAATGCTAATGTTAACTTTTGATAGAACTCATGATGACGTGTGTTAAATTCTTTCGTCAAATTGATAGTAGATTACACATGCATCGTCTTGGGAAGAGGATGTCAAGCCACATCAATATTTACCTGTAGTAATGACTACCAGTAAATTAATCTTTGCAGTGTGAGATTGGAAAAAATACTCTGATGATGCCACATGAGTACACCAGTTTTTGATCCATTTATTTTTTTGGAATAAATTTCTGTAAATTTCCCCAATGTGGGACAAATAAAGGATATCTTATCTTAAACCTGGAGTACACAGCTACTAATGTAATGTTCATTGTTAATGCATTGTTTTCAAACATTTACCCTTGAAACCCTGGTCACACCCTGGATCTGATCTGCTGCTCTGGTATTTCCCCCTCCAACTGTACTGCTGACGAACTTCCAGTAACGGACCACTTCCTTATCTCATTCAACATTATACTGCAGCTCTCAACTGCCAAATCACCCCGGACCATTGTTTACCGTAATATTAAAGACATTAACATTGACTCTCTCACTGCATGGCTGACCACCCTGACTCCGGACATTGACTCCACTCCTGATGATTTGGTTTTCCGATATAACTCTGGTCTCACCAGCATCCTCAATACGCTCGCCCCTGTCAAGTCCCGCTCTGTCCTTTTTACTCGGTCTGCCCCTTGGTTCACCCCTCATCTACGTTCCTTGAAATCCCAAACTTGGCAGCTTGAGAGACTTTATAGGAAAACCGGCCTCACTGCTCACAAGGACATCTATGCAGCTCAACTATCCCTCTACAAGGATTCCATCTCTCAAGCAAAATCACATTACTACTCCGGACTCATCTGCTCCAATGCTGGAAATACTAAGACTCTCTTTTCCCTTTGTGTCAGGTTAGTCCAAATTGACACTCAAGAATAACCAAAAGGAGGAGACAGGAGACTCGATTCTGGTACCAGGAGGGAACGAGGAGAGCGTTCGGTTTCAGTTCTCCACACGGAACCCTAACGATCTCCCCCTTCACCCCCTCATTTATTGGGAAAAGCTACTACATAGGTGTGTCCAACCTAAAGGGTGGGGGCTGTTGAACACACTCTGAACTTGTTTGACTATGTGTGTGTATGTGAGTGCAAGTTACGTACATGTGTGCAAATAGACAAACATCCCGTTGCAGCTGGTGTTGATGGCTCCATTCACGGTTCAGCCTTGCTCGCTGTTTAGTCTTAACAGTTATCTCTTCCCAGCCACGTCCTCGGAAAGGTGGTTGCGACCCTAACTTCTCACATAGTACAGCAAGCAAAAGTGAGCACATAATGAAGAGCATATAATGATTATAGATGTGAGTAAATAATAAAGGATAAATCTTTATTGAAAGCATAAGCGTTCTTCATTGCAGGCAGAGCAAACTAATGATTGGAAGCATAAGCGTTCTTCTTTGCAAGCAAAATCAAACTATACTGACAGGCGGAAGCATTCTTCATTGCGAGCATAAAATGACGACACGAGAATCAACCAAATAATACGTGAATGTATGATTACTAAAAATAATAAATCCAACATTCCCCCCTGTTCATCCTACATTTGCTCGTATCATCACACAGAACCTTCCCGAAGGACTTTATTCAGTGGAGTCATGCCGCACACGCAAACATAGTTACACCTAGGGGCAGGGAGCAAAACGACTAAAAACCATCTATGACCCCCTGATGCCGAAGCGAAATCACGTCATCATCCGAAGAGGCATAATCAACCTCAGAATCACTGCCATCAAACAACAACAGAGGATACATCTCGTTCACTTTAGACGTCGTGGGCGCCACAGCCGCAGTAATAAGCCGGACAAGCAGCACTCTGATACAGGGAATGCAACAGCATCCACACAACGTCAAGACAGCTGCAAAAAGAGCAAAAGAGATTAGTACATAACACACCAAATCTTTGTACTCTCCAAAGGCTTTATGCCACCACTCCGCCCAGAAGGACGTATTCACGCCGGAATGGGCCCTTATCTTGCGATTCAGGGTGCGGAGGCCTTCAATGGCCCTGGTGAGGGCGCCATCGGGCGCGGTGTTGTTAGGTATGAACGTACAACACTGGTCACCAAACATCGCACATACTCCATTGGTCTCTGCCAAGAGCATATCAACCGCGATGTGGTTCTGAAACGCCATCAGGGAGGTGGCCGCCAATTGCTCTTTTATAGCCAAGACGGCTTCTTCAGTAAAATTTCCGAGCCTCTGGACGTTGTAGTGGAGGTAGTTGATCCTGTCAACATTCTTATTAGGGGTAACCCAAATGAAAATGGATTCCCAACCGGCAGCAATCTTGTTCACCAACTTTTACTCATCTGGCACGCCACGAGGAACTCCAATTGCGTCTATGTAGGTGGGATCGCCATCCCTCCAGGAGGCGGCACGCCGGAACCGGAGAAGGTTGCTTCCCGTCATCGACGATAACGCCGCCCCCTGTATATCCTCCGCTGTTGATGGAAACACAGTTACTGGCAAAAGCAGTGATACCAAAGCACAGACACCGCTAGCACCCTTCAAAGTATCGTAAAGCTTAATTTCCCCACACCACCACCACACATCGCCTCTAGGAACAAGGGGTACCGCAACATCAAAGACGGCCCGACACCACTCGGAGCTCAGAAACCCCACCGACCGCCTACCCCCAGCCACCCTGACGCAAGTAAAATCCGCGCGCGCCACCTTCGCCGAAAAAATTGGTGTAACCGATACAGCCTTAGTCAGAGGGTACGTAATGTGCCATTGACGACAAGAATAGATTGGAGTTCTTTTTGTCATTATTTCTAGAAAACAATGATCAGGCAGCAATGTAGGAATTATCCGTAACAGCGGCCTCGGCCCCATACAGGTAACACAGCTATAATTCACCAGGGAGGAAGCATGCTCCATTAACAATAACCAGTTATTCCCGGTTTGAGAAACTCCGGTCATCGACAAAATTTTATCATCCGTTGTCACGTCGCTTTCCAATTTTACCGTAACGCCATGCGACCGAGAGAAACCGTCCAGAGCCTGAATGGGCTTCGCCAGGCTACGGGAAATACACAACTGAATCACGAAGTAGGGGCATCTCCCCCCATAGGGGCTCAGATAAAACACCAGACACGGTTCCGAGTCGCAAGAAAAACCTTGGAAAGTACGTATGGTCACTTGCATGCCCACTTTAACGTGGACCATATGAATTAACGGCCTCAATTTCCTAGCACAGCCGTCTGTGGTCCACTTACGCCAATTTGTCCCCGTTTCAGCAACTAAATTCGACCAAGCCCTAGATTTGTACGTCAAATACCATGTGTAACCTCGAGCATAACTACGGGCACTATACGAATGTGCTTTGGGCCCGGAACTAAATATCGTCCCATCTTGTGTCAACTTTATCTGCTCCCAAGGAATAGTCATCACAACAGTTGTGTTATGTGGGAGGCAAAGCTTTACTCCTCGTTCAATCTTGTTAGGTGTATTGTCCGACGCACATAGTTTAAAATCATGACCTGGGTGTATTGCTGTCTCTGTGTCTATCTTTATCATCCTGACAGAATATGAACGCTTAGCCCGATCAATAACACAATCCCCCCCCTGCACAGAGACAGCAAGCACCAAAACAAAAAGAAAGCCGACCGCATAACAGGAACGGGGGAAACGCAACAACCAAAACACGGACATGTCGACAGGAACAGTCCCTAATCGAGGGAGAGGTGTCTTATAAAATCTTCCGCCGGCCGTTTGATGTTTTCAGTAACTAAAATACTGCTCCCACCGCGTCACCGGACTTGCTCACCTCCCCCGATGGATGTTCCTATCGAGATGACCTTCTTACAATGCGAAAGATGTATCCAAGTTCCCCTTTCCGCGATCCGCACGGCAGTCGGAGTAGACAGCAACACCTGGTGAGGGCCCAACCACTTCGGAGAGTCCCAATGCTTCCGTTTGATGCTCCGAACCAGCACCCAGTCACCAGGAACAACCTTGTCATCCTGTTGAGAAGAAGCACAATCGCCCTCCGGTAATCTCAAGTCATTCCTTGTTTCTAAAGTCTTTCTCATGTAATCAGCCAAATTAGCCTCATTATCTAATTCCCAACGCGCGGAAAACACCGGCAACTTGTATGGCCTCCCAAATAAAATTTCAAACGGCGACGGAGCCGCCACACCCGTAATATTAATATGCAGTTTAACCAAATCTATACACTGCGTCCATGGCCTATGGGTCTCAGCCATGCATTTCCTTAGTCTATTTTTAATCGTAGAATTCATTCTCTCCACCAACCCAGCAGATTGCGGATGGTATGAACAATGGTGTCTAAGGTTTATATGAAACAATTGCCCTATTTTATTAATGATCGTGTTCACAAAATGCGTACCATTGTCACTGTAGATGGTCTCAGGGATACCATATCGAGGTATAATATCCTTACACAAAGCTTTAGCCACCGTCAAAGCATCCGGGTGTTTTGTAGGGAAAATTTCAACCCATTTTGAAAAAGCATCGATAATGACCAAACAATACCGCTTCCCTTCGCTTTTGTTCAATTCAATGAAATCCATGTGTAATCTTTGAAATGGATATGTAGCCTTAGGAAATTGACCCCGTCTCGGACGTAAATTTCCCTGAGAATTATGCTGCGCGCAAATTAGACAGGCCCTACAAAAGGCAGTTGAATATAGATTAAACCCATAAGCCGTGAAATGTTTCTCAACCAGAGACACCATTGCCTTCGCTGAAACATGTGATGCCCCATGACTTAATACAGCAGCCCAATTAAAAAGGTTTTTTGGCAAAATAGGTTTCTTTTCAGTGCCGACATAAATCCTATCTTGTAACGTAGCCCCCTTTTTCTCCCACATTTTCTGTTCACTGATTGGACTTTGTTGCTGCATATCAAATAAGATATCATTTTGCAAGATATTATCATTTTGTTTACAATCTACAATTGCCAAAAAAGGTTTAGAGGCGGCATCTCTCGCTGCTTTGTCTGCAAAAGCATTTCCAAGACTGATGTAATCAGTGCCTGTTGAATGCGCTGTGCACTTACATATGGCGATCTGCCGTGGTAACTGAACCGCATTCAGCAAATTTGACAGAAGTTCCGCATGTGTAACAGGTCTCCCCGTGGAATTTACCATCCCCCTATTTTTCCAGTATTGTGCAAATACATGACATGTAGAAAACGCATACTGACTGTCCGTAAATACAGTAACAATCTTATTCGCCATCAGTCTGCACGCTTCGGTTAATGCCACCAATTCCGCAGCTTGAGCCGAGTAATGTGGTGGTAAAGGCTCGGCCTTTAATATTTTGTCTGCAGTTACCACTGCATATCCCGTTTGCGTTTTTCCATAAGTGTTCTTTTTAGATGAACCATCAACAAAAATGACTTCCCCCGTTTGTAATGGCTGATCACTCAAATCAATTCTACATTTCGTAGTTTGTTCCGCCAGTTCCTGACAATCATGTCGTTCACCATCATCAGGAAGTGGCAACAGTGTGGCTGGATTCAAAGTTGTGCACCTCTCCAAGGTGAGATGCGGCTGAGACAGCAATATCGCTAGACAAGACAAATGTCTCGCAGGGGACAAAAAGGTCATGTTTGTCTGCAGAAGCAGAGCGGCAACTGCATGGGGTACTCTCAGTATTAAGGTGTGAAATAGCACAATTTGGGAACTGCATTTTACTGCCATAGACGCCGCAACTACAGCCCTGACACAGTGGGGAAGTGCACAAGCCACACTGTCTAGCCTACTTGAGAAGTAAGCGACTGGTCTTAGCTTATCTCCATGTTGTTGTGACAAAACAGACGTCATGTATTCATCCCGACAGTCAACCATCTGAATGAAAGGCTTTGAGTAGTCGGGCAATGCCAAAGCAAGATTCGACGTCAGCATTTGTTTAATTTCACAGAAAGCTTCTTCTGCCTCTGTTGTCCAATGTAGCAATGATGTCATCTTCAGGTCCTTTTCATACATCAATTTAGACAGAGGGGCGACTATCTCCGCATAGTTTGGAATCCATCCCCTGCAATAATTAGTCAATCCCAAAAAGGACATCATTTGTCTTTTTGTCCGTGGTTTCGGTGCTTGCAAAACAGTTTTCTTCCTACTCTCCAAAATAGTTAGACCCGATTTACTGAGGCTATGTCCCAAGTATTTTACTTGTTCCCTACACAACTGTAGCTTGTTTTTACTGACCTTGTGACCCTCCTGAGCTAAATGATTGAACAACGCTAGAGTGTCTGTTTTACAAGCATCTAGATTAGGTGATGCTATTAGGACATCATCCACATAGACTAAAATTTGGCTCCCTCCTGGAGGAACGAATTTCGACATGCTGGCGGTCATCATCTGGGAATAAATTGTCGGGCTTTCACAATACCCCTGAGGTAATCGCGTAAAAGTATATTTTTTACCTTCAAATGTGAATGCAAACCAAAATTGACTATCTGTATCAACTGGTACGGAAAAGAATGCATTACTAATATCTACCACAGTAAACACCATCGCATCAGGATCTAAACTATTCAAAAGTGTGTGTGGGTCTGGCACACAAGGTGCTCTTTGAACTACAGCTGAATTCACCGCCTGCAAATCAAGAATCAATCGCCACCCCACGGAGGGAGGAGCTTTCTTAACAGGAAAAATGGGTGTATTACACGGTGAATCATTACACTCCGTTATAACTCCTGCCTTAATCAAATCACTAATCACTGGTCTGATTCCGTCACGTGCATCCGATTTTAAAGGGTATTGCCTCACACAAGGCCTATATTCGCTTTTTGGTCTTATCTGAACAGGGAGCGCTCCTTTTATCAAACCAACATCCGAAGGGCTTGTAGACCATAAACTATCTGGTACGTTTTGCAAAAAGTCTCCTTCATCTGTGGTTAAGAGCAAATGAGGATGATCATTCTTAAATCAATAAAGGTGTGTACCTTCTCTGACCTGGACAGTCCAAAATAGTGGTTTCCTGTACACTTCAGCTCTTGCACTATACTCCAAACCTCTCCCGTCTGGCACCCAATCAGACATCAGTTGTCCTTCCTGGACAAAGGGTCCCAAGGTGGACCACTCCACCTCATGCGCTTTGTACAAAGAAATATGGGGGACAAACTTTTCTTTATAGAGTGATTGTAACTTTTCTGAGAGCCGTACTCCTGCAGCCACAGTAGAAACACCATCAAAATACAAATAGTCAATTGTTATCTTAGCAGGAGTAGCTCGATTTAGCGCTCTTTCGTAGTCTGAGTTGTGACCCTCTGTGCTCTTACGCCACAACACAACATGCAAGCAGTCACTCTCCATTTTCTCCTCCAGCTTGTTAACGTGTAGTAGCCCCTCAGACAGGAGCGCATCGCAGGTTAGCGAAGGTAACTTATCCGGCAAGTCCAATGTGTAATACAAAAGGACGGAGGGTCTGCCTTTTATCACATTGATGTTAGCCATTTTTATTTCATGTCGCCTCTTTATTTCTATGACACCTGTCGGTGATGGGACTAACGACAACCCTAGCAAAAGTAAACCATCTCTCCCCAGTAAATTGATGGGACACTGGGGCATCAATAACACCGACATTCTACAAGTCTCCCCCTGCGGATCTCTGATCCACACTGGGTCAGTCTCTAAAGCCACGGTGAGCATGCCGCTAGCTGCTCTAACAAACCTCTGCTTAAAGATGGTGGCACCAGGAAAAGGGTCCCTACAAGCTGTCTGACTGGCTCCGGAATCACACAAAAATGTTAGCGCTTTACCATTTACCATCAATGTTACTTCAGGTCTAACAGAAGTCTGAGCCAAAATCTCCTGCAGATTGAGCGCCACCTCTAACTCCTCATCTGCGTCATGAGTTATCTTTTGCTGAGACCCAGTCATGTCTAGTCATGCACTCGCAAATTTATTTTTGGGACAGTCACGGCAAAAGTGTCCTGTCTCTCCACAACACCAACAAACTTTCTCCCTCCTCATCTTTGGCATGCCTCTGCTACGATGGCGGCTCTTGTTGTCATTGTCAGCCTCACGGCCACGCCCATTAAACATCAGTTCTTTTCTCACAAGGAAGCTGTCGGGTCTCTTAGATTTTTCTTGCAAAATTCTTTCAGCGTGCAATGCCTGGTTTATATACTGCTCAAGACTACCAGTTGGTTTGTCGACCCAGTGTTTGTCAATCCATTGTCGAATGGAACTATTAGAGTGGGCATGGAGAACGTTTTTCAACTGTTCTTGAAAAACACTGCCCGGAGTGTGGTCTTCAAGAATACCACTGTTGGCCTTAAAGCACTCAGTCATTCTGGTGCGGTACTCTTCAAAAGATTCACCTTCTTTTTGTTTCGCCCTACTGATGGCAGTATAATTTGCTCTCTGTTTATATTTATCCTTCGTACGTTCTGCCAGATCTCGCACCCTATTTATCAATTCACTGCTATCATGAGGAAGTATCATGCCCCCCTGCTTGGGGTCCCAGCCTCCCCGTACACTATGCCAATCACCCCGCATCGCCGCCATCCAAACTTGTTGCACCTCAACTCCATTTAGATGATATGATTTTCGCAGATCCTCCATTTCCTGGACAAATTGTACCACGTCAACCTTATGCGATGTAATGCCGTCTACGGCTTTTTTTACATCTTCTTGTGTCCATGTTCTATAAACAAGAATGACAGGCGACTCATCTTTTATGTCTGGATTTGCAACTTCAATCATGGGAAAAGCGTCTCGTACATCGCTCCCGGATGAGTCAACCTTAGTCGCAGCAGGGGAAAAAACACTACCCCAATTTTTTGAAAATTCCACTCCCAAATCTCCTTTTCCCCTGGTGGCCATCGGATGGCCCCCTCTGTAAGAGGGTGGAGGGGATGGTGGAAAAGGAGGAGATGTCGGAAGAGTCGGATATAACGGTGGTGTAACAACAGTATTTGTGGATGCCATCTCCAACGCATTTTCTCTTTCTACTTTCAACTCCAATGCATTCTCTCTTTCTACTTTCCGTTTTCCCCCTGTCAGTATACCTACCGGACCCGATTCGTCATCTTCTTTCCTGTGAAACATAACGTCTCCCTCACTTCTTTCACTTGCACAATCCCCTCTTTTCACTTTCTCTAAACCCCTCTTTACTTTCACTTTCCGCCTCTTTTCAGCCAAAGACACCCAGAAATCAATGTCTCCAAACCCATCCTTATCCATTTTCGTTTTGTCATTCTTGCACATCGATCTAATATCATCCTGCAGGCGCATCAACGTTTGTATATTCAGCTGCCCAGCGAAATTGTATTTTTCTATCCACGTATCTAAATGTTTTATCTTCGAAGGACATTGGCTCTCTACGAATCTCCAGTCCTTACATGTTAACTGCGTTTTGGGATCACCTCTCTCCACTGTCTTACTATAATGAACCCCCATTGCGAATTAGGAGGTGGAACTTTGGGAATTTGGATAATTTGGAATTTATTTTTCAGAGTCAGCGATTTACCTAGGGTAACTAGGCTGACTGTTCCCTTGAACAGGGTGGCAATTTCTCCGACTGAGGTAATTTCCAACCTTCTACCACCAAGGTGGCGGGAAATTCTTGCCTCTGCTTCCTCAGACAGTTGCCACAACAAATGTCCTGTTCAGATGAGGTAGCGAACCTCCACTCACACAGTTACACAGTCACACATTTATGCGCATTTAATTTGGTTTTATACTATTACCTTGACCAGAGGTAACGCACTATATAGAAATTATTATTATAAATGTCCCCACTGTGGGACGAATAAAGGATATCTTCTCTTATTTATACCCGGGGTTTGACACACATTATTTACACACGGAGTTTAAGCACGTGCAGGACACCGTCGCCCTCACCAGTTTAGAGACTTGCACGGTCTGTATGCCTGATAGGGACTAGTATGGCTCAGGGCTTTGCGGCGCGCAAACACTCAATCACCGTTGAAAGAGTTCCTTCTCAACAAACCCCTCTCAGGCTCACACAGGGTCTCGAACCAAGCGTTCGAACCAAACTACAACACCTGCCCTGAGAGTGTTTCAATTGAAAACAGGTTTAAAGACCCCGACCTCTGTCTTTACAAACCCGGCGCGCAAACACTCCTCGAGTGTCGATGCGGAGTTTAAGTACGTACAGGACACCGCCGCCCTACTTACCAAGAGTAGTCCTCTCTCCTCTGGGATTCGCTTCAACCCTCAGCCCCCAGACGAGGAGTCGAAATCCAGTCCCAGAAAAGGGTGTCTTTGCCGTGGCCACGGTCTTCCTGGTCCTCGACTCAGCCTCTGGAGGCGTCAGGTCTGTTGCGATCCCGGACGAGCCCCCAAAAATGTCAGGTTAGTCCAAATTGACACTCAAGAATAACCAAAAGGAGGAGACAGGAGACTCGATTCTGGTACCAGGAGGGAACGAGGAGAGCGTTCGGTTTCAGTTCTCCACACGGAACCCTAACGATCTCCCCCTTCACCCCCTCATTTATTGGGAAAAGCTACTACATAGGTGTGTCCAACCTAAAGGGTGGGGGCTGTTGAACACACTCTGAACTTGTTTGACTATGTGTGTGTATGTGAGTGCAAGTTACGTACATGTGTGCAAATAGACATAAACATCCCGTTGCAGCTGGTGTTGATGGCTCCATTCACGGTTCAGCCTTGCTCGCTGTTTAGTCTTAACAGTTATCTCTTCCCAGCCACGTCCTCGGAAAGGTGGTTGCGACCCTAACTTCTCACATAGTACAGCAAGCAAAAGTGAGCACATAATGAAGAGCATATAATGATTATAGATGTGAGTAAATAATAAAGGATAAATCTTTATTGAAAGCATAAGCGTTCTTCATTGCAGGCAGAGCAAACTAATGATTGGAAGCATAAGCGTTCTTCTTTGCAAGCAAAATCAAACTATACTGACAGGCGGAAGCATTCTTCATTGCGAGCATAAAATGACGACACGAGAATCAACCAAATAATACGTGAATGTATGATTACTAAAAATAATAAATCCAACACTTTGGAACAGAATCACTCAACCTCCTGATTCCCTACCACCTCACCTTTACTCTCGTGACACCTACAACGCACTTCTCTTTTTCAATGAAAAAATCAACAGAATCCACCAGCATCTGGGCTCCTCTGTACCTTTCCCCTCCTCTAACCTTCTCACCCCTTGCAAACTGTTCTCTTCTTTTGAACTCCCCCATCTCTCATTAATTTCAGACCTCATCATTAAATCCAAGACTTCCTCCTGTCAGCTCGATCCCCTCCCCACAGTTCTGGTCAAATCCTGCCTACCCTCTCTGCTTCCCTTCATCTCAGCCATTATCCATTCCTCTCTGTTGACTGGAATTGTTCCTGTGCTCTTCAAAACTGCAGCAGTCACCCCAATCCTGAAAAAACTGGTTCAGATCCCAATGACTTCAATAACCTACGCCCCATTTCGCATCTTCCCTTCATCTCGAAAATTCTGGAGAAAACTGTCGCCTCTCAGCTCCACTCCCACCTCACCGACAATAGTCTTTATGAACAATTCCAGTCCGGCTTCCGTCCCCGTCACAGTACTGAAACAGCCCTCATAAAAATCACAAACGATCTTCTCATGGCAGCAGACTCTGGCCTTATCTCCATCCTCAACCTCCCTGACCTGAGTGCAGCCTTCGACACAATCTCTCACCCCATCCTCCTCAATAGACTCTCTAACATAGGCATCACCAACACCCCTCTACGCTCATATCTCACTGGCCGCTCTCAGTTCATTCAACTTGATTCTTTTACTTCACAATCCCTCCCCGTTTCTTCTGGTGTTTCCCAGGGTTCTGTCCTCGGTCCGCACCTCTTCATTGTCTACCTCCTTCCGCTCAGAAACATTTTCCACCAAATTTGGCTTACACTTTCACTGCTTTGCGGATGACACCCAGCTCTATCTCTCCAGCAAACCCGCCGCTTCTCTCCCACCCTCATCCCTCTCTCACTGTCTCTCAGAAATCAAATCTTGGTTCACCCACAATTTCCTCAAGCTTAACAGCAATAAAACTGAACTCCTACTCGTCGGTACCAAATTCACTCTAAACAAAGCCGACAGTTTCTCCCTCACAATTGATAATGCCACTATATCTCCTTCCCCCCAGGTGAAGAGTCTGGGTGTCATCCTTGACAGTTCACTATCCTTTCACTCCCACATCAATAACATTACGCTCATTTCCACCTTCGCAATATAAACCGCCTCCGTCCCTCACTCACTCCGCACACCACCGCTATCCTTGTTCAGTCTCATCACTTCCCGTATTAACTACTGCAACTCACTCCTCTTCGGTGTCCATCAAAAATTCCTCCATAAACTTCAACTTGTTCAGAATTCAGCAGCCCGGATAATCACGAGAACCCCCTCCTTCCATCATATCACCCCCATCCTCCGACAGCTCCACTGGCTTCCTGTCAAACTTAGAATCAACTTCAAATTACTTCTCTATACATTCAAAGCCATCCATAACCTTGCACCCCCCTATCTGTCAGATCTTCTTCAAATCTCCATTCCCTCTCGCTCACTCAGGTCCTCATCCTCCCTCCACCTTTTTCTACCCTCTGCCCGTCTCAGTACAATGGGGTACAGAGCCTTCAGTCGCTTCAGTCGCAAGTGGTATGATAGCATTCTTTTATACATGTCCTCGGCTAGGCCTCAGCTTCAAAATCAGTCCTTGGTCCTTGGCCTCGGAGGCAAGTCCTCGGTCCTTGGCCTTGCCTCGGAAAATTTTCCAAGTCCTTGGCCTTGGCCTCGGGTTGCCGGTCCTTGGACACAACACTGATGAAGAGGGGGGAGAGAGGAGACAGTGCGGAGGGTGTGAAAGGTGGGTGACAAAAGCAAACTATGCCAGACACGTGAGAGAGTGTGAAAGAGTGATTACGGATTTTTTCAAACAATCATAAAAAATCTATACAGTATATATATATATATATATATATATATATATATATATATATATATATATATATATATATATATATATACTAGCTGGTTCGCCGCCCTCCGGGCGGCTCATCAGCTAGTTCCTGCGGAAGGCTGGTAAAGTGGGCCTTCGGTCCACAAAAGTGTTGTTGCTTGGTTCAACTTTTTGTTCATCTTCATTGCTTATCGCGAAAATAAAAAGATGTTTAGCTCTCCTAAATAACTAACAATTTCATTGCAATGCTTGTGGGTAGACAACATTTTTTCGCTAAGATGCCCGCGCGATCGTAGTGAGCCACTGCCTGAGCGGCGCAGTGGCGGCGCGCAGCGGCGGGGTGAAGTAGGTACGTTTTGAAAAGGGACAGACGGAAGGACAGACCGCGTGCGGGACGACGCGCAATATATATATAGATAGACTTATTAGAACAAAAGCAGGTCTCTTTTAATTGTCTCATCCTTAATTGTCTGAACAACCTTAACTGACTAATCATAAATACGTCTGCTGCATGCCTGCGGGATCACTGCCGTGTGTGTGTGTGTGTGTGTGTGTGTGTGTGTGTGTGTGTGTGTGTGTGTGTGTGTGTGTGTGTGTGTGTGTGTGTGTGTGTGCGTGTGTGTGTGTGTGTGTGTGTGTGTATGTGTGTGTGTGCGTGTGTGTGTGTGTGTGTGTGTGTGTGTATGTGTGTGTGTTTGAGCGCTCTGCTCAAGCGCAAATGCCCACGGGCAATTATTTTAAAATATATATGTTAATTGGTCGCTACTTCGCAGATTTACTAAATCTCAATTTACAAATTGTTTATTCCCACTTTGTGACCGAGTCTAGCCTTCTTCTATGTGTTCTCCCCCTTGCTTTGACGTGATAATTGTGGATTTCAAAAGCCCTCCGCCCAGACGACCGACATCTTTGCGCACAGGCTTTTGGGGGCACTGGATACGCACCCAAATGTCTGAAGATGCCCAAATTAAATGAAACTTTAAACACTATACCATTTTGCTCATAGATTTCTCTATCAATCATTCATCAGAATGCAAGAGCATGGATGTGGGCTGGGGCACGCCAGCATTGGTGTGGTGGGATTTCTGTAGTCTGAGTAAAAAAATCCTTTCACTTGGCGTGCTTGCCACAGGGGCAGTAATGTACAGGTAGTGATGGGTCCATGAGGCCTCATGAGGCGTGTCGACACAATGACACACTGTGTTGAGACTGTACTGATACTGTGTTGCTGACCACTGCCACCTGCTGGACCTTCAAAATCCCTGCAGCCAACCCACTTGACAGACTGAACAAACTGATTTGATGAAGACGTGTAAACAATGCACTACCCACAATAGCCACAAGCTTATGCTGTTTATATTGTTTATATTGTCTATACTGTTCAGATTACATGTCTTTTTTTATACAGTGGCGCTGCTATCCTATTCTTGACTGTGTGTGTTTAATGCACAGCATGTTTGCATGCATGTATGCACTGAGGATTGAAAGGAAGATATTTCATCTATGCTGCATGTCATACATAAAGCATATTTGACAATAAAGATGGCATTGACCCATGACAATATCATTCACATCCATGCATTCTTATTGTATCATTCAATGTGTTTCAATAATGTGAAAATCATGTGAATGAGGATGCTTGTGGGCTTTGTCTTTACAAATTTTGATTTAGAAAAATAAGATGCTCCAATATTTTAAATGTCTGTTGCATTTAATGCATGCTATTTCCCCTGTTGTGGAGAACACACACACACACACAATGGAATAAGACATGTCAAAAATCCGAGAGACACTTGGAGAGACAAGGAGATTTTAATAAATATCTTACTCTCCAAAAGGAGATCAAAATGGCTCTACACGGCGGACTATTTGTATTTTTCCGGAAGCTGCTCCATAATATGCCCGTACTGTAGCAACGTCATTCGAGTGAAGCGCGTCTCAGCAGTTGATAGTCTGTTGCTCTCTGCTGTGAGCACGTGAGCGCGAGTACGTACTTGTGGCGCCGACCCAACCCACGCCACATATTAAGCTTTGAACTACGACAACAGCAGACAAGGTTTACGTTTTATGTGACTTTTAAGAGCAATGTGGCAGAGTTATCAAAAATGTGGTGTGCTCACTCGCAGTCACTTATAGGCGGGACCTCTCAATCAACTGGAGTATGACGTACAGTACAAACGTTCATAAAGCACTTCTCATATAATAATAGCCTATTATATGACAGCCGACATGAGGCTCGAAGTCAGACGGACACATTTTTTCTGATAATCAGTGTGTTTTCCGTATTGCCCAAACTTATATTTTTATTCGAGCGAGGGTGACGTCTGGCTTGTTTCGGCAATCGGCATCGTGTCGCCAGATGCACTTCCTTAGATACACTGTGCGGGCTTTTGCTGCGTCAACGCCCCCTGCACTGAGTCGACGCCCCCTGGACTAAGTGGCGCAGCTTGGACTGTGTCTAAACTGCACCGGTGCAGTTCACGTGTCAATTAGCAGCCTGGACTGTGTCAACGCAGCCGATGTGTCAATTAGCAGCCTGGACTGTGTCAACGCAGCCGATGTGTCAATTAGCAGCCTGGACTGTGTAAACGCAGCCGATGCAGTCTAAACTGCCCCGGTGCAGTTCACGTGTCAATCACGTGACGTAATCAAGCAGCACATGCACCGACACGTGGCTTGCTCTGTGAGCGTCAACGCATCGGTGTCGCTGGACCCATCACTAAAACGTACTACTAGTTGTAGTAGTGGTAATTATGATGATGTCATGTTACATACTTTAGCCTTCAAAATTCTCCAAAACAATTGATAGTCTTGTATAATTTTGAACTCTACATAATTTGAATTTGTATTATGTGAGTTAATTGAATTGTTTGTTTTGTTTTGTTAGGTGAACTGGAGTTAAGGTACAAGTTGCACAACAGCAGAGATGTGGAAGTGTTTGGAAGCAATGTCATGAACCTGGCAGATGGAGACTTGCATGTGGTGGCCATTAAGAGGCACAAAGACTCAATTTCCATTCAGGTGCACGAAGTTACTGCCCATAAATTATCTGAACAAATGACTCACATCCATATTCAGTAACTTAACTCTTTCTCATTGTTTCTGTTATTGTGCTTAGTTTAAAAAACATACAGGAAAATGCATTCTTGTCTTCCCATTACATTTTTTTTTAACTACAGTCTTTTCAAGCTTCGTGAGACAACATTTTGCGGTTAAATAATGAGTCATTGTTTTCCAGGTTGACAAGAACGACACTGAGCACTTCATCTTGACATCTGATGTAGAATTCAACAGCATCAACTCGATTCTTCTGGGACGAGCACGCGGTAAGCGATGCAGTCTTGTTCATGTTTTGCAACATGGGTTGTTGCCTTCCACAGAAACTAGAACAGAAATCATGACAGGTCTCTGTTATCTTTTATCAGCAAGGATAAAGGCCTCATACAGTCATCACAGCAGGAGCTTTTAACACGTTCATGGTCATATAAGGAGCACTTTGCTCCAAAAATATGACATAAGAAACCAAAGACATCACTGAAAATGGAGCCACCCCCTTACATTAATGATGTTTTGAAATGACCTTTAAAGTACTTTAAGCCACGTGGGCGAGTGAAATGATGTACACTGGTACGACAGCACTGTTATTGTTTCATTAATGCAAAAGTTCAGACACAGTCTGTATGTCTGTGACCCTTTGTCTGGTATTTTAGTGTTGAGCGTCAGTATCTATCAGAATCAAAGATTTAAAAGATTTACCACTTGCACAGATTGCCCCAAAAGGTTTTGCAGGGCATGCATCCGCTCTTATGGGTATTCGGAGATCGAGGGAAGCTCTGTGCTACTCGTGCCACAGCAGCTAGCTAGCAATAAGTTTCAGCTTGCTACTTGTGCGCCGAAACACATTGCTGAGTCGCTCCAAAGCAGTGGTTCTTAACCTGGGTTCGATGGAACCCGAAAAGGTTCGGTGAATTGGCCTCAAGGGTTAAACGGAGAATCTGCCATGGAGGTTAAGACACACCCGACTCAACAGTTCAAAGAGAGCACTTTTAAGTCTTAACAACAAAGCAGTTCCTTCCCTCATCTGCCCGTCATGGAAACCACGATTGACCTTCAGAAAATTTAGCATGACATGAATATGGAGAAAGAAATGGCCAAAATCCCATGGCTTACTACAATTCGGACAAACAGTGCTGTCATAACTGCTGAGAACATAGTGTATGAGTTAGTGTACAATATTTTACGTGACCAAGCTGTACTCAGCAAAAATTTAAAACAAGTCACTGTATCATGCAATCTTTTATCCCCCTTGTCCATTTTGTTTCTGTTTTTTGTTTTTTGTTTTTATCTGTGTGTTGGTGTCTTCAGGAGCTGATATGTTTGACATGGAGCTGGCCAGGGTGGGCGCTCTTGGCTTCACCGGTTGTTTGTCAGCAGTGTACTTTAACTCCATCAGTCCTCTGAAAGCAGCTCTTCTCCATCCTGACCGCAATATCGCCATCACAGGCCCACTAACACAGTCAAATTGTGGTTCTCTATCCTCTGCTAATCCCCAATTATCAGTAACAACACATTTTTTACCAGGTATGTGAAACATAAATTATCTTTGTGCAACCCACAGTTGTTTTTTTGTATGTACCTGTGACCCCACCTCTCCCATTCTAGGAATGTAAAGCATATTACTTTTGTTACTGTATGATATCCATAGCGCACCCCTATACCGTGTCACAGAACATCCAGTTTTACAAGTGGATATATGAATGGATGGAAAACTCTATATGGTGATCTAACATTGGGAGTATCTTTCCCTGCTATCATTCTTCATACTTAGTGACTTCACCATCTTTTCCTCATTGTTCTCTGAAGAGGTGGGAATTCCGTCAGAGCTAACAGAAGGTCCCTCAATCCGTCACTGATGCCCTTTTTGCTGACGAATAATAATAATAATAATAATAATAATAACATAAAAGAAACAATGATCGACTAAGCACTGATGGAAGTTGGTTTTCATCTGTCAATGTAATCAGCACGAATCGTGTCAGTACTGACCTCTTCACTGATGAGTGACAGAAACACATGCACTCTGTCTCACGTGTCTGTTATATATATATATATATATATATATATATATATATATATATATATATATATATATATATATATATATAATAAAATAAAAATCCTCGTCTCACCCCCCCTCGGGTGGTGTCCGTCCCTCATTCAGCTCGAGGTTGCCATTGGCTTGTGGTATACCGAGGTACTTGTAACTATCCTCAATGTCTGCTATTGTTCCTTCAGGGAGTGAGAGCCCTTCAGTGCAGACTACCTTTCCTCTCTTAGTCACCATCCGACTACATTTCTCAAGCCCGAATGACGTCCCGATGTCGCTGCTGTAGATCCTGGTCGTGTGGATCAGGAGTCTATGTCCCTTTCGCTCTTAGCATACAGCTTTATGTCATCCATGTAGAGGAGGTGACTGATTGTAGCTCCATTTCTGAGGCGGTATCCATAGCCTTTCTTGGTGATTACTTGGCTTAGGGGGTTCAGTCCTATGCAGAACAGCAGTGGGGAGAGTGCATCACCTTGGTATGTGCCACATTTGATGGACACTTGAGTTAGTGGCTTGCCATTGGCTTCAAGTGTGGTTTTCCACATCCTCATCGAGTTCGCAACGAAGGCTCTTACGGTCCTGTTCACCTTATACAGCCCCAAGCATTCAGTGATCCATGTATGTGGCATCGAGTCATAGGCTTTCTTGTAATCAATCCAGGCTGTGCACAGGTTGGTACGTCGGGACCTGCAGTCTTGTGCGACTGTTCTGTCAACCAGGAGCTGATGTATGGCTATACCAATGCTCTTCTGTGCTTCGCTCATGTATTGATCCATGTGTCCACTTATCTTAGCCGCAATGATGCCTGACATGAGCTTCCATGTTGTGGAGAGACAGGTTATTGGCCGATAGTTGGATGGGACCGCACCCTTTGAGGGATCCTTCATGATCAGGATCGTTCGCCCTTCGGTTAGCCATCCTGGGTGAGTGCCATCCCTCAGCAGCTGGTTCATTTGTGCTGCTAGGCGCTCATGGAGTGCTGTGAGTTTCTTTAGCCAGTAGGTGTGGACCATGTCCGGGCCTGGTGCTGTCCAGTTCTTCATATCTGAGACTCTTTCCTGTATGTCTGCCACTGTTATGGTAACTGGGTTCTGTTCAGGGGGGTTGCTGTGCTCCTCTCTCAGGGTCACAAGCGATTGTGCACTGCTGTTATGTGCAACCTCCTTCTCCCATGTCTTTCCAGTACCTTTCAGTTTCCAGTCTTGGTGGGTCAGCTCTGTTGTTAGGACCCTGCCACTGAGCGTACACTTTCGCAGGTTGTGTTGCGAACAGCCTGTTTATTCGTTTGGCCTCATTCTCTTTCGTGTACCGCTTTAGGCGGCTGGACAAGGCTTGGAGCCTTTGTTTGACAGTTTCGAGTGCTTCAGGTATGGTCATCTGGATGTACCTCTCGGGTATCGGCCTTTTTATCACACCTCTCTGGGCCTCCGTCAATTGACTCACATCTTTCCGGGCCGCCTTGATTTTAGCCTCTAACAGTCTTTTCCATGGTGGGTAACGTATCTCATGCCTTCCATGGTTGCTCTTATAGCCAAGCATCTCAAGGATCACTGATGCTGAAGCGTATATCAGCTCATTGGTTTCCGTGATCGTTACGGTAGGGATCGCCCTCAGTGCTGCATTCACATTTTCCATTAGACTTTCAGGTGGTACTTCACATAGCCGTTGTAATCGGTTTCGAGTTTGCCCAGCTTTCATTCTCGACATGATCTCAGCTTTCAGGTCAGTTGCTGCCTCGCTCAGCATTTCACTCATTGGGGCTGGCCTCCCAATCTCATCATCTGCATTCATTGGGGCTTGCCGCCCAATCGCTGGTATGACCTCCTCCTCTGATCTGGCAGCCTGGGGCCCTTCACCATGGAACCTGCGTTGTACCTCATCAATCTCAAGTTGTGACAGCAGTTGCCGTTTGTGGATATTGGAACACTGAGTTACTAGTTGTTTCGTGGTCAACCGTGACTGTGGGTTTCGAAGTAACCATTCAGCCCACATTCTCTGCATGTAACCCCTCTGGCTAGGGTTGCTTGAGTAGTAGCATTCCAACAGAGCCATGTTATCACCTCTCGCCCATCTCCGCTTTGTTCCAGTAGCCCATTTTTCATCAAGGTGCTCTGGTTCCCCAGCACCTGACGCAGACCTTGTTTGGCCGGGCGACGTCTGAGCCGGCATGTCATTCGTTTTATTGTCTCTCATCATTGTATGAGGTAGGCATTAGCGTGAAGGATCTTGCCCAAGGACCCACACTGGATGGTGTTATGTGCTCATTTTTTGCCCCAAGCGGGATTCGAACCACCGTCTCCCATATACCAAACCGATGCCTTACCAACTGAGCCTATCCAGCCGCTATATATATATATATATATATATATATATATATATATATATATATATATATATATACAAGAAAGAGAAAGAAACACTTGCCAAGTTGAGCAAATGTGCCGTACCATTGACAAAACCCACCTACACTCTGCAATCACTCTGCGATACGCCGCTCCACGACGCCTCGGCGCTGAACCCATTCACCTGCACTGAAGTCAAGCGCATGAGCCACAAATTCATAGTGCACAATTATTAGTTGAGTGCCCTGAGTAAGGAAACATTTTACCACATTATAGCATAGCATAGCATAGCATAGCATATGCCCATGGCTCCACTCACCTCTCGATTTGACTGCATCAGCTGCTACCCCTTGGCAGAAAAACATCAGAGAACCAGAAGGAAGAATCACCAAACTTTATCAAATCCAGGAAGCCCAAAAACAAATGGATACCATGATCTTCGGGCAAGCTCATTCCAACAACACCAATCACTACATCACTTCACCCTGTCCGCTTGCCGCTACGCTTGCTATTCCTGCTCCGGTTATGGTCAGGGCCAGGTCGAAAACAATTGTCAGCTATACTCCATCGCATCACCTTGGTCTCTTGTCCGCTCTTGCAGCACGAGAGCAAATCGCTCATCTCATACATATCCACATTGGAACATCCATCTGGAAAATAAATACGGTATCCTGGACATGCACGACTACCCTCTCCTGTCCGCAAACTCCCAGTCTCATCCCCTCCACATGAGCAACCCCCAGCTGCCTCTGCTCCCTTATTATATGTACTTCCTCAGGCTGCTGAGGAAGCATGGCCTGCCACAGGAGGTGCTATGTAAGTTCTACACGGCAGTCATCGAATCAATCCTGTGTTCTTCCATCACGGTTTGGTTTGGGGCCGCCACAAAAAAGGGCAAAATCCAACTTCAACGGACAGTTAGGACGGCAGAAAAAAAATCATTGGCACCGCCCTGGCACTCTTGAGGACTTGCACACTGAAAGAATCAAAACAAGGGCACGGAAAATCCTACTGGATCCCCCGCACCCTGCCCACCACCTTTTCCCGCTACTCCCCTCAGGCAGGCGCTACAGATCCATGCGCACCAAATCCAGCAGACACTTAAACAGCTTCTTCCCTCTAGCCATTAACTCCCTAAACAGTCACTGACGTAGTCACTCTTCTTGTACAACAAATACTGCTACTGGTTACTCTAAAATGGTTCAATGATTTTCTGCACCAACTGTACAACTGTTATAGTATTGTATTCTACCACTGATCACTTTAGCTCTGCTTGATACTTTGCACATTGTCTCACAGTTGTCACTGTGTGGTACCACCGCACTACGGTTCACTTACATTACGAAATGTCCTTCCATACCTATTTGTCATGTCCTTGTTTATAATGTAATACTACTATACAGCGTGTTATATACCGGAGACAAATTCCTTGTCTGTTCTACATACTTGGCCAATAAAGATGATTCTGATTCTGAGATACAGTATAAATGCATACACACACACACATCTTGTGTGTAAATTAATGTACCGGTATCTGGCTCAACTTTAAGGCCCAAAGTATTCGGTATGACCTGTAGCTGTTGAGGCATCTGAAGTGCCACTCTTATTTTCAAGCTCATTTGTTGATTTGGTCCCCACGATTATTTTGTTGACTACACCATGGGATGTCAAACTCATTCATGGCGCGGGCCTTATTTTAGTCAATGTTTCACTTGGAGAGCCGTTATGACTGAAACCATATAAAGTAGTCAACTCAACTCTGCATTTTAGAGTTTTTTCAAGATCCTATTATTTGTTTTCAAATCTTTAAATGACCTCTCGCCACCTTATCTCTCTGAGCTTACCTCTCTGGTCTGCGGACCAGGCATTATTAGAAGTATCAAGAAATAAACGGAGGCTCAGAGGGGATCGAGCCTTTTCCGTTGTTGGTCCCTCTCTCTGGAATGACCTCCCACGAACCATTCGGCAAGCCCCCTGTTACTGCCCATCTTTAAAACCCGACTCATAACTCACTTGTATTCTTTGGCATTTGACTCAGCATGACTCAGATTTGATCTTAGTTTTACTGTTTGGTGCCTTCGACCATCTTTGTTTCTGATTTATTACTTTATTGCTGTTTATATGTTAGTTGCTCCATGTACAGCACTTTGTATGCAGCGATGGCTGTTTGAAAGTGCTCTATAAATACAGTTGAGTTGTGTTGAGTTGAGCCATTATGACTGAACCATTATAAGGAGGTCAAGAATAACTGTTGATTCAACTATTGTTGTTTGTAAGTTTCTATCATGAAGGTTTGGTAACAAGAAAATGCTAAGAATATATCTCTTATTTATTACATGTGAGAATTGAACATTTTGGTAGACATTTCAGAACGGATCATGGAAGTTGACATGTTTGTGCTGCTTTCGCGGGTGACATAAAATGATATGGCGGGCCAGATCTGGCCCCCGGGTCTTGAGGTTGACACCTGCGGACTCCACTAATTAGATGTATGACAACTAAATCAGGAGGTCTATGATTCATTGGTACCTCACCCAATGTAATTAGTTATATTATTTAAGTTGGATCCCTGTTTTATCCTGTAATTTATCTGTCTGTGATTGTGAGAATTAAATTATATTCAGTAGTAACCACCAGCCCAATTTGAACTGTTTATCCTGACTAGGAGTCCGGGTGGGCCAAAGCCTGTCCCAGCTGTCTCTGTGGGTGAGGTAGGGTACACCCTGAAGTGGTTGCCAGCCAATTTCAGGGCATAAAAATAGACAAACAAGCAATCAATCACTCCATCATAAAGTATTTCTGTGTACAATATAGTGTCAACGATAATACTTTCAGTAAGCTGCAAATGTGGTTCACTTTTTTGGCTTAATTTTCTTTTTTACATTGTTTCCAGACCCACCTGCTTCACTGGATCCAAGTCAACCCTTAGTCAAAACCATCAGGAGTGACTCAGCTCTAATTGGAGGTACCAGATCAGATTATTATTGTGATTACAATCTAATTTCAGGGGGATGAATTGCTTATCACATAAAAAATAAAATATGTACTGGTAGTTAGGTTCATTTTTTTGGATAATGACAGAATTTTATGATTTTAATGGAGTATAACCACCACAATACATCAAGCATGACCGCCAACAAACATAATTGAAATGTACATTTAACATTTTTTTTAAACAGGGCATTCACCATTTTGGATTTTAAACCATTGTCAGTTGAACACATCCAATTTCAGGGCCAACAACTATTTAAAATTGTAATCATAACTATAATTCTGGAATGGTACTGGTACACATGGTACGTTCAGTATCATGGTTCAATACATTTTCACAATGTTTTTGTCTGCAAAATCTGCATCTCACAAGGTACTGAATAAAAGTGCCTCTTCTCCCTGAAATAATTGTATTCATGAGAGAATGCAGAAGTATAAAACACCTACCGTATTTTTCGGACTACACGTCAGCTACTTTTTTTCCTACGCTTTAAACCCTGCAGCTTTTAACGTGACATGCTTCATTTTTTAATGTTTTTACTTACGGGCTTCGAGCCGCTATTAGATTTACCCATCGTCAAATCACACTGACCAATGAAAATTACCAAACAAGTCACAGAGAGTAGTGCAATGAAACTGTGGTTGGAGTACGTAGGTTTATATGCATCACAGTGCATGGGCTGTCCGAGCACTTGAAAAGAAGAATCTGAGTTTAGTTTAATGAGCAAAGGGAGCGAGTGCCATAAACGCAGCCATCTCCTCAGTACGATGGCTGTCTCTCTGTTGTATGGCAACTGACTCCCACAATTGCTGGCAACATATGGCAGGCACAATCCCCGGAGGAAAGCCACTCCAGCTACCTGCATCTCAAATGAGTTTCCAAAAGCTGCACTACCGCATGACTGTACAAGGTCATCTGCAAATTTGTGACTGAGAAAGCTACTGTGATGCTACTGTGTAACTAGCTGTGATCAGCAATGCTTTTTGTAGAGAGGTGGAGGGTTATCTACTGGTGTGTAAGGTAAGTAGTTTTTTTGTGTGACCTCTTTCTTTGCAAATATGACGTTGTGACATGGGGACATGAGGCTAATAATATGAAGCGGCCAATATTTGTACAAATTTGGTTTAATGGCTGATTAAGATGGTTTAATCAGGTGCATTAAATTTGAAACCACAGAAAGGAGACTATCAGCTGCTCTTCAACATCTAACAGAGTATTATAAACAAAACTCACTTAATGCCAATCTAGGAAAGACGCAGGTGTGTGTATTTCACCTCAATAACCACCAGGCAAATAGAAAATTAAGCATCCACTGGAATAATGAGAGACTTGAGCATGTTGACTATCCCGTCTATCTTGGAGTCACATTAGATCGAACGCTCTCCTTCGCAGAACATGTAAGGAAACTCAAGACAAAAGTCGCCACAAGAAACAACCTCTTAGCTAAACTTGCTAACTCTAACTGGGGAACAGATCCTAAAACTCTGAGAACAACAGCTCTAGCACTATGCTACTCTACTGCTGAATATTGCTCAGCAGCATGGGCAAGATCGTGTCATGCTCACAAAATAGATCCTGAGCTGAACAACACGTGCAGAATAATTACTGGCACACTGAAACCAACACTACTGCCAGCACCCTACAGATTGGCGGGCATCGCACCACTACACATACATAGAGACATTCATGCAAGGACACAAAAGCATAGTCAAGAAAATGACACAAGACACCCCCTCTATGGTCATAGTAATAATAATAATAATAATAATACGTTTTATTTATAAGCGCCTTTCAAGACACCCAAGGACACTTTACAATAACAAAATACACAAAACAATACGATACGGGCTGAGCAGCGACTCAATAAGAAGACTGAAGTCCAGAAAGAGCTTATGACCGTCCAAAGTTTAGATCCTGAGCAGTCAATAAACCACAGGCTCGAAAAATGGAGAGAATGGGACAGCTCTGCACTAAATGGTGCAATCCAAAGCCCAAACGAACATCTTCCAAGTGGAACTGCCCTCTCAAGAAAGAACTGGGTGACATTAAATAGAGCAAGAACCAGAGTAGGCAGGACTAGGAATAACACCTATAAATGGGGACTCTCACTCAGCAGTGAGTGTCCGTGTGGCCACCCAGTACAAACAATGGAGCACATTCTTCGGGATTGTGAACTGGGGACCACCTGCACAGATCAAGATCTCTTAGACACTAGTGATGCTGCCAAGCAATGGGTCCAGTACTGGCGCGACAAGATATGATGATGATCAGGTGCATTTTTGTAAAGTTAGGTGGGGTGGGCTGACAAGGTGGCAAGCCACGGACATGTGGTGTTGGACACCAGAAGGAGCAAAGTTGTAGATTGTAGATTTCCACCGGTACTTGGTAGCGAACAGAAACAAACTCAGCTTTACCATGCATTACTTAAAGGAGCACCTCGGCCTGAGTACACACGACAGAGTCTGTGACAAAAGGTGTAGTGGAAAGGTCAACGGAGAAATGACTTATTGAAAAACTACTTGTGTGACAGTTCAATAATGAATATGTCACTGAAGTTAGATCCAAATTCACAAAAACCCTTCAATAGTTTGGTGAATGTTTTGGTTACAGTAAATGTGTACAGTATGATATTTTATACATCATTAGGCTCACTTGGAGAATTCATCTCACATCCACCTCAACAGAAATGGCATTTTCTTGACCATGCTCAGAATACAAATTGCCGCTTTATCCTCACAACAAAATTGCTGATTGATTCTTGGTAGGCTACTTTTATTCCTGTTCACCGCATGCCGCTGTTTGTAGGTGTTATCGCAGTGGTCATCTTCATCACTGTGTCTGCCCTGGCCATCATCATCGGAATCACCTGCAGCAGACTTGAGAGGCATCGGAACAGAGATGTGAAAGCGTCACAGCCCGACGTTATCAACGATGTCCACTTAAGTGATGAGCTTAATTATCAGAGTGCTCGGGGTGACAACCAAAAGGAGTTTTTCATATAAAGTGAGTCACCCTCATCTGGATGTCCTTTTTGAGAGACAGCATCTTGGAGCCATGGGTCTATTTTTTTTCCATTTTGATTTGTAAATATTGTACGTGTTGTACAATATTTACCATATATATATATATATATATATATATATATATATATATAACCATATATGTGAATTGTCAGCACTCAGCAGTATTCTGATTGTGTTTGTGTGCGTGCATGCGTGAGTGTGTGCGCGCAAGCGCAAGTATTTATTTAATCATTTATACTACCCTTCAAATCACCTAAAATTGCCTGGGGGGATTTTTTTTTTAGTTTGTTTTGTTTTTAAATAAAAGCACAAGTGTGTACAGTTATATCATTCCAAATATCCTTATACACTGTTTTATCAATGACAATAACATGATAAGAAATACAGTTCTAGGCATTGTTTGTGTTTTTTTAAAAATAAACAAGTATTTATTTCTTTTAAAACATTTTTGATAGACCCCAAACTTTTGAACAGTAATGTATGTGTGTGCGTGTGTGTGTGTGTGTGTGTGTGTGTGTGTGTGTGTGTGTGTGTGTGTGTGTGTGTGTACAGTATGTTTGTGTGCAGTGTTTATATAAACTTGTCTTATTGTCTCCTTCACACTGTAAGGCACCAACTATCTTGCATATTGTATGAGATTATTCCAAAACAACTCTTAGTTATATAATGGGACGATTCAAATGTCTTTTTAATTAATCTTTAATCTGCAATCTGAATATGTGAAAGGCCTCTGGTCAGGACATGTGTTACTTCTACAGTGGAGATTCAGTCAGTTTGCAAGACACCTGTCAGTCATGGACTGACAGGTGTCTTGCAAACTGCACTAAGCAAGTTCAGAGGCAAGATTTAAACGCAGAACGTCATGACTGTGTTGCAGGTGTGCTAACCATATACAAGACTATGTATCGTATCGTGTGCCTTGGTTCTCTGTCATTATTTTAATACATATTGTGTCATACATACTTGTTTAATATTTTGTACAGATTTATGCATTTACATTTGTTATGACATCCTGGCTGTTGTGTTTCTTTCAAAAATAAAAGGCAGTAAGTAGTGTTGATGGTTTCGCTGTATTTTTTTTTAATAGTCTCTTGAATTCACGATACAATAAAGATGTGCAGAGGAAAATTGCAAATAAATAAAGAACGCCGGCCAGTTGTTTATTTTAGTTTGACTCATGCAGTGCTTGCACAAAGGATCTAGGCAAGAGCATATGCTAGCAATCACATCAAGAATGCGCTTTGTGCCACCGTCTATTCACCTTATTCATGAAGGCTGTCATGGAAAATCTTTGTGGGAGTGACTTCCTGTAAAACACCGGAAGCAGCGTTGACCCATTTGTTAAAACGTCTCTCGTTTCCCACTGTGGTTTATTTTCTAATGTTTTTTTGTTTACTTATCTAAACGATTAAAAGCCCTCCGTAGCATGTAAAAATGTCTTGTGCAGAACTCGTTGGCTGACTAACAACCAGAAGAAATTGAGTCTGTTTCTTCAAGAGTTATGTGTTGAACATGAACACAGGATGTGAGGACAATGTTGTTGTGATAATAGTCGGTACCAGCGGCTTGATAGCCATCTGGAATTTCGGTGCTCCCGAACTTTGACGATCATTTCGCCTGCATTGTTGTCGGAAATTATTAGATATGCAGGATTCAATATTCCAATGCCGTGTTATTTGAAGTTGAGTTTAATCAGGGGATAGTTGAATATTGATATTTCCAAACTACATCACAAGGACTCTGAATTCAGATCCGCTCATTTCTATAGGCCTCTGCAATATTTTTGTCACGTGAGGAGCGGAATTTGGACCCAGAAGCAGACAGTAACACAACAGTTAGTAACACAGACAGTAAGACTATTTGGAAAAATTCAAAATACAAAACTGAGCACAGGGATGAACGTAGGAGGGCACGGAAGGCTTCATGTTCTGACAACATGTAACTGAGTAGCTCAAGCTTATATATATAGAATAACAAGTCCAGCCCTGTGTGACCAAATAAAGGACTAACGCAACAAATAACTTCAAGGGAACAGTCTCAAACTTGGGTCTCAAACTGGAAAGATATTTTAAACTTGACCGGCAAATTGTTGTTGTTGTTAAATCCAGCTTCTTTCATCTTAGACAGCTGGCCAAAGTAAAACCTCTCCTCTCTCATGACCACTTTGAGACAGTAATTCATGCCTTCGTCGCATCCCGGCTCGATTACTGCGATGCACTTTACTTTGTAGTCAGCCAATCCTCCATGAAGCGCCACCAGCTGGTCCAGAATGCCGCTGCTCGCCTCTTGACTGGTACTCGTAAGAGGGAGCACACCTGCACTGGCTCCGTATACATTTTAGAGTTCTTTTCAAGATTCCTTTGTTTTCAAATCTTGAAATGACCTTGCGCCACTTTACCTCTCTGAGCTAATCCGGCCTTACACACCGCCTCAGGTCTGTGGACCAGACATTATTAGAGGTACTGTCAGGTCCATCAATTTGACATTCAGAAATAAAACACAAGGAGGAGACAAGAGACTCAATTCTGGTACCAGGGAGGAACGAGGAGAAAGAAGCGTTAGGTTTCAGTTCTCTGCACGCCACCCAAGGATATCCCCGCTCGCCCCCACATTTATTGAGAATCTACAGCAATACATGGGTGTGTCCAACCTAAAGGATGAGGGCTGTTGAAGACACACTGAAATTGTTTGACTATGTGTGTCTCTGTGAGTGAAAATTACAATTACAAAAACACCAAGTTGCAGCTGGTGTTGACAGTTCCGTTCACATCCGACCTTGCTCTTGTTTTGTCTTAATACTTATCTCTTCCCAGCCACTTTTTCGGAAAGGTGGTTGCGTCCCTCAACTGCCACACAGTGCAATAAGCATTCTTGTTTATAAATGTGAGTATATAATGATTAAAAGCATTATAGCTTTATGAAAAGCATAAACGTTCTTCATTGCAAGCATAATCAATTTATCATTGCAAGCATAATCCATTTAACATTAAAGGCATAATCAATCTATCATTAATAATAAGCAAATGTATGATGATCTCTTCCCAAACAACCATTGATCTCACAGCTGAACCTCGACATCATTGACCGCCGCCGTGCTGCTCGCCTGCGTGGTGATATCACAGAGTACCGGAGGCTCAATGCAGCACGTAATGCGGCAATTGCAACTGACAGGGAGAGATACTGGGGAGAAGAGGCCGAACGCATGGAATCAGCAGCACAGCGCAACGACCTTAGACAGGTCTTTCAAATGCTGCGCCAAGCCCGCATCGGACCACACATCAAGACTGCCCTCATGAAGGATGCCAGTGGAAATCGCATCACCACTGAAATAGACTGCCTTGAACTCTGGAAAGAGCACTTCAGCAACCTCCTTCATCACCCTACAGTTGTCACTGCTGCCAACTCTACCACCCCCAACCCAACTGCAAAACTGACCCAGTCACAATCGACGAGGTCAGAGCAGCAATAAAATCACTAAAAAATCACAAGGCCCCTGGAATCTGTGCCATCACCGCAGAGCTGCTCAAAGAAGGTGGTGACTCCATGGCCCAGTGGCTCACCCACATCATTAACCATGCGTGGGTGGCAGAACAGGCCCCCACAGACTGGACCTGAGGCATCATCCTGCCATTCTGGAAGCGGAAAGGCGACAAGCAACTCTGCAACAACTACAGAGGCATCTCACTGCTCTCCGTACCCGCAAAACTGTTCACCCGGATCCTTCTCACCCGTGCCCTTCCCGCCATTCGAAGCCATCGCTGCCCCCAACAAGCTGGCTTCATGCCCAACCGGTCCACCATAGATCACATCTCAGCAGTTAGACTAATTGTTGAGAAGGTTAGAGAGTTTCGGAAGGACCAACATCTTTTTATAGCCTTCATAGATCTCAAAGCTGCCTTTGATACAGTCGACCACCTCTCCCTTTGGAACATTCTGAAATACCTTGGAGTGCCACCCAAAATAACCACATTGTTCCAGCGACTCTACAACAACTCAGAGAGCTGTGTTCGTGTGAATGGGAAGGACTCAGAGTGGTTCCCCATTAACAGTGGGGTCAGACAGGGCTGCGTGGCCACTCCTGATCTATTTAACTGTGTCATTGACCACCTTATGATCCGAGTCCGGGAGCAAGTCTCAAGCGTGTCGCTCGGCAACTTCCACCTGACCGACCTTGAATACGCTGATGACACCACCCTGTTCAGCAACTCCCTCCAACACCTCAGCAGTGCCCTCTCCATATACCAAACAGAAGCAGCAAAGCTGGGCCTCTAAGTAAGCTGGCAGAAAACCAAACTTATGTATATCGGTAACGGACCCAACCCCTCCCCCCTGATCTTTGGCACAGACGAAGTGCAATTTGTCAACTCCATCATCTACCTGGGCTCCACTATTACCAGCAGTGGCGATCTCAAGCCAGATATTGACCGCAGACGCGCCCTCGTGGCCGCGGCAATGCAGTCACTGCGGCGGCCCCTCTGGCGCCACCACTCAGTGTCCCAAAAGACCCAGATGCGCATTTATAACGCAGCAGTTCTTCCCATCCTCCTGTATGGTGGAGAATCCTGGCCATTAAACAAGACCCAGGCCAAGAGGATCGACGGCTTTGACAGCAGGTCACTAAGAACCATCTTGAACATCAGCTGGCATCCTCCATGTTTCCAACTCAGACCTCCGAAAACATACCCTTCAGCCCCCTGCATCCCGACTGGCCGCTCAGAGGCGCATCCGTTGGCTTGGTCACCCCCGGAACACCCAACTCGACCCCACACCAGATGGCTTGATGTCATCAGAGAGGATCTCAAACACCAGGGCCTTACCCTGGAGGATGCAGCGGACCTGGCCCATGACCGTGGTCATTGGCGGACCATGGTGAAGCTGATCGGCTCTACGCACTGCGACGACCCAGCCGAATGAGACTGGGCCCCCGCGTCGCAAGAGCATTATTATTATTATTATTAAATGTATGATAACTAAAAACAATAAACCTAATAAGTACCAAGAACTAAACTGAGACTCAGAGGGGATCGAGCCTTTTCTGTTGCTGGTCCCTCTCTCTGGAATGACCTCCCACTGAACATTTGGCAAGCCTCCTCGCTACCCATCTTTAAAACCCGCCTCATAACTCACTTGTATTCTTTGGCATTTGAATTAGCATGACTCAGATTATGTCAAGTAATGAGTGATGGGATTTAAACTGGGATTTTGTTTTCACACATTACGGGTCGCAAGACTTCATTTTTTATTTATTTATGCATTTTTTAATCGGCCCAAATCTGATGAAAGTCAATTTGATGTGTACTACAGTCTGATGAAATCTTTGATATTTTTCCACTAAGATAAGATATGATAAGAAAACCTTTATTAGTCTCGCAATGGAGAAATTCCCAATTCACTGCAGCAAAGTTATGAAAGGAAGAAGTAGAACAAGAAAATATAGGAGCTGCTGGAAAGGCAGCCACTCTCGCGGCGGCATTTTGAAGTCAAAATAACAAAAATTTTACCCCCCCCCCAAAAAAAACTAAGGTCCGATAATAAAAAATACATTAGGAGGGACTGTTTTGCAAAGGTCTATCAGGGGTGCCCAAGTTTGGTCCCTAACGAGCCTGTTTTAGATGCCTCCTTCTTCCAATACACCTGATTCAACTGATCAGGATCATTATCAGGCCGATCAGAGCTTCTTAATGAGCTTATCATTTGAATCGGTGTCAGAGTTTTTTACTCGGACAAAGTTAAAACCCTGTAAAGTTAGGACGGCCCACCGAGGGGCCCTGCGTCGTCTGTCAAAACAAATCGCTGATGCACGTCGTCAGCTGAGTACATCTGTGAACATGTTATACCTCTTTTAAAAGCTGGGTTTCTGGAGATTTGAAAAGAAATTAGACGAACATAAGGTTCACCTTTTTTTTCTTCAAACATCCATAGTTCAGTGACAGGAGCACAGATTCTGACTTTTTGGGAGAAAAATTCAAAGTGTTTTCTTCAAAAAGAGACCAAAACTATGCTGATACTCCAAACGGTTCAAGAACAGCTCCAAATTTAATTTGGGTGCACCTTCTTAGGCGTTTATGGCAAAGTTGCCCTCGGCCTAAGAGGTTAAACAAAGGACTCCACACACAGGGAGGATTATCTTTCTGATCGGCGGAAGAGGTTCTCTGAGGGCGAACGACAATACAATAAATATCATTGAAAATTTTGTGGGGAGTTTTCTGCCATTATTTTGACATATAAAATGCTTTGGTATGTTATAAGGATTTTTTGCTATTTATAAGGATTTTTTTGGTAGTTTATACAGGTTGGCGCTCCGAAAAGTTGACAGGTATGTGTAAAAATTGCGTGTGCACTGGCACCTTTTTAAAAAGGGGCAGATAAAAGACTTAATTGGTTCTTTAATACTTGATGGATGATCCGGCACTCCAGTGATCCAGTCACATTATTCCTTTGCAACAAATTAGAAAGTACATTTTGAATAATATGTCCCTTTAAGTGGGGACATAAATATTACAGTGAAGCACAGTGTAATATTCTTTTATTTTTGTTGTTAAATTTGGTTGAAACTTTTTTAATGTGCATTTGCAACTTGTATTCCAGAATGCTACTGCCTACACAATATTCCCCTAGTTGAGTCTAAGTACCAGTAGATACTAATGGCTTAACATTAGCTGTTATAATCGGAACAGCCAAGTTTAAGTATTGTACAGGGACCCTATAGTTAAACACACTGGTCCTCTTGTGTCTATAAAATGGAATCAAATACATCTGGCTATTTTATGCATACCTGAAATAACAGTCACTTAATAACCAAGTCTCGATGACCATATGTACATGGATCCCTTGAAAAATTTCTACTATTTGATTTTGTTTTCTATCTACTTTGCATCCTCTGCATTGTGGGGAATACACTTCGCTAACCTTCATGTTGTACACTATTAACTTTTGGAACTATCGGTCTGTCCTATCAGGGGTTGCTGGAGTGATTTCCACACATAATGTGTTTGGCACCGTTCTTACATCTGCATACCCTTACTGACACAGCCTACACCGTTTTTATCTGGGCTTTTGACTGGCAAATGGCTGGGTATTTTGGGGCTGACCGGGAAGGGAACTCCGTTTGGGTAGCAGCGTGTACACTACTTCCTAGTGCAAAACAATTGCTTTCACTGCTGATGATAAATGAGCACAACAGCATGGCATACTCAACCCATAGGTAAGTTGAAATTGCTTGCACATTTGGGGTGCTACGCATTTTTTGCAACACAGCTACTACAATGAGTGCAGATGCAATATTTCACGGTGGACTCCTGCATACTCACTGTTTAGCACACGCGGATTCACATATTCACAAATATTTCTTCAATATATCAACAAATATTTATTAACTAATTTGTGGCCGACCTTATGTTACCGGTAACTCGATTTGTATTGTCCAACTGTTTAACTCCATAATCCATTTTATGATCCGCTTTCTCCTCACTACGGTCGCGACGGGTGCTGGAGCCGATCCCAGCCGTCTTCGGGCAGTAGGCGGGCGACACCCTGCAGCGGTTGCCAGCCAATCGCAGGGCACACCGTTTAACTCAAAAAAGGCTTTGTTTTTTTTTTATTACAAAGTATCAGGCTTGGCGGCCCGGTAGTCCAGTGGTTAGCACGTTGGCTTCACAATGCAGAGGTACCGGGTTCGATTCCAGCTCCGGCCTCCCTGTGTGGAGTTTGCATGTTCTCCCCGGGCCTGCGTGGGTTTTCTCCGGGTGTTCCGGTTTCCTCCCACATTCCAAAAATATGCATGGCAGGCTGATTGAACACTCTAAATTGTCCCTGAGTGTGAGCGTGGATGGTTGTTCGTCTCTGTGTGCCCTGCGATTGGCTGGCAACCGATTCAGGGTGTCCCCCGCCTACTGCCCGGAGACAGCTGGGATAGGCTCCAGCACCCCCCGTGACCCTCGTGAGGATTAAGCGGTTAGGAAGATGAATGAATGAATGAGTATCAGGCTTGAAAGCAATTCTAATGAGGTGCAATTGCCAACAAATGTGAACAATGCCATCAGATTATACCCAGTACTGTTTTTAGATTAGTCAAATCAAGTCAAGTACAACTTCATTGTCAAATGTACTGTATGTGTAACATACAATTTAATCTGTCCTGTATGCACAGATGAAATTTCCTCCCTCTTATACAGCCAACAAGAGGAGCCGCAAGAGGAATAGAATAAGCTAAGACCGCTTTAAGCTAACATACCTGGTATGTTTTAATGTGCATGCATGCTACCGTATGCTTCAAGTGTTTTTAGCGTGCGTGCATGCATGCTGTATGTTTAAACTGCCGTATGTTTTACCATGCCTGGCTGCGCCCAATAATACAGTGCGTTTTGTGTATGTGTCAAATACAGAAATGGCACCCGTTACTGAGACTGCGCCCAACAGTACGGTGCGCCGAATGGTCGTGAAAATACGGTAATTTACGATGGGATTCATTTACGATGAGTGGTTTGTCGGTTTGGGAGAGACCACTACGTTCCTGTTCTCAGCCTAGAAGCTAAAACCCTCTGATGGAGTTAACAGCCTCTGATGAAAATAGCACTGAAGATAACATCAACCCCAGGACGTCGCATCTGTGGGACGTCAACAGCTGCGATCACAAACCACCGACCTCCAGCGTGACCCCTCTAATCACCTCAGGAATGCATTGTGTGTTCTGATTGAATGCCCGATTTGGAGAATTCATTGCTGTTCTGAAACGTGTGAACACTCCCCACATCCCTTTAGAAGATCATATATCTGGGACATCCTTAATAAAAGCAAGGAGACAAGCGTGTTTTTTTTAGAGCTGTCCAGGGACTGTAACAGTTTACACATCTCAGCTAGCTGCAGAGCTGTTCCGAGATTGTAAACCGAGACATGTCTCAGCGCACACTCTTTGCAAGAAAGACAACTCTGCTTACCTCTTAGTCTCTCTGATGTTTTTAAAGTTTGCCTTCAGGGTCTTATTACCTCCTAGACCCGACACCAACATTGCCTACCCATGGTAAAGGAGAAAGGAAGTATGCAGTCAATATAAAATTTGACAAATACAAGGCAGCTGACACTGGAAAACACACTTAAGCTAAAAAGAGGTCGTCATCAGCTGATCAAAATAGCAATGCAAAGAGCATGCCTGTTCCTACGGTACTTTTCACCTGAGTCTATCTGCATCAAGGGCAGCACCGTCGAACCAAAGAACCAAAGCGGCAAGTGTCCGCCATGCTTTTGAACCAAGGACACGCACTTCCCCGTGCTGCAGGGGCAAACCATTCTGGAAGGGGGGGGGGGGGTGGGTTCACTCCCCCTAAAACAGTCAGACTATTTTGATTGTGTTGGTCCTTCTTGCGCTGAAGTCTCTCTACGGTTTTGTGTAGACCTGTTGAGGAATGGGAGCTGTCAATTTGCTCTTGGCCCTTCCTTGCTTACAGGTTCTTTTATCCCTCTATAAGGTGGAAGAAGACCCAACACCACGTAGTCTTTTCTTCAGTTTATCACAACGCAACACGAAATTCCAACCTTCGACCTCATCGTGGTGGGGGGGTGAACGGGTAATCTACCCGGCCAACAGAAGGTACTGGTAGAAGCAGGGCTGGGGACCCGGCTTCTCAATAAATTCCCACGAAACTTCTTCATGACTTCACGACAGACTGCAATTACGACTCGAGCTACGGCGTCCGCGGGAACCGACGCGCCTGCCCTCAGCTCGACGGGGCGGGTGATAAATGTGCAAGTCGGGCACCACTATCCCCTCCACCATCACCTCCTCCGACGCCGTGAGCGCCTCAAAATTGCTTGCTGGAACGTCCGGACTCTCCGCGACGAAGGGACCCAAACCCTCACCATGAGGTCACTTCACAACTATGGCGTCAGTGTGCCATGCCTCTCTGAAGTACGCCTCCCTGATGCCGGGCAGCGAGAGCTGAAGGTCCCTGGTGTCAATGTGGTCTACAACATCTACCATAGTGGAGTGACGGACAACAGCGGCCGGCACGGCGTTGCAATCGCCCTTGCTCCCGAGGCACAGGCTGCACTGCTGGGGTGGGAACCCATCTCTGCGCTTGAGGGGTGCCATTGCCAACATCTCTGTCGTGGCGGTATACGCGCCCACACTGAACGCTGATGACGTGGACAAGGAGCAGTTCTATCATAAGCTCCAGACGACTGTCGATGGCATCCCCTCCAATGACATCTTGGTGATCGCAGGAGACTGGAATGCGCTCACCGGACCGGCGACTGACACCACGCAACGAGTGCTGGGGCGTTTTGCTCTGGGAAGACGCTGCGACAATGGCGAACTTCGCCGCCTCAAATCGCCTAGTCGTGATGAATACACGCTTCCAACACCCCCAACATCAGCTAGTCACCTGGTACTCGAACGATGGGCGGACGACTAACCAGATTGACTACATACTGGTTCGGTCACGTTGGGCGAGTGCAGTCCTCGACGCACGGGCGTACCATGGAGCAGACACGGGAGGCAAGAGCGGCTCCGACCACGTGCTTGTGCGTGCTACCCTTCGCATCAGACTTAAAGTTAATCGCCCTTCAAAACGCACCACGCGGATTGATGTCGCGAAATTGAAGCTGGATGGAGAGAAGAATTTTCAAGTGGAGGTCAAAAACCGCTTCGCTCAACTACAACCGGCTTCCAATGAGCCAGAGCAGGAGTGGCGGGAACTCAAATCTACCATCATTGCAGCTGCACGCTCACACCTCATCTCCACCAAACGCCAGAACCGTGACTGGATCACTGCAAACACTCTGGCCCTTGCAGAACGATCCAGGCTTGCGCGAGTAACGGGAGCAGCCAACTTCCGCGAACTACGGCGACTTACCACTCGGGTGATTCGGGCAGATCGAAATGCCTATTGGTGCGACTTTGCCGAAGAAACTGAGAGGGCCGCCGCTGCGGGAGATACCCGCAAGCTTTATCAGCTGGTAAAGAAGGCGAGCAGGAAATCCGCTGGAGTCAGCGAAACAATCTGCACAGTGAACGGTTCCGTGATAACCTCCCTAGAGGAACGGCTGCAACGTTGGCGCGAACACTTCCCCCACCACCAGTGTTGGCGCCTGTGCTTCCTGCAATTGATGAGGAGTACGACTGCAGCTCAGACCCACCTACGGTAGACGAAATTCGAGGCGTCCTGCTTCAGCTCAGGAATAATAAAGCGCCAGGTGAAGACGGCATCCCGGCGGAAGTTTACAAAAGCGACATTGACGTCTTCGCAGCATGGCTTCATCGCGTCTACAACGCCGTATGGACGTCCGAGACCATCCCGGATGACTGGAGCGAAGCAGTGTTAATACCCCTTTTCAAAAAGGGGGACAAGAAGCTGTGCGCCAACTACAGAGGCATTAGCCTTCTCGATGTGGCTGCAAAAGCATTCGTCGTCCTTCTGCTGAAACGCTTCCAGATGGCCCGTGACCACCGGACTCGCCCAACTCAGGGTGGCTTTCGCCCCGGAAGGGGATGTGTAGACCAGATTTTTAGCCTGCGTCGCACCTTGGAGCAACGATGGGCCTACCAACAACCAACAGTCGTGTGCTTCATCGACTTTGCCGCAGCATTTGATTCAGTTGACCGGGGTGTGTTGTGGATGATCATGAAGGCTGACGGGATCCCTGTGAAACTGCTTCGGCTCATCCAGGGGTACTACCGGTCAACCCGAGTCCGAGTGCGGGCCTACGGCAGCGAATCAGAAACCTTTGAGGTGCGGTCGGGTGTCCGACAAGGCTGCGCGCTCTCGCCAACCTTATTCAACTATGCCATCGACCACATCCTCAACACTGCTCTCCATGGCTTTGAGGGTGTGAGGGTCGGCCGAGATGTCGCAGTGTCGGACCTGGCATACGCAGATGACATCGCTCTACTTGGAAACACGTTCGAGGAAGTTGAAAACGCGCTGATGAAAATCCATCGAACGGCCCTGACCGTTGGAATGCGCATCAACGCCTCGAAGACCAAGATCATGTCCTCCCTCACCAACCCAGTTGACCAACGGTCGCTGTCACTGGAGGGCGTGACCCTGGAAAACGTTGATTCCTTCTCATATCTCGGCTGCTCTGTGGTTCCGTCGGGGCAAGGAGAAGCAGAAGTCGTGCATCGCATCGGGGCTGCCAGATCCGCCTTCGTGCGCCTACAACGCCATCTGTGGGGTTGGCGCGAGATTTCGGCAGTGACAAAGGGGCGTGTCTACCAGGCGATCGTGCGGACCATCCTGCTTTATGGCTGTGAGACCTGGCCTATGAGAGTGGCTGACCAGCGCAAGCTGGAAGTCTTTGATAACGATTGCGTCCGCCGTATTCTCCGCCGCCGCCGATCGGACCGGGTCCCGACTGCTGACCTTCGTCGCTGCCTGCACCTTAGCCCCTTACCAGTGTGTCTCCTGCAACGCAGACTCCGTTGGTTCGGGCATGCGGCACGCCACCAGGAGGGCGAGTTGATCAGGGATGTTCTCCTTCCTGCTCCTTTGCCAGCCTGGCGCAAGCGGCGTGGTGGACAAGTCAAGACCTGGGCCACCACGATGAAAGAAGACCTCGCGTATCTTTCCGGCCCCTTGGTGGTGGGTCTGAGACGGTGGAACCAGGACTGGCTGAAGCTGTCGGTTGACCTGGCACAGGATCGCCGCGCTTGGGCCGCCATGATCAGATGTTGTGCGCGCCAAGGAAGAAGCCGCTTCAACCCGCCCAGGGTAAAGGCTGTTGCAAACAAAACGCAACACGAATCGATTCGGGCTCCTGTGAGTCTCAGATTTCATCAGGAAGACCCGAGCAACTTCAGTCACACGTACATATAGACATAGTATGTTAATTATGTTAATTAGGGGCGGGCAGTCCTTCCCCTTATGTAAAAATCTGAAACAAAGAAAGTCAAGCAAAGTTCGATCTTGGCATTTTGACAAAGTACAGAGAATATCTGCTGGTCCACAAATCTTGAGATTAGGTTTCCTCTTCGAAGGCACTTGACAGCCTTCAGGGACTTTTACGATGTGGGGGACGCAAAAGAAGACGGCCAGGGGACTGTTAATCATCAAGGGGCAATAGGACCCCAACTTCACCCTACACTCTTTGTTTTAACTACTTCAGCAGATGTTCAGGAGAGAAACTAGTGTCAATAGTTCTCATAGCAAGATGAAATTCATTAACAATGTTCTACTACTACTTCTAGCGGAATAATTCCTTAACAAGACCTCATTTCGAATTACTACACTTGGTTCGATGACAACACTGGAGACGTTTTACTTTCGCTAGGTCGCTACCACCATAGCGCACTGTTGCTGTCAGACGAACACAGAGAAGCTCCACCCGCTCTATTTATATGGACACAGACCACTGTAACCTTCCACACAAAATAGTTCCAAACAAGTAACAATCGCGTCAGTGGCATACATCGTATACCTGTATGATACAGAGAGAGAGAGAAGAACAAATAACTTTGGTCTTGTCAGTGGAGCAATATGGCAACTATTTAAAAGTAAACTTTCCATTCTAAGTATCCCTTTTCGGTGTCTCGCGCTGCCGTGGCTGGCAAAACAGACATGGGCGTGGACTTCTGCAGCGAGCTTGTTGTTTTGTTTCTGGTGAATTTATAGAGCAACGTAACATCCGCTTGTGACGTGTGCCGCGTGCACGATCTAGGACTTTCCTGAGGTTGCGGTCATGCTCTTCAATCCCTTTTCCTCCGACAAGGATATCATCGATAATCACTGCACATGGATAACCTGTAAAGATTTGTTCCATGGCCTTTTGAAAAACTTCGGAAGCTGTGTTAATCCCAAATGGCATTCTCAGAAATTTGAATCTACCAAAAGGTGTGGCAAATGTTGTGAGCAGGGACGAGGCATGATCTAGCTTTATTTACCAAAATGAACTCTTCGCGTCCAGGACAGAAAATACGGCTGCCTCGGGCATTTGTGCTGCAATCTCTTCAACTGTACGCATGGGATGGTGTGGTCTCATTAACGACTTGTTTAACTCCCTCGGGTCGATGCATAGACGCACATCATCAACCTCTTTCTTATGAGTGGCTACCATGTTCGACACCCATTCAGTAGGTATGTCAAATGGTTCCATCACACCAGGTTTTTGCATTCTTTGGAGTTCACTTTTCACCTTTTGTTGCATTGGCACTGGAACGCGTCGTGGGGAGTTGAGGACTGGAACTGCATCAGATGCGAGCTTCATCGAGTAGGTCACTGGTAATTCCCCAAGCTCATCTTTGAATAGATCTTTGTACTCTTTAAATACTTTCTCCTCAAACCTTTCATTTGTAATCGCATCAATGTGAAAAACTTCTTTGCTGAAACTAACTAGTTTCATATTCACGCTGTCCTTGAGTCCCACGATAGACTGCACATTTTGTTTCACAACTTGGAAAATTAGGTCATAGCTCTTTTCTCCTAATTTGCATTTGAGAGTAATCGTGCCTGCAGACTTGATCTTTGTTCCTCCAAAAGCGATTAGATTGATCTGCTTGTCTCGTGGCTGTATTTTCTCACGCTGAAACATGTCCTTGCAGGTGTTCAGAGAAATCACGTTACACTTCGCACCCGTGTCCACTTTGAGCTTTAGCATCTTCTCTCCGACTGCAACAGAACAATAGCCTTCTTTCTTGTGACTATTCTTGCCCTCCAGTGTTAGGTGCTCGATAGTGAATATTTCGTCACTGTCCGAATCATCCGTTGATATTTGATTCACTTGTCTGCCTCTTGCGTGTGCTTTTGCGAACCTGCACTGGCTCTTGAAGTGATTTGGCTTCTTGCATGTGTGACATTGTTGTCCAAAAGCTGGGCACTGGTCACGTTTGGCTGCGTGTGAACCACCGCAATTTCTGCAATTTGAGATTTCAGTCGCCATTTTGTCTTGTTTCTTTTTGAAGTTGTGAGTCTTTTTAAATGTGTGGCTGCGCTTTATTTGTACAGTGTCCACACTTGTTGATGCCACGTGTTTTGGAGCAGCTAGCACTTTGCTATGTTGGTCAGTGAGTTGGTTTATTTGACAAAAGCGCACTGCTTTGGCAAGTGTCAGCTCAGTTTCTTTGAGAAGTGAACGTCTGATGCTATCACTGTTAATTCCACACACTAGTCGGTCTCGGATTAGCTCATCTTGCAATGCTCCAAAATTTCACGTTTTTGCCATGTTGCGTAATGTAGTCACATAAGCTTCAATCGTTTCTCCTGGCTTTTGTTGTCTCACGTTGAAACTGTGCCTCTCCATTATGATATTTGTTTCTGGGTTGCATATTTCTTTGAACTTCCTTTTCAAACATGTCGGATCTTCCCGTGACTCCGCTGCGGTTATTTCCACGCCTTGATCTGACACAACTGCTGGGGCGTATGTGAACGATCTCTCTCTTTCAATGGCCTCCGGTCCCGCCAGATTGAGGAGTATGTAGGCCTTTGTTTTAGCATTTTTGTCACTGTGTGCTGCGGCTATGAATATATCATATTCTTGCTCGAACTTACGCCAGTTTTCAGCGACATTGCTGTCGAAGATGAGAGGATCAGGCCGCCGAAATCCGTCCGCCATCACTGCTTTTTCACGAAGGTAAAATCTCGTCCTTTTTGCTCACCACCAGCACAGACTGTCTTCGTGGACCCTGCAGACTTTTTGAGCTTTATACACATATACAGTACATATACACTTGTTTGCCAATACTGTATATGCTACTGTTAAGTACAGTGGGAGCATGTTGGTGGCTGCCTGCAGCTTTTTTAATCCCTAAAATGCCCCAAATTTTGAATTTAAAGTTTAAAATGGCTTATCTTAACCAGAATCCTGGTCCGCATTGTAACCAAGAGTAAAATCCAATCCAAGTTGCTTGCACTCCTACTCTTATGAGTAAATCCTCGTCATCGTCGTCTTTTTCTTCTCCTTCTTTTTCTTGGTTCATTGGCGGATTACAGCTCTTTGATGAATACCGCCGAAGACTGTACAGGAAGCCTAAAGCATTTGCATATACTGTATATGTCAATGAAAGCAACCCTGCTTGCATTCAGTCCCGCAAACAAACACAAGAGACTGTCAGGCTGTGTTTTTGTCAGTTGTTAGCAAATTAGGCATACGTCAGTGATGGACTGATAGATTCGTCAATACTTGACCCAGACAGTGATTTAAGGACAAAAACCCACTTCCATCAGGACTTAGTCTTTTTTCTTTTAATTTTCCCCATCGTTCGACAATCATCAGCAAAAGGTAACCAAATACCCACCTCTGGCATTGACATCTGTTATGGAGCTGATGAATCAACCATCTGATTGTGAAAGACAGACTCCACCCTAGATTTTCAGCCAACCTATAACTGGCCACATACAGACAATCATTCAGGCTCACATTCGTACCGTGAGTGAGTGGGAACTGTGCCATAGTCCCTGCATGGAAGTGAGTGAACCACTCATCACACCATCAGGAACCGATCCAAACCAATACCATAAAAGTAACCATAAGGATCTGTAAAGGCAAGTGAACCTGCCTTTTTCTTACACAGTTCTTCGAGTATCTTTTCCTTTTTTGAAGGGATATTAACGAACGGTGCCTTTTACAATGTAGCCTACATTATTCTTCTACTCACTTTTCTCATTATGATCCTCCATTTGTCAAGCTTGCCAATTAATACTTTGTCCTGCCTCTGAACTCATAATGTGTGGCACTGAAATGTCCCCCATCTGGGTTTACACTGAACTCTAATGTGATTATTATTCTGCTCTTTAAGCAGCACACTTATCAAAGGCCAACTGTCAGACCTAAAGCAAGCCAGAAGCTTCCCAGTAGGACATAATAACCTAGTCCAAATGTTATGAATTTATACTGTGAAGGTCACATTAAAATCTAAATGATGGAACAAATATGACATGAATTTTGAAACAGTTGGCCCACACTATTCAAGCCCTGATAAGAAACAAAGAATTGTAAAAGAAACTGCAGCAGTGTAATGAAACTCTAATGTCTTATAAGTGGCCAAACATTTGCACACATAGCACTTGTTATGTTTCTGTTTGGTCACGTTTGGTTTTGTTTCCTCATGTGCCCTTTTTGTCACCACCTGTTCTTGTCATCAGTGTCCCTTGTGTTGAACCAGTCAGCTCCCTCAACCCTTTGTGTCTTGTCCAGGTGTTACTCGTTGTCTCGTCACTTTGCTTGTATTTAGTTCCCTGACTTCTGTCAGTCTTTGTTGGGTCATTTTAAGTATGTGAGCATACGTGTGCTTATGTCATGTTTTGTTTCCTCTCTTAGTTGTGTTTGTTATTTTGGTTCCTTGTGATTTCCAGACATTTTTGGAGTACTTTGACATTGTACTCCTGTGTGTATTTTTGTTGATACAATATTCACATCTCGTGATGGGTCCATGAGGCGTCATGAAGCGTGTTGATGCTATGTCGCTGACCACTGAGACCTGCTAGACTTTCAAAATCCCTGCAGGCAACACACTTGACAGACTGAACTGACTGATTTGATGATAAGGTGTAAACAATATCATTCACATCTATGTATTCATATTGTATTTTTCATTATGTTTGAAGAATGTGAAAATTATGTAAATGAGGATGCTCGTGGGCCTTGTGTTAACAAATGTTTTTTTTTTTTTTCCAGAAAAATCTGTTGCTCCAGTGTTGAATTTGAGTTGGTTGCTTTTCTTGTATGCTATTTCCCCTGCTGTGGAGAACACACGCTCGCATAGCACTGGTGGTGCCGGCGTACAGAGAAACTGCTTTGCGAGGTGGGTGAGGTTTGGAAAAGTAGTGTGTTAGTCATTCGATTATAACAGCGGGTCTTGACTGCATGCAATTTTCCCCTCTGCTAGGTATCGCTGGACCTCAGACATAGCATCTGCCGTTGCATTTCTTCCCAGTCTCCCTGCCTCATCATCCAAAAGTGGCCACAGGTCACCTAAAAAAAAACAAACCTAAAATTGGCATTTAAAACCGTTTCACAAAAACTAATAATGACGAGTAACATGCCAAGTGTAGTTGCTAAGGTGCTTTTGTTGGTATATGATATTTCTGTATGGCAAATTCGACATTTCACATGCAATAAAATATGTGAAGAGTAAACAATGAGTTACCTTGATATTACTAATTAATCAATTATTAATCAATAATCATTAATTGAATTAGAATGGAATAAGAGATGTCAAAAATCCAAGAGGCGCTTGGTGAGACAAGGAGTTTTGAATAAATACACTTATTCTCCAAAAGGAGATCAAAATTGTCTCACGCGGTGTACAATTTGCGTTTCTGCTCCATAATAGACATGAACTTCGACAAGCGAGCGAGAGTAAGGTCTGACTTGTTTCGACAGGCAGCAACACAGTGTGGCGGACTTTTGTGGCGTCAACGCCCCATGGACTGAGTCAATGCAGTTCTTGTGTTGGTCACATGATCGTCTCGAAGCAGCACGCGCACCGACGCAGGGATTGCTCCGTGAGCCTCACGCGTGCGTCGAAGCATCGGTGTTGCTGGACCCATCATTATTAAATCAACTTTGGTCAATCCACCCTGCTCTTCCCTGCCTCCCTACTTTTTAGGGTCCTCCAACTACACCACCAGCATGCAAAACGTAACAGAATGACCCAACCATTGAAAAAAGGGTTGGCCACCCCTGCATTAAACAACAGGTGTCAAGCACTGGTTCTCAAGGGCTGCTTTCTTGCATGTTTTCCATCTCGCCCAGCTGCAACACACTTGATTCAAATGATCAGCTCATCAGCAAGCTCTTCAGAAGCCTAATAATGATCGTGATCGTTTGAATTAGATGTGTTGCAACAGGGAGAGATGAAAACCATGCAGAAAAGCAGCCCTCAAGGACCAGAATTTGACACCTGTACATTAAACAGTACAATGTAATTTGTTATTATCCATTCATCCATCCATCCATCAATCCAGCAATTTTCTGTACAGAATCTCCTAATGAGGATTGTGAGTATGCTATCTCAACTGACATTGGCCAAGAGGTGGGGTGAACCTTGAACTGGTTGCCAGGCCGAGTCGGTCGACTGGTTCTCGCATTGGCCTCACAGTCCAATTTCAGCTCCGGCCTTCTCGTGTGGAGTTTTCATGTTCTCCCCTACGTGAGTTTTCTCCGTGTACTTCAGTTTCCTCCCACAGTCCAAAAACATGCATGGCAGGTTAGAGGAATACTCGAAATTGTTTCTAAGTGTCATTGTGAGCATGGAGAGTGCCCGAAGACAGCTGGGATAGACTCCCATGACGCCCGTCACCCTTGTGAAGAGAAGCAGATTAAAAAATGGATGGATGTAAATTTTTGCGTCCATGATGGAACTCCTGGTCCCACTGAAAAGAATATACAGTATTCTTCAATTTTCACTTCCTATCAGCCAATAGTTACATCCAAATGGTGGATGTAATTAACAGTAAGTATGCACCAGCTTGGTCATTGGTCACCTTCTCTGATCTCTTAAACTGCGCTTGAAAGAACAGATGTTGTGCTTTCGCTTCAATAGTCTTTACGGACAATAATTGCCTGACAATAATTGCAATTATTTCCGGACTATAAATCGCAACTCCCCCCCCCCCCCCCCCCCCTCGCCAAACTTTGAACCCTGCAGCTTTATTAATTTTTACTGACAGGCTTATAGCCGGCAATAGATCTACCCATGGGTTCGTCACATCTGACCAATGAAATTTCCGAACACATTACATTGGACCACTGAAACTGTCTGAGTCTGCCCTCATACTGAATATTGATGAGCCATTTGCGGTTGTAGTGCGCACACACACGATGGCGGAGCAAGCTGCCTGAAGAGAGAAATGTACAAGTCTGTATGCGATGCGATGCACAGCTGTGTAAGGAGCAATTGAGAGCAAAAAAAAAAAAAAGAATCTTTGAGTTGAGTTTAATGATCATAGGGAACGAGTGCCATAATTATAGCCATCTCTGCAGTGTGACGCCGTATCTCCGTCATTTGTTTGGCAACCGACTCCCACCATCCATGGCAATGGAGCCAGCCATGGAGCAACGTCCCTTCACAGACTTAAATAGACGGTACCACAGCGCAAGTGCATATTTGAATGCACCTACCTGTACATAGAGCGTTTCGTCCATCTGTCAGACTGCACACAGATGTCAAAACGTGCATCATGTTAAATTATTCTTGTACAAAGTAAATACCGGTAAATGAATATCTCAATCTGGACGTGTAACTTGCCACAATATTGGCCATCTAACCTAACTGGCACTATTGGCTTTGCAAAGGACAGCTTCCTATTCAGCTCGTTCACTGAGGCAAGCACGAAGCGCTCTGCATTTTGGCAACGGAGACAGCACGCTTGTCTGTTTTCAGTGGTACATGTGGAATTATAAATACCGTTGGTATTACTGTTAGACTGAGTGGTTAGCAAGTCTATTCACAGGACAGAGGTGGAGGGCTCGGATCCGTGCTCCAGCCTTCCAGTGTGGAGTTTATATGTTCCACCCGTGTATGGGATGAGAGCGGTGGAGGGGAATGTGTAGAGGGCAAACAAGTAGAAATTCTTCAATAGGGTTCATTGCATTGCCCCAACCTTCCCCTCCTGTCAACCATGGTGAGTCAAAATCAGCACAATATTGACATATAACATACCGGTACTGTATGTCACCTTGCTGATGGACACCTTTATGCTGATCTCTAAAACACACAAATTGTTACCCTAAACGTCAAAGGATAAGTTGCCAAGAAAACGTGCCCGCTCTGCCAAAAAAAAAAAAAAAAAGAAGAGAAGAGCATTTTGAAGAAGCGTTGGTTAAAATTCTTAACTCTTACTTCTCACTTATATTGAGAACCACAATGTCTTTATATTTTCAGTTGGGGTTATATTTTTGGTAGCATGTACATAAATAAATTTGGCAGATACTTTTATGAAGAGCAACATACTAAGTTTATACTATAAATACGAAGAGTGGAGTTGTCCATCTATGTTGCCATCACGTAGGCAGAAACGAGAATAATATCCGAGGGTTTTTTTTTTCAACATTCAGAAGAAGCTTGATTGCAATCTGAGCATATTCGATTCCTTGTGGCTGGGGTTTCTCCTCTTTGGGCTGACAAGGCCCACAATCAAATTAAGTCACTTTCGAGCAAAAGGTTAATGCTGTAACTTTTGCCATATTTTGTAAATTAAGATTAAGATATCCTTTATTTGTCCCACACTGTAGAAATGGAAATAAATGATTCTGACTACCACATTTTTATAAGTGTGAAGATTTGTATCGAATTATTAATAATGGATTTAGTAGATCAAAGCATTCAACCTTTTTAACACAAATGTGTACCATTTTGGAATAATACACTTTGCATAGGTGCCTGTAACAAATATAAGCAGGAGACTCTCTGCTCTGACTTACCGTGGATGACTCTTGTGAGCATTCTGTCAGATAGGTGAGAGTTCAGCAGCAGCAGGCGGTCTTGTATTTTGTGGACAGGGTGCTATTTCTCTGTAGATTTTAATGTAAGCATGGGGTTGTCAGGGTGGAATAGGTGAGTGACAGCCCAAGTTGCTAATTTCATCCCTGCGGTGGTGTTAGACTTTACAGGAAATAAATCCTGACAGCTAATGGCTGCTGAGAGGTGCAGAAATTACTCAGCTTTTTGGCATCGGGGGACCAAAGGTGACCTGCTGACTGATAACTCTGGAGGGCATTTGGGGCTTCTCAACCAATTATGAATAATGTCTTCTGTGTGTGGCTGCTGGCTCGCAAACTGGAGATGCATGAAATGAGTTGAATCACTTCATTTGTCTTTGTTTTGAGTTGATACAAAATAAAAAGAACACTCTGGTCGGGGAGCTATAGAGTTAAAAGTAAAAATATTTCAGGGTCTGCATTTAAAATCTTTTTAATTCTTGAATAATAAATAAGAGTGATGGCAACCCACTAGCGACTCAGATAAATCTTCATTGGACAATCTACACAACATGCGGCATGCTCAAATTCATGTGGTGGAAAAACATTCACATTGCATTTGTAATTTCGCATGCACAATCGTTATCTTCAATTGCACCCATTTTTGCAACACTCATGGCCACGAAATGAATATGTATATTTTATTCACAATTTTAACAAAAATGCCAGAAGTTCTCCTTTCTCTAGAGAGGCTTGTGAAACATGAAGGGATTTATGTGACCCACCAAGAACATGAACGATCTGCAGTCGTCAGAGTGGAGCTTCATGGAGGTTTCATCAACTCTTGCCTTGCCCTGAGAACACATTAAATAACAAGTGATATCTCAAAACATGTTGACATTTTCAAAAAACAACAATGACCAAACAATCTGATAAGCAGTTCAGAGTTTAAGAACGGCACTTTTGCACCATAATTCAATATACACCTTTGATATGATTTGCCGGCATTTGATAGATAAGATTTGGGGAATCCCAATCTAAGATAACTTTCCTTAACCTTCATATTTGTATTTGTTTCGAACTGTTAATGTCACGTTTCACTGACATCATTCCTTGTTGCCTTGAAAAAAAAAATTCTTATCAGCGCATACTTCAGAGGTTCATAACACATTCAAAGTGGGATAATCAACACCTAGATAGGCCGAGCCGCTGTCGGCCGTTGGCCCCGCCAGAGCTGCACCGAACCCGAGATGGCTCCAGTGAGGAATGGGGGTGGAAGGGCAGAGAGCCGGAGGGGTGCCTGATTGGCCACGTCGGGGAGATAGTGGACGCAGAGCTTCTTGGCTCCCTGACTGCGAACAGCAAACTAATCTGCTGCCTGGACGGTGGGCGTTTGCAGCATGAAGCCTGCATGTCTGTCCGGGGAAAAAGCTGATTTCATCCTGTTATCCTTGTTTGTTTCGCAGCCGAATGTGTATTGCTGCCTTGAGAGCTGCCGTGGTGTTAGCCACACGAGCCTGCCTATTGAGTCTAACTGTCACGTTCCGTATTTGACAGCAGGGGGGCAGGCGTTCTTGCTTGCCGCCTGCACACCTGCCACCCATTTGTAGGCGATTGCACCTGCTATATTTAGGTGCTCCGGCGGTCAACTCACTGCCGGAGTATTTCATGCCGTGCCACTGCAGTTGCCCATATTCGCAAGTTATTGTTCGCTTACCATTTACGGTTGGTTACATTTTCTTCTTCCCATGGGGATTAGACCAAGCGCCTACGTTTATTAATGATTGCTTATTCGTATTTCCTTGCCGTTTTCTGCAAGCGTTTTCTGTTGTTGCGTTTCCTTATTTTCCTGGTTCTCGTTTTTACCAGCGCTTTCTGTTATTTATTAGACGGTGTTTTTTGTTACAAGAAACAGTATTGTTTGGACGAAGTCCTTGTCAGTGTCTGCTATTTCTGGGATCCACCTATTTTAGTTTTCTCTGTTATGTACGAAGCAGTTCCCTTTTCCTGCTTCGTGCGTAATTTTACACTAACAAAACTTTAGAGTTTGCATCTTACTACTCTTGTCCACTAAAACTTGTAAACAAACAAAAACAATCAGCACAGTATTTTCATAGTAGCTCATATTTAATCCATCCATCCATTTTCTAATCTTGTTTTCCTCACAAGGTCCGTGGGGTGTGCAGGAGCCGATCCCAGCTGTCTTCGGGCAGGAGGCGTGGGACACGCTAAACCGGTTACCAAACAATCGCAGGGCACACAGGAGCCCGAATCGAACCCTGCAACTTAGCACTGTGAGGCAGACATGCTAACCAATGGTCCGCAGTGCCACCCTCCATAGTTAATGTCAATAAAATCCAAAATATTGTGCTCATCGCTTTTATATTTTCACAGATTGAAGTGGACAGGAGTCGGCATGTGCATATGAACTTTGGTGGAGAGTGTTTTCATACACCACGTGACAAAGAACATGACAAACCAACCCAGGAAACGCTGTTACAATGCTTGCCTCCGATGTTTCCTCTAGTTTGCCATCTTTCTGAGCATTTACTTTCACTCCCTGAGCATTCCTTGGACCACGATGAGCAACATGAGACAAGCACATGGCAAACTTGTGTCGCTTGTCCAAAACCTGAGATTATATCATGCTACGTGATACAAGCATGTTACAAAAAAGTAAAACCACCTATACTGTATGTCGAAATAGAACATATCACTGAATAAAGATTTGTGAAACGAGTAAAAATGTAAGTTGAGGGGTTTGTTGTTTTTCAGTGGATGGCTCTTCTTTGCGAATGACAAATGGAATCCTTGATGGAATCCTAAAATTCCACTTTAATAAAAGGAGAAAAAGAAAAAAGAAAAAAAAAACGTCTGCACCACAGCACGTCAGAGAACACAACTCCCGTAACTAAAATCACTTCCTGCTTCTTACTTTAACAGCCAATCAGAACCTATCAACATAAAAACATGTCAAAGCAATTATTAAACAACAGAATATAATGTAGGTACGCTTAACATGAAATCATATGATGCTCAAACATAAAATGATAATTAATAATATAACATAAGCTTACAAAAATAATCATAGTCCATAAAAATAGGTTCAAGATTTTTGCTACATTTTAATTTGTGAATCAGCGTCAATTAACTTGTTCAAAAAGCAATGTATGTCAGCAGGAAGTTTATCATAATCATCATTCAGTTGGGGTTATATAAAACCTTTTGTGTTTCATACAAGATCTTTTTGTGTCTGCTTTACCTGGGATCCACCTCGTTATTTTTGTTGTGCACGAGGCGATCTTTCATCGCCTCGGGCGCAACGTGACAACTGTATGCCGGGGTAATACAGTGTTGTACGAAGCGTTCTCTTTGGGAGCGACATTCGGACATATTTGTGTGTGCATGGTACTGTTTAGTAGGCTAATGAGTATTAAATTAAACTGAGAAGCAATCAGTCAATTAAACCCATCTCTGCAGTGTATCAATGCCTTTGTCGTACTTCACTGTTGGCCTCTGTCGCTTTCCGAGCACAAAGGGAGTTTGCAAACTTCGACAAACACTAAAACATCCAAAACTAAAATAGCTGCCAAAAACAACACTTCAAAACAAAGTAACAATGAAAACAAATTCTGATAAGAAGTGTCTACTTATGAAGTATAGTTGTGTTTCTTATTGACTGAACTCGAAGGAGGATCAATTGCATAGCAGAGTAACAGAAAAATGTGGATAACTGGGACAGCCAACAGCAGTGAATTTTCAAGTCTCTCGTCTCCCTTGTTGATTTGTTGAAGGTCCCCGTTTCGATAAAACCATTGATATCAAGGTCAAAGCACACAGCTTTATTCTCTTTTATTGCCTAGAGACAAAGAAAACAGAAGAGAATTGTCAGCAAATATACAGCGCTTGTCCTTGGCAACACTAAAATCATATGACTCAAAATCATACAGTATATATTTATATATTAAAGGGCACCTTTGAAATCCTAATTGGTCTTTTGTGTCCCCTGAGATTATATTTGCATCGCCTTCAGCTGTACTATTATTTTTTAGTTGTTACTACTTGGGGCGAAACAATTTTGTTCCTTAGAGGTTATGCGCTTGTACTTCCATCCATCTATTCATTTTCAGATCCGCTTTATCCTCATGAGGGTCGCGGGTATCCTGGAGCCTATCGCAGACACCCGGTTGACACACTGGTTGCCAGCCAATCACAGGGCACAAATAGACCACTATGTAATGTAATGCAATGTAATGTTCAACTCAGAGATATAACACAAGACTTGGAGAATGGGGAGCAAGGAAGTCGACGTATCTGGTGAGTGGCATCACAGCTGTTCAACTGTCAACCAAGACAGCAGTTGGCAGCCAAAACAACCAGCGGTCACCAGACAAACGATCACAATTCTTTTCTTTTTTTTTTCCCCAAGGAGAAGGAGGAGCCCCTCCTCTTTTCTGCTCGAAATAACCCCGGGGTGGGAGCACGCAAGATGCCGGGCGACTTGACATTTGATGTTGGGTCTGACCACACCATAAGAAGCACTGTGTAACCTCTAGATAACGGTTTGTAAATCATGTGAACTTGTTTCATCTGAGCCTGTAGTGTAATTGTTGTCCCCAGTAGATCCACAACTGTAGCACTGATTGACACTATTGTGCCTGCACGTTTTAGACCACTGATTCCCAGCCAGTATGCTGGTTACATTAGTGTGCTTAATATGCCCAGTGAGAGCTTTAACGGTGTGTAATGTTCAAATGTTACTTAATTGGTGAAAAACATATTTATTTATAACAATTAATATATCTACAGAAAGAACAAAAAAATGATCTTCTATTAGACGGCAAAAAATTGTGAAATTGGCATAAGTGTCCTCTTTTTGTGAGTTTAGTTTTGTGGAGTGCCGTGCGATTTTCACTTAAAAAAATGTACCTTGGCTCAATAAAGGTTGGCAATCACTGTTTTAGACATTAGAACAGGGGTGCCCATTACATCGATCCTGATCTACCGGTAGATCTAAAACAGGTCCCAAGTAGATCCGAAGAGTGTCGAGGAAAAAAAAAAACAACCAATTGTGTGTCTTTGTACATGTTGGTAATATATTTTTTGTGTTAATGTACGCTGCACCATAATCATCCTATCAGTCTCCTTTTCACAAAATAAATATTAAAAAATAAAATAAAGCAGGTAAATCTTGCGCTCAGTAGTCTGCAATTGCAGCTTGTGATCAGAGCTGTTGAGCTCTATCTTTTATCGACATAATTCTCATTCAGAGTTAGCTTCGTGTACAATTCACCGAGGCCACGGGCAAAGAATAGGAACCTAGGAGTGCCCAGGGAAGCACTTTAAAACGGTACGTGTGAGCTACGATAGTTAACAGGCTGCAAAAGTGCATCTCATGCCTCACTTTCAGGCTGTTTCTCATCATGGTGTCTGCGTGTGTGTACCCGTGTGCGTGTACGTGTACATGTGCGTGCACGTGTACGTGTACGTGTACCTGTGCGTGTACGTGTGCGTGTGTCGGTAAGGGTAGATCCCGTGAGGTTAGTTGATCGAAAAGTAGATCTTCGGTCCAAAAAGTTTGGGCACCCTTGCATTAGAATAATACCTTCATAGACAACAAAAACTACAGAAAACTGTTGTATCTCGTATTTTCAAGCAACTACACAAACTGGATGTACCAGCATCATTCACATGGAATGTTGCCTTACATCTTCCTTGTGTCTGACCTGCATCCTTTGTAGACATGCCTTGAGATCTGACGAGCAAGTGCTTCATACTTGAAACTTAATGGACGGTAATGTTTTGCATTTTGTTTTTGAATGTAAACTCTGATAAATTGACATGTAATGCAATCTTTAGAAATACACAAATTAGACCTGATGTACACATTTACTGTTGTTTCATAAACATGCCCACTTAGTTATGCCATGTACTGTATGTTCAGGAGATGCATACTTTATTGGCCCGGATATAAGACGGCCCTGATTATAAGACGACTGCCTCTTTTTCAAGACTCGTTTGAAAAAAGACTTTTTGAACACCAAATGAATTTTTTATACAGAAAATAATTACAGTACATTTGAAACAAATGATTATGACAATATATTTGAGAGAAAAAGCATGTTATTTGGCCTCATTCAAATCATAATATCTGAACATGGAAATATGTAAACTAAAGCGCAATCACATTCGTAAATGAATAGTTTATTTACATTTCAAAAACCAGAAGCCAATCTATTGTGATAAAACAACAAAATTGCAAGAACTGCATTAACCAGCAAAGTGAATTCTAACTGTCACTGTAGTCTTGAAACAAATGTGAATAAGGAAAAACATTGCAATAAAATATTGCAAACTGGTTAAACTTGAGAGTATCTGAGATCTGTCATGAGAGAACATTACTCCTCACAAACATAAGTGACACTCGCTGTGCTCAGTGTCACTGTCCTCACTCCAAGTGGGCAGTGAGCCTTTCCCACTGCCCAAAAAAGGCCCAGTCAGAGGGAAGGCGCTGGGCTAGACTTGTTCTGCGTCGCAACGTTACGCCGCATAATTCTTTTACACCAGCCGAGGCTTGCTTTGAAGTCAGCGGTGGGTATGTTTAGCTCTCTGGCTAATTCCATGGCCTTGAGCTGAACAACAGCTCTGCTGATGGGCATGTCGTCCTTTGGTTTCTCGTCCATGTACGCGCACAACCTCCTGTCAAGTTCTTGGAAGCAGCCGCTCTGAGGACCACGGAAAGCTTTTCTCTGACTGAGCATTTTTTAGGTGATCTTTTTGAGCTCTCCATCTCCGTACATTACACTCTGTGACACCGTATTTCACAGCCGCTTTGCAATTGTTTGAAGACTGATTTATCACCATCATCTTGAAGTTTACATCATAACTTCTCCTGAGCTGCCGGTTAACCTGGCCAATCTTCGACCCACTTTTCTCCAGATTGTCGCTGCGTTTCTCCATTTTCTGTTATCTCTTCTATTATTTTCTTCTCTTTTCTTTCTTACCGCTATTTTTTATCTTTCTTCTTCGTGCTCCCGCTATTTTTATTTTTATTCTTACTGACAAGGGTTCGCCTTGGCCTGGGGAGTCAAGTTTAGCATTTGCTTCATGAGCATGATATCTGCTGTCATCTAGCGCCGTGAATGGTAATAATGTCTAGACTTATATTCGGCCAATACGGTAGTTGAAATTCCATCCATCCATTTTCAAGACCACTCATTCTCATTACGGTTCACAGGTGAAATGGAGCCAATCCCAGTTGACCTGGGGCGAAAGGCAGCTCAGCTCTTCCGATTGACAAAGCACTGACAAAGACTTAAATTAAGACTTCATGAGTCTTGAAATCATCTCACATGTATGTTTTTGGGAAGGAAGACAGAGTACCTGGAGAAAACCAACAAAAGATGGGGAGAACATTCAAACTCCACGCAGATTTCAAAACACAGCTGTATGAGGCAGACTTGTAAAGTATTAGTACACCATGTTGACCCACAGTTAAAATGTAAATAACTTTTTGAGGCATTTGAAGCCATAAATAGGAAAGATTTCACACACATCCAGCTCTCTTGTAATCCATTCATGACCTGAACTGCTTACTCTCACAAGCATCGTGGACATGCTGAAGCCTATCTCAACTGTCTTTTGAGCAGTATGGAGGTAAACCCTGCACTGGTTTACAGCCAATAACAGAGCACACATAGACCAACAACCATTCATGCTCACAATCTCACCAAAGGACATTTTAGAGGAAGGGTGCCCATTACGTCGATCGCTATGGACCGGTTGCTCGAGGACTGGTCCCAAGTCGATCGTGAGGGTTGTGGAGAAGAAAAATAACCAACAAAGATTTGTGTGTCTCTGTGCATGTTTGAAATATATTTTTGCACACTGCACCCCGATCATCCAATCAATCTCATTTACACAAAAAGTATATTAAATTAAATAAAGCAGATCATCTTTAACCTATGACCTGCATTACCGAAAGTTGGTAGCGCTCAGCTGTCTGTAATTGCAGCTTGTGACCAGAGCAGTTGCGCTATGTCTTTTATCATTATTCTCATTCAGAGTTTGTTTCATGTACAATTCTCAGAGGCCACGGGCAAACAATGGCAATCCGGAGGGCTGAGAGAAGCATTTTAAAACGGTAAGCGTGAGCTACAATAGTTAATAGGCTGCAAAAGTGTGTCGCATGCCTCCGCGTCAGGCTGTTGCTCATCATGGCATGCGTGCGTATGTGCGCATACCAGTTTGACGGGTTTGCCCGTTCAGCCTGGCTGGTTTTCATAACACCAGCTGTAGCTTTTTTTTTTTTTTAATGAACAAAGAAATAAATGTAAAGACGATACCAAGGTGAGTAGTGCACATCAAAAAGCAGCATAGAAGGAAAACAAAGAAGCGAAGCAAACAACACATTCAGTTTGACAAAAATGAAACAAGAATAGATCACAAATAATCCAGCTTTCTTTACACAGTGCTTTCACAACAGCTGCAGATGTAACAAGCGCATGCATGTTTTTGGAAAGTGGGAGGAAACCGGGGTACCCGGAGAAAACCCATGCAGCACGGGGAGAACATGCAAACTCCACAAAGGAAGGCCGGCACCGGAATCGAAATCTGTACCTCTGCACTGTGAATCCAGTGTGCTCAGCAGTCGATCACTGTGCCGCCCTCCATTGTTTTATTGTTTTTTAAATTTCTGTGGGACATACAGATTGTAAATAATGGATACGTTGTTGGTGAACTACCAGAAATGTGGGACTGGGTCATTCCATGTCAAATCACCCTCAACAAAATAAAATAAAAAATTACAAATGAGGTTTTGATTTCAATGAAACTTTGCTGTACTTGTTAATGATGGCACAGAACCAAAGCCTAAATTTCAGAACAGGGATTTGGGCTCTACAGCCCGCGGAATTTTGATTTTGTCTGCAAATAGGAGTGTGTCCGCCCGTCTTTGAATCTTTATAACTCAGGAACAAATGGGTCAATCGTCACAAAACAGGCAGTGTTGGAAACGGGAATCAATAAGAATTCATTTAAAGTCATTTAGAAGATTATATTTTAGTAACTTTACCTTTTGATATATCATTTCCATTTTAATTTTCCAATCTGGCGGCCCGGTTGTCCAGTGGTTAGCACGTCAACTTCACAGTGCAGATATACCAGGTTCAATTCCAGCTCCGGCCTCCCTGTGTGGAGTTTGCATGTTCTCCCCGGGTCTGCGTGGGTTTTCTCTGGGTTCTCCGGTTACCTCCCACATTCCAAAAACATGCATAGCAGGCTGATTGAGCACTCTGATTCCGAACCGCTTTATCCTCACTAGGGTCGTGGGGGATGCCGGAACCTATCCCAGCCATCTTTGGGCAGGAGGCGGGGGACACCCTGAACCAGTAACCAGCCAATCACAGGGCACACAGAGATGAACAATCATCCCCGCTCTCCCTCACACTTTGGGACAATGTAGAGTGTTGCATTAACCTGCCATGCATGTTCTTGGAATGTGGGAGGAAACCGCAGTAGAGAAAACCCACAAGGGCATTCTCTCTCTCTCTCTCTCTTGGTTAAAATTGTCTGATTTTTGGGGGGCGGCACGGCGGCTGATTTGGCATGGAATGATCTCAAACACTATTCTAGAAACTAAAGTTAAGAGTAGTAAGGTGGGAGGAGGTACGTATAATTTTGGGATATGAGGCGACGCTTCTCAATCTCATTTTATGGAGACGTTTACTAAAGATTACATCACGTGATTAGTGTGCGTAAAAAAGTGAACCGCATGCGTGGCTGAATTACAGTACAACTATGTCCACTTACTGCTTCATGTTTCAAATAGGATTAAATCTAAGTCAAATATTAAGACAACTGTTCCTCAAAACAACTTTGCAGATTTACTGATGATGTCAGTAGAAGTCAGCAAAGCACTTTCTGCTCCCCGGCTGCATGGAAGAATTATTGAGCTTTTGATCCCGCATCGGTTGGATATGTACGCATGTTGTTTCATAATACGAAAGAGACCCAGTTCACATCCTCTCTTTGGAATGACCTCCCACTTCATTTTACTGTTTGTGCTTTCAGTTTTCGTTATTATCCATCCATCTATCTTCTACCGCTTATCAGGGGCCGGGTAGCGGGGGCAACAGCTTTAGCAGGGAAGCCCAGACTTCTTCCAGCTCTCCCTGGGGGGTCCCGAGGCATTCCCAGTTCCCAGGCCAGCTGGGTGACATAGTCTCTCCAGCGTGTCCTGGGTCTTCCTCGGTGTCTCCTACCAGTGGGACATGCCAGGAACACCTCACCAGGGAGCCGTTCAGGAGGCATCCGAATCAGATGCCCAAGCCACCTCATCTGGCTCCTCCCGATGTGGAGGAGAAACGGCTCGACTCTGAGCCCCTCCCGGATGACCGAGCTTCTCACCTTATCTCTAAGGGAGAGCCCGCACACCGTGCGGAGAAAACCCATTTCTTTCGGCCACGACCCATAGCTCGTGACCATAGATGAGGGTTGGAACGTAGATCGAACGGTAAATTGAGAGCTTCGCCCTTTGGCTCAGCTCCTTCTTCACCATGACAGACCGATACAACGTCCGCATCACAGCAGACGCTGCACCGATCCGCCTGTCGATCGCTCGCTCCCTCCTGCCCTCACTCGTGAACAAGACCCCAAGATACTTAAACTCCTCTACTTGGGGCAAGATACCCCCCCCCCGCCCCCACCCCGACCCGGAGGGGGCACTCCACCCTTTTCCGACTGAGGACCATGGTTTCAGATTTGGAGGTGCTGATTTTCATCCCAACCGCTTCACACTCAGCTGCGAAACGCTCCAGTGAGAGTTGGAGAGCCCTGTTTGAAGGAGCCAACAGCACCAAATCATCTGCAAAAGCAGGGATGCAATACTGAGGCCACCAAAACGGACCCCCTCAACGCTTCGGCTGCGCCTAGAAATTCTGTCCATAAAGGTTATGAACAGAATCTGTGACAAAGGGCAGCCTTGGCGGAGTCCTACCCTCACTGGAAACGATTCCGACTTACTGCCGGCAATGCGAACCAAACTCTGACATTGATGGCATAGTGACCAAACAGCTCGTATCAGGGGGTTTGGTACCCCATACCCACGAAGCACCCCCCACAGAACTCCTCAAGGGACACGGTCATACGCCTTCTCCAAGTCCACAAAACACATGTAGACTGGTTGAGCGAATTCCCACATACCCTCGAGGACCCTGCTAAGGGTGAAGAGCTGGTCCACTGTTCCACGGCCGGGACGAAAACCACACTGCTCCTCCTCAATCTGAGACTCGACTTCCTGACGGACCCTCCTCTCCAGCTCCCCTGAATAGACCTTACAGGGAGGCTGAGTAGTGTGATCCCTCTGTAGTTGGAACACACAACTCCGGTCCCCCTTTTGTAAAAGAGGGACTACCACCCCGGTCTGCCAATCCAGAGGCACTCTCCCCGTTGACCATGCGATGTTGCAGAGGTGTGTCAACCAGGACAGCCCCACAACATCCAGAGCCTTGAGGAACTCCGGGCGGATCCCATCCACCCCTGGGGCCTTGCAACCGAGGAGCTTTTTAATCACATCGGTGACTTCAAACAAAGTGGTAGGAGAGCCCACCTCAGGGTCCTCAGACTCTGCTTCCTCCAAGGAAGACGTGTTGGTGGAGTTGAGGAGGTCTTCGAAGTACTCTGCCCACCGGTTCACAACGTCCCGAGTCGAAGTCAGCAGTGTCCCATCCCCACTGTACACAGTGTTAGTGGTGCACTGCTTCCCCCTCCTGAGACGTCGGATGGTGGACTAGAATTTCCTCGAAGCCGTCCGGAAGTCGACTTCCATGGCCTCACCGAACTCTTCCCACGCTCTGGTTTTTGCCTCGGCAACCACCGAAGCTGCGTTCCGCTTAGGCCAGTCGATACCCGTCAGCTGCCTCCGGGGTCCTACAGGCCATAAAGGCTCGATAGGACTCCTTCTTCAGCTTGACGGCATCCAGTACTGCTGGTGTCCACAGCGAGTACGAGGGTTGCCACCACGACAGGCACCAACCACCTTACGGCCACAACTCAGATTGGCCGCCTCAACAATAGAGGCACGGAACATGGTCCACTCGGACTCAATGTCCCCTGTATCCCCCGGAACATGGGAAAAGCTCTGCCGGAGTTGGGAGTTGACACTCTTTCTGACGGGATTCTGTCAGACGCTCCCAACAAACCCTCACGATACGTTTGGGTCTGCCAGGATGGACCGGCTTCTTCCCCCACCATCGGAGCCTACTCACCACCAGGTGGTGATCAGTTGACAGCTCCGCCCCTCTCTACACCCGAGTGTCCAAAACATGCGGCCGCAAATCCAATGATAGAACCATAAAGTCAATCCATGACGAGCACAGAAGTCCAATCACAAAACACCACTCGAGTTCAGATCGGGGGGGCCGTTCCTCCCAACCACGGCCTTCCAGGTCATGCTGTCATTGCCCACGTGAGCATTGAAGTCCCCCAGCAGAACAAGGGAGTCCCCAGCAGGAGTACTCTCCAGCACACCCTCCAAGGACTCCAAGAAGGGTGGGTACGCTGAGTTGCTGTTTGGTGCATATGCACGAACAACGGTCAGGACCCGTCCCCCCACCCGAAGGTGGAGGGAGGCAACCCTCTTGTCTACCGGTGTGAACCCCAATGTACAGGCACTGAGCCGGGGGGCAATGAGTATGCCCACACCTGCTCTGCGCCTCACACCGTGAGCAACTCCAGAGTGGAAGAGAGTCCAACCCCTCTCGAGAGAACTGGTACCAGAACCCAGGCTATGTGTGGAGGCAAGTCCGACTATATCCAGTCGGAACTTCTCTACTTCGCACACCAGCTCGGGCTCCTTCCCTGCCAGAGAGACGACATTCCACGTCCCTCGAGCTAGCTTCTGCAGCCTTGGATAAGACCCCCAGGGTCCCCGCCTTTGGCTGCTGCCCAGCTCACATTGCACCCGACCCCTTTGGCCCCTCCCATGGGTGGTAACCCCATGAGAAGGGGGTCCCACGTTGCCTCTTCAGGATAAGCCCGGCCGGGCTTGGGTGTAGGCCCGTGCACCAGGCGCTCGCTAACGAGCCCCACCTCCAGGCCTGGCTCCAGAGGAGGGCCCCAGTGACCCGCGTCCGGGCAAGGGAAACTGAGATTCATTAATTTTACACGTCATAAGGGGTCTTTGAGCCGTGCTTCGTCTGGTCCCTCACCTAGAACCTGTTTGGCATGGGTGACCCTACCAAGGGCATAAAGCCCCAGACAGCTTAGCTCAGAGGATCATTGGGACACACAAACCCCTCCACCACGGTGAGGTGACGGCTCACGGAGGGGGTCTTCGTTATTAATGTATCTTTTTTTTTTTTTGTTTATTGTTCTATCTATGATATTTGCTCCATGTACACCACTTTGTATGCAGCGGTGGTTGTTTTAAAGTGCTCTATAAACGCAGTTGAGTTGAGATTTGGACAAAAAAATAATAAAAATTATTATAATTGTACTGTTGACAATGCGGGCGGCCCGGTAGTCCAGTGGTTAGCACGTCGGCTTCACAGTGCAGAGGTACCGGGTTCGATTCCAGCTCCGGCCTCCCTGTGTGGAGTTTGCATGTTCTCCCCGGGCCTGCGTGGGTTTTCTCCGGGTGCTCCGGTTTCCTCCCACATTCCAAAAATATGCATGGCAGGCTGATTGAACACTCTAAGTTGTCCCTGGGTGTGAGTGTGAGTGCGAATGGTTGTTCGTCTCTGTGTGCCCTGCGATTGGCTGGCAACCGATTCAGGGTGTCCCCCGCCTACTGCCCGGAGACAGCTGGGATAGGCTCCAGCACCCCCCGCGACCCTAGTGAGGATCAAGCGGTTAGGAAGATGAATGAATGAATGAATGTTGACAATGCATGAATAAAATCTGATTCGTGTCGCCTTTGGGCAAAGAACGTAGTTGAGCGACGTGACCCCCAACACAAGCAAGCAAGTGGAAGGACACCATATGGGAAAATGACCACATGTCGCTACAACTCTTCTAAAGCTAAGACATGCTTATTTTATCCAACGCCATACACCGGTTTTATAATGCACCGGTTTTATAATGGTTTGTTGAGTGGTAAAACATTCACCCGGGTCCCCTGGGCTCTCGTGCTGCGTAAACGCCTCAATCAGGTTTGCTCTCCCAACACTTTGTTTTTTTTAAAAATCGGATGAGGTTGTTCCTGATGGCCGATTTTGAAGATTGAGTTGTTGGAGTTATAGTGCTCCCTGCTGCAAAGTTACAGTCATTACATTCGACATAAAACCATGATGAAACGGTTGTACTGTATTGCCCTCAAAATGTTATGATGTTGGGATGTTGTAGTATAATGATGCAAACGTAGACTGTTTAGATTTTTCACATGATATATTTTTTATTAATCAGAACATATTTGGAGAAGTGTTAAGCTCTTTTTACTCCAACATTTTAACCAATGAATCCCCTCTTGTTCACTGCAAGCAAAAAAAAAATACAGTTAAATAAGAGCACATATGCAATATCCTTAGTGCCACTTGGTACTCACCTTTTTCACTCACAGTATACATAGCAATGGTGCCAGCTTTAATGTGGTCAGTTACATGACAGTGAAGCATCCAAGTTCCAGGATACTGAGGACGCATTTTTACTGTCTGTACAGTGTAAAAGCAAGCAGAAAAGAAAAAAACTAATTCTGTAGGTTACAAGAGATTTGCTCGAAACGTCAACTAGAGATTTATTGGAAGAACAAATATTTATACTACAGTTTGTACAAGCCTTAGGAGAATGTCGCTACGGCCAACTGACCACGTGAATCACAGATTTACCTGGAAGGTGGCAGGAAAAAGCTGAAACACATCAGTAGTGTGCGGGCCTCCACCCAGCTGGAAAAAAATATTGCAGGTTTTATTTTTTTCAACCTAGTGAGTCTACCACATGGCAATGCAATTTGTACTTTGCAAATACCTTATACTCCACACTATGCCCATGCCAGTGTACACCATGTATGTCCACCTCATTGCCCATTCCCATCAGGTACCAGTAGACCTTATCTCCCACTTCCATGTTCAAGCCGTTCAGGTTTGCGTATATAAAACCATTAATGGCTAAATTTATCCACAAAGTACAAAAGAAAAAGTTTGAAAATTAAATTCATGAAATTCCAGATGATATACAATAATAGGATATTCATAACACAGCATCATTTTTCAAGTCAATAATGTGCTGGATGTGCTTTTCTGACCATGCATCTTGTTGCTCTCTATGAAGTCTTCGTCATCCTTCAAATTTGGTCGTGGGTTCCTGATGTGGGTCCTGATGTTTTCATCCAAATACCTGGAATATAAACATTGACCATTAAGCCAATGTTCTGACATAAATTAAGTACGGCAAGTGGAAACCAAAACATGAAACATATTTGACACTTAGATTACGACATTTTAGGTCATGATTCCCAACCTCTGTTTTAGCCAGGACACTATTTTGCAATTGAAAAAAGGCACACCAATCAAAAAAAAAGGGGTCGCATCATGTATATTCAGCTTGCTGAAGAAATTTTCATCTTGTGTGAAATCTCCGCCTGTTTCATTGAACACAAAGCTAAAACATGAACAACACAGAATAGCAGTTCATTCTGCCATTTAGTCGAAAAGCATTTCATTCTGCCTGTCACTATGAGTTGCTGGCATCAACAGATAACAATATTTCATTTGTACATCATATTACAATCATAATAAACATACAATATTGAGAATTTAAAAAAATCACACGGCACACCTGATCATTTCTCACACTTTTAATCACTTTTAAGAAGACTTGATGTGCTAATGCCACTATTTTGTTAGATTATTTTGTAACTATACTCACCAGCTCTCATTCTCATCAAATACCAGCATCAGCAAGGCAAACTCCTCGATTTCTTTCTTCATTCCCAAACTCCTTCAAGGGACAGTTCAAAGTACATGTTAGCAGAAAGTGACCCAAAATGCATTACAAGTCATCAGTTGAGTAGTTTTAAATCTTGACATCACACAAACACATTGTGTCAAATAAGTTAGAAGGAAGTGTTACCACCCATACCAAACACCCAACATGCAGAAATTCTTACCTGGCCAAACTACGTCGACAGATGACCAAGGGACCAATTAGACCACTGTACAGGTCCTGGCAGACAGGGAGGTAAAATGTCAACGCCTCTGTGAGGGTGTGCATATTGTGCTGTCATTGGCACACCTTGACAACGTCCACTGTGGAGTAGTATGCTGACACAGAGCATTCTTCTTGCTCAGTGGTCGGTCCGGTATTCTTTGTAACATACCACTCGTAGATGTGAGTCTCACCTGTGAAATACACACAGCATTTGACAATTTATGTCTTTGAGATCATCAACATTTCAACATTACAACTTCATTAAAAGAATAGAACAGAGAACATCAATTAAAATGGCAAATGATGTGTCTTGTTTTGAGTGTAGTTTTAAAAATGGTTAATGAGTTTGCGTTACAGAGCTCAGGTGGTCGTGAATTCCAAAGACAGTGGGCAGAGCAACCGAAGGCTTTACCACCTCTTTGTGGCCAGATGAAAAGACTGACGGAAGAAGGACGAAAATCAAAGAGGGCGAGAGGGTGTAGCAATGCGAAGGAGGTCCAAAATATGGAGGCGCAAGGTTATATATGACCTTGAAAGTGCAGATCAGTATTTTGTATTGGATGCAGTGCCAAACAGGGAGCTATTGGAGTCGCAAGACTGGAGCGATGCAGTGGGTGGAAGGGGTCTGTGGCCTGTCAAAATGCAAGCAGTAAAGTTCTGGATAAGTCATCATTTTTTTTAAGTGATCGGAGGGAGGGGAGGCAATACGGGAGAAAGTTGCAGTCATCCGGGTGTAAAGTAATGAGGCTATGAACCAGGATCGCGACAGTGGGGAGTGTTAGGGATGGATACAGCTGGGTGGTGTTGACAGAATGTGTGATTGAAAAGCCAGTGTGCTGTTGAGGATGACACGAAGACTCTTAACCGAAGGTAGGGGGATATGGGGGTTGTCAAGTATAGTGGGGAAAACTGTCAGCTTTGACTGGACTTGGTGCCTATAAATATGATTTCAATTTTATCACTGTTGAAAAATGGCAGACTAAACACTGATGGAGGTGGTTTTTCATCCATCAGTGCTTAGTCATGCACGTGTATGCACTGCAAGAAAGTGTTAGTTCACGACACTTACTGTATATTGAATGAATGTTAATGTAATTATCTCCAATACTACTTTTGGGATAGCATCTAATGCAAATAACCATTGACCATAAACTGCCCTGAGAAACTGTACGTTACACTACATTCCAAGGTACACAAAAACATGTTTGTTTTTTTTGTTTAGATTTTTTTAGTAGGTTCAATAAAAATCAATAATTGTCAAGAATGACTGTTGTGAAATATTCTGGTGAGACATTTTGCGGTCATATCACCCAGTCCTATTAAGCCTATTATGTTCAAAAAGACATTCATTCATTCATTCATTCATTCATTCATTCATTCATTCATTCATTCATTCATTCATTTATCCGCCCATCTTATTTATTTATTTATTTATTTGCTTTATTTTGACCATCTTATTTGACTTTTTCAAAGTTGTTTTGTCTTATTTTTAAAGATATATATACTGTAAATGTATTGTATTATGTGCTAGAATAAAATTACCTCAATTCAGCCTTTTTTGGGGTCCTGATTTGCAATACATGTCAATATCAAGCCCTTTGACATACTTATATCGCACTATACTTTTCAGTCATTTCACCCAGCCCTACTTTAAATTAAACTTTTTTGATCTGAACAGTTTAAGATATGAGCAAATAAGGATGTGAAATGAATGTGAGTGTTATGTGTGCATGTGTGTAAGTGTGTGTATAAAGGTCTTTGGTTAGGCACCATAGGATGTTATTAGATGCACCGATATATAGTGCACTCCATTTCCCATTTTAATCACATTAGATTTTTCATCTGTTGGACTCTGATGTGTGTGTGTGTGTGTGTGTGTGTGTGTTTTTTGTAGGGGGTTGGGTGTGTCGGACTACAGGAATGACGATTGACAGACTGGGGACCGGTGAAAAATATTGACAGAAACGATGAAGGAATTGTTGTTAAGGTAACATGACAGACTGACGATTACATTTTGGATGACAAAAGATGGCCCGGCCAAATTTTGTTAATTGCCCACATTGATTTATTCACAATTAATAAATAAATAAATCTGACGAAATTGCTAATACAGTGTGCCAAATCCAATTAGCTATTCTATTCTACTCAACAAAGGCAAAGACAGCAAAATCAATGTGTGTATGTATTTTGTTGTTGTGCAGTCTTTGCCTACCGGGACTGGTGTGGTAAACATTTGTATTTTCTGTCTTCACTCCATGGGCATGGATCGAATACGATCTGGATGCCATGTTCTTGAAAACCACCTTTACTTTGTCACCAACGTCAGCATGGATCATTGGACCTAAGAGACAAGTAGATTTGGTTATCAGATTGAATATTTTGGAGACAATTTGTATTATATATTCTGTACAATTCCAACCATTCACACTTTAATCCAGTGTGAATTTAGAAACATTAGGATTACACAATAACTGCCTACCCATAATGCCGAGATGTTCCATGTCGGCACCTCTTTCCACCTGCTTGGTGAACTTGTCATTGGTGAACTGGCGGTAAATTACCTTCTTGTATCGTGAGCCAATTAATCCACCATCCTGGTCAAGGAAGACAGACGCTGGACTGCAGAAGAAGAGTGTTTTTCCTTGTGAGCGCAAATCAACTACTTACGTTTTCTATAGACTGCATATTTCATTAATGAACAACATACTGTATTCATGTCAATGAACTTTAATTGCTTGTTACTTTTTCGATAAATTGCCATGTGATGATGAGTGGCCATATTACACAGATTTATTCTGATATAAAGAGAAAGTTACTTGTGCTTTTGAAGTATAAGGGAAGTCCATTGTTACCTTAAGCAAAAACAGCCAGAAAATAAATTAATAGGAGACCCAGAAAGTCAGTCCTGCATTAGCTTGGATGCTTGCTAACACAGTTGACTCGAATTGTTTCAGCATCTTTCATTCAATAGATAGATTTGATGGATGTTTCCAAAATCTAAAATATGAGGAAAACCACAATTTCTTTAAAGGCATCTATCCTTAAGAAGTACTAATTGCTAAATATTGCCGAATCACCAAGTGTCCATCAGCAGATTCAGGGGTTGCCACTAGTCACAGTCACTGACTACCTGACGGTTAAAGCTCCAGTCATCCACATCAACATGGACTCACTCTTCCCCGGGATGTGGCCGAAATTCAGCCGGAGTTGAGAGTTGAAACTCCTTCTGGCAGGAGACTCTGCCAGACATTCACAGTATCCCTACATTTTCTACATCCAGAAAAATTCAGCTTGGCCACTGTACGGCTAGTAAAACAGTCTGGAGCCCTATGTCAAGGTCCCTGCCTTTGACCGCCGCCCAGCTCGAGTTCCACGCAACTCAATTGGTCCCTCCCAAAGGTGGTGAGCCCATGGGAAGGGGGACACATGTGTCTTTGGGCTGTGCCTGGTTAAGCCCCATGAATACAGCCCAGGCACGGGTCTGGAGCCCGAAAGCCAGGCCTAGCTGCAGACGGGGACCAATTATCTATGCCTGTCAGAGGGAAAATGCTGCCCACATTTCCTCATTATAGGAGGTCATTTGAGCTGCAGTTTGTCTGGTCCCTCACCTATGACTTGTTTGTTATGTGCGACCCTGCCAATGCATAAAATCCCAGTCTACTTGGCTTCATTGGGACACACAAACTACTCTACATGCTAAGGTTCACGGAGGAGAGATAAACAATTAATACTCTAGATTGTATTGCTTCTATAAACTTGCTGGAACTGGAAAATGACCAAATATTGAGTTAGTTCCCTCTAGTTCTCAGTGGCTCAGGACAAAATGTGTTACCTTTTTTGACCGCGAAACATTTCAGCCTCCCAAGTACGATTCGGAGAGTAGTCCCAGTCCATCTCCATGGCAGCAACGTAGTAAGTTTTAAAGTGGAACATGCTCTCACCCTGGCGCTGCAAAAAGCTGCATTTCTGTACGGTGTAGTTGGCTCTCATTCCTCCACGGTATTGGTTGACCGTGGGTGATGCCACTTCAAATTGACCTGGAAAACACACACACACACACACACAAACACACACAAACACACACATACACACACACACTGATGAATAAGTGCTATCTCTGATTTGTCTTTCTTTTTAGGTTCAACAGACACTGCATCCAGTCTTTCCAGGGGAATCACAAAGTCAGCTGGGAGATATAGTCTCTCCAGCGTATCCTGGGTCCTCCACGGGACCTCTTTACGGTGCGACGTGCCTGGGAGGCATTCAGGGTATCCTAACCAGATGCCCGAGCCACCTCCTCTAAATGTGGAGGAGCAGTGACATGACTCAGTCCATCCCAGATGACTGAGCTTCTCACTGGATCTCAAAGGGAGAGCCCTGAACACTCTGTCAGAAACCTGTTCAGCTGCTTGTATCCAGGATCTAGTTCTTTTGATTATAACACAAAGCTCGTGACCATAGACGAGGGTAGGAATGTATTGAAAGCTTCACCTTTCAGCTCAGCTCCTTTGCCACAACAGACGGATCTAGAGTACATATTACTGCAGATGCTGCAACGATCCGCCTGTCAAGGTCCTGCTTCATCCTCCCCTCACTCGTGAATAAGACCTAAAATACTTCATTCAACTCCTCCACTTGGAGCAAGATCTCATCCCTGAACTGGAAAAGGAACTCCACCCTTTTCCAACTGAGAATCATGGTCTCAAATATGGAGGTGCTTTTTTTTCCATCCCAACTGCTATACACTCCGCTGCAAACTGCCCCAGTGGGAGTTAAAGATTGCAGCTTGAAGAAATCAATGGTACCACATCATCTGCAAAAAGCAGTGTCGTAATACTGAGACTACCACACCGCATGCTGTTAGCACCTCAGCTGTGCCTAGAAATTCTGTCCATAGAGGTTATGAACAAAATTGGTGAAAAAGGGCGACTTTGGAGTCCAGCCCTCAGTGGAAACGAATACGATTTACTGATGGCAATGCAGACCAGACTCTGACACTGGTCCTGCACGGATCGAACAACCCGGACTTGTGCGTCTGAAACCTGATATTCCCAGAGCACCCTCCACAAGAGCTGGCTACATCGTTGAAAGACTTATCCAAGTCCACAAAGCACATGTAGACTGGTTGAGTGGAGTCCAATGCACTCTCGACCACCCTGCTGAGGGTGGAGAGCTGCGCCACTGTCCCAAGGCCCGGACGAAAACCACACGGCTCCTCGTGAATCTGAGATTAAACTTCCTCCTCTCCACCCTCCTCTCCAGCACTCCTAAATAGATTTTACCAGGGAGGATGAGGACTGTGATTTTCCGGTCCCCCTTTTTAAAAAGGGAACCACCACCACGGTCTGCCAATCTAGAGGCACTGTGCCCCAGATACATGCAGTGTTGCAAATGTGTGTCAACCAGGACAGACCCACAACATCCAGAGCCTTTGGGAACTGTGGACTGATCTAATATTAACACATATAGGGGCTAATGTAATAAAATGTTTTTGCTCAGTAAAATTTAACCTCCTCTTGTAAGTCTAGTTTTGACCCACTATGTATACAATATATACACGTTCAGAAATTTACTCTGATTGCCATGCACTACTACTACCAGGAAAGTGGGTGTGTTCAGAGAGGGAGAGTACACTCCATTACACTTAATTTCCGAATGCAACCAGCAGTGGCACAGTGTCCTCACTCGGAGTGCCTAGTGAATAAACAAATGACAAATGTAACACTTTTATGCACTCTGTAACCTGATAACATTATAAGATGTCCATTGCAGTAATCGCTGTCCCTGGAAGGGTCAAGCAATGCTCTGAGTTTTCGAACGGCCGGAATGAACCAGTGTGCGCTCAGAGCGTATTTCCGAGTACAGTACGTCTTATATTTTATGTATGATCTTATTTGAGAACAGTGTAAGACCACACATTGTAAGAGAAATGATCATGAAAGCGCTATATAAATCAGCATGTATTGTATTGTATGTGTGATTAGTAAAAACATTATTGAATACTCCACCCCATGAGGATCCTTTTCACACTATTAGTCACCTAAAACAATGACATGCCAACTTTGTGAAATATTTTCACATTTCTCGATTAATTTGTAGATCTGAAAAATCACCATTCATATATATTTTTGAGAACTTTGCGATTATCTTATCTTTATCTTGCATGTTTGTTCTCATGGTTATTCTTAGTACAATGATGAGACACGTACCCATACTGTCAGGCTCCATCGTCACAGTGCGTGAAATGTGTGGAAAAACAGAAATGGTATCCAATCTGTTCTGGCGAAAGATGAAGCGGTTTCCCTGGAAGTAAAGACTGTTGATATCTGTCTCTGAACCCAGTCCTGACAGGTGCCATGTGACTTTGTCCCCCTTACACATAGTCAGGCCTTGGAGGTTCCCATACACATACCCATTGATGGCTGGGAGACACAGAATTCCACAAAAGTTAAAAACATGCATGTGTGACTAAAATTAATCAAATAATGAAAATGTGAACATTTTAGTGTGTTGTTTAGCACCTAAGGCTTGAGTTTATTTATGTTAATAACTTCCAGGCAATAATGTTAAAAAAAAGGGTAGTTCAATGTAAATATAATTGCCTACAATGCATCTTGTTGCTCTCAACAAAGCCCTCATCCTCCTTGTTAACAGTGGTCGGAGCTGTGGTGAAAGCACGGATGGTATCATCAAGATACCAGCTCAGGTTTTCGTCAAACACCGTGGCCAGCAGGTGAAACTCTTTCTTATAGTTTTTCTACAATATGGACAGAAAAGAAAGAAAGATGAAAATTTTGTTTTCCATTCAAGAAAATAAGCAGAGTATTAGTGATGTTACTAACACTCATTAACGATACTACGATAATACAGTTTTCAAATTTTAGTTCACCTGCACCAATTAATGTGATTTCCACCACTTTACAATAACAGTGCCATAAGAAATCCTGTCTTTGGTCTTTCTCTTTGCCTCCTACCTGGAAGCTCCATTTCCAGCATCTTTCGCCTGATATTCTGTCTGGACTGCCCCTACTTTGTACATGTCCTTAATCTCTCCAACCCATACAGTTCATGCTCCAGCTACATCATTCCGAAAGTGAATCACATCATCTGTAACTCTGCCTCCTCCATCTTTGCAGTAGTAATACACAGAAGAAGGAGACAGTCTCAAAACCACACATCATAGCTTGTCTCACCACCATCTATAATCCTTTTCCTTTTCACTCTGGTAAAACTCTTGACCAACTCTTCACAGGGTAACCTTAATGTACAGCAATAATAAGTCAAAGAAATTGACACTTTCTTTCCTTTTTTTACCTGGATCCCTTTCTTAAGAGAACTCGGTCGACAGACAAGCATTGGTCCGACCAGTCCAGAGTTTGTGTCTTTTACAGGGTCGACGCCTGAGTAGTACAGGTAGGTCAGACAGTCAGCCTCCCCTTGCACCGGACCAGCACCCACAGGCACAAACCACTCATATGTGTGCGTCTTCCCTGGTGCGACCAGAGCAGCCGGAGGAGGGGTCACTGTCCCTGTTTTTACACAAATGTAGCATCATTGTGTTAGTTACAACTCACAAAATGTAAACATAACGACTTTTGTCAATTCTATGGATGATAACATCACTTACTCGTTTCATGTTTTAATTCCCTTAATTTTTTTGCAGTGTAGGACTCTAAATGAATGAAGAAGACTTTTGTCCGTTAAACGATCATGGAGAAAAGACAGTTTTCATTCACATTAAATGAAAGCTCCACAACACAGGAACAGTGTTTTAACCTTCTAATTCATTGTGATAGAGCGTCCCATCTTGTTCGATGCTGTACTGTACGCCATGCGGCTGTATAGAGTAAGGCCGAGTGGCCTTGTTCTTGAAGACCACCTTGATGGTGTCTTTCTCCTCAGCTCGCAGCACAGGACCTGGAGGAGGTAAAAAAATCAGAATGTTTGCACTTTGTTTCAAAAGGAATCTGGACACGGTGGCATTTGCAAAGGTCTACATTATGCAAAAAACTAAATAATATGGTGGGTATGTAAATAGTTATGTCATGCAGTGTGTTTGCAAAGTCTATGGCTGAATAATGGATAATGCAATCCAAATAGAGTGTATATATTGGATGAAACGGTTTGTAAGAGGTTTTTAGGCAGTTAAGATGGGTGAAAATCCCATGAGTCTATGATTGAGTTTGTTTAGTGTAGAAACAAATATTTTACTTCATACTTTGTATGCATTCTTTGTCATGGTCCATCTGGTAATACAAACCAGGTAACATTACCCAGAATTCCAAGATGTCGCTCCTCTGGGCTGCGTAGCATCTTTGTCAGAAAGGAGCTGTCAGTGTATTCCACATAGCGAACCTTCTTGTATCGACTTCCAATACGATTTCCGCCTCTGGTTACAAACATCTCTGCCTCGCTGCACAAAGACACACAAGCGTCATTTCTTCCATGCATGGGTTGTATGTCCGTGCATGTATGTACATGTGCTTGTGAGCATGTGTTTTGAGGAACCTGTCTGTTGGCAATGTCGGAGCATAGTCCCAGACTTCTTCTTCCGCAGCAATGAAGAATTCTCTGAGCTGACCATATGGACGAGGTTTGTGGACATTTGGAAAACACTTCCTGATCTCAAATATAGCCTGCATACCACCTTCATAAAAACAAAAGCCATCATGGATGAGTACCTGTAATACAGTTGGTGACTGAAATAGTTCAGTATAGTGTATCGCATTGATGCCGATATTGTGTTATCACTGTTACTGTTATTTGGTAACATGTTATTCCAAAGTGTTTAGGTTTTTCAGTAAAGCCCGGTGCACATGAGCTGCCAATGGCGCTCATTTGCCATACGCACCTCGTGGAGGGCTAACACCATATTTCACAAGAAGTAGCCCTCAGGCTTCTATTTCTGTGTAGTAGCAAAACGTAGAACAATGCCTCTGGCTCTGAGAATTTGACTTGGCGGTCCCAAACATGATCAAAGCAACTTTTAGCAGCGTTGCCAGCGAACCATCTGCACCCACAGCTGATGGGTGCAACGCCGCTGGTGCGTCGTGTGTGCCTAAAAGTACAACTCATACAACACGTTACTTTTCCCAGCCAAGTAATGACACCAAAGTGACTAATCAAACTCACATAACACTACTGTGTCATATTTTTTTACTTTCATAAGGTGACGCCAGAATTCCACCCTGGAACCACATTTCACCCCCCACCCAAAAAAACCCCAAAAAACAATTACCATTGATCACCTCTGGGTCACAGACTTACACAGCACATATTTTTCAACCACAGTGGTCACTCAACCAAATATTAAGCATGTAACAAAAAGAATAGTTAACAATTTACAAAATTCAGGAGGACACATGATTCCGAACATCCTATTATTCACTAAAGGTACTAAACAAAGAGCTGTTCACAAATAGGGCAATTCTAATTTTTACAGTTTTAAGTGAGGCATTGTGGGTACCTTCAACTTCACATTCGTGTCTGAAGGAGTAATGTCACGTACGCACATGTTTTCAGCACATTGACAACTCACATGTGCATACCATTCCACATAAACAACAATGGTAAAAGAGAAATTTGTGTTTTCAAGTCGGGAATAAAAGACAAAATGTTTTTTGCACACTGTACGATCGTCAAATTGTTGACTGGCTTGAAAAATAAATAAATAAATTAAACAGAATAAAATGGATTGCAGCAACGTATGTACTCAAGCTGAAAGAGAAATTCTCACTAGAATGTGTGACTGGAGGAGATTGTCATTCTAATAAAGATTTAAATATCCATCCATCTTCTACCGCTTATTGCCGGGTCGCGGGGGCAACAGCTTTAGCAGGGAAGCCCAGACTTCCCTCTCCCTAGCTACTTCTTCCAGCTCTCTCCGGGGGATCCCGAGGCGTTCCCAGGCCAGCTGGGTGACATAGTCTCTCCAGCGTGTCCTGGGTCTTCCTCGGGGTCTCCTCCCGGTGGGACATGCCCGGAACACCTCACCAGGGAGGCGTTCAGGAGGCATCCGAATCAGATGCCCAAGCCACCTCATCTGGCTCCTCTCGATGTGGAGGAGAAGCGGCTCGACTCGGAGCCCCTCCCGGATGACCGAGCTTCTCACCTTATCTCTAAGGGAGAGCCCGGACACCCTGCGGAGAAAACTCATTTCGGCCGCTTGTATCCGGGATCTCGTTCTTTCGGTCACGACCCATAGCTCGTGACCATAGATGAGGGTTGGAACGTAGATCGACCGGTAAATTGAGAGCTTCGCCCTTTGGCTCAGCTCCTTCTTCACCACGACAGACCGATACAACGTCCGCATCACAGCAGACGCTGCACCGATCCGCCTGTCGATCTCTCGCTCCCTCCTGCCCTCACTCGTGAACAAGACCCCAAGATACTTAAACTCCTCCACTTGGGGCAAGATCTCCCCGCCGACCTGGAGGGGGCACTCCACCCTTTTCCGACTGAGGACCATGGTTTCAGATTTGGAGGTGCAGATTTTCATCCCAACCGCTTCACACTCGGCTGCGAAACGCTCCAGTGAGAGTTGGAGAGCCCTGTTTGAAGGAGCCAACAGCACCACATCATCTGCAAAAAGCAGGGATGCAATACTGAGGCCAACAAAACGGACCCCCTCAACGCTTCGGCTGCGCCTAGAGATTCTGTCCATGAAGGTTATGAACAGAATCGGTGACAAAGGGCAGCCTTGGCGGAGTCCTACCCTCACTGGAAACGATTCCGACTTACTGCCGGCAATGCGGACCAAACTCTGACATCGGTGGTATAGTGACCGGACAGCCCGTATCAGGGGGTTCGGTACTCCATACCCACGAAGCACCCCCCACAGAACTCCCCGAGGGACACGGTCAAACGCCTTCTCCAAGTCCACAAAACACATGTAGACTGGTTGGGCGAATTCCCACATACCCTCGAGAACCCTGCTAAGGGTGTAGAGCTGGTCCACTGTTCCACGGCCGGGACGAAAACCACACTGCTCCTCCTCAATCTGAGGCTCGACTTCCTGACGGACCCTCCTCTCCAGCACCCCTGAATAGACCTTACCAGGGAGGCTGAGGAGTGTGATCCCTCTGTAGTTGGAACACACCCTCCGGTCCCCCTTTTTAAAAGCGAGTACGAGGGTTGCCACCACGACAGGCACCAACCACCTTACGGCCACAACTCAGATTGGCCGCCTCAACAATACAGGCACGGAACATGGTCCACTCGGACTCAATGTCCCCCGTCTCCCCCGGAACATGGGAAAAGCTCTGTCGGAGGTGGGAGTTGAAACTCCTTCTGACAGGGGATTCCGCCAGACGCTCCCAACAAACCCTCACAATACGTTTGGGTCTGCCAGGACGGACCGGCATCTTCCCCTACCATCGGAGCCTACTCACCACCAGGTGGTGATCAGTTGACAGCTCCGCCCCTCTCTTCACCCGAGTGTCCAGAACATGCGGCCGCAAATCCGATGACACGACCACAAGGTCGATCATCGAACTACGGCCTAGGGTGTCCTGGTGCCAAGTGCACATGTGGACACCCTTATGCTTGAACAAGGTGTTCGTTATGGACAGTCCGTGACGAGCACAGAAGTCCAATAACAAAACACCACTCGAGTTCTGATCGGGGGGGCCGTTCCTCCCAATCAAGCCCCTCCAGGTCTCACTGTCATTGCCCACGTGAGCATTGAAGTCCCCCAGTAGAACAAGGGAGTCCCCAGCAGGAGTACTCTCCAGCACACCCTCCAAGGACTCCAAAAAGGGTGGGTATGCTGAGCTGCTGTTTGGTGCATATGCACAAACAACAGTCAGGACCCGTCCCCCCACCCGCAGGCGGAGGGACGCAACCCTCTCGTCCACCGGTGTGAACCCCAATGTACAGGCACTGAGCCGGGGGGCAATAAGTATGCCCACACCTGCTCTGCGCCTCTCACCGTGAGCAACTCCAGAGTGAAAGAGAGTCCAACCCCTCTCGAGAGGACTGGTACCAGAACCTAGGCTGTGTGTGGAGGCAAGTCCGACTATATCCAGTCGGAACTTCTCTGCCTCACACACCAGTTCGGGCTCCTTCCCTGCCAGAGAGGTGACATTCCATGTCCCAAGAGCTAGCTTCTGCAGCCGAGGATCGGACCGCCAGGGTCCCCGCCTTTGGCTGCCGCCCAGCTCACATTGCACCCGACCCCTTTGGCCCCTCTCATGGGTGGTGAGCCCATGGGAAGGGGGACCCACGTTGCCTCTTTGGGCTGAGCCCGGCCGGGCCCCATGGGTGTAGGCCCGGCCACCAGGCGCTCGCCAACGAGCCCCACCTCCAGGCCTGGCTCCAGAGGGGGGCCCCGGTGACCCGTGTCCGGGCAAGGGAAACTGGGTACCATCGATTTTATTTGTCATAAGGGGCTTTGTGAGCCGTGCTTTGTCTGGTCCCTCACCTAGGACCTGTTTGCCATGGGTGACCCTGCCAGGGGCATAAAGCCCCAGACAACTTAGCTCCTAGGATCATTGTGACACACAAACCCCTCCACCACGGTAAGGTGACGGCTCACGGAGAGGAGATTTAAATATGTCAAGTAAAAAAAAAGATTGGTTTTATTTTTACAGTATATTATTAGATAGATAGATAGATAGATCTATATATTTTATCTATCTATCTATCTATCTATCTATCTATCTATCTATCTATCTATCTATCTATCTATCTATCTATCTATCTATCTATCTATCTATCTATCTATCTATCTATCTATCTATCTATCTATCTATCTATCTATCGATATGTCATGATTCGCTTTAGGGACCAACAGGTGGCACTGTAGGGCTCCCACGGCAGCTGCACACCTGTTGGTCATAGGTATTTAGGGCCTTAAAAGGACTCCCAGCACGAACACTCAGTGCCGGGTCATTGTTTGCTCTTGCTACTGTCAGGTTTGTTTGCTGCTCCTTTGCTGTTGTCATGTTTGTTTCTGTCATGGTTCTGTTCCTGTTAGTTTTGGATTAGTTTTGGTTGTTAGCACTTTGTTTATCTTGGATTTAGTTTTCTTTGTTTTAAATACAATTCGTCAAGTTTACTCTGCTCCGTGACAACGTGACAAGATATAGATAGATAGATATATCTTAAGTTAAGTCCAGAAAGAGTGTCCTTATTTTATTTATTTGGTATTTTAAAAAAAGGGGAATCTATTCATCTTAAGTGAAGTGATAAAATAATTCTGGTATGTCAAGTCAAAAAAGATTATTTTATGTTTAATAAAAACAAATTTTACTATTAAACTTTACTGTTAAAAATGCACTTCCAATTAGGTAAAATGGCAAAACTGGCTGCCATTTTTATGTAAAGCAGGGTCGTTGGCATCTGCTGAATGCAACTATTCAAGTAAATTGTAATCTAGCATAGTAATCAGGAAAGTAACTAGTTTTTGAAGGTAACTGTGGCAGAACTGAGTACCGGTATATGTGACAGTATTTTCCAAAAAGTCGAGGAGAAAGAGAGCCTACCCATCAGATGATCGTTAACGGTGCACGTCAGTAGCCAGTGTCCAGGGTTGTCTGCCACCATCTCAGCTGTGGTGCTCGAACCAGGGAAAAGACTGACGGTGTCTGTATGGTGATTTTCACTTGTCAGGATCTGCCCGTGGAAATGAACTGAATGCATGTCCACCTGGCAGGTGGAAAAGATTGGCAGTTAAATATGTATTTTTTTACATACACTTTCGACAGTTGTTCCTGATGTGTCCCCACTGTGGGGAGAGTTGACAATCATAATTTTCGTAAAAGTCTAAATCAACAGTGTAACACTAATAAATTTACACCCAATTAATTTCCTTGTGTAACTCAAATTTTAATTTGTCTGATGATTTGCAGCAAGGCGGCACAATGGCTAACTGGTTAGGACATGTCGCTCATAGTGCAGGAGTTGCGGGTTCAATACCCAGCTCAAGCAGTCCTGTGAGGAGTTTGCATGTGGTATTCTGCCGGTATTCTGGTTTCCTCCCACATTGCAAAAACATGCATGGTAGGTTCATTGATCACTCAAACTTGTCCATAGGCAAGGGGAAAGCAAGAACATTTTCAGTGGGATGGACAGGATCATCAGTGAGGCTTGGCCGTGCATGTTCTTCTTCATCCTACCATTCACAGTCAGGCTTTCATGAAATAAAATCCCCAAATATCCAGAACAATGGCCATCATCCTCGCAACCAGGGGGGCATATTAAAATTTTGCCCGAAGAGGCAATGTGGGTCCCCCTTCCCATGGCCTCACCACCTGCAGGAGGGTACAAAGGTGTTGGGTGCAAAGTGAGCTGGGTGCCTAAAGAAGCTTAACACGAGAATATGAAATGTCACCTTTCTCGCAGGGAAGGACCCCGAGCTGGTGTGCGAGGCAGAGAGGTTCGGACTGGATAATGTCATTGCCACACACATCCAGGGCTCTGGTGACTTGAACTCAGTGCTTGTACATTGGGGTTCACACTGATGGACAAGGGGGTTGCCTGCCTCCACCTTAGGGTGTGTGTGTGTGGGGGTGGGGGGGGTTGGCTCTGATGGTGGGGAAAGCTACCAGTATGACTTGGCAGACCCATACATATTGTGAGGGTGTTTTTGGGAGCGTCTGAAAGAATCCCCTGTCAAAAGGAGTTTCAACTCCCACCTCCGGTAGAGCTTTCCCACGTCCGTGGGGGACGTTGAGTCAGAGTGGACCACGTTCATCGCCTCTATTGTTAAGGCGCTCTTTGCCTGTCGTGGTGGCAACCCCTGAACTTGCTCGTGGACACTGGCAGTAATGGATGCCGTCAACAACAAATGTTGTGGAATTGTCCTAGTTGACACGTCTCGCACAGTCAGCGGGTAGAGTGCCTCTGGTTTGGCAAATCGGGTCCCTCTTTTTAATAAGGGGGACCAGAGGGTATGTTCCAACTACAGAGGGATAACACTCCTCAGCCTCTCTGGTCCAGGGGTGCTGGAGAGGAGGGTCTGTCGGGAAGTCGAGTCTCAGATTAAGGAGGAGCAGTGTGGCTTTCATCTCGGCCGTCCTCGAGGGTACATGGGAGCTCGCCCAACCAGTCAACATGTGCTTTGTGGACTTGGAGAAGGTTATGTGAAACTGCAAGATCTCCACTTGTACATGTCAAGTTGGCCACTGTCAAATTGCCACTTGGAGACTGCCTTCCACCCGCAATTGTGCATGACTGCGTCAACCCTCCGCACAAGGCTGAGAATAATACCAATACTTTCAATAAATTGATTTTTATCAGGACCCAGAAGGTTCAATGCATGCTGTTTTCAGATTTATGAATCAAATACGATGACACCAGACATATCTGCGCCTCGATCAGATTTGCCCAAATCGTATAGCACTAGCTGCACCACAACTTAGACCTGCTTTTGTTTCCTGCCACCAAATTGTCAGGTGTGTCGGGTGCATGCAAAAAAAAAAAAAAAAGTGAGTGCTCAAGAACGCCCAGCATTGTGCCATCAGCCAAATTCCCCAAAATGCTAAAGACGGCTTCCACCTGCATGAAAATCCAGTTGCACCAGTTTTTATGCCGGAGCACAGCTGTTTACAAAAGTAGAGCATGTCGAGTCAAATCATCTCCATCCTAAAATAGTTGATGAGTTACCTCATTTCCTAAGCCAATCATATGCCAATGGATCTTGTTCCCTTGGCACATACTCAGTCCAGGTAGGTTACCGTAGAGAAAGCCATTTATACCTGCAACCCAGTTTATCTAATTTGAGAACATAATAGGGTTGGTGGAATCCATACAGGAACGGAATCTCTTTTCTCACCATGCATCTTGTTACTCTCAATGAAATCTTCATCCTCTTTCAGGCCTCTGGCAGGGTTTGTTATATGTGTCCTGATGTTGTCATCTAAATACCAGCTGAAGTTTTCATCCGACACCATCAATATGAGTGCATACAGGTAGTCTGCTGAACTGTCACCGTGTATGTCCAGAGTTCCTACACAAAAGAGATAAAGGTCAACTCAACTATATAATTCTTCCTCGATTTTTGTATTTTGCACGATCTTTCTTTCCATCAACAATCATATTTCCAAGTACAATTAATGTGTACAAATACACGCATGCCATTTATTAGAGCCCTCAGTGGGCATATCAGCCAACATAGCATACAATATATGTCATAATGTTCGATCCCAAAGATCTGAGACGTTAAGATATTTTACACTGTCTTGCGGTGACATGACCCAAGAGGACAGGAACGGTTGGGTGGAAGTGAGCATTTATGATATCATGGGTGCGCCATGTTATGTGGAGTAAAGAAAGTTAGATGGTGAAATAAATTGAATTCCATGACAAATGGCTTAATAATAGGCATATTTGCAGTTCACAGAATTCAAACACCATTATTCATCATCCTCGATTCAGGCCTTTCTAGGTTAAATTTAAGCAGTAGGGAGAGCCCTGTTTGATTTACACCTTTTTGAAATAAGTGACATACGTTTAACCTGAAGCGGGAACCAGCCAATGCATTAAATTACAGTGGTACCTCTACTTACGACCATCTCTTCATACGAAATTTACTAGTTACGAAACGTCTGAACAGGAAAATATTGTCTCTTGTTATGAAAGAAATTTCAAGATACGAAAGGTACCGTATATATAGTATGGCCTGCTAGTCGCAGCTGCGAGTTTCCTGAACGCAACATACTTAGAGCTGCTCTGCTATTGGTTATTACCGAGCTACATCCTGGCATCCCATTGGCTAAGAGGGGCTTCTACCGAATGTGTCGATGTGTGTAGATCAGGTGTCACCAACATTTTTGAGGGTGAGAGCAACTTCATGTGTACCGATTGTGTGAAGGGCTACCAAATTGATACACGTCTGAAATAACATATTTGTCCAAAATACCTTCAATAATATGAGGATGTGTTATTTTTAATACTTGATGATTTAAATTGTCAGACTTTGATCGTGTTTCGAAATGTCTCACAGTACTGCCAATGTTTGCATTTTTAAATCATAATTTCTACTAGCAAATCACAATGTCCAGGCACTGGCGGGCTACTCAAGTGGTCTTCACGGGCTACCTGGTGCCCGCGGGCACCATGTTGGTGACCACTGGTGTAGATAGATAGAAATGTGTCATGCAGTGTCCTTGTCATTCGCCCCTGGGGCCATAAGGTGTTCTGATAATTTGTTGATAGCGAATGTGAATCACCCAGAAAAAATGTCCACCAGTCGGGCGATCGCTCGCTATGCTGATGTTTGCCTTGGACATTTTCGAAGGATTGTTAAAAGCCGACAGAAGCGAACGTCCTTGGATCAGTTCTTTACAAAACGCCAGGCAAAAACCACTTATGAAAGAGAACATGAATGAAAGAGGACAAAAACCGATGACACAATTAAAAGTTACGTTTTTTAAGATGCATTTTTATTCTTTATTCTTTGTTTTTTTTTTACATTTTGCGATATTTATTGTGCAATTATCTAATTGTAACATCTTTTGATGTATTTTTATTCTTCTTCCAGAACCAATTAATTTCATAAGTAGAGGTACCACAATAGTAATTTTAGGTTTAACCACGAGGGAGAAATAGAGAGAACCATAGTTGACATTCAGATTATAATGACAATATTGGGATGAATCCCAGTCACCATCCTCAAGGATAAAATGATTTTATGCTACCTTGACGCCTAGATGATTTTCATTATGAGATTTGACTTAGTGTTGCGTCAAAAGTGACTAGGATACCCAAGTTCCTCCCTTTTTGATTCCCCCTGGGATCTCCCCCAAGACACTCCCACTGTGGGTTAGAGTTTAACGGCATGGTTCAGAAAATGTAACTTCCGAACATATAATCAGTGAGAACTATTTTGGGGCTTGTCAGGGATGTGCTGGCCATTTAGGACATTTGGGGGCTCGTCTGGGATTTGGTGACCATTTGAAGTTTTTTTTTGTTTGTTTTTTGTTTTTTTACTCGTGTAACAGTTTCAGTGGTGTGGAATCTAAATCTAACAGTGACAAGTTTCATTCCACTGAAATCTGCATGATTACGTGCTATGCGTTATTGTGTGTCTGACGAGCATTTAAAGGAGATCTAAAACTTTTCATGATTTTTGAATTTTAACACCAAGCTATCAGCCCAAGACTGTCAGTTGACGGTAGAAGCTTGACATCAGGGAGAGTGAACAGGCACATAACATTTCTCCAGAAAATCTCACATTCTGTATGTGCGATTAGAAACAAAAGGACGATGGTAAAATCCAAGAAAAGGGAAGACAGACTCAAGAGGTCGAAATCAACCGATCTAAAGAAAGAAATGCAACAAAAATTCCATCCATCCATTTTCCGAACCGCTTGATCCTGATCTGTTTCCTATGTGTTGTGTTGTGTTATTTTTTTTATTTTGATTTCAAAATGGCGCCGCGAGAGTGGCTGCCTTTCCAGCAGCTCCTATATTTTGTTGTTCTACTTCTTCCTTTCATAACCTTGCTGCTGTGAATTGGGAATTTCTCCACTGTGAGACTAATAAAGGTTTTCTTAAAATATTGAAACAAAACTCACAATATTTTGGATGATAATAACATTGGAAGCATTGCCTTGTTGACGTGCCTATGCACATAAAGAGGGTAAAATATTAGGAAGTTAAAGAACCTCACATCTGGCCTCCAGGATGGCCACCAGACACAAGAACCTCTCATTTGGCCTTCTCCGACCTGTCTTTGATATTGGGTTTGATTTAGTATTCTTTTGTTTGTGTCTGTCTCATTAGGTTAATGAGCCCACCTGTGCTCGTTTACCCAATCCCTCGTGCTACCCAATCGTCTCTCTCTTCCACTTAGTGTCTTATCCAGATGTTCCTTATTCATTCATTCATTCATCTTCCGTACCGCTTGATCCTCACTAGGGTCGCGAGGGGTGCTGGAGCCTATCCCAGCCGTCTTCAGGCAGTAGGCGGGGGACACCCTGAATCAGTTGCCAGCCAATCGCAGGGCACACAGAGACGAACAACCATCCACAGCCCCACTCACACCTAGGACAATTTAGAGCGTCCAATCAGCCTGCCATGCATGTTTTTGGAATGTGGGAGGAAACCAGAGCACCCGGAGAAAACCCATGCAGGCCCGGGGAGAACATGGAAACTCCACACAGGAAGGCCGGAGCTGGAATCGAACCCGGTACCTCTGCACTGTGAAGCCGACGTGCTAACCACTGGACTACGAGGCCGCCCGGAACAAAAATTCCCGGGATGAAATAAATATTTGGAAAAATGGGAAAAGCGCTACAAATTTGACCCTAAAACGGTAAGTGTAAAAGAAACAGTAGAATTGCTGAGGCATCTCTCTATTCATGATTGCGACGAACAACGTACTCGGGATACGCCAAGGAAACCGTTACTCCAAGTGTGTGGCATGAGGAAGCGCAAAAGAAGGAAGGAGAAAAGAAAACTGATGCTAATATTGCCCGCGCTGAGGACAATGAAACACAACCAAGCAGGCGTAGGCGTCTAATTAAAATCAGAAATAACCAGATGCAGCCAGAGCCCAATGCAGAACAATATTTTTTTGTAACTTTAGTGTGGGGGTAGGGGGAGTATTGACATGAATGTTTTTGGGGCAATTTTGCAATGCTACAGAGTCACTTGTTGGCAGTTGTGGAATAAAGACATGTTGACAGTTAGTCGTGTGTATTCCATTGTCACTGCCACAAGCTAAACTACCAGGTGGTTTAAACCTACGGCTGACTAAGCCAACTGTTGGATCCAGCCAGACAGAGGTATGGGTGCGTCCCTCCAGCTACGTGCGTTGTGTCGAGAGAACACAATTAGCTCGATATTGTTTGAGAAGAAGTTGGATTCCAGGAAGAAAAGAAAGTGAAAAGCAGAGCTTGGTGGCATGTGTTTTCTGTCGAGGAACTTCTGAGGTACGTTGAAATAGGTTAGCGAAAGTCATAAGGACGACGGAATGTTCTCCGGCCAACAAAGATCAAAGAAGACCAAAGAAGCTTTGACATAATTTAGGAGGTTGCAGCAACCATTGTTTGCAAAGTTGATGTTCCAACTGGTGACATCCGGGACCTACAAGGCATTATTAAAGAGAGACAGAGATGGGCATCAGACTCAGAAACTGTGGCTGGAAAAAAGAGGGGGCTATTTTGATTCATGACCTTTATAGTGAACCTGATGACAAACCTTGGCAACCATGCGCTGTTTTCTTGGGCGGTTGCTGTGACGCATGGACTTTGCCGTGTGTCAACAGGAGGGATGGTCAACCAAGTGAACAGACATTTTTACTTATTTAGTTTTACACAGTATGCAAAAAACATTTGCAGATATTTCTCTGAAACCTACAATGTATGGCCAAAAAGAGGCTCATTGCTCATTCCACACAAGACACATGGACTTTATCCAACTGTGAACATAAAAAGGTTATAATAATTGCCTAGGGATGTCATTTTCAATAATTCGACGTTATTTTGTATTGATGATGATGTTGTAATCGCGTGACTTCCAATAAAAGCCCAGTTATGAGTCGAGACTGCAGAGATCTCAACCAGCTCACAATTGGTCTCATCTCGCCTGGGCATTATTTTGCCTCTGAACTTCCTACTTGTCGTGGTGAGGGCCATTCCACTAATAAGGTGTGGTTCTCCCTTGACAGTAGCGAACTAAGAAAAATACGTTGGAGAAATGGAGAACACTCCACTTTACACTACGTTTGCCATTCTTACTTAAACTTCCCTTAATCCCAGTACCTGGGTGTGTCCTCTTTTGTTACAGCCTTAAGATACCTTCGTCCTCTACCAATTTTCACACTACTGGAGGGCAGGAAAATGGGAGGATTTAGCCCTTTGAAACGGAGAGCCAGTCGGGAGCTATTTTAGTCCCTGGGTAACCAAGATTTCTGCAACTGCTTTTTTTCTCTTTTTGGGATGACAGGAAATCTGGAATCTATCCTGTCTGACTTCACACTTTGGACTGGTCACCTCACAATCACTGTGTTGGCTCATTGTTCCATAAAACCATTCAAGGTCACACTCACACAAACACATTTAGATTGTTCAACTAACATAAACTAGATGTCTTTAGGCTGCGACAGGAAGCTGAAGTACCTAAACAGACCCCACGTAAATATGGGAAGAACCTATAAACTCCACACGGTAAGGCCACTCTTCCCTCAAAAAAAATCTCTATTTCACAAGTACCTGATTTACAAAGAATGAGGGGTCCAATCAATCCTGAGTTTATATCTTTTGGAGTTGACACATGGGAATGATAGAATCTGGTCAGGCAGTTGCTCTCTGTTGGTTTTGGGCTGTGGGAATGTCGGAGGGTCCACTCGTAGGTTACTGTTGTACCAGGAGCCACTGAGTCATCTCCTTTCATCTCAGAGGCGGTACCATCAGGGTATAATGCCCCTAAAACACATACATGCACACACACACACACACACAAACACACGCACACACACACACACACACACACAAAGAATAGATTTCACAGTCATGCCTCAACTCATTTGGACGGCAAGATATGAATTTCTCACCCTCACTGCCTTTGCTGTAGTTCAGTCCATGAGGATGTATGCTGTACGGTCTGGATGCTGCATTTTTTAGGTGGACTATCAAAGTGTCTCCCTCTTCAGCCATCAGCAGGGGACCCAGGTAGCCCAACCAGGCTTGTTTCAGCACCTCATTTCGGTATGTTACATCACTGTACTGCTTATAAACAGCCTTCTTGTAGGTGGAGCCAATTCGCTGTGGGCCTTTCTTAAGAAAGACAGCAGCTTCTCTGCAGTGAAAATCATAAATGTGTGTCCATTCAGTTAACCACGCTGCAAAACACGGTGTAACATGGTCTGCTTTTGCAGGTCAAAATCGTTCCGAGCATTATAACAAAAATAATTTGAATAGTGACTACTTACGGTTTATGAGTGAACATTTGTCATCATTCCCAAATTCATTCAATGCAGACTTGACATTTGCTAGAACGCTTAGAGTAATTGGGGTTATTGGCGAGCTGGGGGCTAGCCCAGCTCATTGTAGGTCATCTGGAGTCTTCAATTAGCCTAACAAACATGGTTATGTAATGTGGGAGCAAGCCTGAGTACTTCAAGAAAACCCAACCAACAAAAGGAGACCAGAGCAGACATTGGAACCCCAAATCCTAAGACTTATAAAGCAGTAGTGCTATCCAATAGTTCATCATGCTGCCGCAAACTATACTAATATAGAAACTAGAGCTGTCAAGTTAGCGCGTTTTTATTGGCATTAATTTAAATGAATTTTAACGGGATTAATTTTTTTCTCGCGAGATTAACGCGGCACATGTCACAAGCTGATGTTACGTTGCTCTATAAATACACCAGAACAAAACAACAAGCGCGCTGCAGAAGTCCACGCCCATGTCTGTTTTGCCAGCCACGGCAGCACGAGACACCGAAAACAGATACCTAAAGAGTTTATGAATGGAAAGTTTACTTTTAAAAAGTTGCTCGATTGCTCCACTGACAAGACCAAAGTTATCTGTTCTTCTCTCTCTCTGTTTCATACAGGTAAACGATGTATGCCACTGACACGATTGTTACTTGTTTGGAACTATTTTGTGTGGAAGGTTACAGTGTTCTGCGTCCATATAAATAGAGCGGGTGGAGCTTCTGTGTGTTTGTCTGACAGTGGTAGCGACCTAGCGAAAATAAAACGTCTCCAGTGTTGTCCTCGAACCAAGTGTAGTCATTCGAAATGAGGTCTACACAAAAACCGTAGTGAGACTTCCGCACAAGAAGGACCAACACAATCAACATAGCCTGACTGTGTTAGGGGGAGTGACCCCCCTCCCTTTCAGAATGGTTTGCCCCAGCAGCACGGGGAAAGTGCGTGCGCTTTTTTGTACGGCGGGCAGTTTTGAATACAGCGGCACATAATGAACACTGGTGTCTGGTGTCTCGTTGTTCTTCAACAAACATACAGAAACAGACTGCTGTGTTCAAAGCAAACTTGAGAAAAACGAAGTATGCAACCATGGTTTAAATGCACTATAGGCTCAGTACTAGTTTACCTTAGATATGCACTTTATAGTCATATTGCTCTGTTTTGATTTTATAAAAAAAAAGCTATTAAAGCAGCTGTTTTGTGACAAAATGTTGTTTTCACTGTTGTTGATGGAGAGTAATATTGTGTGAGAGATTATGTGTGAATAACTGCTCCAAGTGAAAAATGTTCATGTAAAATTAAAAATCGAAATTGTTATTTCAGTAAATATTTGCATTTGGCACATAGAAAACTGATTTGTGATTCCATGTTGATGAGAGGATTAAAATGGGGGGAGGGGAGGGAAATAGGATAAAAATGTAAAAGGAAATTCCGAAACGATAAAGTAAAAAAAAAGTGTGAGTAATCACGATTAATTTTTTAGTCCATTTGAGTTCATTATGACAGTTGCATTTTTAATTAGATTAAATATTTTAATCGTATGACAGCTCTAATAGAAACGGAATCCTAAATTAAATAAATCTGAATACGTAGGCAGAGTTTAATTAACCTCTGCCAAAATGGTCATACTGATTGAGACTGACGAGATGTTTTGGTTGCTCAAGTTGATATACTGTATTTGGGATTTCTGCTCTGATCACTACTTTTACCACATTTACTGTAAACGTGGTACATACTATACATCTAGGCCAGCACGTGGCCCAGTCAGGCTGTCACTAATATTGACACTCATGGGTACATGGAGTGGGAAGTGATCTCGTGCCAATTGCATAGCAATCATCTACGTAAACCACTACACTTTCCAAAGTCATGACTTCAATCACCCACAACTTGATCCACAGTCTAATTGCAGAATTTACAGACTGAGCCAGTGGTATCACAGTGTTAATGGTTAAAAATACCATCCATTCATTTTCTGATCCGCTTATTCCCACAAGGATTCGCGGGGCATGCTGGAGCCTGTCCCAGCTGTCTTCGGACAGTAGGCGCGTGAAGAAATAATTATGTAATTTAGTTTTAGTTATCATACATTGCATATTAATAATGGTGAATTTATTATGCTTGCAATGGAAAATACTTATGCTCTTAATAAATGACAACGCTTATGCTCTTAATAAAGATGCACTTATGCGCTTGATAAATATATGCTCATATTTAAAAATAAAAATGCTTAGTGCACTGTTTGATAGTTAGGAGACACAATCATCTTTCTGAGAATGTGGTTGGAAAGAGATAAGATAATAAGATCAAACACAAGGTTAGACGTGGATGGATCTGTCAACACCAGCTGCAGCTTACTTGGTGTTTTTGTCATGATTGCTCATGTGTATGTAATTTTCAGTCACAAGCACACACGTAGTCAAACAAGTTCAGTGCGTGTCTTCAACGGCCCTCACTCCTTAGGTTGGACACACCCCTGCATTCGATTCCCAATGAGAAATAAATGAGAGGGCGAGCGGTGAGATCCGTGGGTGAAAGAATTGAAACCTAATGATTCTCTCCGTTCCCCCCTGGTACCAGAATCGAGTGTCTCCTCTCCTCCTTGGGACTTATGAATGTCTAATTGATAACTCTGACAGCGAGGTACACCATGAACTGGTTCAGTCGAAGGGTTAAAAAGATATCATGGAAAAAGTAAAGACTTACTCATCTTCCTGGATTGTGTGGTTCTGTATGAGGTTCATCCCACTCGGTGCATAGTTCCAATTAACTTCCTCTATCTTGAGGAAATATTCTCTTCTCAATCCAGAAATGCATACTGGTGCATAGCACACCAGAAATAAAACAAACACCAACCGTGGCATTTTAACAGAGTACCGGTACTTCCACGGTCAGTTAGTCTGTCTCATTGGGATTTTGAGCACTCTGTCTTTATAGTTGCTCAACTGTCCGACTGCTGGTAACGGTCAATAATGTTCAGAGGGTTCACTGACCAATAACCACCGTGACCCCCTGTCCACTTTACACACGACCTGAATAATGTTTAACCTGAAAATCTTTTGCTGTCTTAGCAGTTGCTTTTTATGATTATATTTAAACTAAATGTCATGAAGTCTGATTGTGTTGATCAGGGCATTATTGTGGGAGTAATTGTATATAATTTACCGCTCTCCGCTTTTAAAGATGAGTTGAACTGGAGATGTATTCTTATCACCTTAGCGACACTCTCTTTGTTGAAAACGACTAGTGACAAATTAATCTTTCATTTCTGGTGGATTTTATTGTAGTTGCTTGTGTTCGCAGACTGATTTATATCACCACAGTTTCCCTGGAAAAGACACCTTGTAAGTATGCCAGGGTCACAGATCATTTTCTTGAAAAGGAACGGAGAGTAGAATTCACGTAGAAATAAACGGACACATTTTATGATATAGGCTGAAAATGAGCTTCCCCTCCTTGACAGACCAGCATCCGCCACTGTTATCCGCCTATGCCTCATTGTCTCTTTAAGTTGATGGCATTTAGCATGCTGATTTCTTTCAGTTTAGGTTTATTTATTGCTGTCACAATAACTGTGGCTGTACCCAAGTGCTGTAAACAAAACATGACAAAACTGAACAAAGTCCTTTACACGTTTTGTTAGAAAATGAGAGGCGAGAGAAATAAAAAAAAATATATCCACGAACGAGTATTAAGGCACTCGTAACACAGATATCACTCACTTTTGCTACAATTCAATTCTCCAGTCGCATTTAGTCATGTCTCTCGTTACACTTTACTTTTGAGCGCTGACTCGTTCCTCTCCACATCTCTATGAAACTCGGCTCCACGTTGACGAGCTACAGTTCCTCCAGCCATACGATCACAGACAGTCCTTTGCACTCTACATAAACAAGGCTGTCGATGATTCTACATAAACAAGGCTGTCGATGATTGTTTTCTTTCCTTAAGTTGCTTTGTTACCTTGAATCTTTTTGGGGACTTTATTAAATTTTGATTCTCATGTGTGGCTTGTTTGTCGTTTTGAAAAAAAAAAAAAAAAGAAAATCATTTATTTGTATTACTCATGCTACCCCTGTCTTGCCTTTGCTGTACACCTGAAGTTGAGTCCACTCTTTATTCTCTATTAAAACCTCACATGCCTGACACCAAAACCTTTAACTTCTACAGAAACAGCACTTTGCCATTTCATGAACATGCATGTCACAGTTATTTCTTGATCCAAAATTGATGAACTCTGAATAATGTAGCCATTATTCTCAACAAATGGCAAATTTGAATGACACTCAGAGTTTCCAAACCGTCTGAGTTAACAGGTGTCACGAACATGGTACCCGCGGGAACCAGGGAGCCCTCAATCAACGACAACATGAGTAGCCCCCTTTTCCAAAAATAGCTCAATGATGATTAGACACTGCGACTCTCCAGGAATATTGTTGAAGCAGTTCAAACCGAGCATCACTATGCGGAGGAATGGTGATTTGAGTGGCTTTGAACGCGGCATGGTTGTTGGTACCGGAAGGGCTGGTCTGAGTATTTCAGAAACTGCTGATCTACTGGGATTTTCACGCACAACCATCTCTTGGGTTTACAGAGAATGGTCCGAAAAAGAAAAATTATCCAGTGAACAGCAGTTCTATGGCCGGAAATGCCTTGTTGATGCCAGACGTCAGAGGAGAATGGCCAGACTGGTTCAAGCTGATAGAAAGGCAACAGTGACTCAAATTGGATGAATTAAGAGGTACCAACTTATTCAAAAAACTCAAAACAAGAACAAACATTAAGCAAAGAAGTGTATCTAGCAAAGGTGTTAATCTGTGGAATAATCTCGAAACGGACCTAAAAATGAGTAAATCGCTTGCTGAGTTCAAAAACAAATTCAAAAAAATAGTACAAACAACCTACATCAATCAGAGTTAAAATGATAAATTCTAAACATTAAATATAATAATAAATCAGAACTAAGTTTATAAATAGAGAAAGGTATTGAAATATCCATTATGAATACAAGAGAAAATTGACACAAGAGTGCCAGGGTGAGGATGTATATAATCCCGATACAAACCAAAAGCTGTAAAAATATCACGGTTAAGGGTAAAGTATGAGCCTTAATGGAGACTTCTTACTTTTTCTTTTCTGATTGATATAAAAATGATTTAGTAGATATAAACACATAACGGGGTAGGACTAGATACGTTTTTTACTTCATCCTACTCCCTTGAACATAATAACTGTGTTGAATGAAGACTGATTTCTTTCTTTTTACTTTTTTATCTACCTTATTTTCTGTCAAATTATTACGGTATATGTTTTATGTTCAATAAACAATAAACTAAACAAACAAACAAAACAAATAACTATCCGTTACAACCAAGGTAGGCAGAAGAGCATCTCTGAATTCACAGTACGTCGAACTTTGAGGCAGATGGACTACAGCAGCAGAAGACCACGCCGGGTGCCACTCCTTTCAGCTAAGAACAGGAAACTGAGGCTACAATTTGCACAAGCTCATTGAAATTGGACAATAGAAGATTGGAAAAACGTTGCCTGGTCTGATGAGTCTCGATGTTTGTCTGTTTCATAATTATTGCAATATATCGCTCATGTGATTAGCATCTTCTCAGAAATGAATATCAATCATCATTAATTGTAACATATAAAGGTAGCTTGAGATCAAACAGCCTCCACATTGATCAGTAGCCAAGAAGGAGCTCTTAGTTTCAAAAAGGTTGGTGAACCCAGCTTTGGATCGCAGTGTCGCTCTATATTTTGAAATCATGGAAAGTCCTCAACCCAAGGTCTGACCCAGAAACTGATTACGAAACATAACAGTTGGGGCCCACCATGCATACACACTTGAAATTAAAATATTTTTTATGCAAGACGGCACAAACAAAATTTATAAAAAATATGCCACAAAAATCTAGCTAGCTAGCTCGATCGATGGATAGATAGTATTTAATTTGAATTTAAGAGCCAAAAAGCCAAAGAAATAGGCACAACAAAATACTTCAAAAATATAACCATTGTACAGACAACAAACACACATTTGTGTGTGGTAGTGAATTAACACTACAATATTGGATAGATCAAATACCTCCTTCCACATCATAATAATCTTGTCCATAAGTAGGCACATTGAAGTCAAACTGACAAATACATGACAGCCTTTCAAAAACATGTAAACGGCATCTTAAGTTCATTAGTGAACTAATAAGAGTTTGATGTTTGAATTGTGTTCATTTTGTCCCATCAGTTCCTATGAAACTCTTCAAATTAAGAGATTATAAAAATGAATGATACGATTAAAATAACAGAGAAGTAAGACACAGAATCGACTTCTAAATCAATGTCTCGGAGTGCTACGTTATTTCACCTATTAACAAAGCATGAGCATTGGTAGACTTTAAACCAACCCAATACCACAAACTGTCATCGTCTGAGTCCTTTTTCAATTTTACATTTCATGGATAACATGGAAGGCAAATATGTATTGTGCAATCTCAGTGATGATTCTGTGAGGTGCTTTAAAATGAATGCAATTATGAAGCTGCGCCATAGACAATTGTGTGGACATTTGGCCTTCAGTGTGTCGAACCTGCAAGTGGATATTTATTTATTTACGGAAATGTTGCGTGCGAGTGTCTAAGACTCTAAGTATTCAAACTATACTCCTGCTTATAGCAACAAGGCCGACAGATGGCGTTAACTACACCGCTGGCCAGTTGTAAGAAGCACAGGATGAACTCCAGGACAGCAAGTCCCAAAAGCACACACAGAAGAGTCACGTTCCACTCGACAATGTGGAGCGGCTGAAGGCACTGAGACCACAACGCTGACTGCAGCAGGTACCTGAAACCAAAGATTAGGAAAGAAAATCAAAACAAATGCAGGAGCATAACCTGAAAATATACATAAGAAAGTGCCTCTATTTTAAAATACAATAGGACAAGGTTGAAGGTAGATTAGTATTTAGTGGTGTGTTTCAAATGTCGGTAGTGAGACTAGTGATTCACACCACCGCCTCACAGTTCTGAGTGTCTGGATTAAAAGTGGATTCACACTGGCTTGTTTCCACAAACACATGAACTGAATCAATGAAGACTTGAAATTGCTCCGAATTGTGAATGTAAGATTTGGTGGGTATCTACATGCCCTGTGACTGGCTGGTGACCAGTCCAGAGTGTTGCTAATAAGGACAAACAAATACAAGGTGCAGTATGCTTATGATTACAGGTAGTCATGGCATCACCTCAGTTACTTTCTAAAGTACAACCATATTTGCCCAGGGGTGCTCAAACATTTTTGACTGAAGATTTACTTTTCAAGCAGCCAATCTGCTGCTTTTATTAACTGCGTTTTTGTTGCAGCTCTGAAAAAAGGGAGAGCTGTGGTGTTCATTTTTTAAAACAGTCTCAACAAATACAGGTATGTCTTTGTCTATCTGCGTGCCTTCTTACATTCGACTCAAGAGGCGTTCAAGACCTCCTCCGAAAAACGTAAACTAATGTTTACTTCAATAAAACTATGAAAATTGAAAATAGTACTGTACATCAAAACTGAAAAGCAAGCAAGGATATCACAAAATAAATTCTATAGCCACCCTTACAGAATTTATATTGTGATTTCATCATTTGTGAATACACAACAAAGGAATAAATAACGACTACTGGCATCTGATTGTTGCAGTTGTGGCGCTATGATCAAGGAAATGCCAATGCGGTCAGTCATGAACGCCTCTCGAGTTGACTAGGAATAAGAGAAGGCACGGAGACGGACAAAGACTCACCTGTGTTGAAAAAGGAGAGTTGTGGTTTTATTATTTTTTTTAATACAGACTTTATAAATGGTTTTCCCAGTGTCAACAAATACAGGTACTGTACGTCTTTGTCCGTATCTGTGCCTTCTTCCGTTCCACTCGAGAGGCGTTCATGGCCACCTCCGAAAAACGTAAAGTAATGATTACTTCAATGAAACCACAAGGAAAATCAAGCGAGGAAATCACAGAATAAATTCTGTAGGGGGGGCTATAGAATGTATTTTGTGATTTCCTCCCTTTTCTGTTTTGATGCATTATTTTCAATTTTCGTAGTTTCATTTAAGTACAGTAGTAGTTCATTTACTTTTTTCAGAGGCGGTCATGAACGCCTCTCAAGTTGAACGGACGCCTGTCGAGTTGAAAGGAAGGAGAAGCACCATCAAGTGGAGCCATTGTAGATTACGCCTTATAATATGAAGCGTCGGTCCAATGTAGGAAAAAAATTACAAAATAGCCATTCATTGAAGGTGCGCCTCATAATCCAGTTTCTCATTTTATTTTAATTTATTAAATACGTTTTTGTGCAAGAAAACTAATAGCATGCTGAGGGTACACTGTACAGTAACACAAAAAATATCATTTGAATAACACGCACACAGACAAACAAATCTTTTTTTTTCCTTTTTCATTTTCCCATTCACCTCTCAGGACCAGTCCGCAGGCTACCAGTCAATCGCGATCCCTGGTTGGGCACCCCTGTATTAACCCAAGTCATAAAAGGCAGTATCTTGCTACCTTCCTCCTTGATCTGCGAAGGGGTACGACCACCCGAGAGAAGTGAAGCACAGTGGACCCTGCATCAAGGCGAGACCTGAAACGATGAAGCAATAGCTTGCCCCGACCAGGCCCACCACGGCTGCCAACACTGACCCACACATCTGGAGGGCAACAGGAACATATTACTTCAATGCATGCAGTTAATGCAACACATAGAGGTATCCATGAATTGGTGCCCTTGTTCAGTTTAGAAATACGCAGAGGCGTGATATTATTTCCTTATTTAATTCTAATTATTTTATTATGAAACAAATTGAAGCGAGGCAGCTGCTCTTGACGGTCACACACGCACACACACACAAACAGCAGCTGCGGATGTGGTTGACTGGCCAAGCTCACTATGTTGCGTGTTAACAAACAAAGGGACCCTTGTTTAATCATAATGGTTGGATTAGCATTAGCATACCGCCTAGCAAAGGCAGGGTGTAATAACGTAGTTGAGACAACCCTTCAAATGTACGTGTTGTGCTTGGGGGCAAGAGGGCCATGCAAAACACATTCCATTTCAATACTGGAGATGTACAATAATAACATGAGATGTGTTGTTTATTCTTACCATGAGGCTCTGGTTCCAGCAGCACCTACATTTTCCCAAAGTGATGAAGGTTACAGCAGGAACAAGCATCTAACATAGAACAGGAAAATAAAGTTGTCATGTGCCATACATGCCAGAATACCGTAATTCTTCGACTATATACTTCAGATCACAAAAATAAGGTGGGATCCAGTGTGGATGAGGGAGACAGCTTGTGGCGACCAAATAATCTTTCCCAATTGATGAATGATAATCATTTCATATTCTTTTTAGTTTTCCAACGTTCCCTGACTGCCGAGTGTTGTCTCAATGCTCACAGGAAGTTCAGTCACATCCTAAAAGAGGGAGTGAAGTTCCCAAGGTCTCCCTTTTTCCCAAGCACACACAAATGCACAAACGTGCAATCACGAAACAGTCAGTTACAGAGACTGAAAGAAAGCAAAAAATAAAAAATAACCACACACAAAAAACACTGTCAAAGATGAAAGTAACGGATTCAGATTTTGAAAATGAAAAATCAGCTCAATTGACGATTCAACAATCTAAGTCTTGTGCGGGAAAAATATAAGCGCTCATCTGTTTTTCTCCTTAAACCCAAACAAAGGGACCAGTTCAGTGGGAGCATAAACCCCACCGATCAGAACTGTTTATATAACACACAACCTCACTGTTCTCAGGGGACAAAAGTGAACACATGCTGACCAAATGATGCCAAAAATAACTTATGCATGTCTAAATATGATTGAATAAACAAGCAATACACAAAATAATGCCAATGATAAAAATGGGATCATTTTCAAGAATGTCCCCTCAATAATGTATTCCATCATACCGTATGCTTGTTTGTTGTTTTGTTTAGTTTTTTTGCAAGGATTGCAAAGATTTTTTTTTTCAGTGAGTGCGACATTTCATGTAGCTGTCGCTTTTGAGCAGTCAAGTTGCTTGGATAGGAAAACTTTGTTTACGCTTTATGCAGGTCAGAGCCAGGTTTCAAAGAAAGTAGCTTGTATTTATTAGGCGTTCAGGATTTTGGAGTCGATCACCCATCAGCGAGTTAAAAGACCAAAAAAAAAAAAAACGATAATTACCTATCTCAACATGGACCACTCTATTAAAACAACTGCTTTGTTCACTGTACGTACAGTTGACCCTCGCTATTTGCGGGGATTGGGTTTGGCCCAGTCCACGAATAAACAACATTTGCATATAAATGACGCCCACTGAAGTGCACTGGGAAAAAGTAATAACAACCTAAAAATTCCCCTAAAAATTCTGATTAACATTCAATACGCATAAAAAGGAGTGGTAAGAACCCGCCCATCCCCTCAAAAAATATATTTAAAGATATTGCGGGAAAATAGACTTTTTTACTTGTACAGTACATGCTGAGAAACCTTCGATTATTCATGATGGCAGCACAGAACATCCCTGGAGTGAACCAAATTGTGTAATTGTGTTTGTACATTCGAACTGAACATTCAGCAAGCCTCCTCGCTGCCGATCTTCAAAGCCCTCCTCAAAACTCACTTGTATTCTTTGGCATTCGACTCAGCATGACTTAGATTTGTTCTTGGTTTTACTGTTTGGTGCTTTCTACCGCCTTTATTACCGATTTGTCTTACTGTTTATTGTGCATGTTAAATTGCTCCATGTACAGCACTTTGTATGCAGCGATGGCTGTTTGAAAGTGCTCTATAAATACTGTTGACTTGACTTGTATTCTTATTAAAGTTTTATCGTACGTGTTTTGTAAGGTGCTTTGTTACAGCTGCAGCAGGTTGTGAAAGCACTGCTTCATAAACAATGTTGAATCATATCTTATTTAGGGGATCCCATCAATGATGTCATTGTTCATTTGGCAATTTATGACATTGCAATCGATCACAGATTTTGCATCAAATGCAAAATATCTGCTGATCCCATCCCACTGTGTAAAGCCTTGTTTTTATTCGATGTAGAGATGAATCATGGAGCCTTCGACCTATTTGCCTATGACTACAATATTTGACTCTGGCACCAATTACAACTGTTTAATCCGTCAACCATTCTGTATTTTTTTCCTAAAATTGACCGACCGAACACCAATATGAACTTTTGGTGTTTGGTTTAACAGCCTCTGTTAAACTTTTATCACAGTAACCTATATGACATGTAACAAAACATCTGTAGTAGTTGCATTTCAAAATTTGTGTCATTTGTAACGCACGTTGAAATGCTGAAAATCAGACTTCCAATTATGGTTTCCTCTTCATGTTCCAATGATCGTGTCAAATAGAGAATGACTTCAAAAGAAGTCATGCTTGTTTTCTTTTTGGGGTTTTTTGTTTCTGTTTTACACTTACCAGCAGTCCTCCACCACCCAGTCCACCAAAGTACCAGATGTAGCTGGCCAGTCGCCCTTGTTCGATGTATGCCATTTCTCCCATCGGAAACAAGAGGAGCAGATTGGCCAGGATACAACAGAAGGCCAGAGGTAATAGAGCCAGACCCAAAGACCTGGCAAAGCCCACAGAACAACACATCACTCGGCTATCAAAAAAAAAAGAAGAATAAACAAAAACCCGCAACTGTAAGCAAGAGGACAAAAAATGGAGTGGACAAGGAAGCGAGTGGAGAAAGAATGGTAAGAATCGGCCCGAGCAGCTGGCTGTGGTGGCAGGAAGCAAGCATACGTGGTGAGAGCCTGCGAGTTGTACACATAATCCTTCCCTTTAGAGAGGCACTTCTACTACTGAACAGCATAGGGCCAGGAAACACACACACAAACACACACACACACACACACACACACAGAGGAAACAAGCTGACCAAGAGCTGCAATGGAGCGTATGATTGGAAGTATGAAAACCTGTTGATTTTTATTTGGCATGTAGTCATTTTTTGCAGAAACTTCCAAACATTCCGAATGACGGCACCAGCTTCTACCATCAAGTTCTTTTATGTTCGTGTGACAATTTGAGATCATGAAAACTGACTTACCCTGTCACGTCCCGTGTCTTCCAGCAGGGGGCGGGCTTTTTCCTCCGCCAACTGCACACCTGTTCGTCATTTCGGGTTGATTATCTGCCTTTATTAAGAGGCTCGGGCAGTCCACTCACTGCCGGAGAATTCCACGCCGTGTCATTGTTCTCTCGCGCTAAAACCTCTATAGTAGATTTCTCGTTGCCTTCTAGCCTTGTGGCAGTTTATCTTGCGTTCTCTCTAGTCCCAAAATTGTATATTTAGTCTATAGTCTAATCAGACCTTCCTCGCCTTTTGTTTTTTTCTGCGAGCGTTTTCTGTTGTTTCCTTATTTCTTCCCTGGTCCTTATTTGACCAGCGTTTTTTGTTACTGTTTCCCTGTCGGGCTCTTTCTGTTCGTTATTAAAGACTTTTTGTGTTCATACAAAATCTTTTCGTGTCTGCTTTACCGGGGGATCCACCTCGTTATTTTGTTGTGCGCGAGGCGACCTCGGGCCTCGGGCAAAACGTGACAAACCCTTTCGATCAGAGTTGCACAATTTGACATGACTTCTAATATCAGCATGTCAGGAAGCTGAAAAACTCATGGTGGGCAGTTATGCTTTACAGAGGTCGAAAGGGGTGGTTTACAGTTGCCTCATAATCCAAGTGGAATGCACTACACATCCAGATAAACCGCACGCTAATATTGAAGCCCAACATGCTGCTGTATGAAGCCTCGTTAATTGGGGTGATTAAAGGGCTGTTCACATGGCAAGATTTGGTCCGGTGCTGCGCCGGGGCTGCCCCAGTAGAGCGTTCACACGTGCAAATTAGCTCCGGTGTAGCCCCGGAAAAGATCTTATACCGGACCAAATTTGGGAGGTGGGTCAAATATTTGCTCCGGAGCAAACGCTCGTTTGCGAAGCAGCACCGGTGTAAATTTGCACGTGTGAACGCAACTGTGTTAAATTTGCTCCAGAGGAAATGCTTGTGAAGAGTACGTATGGCGAGAATGCGTTGCTTTCGTGCTCTGTCGGACTTCCGTAATGTGTTTGTTTCATAACGACACAAGACTTGGCTAGTAACATCTTTCCTTTTCTGGGAGACTGGACTGTCTCGGAGTTGTTTGTTCCTTTTTTGTTTGTTCACAACCCCCCGCCCCCCATAGAATTTATTTTGTGATTTCCTCTCTTGATTTTCTGTTTGGCGCATTAGTGTTTGCTTTTCTGAGTGTCATTGTAGTCATCGTTCATTTACATTTTCTTGGGCGGTCACTCTCGAGCAGAAGGCACGGAAACCGAGAAGGAGAAGGACGTGCCGGTCCAGTAGTCGCTTGAGTTGTGTGTATACAGTACGTTTTAAAAAGAACCAACACGACAGCTCATTTGTATTCTCAAGTGGGGCCGGGTGGGAGGGACTGCCCATCATAGCTTTTAGCTTAGTTAGCATCCTTTTGTTGCCCACCTCCTCCAGAGTGTCAAGGGAGCAGCCCAGGACAGAACTGACCTTCCTGACCAGTCGCTCAAGTCTCTTTCTGTCTGAGATGCTGCCTGACCAGCAGACAATGCCATAATGGATGGCCGAGGCCACCACCGAGTTATAGAAAGTCTTAAGGATTAACCAGTGGAACAAAACACATGGCTTGTTATACAACCTTGTGATAAAAAAACAAAACAAAACATGAATTTGGAGATGTAAGTAGATCAACATGGAAGCCAAGTTTTTCCACACGAAACTGCAACCAGAGTTTCCACACAGGCAGATTTTGAAGGGAAAAAAACTGACCTGAATGCACACATGCAAATGCATGCGAACGATCATTTTTAACTGTGACAATTAGGACATTTTTGAGCCTGATTTATTATCAGTATGAGTGTGCACATGTAAATGAGGTCAAACACTCTTTGGATCCTTCGAAGAAGATACTGGCCGCTGAGCTGGCGGGCCGGGCTTTTAGCTCAGCAGCCAGAATCCTGTGCTTTCAAGGAGGTGACGTGATGGCTGCACGTTTTCAAATGCAATCGGTTGGACACACACACAAAAAAAAGCCTCGATTGTTCATGCAAGTAGATGTAGAAGTTCAATGACTAACGCACCCAGGATTGCGTGTTGCATACAGGGAAATTTTTCCACATTTCATTTTGCGCATTTTGAGAGGAGGAGGTGCAAACAGGTCAATTGAGCATCTAAAAAGGGATTTATCAAACCTGAGACAGATTGCAGTGGCTGATTTTTGCTTTTTAAACAATGAGACACAAAGGCAGGTGCAAACCAGCTCAGCTGTGCAGAAGGGTTGTGACTGTGGTTACTGTGGCAAGGAAATGACAGGGAGAAGGGATCTTTTATCAACAGCACGCCACCAGCTCATCTCAGATGGACTGATACAAAGTGGAAAAAGTGTTCTTTGGTCTGACAAGTCCACATTTCAGATTGTTTTTAGAACTTGTAAACGCGGTCCTCTGGGCTTAGGAGGAATAGAACCATCCAGACTGCTATGGACGTAAAGCCAGCATGCGTGATATTATGGAGCTGTGTTCGATAGAGTGGTCACAGTTTGATGCGCACTGCATGAATATTTATTTTTTCTTTTCTCTATGGCACTTCAAAAGTCACAGTGTATTGTTCGAGACATTTAAAAAAGAAATCATCGGTCAAACTGCTCCAAAAAGTTAAAAAAAAGAGCAAAAGATAGCACATACAGGAACAAAACTATGTAAAAATGGTTAGAATTGTGAAGAATTAAGAGATTTTTGTGTGATTGTGCTTTTTGAAAATAATTTGAATGATTGAATGAACAGTTGATCCGAGGATGCAAAATGGGGTCAGTCGTCGGTGGCCATTGATCACTCTGATTGGCAAAAGCAAAGAAAATACGACATTAATGTTGCAGCTCCGAGACAAAAAGAGCTTGCGTTGTCTTTTAAGTGTATGCTTTATTAATTTTTTTAACTCCCAAACGAATAAAAGCATGTCTTCTATACTCCATTCTTCTCTTCTGAATTCGGCTCAAGGGGTGTTCAAAGGCCGCCTCAGAATAAAATAGATTAATGATACCTTCAATGGCACTAAGATTATTCTAAAAACTGCACCGAAACAGAAAATCCAGCATTGAAATCACCAAATGAATTCTATAAGGGTGTTTGTAAACACACAAAAAAGGAATAAGTATTTTAACATCAACATAGACACGATTCTGAACGAGTCCAGTTTCCGAAATTAAGCTCAACAAAACTTCTTCCTGCTTGATTCTGAGTGTAATGGCCATTCATCTGGAGATACGTATGTGAATTTTATTTAATGAAACCCTAACTGTGGACGGTATGCTGAAGAATGATGCACGCATGTGCGGTATACTTGCCCACCCCCCACTAAAGGTGTTGTGTCACTCTCTGCAAATTTTCTGGCTATGCTCCTGGTTCATATCGAGTTTATTCTGCTCCCTCACTGTTGCAAAATGTAAAAAGCTGAATTGTGTCTGTATTTGGAGTGGGAAATCGGGATATAGTGAAAATAAGATGAAATCCATTCATCCATTTTCTGATCCGCTTTATCCTCACAAGGGCCGCAAGCATGCTGGACTGTATCCCAGCTGTCTTTGGGCAGTAGGCGGGGACACCCTGAACTGGTTGCCAGCCAATCGCAGGGTACACAGAGACAAACAATCATCCACACTCACACTCACATCAAGGGACAATTTAGTGTTCAATCATCCTGCCATGTGGGAGGAAGCCCAACCCTAAGAAAACCCATGCAGGCACGGGGAGAACATGCAAACTCCACACGGGAAGGCCGGAGTCGGAATCGAACCCACGACCTTTGCATTGTGAGGTTGACGCACTAACCACTCGACCACCAGGCCTAAGCTGTAAATTTCAGGTCTAATTCACCGTACTCACCTCACATTTCAAAAGTAATCAACGTTGACAGAAACATGAAAAAAGAAAATGTTATGGTAAATCTTCCCATTTTCATGTGGGCGCAGTCGGAGGTGCATTTCTGATCCTTTCAACACAATGAATGACATGTCATAAAATCTATCAACAATTATTGCATACATGAGAATGAGATCAGATTAGTTTGAAAGAATTGGACAACAGCATTAAAAATAAATTTCCACTCATTCAGGAACCACTTTAAGATTAAGATATCCTTTATTTGTCCCGCAATGGGGAAATTACAATCAGAATTCAGAAAGGAAAACGCTGGGTAGGGAGAGGGAAAAAAAAAACGCTCGAACTATCCTCTTCCGAGGATAATTTAAGTCCAGGATAAAAAAGACCCTAGCATATAAATAAGCATATGACATTTACAACAAGTCACAAGACATAACATGTAATAAGGGGGGAGGATGAATGGGGAGGAAGGGGTGGGGGGGGGGGGTCGGTAACCGCGACGCGGCCGAAATGACCAGCTGCACGGTCATCGTTGCGCTCCGCATATCGAACCACATCACGGAGGCAAAAGAATCTGAGCGATGAAGACGGTGATAACAAGGATGTGTATGCGCGTGTGCTTGTCCAGTCGTGTATGTGTATGCGTGTACAGGTCATAGCTGCTTCGCCGAGGTCTGCTCATCATGAAGACAGTCCCGGCTTATTAGTCGATGGCCGAGAAGGAGGGGGGTGGTGGTGGGGGCCCTCGACTCCATGCATATTTCCATCCAGGGGAAAGGCCAGACAGCGCTGTTTGTTTTGGAGAGACGGCCGCCAACAATTCCAGACAGCCTTGAGTCCTTGGTCTGTATCTCCTCACTGGCGCGGATTCCAACGTCTCCATGGTGTTGTCGATCGCGCGGAGTCACTCCAAAACCGCAACAATATTGCGGTTGAGCTCAGTCACCGCTTGAGTCCGAGTGTTGGACATTCGCGTCAAACCATCCAGAGTGACCGGCAGCTTCTTCACTTCCAATAGAGCCGCTCCCGTCATTTGAATTTTGCGATAGAACACCAACACCAAACAGCAGCATACCTGTTATCAAAAGGCCAATAATGTAGATGTCTTCCACATCCTCCACGGACAGTACGGCCAGGCACACCGGTCTCCACTTTCTCCACGGATCCAGGGCGTATCCGGCAGCAAGTGTCCCCGGAGGGCAAGCAGGCTCCGCACTGCCCGCTCTTCTCATCGAAAATTTTTTGTCGATTACATCCATGGTTAGTTCTTCGGATGAAAAATACGGTAGGAGGCTAGGAAAAAAGTTAGACAAAGACAGCACAAGGAGTAAGTGGCGAGCACGGAAAGGGTGGGGTGAGGGCAGGAGGAGCAGTGCAAAAAGCGTCCGCCTTCATCGAGAGCCAAGCAGAAAAATAAATAAATTTAAATGGATTCCTTCCATTTTCCACTCCTATTCAGAGTGATATAAAATATCATTTATTCGTCCCACACTGGGGAAATTTACAGCCTCCAGCAGCAAGAATGTATGTAGAAAGAAGAAAGAAGAAAGAGAAAAAAAACAACAAACATATGTGGGTGTCGCAGGTTACAAAAAGACTAACAGACATTCACACTCAAAATAATACCAATGGACAATTTGGTGTGTGTGTGTGTGTGCATGTGGTGTGTGAGAGAGAAAGAGAGGAGGTTGGGGTTGTCACACATAGACGCATGAAGGGAGGTTGAAGGCATTCTGCGAGTGCCCATTTTGCAGCAGCCAACTTTGCATAATCCACAAGTGTAGATCTTGCAGTTCGTCATGAAAGTAGTTTGTACGCGCTGATCTCCTGCATGGACTGCAGCGAGGCCATTATGCTTTCGCCATGTAGACTGCATACCTCTCTTGTGTTGAATTGAAAGGGAATTAGGGGCCGGACGTTGTATCGGTCTGTCGTGGTAAAGAAGGAGCTGAGCGAAAGGGCGAAGCTCTCAATTTACCGGTCGATCTATGTCCCAACCCTCATCTATGGTCACGAGCTATGGGTTGTGACCGAAAGAACGAGATCCCGGATACAAGCGGCCGAAATGAGTTTTCTCCGCAGGGTGTCCGGGCTCTCCCTTAGAGATAAGGTGAGAAGCTCGGTCATCCGGGAGGGGCTCAGAGTAGAGCCGCTTCTCCTCCACATCGAGAGGAGCCAGATGAGGTGGCTCGGGCATCTAATTAGGATGCCTCCTGGACGCCTCCCTGGTAAGGGTTTCCGGGCATTTCCCACTGGCAGCAGACCCCGAGGACGACCCAGGACACACTGGAGAGACTATGTCACCCAGCTGGCATGGGAACGCCTCGGGATCCGCCAGGAAGAGCTCGAAGAAGTGGCTGGGGAGAGGGAAGTCTGGTCTTCCCTCCTAAAGCTGCTGCCCCCGCGACCCGACCCCGGATAAGCGGTGGAAAATGGATGGATGGATTGATGGGAATGAGGGGAGCTATTTCGATTGCCCGGAAATCAAGTCAGCTGTGCTTTGTCCCACAAAATTGTGGCCAACTACAAAAATGCTAAACACTCACCCTCAGGCTGCACTTTGGTATATATATATTTACTATATATATATACTATATAGGCGGCCCGGTAGTCCAGTGGTTAGCACGTCGGCTTCACAGTGCAGAGGTACCGGGTTCGATTCCAGCTCCGGCCTCCCTGTGTGGAGTTTGCATGTTCTCCCCGGGCCTGCGTGGGTTTTCTCCGGGTGCTCCGGTTTCCTCCCACATTCCAAAATCATGCGTGGCAGGCTGATTGAACACTCGAAATTGTCCCTAGGTGTGAGTGTGAGAGCGAATGGTTGTTGGTTTCTGTGTGCCCTGCGATTGGCTGGCAACCGATTCAGGGTGTCCCCCGGCTACGGCCCGGAGACAGCTGGGATAGGCTCCAGCACCCCCCGCGACCCTAGTGAGGATCAAGCAGCTCGGAAGATGAATGAATGAATATACTATATATTTTACACCGCTGCAAATTGTGTGGAGCGTTCACACGTACAAAGCCGCTGAGCGTGTCAGCACCGGCACAGCGTCGGTGCAACCCCACTTGCTTTCACTCGGCAGTTTCTGCAGCGGAACAAAACGACAGAAAACAAATGAGCTGTCGTGTTGGTTCTTTTTAAAACATATACACAACTCAAGCGACTACTGGACAGGCACGTCCTTCTCGGTCTCCGTGCCTTCTGCTCGAGAGTGACCGCCCCCGAAAACATAAATCAACGATGACTTCAATGACACTCTGAAAAGCAAACACGTAATGCGCCAAACAGAAAATCACGAGAGGAAATCACAAAATAAATTATATGGGGGCTGGGGGGTTGTGAACACACAACAAATGAACAAACTACACAGACAACTCCGAGACAGTCTCCTACAAAAGGAAAGATGTTAGCAGCCAAGTCTTGTGTCATTATTAAAACAAACGGACGGAAGTCCGACAGAGCACGAAAGCAACGCATTCTCGCCGTACGTAAACTCTTGACAAGCATTTGCTCTGGAGCAAATTTAACCCAGTTGCGTTCACACAAATTTACACCGGTGCTTCTTCGCAAACGAGCATTTGCTCTGGAGCAAATTTTTAAACTACCTCCCTCAGGTGGATCAAATTTGGTCCGGTGTAAGCTGTTTTCCGGGGCTACTGGGGCAGCCCCGGCGTAGCACCGGACCAAATCTTGCCGTGTGAACACCCCTTATTACTAATCCGAGAAACTTGGTTTCATACGCTCTTTCTATCGCAATTGAGTTTACCATAATTTTAGCTTGGTGTTTGATTGGTCTTGTGCCAAAAAAAATTAACTTCGATTTTTTCAGGTTAAGTGACAATTTATTTCTGTCGTTTTTAATTTGTTTAATTCGTTTCCTACAGTTGTCAGGAGCTGTTTCAAATTTATTCCAGAACAGGACATTGTATCATCAGCAAATTAGTTAGTTAGTTCCTATTTGGAACATTGGGCGACAGTCTCCTCCATTTGTTCCGGTAACTGGCGACCCTTCTTGCTCCATGCCAGCTGACTGAGGCTGACTGTCCCATCTCACTGAGGTCTTCTTTGGCAGTCTGTCTCCACGTCTTCTTTGGCCTACCTCTCTTCCTCTTTCCACCCTCTGGCATCCAGTCCATGGCCACACTTGCCGGTCTCTCTCTTGGCAGTCGGAGTACGTGACCAATCATTTTCCTTCTCCTTTTAGAGACAATGTCTGACAGTTCAGCTACTCCTGCCCTCTTCATCAGCTCATCATTGGTAATGTGGTCTCTCCATGAGATCCTCAGGATGGATCTCAGGCAACGCCGATGGAAGACATCGAACTTGTTGGTAATATTGGCTGTCTTCATCCATGTCTCACAGGCGTAAATCGCTGTTGGGATGACCACTGACATATAGAGGCGTAGCTTGGTGGTCATAATGATGGCTTTCGATGACCAGATGTTGTGGAGGCGTTGGAACACTCCCGCAGCTTTACCAAGTCTACTGTTGACGTCTTTCTCCACACCACCTGTATTTGAGATGTTACTCCCAAGATATGTGAAGCTGTCAATGTACTCTATGTCATGTTGGTGTAGAGTGAGTGGTTGAAGGTGTTGGTGCTGTCCGATGGCCATGGCCTTGGTCTTTTCCTGGCTAATTCGTAAACTGACCGTAACTCCGTGTTCATGCAGATTGTTGGTCAACTCCTGGAGTGCGGGCTGGGTGTGACTTAACAGAGCCAAATTATCTGCAAATTCCAGGTCAGCTAGTCTGCTCCCTCCCCACTTAAGACCAACTTTTGCCCCTGTGATGGACTTCCTCATCACAAAGTCAATTATGATGATGAAGAGTAGGGGTGACAGAATGCAACCCGTTTCTTACACCAGTGACAATGTTAAAATCATCAGTTGTGCAACTGTTGGTTTTGACACAACAGTTTGAGTTGTGGTACAATGACCTGAAGATGTTGATGTACATGAGGGGTACACCATACAGCTGGACGGTCTGCCACAGTGACTCCCGGTGGATAAGGTCGAAGGCTTTCTTGAAATCGATATATTTGATCCTGAGTGGTATCTGAAGTGTTTCGAAGGGTAAAGATCTGTTCGGTGTAAGACCTTCCCTTCCTGAAACCGGCTTGCTCTTCCTTCAAGATGTTATCCACTTCGTCTTTAAGGCGATGTAGCAGAACACTGCAGAATACCTTGCTGGGGATTGACAGCAGTGTAATGCCCCGCTAGTTATTGCAGTCTGCGAGGTTTCCCTTCTTAGGCAGCGTGACAATGACCCCACGTCTCCAGTCGGCAGGAACCTCTTCAGCATGCCAAATCAGGTTGAACAGGTGTGTAAGGCTCTCCACAACAGTGTCTTGGCCATGTTTCAACAGCTCGGCAGCTACCTCATCGAGTCCCGGTGCCTTGTTGTTCTTAAGGCCCTTAATTGCTCTGGCAGCCTCAGTCTCGGATATCTTTTTCGATGTAATATTTAGAGCTGGAGCTGGTGTCTCTTGTTCGAAATTGAAGAGCACGGGAGGCATTTGTTGGTTGAGAACCTCCCTGAAGTGTTCTAGCCATCTTGCTTCTTGCTCCTCTTCGCTTAGAAGTGTCCTGCCATCCTATCATCAGCAAATAGGACACATTTAAATTGTTTTGAGACCTTGCAGATATCATTTATATATAAGATGAATAGTTTTGGAACAAGCACTGACCCCTGAAGAACTCCATGAGTGATTTTCAGTTGATTAGTTTTTTTATTGTTGAGCTGCACGTACTGATATCTGTTTTCTAAATAACTTTTTATCCATTTATAATGCCATATCTTTTGATTCTCACTTAACAGCGCATACTTTTGTATAAAGCTATCAAGTCTGCGGGAAAATTTCTAATATTTTCGAAAATTGTGGTAGTAGTGATATTGGTCTATAATTTGTTAACAGATGTCTTTCTCCACTTTTATAGATTGGAATAACTTTTTAAGTTCAACAATTTTCATTTTTGATGGAAAGATACCAGCTTTGAATGACAGGTTGCATATGTGCGTGAAAGGTCGCACTACATATTCTATAATCTGCTTTATTATTGTCATATCAATATTAAAGCAATCAGTTGACTTTTTATTTTTACAATATTGGATACTTATTCTTGTTTTACAGCAGTAAGGAACATCATGGTGGAGTTTTTTTCTATGTATCTATCTATTTCAAACAAGTTTGTTGGATCAGGATTGTTTTGCTAGGTTACTGCCGATTTTGACAAAATACTCATTAAATTCAGTTGCTATTTCTGCAACTATTCTAGAATAGTATTTTTGCCTTTGATAAAATACTATGGATAATCAATTTTTTAGGACTATTTCTGATTACTTGGTTAAGTATTTTCCACATTTCTTGTGTGTTACTTTTATTCTGCTCTAATAGTGCATGATAATGATCTCTTTTACTGGTTCTTATAATATTTACTAGTTTATTTTTATAGGTCTTATATTTTTTTTCTGCTTCTTCAGTTCTCAATTTTAAAAACAATTTATATAAAATGTTTTTCTTTTTACATGCGTTTTCTATGCCTTTCATTATCCATGGCTTACTTGGGTCTTAAAACTTTTTGGAGACTTTAGTTAATGGAAAATGTTTATCATATAAGGAGACTTATATTATATTATATATACATTATGGGAGACTGAAATACTTCAAACGCTGTATTTGGATCTTCGTTTGAGTAGACCTCAGTCCAGTTTTGTTTTTCTAGGTCTTGCTTAAAAGCATTGATGGAGCGTTGGGTTCTTCGTCTTATTTCTGTTATGTGAGTTGTTGACTTTGCTTTTCTGCCAAAATAGTTATGAAAAATTGCAAAGACAGGTAGGTGGTCACTTATGTCATTAATGAGAAGTCCACTTTCCATTTTAGGATCGATCTTATTTATAAATATGTTATCTATTAATGTGGCCATGTCAACTGTTATTCTGCTAGGTTTCAGGATTACTGGGAAAAGGCTGTTGCTGTACATAGTATTTATGAAGTCAGTTGTTTTTTTGTGTCCATTTGGGTTTAATAAGTCAATGTTAAAGTCACCACATATTATTCGTGTTTTCTTATCGTTGTAGTAACTGAGCATATCTATTAGTTTTTTATTGAATGTGTCAATACATGATCCTGGTGTCCTATAGATGCAACTTATGATGATATTTGATGCCTTTTTATTATGTATTTCAATGGTTAGACATTCCATTAGGTGTTCTATTGGGTTTGTCAATCTCTCGATTTTACTGCATTAAGGTATTGCTGTTGGAAGTGGAGTTGAAGCTGAGTGTAGTAGCAGAATCAGAAGTTTACTGAGAAAGCGTGTGACGTGGTTAGGACTGCACGACTGTCCGTGTTTTATGTTATGTGTTGTGTTTATTATTTTACTTTATGTTAACTGTTTTGTTAAGAGCTTTGTTACAGCTGCCGCTGTTGTGAAAGCGCTCTATAAATCACCATGTATTGTATTGTATTGTATATATTCAATCGTACCGCTACCGTTTACTGCCTCTGATGCTATAATTCATGGGCAGTGTGAAATTGGCATAAATCCAACCAAAACTAGCATGTTGCAGTGGCTGAATTACCGTATTTTCCGCACTATAGGGTGCACCAAAAAGTCTTCCATTTTCTTAATTTACGTTTTTTGGAGGCGGTCATGAACGCCTCTCGAGTAGCCACGGAGACGGACAAAGACGTACCTGTAGCTTCATCTAGTGGATGCATTGTATATTGCGGCTTATAGTCCAGTGCGTGCAATATATGAAAAAAAATCAAATATAGGCCATTAATTGAAGGTGCGCCTCATAATCCAGTGCGCCTTTTAGTGTAGAAAATACGGTAATTGTTTACTAAATGAATTACCTGAAGCAGTCTAAAATCCCATCGCACATCCATCTGATCGGGGATCTGATCCTGCCCACAACACCCTGGTTGGATGATCCTTGTGGCTGGCCAATGGATTCCACCAATCCCCTATTGTGATGATCTGTCCCCTCCCAAACTGCGACCTCTTGTGACCTGGGTTTATGAAACAAAAATGGCTAGAGCCTCCGCACAACAAGCAACAAGGTAAGAGTCAATTCAAAATGCCATGTCGCATTCACAATAAATAAATAAATGGATGACGTGAGATCCAGCTGTCTGTCACCAAGCTGTACCCAGGGGCAGGATGGCAATTGGAAAATTTCAGGATAACAGCTGCATGGCAACAGCCAACTCGGGTTACATTGGATTAACGTTACAACAGGTTGTCAATCAAGTGTTTCTTCATGGATTACTTGGATCAGGCTATTTCTTTACAAAGCCAGAGAAAGCGCTGTTTCTATGTCTGCTTGTCTGTCAAAAAGAGGAACATTTTGAGAGAGGTACGAAACAAAATTATACATTCTATTTAGGAATTACTTCATTGACATTCATATTTCATGAAAGCGGATCGTCAATTATTTGTCATGAATGGGTTTCAAAATGAACTGTTTCAAAATAGTGTTTGTACAGGAAATTGGGAAATTACATTTTAATACCATAACATGGAAGATATGGAGGATTCATGCCTCACAAAAATATAAAAACAACAAGATGAAGTTGAGCGTACTACATTTTAATATATTCTGCTGGGGGACTTCAATGCTCATGTGGGCAATGACGGTAAAACCTGGAAGGGTGTGATTGGGAGTAACGGCCCCCATGATCAGAACCCAAGTAGTGTTTTATTACTGGACTTCTCTGTTTGTCATGGACTGTCCATAACGGACACTACGTTCAAACATAAGGGTGACGAAAGTGAAACTCCTCATTGATTTAAATTCCAATTAAAATTAGCTAAAAATTAAGAAATCAATACTTTCATTTTCTCAATTATTTTATCACGAATGGATAGAAAATTAAATGTTGTTTTTCAATATAACCAAAAAATGTAACTGATTTTTGGGTGGGTTTTTTCTTAGTTTTGTATCATTAAATTTTTTCATTCCACATTCATAAAGTGTTACTGTATACAGTTTTCTGGGCGTGTCCCACTGAGAGGAGACCCCAAGGGCAACCTTTTGACACGCCGGAGAGATTATGCCTCCTGGCTCCCTTGGGAACACCTGATCCCCCAGGTCGAGCTAGAGGAAGTGGCTAGGGCAGAGGTGAGCAAACTACGGCGCCTGGGCCGAATCCGGCCCTTTGGTCTTCTTAATCCGGCCCGCCGAAGGTTGGTAAACAATTAAGGTTCGATGTCAACGACTGCATTCATTTCATTTGGACTTGTAATGGCAGGCATTTCAAAGCCAGGTGGCGCAGTTACTTGAAGTTGCAGAGCATAGGGAGGGAGGGGGGAGACGATATGGAAGCCCGCAGTAGCACCAAGTCAAGCAAATCCCGTTCGATACGACGGAATAAGTGTGTCCGTGCCGCTATTTTCTATTATTGGATCCAAAACAGCTACATGCAAGTCACTCTTTATTGCAGTGAGTTTTACTGGAATAGCGAAAAATTTTATGTCCTGTAGTTCATGGCATCCAAACGAAGAGGAACAGTAATGGCCGCGGAAGAGAAAGTGAAGTGTATCTGATTAAACGAAGAAGGTTACAAAGTATGAAACATTCAGGAGACGCTTTGAGTATGAAAGACTCAAATCAAAGACTTGTTTCCATGCTCAGAGTGAATTGCTTGCGGCTCGACAGACAGTCAAGTAAATAAACGTTTCCTGGAATGGTTTGACTGTTATCGTGCGAAAAACTTTCCGCAAACTGGACCACTAATAAGAGAGCAATCGAGTTCCATAGCGCTAAGACTTCGGAGCGTCCCGTGGCTGGGTTCAAAAGTTCGTTCCACGACATCAGCTGAGCAACACTGTCTTGTGTGGTGATCGAGGGGAGGTCAAGTTCGAGACAGTGAGTGAGTGGAAAGAAAGCCACCAGGTCTTTTAGTCATCTCATTTTGTAGCAAATAGTAACTAACTTTGTTAGATTTTGTCATATACCTGTACTGTATGCTGCAGTTTTTGGACAGTATATTGTTGCACTTTGTTGCTTGTGTTGTCACACATGTATGTTGTTAACATACTTGGACGTTCATACAGGACATATACCATAGTTGTGTCACTGTTCTCATTTAAAAAAAAGTATGGTAATACTTTAATGCTTTTGTTCTGATGATGTTTGGTATGGACTGTCAACATATAAAGTTTTTTATATGTACCATATCTTGTGCTGACCTGGCCCACCTGTCAAATTTAGAAATCAATGTGGCCCCCGAGCCAAAAAGTTGACCCACCCCTGGGCTAGGGAGAGTGAAGTCTGGGCTTTCCTACATAAGCTGCTGCCTCCGTGAGCTGACCTTAGATAAGCGGATGAAAATGATGGTGAAATAAAGAATAGAAGAATAGTTGGTCAGCAAAATCAGGATTCATACCATACATGTGTTCCACCTGGGGTGTATTCACTACAGTTTTCTGTAGATAAGGTGATATTACCACCAACAAATTGTCTGAAATAAACTGTCAAAAATAAGTGCAAACAACAAATGACAAAAAGTACCAATGACTGGCCAGTTGACTTTATGACCTCGTCTTGTTAGAACCTCAGCCACCTCTTGGTCGATTCCCTCCTCCAAATTCACAGACCATTGATTTTCTATGCAGAGAGACAACCAATGTATGAGTGGGTATGCGTGAATGAAGAAAAGACAGATGGTGTTCCAAACATTCTAATACTTCTCAAGTTACAGTAGTATTATCATGAAATATAGTGTACACACACTATTTGTGGGTTATAGGGACCAAGAGGGCCTGCGAATCAATAAAATTTGCTTATAACTCACACACATTGAAATGCATTGGGGGAAACAAATATATACATGTATTTTTTTAACCCCAAAAATACTTCCATATACACTGACAAACATTCATTATGCACTATCCACAAAAAAATGGGGGGTAATGGGAAATCACCAGGAAAGGTGAATAATCTTGGACTATTTTTTTGTGGAGGTGAGGTGAGACAACTTAATCTCTCTCACACGCTTGTTGGTATCCTCTTTACTTCAGCGAAGATCTTATGATTGCAATGGCAAAATTGGATTTAACCACGCATCCATTTTCTTTGTCCCGCTTATCCTTACGGACAATAGGAATCTGGAGCCTATTTCAGTTGACTGCAGGCATCAGGCGCCAACAGCCTCAGTCAGACGCTCCCTAGTATTGGCCCTGTTTTTGTCATTTTCGTTAGTTTTTGGCGACCCTGAGCTTACTTACACGAGGGAAAAGTTGCTGCGCATTGTGGAGTCTACGCTCTGTCTTTTTTCACCAACACACGAAAATCCACAAGGTTTTTCGGAGCTAATCGCGGGCGGAGCGGCTGCACTGTACGGAGCATGGAAACGCTGCCGGAGGAGGGGGAAGCGAGTCGGCGTGCTCGTCAAGCTCCGGCAGCGCGGATTTCGAACCCCGCTCCCATCGATCCATCTTGCTAATCTACGATCTCTGCCAAACAAATGGATGAACTTCTTCTCCTCACAAAGTCCTACAAAACCTTTGCACGTTCTGCAGCGCTCTGCTTCACTGAAACCTGGCTCAGTGACCGCCACCCGGATTCCGCGCTACATCTACCCGGCTTCCGCCTTCTCCGTGCCGACCGCGACACGGAGCTATCAGGGAAATCGAAAGGTGGTGGGATTTGCTTCTATATCAACGAAGAATGGTGCACTGATGTCACGAAGCTCGACGCACACTGCAGCCCGGACCTGGAGTCGCTGTCTTTAAACTGCAAGCCATTCTACTCGCCACGTGAGTTCACCTCCTTTTTACTAGTCGGTGTTTACATTGTGCCACAAGCTAACGCTAACACGGCGATACAAACGCTAGCCGAACAAGTAAACAAACTCAAACTAAAATACCCAGAGTCAATGCTGATCATTTTGGGCGATTTTAATAGAGCACATCTTAACCGTGAAATTAACAGATATAAGCAGCACATCGACTGTTTTACCAGAGAAGGCAACATTCTAGACCACTGCTATACAACAATCAAGAATTCATACCGATCGGTCGCCCGTGCAGCATTGGGTCTTTCTGACCACAATTTAATCCACTTAATACCTACATACAGACAGAAACTCAAATGTGCTAAACCGGTTGTTAAGACTGTGAAAAAATGGACAGATGAAGCAAAGCTAGCTCTACAAGAATGCTTAGACTGCACTGATTGGGGCGTCTTTGAAACTTCAACGGGCATACTGGATGAATACACAGACACTGTAGCATGATTGATACATCAGTTTCTGTGAGGACATGTGTGTACCAACGAAGTCCTTCCGCTCCTTCAACAATAACAAGCCATGGTTTACTCCCAAACTCGGGCAACTCAGGAAAGAGAATGAGGCCGCATTTAGAAGTGGAGATCGGGCACTGTACAAACACGCCCGAAACCAATTGACAAAGGAAATTAACATCGCTAAGAGAAGCTATGCAGAGAGGCTGAAAAAACAGTTCTCTGCTAACGACTCTGCATCTGTATGGAATGGCCTGAAAGCAATCACTAACTATAGAATGCCATCCCCTCAAACAGTGAACAATAAGGGTCTTGCTAATGAACTAAACATGTTTTTATGCCGATTTGAAAAGGACACCCCTATTTCCCCCACACACCCACCTCTACCAGAAACTACTCTATCTACCCCACCACCCTCTTTTTCTCCACTACAGATCCACGAACAGGACGTGAGACGGCTCTTCAAGCAGGAGAAGATCAAGAAAGCTGCGGGGCTTGACAAAGTGTCCCCCTCCTGCCTGAAAGTCTGTGCTGACAAAGCTTCAACAGATCCCTGGAGCTGTGTGAGGTCTCATCCTGCTTCAAACAGTCTACCATCATCCCAGTTCCCAAGAAATCGGCAACATCGGAACTGAACGACTATAGGCCTGTCGCCCTGACGTCTGTGGTCATGAAATCCTTTGAACGCCTTGTGCTGAACCACCTAAAGAACGTCACCTGGACCCTCTCCAGTTTGCCTACCGGGCAAACAGGTCTGTGGAAGACGCAGTCAACATAGGTCTGCACTACATCCTCGAGCACCTCGACAGCACAGGGACCTACACAATAATTCTGTTTGTGGATTTCAGCTCTGCGTTCAACACCATCATCCCGGAACTCCTCACCTCCAAACTTCTCCACTTCTGTGTGTCCCCTACGACCTGCCAGTGGATCCGCAGCTTCCTGACAGGACGGACACAATAGGTGAGACTGGGAGCAACAACATCATCAACACGCACCACCAGCACTGGAGCCCCACAGGGATGTGTCCTCTCTCCCCTGCTCTTCTCCCTCTACACAAACGATTGCACCTCAACAGATCCAGCTGTCAAACTCATAAAGTTCGCAGACGACACCACGGTCATCGGTCTCATCAAAGACGGCGACGAGTCTGCGTACCACCAACAAGTGGACCAGCTGGAGCTCTGGTGTAGCCGACACAACCTCGGGCTGAACATGGTCAAGACTGTAGAGATGATCGTGGACTTCAGGAAACATTCTTCTCCACAGTTGCCCCTCACACTATCCAACTGCTCTGTGTCAACCGTCGAGACCTTCAAGTTCCAGGGAATCACAGTCTGCCAGGATATGCAGTGGGAAGGCAACACCATCTCCATCCTGAAAAGGGCCCAGCCGAGGATGTACTTCCTGAGGCTGCTGAGGAAGCATGGCCTGCCACAGGAGGCGCTATGACAGTTCTACACGCCAGTCATCGAATCAATCCTGTGTTCTTCCATCACGGTTTGGTTTGGGGCCGCCACAAAAAAGGACAAAATCCGACTTCAACGGACAGTTAGGACGGCGGAAAAAATCATTGGCACCACCCTACCCACTCTTGAGGACTTGCACACTGCAAGAATCAAGACAAGGGCACAGAAAATCCTCCTGGATCCCCCGCACCCTGCCCACCACCTTTTACAGCTACTCCCCTCAGGCAGGCACTACAGATCCATGCGCACCAAATTCAGCAGACACTTAAACAGCGTCTTCCCTCTCGCCATTAACTCCCGAAACAGTCACTTCTTCTTGTACTACAAATACTGCTACTGGTCACTCTAAAATGGTTCAATGATTTTCTGCACCAACTGTACAAACTGTCATCGTATTGTATTCTACCACTGATCACTTTAGCTCTGCTTGATACTTTGCACATTGTCTCACTTACATTACGAAATGTCCTTGCATACCTATTTGTCATGTCCTTGTTTACGATGATACTAATGCAGCGTGTTATACCGGAGACAAATTCCTTGTGTGTTCTACATACTTGGCCAATAAAGATGATTCTGATTCTGAGGTGGGGTGCGCACCTTGGCCTGGTCCCTCGTGAATAAGAAATACAGGATCGAAAAACAATGACTGAGATTCCCATTTACACCTAACAGGTCATTTAGGAATCACCGTGCTTTCTCTTTGTGATTTCCAGATTCTTTTATAATAACGCTATTTCTTAACGGGTGACTATTTAACCCAAGCTAGGCTATTGTCGTCATATTTACCTTTGAGATCATATTGTACAAATATTCTTGGTGAATCGAGTGCTTGCTGTGGATTCATCCCAAACTCCAACATGTTAAACAACACCTAAACACATACAAAAAAACTTTGAAGCTTTGTTATATTGTCCATTTCCACAAAACTGAAGCATTTTGCTGGTAGGATTTGTTTCATCCGCACACGAAACAGCTGGAACACAAAAAAAATATTCACAAAGCGTACAATTTTCAATGAGGCTTTGCTCAATGCAATGTCGAATTGTTAACCTGTTGTATTCCTCAAGTCAACAAATGCTTTCATCAGCATCTTTGACCACAAAGGTTTTTGTACATCTGATCTCAGCGAGGAATCACTCATTGTAAATTGGGTCTTTGTTACTCCATACCTGAATGTGTCCTTGTGGTTGCATCAAAGCGCCCATTACTCCCAAGGAGGCGAGAAGTTGTGGCTTTTGGGATTCAGATGCACAGTCAGTGAGAAGTGCGGGTATTATGGTGTGGTAGGGCCGCTTCCCCCCGGCAACGCAGTTAACACTGTTCTGATGAAGAGAGAAGCTGGCCCCACGATTCTGTCAGAATTGGGGAAAACATTTCCGAAAAGTGTTAACCTGACCAGAAATCAATACTTGATCATCAATCCAAGTTGATTATATGGACAAAAGTATAAGGACAAACTACAACAATCACGAAGCAAAGGAAAATAAGAAATGGGTCTTGTGCAGCATTCAATCTTCTGACTTTATATTTTATCTGACTGTGTAAAGATTATGAGAATTGCTGTCCCGTCATAAATAAGAACATTTATGAGATCAAGAGTGAAAGTCATTCGCTCAAGTTCATAGTAAATTCAAATGCAACAGGTAATCTGATTACCGGTACTGTAAATTCTGGTCTGTTGAATGCGTTGGTATATAGGATGCACCCAATTGTTTCTTTAGTTATTTAAAAAAGGCTCATTAAAAAAATAATAATAATAAAAACACCCTCTGGTTTGCTCACCTTAGCCTAAGCTTTATAAGCTTTATGCTGTACTTGTTGGATGTTCAATTTGTATGTTACAAACAGTTTTATGCTTCTTTTATGGCTTAAAAACTGATGTCCATTTGTGTTAGCCTGTCTACGGCATTTCCCCATTCTCTGTTAGCGTTAAGCTAATAGAGTTATGTCAGGCTAAAAAAATCTACTGAGATGCTTTGTTGAAAGAAATTTGAATGAACATTTATGACAAATAAACAGTTTCAAGCAAAAACTCTTTCCCTCTCATTTGGACAACTGTTAGATGTCAAACTAAATATTGGGCAGAATGCATACAATTTACAAGAGAAAATAAACTGCAACTTTTATGTAGAAAATAAGTGGAAACAGCACAAGGTAAAAAAGTCAGTTTAGACATATGAGGTTTGTATGTTTCAGCAGATATGAATGAATACCGATTCCGAGTGCTTCAGTGTGTGCAAATTTTAAAACATGAAGATTTTACACTTGAACATTTAGCGCAACAATTTTTAAAAATCCTGAATTGTAAACATGATTTTTGTGCGTGGAACTAAGAAAAGACGAGAGTGACAATCCTAGAGTCAAGAAAATATGCATAGGTGGGGAGGTAACGTATACATAAGTAGACTGGCTTTAGTAGTTGAAGAATTATATTAGTCGCTCACACGTGACGCACAAAAAGAAACATCAACAGACAGTTTTGTGCTGCATCGTCAGACCTGAAGAGAGAAACCGCAGTCCTTTGGGACAAGACCAGTCCCGAAGCCCATAAATGTGCTGTTGATGAAAGAACAGGCATTACCCTGACAGTCAACCACACAGAAATAGACTGTCATCAGGGCCTGTCATCACTTTCTGTCATCAGGGCCGGCTCTACATCTTGCATGACCCTAAGGCACAAACAATAAATATTACTCTTTGAATAAAGTTATGTTATTTGTTTTGTTTTGTTTTGTTTTTTTGCCTGATTGTTTTTTTTTCTTTCAGTGTTTTCCCGACATCAGTCAAAATGCACACAAATAATCTCCTCACTCAGACATGCCCAAAAGCCAGTGTTAAATCAACCTTAATGAGCCAAATCACATATTTAACATGAGAAACCTCTCACAGGACACCGCCAGACAAAAATGTTACAAAAAGTACATAATGAAATAATGCAGAGCGCTTCTCAGTGTACTCATGAATGTATTCACTCACTGTGAAATCGGGGCTTGTGTAACAGAGCCAGTAAAACACTTTAAGTATTTACTGTACTGCATTATAATTACACAAATTCTGTGAAATGATAAATACCTGACGTTTTGTTTTACTATATCCTCCATTAGCTAAAGGTCGACCAAACATTTTAAAATGTTCCCCTACTTCAATAATTAACGTGGCCCTGCCTCTTTGAAATTGTGCTCATGCCTTTGACCCTCCCCTTTTTCTTTTGATGTCCATGGGGATGTAAGCATCTTTAGAGCACTTTTCATTAGAAGTAGAAATATTGCTGTGCTGTATGTGTGTAGGTGTGTCTCACACCATAATTGACACGGGTGGGGAGGGGAGGGGGGTTCTGGTGTTAATATCAGGTTTTGTGATTTGGACGATGTGAATGTGACTCGGAATGGGTGTCTGTCTATAATTATTCACTGCCAGTGACTGGCAACCATTTCAGAGCAGAGTCTGCCAATGGCCTGAAGTCAGCTGGGATATAAAATTTTTAATAGAGTCATTGTATAAATCTACATTACAATTGCAGCACTGAAATCCAATGTCTTCTGAACTAAGCAAACGCACCCTTAACAAAATACACACACAGCAGACATGAAAAAAGGAGGAAAGACAAGGTGGTTGGGTCAAAGCATGGAGCGAAGGCAAACATCTACACTCCAATCGAAAGTCAACAGAGTGTGATATGCTTTCACTGGTACGAACTAAAGTGTACACACACACACACACACACACACATCACAAACACGTACCTGTCCATGTTGATGAGCTGGGCTCGCTGCCTGCTGAACCTTTTTTCCAATAGGCTTTGCAGTGGAAGGGTCACATGGTCTGGGTCACCCACGTAGCTTTTAGCATCTGTTTGGGCTAAGCGAATAGCCTCCACCAGAATATGGATGTAGTCTGCACTATTATGACCTAAAGCTTTAAATAAACATGGGGACTTCAATTCTGTAGTTTCGATTTACTCTAGTATGTACAGCCCATATCAAGTCATTTTGCATGTGCAGATATTCGTCACACTGGTAGATGTGTGGCTAATTGAATTTTGTGGTACACTTTTCAGGATTATTCTCAGTAAATTCGCTGCACTGGTAGCTCAAATTCAAAACTATCCAAAATAGGAAGCTTACAACAGATGAACTTGTTTAATGACGCAACTGGTGGGTGGACAGGCACTCTGATGTTGTGAAGTGAAATTTGACACATCTACATCATCCCCCCCAAGGTCCCCGTGTAATGGTTACCTTTGAGAGGGAAGTTCTCCAGAATGTTGAGAAGCAGCAGGGCAGCCAACCCTTGACTATTAGGAGGAGACTCCCACAGGCGCACACCCTGAGCACACAATGGAGTCATTTACTTTACTGACCGTGTTAGTCAAACAGAAATCCAATAAGCAAATGAAAGTTAAAAGACACCTTGTACTTTGTGCTGATGGGACTGACCACATCACTGTCATGGCTGCTGAGGTCATCCAAGGTCATGACTCCTCCATGTTGGACAATTATGTCAATGATGGCTTGGGCAACTCTGCCCTGGTAGAAAGCTGCCTTTCCATGCTCTCCCAATTCCTATTTATATAGTGGCCAAAATATGTGTGTAATAATCATAAAATTGGGTGCAACATTCAACATTATGTACGGTAATTGCAAGGCAAATAATGATCAGGAGCAAAGGCAGCTAAACGATTGCATAGACAAGAAGAGCGGGTTGGATCAAGTTCATGCACCAGAAGTAATGAGTTGTCTTAAATGTCAGAGAAAAGGACAACATCTATGTTTCTATTGGAAATTGTGGAAGAAATTCCAACACTGACAGATAAAAAATAATTTACTGATGGTGTTTTCACAGACTTAAAAAAGCTTTTGATACAATAGATAATAAAATATTACTGGAAAAATTAGAGAGATATTGCAAAAGAGGTTTGGCACATAAATGGTTGAAAAGTTATGTAGATGACGGTATCACTATGTACAGTTCAACAATTTCAAATTTAGCGAGTTGACACTAACTCACGGGGTGCCCCAAGGGCCTGTGCTTGGTCCTGAACTATTTATACTCTATCGAGGGGGGTTGGCCTCTCTTCCACTCTGGAGTTACCCGCGGTGAGAGCCGCAAATCAGGTGTGGGCATACTCATTGCCTCCCAGCTCAGAGCCTGTACATTGGGGTTCACACCGGTGAACGAGAGAGTAGCCTCCCTCTGCCTTCAGCTGGGGGGACGGGACCTGACTGTTGTTTGTGCCTATTCACACAGCAGCTCAGAGTAGACTTTTTGGAGTCCCTGGAGGTTGTGCTGCAGAGCGCTCGCTCTGGGGACTTCCTCGTTCTGCTGGGGGACTTCAATCCTCACATCGGCAATGCCAGTGAGACCGAGAAAGATGTGATTCGTAGGAACTGATCAAACCTCAAGTTGTGTTTTTTTTTTTTTTGGACTTCTGTGCTCATCAGGGATTCTCCATAACGAACACTATGTTCAAGCATAAGGGTGTCCATATGCCGACTCGGCGCCAGGATATCCCTGGCCGCATTTTAATGAGTGGCTGTCTGGTTGAATCATCGGATTTGAGGCCGCATGTTCAGGACACTCGGGTGAAGAGAGGGCAACAGCTGTCAACTGATCGACACCTGGTGGTGAGTTGGCTCCAATGGTGGGAGAAGATGCCTGGCAGACCCAAAAGTATTGTGAGAGTCTGTTGGGAGCATCTGGAACAATCCCCTGTCAGAAGGAGTTTCAATTCCCACGTCCGAAAGAGCTTTTTTCACGTCCCTGGGGAGGCGTAAGATATTAAGTCTGAGTGGACCATATCCCGTGCCTCTATTGTTGAGGTGGCTGATTGGAGTTGTTGAGGTGGCCGTATGGGGGGCGGTGCCTGGTGTGATGGCAACCCCCAAACTGGCTAGTGGACACTGGCAGTAAGAGATGCCGTCAAGCTGAAGAAGGAGTCCTATCAGGCTTTTATGGCCTGTGGGACTCGACTCAAGAGGCAACTGATGGGTACCAGCTGACCAAGCGGAACACATCTTTGGCAGATGCTGAGGCAAAACTCTGGCATGTGAAGAGTTTAGTGAGGCCAGGGAAGGTGACTTCCAGGCGGCTTTGAGGAAATACTGGCCCACCATCCGATGTCTCAGATTGGGGAAGCAGTGCACCATTAACACTGTCTCTGCAGCACTGGAGCGCCGCAGGGGACTGTTCTGGCTCCATTCCTGTTCATCCTCTACACCTCGGACTTCAGACACGTCACTCCAAACTGCCACCTTCAGAAGTTCTCCGAGGACTCTGCGATTGTTGGCCTCATTACAGAAGGGGACGATCGGGAGTACAGGGGACTGACAAAGGACTTTGTGGACTGGTGCTAGCAGAATCTACTCCAGATCAACCCTAAGAAAACTAAGGAGTTGGTTGTGGATTTCTGCAGGAAAAAGTCCTCACCAGCACCGATGAACATCCAGGGTATGGACATAGAGAGGGTGACCTCCTACAAGTACCTTGGTGTTCTTCTGATCGACAAACTGGACTGGTCTACAAACACGGACACCCTGATTAGGAAAGGACAGAGCCGACTCTTCCTACTCAGGAAACTGAGGTCTTTTGGGGTTCAGGGGTCACTCCTTAAGACGTTCTATGACTCGGTGGTGGCCTCGGCCATCCATTATGGCATTGTCTGCTGGTCAGGCAGCATCTCAGCCCGAGACAGAAAGAGACTGGAGCGACTGGTCAGGAAGGCCAGTTCTGTCCTGGGTTGCTCCCTTGACACTCTGGAGGAGGTGGGCAACAGAAGGATGCTAACTAAGCTAAAAGCTATGATGGCCAGTCCCTCCCACCCCCTCCAGCCCGCCCTGACAGCACTTGGTAGCTCCTTCAGCCAGAGACTGTTACACCCGCGCTGCAAGTAGGAGAGATACCCACGCATGTTCCTACCGACTGCTGTCTTGCTGATGAATAAAAAATAACAATCATAATAATAATAATAATTAAATGATGTGAAGGAAATTGTAAATAGTACTGCGATTTATCCATTTTGTGTTCATATTGCATTTAATTGAAAGGTGTTTGTTGTTTTTTTTTTCTCTTTCTTCTCTCTTCTTTCTACATACATTCTTGCTGCTGGAGGCTGTAAATTTCCCCAGTGTGGGACGAATAAAGGATATCTTATCTTATCTTTCAGTGGGGATGGTGTACTGTTGACCTCAACTCGGGAGATTGTGACTCGGTGGGCAAAATACTTCAAAGACCTCCTCAACTCCACCAACATACATTCCTTAGAGGAAGGAGAGTCTGGGGACTCCAGCTTGGGCTCTCCTATCTCAGAGGTTTAAGTCACCAAGGAGGATAAAAAGTTCCTTGGTGGCAAGGCCCAGGGGATGGATGAAATTCGCCTGGACTTCTCAATGCTTTGGATGGGGCTGTCCTGATTGACATGCCTCTGCAACATCGCGTGGTTTTTGGGGAGAGTGCCTCTGGATTGGCAAACCGGGGTGGTGGTACCACTCAGCACTCAAGTCTCGGATTCAAGAGGAGCAGTTTGGTTTTCATCTCGGCCATGGAATAACGGACCAGCTCCACACCCTTGGCAGGGTTCTTGAGGGTGCATGGGAGTTCGCTCAATCAGTCTAAAGGTATTTTGTGGACTTGGAGAAGGCGTTCAACTATGCCCCTCTTGGAGTTCTATGCGGGGTGCTTCGAGAATATGGCGTATCGAACACCCCTATACCATCAATGTCAGAGTTTGGTTAGCATTACCGGCAGTAAGTCAAATTCGTTTCCAGTGAGGGTTGGACTCTGTCGCGGCAGCCCTTTGTCACCGATTCTGTTCATAACCTTTATGGACAAAATATCTAGGCGCAGCCGAGGCGTTGAGGGGGTCTCAGTATAGCATCTCTGCTTCTTCCAGATGATGTGGTGCTTCTTCAACAGGAATCTCAAACTCTGACGGGAGCAGTTTGCAGCCAAGTGTGAAGCAGTTGGGATGAAAATCAGAACTTCCAAAGCTGAGACCATGGTCCTCAGTCAGAAAAGGTTGGGGTGCCCTCTCCAGGTTGGGGATGAGATCCTGCCCCAAGTGAAAGAGTTGAAGTATCTTGGGGTCTTGTTCACAAGGGAGGGTAGAATAGAGCGTGAGCTGGGCAGGCGGATAGGTGCAGCATCTGCTGTGATGCTGAGTTTCTATCCAACTATTGCCAAAGGTTATGCGCTTGATTTACCAGTCCATCGACATTCCTAGACTCACCTATGATCACGAGCTATGGGTCGTGACCGAAAGATCAAGATCCCGAATACAAGCGGCCGAAATGAGTTTCCTCAGCAGGGTCCCTTCGAGATAAGGTGAGAAGCTCAGTCATCAGGGAGGGGCTCAGAGTCGAATGAGGTGGCTCGGGCATCTGATTAGGATGCATCCTTAGTGAGGTGTTCCGGGCATGTGCCACCGGCGGGAGGCTCAGAGGACGACCCAGGACATGCTGGAGAGACTATGTCTCTCAGCTGGCTTGGGAATGGCTTGGGATCCCCCAGGAAGAGCTGGAAGAAGTAGCTGGGGAGAGGGAAGTCTGGGCTTCCCTACTAAAGCTATTGCCCCCGCAACCAGACGCTGGATAAGCAGTAGAGAATGGATGAATGCCTGAAGATTTGGAAGATTGAGACTGGAGAGGTGTAAAGCACTGACAAGAAACTTTGACAGATGCAACAAACTGGAACCTACGAATGATCCAAGTGGATCAAGCTATTGAATATTGTAGGTTGCTAATAATTTCCCTTGCCCACATATTTCCGTAAAACAGATTGAAATTTGGACCTTCCAGTCATTCTTAACTTTCTTCAGACTTACTGATTACGACGCGACTGGTTACGACGCGACTCTCTTCTTATTCATTCCCGCAGCTTCACTGTGCTTTAAACTGTGTGGACGCTGAGCGTCGACCGCGCGGATGCTGGGAGTCTCGACAGTTCAGAGTAGGTTGTCCCAATGCATTGAAATGAGACGAGTCATTGGATAAATGCTGGTTTTGTCCCGCCCATTGGACGCTCAGCGTCTCTGGGAATCTATGGACAGTGGGCGTTTATAGGCCGGCCAGGAAGCTCAGCTTTTCTGCATGATGACTGGATGATCTGTCTGAGGCCAAATCTCTTTTTGATTGAAAGTGAAATGAGCCAATCACCGATCTTATGGTGAAGGCATCCTTTCCATTTTTTTGAAAAGGAACGGAGGGTAGAATTCATGTATAAATAAACGGCACATTTTATGATGTAGGCCGAAATTGAGCTTCCCCTCCTTGACAGACCAGCATCCTCCACTGATAAAATGAATCCAAAGACCAAAAATTTGCATAGGTAAATTTGGGAAGCTGTACAGAGACGAGGTGCGGAGATTCTTCATGTCGGTCAGTGCCTTAGCCAATCAGGATGCAGAACGCAATTCACTGTTTAAAAGCATAAAAAAAAACTTCACTAAAAAATTTCGTGAAACAGCGAAGCCCCGGAAAGTGAACCGCATTAGAGCAAGGGATCACTGTATACAGAGTGAAAAGAAGGGGACTCTGTGATCAGCCCTGAGGGGAGCTTGTGCTGAAACCAAGGAGAAGTGGGGGCGTATTTTCACCCTCTTGAAGAGGTTCGTCAGGAAATCTAAAGTCCAAAGGCAGATCAAGTGAGACACAATCATGACTTGCAGCTCATTCATCAATCTGCTGGGGAGAATGGTAATAAACACTGAGCTGAAGTGCACTCAGAGTAGCCGGACATAGCATCTCTGCTGCTCCAGGTGGGACAGTGCAGAGATAAGCAAACTTGTGATCGGAGCAGAAAGGAAGTGATGTGGGTTCGGTGTCCGACATCTTTCCCTGGTGGATGCACTTCAAAACGAACGAGGAAGTTGTTTAGCTCCGCATATAGTCAAATACAGGCATACCCCGTTGTGATTCTCAAGGAAGATTGGGTTTATTTGGATTTAATGTGGATATTGCTTGGAATTATCAACTCAACTCAAGTGTATTTATGGAGCACTTTCAAACAGCCATCGCTGCATACAAATGCTGTACATGGAGCAACTAACACAGGGGTGCCCAAACTTTTTGGATCGAAGATCTACTTTTCGATCAACTAACCTCCCGGGATCTACCCTTACCGCCGCGCACATGCGCATGCGCACGCGCACGCGCACATGCGCATGCGCACGCGCACACACACACACACACGCCATGATGAGAAACAGCCTGAAATGGAGGCATGTGACGCACTTTTGCAGCCTGTTAACTATCGTAGCTCACACGTACCGTTTTAAAGTGCTTCCCTGGGCCCTCCCAGATTCCTATTCTTTGCTCGTGCCCTCGGTGAATTGAACACGAAGCAAACTCTGAATGAGAATCATGACGATAAAAGATAGAGCGCAACAGCTCTGATCACAAGCTGCAATTGCAAACTGCTGAGCGCTAACAACTTCCGGTGATGTAATCACGCGCCCCTGTAAATTTAAGGTTTACCTGCTTTATTTAATTTTTTTAATTTTTTTTTGTGAAAATGAGACTGATAAGATTATTAGTGTGCAGTGTATATTAACACAAAAAATATATTACTGAGATGTACAAAGACACAAAAATGGTTGTTTATTTTTTTTCTTCTCGACACTCCTCGGATCTACTTGGGACCTGTCTTAGATCTACCGGTAGATCAGGATCTACCTAATGGGCACCCCTGAACTAACATATATTCAACACTAAAAAAATAAATCAGTAACAAAGATGGTAGAAGGCACCAAACAGCAAAACTAAGGTGGCGGTAAGGTGGTGCATGGTCATTTAAAGATTTGAAAACAAAGAATAGGATCTTGAAAAGAACTCTAAAATGTATGCGGAGCTAGTGAAGGGATGCCAGAGTCGGAGTTACGTGCTCCCTCTTACGAGTACCAGTCAAGAGGCGAGAAGCAGCATTCTGGACCAGCTGGAGATGCTTAATAGAGGATTGGCTGACTCCAAAGTAAAGTGCATTGCAGTAATCGAGCCGGGATGTGACGGCATGAATTACTGTCTCAAGTGCTCATGAGAAAGGAGAGGTTTTACTTTAGCCAGCTGTCTCAGATGAAAGAAGCTGGAATTAACAATGGCACCAATTTGCCGGTCAAGTTTAAAATCACTGTCCAGTTTAAGACCCATATTTGAGACTGTTGACTTAAGATAAGGAGACAGGGGGCCCAAGTTTACAGGATGGGATGTACAAGGGCCAGTGGGACCAAACAGAATCACCTCTGTCTTCTTTTTATTGAAATTCAAGAAATGTTGTGCCATCCAGGTTTTGATTTCTTCCAGGTAGGATAAAAGTGGCCTTAATGAGAAAGCGTATTTTTTTCTCAGTGGGACTTAGATCTGACAGTTTCCTTAAGATGGAACCTAATGGGAGCAGGTACAGTGAGACCAGCAGAGGCCCCAGAATTGAGCTCTGTGGAACAACACATGACAGAGGAGCAGTACGTGATTCAGAGCAGCCAAAGCTGACACAAAAGGTTCTGTCAGCTAAATAGGACCTAAACCACTCGAGAGCACTACCACCAATGCCCACCAAGTGCTGCAAACGAGTCAACAGAATACTGTGATCCACTGTGTCAAATGCTGCAGTTAAATCCAATCAAACCAGACACACATAGTCTCCAGTGTCATTTGCCAGGAAGATGTCAGTAGAAATGCGTAACAGGACATACTCTGTGCTATGCATCGTCTTGAAATCTGACTGGAAGACCTCCAAGATGTTATGTTCATCCAAGGAAGATTTCAACTGCATGTGCACCACTCAACAATACCAGTTCACCTAGCTTTGTCTTAGCAGCCATTTATGTACACAAAGTACAACAGTGAGAATATATTATAATAAATAAATATACAAAAATTATGGATTGCTAACTGGATGTTTGTATTCTTTTTGTTGACAGGATATTTTAGTTTCACAGATGTACCTTCAGAGTTCGGGCTAGGGCAGGATTACGGAATACTTGTCCATGTTTGGGAGGATGACCATCAATCAGCAGGTCTCCACCAAGTTCCTTTCCGGCATTTCGCAGCTCAGCCACCCAGTGTGTCCATCCATGAGCTGTGATTTCGGCAACAGGAAACCCCACCTCACCCAGTTCCACTGCCCCATTGAGCACCTCTCGGAAGGACAGCTAGAGGAAGCAGCGACAGGAAACACATGCGTATTACGTCATTGGAAATAAGACAGGAAGTATGAGTCATTGTTTTGAGATGAAATATGCCATGGAGGGTTACAATATTGTCTGTGCAGAAGATAAATCTATTTTTATTATAGTATATTGTGTGCGTGTGTGTGTGCATGTGTGGATTCTGTGATTCATACTTTTGTGATTCATCACAAACATGGCAAAAACCTGTTTGAATTACTTTGCACATTAACAAGACATTAACTGTGATGATGATCCTGAATCTACTGACATGCCCTCATATGCTTTCAGACTACAGTATTCAAATCTGCTCCATATCATTGCCATCAGAATTTGCTGCGAAGCAAATGTAAGACAGAGAAGAGAAACTGTCTGCGAACATGTGCGTACAAAATACCAAAGAATTATAAAGTACAGTCTGGATGGGTTCATCATCAAAAATATTCCATTTGTTAAAGTCACTGCAGTGGGGGCCATAAATAAATAAATACATTGGAAAGTAAACATTGCTTTTAAATGCATATTTTTAGGGTAATTGAAATGAAGAACATGTTTCACAACTTAAATAAACACGTTAATGGAATATTGTGGCGCAGGCTTTAAAATTGAGATGGACTACAGCAGGGGTGCCCAAACTTTTCGGATCGAAGCTCTACCTTTCGATCAACTAACCTCCCGGGATCTACCCTTACCGGCACACACACACACACACACACACACACACACACACACACACACACACACACACACACACACACACACACACACACACACACACACACACACACACACACACACACACACACACACACACACACACACACACACACACACACGCACACACACACACACGCCATGATGAGAAATAGCCTGAAACTGAGGCATGCGACGCAGGTTTGCACCCTGTTAACTATCGTAGCTCACACGTTTTAAAGTGCTTCCCTGGACCCTCCTAGATTCCTATTCTTTGCCCGTGCCCTCGGTGAATTGTACACGAAGCAAACTCTGAATGAGAATAATAACGATAAAAGATCACAAGCTGCAATTGCAGACTGCTGAGCGCTAACAACTTCCGCTGACGTAATCACAAGCCACCATAAATTCTAGATTTACCTGCTTTATTTAATTTTTTTAATATTTTTTTGGTGAAAATGAGACTGATAAGATGATTCAGGTGTAGCGTACATGAACACAAAAAAAATATGTTACTAACATGTACAAAGACACACAAATGGTTTTTTTTCTCCTCGACACTCTTCTGATCTACTTGGGACCTGTCTTAAATCTACCGGTAGATCAGGATCTACCTAATGGGCACCAGAATTCTCACAAAAAACAAAATGGCTTTGAGCATTCCACACAGACAGCTGTCAGCAGCATTTCTTCCACACACCATACACAATATATAATACGCGAATAAAGACAAAATAAATTACATCCACAGGGACTCGCAGATCAGAAAAGTACGAGTCCCATTATGCATTTCTAGAGTCCCAAATTTCGAATTCTGAAATGGTCTACTTTTTCAATTCATATCATATGATCATAACGCAAACAACAACATATACATACAATTATAAATAAATGCTGTAAACATTTAAATAATTCAGTAGCAGGCCTGAGGATTTCGGAGATTCACGGTAACCCTTTTTCGGTTCCGCCGGATTACCGAATGGGAAACCACGGTAACTAATTTGGGGTTCCGTAAACGTTCATCATGGGAACCCATTTTCTATTTTGACTGATATTTATAATCAAGAATCCTGAAACTCAAAGTATGTTTCAAGGGTAAATGTTTGAAAACTATGCATTAACATGAACGAGCCGTGCCATGCCCACGACCACGTTAGGCCGAGCGAGCCCCTGTTCACGTCCGGCTGTCCCATGTCCCCCGTTACGTCGAGCTCCAGCCACGTCAGGCCACGCCCAGCCAAAGGATTGCCGTCGCTTTTGTTCCTGTTCTCTGGTCATTTGTTTGAATGGCTAATCCTTTCCCTGTCACGTTGTGCCAGAAGCGATGGAATTATTGCTTCGTGCACAACAAAATAAGGAAGTGGATCCCCGAAATAGCAGACACAGAAAGATGTTTGTCAGACAAAAATGAGATTTAATATAAACACAAAATACCCGTCTAGGCGAAACAAACAGAAGACGCTGGTCAAAATAAGGACCAGGAATGAATAAGGATGTAACAGAAAACGCCTGCGGAAAAACAGCAAGGAAAATGATTAGGCAACTCTAGAATTTCACACGAGCGGAATAAGACTGCACGCAATAACAGTCAATCGATTTAAAGATAATAATTTACTCGAGAAGGACTCGGCGAGAGTAATGGCACGGCGTGGAATACTCCAGCAATGAGTAGACTGCCAGAGCGTCCAAATAAAGGCTGAGTAATTAATCACCAATGGGTGACAGGTTTGCAAGATGCAGGCAAAAGCCTGACCCCTGCTGGCAAACACGGGACGTGACAGTACCCCGCCCTCAACGGACGCCTCCCGGCGGCCTACCCGGTTTGGACGGATGAGCTGCGTGGAAGTCGTGCAGAAGGGACGGATCAAGGATCCAGGAGCGGGGGACCCATTGCCGATCCTCAGGCCCATAGCCCTCCCAGTCGACCAGATACTGGAACCCCTTTCCCCTGCGCCGAGAGTCCAGGATGGCCCGAACCGTGTACACCGGGTCACCGTTGACGACCCGCGGAGGAGGGGGCGGAGTGGGAGACGGAGCCAAGGGACTGGAAACCACCGGTTTGAGCAGGGAGACGTGGAACACGGGGTGAACCTTCATGGTGGCCGGCAGCCGGAGCTTGACCGTGACGGGGCTGATGATGGACTCGATCACGAATGGTCCGGTGAATCGGGGCCCGAGTATCGCGGATGTGCCAGCCAGGCGAAGGTCCTTCGTTGCCAGCCACACCTCCGAGCGCAGAGGTGGGGGCACAAACAGCTTCCCTGCGGGGCATCCAGCTGGGACCTGGACTCCATCCAGAGCTTCCTGTATCTTCTGCTCGATCTCCCACCCCAACGCCCACACGATGCACTGGGCCGGGAGAATGGCCTCTGGCGTCCGGTCCCTTTCCACGGGGTAGTGGAGACGGGAAAGGGCGTCGGGCTTGGTGTTCTTGGAACCTGGAGAGTATGTGAGGACGAAGTTGAACCGGGTCAATAATAGGGCCCACCGGGCCTGACGTGGGTTGAGTCTTTTGGCGGAGCGGAGATATTCCAGGTTCTTGTGGTCTGTGTAGACAGTGAATGGCTCCTTAGCCCCCTCGAGCCAGTGGCGCCATTCTTGCAAGGCGGCGATAACAGCCACCAGTTCGCGATTGCCCACGTCATAGTTCGACTCGGCTGCACTGAGTCGACGAGAGAAAAAGGCGCAGGGGTGCAGCTTCTGGTCGACCGGGGAACACTGGGACAGCACCGCCCCCTCCCCCGAATCAGAGGCGTCCACTTCTACGACGAATGGGAAGACAGGGTTAGGATGTTGCAACACTGGAGGATTAGTGAATGCTGCTTTTAAGCTTGCAAACGCCGAGTCCGCAGCCAAGTCCCATTTGAATGGGACTTTAGTGGACGTCAGTCGGGTCAACGGGAGTGCCTTTTGGCTGTAGCCGCGAATAAAACGACGGTAGAAGTTGGCGAACCCCAAGGAGCGCTGTAACTCCTTCCGGTTAGCCGGTGTTGGCCTTTTCGTCACCGCCTCCGTCTTGTTGGGGTCTGCTCTCAGTTTGCCCTGCTCAATAATAAACCCCAGAAAAGAGATGACAGGTACATGAAATTCACACTTCTCTGCCTTGACGAAGAGCCTGTTCTCTAATAAACACTGTAACACCAGTCTGACCTGTTGCTTGTGTTCTTGAAAAGACCGGGAGAAAATTAAAATATCGTCAAGATAGACGAAACAGAAAATGTTCAGCATGTCCCTTAACACGTCGTTGATAAGACTTTGGAAAACGGCGGGAGCATTTGTCAGCCCAAAGGGCATGACTAAATATTCAAAATGACCCAGCGGGGTCTGAAAAGCAGTCTTCCACTCGTCACCTTCCCGGATGCGGACCAAATGGTAAGCACTGCGTAAATCTAACTTCGAGGATATAGTAGCTGTTTGCAAAGGAGCGAAGGCGGCGTCCAACAATGGCAGCAAATACTTATTTTTGATTGTGATGTCATTCAAACCACGATAATCCACGCACGGTCGCAGGGTCTTGTCTTTCTTCCCCACAAAGAAAAATCCCGCACCTAACGGTGATCGCGATGGTCTAATTAGACCTGCAGCGAGCGAGCTGTTTATGTACTCCGTAAGTGCCTCTCGTTCGGGTTGAGACACCTGATATAGCCGTGAATTCGGCAACGGAGCGCCCGCCTGCAGGTCTATGGCGCAGTCGTAGGGACGGTGCGGGGGCAACGAGCATGCGCGATCCTTGCTGAACACTTGTCGTAGGTCATGATAGCAATCTGGCACTCCGTCAAGGCAGATACAGTAGTTTCGGGGGAGTCGTCACCGGCACGTTCGTGCTCCCCTACGGCTGATCCTAAACAATGTTCATAACAGTACCGGCTCCAACTCTCTATTGCCGGGCGCTCCCAGGAAATCACGGGGTTGTGAGTCTTGAGCCAGGGCAAACCGAGAACAACCGGAGCGGCTCGAGACCGCATTAAATAAAACCGTCGATGCTCGACAGGGTTTCCGGATAATTGGAGTCTTAGTGGTTCTGTTCTTTGCGTTACGACCGCCAGAAGGCGCCCATCGAGATCAAAAACCCGCTTCTTATCAGCCAACTTCACGACATAACAACCCAAGTCAGAGGCGAAGTCGGTGTCCATAAAACAACCATCAGCCCCCGAGTCTATCAGAGCCCTAACCCGCTGCGACCAGGACCCCCCATATATCTCGCCTTGGAGTTCCAGTCTCCTGGGGTGTCCCGGCCGGGAGTCGGCTCGCCGAGGCACGGGAGGCTCTGCGCGGGGTCGTGACTCACAACTCTCGGTGAAAGAGGATGGTGGAGGTTCCGGACGGCTGGGTGCAGCATGAGGTCCTTGTTGACCGCTGTCAGACCGAGCCTGATCGTTGAACCGGCGCCTTCTCCCTTCCGATCCAGAGCTCTCGCCACCCGGCTGCATCGGCTCCTCCTCGGTGGCAACATTCCGTAATCGGGGGTGATCTCCGGGTCCCGCTGCTCGAAGCGTCCCACGGTCCTCCCCGCGGAATGTGGCACGCCGGGACGGGAACCGATCACCTCCCCGCTCCCGGTTTCTCTTTCTCAGGCGGTTGTCCAACCGTAGTGAGAGCTCGATTAACTCCTCCAGGTCGGAGCTGTGGTCGCGGGTCGCCAGTTCATCCTGGAGCTGGGTGTTTAATCCGCGGCGAAACAGTCCACACAGCGCCCGGTCATCGTAGCCACTCTGGGCGGCCAAAATCCGGAACTCGATTGAGTAGTCCGCCACCGATCGCCTCCGCTGGTGGAGTTCGAGTAACTGGCCCTCCGCCTCTCGGCCCCGCACGGGATGGTGGAACACCCGGCGAAACGCCGTAACGAAGTCGTGGAACGAAGACCGGAGGCTCGGCTTCGCGTCGCTCGTCGCCATCGCCCATGACGCCGCCGGACCTATCAAAAGCTCATAATATATGCCACCTTCGCGGCGTCATTAGCATAGACGGAAGGTTGTTGATCGAAGAGAAGCGAGCACTGGTGGAGAAAGTACCCACACTGCCCGTGCTCACCCCCGTAACGTGGGTGGTGTGGAAGCGACGGGTCCCTCATCATTGTGGGGAATGATGTGGGTGCCTCAGTGGTGGTAGGACGAACCACGGAGGGAGGTGCTCTCCGTTCCTCCAACCGTACAAGACGGGGTTCGAAATCATCGAACCTGTGAGCCAGCATGGAAACCGCGCCACTGAGTTCCGTAATGGCTTGGCCCTGCTGGCTCAACTGTTGCTCTCGACGGGACAGATTGAACAAAATCTTTTCTAAGTCTGCGGGATTCATGGTGGCCGGAGTCTTCTGTCACGTTGTGCCCGAACCGATGGAATGATTGCTTTGTGCACAACAAAATAAGGAAGTGGATCCCCGAAATAGCAGACACAGAAAGATGTTTGTCAGACAAAAATGAGATTTAATATAAACACAAAATACCCGTCTAGGCAAAACAAACAGAAGACGCTGGTCAAAATAAGGACCAGGAATGAATAAGGATGTAACAGAAAACGCTTGCGGAAAAACAGCAAGGAAAATGATTAGGCAACTCTAGAATTTCACACGAGCGGAATAAGACTGCACGCAATAACAGTCAATCGATTTAAAGATAATAATTTACTCGAAAAGGACTCGGCGAGAGTAATGACACGGCGTGGAATACTCCGGCAGTGAGTAGACTGCCAGAGCGTCCAAATAAAGGCTGAGTAATTAATCAGGTGTGCAAGCGGCAGGCAAAAGCCTGTCCCCTGCTGGCAAACACGGGACGTGACATTCTCAGCCATGAGTAACTTGCTCGCCACTTGTCAACGTAACAATGAGCTCATGCTAGCTCCCATGGCCCAATGACAGGAATGATCAAATGGTTTGCTTACTATATTGTGGCTATGACAGTGGGAGTGGAGTCACTGTCACCAGTGGAGCTATTTGTGACATTTTATACACTTGTTGTTGTCCCCAAACCGGGTATGACAAAAGTGACACTTTGTCGGTACGGGGGAGGTTTCTCGGGCCGGATGCTTTGCTCTCTGCAAATTGGGGATGTCGAATGTACAGTAATCTGATGAAGTTGCTTGCTTTTGAGGTTCCAATTCTCTCGTCCAATATTCCTGTCATGGATGTTTTCAGGCTTTTCAACCAGATCAAGCAAATATTCACATGCCCGATGTCAGTGAACAGACACTTTGTATCTTCTCCCTTCAAATTTAGTCCACGGTTAAAATGAAAGTGTGTTTGTGAGTGTTGGTGAGGTATTTTGTTTTTGTTGGAATGTCAATTATGATGTCAAATGGATTGGATTAATCAAGTGATGTAATCAGGTGATGCAATAGAAATAAAGAACCACATAAAGTCAAACCTTGTGACTACCAAACATCCGAATGGTATCACACCAGCATGCAGGTGCCCCGGGCACTGTAACATTCAGAGCATCAAACACTGGAGGAGGGGTCTCAGTGCAGTACTTGCGACCTTTAAGGAATTCCAGAGTCAAACCTTTGGGAGAACGACCACTGTAAAAAAAAAAAAAAGAAAGAAAAAAAGAGGAGTTTGCTTTTCGTCCATTTGATGAAGACAAAACAAAAACATAGAGCAAATTGCTGACCTGCCGTTTATCATTCTGATCTCGCTGGTGTCGCTGTTAAAGAACAGGCAGAAGGCATCTCCACCGAGGCCGGTGCTGCATGGCTCTGTAACTGCCAGAGCTGCTGCTACGGCGACCGCAGCATCTGCAGCATTGCCACCACGCTTCAGAACATCTGGATACATAAACAAGCCAATTCTTGGAGATAAATTGCTGCACGCCCAGGAACTCTAGTCTGCTATCATATTAAATTTACAAATGTATCAAGGACCATTATATAATGGTGGCGTATGACAAGTGAAGTATTTTTAAATGCTGAGATGAAGCGCAATGCAGCAGCCTTACAAAATTTTTATGAGGTTAGTGTTGGGGGAAAGTGGCCTTCTTTCGTTCGTTGAATTTCGGACGAGCAGGATGTTAGTAATCCAAATACATTCTGGAGTCGGTGAACAGTTTCTTTGAAGCTTTTAATAACAGAATATTCTGGGCGCCCGCAGTTTACAGACAATGGCTGCGGTGATCACAAGTGCGAAGCAGGAAGGTATTCACATCATTTTCATATCATCAGAAGGGCGGCACCAAAACTCAAGGTGTAACATCAGAACCTTCGTTTCCTCTAAAATGATTCTCAGATTTTCATTCAACTAGTGCGTTACAACAATCTGTGCATCTCCACAAGACCTCTAAGAAGGAGTGTCCCAATTTTAAGTGATGATTGCTTCGAGTCTCACTGCGTGCATGTGAAAGTTATACATCATGACTAAATATGAGCAGAACACAGACTTCACTAGGCTTTTATCAATATCTCAAACATTCAGCCCGGCCGTATTCTGTCATCCCTTAATTGGCGCCGTGTTAAATTTAAGATCACATACATTTTAGATGGGGTAACCTCACACGACACATCACAACATAAATATGTCTTATATATATATATATATATATCAAGTACCAAGTACAACTTTATTGTCAAATGTGCTGTATGTGCTGTATGTAATTTGAAATTTCATCCCGCTCACATTTTTTTGCTTTTTTTTTTTTTTTTAATAAATCCTACGGATTACAATTAGCACTGGTTCTTTTTGGAACGTAACCCCGAGATAAACGAGGGATGACTGTATCGATGGTTTGATTTTGTTTTCCTAACATATCCATATGAGGTAATGTATTATGACCTCGGGTTTTGGACAGGTGTGATACTATTTTGGCCACCGTGTGAATGTCAGATGTCGCTCACAGTGGTGCAAGGAATCCTCATGGACTTTGTGTGAAAGCTCAGATGCATTTAGGAGCATTGCACTCAGAATCCACTTCTAAATGTATGGATACAAACTAGCTACACAAGTACAAATCTGTCTGAGTGAGATTTTTGTGGGCAAAAGTCAAGTGTATGTAACAGCAACAGCACTTGTGACGCCTATCTGTGACTTCTTCAACTACAATTTGTTAACTACAGGAAGAAATTATTTTCGCCATAGGTACACATTTAATTTTACTTTGACTTAAAAAAAATTCCACACCTGTATATCATTTTTGCTCCAAGTACAATTTTTTACAAATACAAAATAAACCATTTTTCTAAGTGACCTCGAACTTTTGCGCGGTAGTGTAAAGACATACTTATCAGTTTGTTCAGGTGTGATTTTTTTTTTTTTTTTTGCATTCAGGCTTGGTCTTGACTCTGTCTCAACACTCCCTAGTCACTATTTCTTGGGTGGTATGGTTTTTGCCTCCGTTTTGACATTATCTGCAAAAAGCAGAGATGCAATACTGAGGCCATCAAACCGAACCCCTTCAACGCCTCGACTCTGCCGAGAAATTCTTTCCATGAAGATTGTGAACAGAATCTGTGACAAAGAGCAGCCATGGCGGAGTCCAACCCTCACTGGAAACAATTCCGACTTACTGCTGGCAATGCAATGCAAACTCTGACATCGGTGGTTTAGGGACCGAACAGCCAGTATCAGGGGGTTCGGTACCCCATACCCATGAAGCACCCCCCACAGAATTCCCCGAGGGACACGGTCAAACGCCTTCTCCAAGTACACGAAGCACATGAAAAATGAATGGGCGAGCTCTCATGTACACTCGATGACTCTGATAAACGTGTACAGCTGGTCCACCATCTTTTCCAGCTACTCCCCTCAGGCATGCGCTACCGATCCATGTGCACCAAATCCAGCAGACACTCAAACGGCTTCTTCCCTCAAGCCATTAACTCTCTAAACAGTAACCCAAATCTAGCGTAGCTCTTTGCAAGTTTGCACACCCCTATGAAACATTATTACTGCAATAATCATTGTAGCTCCAGCTCTGTACAGTGCCGTACATACTGGAACAATTGTCACTGATCTATATTCCACAGCACCAGACACTTGCGGTGCAATTGCACACTTAAATGTTGTTCTACAAATACTACTACTGGTCACTTGAAAATGGTGCAACGATTAACTGCACCAACGGCACAACCGTCATAGTATTGTATTCTACCACTGATCACTTTAGCTCTGCTTGATAACGTTGCACAGTGTCTCACAGTTGTCATTGGGTGGAGTACTTCACAACGGTACCCTTACACTACGGGAAGTCTTTCGATACTTATTCGTCGTGCCCTTGTTTATCATAGTTGCTTGTTATTGATAATGCAAGTGTATCCTGTAATACCAGAGACAAATTCCTTGTGTGTTCTACATACTTGGCCAATAAAGATGATTCTGATTCTGATTCTGAATCTGACACCCGACGGTCCCTCCTCTCCAGCATCTCTGATTAGACCTTACCAGGGCAGCTGAAGAGTGTGATCCCTCTGTAGCTGGAAAACATCCTCTGGTCCCCCTTTGTAAAAAAGCGGGACAACCACCCCGGTCTGCCAATACAGAGCTACTCTCCCCAATGACCACGCGATGTTGCAGAGGTGTGTGGACAGCCCCAAAACATCCAGAGCCGTGAGGAACTCTCGGCGGATCTCATCCACTCCCGGGGCTTTTGCCACAGAGGAGCTTTTTAACCACATCGGTCACTTCAACCTCAGAGCTTAACAGCAACACCATGTTAGTTATTGCTGTCTTGTCAATGTTCCTCTGAACGGTTGTAACTGGGAAGTCAATTTCTTGTGTTTCTTGCATACTTGGCCAATATAATCTGATTCTGATATAAAAGAGCACACGTCAGAGTATTCAGACTCTGCTTCCTCTTCGAAGTATTTTGCCCACCGACTCACAATGTTCAAGTTGAGGTCAGCGGTGCCGCATCTCTACTGTACACAGTGTTAATGGTGCACTGTTTCCCCCTTCTGAGACGTTGGCTGGTGGACCCAGTTCACTTTGTACCCGAACCCCTTTGGCCCCTCCCATAGGTGGTGAGCCCATGGGAAGGGAGATCCACATTACCTCTAGAGGGCTCCAGAGGGGGGAACCTGGTGACCATCATCATTATTTATTATAAGGGTTCTTTTAAGCCGTCCTTTGTTCGGTCCCTCACGTAGGACCTATTTGCTACGGATGACCCTGCCAGGAGCAGAAAGCCCCACGCAATTTAGCCCCTAGAATCATTGGGACACACAAACCTCTGCACCACGGTAAGGTGAAGGGTCACGGAGTGGGATCGACAGATTGATAGGTGGATCGGTGCAGTGTCTGCCGTGATCCAGTCTTTGTATCAGTCTATCGTGGTGAAGAATGAGCTGAGCCAAAGGCGAAGCTCTCAATTCACCGGTCAATCTACATCCCTACCCCCAACATTAATTAATGCAACATTTAGAAACAGATGAGTAAATCCTGTACATATTTGTGTATCTAAAAAACACGTGAAATCGCACATATATTTATGGATCTCAGAAACACATCATGAATATAATTTTGTGTCAATAGTTTTCAGACAAATCTCTCCCATGCGGACGAATTTCTCACAAACGTGCGCTCTCCCAATCGCTTGCGCTCTCACCTCCTCTTCCATGAGTCGCGTGATGCATTCAATAACACTGATCAACAAAAACAACGTGTTCCCACCAACAACAACGACAACACTCATAACCTGATTCGTCAACATAAATTGGTTTTGTAAATCTAATTAATTCCTCTTTTGTTGTGGCTCAACATTTGAATAACTGATAACAGATTTGTTATTATATTGTTTAGTTACAGAGTTTCCAAATTATGTTATGCTTTTCTTTCCTAAATGTGGGATTAAAATTGCGCTACAATGTACAAAACAGTAACAGTTATCGTGTCTACCAGAGAGCAGAATTCATGTTAACTTTGGTTTTATTGTTTCTAGTCTTCAGTTGCTGGCAATTTCTTGACAAAAAGAATTGCGCTTACTTTGCTAAATACACCCCCGGATACACACACCCACGAGGGGAAAAAATTCGTCGGGATAAGGGAAGCCTCTTTGCTTTCGAGAAAAAGCTTTGTAGACTCACCCAGACCTGCGGCAGAAGCGAGGGGCTGGCTGGAAGCCACGCAGCCGTTTAAACATATCACAGGCGATCGACGAGAAGAGAAATTCAAATCGGCTTCCATGCCAACGTGTCCTCAAACAACTTTGCGAAGCAATTAAATGATGTTGAGCAACAATGCAAAGGAACAAAGGTTAATGTGGTGTCGAGCTGAGTCAATCGGTTTATCGGTGAGCGTTCGCTTTTTCCTCAGCCACGAGGCGGTTGACTGTGGATTACATCGATGGGTGGAAGCTGTTTTGAAATGAAGGGAAACTTCTAACCAATCACAGTGGAGTTGAAAGTGCCACTTTACAATTTATTTTTGTTTGTACTTTAGCCTTTAATTATACTGTATTAAAATGTATATGATGTATTTTTTAATTGTAATTTCTTGTTTTTGATTATTTTCATCTTGCAGTGGATCTCTTTTTCTACACATTGAAAACGGTAACATGAGTAAACCCTAATCCGAATAGGAAAGCAGTATCATATTACAAATGTTATTTTTTATAACGAATTATAAATTGCACGCAGGAAGCCCAGTCCAGTGTATAGGGCGTGCTTCCGTCTCGTGTTTCAGGTTGGTGGTTTGAATTCAGCCTGACTGTGGAGTTTGCATGTTCTCCTCATGTTTGTGTGGATATTCAACAGGTGTTCCATTTTACTCCCCCATCCTAAAGGAAGCCATGCTTCTTTAGGTGATTGAAGACCATAACTTCTGCATAACTTCTGTGTCTGTGGATTGATGGTTTCATGCAATCTGCCTCAGCGGCTCTTCTAGACAGACAGACAGACAGACAGACAGACAGACAGACAGAGAGAGAGAGAGAGAGAGAGAGAGAGAGAGAGAGAGAGACACACACACACACACACTAAAGACAAGATCTATGGACTAAGTAAAATGAGTGCAAGAGTGTCAGTATTTTACACAGAAAATATATGGCTATATTGAGGATTAAAATATACACAAATGTACAATCCATCTTAAAATTTAGTTAATAGCAGCATATATTGATCATCTAAAAAATTGGTCAGAGACTTGTGTGCTGGCACACACTGTAGTTTCAGTTGTCCGTCAGCCAAATTGATTGGTTTTACTCAGAGTATGATTGCCAGATGCGCTGCACATGAAGAAATGTCGGTTATTGGGTCTATAAATAGTTTCAGGGAACTTGTATTTGCATTTTTCATGAGGGGCTAACAAATATGTAAAAAATTATGCCCATGAATGCCATACATACACTGTGAGACATTACACCAATCCAATCCGAAGCAATTTTACGAGTTATTCTACGTAGTTTACAGTCACAATGTGTTGTGTTAAAGTTGAATCCAAGACCTGGACGTCTCACTTTAATCAATAGGCTTCAGATAATATTATAAAGACAAGACAGACCTCAAGTTTATCTGTTGGTCATATCAATGTGACTCATCGTGAGGCATACTGCCTGTGCTCGACCAAGAGAGGTCCACTTTATTGATCAAATGTCTTTCTCTTTCTACCGTAGAAAAAAAAATAAACGGTAGATTATTAACCACTGTGTCTTCACAAAGGTTTCTCTATACACACAGTGATATGCCACCCTTCATCGGTGGGTGGTGTGTATTTGCATGAAACCACGAGCAAGTGTATGCATGTTTGTGAGTGTGTGTTACTACGTGTAACTCTGCTTTATTGCAGCTTACGCCTGAAAAAGCACTGATGTCACACGAAAAACAAGGTGGGGAGCTATAAAGGCTGAAATCTAACATCCTCCATCCTGTGTTGAAGTGTACATGTGGACAGGGTCACATCGAGGAAATATTTGGTATGTCTTGATATTGTATTTCATTTAAAAGGTTGCATTTTTAGGTAACAGAGCAGCTCAAAAAGATGAACTGCTTGAATTTTCTTTTTATGAATTAATGTATTTATTTTTACCCGGTTCCTTGATGTGCATAACATTGAACATTCTCTGTTTTTGAAGCCAAGGCAAAGAAAGGTTCTTCCAGCCTCAGAAATTGTACGTCGCAGCATTTGGGGTTTCAAGACAACCACAATGTGTTCTGGGGGCTTTGCCAAGTGTCTGGGTATCAGTTTGATACCCCTGGTAATTGTGTGTGTGCTATGCAACATCCTTCTCTTCTTTCCTGGTGGGGAGATCATAGACAAGGACAAGATCACTGAAGAGGTGTGGTACTTTGGAGGAATTCTTGGCTCTGGAGTTTTGGTAAGTGTGTGATATTTATGGCAAATGTTTAGCACCATTCCACTTGTAATATTTACAGTACATTTTATGTCAGAGGCATTGTACAGTGATGAAAAACGGTGTGTTGAATTTACTCAATTTTATTTCATCAAGTGGTTGCCCGAAATTCAAATCATCTAGAGCCAGATACCTTTTTAATGTTGACTATACTGTACATCTACGCTGATGGTGCAGTGGTACACTCGGCTGATTTGTGTGTAGGCAGTGTGGGATCGGCTCCTCACGCAGTGATGGTGTGGATGTGGGTGTGAAGGGTTATTCATCTCTATATGTGCCCTATGACTGACTGGAAACTAGTTCAGGGTGTAGTCTGTCTTTGCCCAAAGTCAGCTGAGAAAGGCTCAAGCACTCGTGACCCCGTGCAGTGTTGAAAATGGATGGATGAAAAATACATCTACCTTTACCATAGTACATTTTCTAAATCTAAGTGATTCTATTTTGTGCTACCCCTTGACAAAATAAAACTGGATAAAAATTAAACACACCATTTTCTAGTGTACTTCTTGAGCTTCAGCATTTGTCATTTTTTCTGTTCATTTATGTTTCGTTGTGATCCAGCTTTATACTGACTTCTGGATTCTCTAGACCTGATCTTACTTCTCAAATTGTCTTCCCTATGTTACTTTTGGATATGTATTTACCATGAAAATTAAAATCAATAAAGTGTGCATTACTTGGTACAAAAACAGCATTCATCATGGTGAGTATGTGTTTGAACATGTGTATGTGTTTGCGTCTATGAAATATTCTGAACAATGCATAAGAAACTTCAAACTACTACTTAAAACTACAAAAATATGTATTCGAAAACAGCTTTGTCTTTATTGATGGCAGATGATTTTCCCTGCCCTGGTCTTCCTTGGTCTGAAGAACAATGACTGCTGTGGTTGCTGTGGCAATGAAAGCTGTGGGAGGAGGTTTGCGGTGAGGCGTTTCATTTTTCCAATTCCGTCCATAGAAATGTTTATCGTGGTGATTCTGAAAAGCCAAGAAATTATCTAAAAGACTGCAATTGCTATTCTTCCAGTTTCCTGGCAACTTTTCTCAAGAGAGCAAAATTGTAAACTTGGGTTCATTCACAGTTCAAATCTATGAAATAATGTGTTGCTGTATACAAAATAGTGGAAACTCGACGGTCAAACACAGTTTGATTTGGGATGCTGGTCAATCTCAGGTTTGTTCATATTTAGTACAGGGTATGTATTACAGAGATCTCTCAGTGAGAGATCTCTTTAATAGTGGTGTGCGGTGAGGTGCATGGTTGGTGAGGCACTGACTCCTTTGGTGTCAGATTTACAAATATGTATAAAGCAAAAAAGGGTAGCTTATTCAATTGGCTAAACGTTATATTTGCGACATGCAGATATACGGCAAGCAGCATGAGCCAGTTGCACATATCGACCCAGTTTGTGATAATTGCGCAATGCAATGCGCATTCAGAGGTGCCTCACCTGCCTCCCCTGATCGCGGCCGGCCCCCGTAAGTGAGAGACTCTCACTAAGAGTCTCTCAGTTACGGGGGCCGGCCGCGATCAGGGAAAAGCCACGAAGGAGGGTTTGCTACCTCCCCCCTTATGCGCCCCCCCCCTTACACTTTGTGTAAGTGTATGTGGACTACATACTACAGCAGTACACATTTTATTGAAAATCGCCTTTCAAGACACCCAAGCAAGAAAACTTTACAATATCAAAAACACCAAAACACAATACTGGTTGAGCAGCAGCAGCCAAACGCGCTGTTAGGGTTTGGATGTGACCCCAATAGCACGACAACAAGCTGGTATCGTTGAAGCCAACGCTTGGCGTAGTTTATTGAAGAGTCTTCACAAAGTCACTCAGGGAGAAGCACGAGGAGTCCACAAGGAAATGTCCACACAAGGAACAAGAAGCTGCAGGAGATGGCAACAGAGTCCACTGGCGTGGTGACGGCACGAACTTGCACTGAGGAATGGTCTGTGAGTCAATTTGTACCAGTCAAAAAGAGCAGATAGGCAACAGGTGTGAGCTTACGAGTCTCAGGTGTGAGGTGCAGAGCACCCTGGCTGAGGAAGCTGCCTGGCTGGCCCCTCCCTAACAGTACCCACTCCCGTACGGGAGCCACCCGGCGACCTGCCAGGCCTGCCGGGATGGGCACGATGAAACTCAGTGATCAGTACAGGGTCCATAATGAGCCGGGAAGAGACCCAGCTCCGATCTTCCACGCCGTAGCCCTCCCAGTCAACCAGATACTGGAATCTGTGCCCCCGGCGCCGGACATCCAGCAGTTCACGGACCTTCCACTGGGGGTGCCCGTCCACAAACTCGGGGGGAGGCGGGGCCGGGGTCGGAGGCAACAGGGGGCCGGCAGAGACAGGTTTAACCCGAGACACATGAAAAACAGGATGGATCTTCATAGAGGGAGGGAGCTTCAGATGCACTGCTGCAGGACCGAACACCTTCTGGATCACATAGGGCCCAACAAACTGTGGTTTGAGTTTCTTGTCACCCGACTGAAGAGGAAGATCCTTGGATGACAGCCACACCTTCTGCCCAGGTCGGTAAGCCGGTGCTGAACGACGACGACGGTTGACACCACGACTGGCATGTTCCGTCGCACGGAGCAGAGCGGATTGGTTGACTTCCCAGACACGGCGACAGTGATCCAGGTGGTTCTGGACCAAAGGAACTGCCACTTCAGACTCCTGTGCAGAGAAGATGGGTGGCTGGTACCCCAGAGATACATCGAAGGGTGAGAAGCCGGTGGTGGAGCAGACCAGGGAGTTGATAGGGAGGAAGACCTAAGATGGCCGCTTGTGCGCCAGTGTGCTCGGCGACGCTCCTGCCATTTCGGGTTTTTTTACTTTTCGCAATGCTTGTTACCTCCCTAACAGTGTCTCGGTTGGTTTATGATCGCCGATCGTTATTATTGATTCAACAACACGTCGGAGATTCGGCCGCGTTTTGGCAAGACAGTGGTGAAAAGACGCTACCTCCGCTCTTGGCTAACCTGCCGGCTGATCTCTTCCGCGTTCGCTCGCTCCCTTCACGGAAGCGCCGCCGCCGCGGCAAACGCCGTGGTCAGCTCGTGAAGCTGAAACGGGATCTGAGACGCACTTCGATCGCTCCGGAGTGGTGTGCCCTCGACCCCGTCGCCTCGTGCTTGCTAACAGTCGTTGGCTCTCCCGACGCGCCACGACATTTCTACCCTGCGCGCCTTTCTCGGGGAGGAGTCCAGCGAAACCTTTTGAGGGAATTCCCCCGGGCTCGGCGATCGACAGAGGCAATCCCTCCCGTTGCTACTTCCACGAGGATCGCGTTGTTAAACGCCCGGTCGCTGACGAACTAGACCCATATTCTGAGGGAGTATTTCCTTTCCAGTGACTTGGATTTTCTGTGTCTGACGGAGACTTGGGCAGGTACTGGTGAGTACAACGCTTTGATTGAATTGTTACCACCTAACTGTGGTTTCCTCGATACCCCGAGGACATCAGGACGTGGTGGAGGTACGGTAAGCATCTTTAAGAACAATTTCAAATGTAAACGGTGCACATTCAACACATCGGCCAACAGCTTTGAAGCAACCTTCTTTGAAGTTGGTCGTGTTTTCCCGGTGCTTTGTGCTGTCATTTACCGTCCTCCTAAATACAACAAAGACTTTTTAAGTGACTTTTCAACCTTACTTGCGGAAATCAGGCTGAGATATGATCATATCCTCCTAATGGGGGATTTTAATATCCACGTGTGCTGTCCGGAAAAAAACGCTAGCAAAAGACTTCTTAAGACTTATCGACTCTTTTAATTTTGTGCAGTATGTGTCCAGCCCGACACATGAACAAGGACATATTTTAGACCTTGTCCTTGCTCATGGTCTACCGGTGTCGAATCTGGAAGTCCTTGAAAATGGGATTTCTGATTACATGGCAATTTTATTTGAAGTACCGGTAGTCTTATCGCATGCTGCTGTGAAATCTGGCGCTCCTAGCTGTAAACGCCAAATTTTTAACCCTCGCACTGCTAGTCGTTTCTCTGATGCCTTTAATAACCTTTGCGTACCCTCGTCTAACACAGAGGAACTCACCTCTTGGTTCGACTCGTCATGCCGTGCCATCCTGGATTTGGTGGCTCCTTCAAAAATTGTGCTCCCAAAGCCTAAACCCGAGCCATGGTTTAACGACATTACGCGCGCAGCTAGGCAGGAGTGTCGCAAAGCTGAACGCAAGTGGAAAAAAGACAAATTGCATGTCTCTTATCAAATTTGGAAAAACTGCTGGCGTAACTACCAGCCCACAGTAAAAGAGGCCAAAAGAGAATATCTGTCGGACCTTATTCTAGCTAATCGTCACAACCCACGCGCACTATTTAAAACGATTCTGTAGTCAAACCCCCTCTGCCTACTTGCTCGGATTCTTCACCCGAGATGTGCAACAGATTCCTTCAGTTTTTCATTGATAAGGTCTCTACAGCTAGGACTCCGGTCTCAAATACCGCATCTGACCCCTCTGTCCATGTTCCATGTTCAGCTGTACTTAATTCTTTTGATACTGTGTCCTTGGCGCTTTTGGAGGATGTAGTTCGACAGACGAAGCCATCTGGCTCCTCTTGCGACTCTCTTCCCCCACGCTTCTTTCAGGAGGTTCTCCCGAGTGTTGGTGCTTCGGTCTTGGATATCATCAATAGCAGCCTTTCTTCTGGTGTAGTTCCCCAACAGTTTAAACATGCTGTGGTCCAACCCTTGATCAAGAAACCTGGTCTTGATCCAGATGTGCTGTCAAGTTACAGGCCCATTTCAAAACTGCCTTTCATTTCCAAAATTCTGGAAAAAGTGGTGCACATGCAGTTGAAACTTTTCTTGGATGAACATAACATCTTGGAGGTCTTCCAGTCAGGTTTCAAGTCGATGCATAGCACGGAGTCAGCCCTGTTACGCGTTTCTAATGACATCCTCCTGGCAAATGACTCTGGAGACCACGTGTGTCTGGTCTTATTGGACTTAACTGCAGCATTTGATACAGTGGATCACAGTATTCTGCTGACTCGTTTGCAGCACTTTGTGGGCATTGGCGGCAGTGCTCTTGAGTGGTTTAGGTCCTATCTAGCTGACAGGACCTTTTGTGTCAGCCTTGGCTGCTCTGAGTCACGCACTGCTCCCCTGTCATGTGGTGTTCCACAGGGCTCAATATACAGAATAGTCCCAACTATTCTGGAATGGAGCACACATTGCTTGGAGGACCAAGCAATGTGTGGCTCATGTTGTATGAACCAGGAGCGGCCCAAAATCACAGGGACTAAGGGAGATTGAATTAGAAAAACCGCCGTGTCTCCACATGGTTACCGGCTATGGTGAGAGAAACTGCGCAGGTGCGTTGAGTGACGCTGGAGAGACGATGTTCATCGAGCACGAAAGCCTCCAGGGGTCTCTCCAATGTCTCTACCGGAATGGAGGCCTGTGCAACAAATTCAGAGTCCGGAAAACAGAGGCCGGCTTGGAAGCGTGCGTCCAAGCTGCATGGGTTCCTCTGCTACTGTGGCCTGGGATGTAGCGGGATATGTCGGAGGGGTAGTGGAGAGGTGGCTGTCATGTGGTTTCTTGGTGTCTGAGGAGTGACCAGAGATCTACTCCATGCTCGATCACACCTTCTCTCTCGGAGCCATCCATTGATACAGATTGAGAGGTCGATCAGTTCATCGAGGGAGGCAGGCTCCTCCCGGGTGGCCAGCTGGTCCTTAACGGCGTCGCTGAGGCCATTCCGGAACGATATACGTAGTGACTTGTCGTTCCAGCCACTCTCCGCTGCAGCCAGCCTAAACTCCACTGAGTAGTCAGCGACACTGCCGCTGCCCTGCTGGATAGTACTCAGCCGAGTGCCAGGCTCCTGACCGCGGATGGGGTAATGGAACACCTTCCTTAATTATGTTACAAAGTCCTTGTAGGCGTGACAGAAGCTGGCCCCCATGGACCAGGAAGCGGTGACCCATTGTGCTGCTCGACCCGTGAGCAGATTCATCATGTAAGCAATGCGTGTAGAGTCAGTTGCGAACATGCTGGGTTGGTGGGCAAAAACCAGCTCACACTGCATGATGAATGTAGCACAGGTCTCGAAGTTGCCATCAAATGGCCGTGGAGTGGAGAGAAAGGGCTCAGGGGGGACCGGGTTGGTTATTATGGCGTTAACAGGGGCTTGGACCACTGGAGTTATTGCGGCTGAAACATGGGGAGTAGGCAAGGCCTGCGGTCGGTTGGTGAGTGCTGATGTCAAGGCCTGTAATTGCAGCAGAACCTCTGCCTGTTGTCTCGCCAAGGCCGTCTGCTGGTCAGCCAAGGCCTGCACCACAGGCTGAAGGGGCTGGATCTGAGCCTGAAAGTCCTGTAAGGCGACGGAAGTGTCCCGTAATTGCTGGGTGTGGGTAGTGGTCAGGTGAACCTGGTTGGCGAGAGCATCTCGCCCTGGCTGAGGAGGCTGCCTGGCTGGCCCCTCCCTAACACACACCAGCGTTCACTCAACCCCAAGTCAGAAAGAAACCACAAGGCAGGGAAAGGGGGCGAAAAAAAACACACGCTCGAACCATCTTCATTTTGAGGATGATTTGAGTTAGGCAAAGAAAAACTAAAAACTCCTGCACAAGCGTATGACAGTTACAACAGGTCACAAGACATGAACAATAAAGAAGTGAATGTATCTGCGAGTGATTGTCTGGTTTTGTGTGCGTGTCAGGCCGAAGCTGGTACGTCAAGGTCTTCTCATGGAGACAGTTCTGGCTTATCAGTCTATGGCCGAGAAGGATGGGGTGATGGTAGGGCACTAGCTTCCATGCGTACTTTCATCAGGGGAAACTTTGAGATAGCAGATGTTGTTTTAGGTAGCAGGCTGCCCAACAATTTCAGACAGCCTTGAGTCAGTGGCTTGTGTCTCTTAAATGGCGTCAATAAGCCAAATCCGCGATTTCTTTCAATATTTGAGCATGGATTCCAGTTGCTCCAAGTTGTTGTCCATCTTGCAGTGACGCTCCAAAGCCACTATGTGATACTATGCATATCACAACCAATTTCAAATGAGAAAAATAGAAATTGAAACAGTCCTTGCCACCACTGAATTTTGCATGATAATACTTTGGTTACTTTTGAACAGAATATTAATTACAGTATAAGTGCCGTAACAGTTTAACGAAAATACAGAATATGTTTTTAAATGTAATGTTTGTTTTCAATAGGGGTTTCCCCGGATTTTTAATGCATTCTTGTTGAATGTACCGTATACATTAAAAAAAAAAATAATGTTGAAGTAATTTCCTCTTTTTCGTTTTTTTTTAATAGTATGATTATTCAAATGTCAATTCTCACCTCCCTCTCCTAATAGATGCTGAATTCCATACTGTTTGCAGCTGTGGGTCTTGTCGGAGCCGGTTACTCCTTTATAGTTTCAGCTGTTGCCATTAACCACGGACCCGAATGTCTGACTCTAGTAAACGAGACACTAACGTGGACATATCCCTTCAACGATGGGTATGACGTTGTTTGTTGGCCTAAAGGTATATGGTGAATAGTTATTGACCATATAGAATTCACCCATGTACTGCACATTACAACACAGACATGTGAGAGAATTAAATTTTCTGAATGTGCAATGTCATCCACAGAAACTTTTCATACAGATGCTTTTTACTTAATCGAACGAGATTATTCCACTCTTTAATGAATGAACTCAAAAACTTTGCATGTTCAGTATACATGATTATTGAGGGAAAAAAAGTGCCAAAAAGAATTTGCAGAATTTAAGTCACAGTGGCATCAACTGACCTGTACACCCTGCAAAAAGCATAATGGTGCCTTTGCCTGTCTGTTTTAGTCATATTTTGTTCTTGGGTTATTTACGTGGTAACAATAGCATCGCAAAAACATCATAAAACATGTAATACCAATTTATGGTACATAACAAAGACAAGTCAAATATATTCTTCTCTTTCATCTGTAGTGACTACCTGACCAACTCGACCATGTGGTCAAAATGTATCGAGCCAGTTGGTGTGGTGTCATGGCATCTCTCGCTGTTCTCCGTTCTGCTCGTCATGGGTTTAATCCAGATTGCGCTTTGCGCTGTGCAAGTGATAAATGGGCTGCTGGGAGCTCTATGTGGCGACTGCTGTGGCTGTTGTGGTGCGGTTAGTATGTATTGTTAATATACAAAGTACACTAGACAGTTAACATTTTTGAAAGTATGTTCATTCATCTTGATATTCACATATTTGTATTTCCGTGATATTTGTGACATCCTTAAAATGGTAACCGTATGTGGGTTTTTTTCTTTTTTTTTTGGTAAAAGCGCTTGAGAAGTTTAATCATGTTTGTATTTCAGAATGATGGAGCTGTGTGAACAGTTGTCGTGGCTGAGATCATCTTTGGGCAGAAATTTCCCCTGTATTTATTCTATTTTTAGAGTGTAGCAAAAAGAACTAATTGATTACAGTGTAATGTATATGATGTCACAACACTGTTAAGAATTTACAACTGGTGTAATGTATGTTATTTTCATTCATTCATACATCTTCCGAGCCGCTTAATCCTCACTAGGGTCACGGGGGGTGCTGGAGCCTATCCCAGGTGTCTTCGGGCAGTAGGCAGGGGACACCCTGAATCGGTTGCCAGCCAATCGCAGGGCACACAGAAACGAACAACCATTCGCACTCACACTCACGCCTAGGGACAATTTAGAGTGTTCAATCAGCCTGCCACGCATGTTTTTGGAATGTGGGAGGAAACCGGAGCACCCGGAGAAAACCCACGCAGGCTGTGAAGCCGACGTGCTAACCACTGGACTACCGGGCCATTTTTTTGTTATTTTGTTATTTTTAATTGTTTATTTGCTATGCAATATCATGGATATTTTGAATTAACTAAAAATAAATGCTATTTTTTACATGCATACATGACTCTGCCAGTCCCAAAAAGCAAGCCATGTGACCTAGCACATCTAGATTCTTGCAGAAAACTTGGTATGACTGTCCTCTGGTGTTCACTTGTGTTGTTGCTGGTATCATTTCTGAGTGTTTGCACCTAATAGAAATCATCATCGGTGTCCAAGCACCAGCAAGTTGCACAAAATAAAAATATGCTTCCATTAATTGAAGTTGGTTCATATTTAAATGAGGGTGGGGGCCTCAGAGTTTTCCTGGTGGCGAGGCTGTGGCGGTGGTATGTGTGTGTGAGGGGGCTGGATATGATCCAGTGCTGCCACACCCTCGTCCTATTATACAGTTTTTCTCCTTTAGTTTGGCTCATCTTTTGAAACAGAGATGACATTCTCAAAATAATATGGACAAGTCTCCAAACTACCTTTCAATCCTTCACAACAGGATGTCATTTGTCATTGATTTCATCAAATTGCAAATGTCTTAGTAGCCTCAAGTTTCTCAGTGCATTTTTGCAAATGATTATGGTGTAGAACAAGCAACCTACAGTTAGCACAATGAGACCACATTTGGCACATTTTGGAGAAATAAATAGATCTGGCTAATCTAAATCTTTTTAGTTATCAGTTCCATGGTTCTTCTCTCCAAAACATGTCAGCATGATTTCATTGTATAAGTCATTCCATGCACAACAGTCTGTCCAATTGCCAAAATTAATCAAGAACACAACACCATAAACACCGTATATGAATTCTTTTGAACATTTGACAAATGCTCATGGAATGGAGCTACTACCACTGTACTATCCTTTCCTCAACACAAAAGATTTTCCCCCCACTTGGATGAGGAGAGTGTACAACATCTGGCTCTGGATCCTGCTACATACAATGGATGCAGCCTGTGAGGACATCCCATGTGCCATTTCTTTCCTTGTTGCATTGCAAAGTATCCAATAAGAATGGTTCCAATTTCCTTGGCAGTATGAGTGCAGTGTGCTTGATGTCGAACTTTGGAGGCTGATTTTACTGTGAACCATCCATTCATGCATTTTCAACACTGCTTTCCCTTGTCACGTCGCGTGTCCGCCAGCAGGTGGCGGGTTTTCTCCCCCGCCATCTGCGCACCTGTCCGTAATTTCGGGCTGATTACCCTCCTATATTAATGAGACTCCGGCAGTTCTCCCACTGCCGGAGAATTCCTCACCGTGCCATTGATCTCTCGTGCTAATTCCTCTATTTGTAGATTACTCGTTGCCTTCTTGCCTTGCGGCCTTTACTCTTGCCATTCGCGTTAGTCACTAAATTGAATACTTCGATATTGCCTAATCAGTAGTTCCTCGCACTTTGTTTTTCAGCGAGCGTTTTCAGTTGTTTCCTTATTTTCTTCCCTGGTCCTTATTTGACCAGCGTTTTGTGTTTCCGTTTTTTCCCTGTCGGGCTCTTTCTGTTTTTGTCATTAAAGACACTCTTTGCTTTGAGAAAATTCTTTCGTTGTCTGTTTTCCGGGGATCCAATTCTTTATTTTTCTCGTTCTGCACGGAGCGATCATTATCGCTTCGGGCAGATCGTGACATCCCTGAACAGGGTCGCGGGAAGCTGCTGGAGCTTATCCCAGCTGATTTTGGGCGGAAGGCAGACTACACCCTAAACTAGTTGGCAGTCAGTTGCAGGGCACATATAGCGACAAATGACCATTCAAATCCAGATATGTTACTAAGTCAGAACTGATCTCACGCTGCCCACGCACAAGTGTACCACTATACCATTAGCGCCCCCCCAAAAAAGCATGGAGCATGTTTTTATTGTGTTTTGGGGCTGACCTTGCTGGTGTCACCGGCAAGAGCAAAACATCAGCAAAACAAAACAGCCAAAATTCTAACAGTCAAGCCTTGGTTCACTGGGCTACCTCATCCTACTGAGCCACACCCACCCAGCAAGACCAACATGCTCTTCCTTGTTACCCTGCTGGTAGCTGGCACCACCAGCAAAACCAGTTGCTCAGCAGTTATCACCAGTTCTAGGCTGAGCCCCAGCAACATCCTGGTCCTGCAGGGCGGCTGTAGCTCAGTGCATAGAACATTTTGTTGAGTGAATGAACGTTCGGCTGTTTGAATCTTGGCAGCTTTGTTTTGCTTTTGGTGCTGCTGTTTTTCTTTTGCTGTTGACACCAGCAAGAGCACCACAAAAACACAAAAAACCATGCTGGTCTATGCTGAAAAAAAAAATGAGCATGTTTATCTGTGCATAGTATTTTGATCCAGTTTTATTGGATCTAATTACAGTACTCTTTAATCAAAGATAGATTTATCTGCTCCTAAATGCATTTTTTATGCTGATTCAAAAGAAAAAGTCTTTACTTTTCCCCCATAACATCAGGTTTCTTTATTGTTTGTTTGTTTTTAAAGTTTAACCTGCAAAAACAGGGGCGATACAACTTTTACCATGCTTTGTAATTTATAGTGATGTTTCAGAAAAAAAAATCACTTGCTCTTGAACCTAACCCTAAATTCATAAATATTACGGAATATATTATTATTATTATCATTGTTATTAGCAAAAATAATAATCTTCATAATAATAATACTGTAATATATGTGCTAGAGAAAAAACGACGGCAGATTCGTCGTAAAAAAACATTTACAAAAGATTTGGGTCTTAAAAAATGTCAAAATGTGTTGATTAGTGTTATTTGTATATCAGAATATGGTAAATGAGTGCATACTGTAATATTGCATTGATATTGTATAATCGTTAAGAAACCATGTGACAATTGAAATTTATTTTTTTTAATTAAATTTAAGATTAAGGGTGAAAAAAAGCTTTAAAATCAGCGAAAAAATCACTTGTACTAAATTTAACGCTTTATTTACTACATCATCTGAATTTATAAATGATCTTATCGCTTTACTGTTCTTTGATTCATACGTTATTAATTCTCGTAGCTTGCGAGTTTTCCGTCGTTATTTGGTGGGAACTCTGTTTTTGACAACCTGTTTGACACGGATGTTTTTGACATCGGACGTATTTTGTCCTGGCCTACCACTTGGTCCAATCCAATGTGTGTCACCGAAAGTAAGCAACGTTGATGGTCGTGGTAATATGATTTTGGACTCAGTCAGAGGTAATTTTGTCTTTCTTGATTTCCATACTGTTTTAACTGTGAAATGAACAATTGAGAACTTACGGAAATGCGCTATGTATACGGTCATGTCGTTTAGAAAACCCAGGCTGTTTGACCTCATCGAGTTTTTAAAACCATTCTTAACATTTTTATGTGATGTCTACCTGCTGAATAAATTGCAAATGATTTGAAGCTTTTTATTTTGAATTTCAAACAAGGCATCATAATCGCATCGATTTATTTTTAATGGGCATTATAACAGGTGTTTTTTGTTGAATCTCATTTGCATTCATATAATAAATTATGTGACCTTAATTGTGCATATTTATGTGTTTAACCAAATGTGTGATCTGTTTACATCTTTCTTTAGATGCTGTCTGTTAAGTTACGAAAAAGCATAGTAACTGCCCAGAAGGTATATACAATTTGTGGTCCTTCTTCGGTATGTGTATGAGAGTTGGAAATGTAAAATTTTGACTTGGATATATCTTTTCTCAGCTGTTGCACTTGGCACGACCCACACCAAAATGTTGGCCATTGGCACTTATCAAGGTTCCTGATGGTGGATCAGATCTTCAACATGTCAGCCGGCCCTCCTTCGCCAGGCCACCAACAGAATGGCCTCGGGATTCCTGGGACAAGTATTGTCCTGGTGTCAGTGCATCTGTGAGGACCGGGCTCTTTTCGAGCACCCAATTTCATGCACTGGTTTTTATTGCGAGGAATCAATATTTCCATACATCTGTTGTGAGGCTCAAGAAGCGACAACAAACTGAACCTCCTCCCAGAGAGCTGGACCTGCTGCGCTATGATATGAAAGACTTTTGGAAGAGTCCCAAACCAGCTCTGTGGCTTGGGTTTGCAGGACTGATCCCCTTTGTTGCCCCCCCTCTCTTCATGGGTGTCACTGAAAGTTACCTTCCCGAGTTTGCCTATACTCAGTTGGCTTACAGCGTCTCCATTGTTTCCTTCCTGGGCGGCGCTCGTTGGGGGTACGCCCTACCTGAGAGCAGCCCGGCCAAACCTGACTGGATAAACCTAAGCAACAGTGTGGTTCCTTCACTCTTAGCTTGGGTTACCATGCTCATGGCTGACAGCATTGTTCCTGCAGTGACCATGGTTATCATGGCGCTGGGAATCTCGCTTCACTATGATCTGTCACTGCTACCCACTTACCCAAGCTGGTTTAAAGCACTGCGTGCGGTCTTGACAATTGTGGCGTTTTTCTCCCTAGTTGGTACCCTCGTTGCATATGGAATGTACCCAGAGAAGAATTTTTTTTCAGAGTAAGAAATCCTGCAGAGATTGCAGACAGTCGTGTTGTATTCATGGCAATGTAACAGTATTGGCATTTTGCTGAAAGAAGAATTCACGTCATTGTTGTATTTTGAGTGAAAACTGAAATGGCATTTAACGATTTGAGATGGTTTTGGAGTTTGACACAATTGCTTGAACATAGGGTACCGTACATTTAAAATGTAATCAAATCAAAATGAACAAAATAAAATGGAAAAAAAAATAGAACAAAATCACAGAGCTTGAAGTTTTCGAGGAGCACATTTTCCAGATCAGAGGTAATTGGTATTGGACAGGTCCAACCATGTTTCTGTGGTCCACTGAGAAGAAAAGGGGCCTTCCTTGCATATTTCGACAACGTTGAATGCATAAAATTCTCTGAAATGTGTGAATGAGATTAAAGATTGAGGGAACTTAAGGAGTACAACCCAATCCATGCATTGTTGTCTGGCCATATGTTTTTTTCTTAAATCATGACCTGGTACTATACAATTTTTGCACAATACAGTCACTGTTACATCTTCGTAGGCTGGTTAAGACAAGTTGGGAGCAGTGACATCAATGAGGTAAATGACATTAAGATGGAATCTAGAGTAATCACTACTTAGAGCTTTTCTGCTCCGTGTGAAAAAGGGGATATGTGTAACATGGTAAGTTCATAATCACATGCTATGTATGCGTTCTCTAGTGACAATATGTAAGTAGGATCCAGTCGAAGAACGATTATCAGTTCTTCAGTTCTCCCACACGTATCGGTCAATTTGGAATGACCAGAATGGAGCGTGAACTCGGACAAGCATATGAAAACATTTCATTCACACATTTGCAGTTGGTGGTGACTTATGTAGATAGAAGTCACTACAAGTGACAAATTAATCTTTTATTTCTGGTGGGTTTTATTGTAGTTCCTGTAGTTGTAGGACACTAATTAAGTCCCAGGAAAAGACGCCTTGTTGGTATGACAGGGTCACAGTTCATTTTCTTGAAAAGGAACGGAGAGTAGAATTTACGTATATATTAACGGACACATTTTATGATGTTGGCCAAAATTGAGCTTCCCCTCTTTGACAGACCAGCATCCGCCACTGGTGTACAATATTAAGACAAAATGATAAGTGTCGCCACCGTCCAAATATTTTTGGATCCACTATGTAGGTCTGTCTTGTCGGGTGTAATAATACATTGCAAAATACAACTGCAGGAATGGATACATTGTTAAATTTATAACTGTTGTCATTAAAACTGACATTATCTTTGAAAAAGGCAATTCAGTTGGCTTTTATGTATTCCATTAAATGTCCCCTTAAGTATATAGATCTGGCTTACCTTACAAGGCTCACAATTTTTTTCTAAAGGTTGATACACGCCATCTTTGTCTCGAGTTAATACATTCAACGACCACATCCGTATTTAATGTCTTTATTAACGTAAACACAAACATCAAATGAAGGAGGAAAAGCCAAAAAAATGTGTGTCAAACCCCCCCCATTGAAGGCACATGATCTCTCAATGATTTTAGGAGGAGTCCTCGATGATGACAACACAGTCGACACCCGGGGTCACCAACGTTGTGCCCGCGGGCACCAGGTAGCCCGTGAGGACCACACCAATAGCCCGCCAGTGCTAGGATTGTGGTTTGCTAGTAGAAATTATGATTTAAAAATGCAAACACTGGCAGTATTGTGAGACAGCTTTAAAATTATCATAGCCTGAAAATTAAAATCATTGAGTATGAAAAAGAACACATTCTAATATTATTAAATGTAATTTGTATAAATGTTATTTCAGATGTGTATCAATTTGGTATCAATCAGGACACATGAGGTAGGCTCACTCAAAAAAAGGTTGGTGACCCATGGTCTACACTTTAAAGAGAGCTCAACTCTGACTAGAGTAAGTTAGGCTCAAAAATGATATTTTGAACTGCATTTTGGGACACGAGCATGAGCGTGAAGAGGGAGTTTTTAACATTGATAAAGGAAAATTGTCTAGGGGGTGTAAGGTGCTTGTTTTGGTTCGAAAATACAAAAACAAAGAACTTTTTGGGAGAGGTGACAAAATCGGTCCCTTGTCTATTGATGTGTATGCAAACAATCAAACAATGAAAAAGGAAATCGACTTTCCTTTTTTTTCTTGTAAACAACATATTGAATGATTACATCTCAATTTAAAGCTGACGAGAACAGTGCCATGAGACTGTGGGTAAGTTGTAAACAATATAAATCACAACAATTCTAAAAATGTTTGCCAATATGAAGAGATATCCTGAAAAGGGGAAGTCATTCACAATCAGAAAGTTTGTGTTTTTCCAATCTGTGCAAAAAGTGCCTTAGAAACATTGACTTTATGAAAAGAGGTGGAAATAGTTTTTAGAATGAAAGTGAACTGCATTAACCCTATATTTATTTCAGTAGCCAGAGGGAGAGTACTTCTGTTTCAATCAAGTAATTGCAAGGTCCAACTGCATTATTTAATTTACTCTTGAAATTAAATCTATAATTAGATTGTCAATGCAACAATGATGATTTTGGGAACTTTTGCTTCATTGAGAAGCCTCCATTTGTTCAATCAGGCATTCGGATTGCTTTGCTAAACAATACTTTAGTGTTGGCTAAATAATTTCATCCGCTGAGTTTGACGAACAATCATTCAATTAAAAAGTTGCATGAATTCATTTAGCTGTACTGACTGTATTCATTTTCGCTTACAAGTACTGAATTTGCGAAATGATTAATGTATTCTCCTTGGCCCTTCTGTGACATAGGTAACGACAATTTACATGAATCCCCTAAGCTCCAATATACCGATTCCCAAGGGTTCATGGCACACATGCGATCCTAGTCGTTATGGTGGTTTTGCGAGTATCAACTGAAAATACCGTATATGAATTTGGTGGACAGAGAATCAATGCAGTGAGATTAAGCACATCTGCCTCGTAACTCTGAAGGGGTGAAACTGAGCTCCGGCTTTTCAGTTTAGAGTTTGCTCTGAACCCATTTGACAAACTTGTATGTTAACATTTTTGAGGATGTTAAATTGGCCACAGGCACGAATGTGGGTGTAAATAAGAACCAGCTCATCCACGAGCCCAATCAGGACAAATGGTTAAGAAAATAGATGGATGGATCGGATGTCTGTTTGCTGCTGCCATTGGGCTAAGTGAAGAAAAAAACATTAGCGAATCAACACTGAATTCAGTTATAATCCTAAAATGTAGCATTGTTACTGTCAGTTGCACCACCAGCGTCAATATCGAGGTCCGGGGACAGATCCAGCCCACCGCGTCATTTTATGTGGCCTGCGAAAGCAAGTCAGCTATGTTAACTTGCATAATACTTGCTAAATCTATACCGAAATCTGAAATTGTCATGTGGGATAAATAACGTACAGATTGGCATTAATTTTGTTATCCTGTTTCCACTCACTTGAACAATTACTATAATAGTTGACTCATTTGACACCCCTTAAAGCAAGGATGCTAGGGTTAAAGTGCCATTTTAAAATGTGGGATACCTCACCTCTGGTGGCACAGTCAATATTTGCATTTTATAGTTTCCCGATTTGTTTGCGGACAGACATGAAAATGACAGCAGACTACAGCACATGTTTCGCTTACTTCTGTATACCCAAGCCTGACCGCATATATTCATACACAACATAGCTGATGCTCACAGCTGGCAGCACCTTCATGAAATTAGGCAAGATGCCACGGTAAAGTCCAAAGAATCCTTCTTTCTCTAGAATCGTTTTCACCATCTGGTTCATGTGCAACTGTTCTGCACCCTCGAGAGAAGCTGAGAGGAGAAGCGACAAACAGTATTGTCGTTACCGGGGAAGTACAACCAAGACAATTGTCACCCGTATTTCATGCTTATTCTTGTACCTTGTGCCTGCATCCTGGTACGGACCAGAGCCAATGGGTAACTGGCCAGCTGACCACAAGTACTGGAGATGGTTCCACAGCCCAGCAGCACCAGCAGACCTGGGTTGGCCGTGTCTTTGGCATAGCGGGACAACCACACATTCTTCAAGCTCTAGTGATGATCAGAAAAGAATGAGTGATCATAGTGAAGACCTGTATCGCAGTATTTGAAACAAAAACAAAGTCTGCTGTGGTCGCTCACCTCATAAATGGCCAAATCTATCCCAGCATATGGAATGATGCCCAGAATATTAGGAAGATAGCCCTTGTAGAATGCCTTAACTCCTTCTCTTTTCAGGATTTTTTTGGCACAGTCAAACATTCCAGAGTATTGCCCGGTCTTCCTGAGGGTCAGCCTAGTCTTCATCACCTAAATTGACAAAGGGTTTAGTTATCATCCACACCTCCATTATCTATCGCTTTTTCTTGTGACTATGTGGACAACCGGTTCAACAAAAACAGGATACGTACGGCAGCAAAGTGGAAACTGGGGAATATAATACAGCAGCACCCAAAGACAAGGCACAGCAACGAGTTGCGCTCAATTTAGCAGACGCTGAATGTGTTTCTTTTTGCCTTTTTTCCACTGTTTGCTCAAACGTTACAATGACAGCAATTTTAGACCACCATTGATTGGTTAATATCACAACCGTAGATGCTGCCATTGTTTTTCAACTGAAATATTTACAGAATCTTTTCTGTCTCGCAGCAGCATATGCACCTACTGTTGATTGTTCTGAAAAAGAGATGAATGTGGGAGGAAGAGAGTCCGCTTGTTACATAAATGCATTGTTACTTTGTGACACCATTATAGCAGTCAGTACATGCCTCTCAAATCCGGTTTCAAATTCATACACCAAAAAAATAATACCGAAGGTAAACCACTAACAATGGCCTGTGTACTGAAATATGCAGACACATACAGCAATTGGTACTATGAGAACATTGCAGACAAACTGGTACGTGTGTTTAAGAGCGCACCTCCATGGGGTAGATGGCCGTTTGTGCCGTTGCTCCAGCAAGCGATCCTGCAATGAACCTCTCATGTGTCTTGATCTTCCCTGGTTCGCTGGACAGCATCTTCTTATACTATGCAAATAAATTGTATTCTTTAGTATTGTATTGCGAGACAGAGTATAAGACACGGAGAGGAAACTTCAACAAAATAAAGAGAAAGCAAGTTTAAAAATGGATGGGCAGACAAAAACAAAGACAAAAAAAAAAACCCAACAGACTCATTCATCACAGAACAAGGAAAACATTCGTCCCATAAATTCTTGGAAACAATTCTGCTTTTTGTCCAAGAGACAGGCGCCCAAGTTTGATGATTGAAATACTATTCCTCTATGTCCCCACCCACCCGCCTCTTCATCATTAATAGAGTGGTACCTCTACTTATGCTAGGACTGTACCACCATCCCCATGTGTGCACAAACAACAAAAGCACAACATTCAAAATAAAGCACCACATGTTTTATGTTTTACTTTGACTTCATGGTCAATGTGAGGGCAGGACATAGACTGTTGGTGAACTGAATGTGGACCGCGGGTGGTACTTTGCCCAGGTCTGCCCTAAGCCTAACTTGCTTTGCACAACATTCATTCCTCTTACAAATGCACAATCACAATTGAAAAAAAAAATCTTGATTAATGAATAGATTACCTTCTCGTAGGCCATGAATTTAATGGCAGTTTCTGGGGCGATCTTTAGTACATTAATACCGTTTCCTCGCCATAAAGACGTCAAGCCTCCTTCTTTCAACATTTGCTTGAAACCGCTAACCAGGTTAATTTTGTTGCTCTTGGAAGCATGGACCTGTAAATTAAGAGCCATTGTGACTAACCTTGGCGGTGAAACAGCTACCTTGAAAAAAAGTTGAGATAAAATACGTGAAGACAGACCTGCATGAAGACTTTCATTCTGTCCAGGGGAGCAGTACCTGTACGGGACACTGCCCCTGCCATGGCCCCTGCAGACAGCTGCTTCCACCACAAACCTGTGGTTTTCTCCTCTTCTGTAAACTCATCTGGGATGGTGAGGCTGTCTCCAATGTCCAGCACCTGGACACAATGCATTCGTGTATATAATCTAATATCAAAACAAAACATAAAATTTCTCAGCACATGTGATAGAAGAAATTTAGACGGTACATTTAAATAGACATACTGTATTTGCTACCCTTTCTAACACCTTCAACACCATGGGTAAAAATGGACATAATATTGTGGCTATAAAAATGTATTCAGTACCACTAAAAACTGAAATTGAGTTCCGGTATGACAGCGAGAGGGTAAGCAGCAAACGCGAGGAGCTCCCGGCCGTACGAGCAAAAAACGGAGAAAAAACTCGACAAAAGAACGGAGGCAGCGATCCGAACACATGATAAGATGGATATGAACAAAGCTCTGCCTGGAAAGGGAAAGGAAAAGAAGAAGAAGAGCGAGAAACAGACTGAAAACACGCACAACGAAGGTGAAGGGGGATCGGCGCTAGCGGCTACTGCTAACATAGCATTAGCTCGCGACTTCGACAATCAACCTGCCTAGGTGTCGGCATTGCAGGCTAATCTACAGAGCGGACTCGGAGAAATAAGAGCCAAAATGGACACGGGACAACACCATTTGGACGGCAAATTGGACAGAATCGCCAAACAAATGGAGGAGATGAAACAAGGACTTGAAAACTTGCGGGAGGAAACTAACAGAAGTCAAGTCAAGTCAAGTCAACAGTATTTATAGAGCACTTTCAAACAGCCATCGCTGCATACAAAGTGCTGTACATGGAGCGATTTAACATATACAATAAACAGTAAGACGAATCAGTAATAAGTAATAAGTAATAAGGCGGTAGAAAGCACCAAGCAGTAAAACCAATAGCAAATCTAAGTCATGCTGAGTCAAACGCCAAAGAATACAAGTGAGTTTTGAGGAGGGATTTAAAGATGGGCAGCGAGGAGGCTTGCCGAATGTTCAGTGGGAGGTCATTCCAGAAAGCTCGAATCCGTGAACGCTGACATCCGGGTGCAAAGGAAGGATATTGAGATGCTGGAAGAAAGAGCAGGTGATGTGGAGGACTGGAGTACAGAGGTACAGGAAATTCTCACTGACTCACTCGAACAACAAAGGAAGCTCCAACAGAAAGTGGCCGACTTGGAAGGGAGGTCGAGGAGGAACAACATCCGAATTTGGGGACTGAAAGAGGGGGTCGAGGGAGATTCCACAATCGACTATGTTGATAAGCTTATCCATAAAGAGCTGGGAATCCCCGAAGATATTCAACTGGAGATACAAAGGGCGCACAGAGCGCTAGCTCCAAAACCAGTATTGAACAAACCACCACGAGCGATGATAGTAAACTTCCTGAGATTCAACATCAAAGAAAACGTACTCAGGAAAGCCTGGCGAACGCCGCTCCAAGTGGAGGGAAACAGAGTGACCTGGGACCATGACTACGCGACAGAAGTGGCGGCTAAACGTCGAGAATATGCTGGACTTAAAAAAATTCTAAAGGAGAAGGGAATTAGGTTCCAATCCCCAATGGACACACTGAAGGTCCACTGGACTGAAGGAGTGAAGATATACAACAGCGCTCAGGAGGCAGCGGAAGCGATGCGGATGAGAGGGTGGCAGGTGCCGAGCCTTGGACAAGAGAACCCGACGACACAACAGAGACTGGAGGCAGCGCGCAAGTGGACAAAGACCAAGAGATAATTGCGAGAAAATTTGGACGAGACAAGGAATGGAGGACAAAAGCTGCGGAACAAAGAACTCGGACAGGAATGCAGCTGTTCTCAAAGGACTTTGGGAATCCGCATTAAAACTTTTTTAATCTCCCGGGTTCAACGGTTGGTGAGTAAAGAACAAATTTTGTGTGGGGATGCTGTTAAGTTTTCGAAGGGGGAGCAACTTTGAGTTTAAATAATTAGAAATCAGACGATTGGCTATGAATGTTCGGGTGTAAACGAAGGTTATATAGAGCAACGTAATTTGATTGAAGGGTGGGGTTTCTTTTCCCAAAATAATCCACTGAAGTAGGTTAAAGAATGTTTAAAAATATACAAAGCTCCGGCCGGGAGCTCTTGAACTGCATTGTTGGACTTTTGTAGTGAGCTAGGGAGATCAGCACTGGAGATGATCTCTGCCACTAGGGGGGCCCTCTCACTAGGAGAGGCTTTACCCCCCACCCACCAACAGGGGAAAGGGGATATGAAAAGGGAATCCCTTAATGCCTTGGAAACTCAATTTTTGATTGATGTTGACAATTTTTTATGTTTTATGGTTATAGTGTTTAGTATGTATGTTGTGATCTGGGACATGGGGGTAAATACAGGATATTCCAAAAAGATTGATGGTTCAACATAGAGACATTAAGGTGGTGTCATTAAATGTGAATGGCATGAACAACCCAGTAAAGAGGGGGAAGGTGTTGACAAAATTAAGAAAGGAGGAGATGCAGGTCATTTTTTTACAAGAAACACACCTGACGCCACGTGAACATGAAAAATTGAAAAGGTATGGGTACACTAATACATACTATACTTCATTTAAAGAATGCCATAGGAGAGTGGTGGCTATATTAATGAAGAACTCAGTGAAATTTGAATTTGACAAAGAGATAAAGGATAGAGAAGGGCGGTACATAGTGGTCAAGGGGATGATGGAAGGCGAGAAGGTAACATTAATCAATGTATATGCTCCACCAGATAGTGAAAAGAACTTTTTTGAAGACCTTTTCAATATCATAGCTGTGGAAATGGAAGGGCTCTTGATATGCAGAGGGGACTTCAATGTGGTGTTAAACCATGACTTGGATACAACAAGCACAAGAAAGTCTAGGATACATATAACCAAGTGCATCAACACACAAATAAAACAACTAGGGATAATCGATGTATGGAGGGATACACACGCATCACATAGAGACTACACACATTACTCTCACCCACATGCAACCTATGCTAGAATAGACTATTTTTTCGTGAAGATAGAGGATAGACACAGGGTGGATGACTGCAGAATTGGTGTCACAGATTTGTCAGACCAGAGCGCAGTGTATATGACAGTGAAATTGACCAGTAGAAGGAAATCTACAATTTGGAGGTTGAATGTAGGTTTATTGAATGACAAGGAATTAGTACAAGAAATAAAGGGAGATATAGTCAAATATAGGGAAGAAAATGACAATGGAGAAGTTAACCCAAATATTGTGTGGGATGCTCTGAAGGCAGTAATAAGAGGAAAATTTATAGCACATGCAATACGGCTTAAAAGAATAAGACAAGAGTCATATGAAAACTTAACAAGACGACTGAAAGAACTTGAAGATCAACATAAAAGGACAAAAAACGCAGGAGGTACTTATGAAGGTCACAGACACCAGAAAGGAAGTAGATCGAATACTATTAACGGAGGTGGAAAAAAGAGCACGGTTTGTGAAACAGGTTTACTACGAAGGTGGGTCCAGGGCAAGTAAATTACTGGCACGAAGGTTAAGGGTACAACAAGTGTTAAACACAATTCACAAGATTAGGTGCCCCAGAACAAATGAATTATTAAAAGAAACGAAGGAAATAGAGGAAGCATTTCGGCAGTATTATAAGACTTTATATACACAACCGGATGCTGCAGATGAAGAGAGTTTTGCAACATTTTTAGAGGACCTGGAATTACCATCAATAGGGGGAGAAGATAATGAAACCCTGAACTCTGAAATTACTGCAGAAGAATTGGAGATCGCGATCAGCGGAACGAAAAATTGTAAAGCAGCGGGTAGTGATGGCTTCCCCTCAGAGTTTTACAAGATATTTAGACAGGAATTACGTCCCCTTTTGCTATCGTCACTAAGATATACCATGAAGGAGGGCAAGATTCCACCGTCATGGAAAGAGGCAATAGTCTCTATAATCCCCAAAGAGGGTAAAAGTAAAGAGTTATGTAGTAGCTACAGGCCAATATCCATACTTAACGTTGATTATAAGATCTATACCTCAATCATATCCAAAAGATTCGAGACTTCCATGCCTGATATTATAGATAGAGACCAGACGGGTTTTGTCAAAGGGAGACAGGCCCAGGATAATATAAGAAAAACTTTACACTTAGTGGAGGCGATTCGGAAGGCAGGAACGAGTGCAGTGTTGGTGAGCATGGATGCAGAAAAGGCATTCGATAGTGTGCGGTGGGTCTATCTATACAAAGTCATGGAAAAATTCGGCTTCAACGGAGATTCGATTAGAGTTGTACAGACACTGTATAACGGGCCAACTGCAAGAGTGAAAGTGAATGGCAGCTTGACGGACCGAATAACACTTGAAAGGTCGACCAGACAAGGATGTTGCCTCTCACCAACACTATTCAATATCTTCATTGAACCTCTAGCCCAGGCAATCAGACAGAATCACAACATCAAAGGCGTGGAACTGAGAGGCTCAGAACACAAATTGAGCCTGTTTGCCGATGATCTGATAGCATACGTAACACAACCGGAAGAGAGCTTCCCCAAACTGATGGAACAATTGGAAGAATATGAACGTTACTCAGGATATAGACTTAATGTGACAAAAACGCAGATCCTGGCACTTAACTACACACCATCAAAGTTGATGAAGGGAAAATACAAAGTAAAATGGGACAGTGAGACGGTCAAATACCTAGGGGTGTATGTCACGAAAAGCATGGACAAACTGTTTGAAACGAACTATACAAAGATTAATCAAGCCATCAAGGCGGACCTGGGGAGATGGTCGACATGTCCTAGACTTGAGCTCTAGAATAGAAATGGTCAAAATGAACATACTGCCGAGATTGCTGTACCTCTATCAGTCGCTGCCGGTAACCATACCACAGAAACAATTTATAGAATGGGATAAACTGACCTCAAGATTTATCTGGGGGGGTAAGCGACCGAGGATCAGGTTGACGACACTACAGTTGCCCAAGAAGAAGGGAGGATTGGCGGTACCGAATTTTAAGGATTACTACCGTGCAGCACAACTCAGAGCAGTGGCATGTTGGTGTAACAGAGAGTATAGAGCAAAATGGAAAGACATAGAGGTAATGGCCGAGGAATACCTGACTCAACCACTGCTGGGGGACAGAAGATTATTTCGGGTAAAGGAGGGCTTGATTGATCAAATAACAAAATTTACTTTAAATACATGGTTCACCATAGTAAAAGAAAATAAATTAGAAAAGGAGATGAAGATCCTAAGGTGGCTATCACATGATGAGGACTTTCAACCAGGGAAAGATTATGGCTTCAAAAGATGGGAAAGAAAAGGTATTACAGCGATAAGTACGATGATAGAAAAGGGGGAGATACCGACCTTCCAAAAAATGAAAGACATGTTTGATCTAGAAAGGAGCGACCTCTTCAGGTATCTACAAGTTAGAGACTATTATACAAAAGAAATAAAAATGGATACGACAACTGAAATACATGATGTAATACAGGTAATGATGGATGCATATAAAGGGGGCAAGAGTACGGTGATTTCATCCCTATACAAAGGGCTCCTGTTGAACAAGGGGAATTCGACTCTGTACGTAAAAGAGAAATGGGAAAAGGAACTCCAAACCGAGATAACAGAGGAAGTATGGTTGAATATGTGCAGGATACAAAAATCAACAACCGCTTCGAGACGTTGGCGGGAGTTTGGTTGGAAAAATATTATGAGGTTTTTTATAACCCCAGGGATGACCGGGAAATACAAACAAGGGCAGAGTGAGTGCTGGCGGTTATGTGGACAGGACAGATCGGTAGATCATGCACACATATTTTGGAAATGTCAAAGGCTGAAAGGCTATTGGGAAGAGGTTTGGAGAGAACTGAAAAAGATAATCGGTTATGAAATACCAAAGACCGGCTTAGTGATGTATCTGGGCGATATAAATCAAGGGAATGTACTACCGAGAGACGAGTACTTGGTAAAGGTGTTGCTGGTAGCCAGTAAGAAAGCCATAACAAGAACATGGTTGAAAACTGACCCGCCAACAAAGAACCTGTGGCTGGAAATAGTGGGAGAAATATTTGAGTTGGAAAGATTCACATACATATTAAGGGTCCAAGTAGGGAAGTTTAAAACGAGATGGGAAAAATGGGAGGAGTACAAAAATAAATGAATGAGGGAATGACACCACAAATCGGGATAGATCACTATAGACTCCGGATATAAATCCAACATAAGGGTCACCTGTCACTGTTGATCACAACATTCTACTATTTTTAGTTGTAGGGTTTTTTTTGTTTGTTTTTGTTTTTTGTGTGTGTTTTTTTTGGATTTTCTTTTTTTTCCTCCAAATAGTTTTGTATGTCATTTGTTGGTCCCTATGTTAAAGGGCCGTTACAGCCATGCATGGACGTTGTAATGGAAACTGAACACGGGTGGAAATGAACGACGTCCTCGGTATTCATATGTTCAGATTTGTATGGTCCTATGTGTGGTTGAAATAATAAAAATGCTAGTTACAAAAAAAAAACTGAAATTATCTTTGTGAAAGTTAAATACATATTATAAGCAGGAAAGAAAAAAAACAAATAAAACACTCTGCAGTGGAGCATACAAGCCCCAAAAGGAACATTATCACCATGACAGGAGTGGACCTGACGACTGCCGGTTCACAACATTTCAGTCAGTTCATGAACCGGACCATGGCGGGGATCACTGCCCTACTACAGTATTTTCATGACCGCACTTAAAAGTCTTACATTTTCTCCAAAAATTCAAAATAATGCAGCGTCCCTAATCCATACATCGAGTTCCAAAAGGTATGATTGTTGCTGTGTGACTTCAACGAGCGCTCCACTTGACTGTCTGATGATATGAGGACAGGCTGCTGATGTAGCGGAGTTTCTGTGGAAACAAGGTGCGGAGCCCAAGTTGGAAGACCACCCTGAGCAATAGATTCACGGTCACAGAACAGCCAGGAGAAGCGTCTCTTACAGTCACCAGTCGACTGAGGGCAAAAATGCTTGCAAAAAAAATGAAAAGCGAAAGTTTAAGGTCTGTTTTGTTGATTTCGTTTTCTGAAATAGCGCCAACTATCCATCCGTGCAAGGACTACCGTGGCGCAGCGTGTTCGATGGAGCACTGGCCCAGCTGTTCATTTCAGATTCAGATGAGAACTTTGAGTGATTTGTGGCTGAGGATTGATTAAAAAAATAATGTGAGTAAACATACGCTAGCATGCATGCGTGCTACCACGCATGTATTGTTTAAGCTAGTGTATGTTTTACCATGCCTGCGTTCAAAAATGCAGTGCATGTTATGCATGTGTTCAATACAGAAATATCACCCATAACTGACATTGGACCTCTTAATGCGGTGCACCATATGGTTGTGAAAATAGTTTATGCCCCCTTCATCCTACGCACACCAAGACGCAAATACTGCCCCAACCTCACTACTGCGTGCTGACAAAAACTACTACTTCAAATGAAAGTACCAAGATATAGTTACGATTACAAAATGATTTTAACAACTATGAACACTTTGAATATCACAATGAAGCCAAAGCAAAGCAGTTTGTGTGTGTAATGTTCTTCAAAGTGCATTTTGTGTTGACTGTTCTCCACCCCAGGGAATGCTGTGTGGGTTGGTGCAGTGTCAGTGCTAGCATGGATGGTGCCATATTTGTGTACATAATTAACGTCCTACTAAAAGTGAAAACTGTGTTTTCCTATCAAAACACTGAGATCTGTCAGAATAATGAATGAATAGCCATTTGCAGTACAACTCCAGTGCTTCATGTTAAAATTCGTTTTAATCTAACATTTAGCCTCGACCAGAAAATTCCAGGAGATGTACATAATGCTATCCAAAGCACAAATAACCTGTTTAGACAGGCCAAGCAGACAGAGAAAATAGGGTTGGCATGAATTTTAGTGTCAGAACAGGACAAACATCTTGTAGCATGGCTAATAATTACAGCACTTTTCTGTGTAAACAAATTCAAACAGCAACTGTTTCCATTGTTTTGTCTCATCTGCAAGTTAGCTGCTTAATGTAAGATAGTAATGTGCAGTCAACTGTGATGTTTGATGAGGCTGGGACAAACTGGCAGCACTACTTTTCCTCATGTAACAAATATAACCCTACGACTACATAGTTTTTTTTCTTCTTCTTCTTTTGAGCTCCCTGATCAATCCACCAAATTCCTACGTTCCATGAGCCTTCACATGAAATAGGTGTTTGGTGTCCGGTGTAGCGAAACCAATGTTTCATATACTGTACAGCAGGGGTCCCCAACCTTTTTTGCCCCACGGACCAGTTTATGTCAGACAATATTCTCAGGGACCGGCATTTAAGGTGTGGCGGAAATAATACAACAAAATAATATGCTATGAGCTGCATGAAAACTGTGGAGTTTCCGAAATATAATAACAATAAACACAAGGAGTGTATAATCTGGCCGCGACACTGATCGCGATGGTAATGTTTAATGCATTCAAAATACGATACAATGCAAATTCAGAAGGGTGGTTTGACACGTCAAGCGTGACACAGACAGATGTAATGGAGAATCCGGTAGTTTTTCTAAATAAAACATCTTTCGTATTCCGAAATAAATAAAACGGAATTAAGGCAAGTTCTTTCTGTGCGGCCTGGAATCAAATGCCCTGCGGACTGGTACCGGTCCGCGGACCGGCGGTTGGGCACCCCTGCTGTACAGTATATGGAAACTGTTTGTGTGAGTCCACTTTCTAAGACAGTTGCAGATTTTGATGATGTGGGAACGCCAGTTGTTGCAGCTAATAAGCAAAACCATTTAAATCCTGCTTCTTCTAAATCCAGCTTAAAATAAAGTTTTCTGAATCTGAATCTTCTTGTTAATGTGGCTAACATAAATAAGGCCTGCAACAAGGTACACTTACGTTTACCAGGAACTAAGTTCCGAACTCTCTAGACTGAAAAGCTAGGTCACATATCAGTCATACATTTGGTTGTTTTGTTAAAAGAAATTAGACATCATTTTATTTAGCTTTAAGGAGATGTAGGAGCCAGCCAGACCGACAATACTTCCCACTGCATGGTGTCTACATGACCGGGACACTTAATGTAAACAAGCATCACATTTATGCTAGCCTCTCTACTTCTGTCAAGTTCAACTGCCCATTGCAAATATTACAACGATCGACCACAATATTTTGAATTGTATGTACATAACGTCCTTGCCATAATTGCTCCCTACAGTATACAGTACTGACAAAAACACTTACTGTCCATGAAATCCAAAATTAGAGGGTGACAAGTACAGGTACCGTTGTATGACACTCAGAAAAGCAAACATATAAATAAAGTGCCAAACAGAAAATCAAGAGAGGAAATCACAAAATAAATTATATGGAGGGAGGGGGGTTGTGAACACACAACAGAGGAACAAACTACACAAACAACTCCAAGACTCTCCAGTCTCCTACAAAAGGATAGATGACGGAAGTAAAACAGAGCACGAAAGCAACACATTCTAGCCGTATGTATATGTATGTATATATATAGGTTACATACCAAAGAAGAGCACAGTGCCCTCTGTAATGTTTTTTTTGTTTTGTTTTTTTGGGCCTTTTCCAAGCAAAGTCAAAAAATGATCAAGCAGGCAGGTCAAATCAAAGTGGCAAGCCGTAAATTGAAGAACCTACCATATCCACCTCCAGCTCATAAATGGCATAGTCATCATCAAAGTCTACAAAAAAATGTTTCCTCTGTTGTGGATGATGATGATGCTGCTGCTGCTGCTGCTGCCGCCGCCGCCGCCGCCGCCGAGGCTGCTGCAAAGCCATTGCCATCTCAAATGGTAAAATAAGGAACCTGTTGGTCCACAGTTATCAGTTTAAGCGTTGAAGAGTATCCCTTCAAAAACTGGGAAGGATCCTTCACGCCACTAAAATTAGGTTTTCGGTCAAAAAAAGGACAACCGAAAGAGAAATACAGATTCTCATGGACTCTCCCTCACTTCTGAAGATGTGTTGACCGATGCTTGCGTCTCAACACATCAACCTTTGCTCTGTCCCCACAACACACGTCCTCTCTCTCGTTCTGTCCCAATCCCCTTGTTAACCTAATCCCTCAAGTCAGACTTAAATTAGTTCATCTCTGCTAAATTGAGCAACCACACTTTTATTTAAAGTTGTGTCATTGAGTAGTGGCAGCCAACGTCAGAGCTTAGCCATTGACTTGAACTGGCTGTGTTTCACAGGTATGCAACAGACAAGGCCAACAACCTAAATTATTTTACCGAGTTAGTTGGAATACTATATTCTCAATTTAAAATAGGCTTTTTAAGACTAGTAATTTATGAGAGATATGTGTTACAGAAAATGGAGGGGGGGGGGGGTCAAAAATAAATAAATAGAATCGGATCTGTTCCTAGATGGCGGGGGGAGGACTGTCTATTCCCCAAATAGAAGGTGACGGATTTGGTTTAACAGCACCACCTTTGCTAATCAGCTTTTGCTTTGCATTTAGCAAAAATAGCGGGAGATAAAATGCTTGGTATACTTTCCAATACTTCCTCATTTGTTCATATGACTTTTGAAAGACTGCACAGTCGCACACCCCATTGTGATTGTGTGCACCACGTCCAGTTTCTCGTCGTACTGCAAGTCGAAGGGCACTGTCTTCCTACTGGTCAATACCGAAGCACCGATTGAAGAACGATATAGAACACACAATGCGGCAAGACGAACAACAATTCTGACAGAGCAGATTTGTGAAGCGGCCAGTCATTGAGAATGTGACACTACAGGGGATACGACACATCTGTCGAACCAACATCGGTCGACCCAACATCGGGCTACATTTGTGTAATCTGACGTCAGTTTCAGTGTGTACCTCACCCACGCACACACTGCCAGTAAGAGGCCAAAATGTGTTATGTTGTTATTGTTCATTTCCATCCATCCATTCATTTTCAACATTGCTTATTCTGAAGAGGGTCACTGGGAGTTGCTGGAGCCTATCCCAGCTGACTTCGAGTGGAAGGCAGACTACACCCTGAACTGGTGCCAGTCAGTCATAGAACACACATATAGATACCATTCACACCCACATTTACACCATCATTGAGTGAGAACCGATCCCATGCTGCCCACAAGTCGAGCAAGTGTAGAACAACACCATCAGCGGCTTTTCAATTGCTTTCATTTTACTATTTTCTGAACGTGACTTCCTTACTAATTTATCTTCTCATTGTCCTTACAGGTGATATTTAAAGTTACACTTTTTAGGATTTAAGGAATTTTCCTTTCCTCAAAATTCAAGAACTAATTGTCCAAGGAGTTTTTTTTTGTTGCACCAAAACATATTTCCACACAATATGGCAGGAAATACAATCCCCAAGGTCACAGGTTATCCCAACAAAGATTTGTGAATAAAAACAAAGCATAAGATGAAATAAATATGATGAAGGGATAACGATTTTGCTTAGATGCAAAGATGCAAGGGATAAAAGGTGTGAATAGAGCGAAATGAAAATGCAAGGGGCTTGAATTTTACGCATTTGCTAGGCCATTTTTTACAAGAACAAAATTAATAGATTGTTCAAGAATCTGTTAGGGAGGGGCCAGCCAGGCAGCCTCCTCAGCCAGGGTGCTCTGCACCTCACACCTGAGACTCGTCATCTTATCACCCACCTGTTGCCTATCTGCTCGTTTGGACTGGTACAAACTGACTCACAGACCATTCTCAGTGCAAGTTCGTGCCGTCACCACGCCAGTGGACTCTGTTGCCACCTCCTGCAGCTTCTTGTTCCTTGTGTGGACATTCCCCTGTGGACTCCTCATGCTTCCCCCTGAGTGACTTTGCGAAGAGTCTTCAATAAACTACGCCAAGCGTTGGCTTCAACGATACCTGCCTGTTGTCGTGCTATTGGGGTCACATCCAAACCCTAACCGAATCGTGTTCAACGCGCAGGGATTAATCGGCACGAGTCTGTGATTATAGTTTTGGGTAGTTGAGATTTAGTACTTGAATAAATAAATGTAAAATAAAAGTGAAGAATAGTCATGATTTCAATCTCATTGAAAATAATCCTGATTACTTTTTTCCCAAATTGTTCATCCCGACTGTAGGTATGCATGGTTAGTGGTGGGCTGTGTTGGGGGGCACATTAAAATCTACATTTTAGAGCAGGAATGTCAAACCCATTTTTTGTCGCAGGTCACTTCGGAGTTTCGGCTTCCCTCGGAGGGCCGGTGCAAAATCTCAACGTTACTTATTACCCATGACAATTTGACAGATTCCAGCAATAATCATAAAAGTTGGCACGCATCATTTGCTCCCGCGGGCCACACAAAATGATGTGGCGGGGGCGGATCTGGCCACCAGGACTTGACTTTGACACATGTGCTTTAGAGCCAATACGCAATACTCCCAGCACACATTGACAATGGTAGCACTACTGCCACGTGCCGTAGTACATGTTCCATTATACTTAATCATCCGTCCCCCAATTTGAGAAGTGCTGCCGAAACCCCTGATGTAACCATTTTGAAATAATGGTTAATAATGCATTTCCATCATGATCAAGACATATTTGAGCATGTCCTCCATTCATTTTGTAACGTATTGCTGCAAATCTGCTGTTTGAAAATAATGTAGTCACAGTGCTTAGTTTTCTGTATAATCCCTTGCGATTTTCTTGGGAAAAAAATCTGATCACACTCTGGTTAGAAGAAAAATCCAACATCAAACGATGACAGCGGGTAGATATTCTCGACAAGCTGCAATTGTGATTGAAGGCTGATTTCCGACATACCGTCGTATGTTTCCAATATCGGACAATCTCCTCAAGGTTGGTGGCTGTGGTCAACAGGAAATGCTCCCTCCATTCATTCCAGTCCACAGTCATGGTGCCATCTCCATCCATACTGCACAAAGCGATTGAGACAGAAGCGATTGGGACTTAAATACGGAGCTTAACATTTGCATTTAAAAAGATATTTGATACATTGTAAAATGAATTTTGTATTGTGTGTACAAAGAGACAAATATATGTTGTGGTTTTTATTATATATATATATATATATATATATATATATATATATATATATATATATATATATACTGTATATATATATATATATATATATATATATATATATATTAGAGTTGTCAAACGATTAAAATATTTAATCTAATTAAAAATGCTGTCATAATTAACTCAAATGAACTAAAAAATTAATCGTGATTACTCACACATTTTATCGTTTCTGAATTTCCTTTTACATTTTTCCCCCATTTTAATGCTCTCATCAACATGGAATCATGACTCAGTTTTCTATGTGCCAAATGCAAATATTTACTGAAATAACAATTTCAATTTTCAATTTTACATGAACATTTTTCACTTGGTGCAGTTATTCACACATAATCTCTCACACAATATTACTGTCCATCAATAACTGTGAAAAAAATATTTTGCCACACAACAGCTGCTTCAACAGCTTTTTTTAATGAAATCAAAACAGAGCAATATAATATTATAAAGTGCACAGCTAAGGTACACTAGTACTCAGCCTATAGTGGATTTAAACCATGGTTGCATACTTCATTTTTCTCCAGTTTGCTTTGAACACAGCAGTATGTTTCTGTACGTTTGTTGAAGAATAACGAGACATCGGACACCAGTGTTCATTATGTGCCGCTGTATTCGAAACTGCCAGCCGTACAAACAAGCACACGCACTTCCCCCGTGCTGCAGGGGCAAACCATTCTGAAGTGGGACGGGGGTGGGGGGTGGGGGGGGGGTTCACTTCCCCTAACACAGTCAGGCTATGTTGATTGTGTTGGTCCTTCTTGCGCGGAAGTCTCTCTACGGTTTTGTGTAGACATAATTTCGGATGACTACACTTGTTTCGATGACAACACTGGAGAAGTTTTATTTTCGCTAGGTCGCTACCACTGTACCGCTGAACTTTCGTTGTCATGTCACTGCCTCAGCGCACCGTCAGTGACTGTCAGACGAACACAGAGAAGCTCCACCCGCTCTATTTATATGAACACGGAACACTGTAACCTTCCACACAAAATAGTTCCAAACAAGTAACAATCGTGTCAGTGGCATACATTGTACACCTGTATGATACAGGTAACTTTGGTCTTGTCAGTGGAGCAATCTGGCAACTTTTTAAAAGTAAACTTTCTATTCATTAACTCTTTAATTATCAGTTTTCGGTGTCTCACGCTGCCGATGCTGTCAAAACAAACATGCGTGGACCTATGCAGTGCGCTTGTTGTTTTGTTTCTGGTTTATTTATAGAGCAACGTAACATCCACTGTGACGTGTGCCGCGTCAATCTCGCGAGAAAAATTCATTTAAATTAATGCCAATAAAAACGAGCTAAACTGACAGCTCTAATGTGTGTGTGCGTGTGTGTATATATATAATATATATATATAATGTGTGTGTGTGTGCGATGGACACAGTCATGGACAAAAGTTTTGAGAATGACATCGATTGGTTTTCACAAAGTTTGCTGCTTCAATGTTTTTACAGTTTTTTTTTGTATGATGAACTGAAATATAATTACAAGCATTTCAAAATGTCAAAGGATTTTATAGACCATTACATCAAGTTTATGCAAAGAGTCAATATTTGCACGGCTAACCCTTAATTTTCAAGACCTCTTGATGGCATGCTGTCAATTAATTTCTGGGCCACATCCTGACTGATGGCAGCTCTTCCTTGCATAATCAGTGTTTGGAGTTTGTCAGAATTTGTGACTTTCTGTTTGTTCACCCGCCTCTTGAGGATTGATCACAAGTTCTCAATGGGATGCAGGTCCAAGGAGTTTCCTGTGCCTGAACTAAAAATGTTGATGTTTTGTTAAGTTAATCATTATTGATCACTTTTGCCTTGTGGCAAGGTGTTCACGTTGGAAAAAGATAATGTTTGCCACCACATGGTTCTTGGATGGTGGGGAGAAGTTCATGGCTGTCAACCCAGTCGCTGTGCTCAAATGCAACGCCACACCTAAATGGTCTCGGGATGCTTTATCACACTCGTCAGCAGTGCAATCCTTGTACCTTTTGCTGAATACCAGTCTGTCCCTCATGGTTTTCCTGGAGAGAAGTGGCTTCTTTGCTGTCATTCATGACAACCGGCCATCCTCCATAAGTCTTTGCCTGACTGTGCGTGTAAATGCACTCACACCTGCGGGCTGCCATTCTTTACTCAGTTCTGCACCGGTGGCGCGCCGATCCCGCAGCAGAATCAACTTTCGGAGAAAGACCCAGATGTTTTGGACATTCTTGAGCTACCTGAGGCCTTCTTCACAGTATTTGAATCTCTCATCTTGAATATCCATCCATCCATCCATTCATTTTCCGAACCGCTTAATCCTCACTAGGGTCGCGGGGGGTGCTGGAGCCTATCCCAGCCGTCTTCGGGCAGTAGGCGGGGGACACCCTGAATCAGTTGCCAGCCAATCGCAGGGCACACAGAGACTAACAACCATCCACGCTCACATTCACACCTAGGGACAATTTAGAGCGTCCAATCAGCCTGCCATGCATGTTTTTGGAATGTGGGAGGAAACCGGAGCACCCGGAGAAAACCCACGCAGGCCCGGGGAGAACATGCAAACTCCGCACAGGGAGGCCGGAGCTGGAATCGAACCCGGTACCTCTGCACTGTGAAGCCGACGCGCTAACCACTGGACTACCGGGCCGCCATCTTGAATATCAATTAAGCTAATTTTCATGGCAAAGATGGATTTTGCAATTTATTTAAATCCATGTGGTCACTCTTCAAAACATTCCAGAGGACAGTATGTGCAAATTGGCATACCGTACTTTCACGACTATAAGGCGCCATTAAAAGTCTTAAATTTTCTCCAAAATGGACAGGACGCCTTGTGATGCGGAGAGTCTTGTGTATGCGCCGAGTTCCAAAACCTGACTGACAGCCGACACGCTGTTTATATAGAGAAAAGGCGGAAGTGACTGTGGACAGGCATGTGGCAACGAAGTTGGCCAATCAGTGAAGGGTGGGCGTGTATATATACATATAAGGAGAGAGAGAGAGAGAGAGAGAGAGAGAGAGAGAGAGAGAGAGAGAAAAGGCAGACGTGAGTGAGGACAGGCATGCGGCAAAGAAGTCCGCCAATGAGTGAAGGGTGGGCATGCAAGTGGACGCTAAAGGGACGCCCCAAGCAGGTACCAACACCTGTATAGAGTGTGGCTATGTGCATTGTTGCAAAACAACTTCGGTTTTGGTTTCTAAGAACCCCAGAAAATAAATTCTACAAAGAGGCACTGTAACTGGCGCCAAGACTGAGTTGTTGGTTACCATGACAACAAACATACAATTTCTTTTAGGCTTGTTGTTTTGCAAAAGTATTTCATATTTCTATGTGAACTTTCATGTTTGTTTTTTCTTTAAATCCTCTGAATATATTATTTGGAATGTTTTTTTAAAAATCACTTCCGGGTCAAGTGCCGTGGATAGCGAGGAATGAGAGAAAGATCGAGAAGACAACTGGAGAGAGAGAAAGAGAGTCAGAGACAGAACTACGATACCGTGTGATCTACGTGATTTACTGTAACTTGATCTACTTTCGGTTTACCAAGGTGCACACGGTATGTCATTTTGTGTTATTTATTTAATGTCCTGTTCAAGATATTGTAATTTTGATTGTTGTTCGAAATATGTTTTAGTTTTCACGGTGTTCCATGATTAAACGTTTTGGACATCAGTACGAGGCGTCATCCTTGACCGGGGTAGATACAGGCACGCATACGAAGCTCAGTTCAAACTTCAAGCCATCGGTTATGCTTTTGGCATGCGTGCCCAGCTCACAGCAGCGGTGAAAAACCAAGTCAAGCAAATGAACTCTGAGCTTGCCGTTATTACCGAAGGCTTGACTAAAGAACTCCAACCGCTGGACATCGGCATCAAGCGGGCGTTCAAAGTATAAATTGCGAACGGCATGGGAACAATGGATGATCGATGGCAAACACAACTTCACAAAGAGTGAGAGGCAGCGCTGGGCGAGTTACGCCACAATTTGCCAATGGATTGTGGCTGCTTGGACGAACGTGTCTGCTTGCACTGTTGTTCGAGTTTTTGGCAAAGCCGGCAATATTTCTGTGGAGCCACATGGCAATGAGAGTGACTCTGACAACGAGAGGGAACACGGTGTTTTTGATGGATTACCGGTACTTGCACAATTGTTCAATTCTGATACAGAGGATGACGACTTTGATGGATTTCTGGGTGATGATCGAAAAACGTGAGTACATTGTACAATGGCTAAATAAAATACAACGGAACTCAGTTTTGCTTCCGTTGCCTTTTTAAAAATGTGTTTTTAGCTTGCATCTGTATTTCTTGGCATGCTACCATATGCTTCAAGCTAACGTGTTTTTAGCGTGCACGCATGCATGCCGTATGTTTAAGCTGGCGTATGTTTTACCACTTTCAGCAAAAAGAAGACAGAGGTGATATTGTTTGGTCCCAGTGGCCCTTGTACATTCCATCCTGTAGACTTGGGCCCCCTGTCTCCCTATCTTAAGTCAATAGTCTCAAACTTGGGCCTTAAACTGGACAGTGATTTCAAACTCCATCGGCAAATTGGTGCCGTTGTTAAATCCAGCTTCCTTCACCTTAGACAGCTGGCCAAAATAAAACCTCTCCTCTCTCATGAACACTTTGAGACAGTAATTCATGCCTTTGTCACATCCCGGATCGATTACTGCAATGCCCTTTACTTTGGAGTCAGCCAGTCCTCCATTAAGCGCCTTCAGCTGGTCCAGAATGCCGCTGCTCGCCTCTTGACTGGTACTCGTAAGAGGGAGCATATAACTCCTACTCTGGCATCCCTTCACACTGGCTCCCCATTCATTTTAGAGTTATTTTCAAGATCCTCCTCTTTGTTTTCAAATCTCCGAATAATCTCGCGCCACCTTACCGCTCTGAGCTCATCCTCCCCTACACACCTGCCCGGCGCCTCAGGTCTGTGGACCAGTCTTTGTTAGAAGTACCAAGAATTAAACTGAGGCTCAGAGGGGATCAAGCCTTTTCCGTTGCTGGTCCCTCTCTCTGGAATGACCTCCCACTGAACATTCGGCAAGCCTCCTCGCTGCCCATCTTCAAAACCCTCCTCAAAACTCACTTGTATTCTTTGGCATTCGACTCAGCATGACTTGGATTTGTTTTTAGTTTTACCGTTTGGTGCTTTCTACCGCCTTTATTACAGCTGGCGCTGTTGTGAAAGCGCTATATAAATCAGCGTGTATTGTATTGTATTGTATTGTATTTATTACCGATTTGTGTTACTGTTTATTGTGCATGTTAAATTGCTCCATGTACAGCACTTTGTATGCAGCGATGGCTGTTTGAAAGTGCTCTATAAATACTGTTGACTTGACTTGACTTAAAAACTGCGCCCAATAGTACAGTGTGTTTTGTCTATGTGTAAAATACAGAAATAGCACCCATTAATGAGACTGCGCCCATCCATACGTAGCGCCGAATGGTCGTAAAAATACGGTAATTAAAAAAGAGGTGGTAGACGTTTTGAAAATTAATACATGTCATTCTTATTTGACACTCCTTGAACTTAAGCTTCATGAAAATCGGTTTTGAAATAAATAAGTTGTGACTTTATTTTCACTGCGCTTGCATTGCCTTTTTTTTGGTAGCATCAATACCTGTCAAGATAAGTTGCAGCGCTTGTGCTTTTGTAACAAGGCAAACTGCCTGCTGATCACTGAAGTGATGGGAAGTGTTTCACTAGGGTTTCTTTTTAAGATCCTATTGTTTGTTTTCACATTTTTAAATGACCTCGCACCACCGTACCGCTCTGAGCTCATCCGCCCCTACTCACCTGCCCGGCGTCTCAGGTCTGCGGGCCAGACATTATTAGAAGTACCAAGAACTAAGCAGAGGCTCAGAGGGGACCAAGCCTTTTCCGTTGCTGGTCCCTCTCTTTGGAATGACCTCCCACTGAACATTCGGCCCCCTCGCTGCCCATCTTTAAAACTCGTCTCAAAATTCACTTGTATTCTTTTGCATTTGACTCAGCATGACTCTGACTTGATATTAGTTTTACTGTTTGATGCTGATGATGATTTATTGCTTTATTGTTGTACATATGATAGTTGCTCCATGGACAGCACTTTGTATACAGCGATGGCTGTTTTAAAGTGCTCTATAAATACAGCTGAGTTGAGGTTTGCCTTGGCATTAGTATCTAGCTTCATTACGCTACCGTTCAAGGCAGGGGAAATCCTCTGACCACCGCAGAGTTTCTCTGCGTGCCTGGGGCCTGCGCAGGACAATCGAGTTTGGTCAGTTTGTAGTATTCTCAACATTCAGTCTTGTATTTCTTTTTCTGAATGGCTTTATTTACACTTTAACATACACGTGTTACTGAAAGCACTGTATTCAATGTAAAGAAATTTTTGCACTTCACTGTATGTTTTGAAAATAAGTTGTACAACCTCATATTTTAATTGGGACCTTTTCCTGCCACTGTATATTTGTGTTGTATTGTATGTATGTTTGTCTGTCTGTATTTGTTTATTAGTTAATATTATTGTATTTTATACAAAAGTATGTATTTTATGAACAAGTGGAATAAAGATAATAAAAGTGTACTATTAATTTCATGCAATCTAAGGGAAAATGCTAGATTTAGAGATATAATAGACCCAAAAATATTTTTTTTCAAACATTATATTCACAGTTGACCCCGGCGTTTCGCGGCGAATAAGTCTGGCGCGGGAATGGTGAAAATCTGCATGTAATTGCATTTAACCAACGGCAATTTAAATGCATGGGGGATATAAGTATTTTGAACCAAACTGAGTAGAGTCATCACAAAGTCGAGATACGAACTGACCCGTGTATTTTGTGAGTGTTTCACATGTAATCTGAGTACATGCATTTCCATTTTTCTCTTTAACACTTCCCAGAATCCATTTGAATTCTGCCACTTGAGAGAGGGTTTGTCTCATTTGAACCATGCAGTGTTGATTAATCGGGAACATTTAAAAAAAATACCTCTGAAGGATCTTCTCTGCTTCCTTCTTGCCGATATCCAGCCCAAGGTCTGAGAGAGACTGCTTGATCTCCATGAAGTCTATTTGACCTGTTTAAAAAATAAAAGTAACACCTGCGGCGTAATCATGGCATTTTTACTGACCCATGATAATCCTTTTGGGCAGAAAAAAACATCATTACCATCATTGTTTTTGTCTAAGCTCTTGAAGGTCAGTTGCAACTTCTTTTCATGTTCTTTCAGGTACTTGGAGAATTCGTTGAAAGTGAGCCCTTCATCTTGGTCCTGGTCTCCGGACGAAATTATTTTCTTAAAGGAACAGAAAATATTATTGGTACAAGTCAGTATTTATCAATAACATTTTACTGTCTACAAATATTGTGATACCGCTTTGACGTTTGGAAAATTCCCTTCCATACCTATAAGGATGTACTTCCATCATAATCCAAATTTTCCATAGTTTCGTGCATAACCAAAATGAAAAATCCGAGATTCTACCTCCCAAAGGACCCTCCGCTCGCCCATCTAGACTTTACCAGGGAGTCTGAGGAGTGTGATTCCTCTGTAATTAAATTAGAAACACCCTCCGGTCCCACTTCTTAAAAAGAAGGACCACCAACCCGGTCAGCCAATCTAGAGGCGAGCTCCCCGATGTTTTAAATTTCGTCACACTTCCCAGCTCTGCAAAATAATTATATCGAAAACTCTATGATCCCAAAAAAATGGCTCTGGGAGCAAAGAAAGAGTTGATCTCTGGTTAAGTTGAAGCTCAAAGGAAACTTGTGATCAAAACATGCGTCATTATGAAACAAAAAGCCTTGGGAAAAAGAAACAAGGCCCCTCCCCCATAAAGTTGAGCAAAGACAGTTTGTGTCTGTGCCCACAGATTCCCAAAGTCTTAAAAAGAGCACTAACATTCGACTGTATGAATTAGTGCTGGGGTGGCCCAGGGGCTCGCGAGCCGCATGCGGCTATTTGGCTGGTTCAATGCAGCTCTCGGGCTCTCACACGACAAGCGTCAAAAACGCCTCGGCAGTGACGATGCCATTCAAACAATGCGCCGACTTCACAGAACTTACTCCATCAGCCTAGCATCAATCCCGTTACTTGATTGACATAGAGAACAACCAATCAGATGACTGCATCGCCGCTCCCGCGCAAACAACAGCGCTAAGCTAGTCATCATATCATCACTCCCGTTACTTGATTGACGTAGAAGGCAACCAATCAGATGACTGCATCACCGCTCATGCGCAAACAATGGCGCAAAGTGCGAAGCTCGTCAGCGAATTACCTCTTATTTTAAGGCAGGGGTGCCCAATATGTCGATCAGAATCGACAAGATCGAGAAGTCAACCGCAAGGAGTGGGAGGAAGAAATGCGTGGGGGAAAAAAAAATGTTTGTTTGTATCTTGAGCTTTCATTCATTTTCGGCCCATTACGACTGTTGCTCATCATGGTGTGCGTGCATATGTGCGCGAGTGCACTGATGGTCACCCGCATGAGTGCGTGCGTGCGAGTGCACATGTGGGTGTATGTGTGTGTGTGTGCCAGTGTTGTGGTCCTCGAGCCGGTCCTTGGCCTCGAGGACCGAAGGTCGGTCCTTGGTCCTTGGCTTTGGACTCGGAGTCAAGTCCTTGGCCTTGGGTTGCCGGTCCTTGGACACAACGAGGGATTAGAGCCTCTAATTCCTCGTCCACAGGTATAAAGTGGGTCCAAAGACCATAAAAATCAAACATATTCCATCTAGGGAAATCCATATTGATGGATTTATCTGGCGCTTTAAGAGGGGCGGGACCACCACTATAAGGTGACTAACGTATAAAGAGCGACGTCACAGTTAGTTTAAATCACGGTTCGTTCCGTTCGCGATCGGCAGTTTCAGTCGCGTGTAAAGTCTTTCTGTAACAGTGGTATCTTTTATTTAGTTATTTTTGCACAGTCGTCACGTTTGTGCGGTCGCACTAGAATGTTTGTTTGAACCATGTAATTTGCGTTACAGCTGGAGTCAATAATAGGGCTGTTCACACGGCAAGATTTGGTCCGGTGCTGCGCCGGGGCTGCCCCAGTAGAGTGTTCACACGTGCAAATTAGCTCCGGCGTAGCACCGGAAAAGAGCTTATACCGGACCATATTTATATTGACCTCAGGGAGGTGGGGCAAATATTTGCTCCAGAGCAAATGCTCGTTTGCGAAGCAGCACCGGTGTAAATTTGCACGTGTGAACGCAACTGGGTTAAATTTGCTCCAGAGCAAATGCTTGTGAAGAGTACGTATGAGAATGTGTTGCTTTCGTGCTCTGTCGGACTTCCGTAATGTGTTTGTTTCATAACGACACAAGACTTGGCTCGTAACATCTTTCCTTTTGTAGGAGACCTGACTGTCTCGGAGTTGTTTGTTCCTTTGTTGTTTTATTTACAAGAATTTATTTTGTGATTTCCTCTCTTGATTTTCTGGTTGGCGCATTAGTGTTTGCTTTTCTGAGTGTCATTGAAGTCATCGTTCATTTACGTTTTCTTGGGCGGTCACTCTCGAGCAGAAGACACAGAGACCGAGAAGGAGAAGGACGGGCCGGTCCAGTAGTCGCTTGAGTTGTGTATATACAGTACGTTTTAAAAAGAACCAACACGACAGCTCGTTTGTTTTCTGTCGTTTTGCTCCGCTGCAGAAACTGCCGTGTGAACGCAAGTGGGGCAGCCCCAACACTGTGTCGGGGCTGCCACGCTCAGCGACTTTGTACGTGTGAACGCTCCACACAATTTGCTGCGGTGCAAAATATATCGCAACAAAATATATCGGTGCAGCGCCGGAGCAAATGTGTGCCGTGTGAAGGGCCCTAATGCCGGCACTTCACTTCCGGGTTTGGCCGTTGGGATTTGGAGTCCTTTTGCTCAATTACAGTTATGTTTGCTGAATGCTTTCTCATGTTTGGAATAATGAATATTGATAATACATAGTTTAAAATCTTGATTGATTTAATTATTTATTATTATTGTGAAGTTGAAGGTATTAAATTAATTAATGTAGTATGAGTGGTAGTGGTAATAATAGGAGTACTCAGAGAATGTTTAGAGATCAGCCTTCTCTCTACCTCTGCATCCCACGTCCTTAAGGCATAATTTTCCCACGGGACGCACAATTCCAAATAATGTGCGTTTTTGGGACGCAAGGAAATTTCTCAGTCCAAACAAACAAACAAACAAAAAAACTATGGCAAGCCTGAGGATTTCACGGTAACAATCGTTACCGGTCGCGTGTCGTAATTTTAACGGTACCGAAAAATTGTTTAACCATAAAAGTCACCGCACGAGTTGACTGTGTGATCAACGCGATTTCACTGTGCCCGTTTGTGTGTTTGTGGTGTGGTGTGGTGTGGTGTGGTGCGTGAGTGTGTTTCTTCTAATTTACTTTCGTTTTATTTTGTTTTCAGTGTTGGGGGGACGCAACAGATAACGTTATGTGCGCATGCGGGTTGCTATTTTAGTCCGCAAACTGAGGAATCGCGCGGATGAAAGTTTGAGATGGCGGCGAAAAAAACTCACCAAGGTCTACTAATTACGACATTTAAGAAATGGGAATGCCAGTCTGATTTTTCGTATGAAGCGTCCAAAGGGCGTATCGCTAAACTCACCTGGGATGTATGCACAAAAAACAAGAGTGAGATACGACGAGAGGCACGATTACGAGGCAAGTTGGTTAGATTTGTAGGCTAATCGCTCTGAAAAATATTATGAAACAGTATTGGTTATTCTATAATTTACTGGTTGTAGCATGGTAACTTTATGAATAAAACATTCGTCACAAGGTGTAGTAATGCTAATGTTAACTGTTGGCAGAACTAATGATGAGGTGTGTTAAATTCTTTCGTCAAATTGAAAGTAGATTTCACATGCATCGTCTTGGGAAGAGGATGTCAAGCCACATCAATACTTACCTGTATTAATGATTACCAGTCAAATAATCTTTGCAGTGTGAGATTGGAAAAAATACTCTGATTATGCCACAAGAGTACACCAGTTTTTGATCCATTTATTTTTTTGGGAATAAACCTGGAGTACACGGCTGCTGATGTAATCTTCATTGTTAAAGCATAGTTTTCAAACATTCACCCGTGAAACATTATACTTTTGAGTTTCAGAATTCTTGATTAAGAATATCAGTCAAAATAGAAAAATGGGTTCCCATGATGAACATTTACGGAACCCAACATTAGTTACCATGGTTTCCCATTGGGTAATCAAACGGAACCGAAAAACGGTTACCATGAATTTCCGAAATCCTCAGGCCTGCTACTGAATTATTTAAATTTTTGCAGCATTTGTTTATAATTGTATGCATGTTGTTGTTTGTGTTATTATCATATGCAACTGTAAACTGTAAAATTATCACTGCAGAGATTACCGCTTTTTCTCCACTCAGTGATTGACTTCCATGCAAAGTCATTTCTCAACTTGTCTTCCGTGCAATGTCATGCCTGTTGAGTGTTGATTTATTTCATATTAAGAAACTACTGCACTAAAACATTAATTCATAAATGTACTGTATATCATATGCTTTTATTTTTTTTTCTCAGTATAAATAACACGTACCCTGATTGTTCTACTCTTTGAATAAAAACACTTCATTCAAGCGTTAGGGAGTGCAAATTGTTACGATGGAGGGGTGTTGCAAATCATGAGGACCTGCCAAGTGGTATGATAGCATTGTTTTATACATGTCCTCGGCTAGGCCTCAGCTTCAAAATCAGTCCTTGGTCCTTGGCCTCGGAGGCAAGTCCTTGGTCCTTGGCCTTGGCCTCGGAAAATTTCTCAAGTCCTTGGCCTTAGTCTTGGCCATGGCCTGCCGGTCCTTGGACACAAGACTAGTGTGTGCGTGTGTGTGTGTGTGCGCGAATATGTGTGTGCGTATGTGTGTGTGTGTGCGTGCGCGAATGTGTGTGTGTGCGTGCGCGAATGTGTGTGTGTGTGTGCGTGCGTGCGCGAATGTGTGTGTGTGCGTACGCGTATGTGTGTGTGTGTGCACCCGCGTGCCCGAGGAAGGGTATGATGTGGCTCTTTGCAGCAACTCAGTAAAAAAATTGGCTCTTCGTCTCTGACTGGTTGGCCACCCCTGCATTAGTGTAAAGACAACACAATGAAACAACTACAAGACTACTTTTAGTTCGAGAATTGAAATATCCCTTTCATTTAATGCATTTTCTGGACTATAAACCACTATTTTCTTCCAACATGGCTTTTGATGTGACGGCTTCCGGCCGTCAATAGATATATCAAAGCTTCATCACATCAGACCAATTAAATGACCGAACATATCATAGCCGACCAATTAAACTGTTTGGCGACAGAGTCTCACCATCACTGGTAAGTGACAACAGGCGCTGACAGCTAGCCACCAAAGATGGCATTTCTGGCCCAGGAGCGACATCCCCTGTTGTTCCCAAGCACGAAACAAATGGCTTACCAAAGGCTCCACTTCCATAGTCTTATGTGCACTGCTGCCTGATGAAGCTTGAATTGGCATCGTGTAACAACAAGAGTGACGGAGATTCTGGGACCAGCTGCGTTCGGCATTGTTGGCAGCCCTTGGTCACCAACAAGACTCCTGCTGGTCACAAGCTATCACCAGGTCCGAGCATTTCTCTGAATATGCCAAATTCAAAATACATTAATGGTACGCTATGGAATACTCTAAATTAGGGGTGCCACTTCAGGTCCAGCCTGTGTCAGATGTCTCCCTCCTCCAACATACCCAATTCAGATGATCAGTTAATCAGCAAGCATTGCAGAAGCCTGATAATGATCCTGATCACTTGAATCAGGTGTGTTGGAGGTAGGGAGACATCTAGAACAGGCCTGATAGGGCATCTCGAGGACCAGACTTGGGCACTCCAGCTCTATATTGTCTAAGAAAATGAGAGAGTGAATGGTGGTTTGTCTGTGCCCTGCTATCAGGGATGGTACAACATCAGGGAAAGGTGGGACTATATCCCTGTCAGAAATCTGCGTAGCCCAAGTTAAGCCCCTTCTGCATTTTATTTGATATTCTAAAATATATTTATAAATTACTCCCCCCCCCCCCAAACCCCTGCCTGCTATTGGTTGGCCACCAAGGAATTGAGGAGCTGAGCTCACTAGTCATCATGGTATAAGATAAGTCGGCTACTTATCTTTTATATTATTCAACTGGTTCTTTTATATTTACATCATCGAAGTACTTGTGACACAATTATTTACAATCTTTCTGACTTAACCACAGCGGCTGAGTAGGTTAGCTAGAGACTACGGTGGATTCGACCTACATACACAACTCCGTCGTAAACCGAATACCTCCTGTATTGTTATAACTGTTAAACTCAAGTTTTAGTAACTTCACTAGGATATTTACACCCTGCGCAAGGAAACTTGAACTAAGGGGGATATTGAGTTTCTCCCCAACTACACAAAGAATCCGGGACTACGATACAGTACTTGACTGGACGCAAATTTAGGCCAGTATCAAAATAAAATACGGTACCTGAATCCCTTTTGCGTCTGTAGACAATGAGGACTGTATTGTGCAAGCTAGGTAGAAACATTTATGACAGGTTATCCAGTTACCTGAGCCGCTCCTTTCCCGGCACGGATGCCCATTGCAGACAGGCCTGCTTTCAATTCCGAAACATCCACTTTTCCATCCTTGTTCGTGTCGAGTTTGGCAAACAGCTCCTCGTAGGTTTTGGACGCATCCGCTGCGCAGTGGCAGTCCGTAAAAAACATTTTTCTAACTATGTGATACATTATTTGCTCGAAGAAACAACTGCAATAATCTCCAGCTGCCGTAGCAAATACACTGCTGTGTTCGCCGCTTCTGGTTTCAGTTCCGTGGAAGTTCTGATGGATTTCCGCAATGTCACCCGTCGTAATAAAAACGGCCTACGTCAACTGGGAGATGTTTGCATTAAGTAGTGAATAAAGTCGTTGTTTTTGTTATTCTTTTCAGGAAGAGGCGTGGGTGTGTGAAAGCGATAGCGATAAGACTTGAATACGAACACTCGACTGACTTTGCCTTTAATAAGACCTCCTCTTTTCAGTGCGCGTACATGCACAAGAGGCAGACAGACACACCCTTCAGCGATAACACTGCGGCCTTCCATACTACGAGGCGGTTAGTATTTGGAAAGCTGCTATTTGAAAACATTAGATGTGTGAAGGCTGAAGGCATTGCACTTAATAATTGCCATTTGAAATTCAAAACATTCACATCATTCAATGTACCCCCAAAACATTTGAACAGAAAAAAAAATCACACATACACACGCAAATATTCCACATTCTTTCCTAATAATGACACATTGAACATAGCAGAGGGCGGCCCGGTAGTCCAGTGGTTAGCACGTCGGCTTCACAGTGCAGAGGTACCGGGTTCGATTCCAGCTCCGGCCTCCCTGTGTGGAGTTTGCATGTTCTCCCCGGGCCTGCGTGGGTTTTCTCCGGGTGCTCCGGTTTCCTCCCACATTCCAAAAACATGCGTGGCAGGCTGATTGAACACTCTAAATTGTCCCTAGGTGTGAGTGTGAGTGCGAATGGTTGTTTGTTTCTGTGTGCCCTGCGATTGGCTGGCAACCGATTCAGGGTGTCCCCCGCCTACTGCCCGGAGAAGGCTGGGATGGGCTCCAGCACCCCCCGCGACCCTAGTGAGGATCAAGCGGTACGGAAGATGAATGAATGAATGAACATAGCAGATTCACATCGTTCACATTTTGTTCTATTGACCTCATCCAATTCACCTGAGGAGACTTTCAACCTGCCAAAAGTTCCCATTGACCAAAAATTAAACATTTTCACCATTAAAATCCACCCCTCCCAAAAAATGTTTTTTTTTTCGATTCATTCCAAATGACACATTCAACATTCATACCATCCCTTTTTGAAATTCAAACATACAGCTTATTCAGTTGGTCTCCGAACCAATTTTTAAAATGCCAAAATGTGAAGTTTTCAGCATTCAAAATCCCATGAAATATTCCTCATCCATTCGCAGTGAGGTGTTACACCATTGCCTTTAAAATTCAATACAACTCATTCAATTCACATATCTCCCCATGATTCATTCAACAGTCACATTGTTCCTTTTTGAAATTCAAATATTCAGCTCATTCAATTCACCTTCAAAAGATTTTCAACATATCAACAATTCTCCATCCATCCATCCACCCATCCATCCATCCATTTTCTGATCCGCTTATCCTTACCAGGGTTGCGAGGCATGCTGGAGCCTATCCCAGCTGTCCTCAGTCAGTAGGCGAGGGACACCCTAAACTGGTTGCCAGCCACTCGCAGGGCACACATAGACGAACAACCATCCGCGCTCACACTCACACCTAAGGAAAATTGAAGAGTGTTCCATTAACATGCCATGCATGTTTTTGGAATGTGGGAGGAAACCGGAGTACCCTGAGAAAATCCACACAGGCACAGGGAGGATCTATGTTACTACCATCACCTATGGTCACAAGCTGTGGTGTGACAGAAATCATAAGATCCTGGATAAAAGCGGCTGAAAGAGTTTCCGCCACAGGGTTTCCAGGCTCTCCTTTAGTGATAAGGTGAGAAGCTCGGTCATTCGGGAGGTGCTCCGAGTCGACTCATTGCTCCTATGCATTGAGAGGAGCGAGATAAGGTGGTTTGGGCATCTTGTTAGGATGCCATCTGGACACTTCAATGGTGAGGTGTGCCACGGGGACGAGGCCCAGAGGATGACCCAGGACACAGAGATTATGACTCCCGGCTGGTTTGGGAGCGCCACAGAGTGCCCCAGGAGGAGCTTGTCGAAGTGGCTTTGTACTAGGAAAGTCTGGGCTTTCCTGCTTAAGCTGCTGCCCCTGCTACCTGACCTTGGAGAACAGGCAGAGAATGATGATGTTGGGTCCATTGTCACTTTTATCTCCTTTCTTTGTATTCATGAGTGTTTCCCAAACTTGACTACTGACCGAACTAAATTCCATGCAGCACTGATTGGACAAGCAATGTAATGTGATCATCTGCAGCCTGTGATGGCCAAGAGAGAGTGTCATAATTCATTGACATCTTGAGTCAGGTGTGTCTTAACCTCCTTGGCAGAGGCTCTGTTGAACCCCTGAGGTTCGATCGAACCGAGGTTAAGAACCACTGCTACAAACAGTACAGGTCACAAACTAATGATGATATACTTTGTATTTTGAGGGCTAAATAAAGTGAAATTTGATGTTTTCCCGCTTCACACCTGATGATCTCTCATGGCACACTAATGAGGAGCAGCACAGTGGTTGTAGGAATTACTGCACAGTATTAGGCAAGGTACAACGCCAATTTTAGTCATTTGATTTTAAAATTGTCAGAATATGTTTATAATTATGACACAGTCTCATCATAAGTAAACATATATAACAGCTGCCAAAGAGGCAAGAATTTGGTGTGAACTACTCCAGCTTCTCTTAAACCGAAGTAAAATGTAATTGTCTGTGTACTGCTCTTTTTTCATCCACCCATTCATACATATTGTATACTGTTCCGCCTGTCATCATTGGGTTTAAACCAACAAACTGACTATGGACAAGAATTGGGTTGGGGTCCACTCTGGACTGCTCGCCAGTCATCACAGTTCTATTGATCCAACCCTTCATTTTCTCCAATGTGTGTCCTCATGTGAGCTGGACCCTATCTCAGCTGACATTTGGTGAGCGACGGGTTACACGCTGGTCTGGTCACCCATACAATTTTCTTCGCCTTCACATAGCCTAACATGCATGGAATGAGATAAATATGAGGTAAATACAGGGAAGACATGCAAACAGCACACAGAAATTGATGAACCCCAGAACTAGGGGGTAGATCTGCTAATATAGGCCAGGTCATCCCAAGATTTAGCTGGCATTTTTGTAAACCATTGAGTGCATCGTATTAGTTTTGTGACTCACAGGCAGGAATTTGACAGCTGGTCCTTGTTATATATAGGCCATGGCTGCTACTCAAATTAGCAGAGTAGGGATCTGTCGAGGGATGCGGGGTGGGCAGTCTAAATGAATTGTTGATTTTCTCGCACCATCTTCGCTGCCTGTTTTTCTTTCATTTTGATTTGCTGTATTAGTAATGTTGCTTTTTCCTCACTTCACACACTCAGATTGACACTCTGGTCCCCTCCACAATTCACATATTTAACCATGCCTTCATGTGCACAGTTGCCACATGCTCTCCTCCACATACCCCACAAATTTCTCTTCTTCTGCAATAAGCCGCGATGTGACCATACTATTGAGAACAACAACACATCAGCGGTGGGGATGACACAATTCCTGCACAATACAGCTGTTTTTACTTTGTGTCTTTTGGGGAGCTGTTGCCCTCACGAACCACCAGGGAGAAACAGAGTGACCTGACGGGCTTCTCGTATCAACATGAGCAGCGGCAGGATGCGCACCGTTTCATCTCTTGTCAACATAATAAAGGCACAGGTGGAGTTTCACGTCCAAAATTTAGTATCTATCTATCTATGTAACATCCATCCATTTATATCTAATAATTTTATTGAGTTCTGGAGTCCTTCCCAGCTCTCTGAACTGGTTTCCGGCCGATTGCAAGGCACACATAGACAAACAACCATTCACCCTCACAATCACACTTTGGGGTGCCCAATCAATTTGCTATGCATGTTTTTGGAATGGGGAAGGGAAACCTAGTACCCAGAGAAAACCCACGCAGGCACGGTGAAGACATACAAACTAGGCCGGAATCGAACCCCGCACCTCTGCACTGTGAGCCCGACCTGCTTACCAGTTGCCAACCATGCTGCCTTTTGTGTGACATACAGGAGTTAAAAAATTTAACTTGAGCTAAATAAACGCTGTTGTTCTCTTGTAACTACCAGTGTTGTGTCCAAGGACCGGCAACCCGAGGCCAAGGCCAAGGACTTGGAACATTTTCCGAAGCAAGGCCAAGGACTTGAGAAATTTTCCGAGGCCAAGGCCAAGGACCAAGGACGCTTGAATGAAGTGTTTTTATTCAAAGAGTAGAACAGTCAGGGTATGTTTTATTTATACTGAGAATAAATAAATAAAATCAGATGATATACATTTATGAATTGATGTTGGCCCTGTAGTCCAGTGGTTAGCACGTCGGCTTCACAGTGCAGAGGTACCGGGTTCGATTCCAGCTCCGGCCTCCCTGTGTGGAGTTTGCATGTTCTCCCCTTATTCAATTGCATATAATAATAACACAAATGACAACATACAATGATAAACAAATGCTGCAAAAATTTAAATAACTCAGGAGCAGGCCTGAAGATTTCGGAAATTCACTGCAACCGTTTTTCGGTTCCGTCGGATTACCCAATGGGAAACCACGATAACAAATGTTGGGTTCTGTAAACGTTCATCATGGGAACCCATTTTTCTAGTTTGACTGATATTGATAATCATGCTTCAAGGGTCAATGTTTGAAAACTATGCATTAACAATGAACATTAAAACAGCAGCTGTGTACTCCATGTTTAATCCCCAAAAAATACATGGATCAAAAACTAGTGTACTCATGTGGCATAATCAGAATATTTTTTTTTCCAATCTCACTACAAAGACTATTTGACTGGTAATCATTAATACAGGTAAGTATTGATGTGGCTTGACATCCTCTTCCCAAGACGATGCATGTGTAATCTACGATCAATTTGACGAAAGAATTTAACACACCTCATCATTAGTTCTGCCAACAGTTAACATTAGCATTACTACACCTTGTGACGAATGTTTTATTCATGCAGTTACCATGCTACAACCAGTAAATTATAGAATAACCAATACTGTTTCATAATATTTTTCAGAGCGATTAGCCTACAAATCTAATGACCAATTTGCCTCGTAATCGTGCCTCTCGTCGTATCTCGCTCTCGCGTTCTGTGCCCACGTCACAGGTGAGTTTAGTGATACACCCTTTGGACGATTCATATGAAAAATCAGACTAGCATTCCCATTCCTTAAATATCGTAATTAGTAGACCTTGGTGAGTTTTTTTTCGCCGCCATCTCAAACTTTCATTTGCGCGATTCCTCAGTTTGGGGATTAAAATAGCAACCCGCATGCGCACATAACGTCATCTGTTGCGCCCCCTCCCCTCCAACTCTGAAAACAAAACATAACGAAAACATAACAACACAACAAAACATAACACCACACCACAATACACACATACAGGCGCAGTGAAAGCACGTTGATCACACAGTCAACTCGTGTGCGATGACTTTGATAGTTAAAACTATTTTTCGGTACCGTGACAATGACGCCACGGAAACGAAACTCTACCGGTAACGATTAATACCGTGAAATCCTCAGGCTTGCCGTAGTTTTTTGTTTGTTTGTTTGTTTTGACTGAGAAATTTCCTTGCGTCCCAAAAACGCACATTATTTTGAATTGTGCGTCCTGTGGGAATTTATCTCTCAAGGACGCGGCACGCAGAGGTAACGAGAAGGCTGATCTCTAAACATTCTGTGTACTCCTATTATTACCACTACCACTCATACTACATTAATTAATTTAACAACTTCAACTTCACAATAATAATAGATACTTAAATCAACCATGATTTTAAACTATGTATTATCAATATGTAATGGAGTGATACATTGCGTTTATTAAATTATGACGGAAGTGACGCAACAGCGCACGGTATGGCACCAGCTTCCCGCTGTAGTTCAGGCAGAGCTACCAGGGAAGTCACAGGGTAAGTCAGTTTTCATTGACGGTCCGGATTCATTTCTAGTTTAATTGCAATATTTCACTTTGTTTTCCCTTTTTCTACGGCGCTGTGTATTTAATTAGTTCCCGGATTTGTTCCAAGTCCACATTGCTTTTTGTGTCGTCATTTCATTTAAGTTTTGTTGAATGAAAGTTGTTATCCATTGAGTTAACAGGTGGGGTTTTTTTTTGTTGCGCAGTTATTTTCTAGACTGAAAAGCCCCGTGACTTCACCCATCTTGCCATACTGTGTTGCAGGTAACGCTTCTTTCCTTTTGATTGTACTGTATATAGTTTTTCGTGTTGTTTTTCATTTGACTATTAGTGTGGCCCTCTCCGTGAGCCGTCACCTTACCGTGGTGGAGGGGTTTGTGTGTCCCAATGATCCTAGGAGCTAAGTTGTCTGGGGCTTTATGCCCCTGGCAGGGTCACCCATGGCAAACAGGTCCTAGGTGAGGGACCAGACAAAGCACGGCTCACAAAGCCCCTTATGAAAAATAAAATCGATGGTACTCAGTTTCCCTTGCCCGGACGCAGGTCACCGGGGCCCCCTCTGGAGCCAGGCCTGGAGGTGGGGCTCGTTGGCGAGCGCCTGGTGGCCGGGCCTACACCCATGGGGCCCGGCCGGGCTCAGCCCGAAGAGGCAACGTGGGTCCACCTTCTCATGGTCTCACCACCCGTGGGAGGGGTCAAAGGGGTCGGGTGCAATGCGAGCTGGGCGGCAGCCAAAGGCGGGGACCCTGGCGGTCCGATCCTCGGCTGCAGAAGCTAGCTCTTGGAACATGGAATGTCACCTCTCTGGCAGGGAAGGAGCCCGAACTGGTGTGTGAGGCAGAGAAGTTCCGACTGGATATAGTCGGACTTGCCTCCACACACAGCCTAGGTTCTGGTACCAGTCCTCTCGAGAGGGGTTGGGCTCTCTTTCACTCTGGAGTTGCTCACGGTGAGAGGCGCAGAGCAGGTGTGGGCATACTTATTGCCCCCCGGCTCAGTGCCTGTACATTGGGGTTCACACCGGTGGACGAGAGGGTTGCATCCCTCCGCCTGCGGGTGGGGGGACGGGTCCTGACTGTTGTTTGTGCATATGCACCAAACAGCAGCTCAGCATACCCACCCTTTTTGGAGTCCTTGGAGGGTGTGCTGGAGAGTACTCCTGCTGGGGACTCCCTTGTTCTACTGGGGGACTTCAATGCTCACGTGGGCAATGACAGTGAGACCTGGAGGGGTGTGATTGGGGGGAACGGCCCCCCCGATCAGAACTCGAGTGGTGTTTTGTTATTGGACTTGTGTGCTCGTCACGGACTGTCCATGCACCAGGACACCCTAGGCCGTAGTTCGATGATCGACCTTGTGGTCGTGTCATCGGATTTGCGGCCGCATGTTCTGGACACTCGGGTGAAGAGAGGGGCGGAGCTGTCAACTGATCACCACCTGGTGGTGAGTAGGCTCCGATGGTGGGGGAAGATGCCGGTCCGTCCTGGCAGACCCAAACGTATTGTGAGGGTTTGTTGGGAGCGTCTGGCAGAATCCCCTGTCAGAAGGAGTTTCAACTCCCACCTCCGACAGAGCTTTTCCCATGTTCCGGGGGAGACGGGGGACATTGAGTCCGAGTGGACCATGTTCCGTGCCTCTATTGTTGAGGCGGCCAATCTGAGTTGTGGCCGTAAGGTGGTTGGTGCCTGTCGTGGCGGCAACCCTCGTACTCGCTGGTGGACACCAGCAGTAAGGGATGCCGTCAAGCTGAAGAAGGAGTCTTACGGAGCCTTTATGGCCTGTGGGACCCCAGAGGCAGCTGACGGGTACCGACTGGCCAAGCGGAACGCAGCTTTGGTGGTCGCCGAGGCAAAAACCAGATCATGGGAAGAGTTCGGTGAGGCCATGGAAGCCGACTTCCGGACGGCTTCGAGGAAATTCTGGTCCACCATCCGACGTCTCAGGAGGGGGAAGCAGTGCACCACTAACACTGTGTACAGTGGGGATGGGGCGCTGCTGACTTCGACTCGGGACGTTGTGAACCGGTGGGCAGAGTACTTCGAAGACCTCCTCAACTCCACCAACATGCCTTCCTTGGAGGAAGCAGAGCCTGGGGACTCTGAGGTGGGCTCTCCTATCTCTGTGGTTGAAGTCACCGATGTGGTTAAAAAGCTCCTCGGTGGCAAGGCCCCAGGGGTGGATGAGATCCGCCCAGAGTTCCTCAAGGTTCTGGATGTTGTGGGGCTGTCTTGGTTGACACGCCTCTGCAACATCGCGTGGTCAACGGCGAGAGTGCCTCTGGATTGGCAGACCGGGGTGGTAGTCCCTCTTTTTAAAAAGGGGGACCGGAGGATGTGTTCCAACTACAGAGGGATCACACTCCTCAGCCTCCCTGGTAAGGTCTATTTCCCTTATTGTAAATTTCCCCAGTGTGGGACAAATAAAGGATATCTTAAGGTCTATTCAGGGGTGCTGGAGAAGAGGGTCCGTCAGGAAGTCGAGCCTCAGATTGAGGAGGAGCAGTGTGGTTTTCGTCCCGGCCGTGGAACAGTGGACCACCTCTACACCCTTAGCAGGGTTCTCGAGGGTATGTGGGAATTCGCCCAACCACTCTACATGTGTTTTGTGGACTTGAAGAAGGCGTTTGACCGTGTCCCTCGGGGAGTTCTGTGGGGGGTGCTTCGTGGGTATGGAGTACCGAACCCCCTGATACGGGCTGTTCCGTCACTATACCACCGATGTCAGAGTTTGGTTCGCATTGCCGGCAGTAAGTCGGAATCGTTTCCAGTGAGGGTAGGACTCCGCCAAGGCTGCCCTTTGTCACCGATTCTGTTCATAACCTTCATGGACAGAATCTCTAGGCGCAGCCGAAGCGTTGAGGGGGTCCGTTTTGGTGGCCTCAGTATTGCATCCCTGCTTTTTGCAGATGATGTGGTGCTGTTGGCTCCTTCAAACAGGGCTCTCCAACTCTCACTGGAGCGTTTCGCAGCCGAGTGTGAAGCGGTTGGGATGAAAATCAGCACCTCCAAATCTGAAACTATGGTCCTCAGTCGGAAAAGGATGGAGTGCCCCCTCCGGGTCGGGGGGGAGATCTTGCCCCAAGTGGAGGAGTTTAAGTATCTTGGGGTCTTGTTCACGAGTGAGGGCAGGAGGGAGCGAGAGATCGACAGGCGGATTGGTGCAGCGTCTGCTGTGATGCGGACGTTGTATCGGTCTGTCGTGGTGAAGAAGGAGCTGAGCCAAAGGGCGAAGCTCTCAATTTACCGGTCGATCTACGTTCCAACCCTCATCTATGGTCACGAGCTATGGGGCATGACCGAAAGAACGAGATCCCGGATACAAGCGGCCGAAATGAGTTTTCTCCGCAAGGTGTCCGGGCTCTCCCTTAGAGATAAGGTGAGAAGCTCGGTCATTCGGGAGGGGCTCCGAGTCGAGCCGGTTCTCCTCCACATCGAGAGGAGCCAGATGAGGTGGGTTGGGCATCTGATTCGGATGCCTCCTGAACGCCTCCCTGGTGAGGTGTTCTGGGCATGTCCCACCGGGAGGAGACCCCGAGGAAGACCCAGGACACGCTGGAGAGTTTATGTCACCCAGCTGGCCTGGGAACGCCTCGGGATCCCCGGGGAGAGCTGGAAGAAGTAGCTAGGGAGAGGGAAGTCTGGGCTTCCCTGCTAAAGCTGTTGCCCCCGCGACCCGGCCCCGGATAAGCGGTAGAAGATGGATGGATGGATGGTTATTAGTGTGGCTGGCGTTTACCCGCATGGTTCGTCGCGGCCGCCATTACTGTGCATTGTGCAGCCGTTCTGCTGCGTGTGATGCGTTCAGCGGCATCACATAGATACCAGTGAAAGTGTGTTTTTTTCTTTTTCTTTGTAAATAGTTAATATACGATCACCTATGTTGTATATTTTGATTTGTTGTGCATTTAGCTTCTTGTGGATGATGTTTAGTTCAGCAGAGCTACCAGGGAAGTCACAGGTTATTTTCTAGACTGAAAAGCCCCGTGACTTCACCTATCTTGCCATACTGTGTTGCAGACAATAAAAAAAGGGAAAAGCCACATCCTAGTGTCTGGTATTCTTGAAGCGGCAGCGACGTGGAGCTCGAGACCATCATAGCTTTGACCCCCGTCACAAATATTCATTATTCAAAACATGAGAAAGCATTCAGCAAACATAACTGGAATCGAGCAAAAGGACTCCAAATCCCAGCGGCCAAAGTGAAGTGCCGGCATTATTGACTCCAGCTGTAACGCAAATTACTTGGTTCAAACAAACATTGTAGTGCGACCGATGCGTCCAGTTAAAATGTATTTATACATCTACATGTAATTCACTCTCTTATTAAGTTCTGGAAATTGAATGATTTCCACATATGATCACACTAAATATAGCAATGGCAGATTTGGAGGAAGAGGACTAACCATGTGCTCATGTAGATGACACTTATCCCAATTTTCCATTTTGCTGTTAACACACAGGGAATAAACTGCTGTTACCAGAACCTTGGTCAGTCTCTCTCTCTCTCTCTCTCTCTCTCGCTCTCTTTCTCTCTCTCTCTCTCTCTTTCTCTCTCTCTCTCTCTCTATCTATCTATATACATTACAGTGTATTACATTCGCACAGTACAAGTTGCCATAACTCATCTTTGAAAAACCAACAAACATTCATTCATTTTCCAATCCACTTATTCTCACAAGGGTCACGGGGGGTGCATGAGACTATCCCAGCTGTCTACGGGCAGTAGGCAGGGGACACCCTGAACTGGTTGCCAGCCGATCGCAGGGCACATAAAGACGAACAATACTGCATGCTCAGTGGCTGGATAGCCGCCATATATATATATATATATATATAGAGAGAGAGAGAGAGAGAGAGAAATAAATCATCGTTCCACCCCTCGGGTGGTGTCCGTCCCTCATTCAGCTCGGGTCCTCTACCAGAGGCCAGGAAGCTTGAGGGTTCAAACCAATTCCAAATGAATGAAATGCTGAGCGAAGCAGCAACTGACCTGAAAGCTAAGATCATGGCGAGAATGAAAGCTGGGCAACCTAGAAACCGATTAAAACGGCTATGTGAAGTACCATCTGAAAGTCTCATAGAAATTGTGAATGCAGCACTGGGGAACAGAAGATGAGGCGCTGGAAGAGGGGCCATCATGGGAGGACAAGCCCCTACACGGGATGTACAACCGGACCATAACTGAAGTGGCCGATCTCAAGTAGTCCTATCAGTGGCTCGAGAGGGCTGGCCTGAAGGACAGCACAGAGGCAATCATCCTGGCTGCTCAGGAGCAGGCCCTGAGCACCAGAGCCATTGAGGTCCAGATATACCACACCAGACAAGACCCAAGGTGTAGGTTGTGCAAAGAGGCACCTGAGACGATCCAACACGTAACTGCAGGGTGTAAGATGCTGGCAGGGAAAGCCTACATGGAACGCCATAACCAGGTGGCTGGCATAGTCTACCGAAACATCTGTGCGGAGTATGGACTGGAAACCCCAAGGTCAAAATGGGAAACGCCTCCGAAGGTGGTGGAGAATGACAGAGCGAAGATCCTGTGGGACCTCCAGATCCAGACTGACAAGATGGTAATGGCGAACCAACCAGATATCGTGATCATAGATAAAGGGCAGAGGAAAGCCGTGGTAGTGGATGTAGCGGTCCCAAGTGATGGAAACATCAGAATGAAGGAACACGAGAAACTCGAGAAATACCAAGGGCTCAGAGAGGAGCTGGAGAGAGCCTGGAAGGTAAAGGTGACAGTCGTGCCTGTGGTGGTCGGAGCACTCGGGGCAGTGACCCCCAAACTAGATGAGTGGTTGCAACAGATCAACATCGGACATCTCAGTCCAGAAATGTGCAGTGCTGGGAACAGCAAGGATACTGCGCAGAACCCTCAAGCTTCCTGGCCTCTGGTAGAGGACCCGAGCTGAATGAGGGACGGACACCACCCGAGGGGTGAGATGAGGAGATATATATATATATATATATATATATATATATATATATATATATATATATATATATATATATATATATATATATATATATATATATATATATAGCTATTTTAAAATATTACCTCTGGGGTACATTAAGCAATTTTATCAATCCACTGCTGTTTTTGTATGTGTGTAATGTATTATCTACAGTACAGTGTACTTTAACATTATTTTGATGCTCATTTTAGCTCTAAGCATTGCATTTTGATTAATTCATTGTACAAAATATGAAATCAATCATCTATGAACAAAAGTGACTTTCAGATTTTCCTGTAAGGTATGTGCAGTCTTTCCAGGCATCATATATTTTAAAAGATTCGATGTGCGTTAATTATCAATCAGAAGTAACATTTATATAAATATTGTGTTCAGTTAAAAATATGATCTGACCGCACGACAGATGATCGCACGCGGAGCCCATTTGAGTATTTTATTTTGAAGGTCAATGGGAAGCGCTTGGTGTGCAACGTTTAGCCCACTGTCTCAGCAGCTTCCCCATCCTCCTCGAATACATGTACGTTGGTTGGCTCCCCACAATGGACGGCAGGCGACGTTAAACAACCGTCTCAACACTGTCGAGCCCGTGTATGGATTTAATGATGATGAAAAAGAAGAAATTCAAATTTAAAGTGGATTTTGAGCTGGACGAGCTCTCGTCTGTTCCATTTGTCAATGGAGTCATCTTCTGTAAAGTGAGACTCCTGGACGGCGGATTCTCCGAGGAGTCTTCGAGGTGAGGTATTTGGCGTAATTCTGCTTTACAGCGCTAAATAGACCTGCGATTATTTACACCACCTCGACTTGTCCCAATTAGCTCAAAGGCTTACGATACCAACTCGTCTGGTAGTCTAAACGAAGCGGTTTCCTGCCGAAATGCACCTTAAACCGTGAGGCTTAAGTAAGTAACCATCACGAAGATGTTGGTAAAGGTTATATAAGTGCGATGTAAAATGTTGACAGGTCAACCCTCTCCTGTCTGCCAAACTGCAGCAAAACTAACCAGAGCAAATTTAATATGACAATAATTATTTTTTTAGGGGTTTATTGTTGCATACAGGAAATAGTAGTTCATTTTGTACACCAAATGTCAAAAGTAACGTAACAACCTCATGGTTTAATTCAGAGGTGGGCAATTAATTTTGCAAGGGGGTCACATAAAAAACTGGAACACTTACCACGGGTAACGCCAACATGCGAACCTCAACTTTGTCGATATTATATTTGATATTTAGTAAAATCATAATCTTGTTTAAATATATTACTACTGTGTAGAAATGGCATGCATTTTAAAATTAGGAAATATGTATTTTAAAGAAAATTGTCAGGGGCCATAAAATTATTTTTTGACACTAACAATTATTTCATTAATTTTGTGCGCCAACTACTAACTCAAATTACCCGTTCCAACTCAGGACTCCCAAATATATTGCTAAGTGGGAACTATAATATTATTACTCAACTGGTTGCCAGCCAAACGCAGGGCACACATCGACGAACAACTATCCGCGCTCCCAATCCCCCCTAGGGACAAATTAGAGCGTCCATTCAACATGCCATGCATGTTTTTGGAAATCCACACGGGAAGGTCAGAGTCAGAATCGAACCCCGCACCTGTGTACTGTGAGGTGGACGTGCTAACCGGTCGACCACCGTGCCGGCAGCCAGTACATACATCCATCCATCCATCCATTTTCCGAACCGCTTGATCGTGGGGGGTGCTGGTGCCTATCCCAGGTGTCTTCGGGCAGTAGGCGGGGGACACCCTGAATCGCTTTCACCCTGATTGCCAGCCAATCGCAGGGCACACAGAAACAAACAACCATCCACGCCCACACTCACACCTAGGGACAATGTAGAGCAGGGGTGCCCAAACTTTTTGGACCGAAGATCTACTTTTCGATCAACTAACCTCCCGGGATCTACCCTTACCGGCACGTGCGCACACGTGCACACACACGCACACATGAACGCCATGATGAGAAACAGCCTGAAACTGAGGCATGCGATGCACTTTTGCAGCCTGTTAACTATCGTAGCTCACACGTACAGTTTTAAAGTGCTTCCCTGGGCCCTCCGAGATTCCTATTCTTTGCCCGTGCCCTCGGTGAATTGTACACGAAGCAAACTCTAAATGAGAATAATGACGATAAAAGACAGAGCGCAACACCTCTGATTAGAAGCTGCAATTGCAGACTGCTGAGCGCAAACAACTTCCGGTGCCGTACTCACGCGCCACCATCAATTCAAGATTTTCCTGCTTTATTTTATTTTTTAATTTTGTTCTTTTTGTGTGTGAAAATGAGACTTATAGGATGATTAGGGTGCAGCGTACATGAACACAAAAAATATATATTACTAACATGTACAAAGACACACAAATGGTTGGGTTTTTTTTTTCTCCTCGACACTCCTCGGATCTACTTGGGTGGGACCTGTCTTAGATCTACCGGTAGATCAGGATCTAACTAATGGGCACCCCTGATGTAAAGTGTCCATTCAGCCTGCCACACATGTTTTTGGAATGTGGGAGGAAACCGGAGTACCTGGAGAAAACCCACGCAGGCCCGGGGAGAACATGCAAACTCCACGCAGGGAGGCCGGAGCTGGAATTGAACCTCTGCACTGTGAAGTCGACGTGCTAACCACTGGACTACCGGGCCGCCCCAGTACATACATTAAATGGAAATTTGTGTACAGTATTATATTAAAAAAATGCAATTCAGAATGCTTCACAATTACATTACACATCCAAATAATCTAAATACTGTATAGGCAAAACGTTGCGCAGTCGGCAGCACTTCAGGCACAAGTCATAGCTTTTTCTCATGACCTGGCTTGTACTCGCGTCCACCCGTGTGCACATAAAATAATAATTAAAAAAAAGATAAACTTAAAAAAAATCCCACCAAATATTTTATGTTTTACAATGACATCATGGTCACTGGGGGGGGGGGGGGGGGGCGATCAGACACTGGGGGCAGGGCGGATGTGGCCGGGCCATACTTAGCCAAGAGTCTGTTTTAATTGTTAATACTGTACCATTATTATTTATTGAATGCTAACAATCATTAAATAAAACGATTCAACAACAAAACAAATACTTACATTTTTTACGGTGTGTCTCATACCATTGCCATTTACAGATACTGTGTATCAGGTTGTCATGGCACCAATAGAAGAGAGTGGAATTTATTAGGCATCAAATCAGATTGCACTGCCATAATTTCTTGCACGGTGTCTGGACAGCATGATGCAGAAGAATCTAACCCTTGTCCGACAACTGGGGCGTTGCCAGTGATCAATAGCGACTGTGGGTTCAATTATCTTCCAAGTGCAGTTTGTGTTTTATATAGTATTTGTACAAGATTTAAAGGGGAGCTGTTGGGGGCCTGGGAGCTGTTGTAGTTGGCCACTCTTACTCTCCTCTCTGGCACACCGTTACCCGTAATTAGAGAAAGACATTGATCTCAAGAGCCAGGCTGACAGCATCTCGTGGGTTTTGCTTTTGCTAAATTTGTATACTGGCAGAAATGACTCGGACGATTTGGGGATTTTGATGACTCATTTGATGTCAGCCTGCTCTACAACAATATTGCACTCAGTTGAGGGGATTCTTTGCTCTTCTGACAACTTAAGGGTTTGGTGCTGAGAAGGCTAAAAAGTTCAACCTTGGTTTCATCGACGAGAGTGCATTTGGGACCTTTGGTATATTGACAGTATCCCCCCCACCCCCATCTCCTCCCCACACACACTTACAATGGGCAAGTATTGCCAGGTCAAGACGTGCGTTGCCCATTCATTCTAGGATTTCAACATGGTTCTTCTTCTACAGACTCAAATTTGGGCAATAAAATTGTTCAAACAAATCAGTAGTTGTCTCAGTACAGCACTTAAGATGATATTTTGCAAAGGAGGTCACGTGTAGAAGTTAACAGATGCCGTGTTTGACGAACGCCCTCATGCTGAGAGCCACAGCTAACAGAACTTCAGTGAAGTGATAATCGGGTGAATGAAACAACAAAATAGTAAATTAGTATCACGTAAATTCAAGTCATAGGTTTGATATTAAGAGTGGTTAAAAATAACACCCTGAGAAATTCATCGTAATGTTCATTAAAAGTGTTAACGCATTGTTCAAGCTTTTTCTTCCAAGGGCCACATAAAGAGGAAAGGGCCATTCACTTAACACACTGGACTAGTTCATCACATATCCTCAGTAGGGCCTCGTGCATGCTGGAATCTATCCCCGCTGTCTTTGGGCGCGAAGCAGAGTACACTCTGAACTGGTCGCCAGCCAATTGCAGACCACTGTAGGTAGAGGTATGCAAAGCTATAATGTTTACTTTGATATATGGTGTGTAGTTTAAAACAGCTAGATAATACAATACAATACATGCTGATTTATATAGCGCTTTCACAACAGCGGCAGCTGTAACAAAGCGCTTAACAAAACAGTTAACATAAAGTAATAATAAACACAATGCATAACATAAAACACGGACAGTCGTGCAGTCCTAACCACTTTTCCGTCACACGCTTTGTTGTTTGAAGCAGTTTGAGATGAAAGAGGAGAGAATCAAAGTGTCCTTTAACCAGTGGATCAGAGACGTCATGCTCAAAATGTGCACACGTCGGCTACAAGCTAAGTTTCAAAGTCAACAAGAAGCTGTAGCATCCATTGACGAAAAAAGAGATTGGTTCACTTCTCCTGTCCCATGGAAATCAATTTAAATTCCAAGCGGCGACTCTCGGTTCCAAATAGCATCGGTGCTCTGCGCCAACGCTCCTCTCTCCTCATCCTCAACTTCAGCAGCCATCCATCCAGCCGCACCAACGCCGACTGTCCAACAGCGCCGACATATCCACTGAACAAAACAGGGTTGTGAAAAATGTTGCCCATTACAGGCGCAAAAACACAAGCGCCCCAGGTCTGTCCAGCAACGACAGTCAATGTCGCCGACATTCCTCCCAATCAAAATCTGTGCTGGTACAGGCGTGCTGCCGAGAATAATGAAGCAAGCATCATGGACTTTTCAGGATTTTGTGGTGGGCAGTGGCACTACCAAATGTTGCAGGATTGATTAAAAACAAGGATGTGAGAGATGAGAACAAACTTCATCATCATACAACCTCAGTAATTATTTGTATGAAAAACCTGGTTCGGCCATAAATTTGAAACTGACAACTAAAAATCAGAAAGTACATCAGGAGCTGAGGCTTATTTTGGCGGCATATTTTACTGGGCTAGGGACTACTTATGCATACGCTATGTTACCGACTTTTTCATCACTTTGCAGTCTGATGCGCTGGGTCATCAAACCCGGTTTCTTTACACATATGTTTTAAGGGTGTGGAAAATAATCGATATTAATCGATACATCGATGCGCACGTGCGCGATCCGAGTGCATCGTCTCATTCACTGGGTACGACGCGATTGACGGGTGAAATCGCGATTCATCACGATGCATTGATGGTATCGGTAAAATCCGATTCAAGCGCCGTTTTAGTCATGTTAAACGTCATATATTTGCCCTTTCCTAGGCGCAATGAATGCACCATCATTGCTTTGCGTTTTGTGTTGAATACGGACGGTAGCCGTGCGTCACATACAGTCCAGTACACAACTAGCGAAACATTATGGAAGTTAGCGCAAGCAGCAGCAAGGAAACTACTATATTTAATGCAGCCGCAACATTCAAATCTTATGTTTGGATATACTACGGCATCGAAAAGAAAGACGGAACGCTTGATATAACCTCCGTAATTTGCAAGGAATGTCGCACTAAGAAGCCATACAACGGCAGCACCACATATATGCAGACCCACTTAAAACGATGGCACCAGATCACCGACAAGTTTCCCTCCCGCTCCCCCGCTTCCCCGCCCAGTTCCTCGTCGGACACCGGAGAAACTCTTGGTAAACCAGGTCAGGATCAGAAAAAAATTGCCTCTTATTTTGGGAGTCCCCTTGCAACTCACTGTGACCGCGCAATGGCTATAACTAAGGCCACTGCTTATTTCATATGCAAAGACCTCCAGCCTTAGCGTGGTGGACAACGAGGGTTTCAGACAGCTCGTGCACGTTTTGGAACCCAGGTATAAAATACCAGACAGGTCTGTGTTCACTTACAAACATATTCCCGATGTGTACAACAAAGTGAGAAGTGAGATTACTGTGTCGCTGAACAGTGCGCAAAGAGTTGCACTTACAGTGGATGGGTGGACATCTTGCGCTATAGATTCATATATATATATATATATATATATATATTTCATATAAGACACTCAGTGAGAATAGTCTGTTTGTGTTTACACTATAGCAACAGCTGTCAGTCTCAGGTGCCAAATTGTTTACATTTTCTCTGCACAAAACCCAATTGTGAAAGGGCTTAAATAAGTTGTTTTACAAGTTCTACTGTTTATAAGGAATAAAGTGGTATCCTTTTTGTAATACCATACTGAATTCCATCTTTTTAAAAGCTTTTTTTCTTTGCTCATTTGCATCATGTTTAATTCCACAATATTGCAACAAATTGCATTGTATCATATCAGATCGCATTGATTTGAACTTAATGTGTATCGCATCGTATCGCATCGTGACGACGGTGAAACGTATCGCATCGTATCGCCAGAAAATTCCATGTATCGTTTAAGTATCGCATCGCTGGCAGTGGGATCGAGATGTGTATCGAATCGTCCTCAGTGCTGAGATTCACATCCGTAATATGTTTGTTTATCAAATTGTTGGTTTATGAGCTTTTTGTTTCTTCTGGTATGGTTTGTTTTTGAGAAACTGCTTTTTATCTCTGCCCTAAAACAGTGTTGATACTTCTGATCTTTGAAATATGTGCACATGAACTTCCTATCCGATTTGTAGAATTAGCATTTTCTTTGAATTAACAAAACTGCAAATGGAAAGAGAAAAAGAGAAGCAAACTACTCAATATATTTGGGTACAGATATGTCTTGGCCAACCTCAAAACCGAGCTTACGCACACTGAACATTGGATTCCAGCGTGCCAAGAAGTGTTGTGAGCTGCAGCATGTACATGTTAACAAGCCTGAATTCCCCAAGCACACAGTGCCCAGCTGGCTGGGAGTTCTCTATGTGACTTTGTCACATTTATCATCCTCGGGATAAACACTCGTACATCTGCTGCTTTTTATTTCATGTAAAAGCAGCCTTCTTCCAATTTCCAACGTGAGCCTTTATGTTTGCTTTTAATAAGTGTTACATGTAAACCTATGCCACATTTCTCCCATTTACTCTGAATGGTCAACACTATGCAGTTATTCGAAAATGAATGGATCCGAATACTGTAAACTGACAGAAGGGGATTCAGTGTGGTGCGTGGGCAAGGTTGCATGTGAGAGAAGCCATGCCGGGTATCATCTTGCTGCCCACACATGCAGACCGTTTTCTTTCACTGCAGGTTTTCTTTCTCATCTATTGACAGAGAGTTGGCTACACATTGTTCCCTGTTTAACCCCCAGTCATTGGTTGAAAAAGCAATTCTTGCAGTCCTCTTCAATCGACTCTATGGTTAATCAAGGCATGAATATCAAATGGTAAATAATTAGCTTATCTCAGAATAAGTATTGTCTTTATTTACCAGGTATGTAAAAAACACACAATGAATTTGTCTCCTGTAGTTTGAGCCACACTAGAGGTTCAGCAACAAGCAGTTCAAAGAAAAAGAACATTTATGAGTCAGCACATACACCAAGTACAGCCTTTTAGGAATGTAAATACAGCGTAGTACTGAACAACTAGTGCCGTTCAAATGATGCGTAGAGACATCAAGAAAAATAAAGCGACCAGTAAATATGATTACAAGGATGATTATGCAAATGATGCAGAGTGAATCTCTTTTAGTGATAAATACAAAAGCTGCATGTTACCATAATCTGGTCATTTTAGACTGTGACTTGAGACATGTGTGATGACATAATAGCGAGATTCAAATTATATGAAGTTCCACCTTAGCATTTCAGATGTCATGAATTCAGGGAAGCAGACGCTCATGTCAATGCAACAGATGAAAATCTTTTTCTTTTAACGCAGTGGATACTTTTGGTAATTGGTGTTTTCATTAATACAGACATCCATCCATTTTCCTGTCTTTCATCCTGTTCGGGTCTTAATGGAAGCTGGACTCTGTTCTAGTTTAGTTGGGGCAGGAATTGGGGAACACCCTGAACTGATCATTCGTCAAACATTCATACTCACATTCACATGTGTGGGAAATTTCAACTCCTGAGTGAATCTGAAATGCACATTTTTGGAATGTAGGAGAACTTCCAGGTCCTGGGAAGGTATTCACAAGGCAAACATGCAATCTTAACACTAAACGACCCAAGCAGAGATTCAGTCTCGCAAGATTTTTCTACACATATTAGCATTGCCCCTCTCAAGCTTAGCGATGAGATCCTGCCCCAATTGGAGGAATTCAACCATATTGTTGATGAGTGAAGGAAGAATGGAGCGGGAGTTCGTCAGGTGGATCGGTGACATGCCTGAATTTACTGGTCGATCCACCCTTCACCGGCCGAAATTAGTTTCCTCCCTAAGAAATGGGATGAGAAGATCTGTCATCCGGGAGGGACTTGGAGTCGAGCCACTGCATTTTCCACATCAAGAGGACCCAGATGAAGTGGCTTGGCCACCTGGTTAGGGTGCCTCCTGGATGCTTTCGATGAGGTGTTGCGGGCATCACACCTGGGAAGAAATGGACAAAGTGACCAGAAATAGTGAAGCCTTGGCTTCCCCGGATAAGCTAAAAAATGGATGGATGGATCCTAAACATTTCAAGAAAAAGCAATTTCCATACTCTCTCATTTAACTATGCTATTGAATATTAATTACAAACATACATCGTTTAGCATGCCTGCTTCACAGTTCTGCGGTTCAGGGTTCTACTGTCGCCTCTGGCCTTCCTGTATTTTTATGTTCTACCTATGTACGGTATATAAAATCGAAGAATAGTATAGGGAATAGTCAGAGAGGAATAATACGCATTTAACTTCTACTCTGAATTTGACTCAATAATTTACATCTTTGTGGTTTTCTCTCACAGGGAGGCAGTCCAGGCCAATAGTGTGCGATGGAGGAAGAGGTTCTCTTTCCCCTGTAAAATGAGTGCCAACGTTGGGACTGGTGTACTGGACCCCTGTGTGTGTCGTGTATCAGTCAGAAAGGTATATTATGAATGGAGGCATAGCTGCTCTCTCATTTTTAAAAGGTGTTTGTGATCACTTTATATATCTCATTTATGGAACACCACATATGGACTCGTACAGTAGACTTTGGCAAATCACTTCAACATCGCTGTTTTTGTCATTCTTCAATACAGATTTTGATCAAGAATCGTTTTTGTCAAACGCCCATCCCTAGTTAGTTGCACAATTTACTTCATTGTTATGTAGCTGACTGATGAATTGGACTGCTAACAGCAATGGAGACTTCAGATGGAGTTTTTGTTGTTGTTTTAACTAATACACATTGCAATGTAGGCATTAGTCATTGTGATATTTTTATTACTTTTCATTGCGTCATTGGTTCATTGCATCACTCCCATGTTTATCAACAGAGTAGCTTGAAGCCGAGTCTGTGGAAAACAAGTCAGCACGATTGTTTGGGAAAATGTGGCTCTTGAGTGGAACTAATGTGTAACTCACTCAAAAACATGAAATGACACACAATTTCTCTCAGTGTACTTGTACTTTGCAAGGCCCGTGATAATGAAAATGTATAGCTCTACATAAAAATTATTTTCTGAGACAGCAGCTGTATGTATGTGGACACAACATGAACATATTTGAAATATATGTTTCTGTTTGTGTAGGAGCTGAAGGGCGGGAAAGCATATGCAAAGGTAAAACCAATACTTATTTCGCTTTATGTATATTATTCCCTATTTTTGTGAGAGAATGTATCAGCATGGCACTTATTGAACCTTTAGATCTAACTGTCTGGTTTGGGTGATCGGCATGCAAATATGGTTCTTAAGAAAAACAAAGCACAAAGCAATATGATAATCGGTGTGCTTGATTAGTTCCAGACACATTCCTATGTCCATTTTAAAGAGGGTGTGCCCAATTGTGCATTCACTTCATTTTAGTTCAGTGGTTTCTTATTTATATCCATCCATCCATCCATCCATCCATCCATCTTCTACCGCTTATCCGGGGCCGGGTCGCGGGGGCAACAGCTTTAGCAGGGAAGCCCAGACTTCCCTCTCCCTAGCTACTTCTTCCAGCTCTCCCCGGGGGATCCCGAGGCGTTCCCAGGCCAGCTGGGTGACATAGTCTCTCCAGCGTGTCCTGGGTCTTCCTCGGGGTCTCCTCCCGGTGGGACATGCCCGGAACACCTCACCAGGGAGGCGTTCAGGAGGCATCCGAATCAGATGCCCAAGCCACCTCATCTGGCTCCTCTCGATGTGGAGGAGAAACGGCTCGACTCGGAGCCCCTCCCGGATGACCGAGCTTCTCACCTTATCTCTAAGGGAGAGCCCGGACACCCTGCGGAGAAAACTCATTTCGGCCGCTTGTATCCGGGATCTCGTTCTTTCGGTCACGACCCATAGCTCGTGACCATAGATGAGGGTTGGAACGTAGATCGACCGGTAAATTGAGAGCTTCGCCCTTTGGCTCAGCTCCTTCTTCACCACGACAGACCGATACAACGTCCGCATCACAGCAGACGCTGCACCGATCCGCCTGTCGATCTCTCGCTCCCTCCTGCCCTCACTCGTGAACAAGACCCCAAGATACTTAAACTCCTCCACTTGGGGCAAGATCTCCCCCCCGACCTGGAGGGGGCGCTCCACCCTTTTCCGACTGAGGACCATGGTTTCAGATTTGGAGGTGCTGATTTTCATCCCAACCGCTTCACACTCGGCTGCGAAACGCTCCAGTGAGAGTTGGAGAGCCCTGTTTGAAGGAGCCAACAGCACCACATCATCTGCAAAAAGCAGGGATGCAATACTGAGGCCACCAAAACGGACCCCCTCAACGCTTCGGCTGCGCCTAGAGATTCTGTCCATGAAGGTTATGAACAGAATCGGTGACAAAGGGCAGCCTTGGCGGAGTCCTGCCCTCACTGGAAACGATTCCGACTTACTGCCGGCAATGCGGACCAAACTCTGACATCGGTGGTATAGTGACCGAACAGCCCGTATCAGGGGGTTCGGTACTCCATACCCACGAAGCACCCCCCACAGAACTCCCCGAGGGACACGGTCAAACGCCTTCTCCAAGTCCACAAAACACATGTAGACTGGTTGGGCGAATTCCCACATACCCTCGAGAACCCTGCTAAGGGTGTAGAGCTGGTCCACTGTTCCACGGCCGGGACGAAAACCACACTGCTCCTCCTCAATCTGAGGCTCGACTTCCTGACGGACCCTCCTCTCCAGCACCCCTGAATAGACCTTACCAGGGAGGCTGAGGAGTGTGATCCCTCTGTAGTTGGAACACACCCTCCGGTCCCCCTTTTTAAAAAGAGGGACTACCACCCCGGTCTGCCAATCCAGAGGCACTCTCCCCGTTGACCACGCGATGTTGCAGAGGCGTGTCAACCAGGACAGCCCCACAACATCCAGAACCTTGAGGAACTCTGGGCGGATCTCATCCACCCCTGGGGCCTTGCCACCGAGGAGCTTTTTAACCACATCGGTGACTTCAACCACAGAGATAGGAGAGCCCACCTCAGAGTCCCCAGGCTCTGCTTCCTCCAAGGAAGGCATGTTGGTGGAGTTGAGGAGGTCTTCGAAGTACTCTGCCCACCGGTTCACAACGTCCCGAGTCGAAGTCAGCAGCGCCCCATCCCCACTGTACACAGTGTTCGTGGTGCACTGCTTCCCCCTCCTGAGACGTCGGATGGTGGACCAGAATTTCCTCGAAGCCGTCCGGAAGTCGGCTTCCATGGCCTCACCGAACTCTTCCCATGCTCGGGTTTTTGCCTCGGCGACCACCGAAGCTGCGTTCCGCTTGGCCAGTCGGTACCCGTCAGCTGCCTCTGGGGTCCCACAGGCCATAAGGGCTCGATAGGACTCCTTCTTCAGCTTGACGGCATCCCTTACTGCTGGTGTCCACCAGCGAGTACGAGGGTTGCCGCCACGACAGGCACCAACCACCTTACGGCCACAACTCAGATTGGCCGCCTCAACAATAGAGGCACGGAACATGGTCCACTCGGACTCAATGTCCCCCGTCTCCCCCGGAACATGGGAAAAGCTCTGTCGGAGGTGGGAGTTGAAACTCCTTCTGACAGGGGATTCCGCCAGACGCTCCCAACAAACCCTCACAATACGTTTGGGTCTGCCAGGACGGACCGGCATCTTCCCCCACCATCGGAGCCTACTCACCACCAGGTGGTGATCAGTTGACAGCTCCGCCCCTCTCTTAACCCGAGTGTCCAGAACATGCGGCCGCAAATCCGATGACACGACCACAAGGTCGATCATCGAACTACGGCCTAGGGTGTCCTGGTGCCAAGTGCACACGTGGACACCCTTATGTTTGAACAAGGTGTTCGTTATGGACAGTCCGTGACGAGCACAGAAGTCCAATAACAAAACACCACTCGAGTTCTGATCGGGGGGGCCGTTCTTATTTATATTGCCCCCCAAAATATATGTGGTGAATTTTACATGTACATTTGCAAACTGAATTTTTAATAATTGAGCTTTGTCCAAAAAAAAGAAACACACACTGTAATTTGGGATTTGTCAGCATTTTAGCATTAAAAAAAAAATGTGCCAAGTACCCAAACCATTACAACGCGAACACAAATAACACAAATCATACAAGTGGTATGGCATATACAATACAATACAATACATGCTTGATTCATATGGTCAGTAAAAGCATATCGACTTATTTAACATGGTGAACGTTCTTGGTCTTCAGCTCTTTTCTGACCTTCTCTATTTCATAGCAATGTTATCACAAAAATAAACCTGTCATGGTTTTTCTACAGCTTGGCTTTGCAGATCTGAATTTATCAGAGTTTGCCGGCTCAGGAAGCACAACCCGGAGATGTCTGCTTGAGGGTTACGATACCAAAAATACTCGGCAGGATAACTCCATTCTTAAGGTAACGTTGGTACGCTACGGCTGTCTTGTTGGACTTCAACAGGACAATGGATCATTGATTATGTATACATGCTGTCAATTTTCTGGTTACGGTTAAAATGCTGGTTTCTAAAACATTCAGAATCACCCGTTTACCTGGGTAAGCAAGCACTCAGAACTACTCTCATATACTGTACATGGTAATTGTGATCAATTGGAACATTCATTCATTCATTCATTCATCTTCCTGACCGCTTGATCCTCACTAGGGTCGCGGGGGGTGCTGGAGCCTATCCCAGCTGTCTCCGGGCAGTAGGCGGGGGACACCCTGAATCGGTTGCCAACCAATCGCAGGGCACACAGAGACGAACAACCATCCACGCTCACACTCACACCTAGGGACAATTCAGAGTGTTCAATCAGCCTGCCGTGCATATTTTTGGAATGTGGGAGGAAACCGGAGTACCCGGAGAAAACCCACGCAGGCCCGGGGAGAACATGCAAACTCCACACAGGGAGGCCGGAGCTGGAATCGAACCTGGTACCTCTGCACTGTGAAGCCGACGTGCTAACCACTGGACTACCGGGCCGTCAATTGGAACATCACAATCTAAAACCTGATTCACTGCCAACGTTTGACGCAAAGCAATGTCATTTTCGCTTCTTACTTTCTGCTGTTAATAAAATACATTATATTCATCTTTCCCCAATACCACGACAGTAATAAAGTCCTTGCTTTCCTCCTCACTCCAAAAGTGTGCCGCATCAGAGTTTCACCTTGTTTGTTTATTTCTGCTTGTATATTTCCAATGGGTTGCATGCCCGCACATACAAGTACTTCCTGTACTCAAAAGACCATGATTTTTTTGCGGATAGAACATGCACTGAATACAACCCAATGTTCCTTTCAATTGAGGTATTCCGAAAAGTGTTTATATGACCCAATTAGAGCGAGACAACATGACGATATAGATTGCGAAAATGATAGATACGGTTCTTCCATGTCACTTTTCTCATATCGAGTCTGTCGTCATTTGACGCCTGCATTATCACCTACAGAAAATTGTGAGAAATAAAATCGACAGAGGTAGCATGACTTGAGTGGCAAAAACGTTCACTCACCATTCATATGCCACCAGGTGGCAAACTGAACAATAACACAGAGAAGTGACTCATAATACATGGGCTTTGTCCCAATGTCCACCCTTATCCTCTAACCCCACATTGACTATGCTGTATACTGTAGTCCCGCACGATATAGTAGCCTACATAGTTCCCTCAGTATGTTTGGCGATTCAGACTGCCAGCTGACTATGTGCTCCTCAGCGGATATCATGTGACAACTGTACCTGTCATGACGCACCGGCACTGTCTCATACAATTTATTGTGAATTTTTAAAAAATATATATTTTAAACTCAATTTTATTTCCTTTGTAGTACATATTGCTATCCATCCATTTTCTGATCTGCTTCGTCCTCACAAGGGTCGCGGGGCGTGCTAGAGCCTACCCCAGCTCTCTTTGGGCAGTAGGCAGGGGACACCCTGAACCGTTTGCCAGCCAATCAATCGCAGGGCTCACAGAGACGAACAACCACTCGCGCTCACACTCACACCTAGGGACAATTTAGAGATTTCAATCAGCCTGCAATGCCTGGCTTTGGAATGTGGGTGGAAACCAGAGTACCCGGAGAAAACCTGCACAGGCCACACAGAAAGCCGAGTTGGAATCGAACCGGGTACCTCTGCACTGTGAGGTTGACGCGCTAACCAGTCATCCACCGGCCCTACATATTTCTAATTAAATCAAATGAATTTATTATTCCCATGGTGTAAAAATTACTGTGTAGCTTTCATGTTCAAGCCACATATGAGCAAACCATCACTTGCATCGTTTTGTTTTCCTGCTCGCAATACGTTGTGGTCTATAGTAACATGTTGAGTGACCTCAAGCGCATTGTGGGTAATTTTGAGTGCACTATTTGTTTTCTATGGGGATTTGGACACATTCAAAATATGGACAATCGGACAGCTCTAGTCATCACACAATAAACGTATGGTGCAAAATTAAATCTGACAATGAAAATTACAAATGAGTTGGGTGAAGGAAAATTACAAATTGTACGACTTAAAGTTTCAAACTGTCGCCATATCGCGAGTGCACGTTTTAGTGCTCCGACCGGGACTTGGCAGTGACGGAGGGGAATACTGTAGTGGCAAGGCGCTCCAACTCTTGTCACTCAACTCAGTCTGTCGGACTGCATGGACTGCACGCACAAGACAGAAGCCCGTCTGTGACATGCGTGATGTTAAATTGTTCCTGTAAAAATCAAATGAAAAAATATAGTGGTGTGTATTTAGATTGCAGCACTACTGGATGCATTTCTCATTTTATAAAGGTCTGTTTAACATCACTTCAAGATAAAGTGAGCAAAGGAAATTAGTCAAAGTCATTCATCTTCCAAGCCGCTTGATCCTCACTAGGGTCGCGGGGGGTGCTGGAGCCTATCCCAGCTGTCTTCGGGCAGTAGGCGGGGGACACCCTGAATCGGTTGCCAGCCAATCGCAGACTAGTCAAAGTGTGTTGAATAATTTATTTATCGAACAACTGAAGATATATCGCGGTATATCATTATCGTGATACAAAATGACCTGCAGTTTACATGGCCTTGCACAACCAGAATATTTAATGTTCGGGTATTGAAACTGTTATTGATTGCATGTCATCTAAACATTCTCATTTTGTTTTGAAAATGTCACTCTGTCTACATATTTATTTCATGTGTCACCAAGACCTACTTTCGGAGCAAATTATTTGATGGATAATTTCCCAATAATATATTTGTAGTTATCATGCGAATATCATGTGTCAAATGACTCAATTTCAGCTTGCTTGCGCTGATGCTGCTCTGTTAGCGTAAATCCAAGGCAAGTCACTCCTGATAAATGTAATATTTTTGGGGTTTACAGGTTATCATCAGTACTCATCTTATGTCAGGAGATCCCTGTTTTAAAACGTAAGTACATGTCAAGTTCTATTATAAGTTCTATTATGTACTCAACTCCGCTTATACCGTCAAATTATTGTGTTGCCAACTCTAACACTTCACATAAAATACAATTTTATTCGAACCTGAGGCAAAAAAAGAACAAATTCCAGTCACTATAGAGCTGTAGGAACAGGTCTGTTGAACAAAGAGATGGCAGCGTTTTGTGACATTAACCTTGGCAACGTTCAAACCTATGAAGGGGAGAGGAGAGTGTTAATGTCTCTATTCACAGAGAACCTTTAGCTAAGCTAATACAAATTGCTTTTTTGAAACCAAAAGCAACTTAGGACTATGAATGCCCTTGGCCCCTTTAGAGCTTTTAGATAATTTAGGGTCCCTCGTCTACTTTTAATAGTAATTAGTACTAAAATAGCCAGTAATTTGATATCAAGCCTTTCTATCTGTCCTTAACATAAATGCAGTTATAATTTAGTCTCATCATGATGTTCTTGAACGGCCTAGTTTCTCTCTTTAAATGAGGTTAAAAATTTAGCAACACAGACAAACAAATGTGGTTCAACACGAGGGAAAGTTTTGACCTCGAAGAAAATGAGTAGCCTGTGTGTTTTTGCCAGCAAATGTATTTGTTGGGATGCTTATCTATCTTATCTTACATACAGTAGATTCACTTTTAGCCTAGGTCTTTTTCTGTAATTGTTGTTTATTTCAAATTAATGTCTTTATAAAAATACACATGCTGAGAAGTTAAAAGCTCTGTAATCATCAGGCCACCTTCTACAGCGACAGTGATTGGGATTCAAGGTGATGGAGACAGCCTGCTGGAGGAGAGAAGGGGAGGTGACTCGCAAAAAGCCCTTTCTGGTGAGCCAAATGACTCACCCATTGCTCTGTTTAGTTATCCTACTCACTTTTCAAGTTCCTCTATTTACATGCACCTTCAACAGCAACATTTTAGCCCTCCTACGGAACGTTGTCTTGATTTGTAGCAATTTACAGTGTCCTTATTACGCTTAAATCTAGTATGTCATTTGTATTTGTCAAAGCTTTAGAGGCTTTTTAAGCATTTCAGTCGTCAGCAATCCTCTTCCGGAGCCTTCACTTTATCGTGGTGGAGGGGTTTATGATCCAAGGAAATAAGTTGTCGCCAAGAAGTACAGCACTGATCGGATTTTGTGCGTAACTTGAAAACTTCATAAAAACGGTCGTTCGCAAGTCGAGGTTCCACTGTACATTAAAACACATTATTATTGGAGAGTCATGATTATCTTGTGTAATTGAATTGATTGTAATTCCGATAGGTTAGTCTGTCGTGGAAAAGAAGGAGCCGGGCCAAAAGGCAAAGTTCTCGATTGCCGGTTGATCTACCCTCACCAACTGCATAAGGACCCAAAGAACAAGGTCGCGAATACAAGTGGCCGAAATCGGTTTCCTCCACTTGGTGTCTGGGCTCTCCCTGAGATAAAGTGCAAGAGGCTCGGTCATTCAGGAGGGGCTCAAAATAGAGCCACTGCTCTTCTGCATTGAGAGGACCCAAATGAGGTGACTCGGGCATCTGGGAAAGATGCCTCCTGTTGGCCTCCCTGGTAAGGTGTTTCGGGCATGTCCCACAGACAGGAGGCCCCAGGGACAAACCAGGACATGCTGGAGAGACTGTCTCCCTTGTTGGTTAGAACGCTTTTGCATCCCCCTTAAATAGTTGAAAGAAATACTAGGTAGAGGGATGTCTGGGCTTCCCTGCTTAAGCTGCTGTCTTCACAACCCAACCTCGAGTCAGCAGAAGAAAAAGAATGGATGGAATTGTGAACAATATCAAAAATGTTGATAAATAGAAAAAGGAACACAACAGGAAATATTCAATCAGCTCTAACACTATTTTTGTACATCATAACTTACTGATAGCTGAAATTGAAGCAAAATCAGCTAATGTCCAAGACTCCTGGAAGAAGGATATTGACAATGATAAGTTGCTGGGATGCAGAAGAGCAGTGGCTCTATTTTGAGCCCCTCCAGAGCCGTCACCTGACCGTGGTGGAGGGGTTTGTGTGTCCCAATGATACTAGGAGCTAAGTTGCCTGGGGCTTTATGCCCCTGGCAGGGTCCGCCATGGCAAACAGGTCCTAGGTGAGGGATCAGACAAAGCACGGCTCACAAAACCCCTAATGATGAACAAAATAAATGGAACCCAGTTTCCCTTGCCCGGACGTGGGTCACCGGGGCCCCCCTCTGGAGCCAGGCCTGGGGGTGGGGCTTGTTGGCGAGCGCCTGTTGGCCGGGCCTGTACCCATGTGGCCCGGCCAGGCTCAGCCCGAAGAGGCAACGTGGGTCCCCCTTCTCATGGGCTCACCACCCATGGGAGGGGTCTAAGGGGTCGGGTGCAGTAAGAGCTGGGCGGCAGCCAAAGGCAGGGACATTGGCGGTCTGATCCTTGGCTGCATAAGCTAGCTTTAGGGACATGGAATGTCACCTCTCTTGCAGGGAAGGAGCCCGTGCGAGGTAGAAAAGTTCCGACTGGATATAGTCGGACTTACCTACACACACAGCCTAAGATAAGATAAGATATCCTTTATTCGTCCCACACTGGGGAAATTTACAGCCTCCAGCAGCAAGAATGTATGTAGAAAGGAGAAAGAGAAAAAAAAACAACAAACATCTTTCAATTAAATACAATATGAACACAAATGGACAACTCGCAGTACTATTTAGAATTCTGTACCTACCTACCTACCTACCTACCTACCTGGTACCAGTTCTCTCGAAAGGGGTTGGACTCTATTCCACTCTGGAGTTGCCCACGGTGCGAGGCTCAGAGCAGGTGTGGGCATACTCATTGCCCCCCGGCTCAGTGCCTGTACATTGGGGTTCACAGCGGTAGACCAGAGGGTTGGCTCCCTCCGCCTTTGGGTGGGGGGACGGGTCTTGACTGTTGTTGTGTATACGCACCCAACAACATTTCAGCGTACCCACCCTTTTTGGAGTCCTCGGAGGGTGTGCTGGAGAGTACTCCTGCTGGGGACTCCCTTGTTCTGCTGGGGGACTTCAATGCTCAAATGGGCAACAACAGTAAGACCTGGAGGTGCGTGATTGGGAGGAATGGTCCCCCCAATCAGAACTCAAGTAGTGTTTGGAATTGGACTTCTGTGGTCATCACGGTTTATCCATAACGAACACCTTGTTCAAACATAAGGGTGTTCATATGTGGACTTGGCACCAGGACAGGCCGCAGTTCAATGATTGACTTTGTGATTATATCATCGGATTTGCGGCCGCATGTTTTGGACATTCGGGTGAAGAGAGGGGTGCAGCTGTTAACTGACCACCACCTGGTGGTGAGTAGGCTCCGATGGTGGGGGAAGATGCCGGTCCATCCTGGCAGACCCAAACGTATTGTGAGGGTTTGTTGGGAGCATCTGGTGGAATCCCCTGTCAGAAGGAGTTTCAACTCCCACCTCCGACAGAGCTTTTCCCATGTTCCGGGGGAGGCGGGGGACATTGAGTCCGAGTGCACCATGTTCCGTGCCTCTATTGTTGAGGCGGCCAATCTGAGTTGTGGCCGTAAGTTGCTTAAGTGGTATGCAGCTTCGGTGGTTGCTGAGGCAAAAACCCGGGCATGGGAGGAGTTCGGTGAAGCCATGGAAGTCGACTTCCGGACGGCTTCGAGGAGATTCTGGTCCACCATCCGACGTCTCAGGAGGGGAAAACAGTGCACCACTGACACTGTGTATAGTGGGGATTGGGCGCTGTTGACCTCAACTCGGGATGTTGTGAGCCGGTGGGCGGAGTACTTCAAAGACCTCCTCAACTCCACCAGCACGCCTTCCTTGGAGGAAGCAGAGTCTGGGGACTCTGAGGTGGGCTCTCCGATCTCTGTGGTCGAAGTCACTGATGTGGTCAAAAAGCTCCTCAGTGGCAGGTCCCCAGGGGTGGATGAGATCCGCCCAGAGTTCCTCAAGGCTCTGTATGTTGTGGGGCTCTCCTGGTTGACATGCCTCTGCAACATTGCGTGGTCAACGGGGAGAGTTCCTCTGGATTGGCAGACCGGGGTGGTGGTCCCTTTTTTTTAAAAAGGGGTACCAGAAGGTGTACAGAGGTACTACAGGGTGATCACACTCCTCAGACTCCCTGGTAAGATCTATTCAGGGGTGCTGAAGAGGAGGGTCCGTCAGCACCCCTGAGGAGGTGCAGTGTGGTTTTCGTCCCAGCCGTGGAGCAGTGGACCCGCTCTACACCCTTAGCAGGGTCCTCGAGGGTATGTGGGAATTCATCCAACCAGTCTACATGTGGTTTGTGGACTTGGAGAAGGTGTTTGACTGTGTTCCTCGGGGAGTTTTGTGGGGGGTGCTTCGTGGGTATGGGGTACCAAACCCCCTGATACTGGCAGTTCGGTCACTATACCACCGATGTCAAGAGTTTGTTTCGCATTGCCGGCAGTAAGTCGGAATCGTTTCCAGTGAGGGTAGGACTCCGCCAAGGCTGCCCTTTGTCGCCGATTCTGTTCATAACCTTTATGGACAGAATTTCTAGGCGCAGCCGAAGCATTGAGGGGTCCGTTTTGGTGGTCTCAGTATTGCATCCCTGTTTTTTGCAGATGATGTGGTGCTGTTGGCTCCTTCAAACAGGGCTCTCCAAATCTCACTGGAGCGTTTCACAGCTGAGTGTGAAGTGGCTGGGATGAAGATCACCTCCAAATCTGAAACCATGGTCCTCAGTCGGAAAAGGGTGGAGTGCCCCCTCCGGGTCGGGGAGGAGATCTTGGGGTATCTTGGGGTCTTGTTCACGAGTGAGGGCAGGAGGGAGCGAGAGATTGACAGGATGTCATGCGGACGTTGTATCGGTCTGTCGTGGTAAAGAAGGAGCTGAGCCAAAGGACGAAGCTCTCAATTTACCGGTCGATCTACGTTCCAAACCTCATCTATGGTCACGAGCTATGCGTCGTGACCGAAAGAACGAGATCCCGGATACAAGCGGCCGAAATGAGCTTTCTCCACAGGGTGTCCAGGCTCTCCCTTAGAGATAAGGTGAGAAGCTCTGTCATCCGGGAGGGGCTCAGAGTCGAGCCGCTTCTCCTCCACATCGAGAGGAGCCAGATGAGGTGGCTTGGGCATCTGATTCTGATGCCTCCTGAACGCCTCCCTGGTGAGGTGTTCCGGGCATGTTCCACCAGGAAGAGAGCCCGAGGACGACCCAGGACATGCTGGAGAGACTATGTCACCCATCTACCCTGGGAATGCCTCGGGATCCCCCAGGGAGAGCTGGAAGAAGTAGCTAGGGAGCGGGAAGTCTGGGCTTCCCTGCTAAAGCCGCTGCCCCCGCGACCCGGCCCCAGATAAGCGGTAGAAGATGGATGAATGGATGGAAGTTGCTGGGATGTAAATTGAAAGTATCTGTTTTGGTTAATTTTTCATGTGCTGGCTATTTCTCAAACTGGAAGTTATCAAACAAATGTGAATATCAGATAAAGATAACCCAACTAAAAATGAAATCCAGATTTAGATGAATTTTTATCAAAACTACCTGGCCCCTGGGTGGAAAAAGTACTCCCCCCACACCCCACACACACTTTTTCAGAAAGTTGAGTTCGTTTTCACTGACCACAGCCAAGCCTGATTACCTCCAAACCTGTTTAATCACAAATTTAAATAGAATGTGTGACAAATTTTAACTGGGCGAATGAATCCAAAAGCTGCAACAAAATGCCACGAACCAAATTCAAGAACAGATGACAAATAAGATCATTGGTATAAGTCTGTAAAGGCTTAATAAATATTTCTAAAGATTTAGGATTCCGGCGTAACATGATAACAGCCATTATCCACGGATGAAGAAAAAATCGAACATGTACGACTCATCCAAGAGTTAACAAAGGAAGCCAGAACAACATCTGCAATACAATACAAGACAATGCATCTTTTTTTATATAGCGCTTTCACAACAGCTGCAGCTATAACAAAGCGCTTTACAGAACAGTTAACATAAAATAAGAACATTTCACAGAACACAGAACCTAAAACAACAGTCATACAATCATAACAACCATTCATGCATACGCCTCGGTGTTTGAAGCAGTTATAGATGGAAGAGGAGAGAATCAAAGTCTTCAAAATGTGCATTACGTCTCACGTGTCGGCCACAAGCTAAATTTGAAAGTAAACAAGAAGCTGTTGAAGTTGAAGAAAAAAAGAGATTGGTTCACTTATCTTGTTCCATGTATATCTGCTTCAATTCCAAGTGCTGACTCTGTTACAGATACGCATCCATGCTCTCCACCAACGCGTCTCTCTCGTCATCTTCAGCTCCACCAGCCATCCATTCAGCACCTGCACCACTGCAGACTGTCCAACAGCGCCAACAACTCCGCTGAACAAAACGGGGCTGTGAAAAATGCTGTCAATTACAGGCGCATAAAACATAATTGTAAACATAATTAGTCTGCAGGGGCGGTATGGGGCTTGTTTCCTTAATCCTACATTAAGTGTTAGGCAATTTACAAAATGTTTCTACTCCATCATTCATCAGAGACCTGTGCACCCGTCCATCATCGTCAGTCTGTCATTATTTCAAGCCATACCACAATGGAATCGTCCATTCTGTCAATCCGTCATAGTTATTTTCAGTGTGTCCATCATCGTTAAATTAGAGTTCATTACTGTTATTTCAGAACTGTCGGCCAGTTCGTCATCGTTTAATTGCGCTTCCGGGATCTTGTTCTTTTGGTCATGAGCCACAGCTCATCCTACATTAAGCCACAGCCACAGCTCATGACCATATGTGAAGGTAGGAACGTACATCGACGAGTAAATCGAGAGCTTCACCTCCAATTTCCTTCTTCCAATGACAGCTTTCTGCTTCATATTTATATATGAAGGATGCACTGTCAGACACACAAAATCCAGTGTTTTTATTACATCTATGTAATGTGAATGATTGTGTATGATCCGAAAAAGCCTATCACTTTCCTATTGTTTGGGAATAAGCCCGCAAAACCGGATTAAATCATTCACATAGCAATTTTAACTTCTAATTTCTTTTGCAACACAGCAGAGAGTCGAGAAGTCAAGTGTCCTGTGGTGTCTGATGATCTTGGCGGCTCTGGCCACTCACGAACTTCCAGCTACGCCAGCCAACAGTCCAAACTCTCAGGTAAGTCAAATGTGCTTTGAAAGAAATACTGTAATAAACTCTGGCTGAATTATAACGTGATGTTTTGCACTCGAGAAATTTTGTTTTGAACTTTCCCCAGTAACTTGATCAGGCATGAGGATCAGGTTTTGATGATCCTAGGATTTCAAGATGAGAATGCAAACAAAGATTAGAGGAGGTAGAGAGTGAGAAACTGCAACTGTAAAAGCCCAGTAACTCCAGAAGTAAAATTGTCATAGGTAATAAATAACATTGGTATTTTGTTAGCGCCGTTCCACTTATCTCTACAATAATTGATCAACAAGAAACAAATGGTTGACTTGAGTGATTTGAAAACTAGTAGTCCATCCATTTGTTGTGTACAAGTATTAATACCCCAGGAAACATTTATTCTGTTTCACTTTCGGAACAGCCCTTCGAAGGAAGACGTAACTCTAAAGTGGTAAAGCAAGAAAAAAAAAGAGAGCCACCTTGAGTGCCACATTTTCTCTACTGATGGTGCAGTAATTTTAACTTATTAACTTTAAAAGGGTTCGTTTCATAGCTTCCTTTCTCAGTTGCGTCAGGTTGAAGTCACCAGTCAATCGCATGACTCATAAACGATAGCTAACCAGTAACTCTCACGTTCACACCTATTTAAGATAAGATAAGATAAGATATTTTTTATTCGTCCCACACTGGGGAAATTTACAGCCTCCAGCAGCAAGAATGTATGTAGAAAGAAGAAAGAGAAAAAAAACAACAAACATCTTTCAATTAAATGCAATATGAACACAAAATGGATAAATCGCCGTACTATTTACAATTTTCCTTCACATCATTTAATTATTATTATTATTATGATTGTTATTTTTTATTCATCAGCCTGACAGCAGTCGGTAGGAACGAGCGTCGGTATCTCTCCTTCTTGCAGTCTCCAATTTATAGTCTCCAATGAATTTACCTCACGTTTTTTAAATAAGAAAGGATGTCCGAATACCTGGGAGGGGCCCACAAAATCACTATTTCTCAACCGGATGGAATCATAAGGTCCTGAACAGCATCAAGCACCTGAATCATCACTTCCTCGTGTAAGGAAGGCGAGAGGAGTCAAGTGACGCATTCAAGTGCGCTCAGTTTGTTCGAGAACTGAAATTTGTTCATCATACGAGGCATTAAAAAAAAAAAATCAATTTTTGGTGAGAACCGAGACGTTCGAAAACCGAGGTTTGACTGTGTATGCATGTAAAACATATCCTCGTCTCACCCCTTGGGTGGTGTCCGTCCCTCATTCAGCTCGGGTCCTCTACCAGAGGCCAGTAAGCTTGAGGGTTCTGCGCAGTATCCTTGCTGTTCCCAGCACTGCACATTTCTGGACTGAGATGTCCAATGTTGTTCCTGGGATATGTTGCAACCACTCATCTAGTTTGGGGGTCACTGCCCCGAGTGCTCCTACCACCACAGGCACGACTGTCACCTTTACCTTCCAGGATCTATCCAGCTCCTCTCTGAGCCCATGGTATTTCTCGAGTTTCTCGTGTTCCTTCTTTCTGATGTTTCCATCATTTGGGACCGCTACATCCACTACAACGGGTTTCCTCTGCCCTTTATCTATGATCACGATATCTGGTTGGTTCTCCATCTTGTCAGTCTGGATCTGGAAGTCCCACAGGATCTTCGCTCTGTCATTCTCCACCACCTTTGGAGGCATTTCTCATTTTGACCTTGGGGTTTCCAGTCCATACACCGCACAGATGTTTCGGTAGACTATGCCAGCCACCTGGTTATGTCGTTCCATGTAGGCTTTTCCTGCCAGCATCTTACACCCTGCAGTTATGTGTTGGATCATCTCAGGTGCCTCTTTGCACAACCTACACCTTGGGTCTTGTCTGGTGTGGTATATCTGGGCATCGGTGGCTCTGGTGCTCAGGGCCTGCTCCTGAGCAGCCAGGATGAGTGCCTCTGTGCTGTCCTTCAGGCCAGCCCTCTCGAGCCACTGATAGGACTTCTTGAGATCGGCCACTTCAGTTATGGTCCGGTTGTACATCCCGTGTAGGGGCTTGTCCTCCCATGATGGCCCCTCTTCCAGCGCCTCATCTTCTGTTCCCCATTATCTGATACATTCTCTGAGTATGTCATCCGTTGGAGCCTTCTCCTTGATGTATGCATGGATCTTGGATGTTTCATCCTGGACAGTGGCTCTAACACTCACTAGTCCCCGGCCTCCTTCCTTTCGGCTTGCGTACAGTCTCAGGGTGCTGGATTTGGGATGGAACCCGCCATGCATGGTTAGGAGCTTTCGGGTCTTAACGTCCGTGATCTGAATCTCTTCCTTTGGCCACCTTATTATTCCTGCAGGGTATCTGATCACTGGCAGGGCATAGCTGTTTATTGCCCGGGTCTTATTCTTGCCATTGAGCTGGCTTCTTAGGACTTGCCTCACTCGCTGGAGGTATTTGGCCGTAGCCGCTTTCCTTGTTGCCAGTTCGAGGTTGCCATTGGCTTGTGGTATACCAAGGTACTTGTAGCTGTCCTCAATGTCTGCTATTGTTCCTTCAGGGAGTGAGACCCCTTCAGTGCGGACTACTTTTCCTCTCTTAGTCACCATCCAACTACATTTCTCAAGCCCGAATGACATCCCGATGTCACTGCTGTAGATCCTGGTTGTGTGGATCAGGGAGTCTATGTCCCTTTCGCTCTTAGCATACAGCTTTATGTCATCCATGTAGAGGAGGTGACTGATCGTAGCTCCATTTCTGAGGCGGTATCCATAGCCTGTCTTGGTGATTACTTGGCTTAGGGGGTTCAGTCCTATGCAGAACAGCAGTGGGGAGAGTGCATCACCTTGGTATATGCCACATTTGATGGACACTTGGGTAAGTGGCTTGCCATTCGCTTCAAGTGTGGTTTTCCACATCCTCATCAAATTCACAACGAAGGCTCTTAGGGTCATGTTCACCTTATACAACTCCTAGCATTCAGTGATCCATGTATGTGGCATCGAGTCATAGGCTTTCTTGTAATCAATCCAGGCTGTGCAGAGGTTGGTACGTCGGGACCTGCAGTCTTGTGCGACTGTTCTGTCAACCAGGAGCAGATGTTTGGCTCCTCTGGTATCTCTACCAATGCCCTTCTGTGCTTCGCTCATGTATTGATCCATGTATCCACTTATCTTAGCTGCAATGATGCCTGACATGAGCTTCCATGTTGTGGAGAGACAGGTTATTGGCCGATAGTTGGATGGGACTGCACCCTTTGAGGGATCCTTCATGATCAGGATCGTTCGCCCTTCGGTTAGCCATCCTGGGTGAGTCCCATCCCTCAGCAGCTGGTTCATTTGTGCTGCTAGGCGCTCATGGAGTGCTGTGAGTTTCTTTAGCCAGTAGGTGTGGACCATGTCCGGGCCTGGTGCTGTCCAGTTCTTCATATCTGAGACTCTTTCCTGTATGTCTGCCACTGTTATGGTAACTGGGTTCTGTTCAGGGAGGTTGCTGTGCTCCTCTCTCAGGGTCACAAGCGATTGTGCACTGCTGTTATGTGCAACCTCCTTCTCCCATATGCCTTTCCAGTACCTTTCAGTTTCCAGTCTTGGTGGGTCAGCTCTGTTGTTAGGACCCTGCCATTGAGCGTACATTTTCGCAGGTTGTGTTGCGAACAGCCTATTTATTCGTCTGGCCTCATTCTCTTCATTATGTACCGCTCTTGGCGGCTGGACAAGGCTTGGAGCCTTTGTTTGGCAGTTTTGAGTGCTTCAGGTATGGTCATCTGGATGTACCTCTCGGGTATGGGCCTTTTCATCACACCTCTCTGGGCCTCCGTCAATTGACTCACATCTTTCCGAGCCGCCTTCATCTTAGCTTCCAACCGTCTTTTCCATGGCGGGTAACGTATCTCATGGCTTCCATGGTTGCTCTTATAGCCAAGCATCTCAAGGATCACTGATGCTGAAGCATATATCAGCTCATTGGTTCCCGTGATCGTTATGGTAGGGATCGCCCTCAGTGCTGCATTCACACTTTCCATGAGACTTTCAGGTGGTACTTCACATAGCCATTGTAATCGGTTTCTAGGTTGCCCAGCTTCCAGTCTCACCATGATCTTAGCTTTCAGGTCAGTTGCTGCCTCGCTCAGCATTTCATTCAGCAGCTCAAAACCTGGGGGGACCGAGCCTTCTCTGTCCCCGGCCCCCACCCTCTGGAACGCTCTACCACAACACATCCGCAACTGTGCTGACCTCCAATCCTTCAAATCATCCCTAAAAACTCACCTGTTCCGCTATGCTTTTAATACCTTTTAATCTCTTTAGCCATTTTTCTTTTGTTCATCTAAATGTGCTTTTGTAAATTATGTATGCTTGTTTTAAGTGCACATTTTTATCCTGTGTTTTTAAGCTCTTGTAAAGTGTCTTTGAGTGTGATGAAAAGCGCTTTCAAATAAAATGTATTATTATTATTATTCATTGGGGCTGGCCTCCCAATCTCATATATATATATACACACACACACGCACACACACACACACACACACACACACACACGCACACATACACTCCAGAGGTGATTGCTCTAAGACTGCAAGAGATGCTGGTTTTGTCCCGCCCACCAGACGTTCAGCGTCTCTGGGAGTCTATGGACAGTGGGTGTGTATTGACTGGCCCGGACGCTGAGCTTTTCTGCATGATGATTGGATGATCTGTCTGTATCACATTGTAACACATTGGATTGTCATGATTAGTCGGTCAGGACTTGTGTTGAGAGCACACACTTACTCGACACCTTCCGGCGTGTTGGGCACATACAAAACACATGGAAAAACACAAATGTATGACAGGGTCACAGATAATTTACTTGAAAAGGAACGGAGAGTAGAATTCACGCATAAATAAACAGACACATTTTATGATGTCGGCCAAAACTGAGCTTCGCCTTCTTGACAGACCAGCAGCTGCCACTGATACACAGACACACACACACACACACACACAATTTTATTATTCTAAGCGTATTTGGTGGTTCGGTTTTGCATAGTAACAGATGGTGAGTTCATTTGGAACTCTCCCGGAAGTAACCAAATATGTTTCCTTTCTCATGAAGAGCTATGATGTCAAAGCGGAGGAGATTGTTCTTCCGCCATCACTACATCGTTCCCATTCCATTTCAGGCTACAGTACAGGCCATTCCCGCTCATCTAGCATGTCGGACTTCAGTCATCGTAGGAACCATTCAGTGGGAAGCGCCTCAACTGGTATCGGCAGCATCCCAGAACCATGTGAGGAACGAGACAGAGAGTCCAGAACTTGTCCTGCTCTGCCCGAACATCCACTTTCCGCCACCAACTCTACCGACTCTGTGGACTCATCAGTCCAAAGAGCCTCATCCTGTGAGCGTCTTAACAGGTGAGCCCCCAGGAATACACATGATGTGAGCGATTGCAGCGCACAAGCAGTTTCACAAGCACCTCACAAAGAGAGTTCTTGAGTAAATCATACTTGCATATAATTAGTTTATTCAATAGAGTTACTCAAGCAACAATTCCTAGCAACTGTTCATTAAACAGTTTCATTGAATTTTACTGTCTTCATTTCAATGTTATACTAGTAGCTAAGAAAATGGAAAATAGCCTTTCATTTGTAGAGCGAACACTCTCGCATCTTTGACATGGTCACAAGGGTAGAGGATTGAACACACAACCTTTGTGTTGAGAGACTCAAGCATCTGTGTCATGCCTCCTCTGCTGTGTTTGTATATAACTGTCATCAAGTGGGATCCTCACACCCCCAAAAAGGCCCTAACAACCACGTTTGTTCTATCTATAGTATACCACGTGTGAGTGGGATTTATTTTACAAACTGACGACTCACTTAAATGTTGAAAATAAGATATCCTTTATTTGTTCCCACACTGGGGACATTTGCAATGGCTGCTCTCTTGATGATGTAATGTTTATTGGTTAATCAAACGTGATGTTTTTGTGGTCTTCTGATTTTGGAGGTCAAGTTGGATTCCTCCCGATTACGTGCAATATACAAACATACATTCGGGGCGGCATGACTCAGGTCGTAAAGTGGTGATGCCCCAACCCGAAGGCTGGTTGGGCACACCGGCCTTAAAATAGCCTCATATGTCATAATCATGCAGTAGCACACCGACAACCTCTGCTGCCCAAATGTACTTTGTACTAAACTGAAGACAGCCTATTATCAGGAAGTGATTTACTTTCTTGAGAAGATGACATGCAGTCTCAGCAACACTGTTTCATGCCAAAAATAGCTTTGACTGCCAAACAGATGAAATAAGTCACAATGACAGCTTTGTGAAATGTTTTATTGGAAGAATAAAAATAACCATTTCTGTGGAAGCAACCTTCAAAGGGCAGAAAATGAGTTCCACATATCCTGTGCTCAGGCATCCAGTCAAGCAGGACTCGATGGAGTCTCAGCTAAAGAGAATGGACGATACTCGAGTGGATGCTGATGACGTGGTGGAAAAAATCCTCCAAAGCCAAGACTTCACACCCAACCTTTTAGACTCTAGTGCAGAAGGTAACACACGCACATACGCAGACACAATATTACACTCTTTTTCAGTTTTTTGTGTGTTACACTCTCCCAGTATGTATGAACAGATATTTGCATCAATACGTAACAACCACAAACACTTGGAAAATAATACATGGCATTCTTTTGAGTGATTTAAAATTCAGTTATTTGTTAATAATTTGCAGCATTGAATAGTTTGAATTTTCTCATTTGATGCCATCCATTGTTGTGCAATTAATGGTTCCGGAATGCTGTTGAACAGTTGTGACTGCATGACTACCCAATTAGCCCGAAGGTATACATTTCTCTGTGATTGAATTTAGGGCTCTACAATTCATCAAATTCAAATCAAAATCACAATGTAGTACAATTCAATTTTTAAATGGTGACGGCTGCAATTTGGAAAAGAAAAAAAACTGCTTGATTTTGGTTTTCTTACAATTTTGGTTGTCGACAACATCGCGACAAGTCGACTAATCTTGGCAGCCGTATTGGGGAACTAGTGCTTTAAAAGCATTTTCAATAGAAACTTTTGCGAAATCTTGTTCTTGTACTGTACGTTCTTTCAATAATTTCACTGAGCTACTTTGTATTTCTATACTTTGTTTTTAAATGCCTTCAACTCTGTTTTTTGTAAGTGCTTTAAAAATGTGTATTTTCACTGATATGAACATTGCATTACTTTGTGTCTAAAATGTACGATACAAATAAAGCTGCCGTGGCTTGCCTGTTTTCAGAAGAGGGCTTACGTCTGTTTGTGGGGCCTGGAGGAAGTACAGCTCTTGGAAGCCATCATCTTCCTACCAGGTCAGACATGAACTATTCTTTGGTTGCTCATTAAAGTTTCATGAATTCAAATTTATTCTCTATTTGTGCAAAATAATTACAGCTGAATTTCTGAAGATCTCGAAACTGTAACTATCATAAAACCTGAAGTTACTCCCCTCCATCTGTTTTAGTGTTTGGATTCGGGGTTGCAACACACCTGATTCAAATGAAGAGGGTCAATGTCAGGCTTCCGCAGAGCTTACTGATGATTTGATCATTTGAATCAGGTGTATTGTAACAGGGAGATTTGGAAAACATGCAGGACAGCGGTCCTCCAGGACCTGAGTTTGACACCTCTGGGTTAGCCTAACCTTGTATGCTCCACTCGTTCTGTTCCGGGTCATGATAAGCTATCCTATCTGTCCATCCATCCATTTTGCAATCCACTTTATCCTCACGGGGGGCCTATCCTAGCTGTCTTCGGGCAGTAGGCGGGGGACACCGCCTACTGTGCAACATGATGACCTATGTCGTGAAGACTTTTGCTATCGAGCCATTTTTCTCATATCGTGTCTGTCGTCATTTGGCACACAAGTGGTCACCGACAGCAAACAGACAAAGCAAGATTTGATGGGCAAACATTTTCATTTAGCATTCTTATGCCACACAGGTTCCACCAGGTAGCAGATTGAATAACATCAGAGCATTGCCAAATATAAAAAGAGCCTAGCTAACCCACTAGACAGGTGCCATTTTGCAGACCAGTCTGCATGATGCACGCTATGCGCCAAAAACACGCACCGCATTACCGTCCGCGTTTTTTTTTTTTTTTACACCCCAAATAATCTGAATTGCATCAGGAAAAATACTGTACATGGAGTGTGGCGCGTTCCAGTCCTTTGAACAGCTTTGTCTACTCCGGGGGTCGGCAACCTGCGGCTCTAGAGCCGCTCTAGAGGGTGCATGGAGCTTTTTCAAAAATGTTTGAAAATGGAAAAAGCAGGGAGCGGGAAATATATTTTTGTTTTAATATGGTTTCTGTAAGAAGACAAACATGATACAAACATTCTTAACATTTTCCAATGCTGTAAAAATATGTAGAGTAATTATATTAAATTTCAACATTTCTGTCAACGAAGATTTGAGTCATAGCCTGCGACACATGTTTCTATTAGCAGAACGGGATGCCAGGCAGGTGGCTGTGCTAAAAAGTAAGTGTACAATTCACTGAGTGTAATGGCAAAGAATGGGAATCTGAAGGCCTCAGAGAAGCATTTTAAAACGGTCCACGTGAGCTACGATAGTTAACACGCCGCAAAAGTGTGTGCCGTGCCTCAAACAAAAAAAACACGACAAGGAATAAAAAAGAAAGCAACAGCAACTACCAATTGACTATTTCTCGCCATCTTCCTCCCGTGTCTGCCGCATCAAAATACCCTGATGGTGTTCACCCGCAGGTGCGACGCGAGAAACTCTTCCCACCAATTGACACCAGGGAAATTGCTCACAGGAACAAGCAAACAGACTTCTGCAATGGTTATTTATCTCAATTAAAAGTTAAAAAAAGAGTAAGCCAAGCTTGAGGGGGATCAACTTCAATCACAGTTAATTTATAAGTTTGAATTAAAATGTGAGGATTTGGGGCACGCACGATCATAACTGTCTTCTAAATAAGCAGCTTTTTATGCGTTACTGCACATAAAAACAACCAAAAAAACAGGGCTGTCATGGCGTATGTTGGGAGGGGTGTATGGGCAAAGCATGCTTGTAAAGAACAAGATTCTACTTGATCTTATCTAATATGTTTTATTTTGTGATTGTGACTCTTGTCACATTCCAGGGTTGGTGCTGGAGCATACGAGCAAGTGGTGATGAAGCGTTGAAATGGATTATGCCCTCCACTGGAAAAAGAGAAAAATGGAAGCATGGTTGTGACCATTTCTTGTCTTCTTTCTGCTACAAGTCACATCCGCAGTCTCGGATTGGATGCGCGATGAATGGCCGATGTCACAATGGCGCCTCTGTGTGTTTCTCACCGACAATTGAACACTTGCTTTTCGGACACCACTTTAATATGAAGTTGTGTCCAGTTGTGTCATGTTGATGGGACTGAAAAAGTTATTTTTTTTTGTCTCTTTTATCGTTTTATTGTTATCGTTATTATTATTTTTAAGGGCTGCTTGTGTTGACACCATCCACCCATTTCCCAAAAGTGATCATCTAATTTTGGAAGCACACTCCATGGAACAATGTGAACTGGGAGGGTGGGGGGGGGGTTAAAAAACAATCTTTAGATTGGAGAATAGGTTGCAGTCGAAAGATAATATTTTCAATCCATTCCTTTTAATTATGTCGTAATTTTAAATGTTGTTTTACTTCATTTTAATGTTCTGTTGAATAGATTTGAATTGAAGCTGCTGAGAGGTGTTTGTTGTAAAGACTGAAAGAGGACAGAATAATATTTTACGTCAGGTGCCTGACTTGAACTTTGAATTGTATTTACAATAATAATAATAATAACCCGGGATCTAGTACTAATTTGCCCTGTCCGCATCAAACTGCACATCTCTGGCCACAACAACAGAAACCTCGAAGCAACATGCAACCTGGCTGAAAAGATTATTTTTGGTCATTTCAAGGTACATCGTAGAGCACATTCCAACATCACTCTGGAGGAGGCAGGCAAATGTGAGCCGTTGAGCGCGTCAATTGCTTAATGAAGCACTTTTGATGGGTTTACTTCAAAACGTCAACAAAAAGTGTTACTTTTGACTTTTTTTTTTTACGGAACTTAACCGCCATGTTGCCAATTTGTGTTCTCAACATAGTATATGTCTAATATTTTTTTGTCTCAAGGGTTAAAGCAATAGTCAAGTGTCAGTGATCATTTGTAAAGCGCACTAGTTTCAAATATGAATGGGTGTTGTTTTACTTTTGCAGCTCTCAACTGCAGGGCGATAAGAAATTATCATTAGGACATAGGCTAACATCTGAGATACTGACTTTCATGGCCCAGGCATTATATAAATTGACAGCAGTGGATTGAACAGAATACCCTGAACCACATCAACAATATGTTTAACACACAAGTAGTACACAACGTATTATTGGAGGAATATAGGGTGTTGTGGTGTCTATGAAATTATTTAAATTGAATTGAAAAGGCCCAAACTTGACCAATGGAGGAATTTTTGGATTTAAAGAACCCCCCCCCCCTCCTCCCCCCACACACAAAAGATGGCAGCCAGTAATCTGAAATACCAAAAATGTACATGCCTGCCAAGTTTGTATGTATCCTAAGCTTTGACACCAAATAAATCTTTACCTCTTACACATTTGGGGAAAAGTAATTCATTGAATCAAATACTTTGTTGTTTTGTCTGTAGTCACAATGAACTAAACACTCAAAAGTGTTTCTAAAACGGTAACCAAGGGTGAGCTTTTCTATTAGGAATTTTATAGTATTGTGTCTTAAAGCAAAGGCGCCTTCATATGAACAACATAAAAGGTGTCAATGTCATGAATTGTTGATAGGTGCAGAAAAATACAGTATGCTGGTGTTGGCAGTCATTAAGGTTGTGGGAAACTGAGAATCAAAATTCACATAAAGTATCAAAAATGTGCTGTTGGCTGCAGTTAATTACTCCTCTACCTTCAACTCGCTCCTATTCCTCGTGATGTCATCAAGCCTATGCATTGTACAAATACCAATTCTGTTAGTGGAAAAAAAGGACTTCCCATTGAAGTCACATCCAAGTGTGGTGTTTACAGTATGTACAGTACAGTTATGTGCAGCTATTGAGCATTCGTGATTTGCACAAAAGTCCTATTGTCATATTTATTTGCAAATTATTTTTCCGATTTGATTTTGTGTACCTTCTTATTCCAAATATGACCCCACTGAAGGATCAGTCCAAAGGAGTCGTCACAAAATCGAGTATATTTGAATCATATTTTCCTATCGTATTTTCAACATGATATCAATGTCATGTTGCAAATGCCAAGATATCACAGTTCGGTGTATTCACCATAAACATTGTGCCATTTTTGCTATGTTGTATTATTGTATTACGAAATTGTGTTCTCGACTCCCGAAACGATGTGGAATATAGTTTAAGTGCTGCCAAATATCTGTTTAGTCAGTTTCTCAAGTACTTTTTATTTTTAACCTGTATGCCACGGTTATGTCACATGGGTAACTAACATGTTGTGACAAACATGGTTGCTTCCTCTCTTCTGTGAAGCTATTGTCTATATCAAAGTGCTACCTATATTTTTATGTAAAGTGATGTACTGTGCCGTTTACACTACAGTGGTTACCGTTTCCCTTCAGATCATTTTTGCTTCCTTAAACTGTGCTGGATTGACATGTACCATACACTGTTGAATAAAATCAAATCAAGTTACTCAAACACGTGCTCAAGTTATTTTTTCTTTTTTATTGTTGCACTTCCTTTTCAACACACGGTCTCCCTTATCTGAAATGGAATCGGTTAATGACCTGACATGTCATGAAACCAAAGTTTTACTCTCCAACTGAGTGGACACTATCAATCCGTCTCCCAGTGTTCCTCTTCCACGTGGCTGCTCTCTGCATAGCCGCTATCCATCAGATCATTTGGAACTTCATCTCTGAGGTCTAGAAACACAGCAAGATCAACTCATGTACCATTGCCTTTCACTTACTAATGAAAAAAAAATGTATGACCATCTTCAGGGTGAAAGGTGAATTGCAATTTAAAGCTGCAGACAGAGGGCAAGGGTACCTTGTTCCAGAATGCAGAAAATTAAAGCAGAACGTGGCCGATTCATTTTAATTTGGGGATCATCCATAATTAGTTGACTCAGATTTCCCAGACTTCCACTGAGCTCCTGTAACTTGGGGCAGTAATTCCACAGCAAGTGCAGGGGAACAGACACATGCCTGAGGCAGCGAGAACATACAGCAATGCTTAATTTGATAGAGACAAAACAAACAGTTCAACAAAAGGGGTGGGGGTAAAAATATAAATACACACACACAGTCTTAGTTTTGCTCTTCAATATGTACTAATAAGGTGCAAAATATTAATTTTGATGGAAAAACAATGTCCATACACAGAGAGAGAATACAATGATGTGCAAATCATGTTCAGCCTATATTTAATTGAATACACTACAAAGACAAGATACTTCAAACTGATAAACGTTATTGTTTTTAGTAAATCATTATTAACTTTGAATTTTATCGCCGCACCACATTCCAAAGAAGGGGGCACAGGTGGTAAAAAAAGAGAGAAAGTTGAGAAATGCTCATCAAACACTTGTTTGGTACATCCCACAGGTCAACGGGCTAATTGGGAACAAGTAGGTGCCATGCTCGGCTATAAAAGCAGCGTCCCTGATTTGGTTAGTCATTCACAGGCAGAGTTGAGCTGAGGTTCGTCTCTTTGTGAGCAACTGCGTAAGGAAACAGTTGAACAGTTTCGGGACGATGTTCCTCAACAAACTACTGCAAGGAATTTAGAGATTTCATCATCCAAAATATCGTCAAAAGGAGAATCTGAAGAAATCATTGCATGCAAGCAGCAAGGCCGAAAAGCAACATTGAATGCCCGTGACCTTCAATCCCTCAGGCCGATATTACACAAAAAAACCCACATCATTGTGTAAAGGATATCATCACATGGGTTTAAGGACACTTCAGAAAGACAATGTCAGTAAATGCAGTTCGGCAACTTAAAGTCTACTATGCAAAGCAAAAGTCATTTATCAGGACCTAGCAGAGTGTTGAGGAAGGCAAAGTTCAAAAGCCAGCATCTGTGATGTTATGGAGCTGTGTTAGTGTCCATGACACAGGTTTTGGAGAAACATATGCTGCCATTCAAGGAACGTCTTTTTCATGGACGCCAAACCACATTCTGCATGTGTTAAAACAGCATGGCTTTGTCGTAAAAGAATGCGAGGACTAGACTGGCCTGCCTGCAGTCCACACCTGTCTGCCATTGAAAATGTGTGTCGCACTATGAAGCATAAAATATGAGAACGGAGACCCTGGACTGTTGAGCAGATGAAACTGTACATCAAGCAAGAACAGGAACGAATTACACGTGCAAAGCTTCAACAATTAGTGTCCTCAGCTCACAAACGTTGATTGAATGTTATTAAAAGAAGATATGATGTAACACAGTGATAAACATGGCCTTGTTGCAGTTTTTTGTAACGCATTACAGACACAAAATTCTGGGTGAGTGATTATTTGCTAAAAACAAGAGTTTATCAGTTTGAACATGTACCATATTGGCCCGAATATAAAACGACCCCCTCTTTTTCAAGACTCAAGTTTAAAAAAAAGACTTTTTGAACACCAAATTAATTTTTATACAGAAAATAATTACAGTACATCTGAGACCAATGATTATAACAGAGAGAAAAAGCATGTTATTTTGCCTCATTCAAATAGAAAGTGCAATCACATTCATAAATGAATGGTTTCTGGTTTTTGAAATGTCAATTACATCATAAGTTCACTTATGATGTAATGTATAGTTGTCACTATATTTTCTGTTTCTTTTCCTTCTTACCGCTATTTTTTATTTTTCTTCTTCGTGCTACCGCTATTTTTATTTTTATTCTTCGTGGCAGTGGTTCACTTTGGGCTGGGAGTCAAGTTCAGTATTCGCTTCAATGATATCTGGCGCCATCTAGTGTCATGAATGGGTATAATGTCTAGACCCCAAATAATATAATACAACCCCCACTTTTTCATTCTTATTTCAATGCAAAAAACACCGTCTTATATTCGGGCCAATACGGTAATACGTTGTCTTTGTAGTCCATTCATCCATTAACTGAACGACTTATCCTCACAAGGGTCGCGGGCGGTGCTGGAGCCTATCCCAGCGGTCTTCGGGCAGTAGGTGGGGCACACCCTGAACTGGGTTACAGGCAACAGCCAATCGCAGGGCACAAATGCACCAACAAACGCTCACCATCACACCTTGAGACAACAGAGCAGGAGCGTCAAACTCATTTTTGTCGCAAGCAACATTGTTCTGACATGGTCAGTTTCCCTTGGATGGCCATCATGACTGTGAAATCCTATAAATGTTTAATCACCTCCTTGTATTATTAAATATACAGTACAGTACACGATTGATGGATTACTAGTTTTGAAATCAAAAGCCAAGGATAGTAGTTTGTTGAACTGTTGTTCAAGTTACTGTGATAGCGTAAGGAGAAAATGCAACACCTCAACATTATTGTTGATTACATTTGACAATTTAAAAGTTCACTACACATTTTAGCGAGGCTCATGAAAGTTGACCTGCTTTATTTACTTTTGTGAGCCACAGACTAAAATGATGTGGCGGGCCAGATCTGGCCCCCGGGTCTTGAGTTTGACACCAGTGAGAGCGCGTTCAATTAACCTGCCATGCATGTTTTTGGAATGTGGGAGGAGACGGGAGTACCTGGAGAAAACTCACACAGGGGAGAATATGCAAGCACACAATTGGAACCCTGCACCTCTGCAACGTGAGGCAACATGTGATATCCAGTTGCCAACCGTGCCGCCCTGTCTTTGTAGTGCATTCCACTAAATATACATGATTTGCAAATAATCGTATTCAGTTTTTATGTTTAACAAAATATCCCAACTTCATTGGAATCAGGTTTGTGTGTATTAGACTGTGCATGATCTCTTTCTGTCTCTCCCTGCCCCTCCCCTCCCCTACAAGTAAGTACAACCCTGCTTTATAATTTGGATACACACCTATGCAATGTGTGACACTGCAGCTCTTGACTATTTGTCCAGCAGATCTCTCCATACACTCCTGCTTCTCGCTTGTCCTCCTCCACTGGACGTTCCTCTTCCTGCTTCCCTTGGGTTTGATTCATTTTCACATTAAATAAAAAAGATACTGAGAAGTTGTTCAAGTCTATGAAAAATTCAATAAAACCTGATAGCAAAATTGCCATTAGCCACCTAGCCTGCATCAAAGAAGAAATACATATTGTCGTTCTGCCTGCCGGCAAGCTTTTAGTCTTGTGAACAATGGTCTGAGGGTCACATTAAAAAAAAAAAACTCCAAAGCAATGCGTGAAGATCATGGTTGGGACTTGAACCCGCCTGTCCTCAACCTGGCACAGTTTCAAACAGTGACACTTACCCGTCAGGCTTTCCAGCCAATCATTTTTCATCTTTTCGGCCCAATACAGCAACTCACTAACCAGGGTCTTCCGCAGGATATTGTGGTCACGTAGGCTGGGATAAGTTACACTATAAAGCTAATCGGGAAACATATTTTCAAAGAGTTGCACAGCTCATTCATATTGTGTTTTACAACTCGAAACAGTCAACAGAAATGTATGACTAAACTGTCCACAGCCATGCTGCTGCCTTGTACTGCAAGTCTACTTACCAGAGTGTACGGGAAATGATCTTCTGCATTGTCAGCTAACATGTGGCCGTCTCTGTTCACGGGCAGCCTGTGAAACACACCAATCTGGGTGCAAAAGCCGATACTCTCCTCGTGGCCTTGGGGAGCTTGTCCCACACCGGTGAACTCGGCATTATAGCCAAACTCCAAACACACATTCCGGGACCTGGAAACAAACTCTGATCTCAGCTTTTATCGCCCATTGAATCTCGCGATAAAATTAGTATTTTTCTTCAAAGAGTACTCTCAGACATCTCAATTAGTAGCAGGGCATGTCACCCACATCAAGTAAACACCTTACCCGAGTATACACATCCCGGTTTCCGATTAGGGAAAAAAAAAAGATGGCTGAAATGAACTCATTTCATAAATGCCACAGTACACAGAATGACGTCAAATATTAACTGTTGAGTCTATTTGAGCTACAGTACTCACTCAGCTGCCAACCCAAAATAGCCTCAGAGCACATTCTCTCAAATTAACTACAGGTTAGCGCATTGCCCAACATTTCTAAGGTTTGGTGTTTTAAATCCTGGCACCGGCATTTTCGTGTGGAGTTTGGAGTTCTCCACGTGCTTGCGTGGGTTTTCTCCGGGCACTTGAGCTTCTACCCACAATACAAAGGCATACATCCTAGGTTTAGTGAAGACTCTAAAGTGTCAGGTCCAGCCAATAGAAATGTATTCTCCCAAATATCTGAATCAGCCGGAAAAAAAAATTCATTAGGACCCTACTAAATTGTCCATTATCCATTATTAATTGTCCATCTTATATGCGCCGTGTGATTGACTGGCAACCAGTGCAGAGTTTATCCCAATTTTCACAGCAGGCATCTGCTGCAGCTCACCCGTGACATGAATTGAGGAGAATGGTATCAAAAATGGATGGATGAAATGAATTTGGAAGAAAACATATTTCCTTCTCTTACATTCTAAACACCCTAAAACGAAAATCACTTGATTAGCAGGACATGGATGTATTTTTATAATGGGAAAAAAAAACCCAACAACAACAACAACAACATACCAGGATTGGAACTCCACTCTGGTCCACTCAAACTTGTGGTCACAGTGCCTGAAACCAGACATTCCTGGAAAAAGCCTGTTGAACTCTGAATTTGGGGTTGTGATGATCACCGTTTGTGGAGCCATGTATCCAAAGACCACCTCAGAAAATTGGTACAAATCGTCAAGAGGGAGATGCTCAATGCTGACGACACCCAGGGAAGGGAGGGGATTAAAAAAAAGTGGAAAAAAGCAGTTACATGATGTAAACAAACAAGACACACAAATTGGTAGATCTCAATGACCAAATTTTATATTAAAAAAATTAAAAAGAAGTTACAGCTCAATACTGGTCACCAAGTCAAATCCTCTGAAGCGAGCATCTTTTTGTGTGACAGATCCCTGGAACAGCTGCACACACAGTTGATGAAGAGGTGGCTGCAGATAATCAGTCAATATAGGAGCCAGTCCATGCCTGTGGGAGGCCATTGTTGGCATCAGAAAAACGGATTCAAATTTGAATGCAAGTGTTTATACTGACAGAATAGAACTTGAGACACTGTATATGCCAATATAAAACGTTCTTCAAAAGTTGAATCATCTTAAATCCAGCTGTGAAGACTAGGTCATTGGTCAGTGGCTAAGCATTGTCCATGAGAGGATACATTTTCCTGGAATGAGAGGAAGCCGGAGAACATGCAAACTCTACACAGGGCAGACTGACTTTGAGATTTGAACCCGGAACCTCTCGCCTGGGAGCCAAATGGGCTAACCAAACACATAGTGTTTATTGTTATAGTATGCAGTGATCAGGCTTGTTTTATTATTTGATCGTATCTATTGAAATACATAGAAAGGACAAACTTGCTAAACCTCCATGGAAATCGGTTGAGAAATACTGTGTTTATGTCGTACGCACACTTACTTCTTTTTGCTCAGCTTGGCGCCATTAATGTCAACGCCGACCAACAATTCAACGTGACGGTGAAACCGCAGTTTTTGTAGGAGGCTGCACTCTGCGCAACCCAAATCCACCACCTACACAAAAGGTAAAATGTCGAAAAGGATTCTGTAATGTCGATAAGCTGCGGGTTGTTATCGTAGAAATTCGACGATAGGGACGAAACCATGCTCCCCCAGAAGTTCACCTTACTAGAGTTGATTGCTAGCAGGTGCTTGATCAGCTGGCCAAAAGGATGAAATCATACCTTTTTGGGGTTATTCTTCCTGACAAAGTCAACGACAAAGTCATGTCTCTGGCTATGAAGCGACGGTTTGAAAATGGGATTCATTTTGTCCCCCGCCGTTTAGTAGTTTACTTCCAGCTGTATTGATCGAGTTAGAAATTGTGATTGGCACTCCTAACGCTAGATGGAGATGTTGAGTTTTAGATCAACTGTTTTTTGTTGTTGTTTGTTTTGGTCTTCAAACAAGCAAAATAATTTCAAAATCGAATATTTGACAGCTATGTGTGATCAGTAAATTTTGATTTTCGTGTCACCTTCTATGAACATGTATCACCTAAGAGGACGCTTGAGTGGGAGAAAATCCACCCAACGATCCATTTTCGTCAGCCAATCGCAAAAGGTGCATCCAACATAGACCAGTGATTGGCAAAAATCAATCTCACAGTCTGCATTAACAAGACTTCTGTCATAATTGTTGTACCCATTAAAAACACTTTTTTCATGTATTCATTCACTTTTATTTTTCATTCCGTGACCCTAATAACAATTGATTTATTGTACATATTACAAATAGTTGTAAATTGTGCATGCTTAAACCAAATACATGGTTTAATCAACAACAGAATGAATTGCTTTATTATTAAAATATGATATTCTACATGTAGATGCTAATCGTGCAGTGGTACACTCACCTGACTTGTGTGCGGGCAGCGAGGCAGTCGTTCCAGTATGCATGTGCATGAATGGTTGTTTGTCTCCACATGTGCCCTCCGACTGACTGACGACTAGTTCAGGGTGTAGTCTACCTTCTGCCTGAAGTCGAAGCGCCCCCTCGCCCGAAAATGGATGTATGGATATTTGACATCAACTCACATTTTGATATTTTTTTTTGCAACTTTCAAAATGGATTGCAAACACCCCGGCCCCTAAAAAAATCATAATATTTGTTAAAACTGTGAGCATAAACAGGGGTTCACATAAAAAAAAAGTAAAAAACGAACAACACTCTGGGGTGGTTACCATTTGAGCATCTGAGTTTCTCATTTGGTGCTCTTTTTTTGCGTGACTCCCGACCTCATCGATGAACTTCAACACTTAAAGCACATGTGGGGCAAAGTAGGGCCAGCACCACATGCGCTCCATCTACAATTTCTGACCAGCCCTCTCAGCTTTTATGAAATCGAAATAAAATGTAAAGCATGTTTTAGCTACGAAGTATTCCCCGAAGAAAAACACCAGAGTTATCAACTTTAATAATACCGATATCAATTAAGTACATGCACGGTAGCCGGGTGGATGGTCTTTTTTGTTCCTCGGAATTAAGCTAACCGAAACTTGTCTTATGAAAAGCATGCTGGACACTGCGGCTCCTAGCTCATTGTTTAACATGAATTACATGTGAAATAACTGTCTTTATTGTAGTGCTTTTTGAAACTACATGTTCATTTTTATTAAGTTTAACATACAATCGTATTCCGAGGCGGTGACCAAATGAGCTTGGAATGTAGACAGAATTTTGCCACAAAAACGTAAGGAATAAAAGTATGTTTTCACATTTTCCCCACATAACAGAAAATCATGAATAGATAGATGAATAGAGTTTTTCTGCTCATAATAGATTACAGATTCTAAAAAAAAAGAAAGCCTGGGATGGTCAGACCATGGCTTGCGAACAAGCTGCATGCTACACCATGATCACACTTCTCTATCTACAACCATTTGTAGGCCTCCTTGGTGGCCTTGCTGATGTTTATGGTTTACTTTCCTGCCCACCTCTGATACCAAGGAAGCAGAGAACTCGGTGCAGGGACTGCGTTGGGAATACCTTTCAGCCACTTCAATTGGCTTGCGTCGGGCTTCCAATTAATTTTCCCTACTGGACTTGACAAACTTTGAGTACACCTGTTCCTACTCGTGGTCCTTCTCAATCCAGTCAAAACTAACACTTTTGACTGAGGCCGAACAAGTCGTGCAGATGTGGCAATGTGCTCCGGAAACGTTAGCTGTCTCCCAAGGTTCACACGCAGCTGCCAGTCGCGAGCCAAGACAAGCAAAGCCACTGGAGTCCTCTGCCGTGTTTCAATACTGCTCTGATAAAGCTCATGAAAAACACAAAAAATTGTACATGTTTTCATGTTTTAACCGAACTCAACATTTAAGCACTATGTACCAGTGTATTGTTCCTTTGCGTTTAATTCTTACTGGTAAAACATCCTTTGGCAGCAATGACCGCAACCAAATATTTCCTGTAGTTGCAGAGATTTTGTACCATTGCTCTTGACAAAACTGCTTCATTTAAGCCATATTTAAGATAGTTCTGGTGCTAATCACTCTCTTGAGGTCATGCCACAGCATCTCAGTCAGTTGAATTTCAGCAGTCTGACTAGGCCATTCCAGATGGCATAATTTATTCTGTTGAAGCAATGCAATTGTTGATTTAATTCTGTCCTTTGGTTCATTATCCTGCAGCATCACTGATTTCCTATAAATTTCAATGAAGTAGGCAGATGGCCTTTAGTTCTCTCAAGAAAATGTCTTAATACACTAGGGAATTGATTTTTCATTTCATTTTCCTCATTGATAGCAATTCATCCAAGCCCTGAGTTAGCAAAGCAGTCCGAAACCATGATGTCCTATACTCATATACTGAGAAAACGGGTGTCCAAAACTCGGTCCTCCAGGGCCTCGGTCCTCCAGGGCCACTGTCCTGCCTGTTTTCCAGCTCTCCCAGGAGCAATACACATAATTCAAATAATCAGGATCGTTCTAATGCTTCTTCGGAGCTGGTTGATGAGCTGATCATCTGAATCAGGTGTGTTGCAGATGAGAGAGTTGGAAACCAGGCAGGACAGTGGCCCTCCAGGCTTGGAGCTCGACATGCCTGCTGTAGAACATTGTGAGCTCCTTCGAAACAACTCCATTTTTGATAAATCTGTCCATAAAATAGTTTGATTTTTGTCTGTGGAGCATCCAGGCTCCCTTTTACAAATTTTAAACCTACAGAAATATTTTTCTGGACATCAATGGCTTCCACTTCGTTGTTTTCCAATGACATCCATTCTTGTTTAATGTTTTACTTATCATAGATTTGTCAGTAGAAATTTTAGCTTGTGCCAGAAATTTCTGTATAAGTATTGAGTTGACCAGGGTTCAGGAGAGTTAGCAACAGGAGACAGGAACAGGCACTTGCAAATCACCACCCTCCTCAACCTATTTAGTGAGATATGAAATGAGCGAGTTTGCTTGCTGATCCATTTTGGATCTGGCACGTGTATTTTGAACAGGAAGTATGCAAATCCAGCAATTGTGACAATGAGATTATTGCCAATAGTGAATTCAAAAATTGAACAATTATAAAGAAAAGACGAGAGAAAATAAGAGATCTTTTATCGGGTATTGTTTATGTTTTACTCTTCATGATGCAAGTGAGGCACAAGTCCCTGCAGGGAAACTTTAACCAACACTGACCAATCTTTCTCCCATTGGTTGGACTGTGGGTGTGCTGAATCCTGACTTCCATTAGCTCTTGGAGTTATTTGCTTTGAGGTTCTTTACTTTTTCCGCCCAGCTCTATGGACATACTGCACCCCCCCCCCCAACCCCCCAATTAAAAAAAAAAATACATAGCCTACAGTATATAATTGTTTTAGTCTTAGCAGTGTATGTCAGTTGTTGATGTGACTTAGATGAAAATCAGATTACAATTGTTGAGGAATTTAGCCTTACTATGAATACTATTGGTACCCGTCTCTCACCTGAACATCTGTTTAAACCCACTCTTAAAACAAAGGATGTATTGTGAAGTGTGTATCTTCTTCTCCCTTGAGTGAAAAACAGACCCTCGTGTGTTCTTTTGCATCCCCCGCCTCAGGAAACTCCCTGGTGGCGGTCGCCTTCCCGTGAGGAGGAACTCTTATCTCAAAATGTATGCACAGTAGGAGAGCTCTGGACTTTTCAGTCATGTACTTCTCATGCCAAGATCGAATTGCAATAACCTTCCTTTGGCTCTAATTTTTACATAATGGGCATTACGGCCCACCTCTCATTAACATATTATCCCCGTATAAACGTGAGTCTGTATTTTTACTTTGCTTCCTGAAGCAATCTGAAACTCTCAGAAGCCTGAATCGATTCATAATGTGTTGTGATTTACTGCAGAAAAGATGCTGTGGTGTTGGGTCTTTATTCCACCTTACAGAAAAAGAATAGAACTTGTGTCCCAGGAGGGCCATGAGGAAAATGGACAGATCCCCTCCATACAATCCATGACCATTTTCTCCAAAAATCCAGGAAATTGAAATATCTCTCTGTCTGTCTTTCTATCTACAGTATTTGTATTTCTGTCGAATATATAGAATAATTAAGACAAACCGAGAGAAACACAAATGTTGATTGCCATAATTTTGACCTATGTAGAGTATTAAGTTTGACAAAAAAAGTGTTTTTCCTTTTTTTAAATAAACAAACAATATACAAAATAATGGGGAATTGTTTTATAGACATAAATGTGCACTGAGTGTGCAAAACCCAAATGACACATTTTGAAGACTCTGGAGGCTTCCTACCTGTAAGATTTCCTATAAAAATGGCTCTGAATGGATAGAATGCCAAATTCAATTTTTTTCAATTTCAAATGTATAAAATCACGAGGGCGGTGTAGAAGAACAGCACAGTTGTTACAGTAAGTGGTTATCATTGACGTGTCAACCATGGGTACCGTGAGGTGGAGAAAAGTCATGATGATTTTAAGAGATGGGCTCACTGAAAGGGGGCCTAGAAAATACTATATACTGTATATTTTCAATATGTGGCGAAAGTGTGGAAGTGGTGGCACACAGAGGGATATTTTTGTTCACAGGGCCCCAAATGAGTGGTGGTGCACCTGGCTGGCCTCACGTCAAGTGTTGTTGATTTGAATGTCAGCTCGGCCTGGAAAATGAAGGGTTGAATGGGAGGTTTCGAATGGCAAGCTTTTTGGCGCATGTGCATCGCCGTCAATTATACAGATAGAGTCAAAATACTTCTGAAGCTTCTCCGATCCGTTGCAACAAGATTCATTTCAATTATGATGTAATGCAATTCACTACAAGAATGATGTACTGTATTACAGTTGATTCACTTGAGCCAATCAATACTGTGAAAAAAATCTTGAAAAATCAAAATTTGCCAAAAACTTCTGGAGATGTAACGTGACTACCCTGACATTCATTTTTACGCTCACAATAATACATTTGGCTGAGCCCTGCGAGAGCCTTGAGGAGACTTGGCTGCAGTGGAGATGAGATAATATCAATTACACGAGAGAAAAGTGTTATTTTCCAATTGGAATGACTTTTAAGGAAGACATCTCAAAATATAAACTGTTAGTGACAATTTTCCAAATGAGGCCATCACATTTCAGGCAGTCAGGGCTTAATGCATATTATATCTCTGCAAGCTACTGTAAGAGCAGGTCAACTGTAGCCACTTGTGCTTATCAAAATTAAGTCCTCGATTGGGCATGAGTGTTGGGTGCTTGGTTGTATTACGATTCCATAATCTAATGTTTTTCAGATACACAATCATCATGAAAGTATCAAAAAGACCAACACCGAAAATTAAACATGGACAAACGATAAGATGCCTAAACAATTGGTGGATATTATGTGTCCAAACGAGGAGGGAAGATGCTGATTGCTGATGATGATGAGGATGATGATGATGATGAGGAGGAGTTACGGTGAGATAGTTACTGACATGACACCAGGCCGTGGCTACAAAATAGATGCAATTACACAACACCATTTTAAATGTCAAATCTGTGCCAGTTGTTTGTGTTAATGCTACAAATATCGTACAAATTAATTTGCAATATATATTTAGAGTACTTACCTTACTGATCCACACTTCTTTTGCCTCTGTAAATCACTGCAAGAAAGTAGATTTATTGATTTGGATTTTTTTTTTAATGCAATCATATCTCATCATTTTTGAAGACAAATAAAATAGCCAAACCAAGATGAATGTATTATATGATTAGTGGAAGACTTTACAATTCCGGATGTAGTTATAAAACACACTAACCTGTACCAACATCACTTCCTGTGCAAGTGACTGCAAGAGAGAAAATAATATAAAATCAGCCAAAAATGTTTAATCTCTTTTAATCACAAAGCTCTAAATTTAAGGTAACGATAACTTTGACAAGAGTTTAGACAGTGTCATGCCCACATACCTGAATAAACCCTTTCAGCACAAAATGAGACTTTGCTGTCCTCTGGTGTCAATGGAGCTACCACTATATGATAAACGTCTCCACATTGGACGTTTGCAATATCGCAGCTGCTCTCTCCCGCAGATGTAGTACAGTTGTAGGAGTTGTCGCTGCCCATGATTTCGGCTATGTAACGGTGGTTGCTACCAGTGGTGCGCCAGTGCAGCCGCAAAGAGTTTCCAGCCATCTTGTACACCCTGACGCCTGATGGACAACATGCACCTGCCAGACAGAGACAATGAGGCAGTGACCAGCATATTGTGACTCTGATATTTAACGGAAAGAAAAAAAAAATCATCTAAGAAATAAATTTGTTATACTGTATATGTGTAGCGGTAAGTAAAAAGAGGAATGAATGATGTCAGAAACATCTTTTTGACGTGAAGATGGTCATTTCAGTCTTGATTGTTAACTGTGTCTTTCTGAAAACAAATTTAAAAAAGAAGGCTTAGCTCACACTCGGTCACGAAGCCAAAATTGTTGGTAAATAGCTACACTGCCTATGTATAAATAAAGGTTGCTAATTAACATACACGCCATGCAATGCTATGAAACTTGGGTTTCTGAAAGTGTCTTTTGAAGTTACCAGATGGTGTTATTGTCAACAGCACAAAATAGGCTGTTCAGGCAGTAATGTACTATATTAGGCACCCTGTACCCTGGATTCCTCCATAATCATGTTTGCTGGGCTAACGGAGAACTCTAAATATGATTTTGGGTGTGAATATAAGTGTGAATGGTTGTCTGACTCTGTGTCAGTCCTGTGACCAACCTATGGCTAATACAACTGTACCTTGGGGGTTTCTTTTTCGCCCAAAGTCAGATGGTACGGTCTACATCATACCTTTGAATCTGCATTTCAGGTGAAAGAACTGTCTAGAAATGGAATAACTCACTGGATGAGAAGCCCTGATATGTGCAGTTGACACTGCGTCCGCTGTGGCTGAAAGCCTCCATGGTGACTGTGTAGTTTGTGCCACAAGTGATGCATCCCATGAGGCAGTGGAAGTCCTGAGTGTGGCAGCTTGCATGACCACGCGGTGATGTCAATGAGGTCAAAAATGTATAAGCACCTTTCGCGTGAGACCATGATACATTGGTCATTGCCTGAGTGACTTGGTGCACAGTGGGACTGGGGGGACAACAGGGTTCTGTGGGAGGAGAAAATGTGTACAGTGACCAACGACAAATCAGCATTGAGCAGCAATGATCCTGTCACAAAGCGTCAATTCTTTACCTGTTTCTAGTGTTTCAGAGTAACTGGATAAACTCTGTCCAGCAGCGCTTGTTGCTAGGACAGTGACCTCATAGATGGATCCGCAGGGCAGACCTGTGATGTCACAACTACTTCCACTCGAAGTGCAGGTACGCGTGCCATCTTCTCCCACTGCGCTCACACTGTAATTGGCAGCACGGTTGTTTGCTGTCCAGCTTACACTGACGCAGGAAGAGTTTTTTGGATCAAGCTGGATATACGTGGGCATGCAGGGGGCTGACCAGGAAAAAGTAAAATGTAAATATTTCGAGTGATAACCAACACGGGTAACCATTGTTATTTGAGATTTCACCCTATGATGCCAAATGTATCCTCGAATGCACAGAACCGGCCCGCGACATCATTTTATGAGGCCCGGAAAAGGCACATCAGGGGTGTCGACAACAGTTGTTTTGAGCAAAATGTCTTCAGTTTTAACACTGAGATTTAGATGGGATTTGTTACCACCCACCCCTTTCAAATAAATTTCAGAATATCTTAACACATAATCTACCGGTGTCTGATTTCAAAACTAGTTGCCCATCCATTTGTTGTGATGACACGGGCGCTAATATATTTAGATGGGTTCACAGGTATAACAGCCCTCCGAGGGAAACCGTAACTCCAATGTGGCCTGTGACAAAAATGAGTTTGACACTCCTCTCATCGTAAGTCAAGAATCATGTTACAATGGTTTAAATTTGTTTTTAATTTACACTACACACTGTTACACTGTTAAGTACAGTTCAATAGTGTTTAGCTCTGGAGTCCAATACATTTGCATTTAATATTTTAAAACTGTTTGTTTTCAACCATTTCAGTACACTTTTTTAACGTCATTTTTGTGCATTGCTTTTCAATCGAATCATTCTTTAAGTAAATATTTTCCTCTGTCATTAAATGCATTGTTCCAGTTCAAACAATGTATGATTTTAGAGTTGGATACAACAAACATTTAAAACAAATTTTAAGAATAAAGCCACTGCCTCCTTTTTATGACCACTTAGGCCGAATCAGTTAATGCATTATATGGTGGTACTTGTAGTACAAAGCACTTTTCGATGTGTTACTTCGTGTAAAACGTTGGAGAACCACAACACTATGCGCATGCAGGAGTCAATACACCATGGCATTATGGGGGGGAAATATGCCAAATGGAAATTATGTACTTCAAAAAACAAAACAAAATTAAGATTAAGATATCCTTTATTTGTCCCACACTGGGGAAATTTACAGTCTACAGCCGCAAGATTGTGGGTAGAAAGAAGAAAGAAGAAAAAAAACTAACACGTTAACGTTCAATTAAGTGCAATATAAATACAAAATGGGTAAGTCGCAGTGCTATTTACAATTGTTTTTCACATCAAATCAAATGACTAATAAACAATGTTCATTGACTTAATTTTCGAATGTATTGAAACAATGTTGGTCAAACGCTAAAAATAAATATGCAAGTCAATACCGAGTGGCATTGTGGGGGGTGTTGAGCATTTAGTCTGATGTAAATTTTAACGTATTTGCAAAAAATAATGTTTGCGTTCAGTTTGCCAGTGATGTGAGAAAAGATGGCCTTGATAATTTGCCAACATGGCAATCGATACAGCAATGCAAGTAATGCACAGTCCACTTTGTGGACTTTAAGAAAGCAGCAGATCTTTGCCCGAACAAGGAAAGAAACAGTGAAATGTTCCTGTTCCAGTTCCAATGACCAATTTCTCAATGCTGCGTCAAAGTAGCACTGATACAGAATAATACCATTTATCTTATACATCATGAGAATTTTTTTTGTGTTTGTTTGTTTGATTATAAAAATGTGTTTGATACATTTGTGTTTTATTTCACTTTTGTGTTGTTTGCAAAAGAGAATAGTTGATCATTGGAACCAACTTTCTCAAAAGATGTATTGTATTCTAAATGTGACACATATTGAACAATGTACTTTTGATTTATTTTCTTCCCCTTTTGTGTTTGTTTTATTTGATTCAGAAGGACCAATAAGTGCTACATTTTAGGGAACATCAAATAATTGAACTAGGAATGTATTGTCATAGATAGCCAAAGTTTATCCCCCTGGGCTGGATTTTTTAAAAAGCTTTATCTCTACTTTATGAAAGATGAGGTAACCTGCAGTCTCATCCAGCCTTCAGTACTTACATTGCTGTGTTCTACACACACAAAATTTTAATTGGTGAATGGATACACAACTATAGTAAAAGTAAATTTTTGGATCCAGATTTTAGAGGAAGAGTTCCTGAAACTAAGAACCATTCAAAATATAACCATTTGTTTTCAGGAAATGGGTAATAGTACATGAACTTTAAGTATTGTACCAATTTTCATTGGTGATTGAGTCATATTCTTCTTCATTCTTTGATTCATATTAGTGCATGTGGGTGTATGGTTTACCTGTGTCTTTGGTGTGAGGTTTGCATCCAAGATTACAGCCACTCATGTCATTGCAGGGTGTTACAACCACACTGTAGGCACTGTCACAGCTCAGGTCGGAGAGGGCGCACACTGGTGCAGTGTCATTGCACAGGATGACTTCTGAAATATCCGCTGCTCGAGTCTCATACAGATCTGCTCCACGAGATGCCGCCCATGTGATCTCCAGAGTTTCTGTGCTCACCAGGGAGACAGATACATCCTCTGGACAACAGGGCACTGACAAAAACATGGTAGACATAAGTTAAGACACAGGTATATTAGGTCCAAATAAAAACATACTTACATGTGGTATGGTTGACATGAGGTCCTTGAGGACTGGAGCCGGCATAGTTGTAGGCAAACACATACATCTGGAACATGTAGCCACATTGGCAGTGGAAGGTGCAGTTGTTGCCGGTAGTGTTGCACGTCTCTTCACTACCGTCACCTGTCTTGATGTAGCCCATGTAGCTATCCGCAAGGGGCTCCATATCCCAGGACAGAGTGCAGTTTCCTTCCACTGACACCACCAAAGCTAAAGATGTTGGTGGGCAAGGGACTGAGAGGGACAGAAAATAACAATCATACATAGTTTAAGAAAACTGGAACAATATTGAACTTTTTGTGTTAATATCTAAAGTATTTGTGGATCTTAGCAAGAAGGGTGAAGAAATGGTCCTGTGGGGATCAAAGTTGTCATACTCACAGGTGATGAACTCAACAGGACTTGAAGGGTAGCCGTGCCCTGCTTCATTGGAGGGGACAATCTGGATAGTGTGCACCTCTCCACAGCCCACTGGTGAGAGGATGCAGGAGCCGGATGTGGCGTTACAACTGAGGCTCTGATCACTCATCACATAGTATTCTATGTTGCCATAAACCTGCTGATTTAATTCCCATGAGACAGACAGTACAGACTGGTCGCCAATCATCACCACAGAGACTTCAACGGAAGTCGGCGTCGGAGGTCCTGTTCATACACAAGGACAAGACACAGGGACGCATCCCATAATAAACCAGTTACACTGTATGTGTAAAACTGTCCCTGGCACTTCAATTGCCAATGAATACATAGGTTACTGAAGGAGAAACTTGTCGTAGTTCATTTTTTCTGTCATGAACTGAAATAATCAATTTACAACAATTCACTGTAAAGATGTTCTCCAATGTATTCAAATCGTATCAGTTTAGAATCTTGTGCAAGCCATATCACTGTTACAAGACTCTTTCAGCCAGCCATTTCTAGCTCTGGTCTTCAAGCTCCACCACCATGCCTGTTTTCCATCTCTCTGTGCTGCACCAGAGCTTTGCATCAGCAAGCTTTGAAGAAGCTTGATAATGAGCCTGAGCATTTGAATCAGGTATGTTGCAGCAGGGAGAAATGGAGAACAGCCAGGACAACAGCCCTTGAGGACAGCGTTTGGACTTCATTGCTTTAAGCAAATATAAAATGTGGAAGTGCTTGCTTACGTGTTGTCTGGTTGATGTACAAGCTTCCCTCTCCCTTTCGCTCTTCAGCATCCCAGCCATACCCCATGATCATGTAGAGTGAGCCAGCTTCCAGTCCAGAGAGTGTCACATTAGTGCTGCTGGTGTTGTGTTTCATGGCTGTGTTGGAGAAAACCTCGTACAGGGCCACAGTGTACTGGACAGCACCATCAATCGGGTCCCAGGATATAAAAATGCTGTCATTACTGGAAGAAGAAGTGGAGGGCTGAAGAGGGGGCAAAACTGTGGAGGATAAGAAATCTTGATGAGATTTTTGGTTTGAACATTCCAGTCGAGGGTCGTGGGTGTGCTGAAGCCTATCCCAGCTGTGTTTCAGCAGTAGGGGAGGCACACGCTAAACTGGTTGGAAGCCAAACGCAGTGACTATAACATGAATATTTTCAATTCAAAATGTATCTTCTGGGCAGGATATATACTGCATTGTTCATTAGAAGGGTGGTCAATTCAAAAATCTTCTTAACAACATTCTCATTAACATTGTGTATGTGGAACATAAGTTAAGCAGCAAAATCCAGCTGTTTTGAGATCTCGCAGGAGGCAGCCACTTTACCTATTGAACATTCAACTGAACATTACATGATAGTTACTCCATTTATCCATTTTCTAATCCGTTTGTCCTCACGAGGATCGGGGGCATGCTGGAGCCTATCCGAGCCATTTTCGGGCAGTAAGCGGGGGACACCCTGAACCGGTTGCCAGCCAATTGCAGGGCACACATAACAAAAAAAACTATTCACACTCACAGTAACAACTATCGACAATTTAGAGTGTTCCATCAAGCTAACATGCATGTTTTTGGAATGTGGGAGGAAAACGGAGTACCCAAAGATTACCCACGCACAGTGGCGGGCCGTGCATTTCAACCTTAGGCCTTCAGTGACGTCACATACATTAACACAATACAGTATCGGCTCGTCAAGCAGCCCTTAATTTCAGGAGCTTTTAAAACCATCGAGTATGCATTCACAATTAAGAGCAGGAAACTAAATTTATATTGTCAAAAATAAAAAGATGATTTAAAAATACTAAATAAAATGCCACCCAAATTACGCTGTGTGATCTTAAACAAGTCTGTCCAATAAATTGCGCAATGTTGCGGTTTCATATAAGACACCAACCAAACAATAACAAAACAAACTATTCTTTGAAAATAAAGTAAACAGATCATTTGTATTTTGAGATTCGGCTACACAACAGCAAATAACTGACGGTGTTGGACAGCTGAGATTGAACGAACTTATTGCACAAAGGTTATTGCAGGTGAACAGATTTATTTGAAACATTTTTGTATCTTTGTCATTTTATTTCGTTACCATTAATTTAATGCTAACAAAATAAAATGACAAGAAGAAATGTGAAATAAAATTCATTTACTCACCAATGTAGTGCCTGTTCACTGAGCTGCACATCTACGCGAGTGTCTCCAAACGTTTTTAAACGCACCGTAGTTTGTAAGTGCCCAGCCGTGCTCTGTTTCCTTGCTGCCTTGGTAAAACAACTTAAATGGGTAAATCCAGTGTGGCTCCAAACACCAAATTGGTCCGTTGCAAGCAATCGGCATTCCCAGCAGTACAATTTGGAGCGTTTCTCAGAGGCTGTGCGCCACGGGTACCGTTCATAATTGTTCGTCTGAAAATGACAGACAAGCCCTTTTCCTTGCTGGGACAGACTAGCTAGCGCAGGAGTTCGGCGACCTTTTCTCACAATATCCAGCTTTTTGTGGAAGGTTCGTTTTGAAAATTGTGTGGAAAGTAGTTCTGCAACCAGATCAACGTCTTCTTCTTCGGCCATTTTAGATTAAAGTGCAGTGATAGCTCCCTCTAGCAGGCGCTAATCCAATCACCAAACGCGCACGTCCGGTCTCGACGTAAGGCATTCTAGCTGGCCCTGGTGCGCACACTCGTGATCTGATTGGCTATTGCAACCTGACTGTGCCCGTTCATTTAGAGCGCACAGGGGCCTGCTCTGTTTCATCTGAAGGCTCCGAGCAAGTTTAATTTACCTGGCAACACAAGCTAGCTGAAATATGATTGGTTAAAATCTCTACCATAATAAAAAAGTTATTTATCGAGTGGCTTTCACTGTTATTTAAAATAACATTGAAAGCCACTCGACTAAGTGGAAATAATATGACGTAAAGAATACAGAGAATAATTTTGTTTACATATTTATGAAAATAAAATGACATGAATTAAATTTATGTTATTGTATGAATGTTTAGGCTATCAGAGAAGGCCTTGGTGGCCATGAGGATCTGCCACTGCCCACGCAGGTATGTGTCTCCATAGAGAAAGGCCTGATTCAAACACTCCTCTGCGCTGTGACGTGGATGTGCTAACCAGTCGCTCACCGTGGTGCCCACTAAAAAGAAAATATTATTATGCTTTTTGGGGTTGATTTCTTCTTTAAATGTGTCATTAAATGTCTCCAGTCTCATCGGTATAATTGCTGTGGAGTTAATGGGCTCTTATTTTTGTATACAGGTCCTGTTCACTCGCCATAAAAATGGCTGCAATTTCATTTTCCTGCCCGGTAAAGTCTAGTTTACCATGTTTGGGACAGCATTGTGCCTCATTGAGCATACTGGCGGATGGAGCTCTCACACCCTCGACCTGCCAATTTTGTCACAGAAAGCAAATATGGACACGTCTTCATTTTCGTGCTGGGGCATGAATCGTTTATCTGGTTGTGAATTTGGTAGACCATGCTGCACGTTGCGAGACACAAGGGGAGAGAGGGGGCTTTCTATTACAGTCCTTTGGCACACCTGCCAATTTGGTGAGAAAACAAGACTCAATTTTAGACTAAAACCATGTCTAACTTGTGGCGAAGGTGATGAAATGCAATGTTGGTACATTTGATTGAGGTGCAGGTAGATTCGCTGTTGTTTCATATGACAATAACGACAATCTCTCTGAATCATTGTATCAATTAATTGGATGAATTCCTGTCATTATCATTTATATTGGGGGCAGTTCAAGTGGATGCATAGTGATGAGGACAAGGGCTCTGAGAATACTCAAACTGTGTGAAAATGGCAGACAAATCACAGGTATTAAAATGTTCAACTTGATGTACAGTAGGAATGGCCATTGCCCCCCTAGCCAACATGTAGCTCTGTCCTTAGCTGTATAAGGTTGTCAACAGTTCATATTGACAAATCCTTTTCAAAAACTTTTGGGTGCGTAAGGCCATTTTTCAATTCCATATATTTATTATTTTATTTTTCTGTGCTTCTGGCAAATTTGAAGTACAGTATATTGGTTGAGAGATGCGATTGGCTGGCAACCAGTTCAGGGTGTACCCCGCCTACTACCCAAAGACAGCTGGGAATGGCTCCAGCACACCCTGCGACGCTCGTGAGGATAAGCTGATCAGAAAATGGATGGATAGATATTGGTTGAGAGACAGACACGTTTTTGGGCTAACAGTGTGCCAGGTGCCCGTTATGTCACTCTGACCCGCCATAATGTCTCATATTTTCCATCACTTCTGAAGAAATGATGGAAAATCACATCACATCAATTTTTTAACTACAGATACCTCCTGACTGTGGTGTATTTGTTCCATATTATGATTTATAAGAACCATGGAGTGTTTGTTCATTCTCAACTCTCATTTAAAGTATTACACTTCCTTTAAGTGTTTTGGTTTTCACCCTTGGACTCCTCATTTACAGTTTTCGGTTTCAGCCAAGAGCTTTAATTTCAGTGCATCCCTAGTGAAAACACGAGTTGGTGTTTCAGCTCATGGATTAGATGTGGCCCCTTGGGTAAGGGTGGAGGTGAATGGCAATGGATATGTGCTGAATATGAGATCAACTCTTTGTGTTTCACATCGAGGTCTCAGGTAAACTCACCACCAATAAAGGACAATCCCGGAAGGCTGCTGTCATATTTCTCGTATGATGAAAACCTAGAGTTGCTCAAACATTGTTGATGTATCAGGTGAGTGTGATTGTGTGCTACAATAGAGCAGATCCAATGACCTCTACTGAGAATGGGGTGTGAAGTGACTTTCTTAAAAACATATAATAAACATATTGTATGTGTTATTTGCCTTGATAAAGGTGACTAGACATGAAAGTAGAAAACTGTACCTGTCTTTCCAGTTACAGAAGGAGAGGGCTGGTTGCGACCTCCGCTATTCACCGCCATGATGCTCAACGTATACGCAGTGTACGGTGTGAGAGAACTGATCTCAGCTGGGGAGGAATAAATTGTATCCTCTCTATAAAATCCATCATAACTCTGGATCCGTACAATGTAATGAGTTGCTCCTGTGACCATGTTGAATTCGACTATCAATGTTTGGCTGTCCTTTGGCTTGACTTTCTGGATGGGATCCATCACTTCAGGAGCTGAAATAGTAGAAATCGTTTTGATCAGGTACATTTAGGGAGGGGAAACAAATGCAAATATGTCATAATACACTTGTCATCATCTTAGAAATGTACCAACCTCATCAGATTTTAAAATTACAGTAAAAAAGTATGAGATCAAATCATACATTCTCAATTTTGGGAAATTTTACATGTCATATTACTGATCTGTTTTACCACATAAATGTCACTGTACCGTCCAAAACGTACTCTATGTGTTAACCTCACCTGTTAATGACTGAACAGTTATAACGTCCAGTGGGACTTGGTTAATATCCAAAGGTTGAACCGTGAAGACATATAAATTGTTGGGGGACAGAGAGTTGACAGTGCCCATCACTGTGTTTTCACCAAATTGGGTGAAAGCAATGACATCTTGCGAGCCTTCTCGGGACACTGTGATCAGGTAGGAGGTGGCCCCAGGATACCCGTTCCATTGGAGAGTTGCGCTCCTGGATGTTTGCGTGAACACCGATGCTATGAACACTGAATGAGGAGGTGAAACAAGTTTGTCACACACAACAAGATATTTTTCAATTATAAAACACTTTTATTTTGGTGATTGTATTGTGAGATATGAGTGGTGATGTCCTGTCATGGATTACATCAATGTCAATAGAAAAATAAAAACGAAAAAAATACAATACCTGTTTGAGCTGAAGCCTGTAAATTCCAGTGAAAAGAAATTATTCATAAACTCACTTTCAACAGTTCATGTTTACATCTGTAAGTACACAACTTTGTATTTTTTGTTTTTTGTCCTTTTCATCAAACATATTTAGTAAATGAACAGAACATTTCTTACCTGTGTGTATATACACACCAAGACAAAAGCAACCAAACCCTTCAATGTACCCATTCTTCACAACTCACTTTTCTGTTGTAAATTTCTCAGCTCTGTTTCAATTTAAAACTCGGTCTCCCTCTGAACTGTTTCACCCTTCTTAAAAACTAATCTGGTATACGTGTTGGTTGTAATACATATACCATGTCACACCTTTTCAGCCTGCATATCCAATCATTGCAAAGCAAACAAATGACAACGAAATTGGACCTTACCTGGCTTGAGGCTATGAAATAATAATACGATACATCCTGATTTATATAGCGCTTTCACAACAGCTGCAGCTGTAACAAAGCGCTTTACAAAACAGTTAACATAAAGTTAATAATAAACAACATATCACAATAATAATGATTAATTACAAGCCACTATCAATAATAATAATAATAAATTACCAAGCTAATTTACAAATAGAATAACAATAATAATAACTGTAATAATAGTAATAATAATAAAAACTATGGCTTTCCTGTGTGGAGGTTGCATAGTCTGCCCATGCCTGTGTGGGGTTTCTCCGGATACTGCGGTTTTCTTTCACATCTCAAAAACATCTATGGCCGGTTATTGGAACACAAAATTGTCCCATGGTGTGATTGTAAGCAAATGGTTGTTTGTCTATGTGTGACCTGCGATTGGCTGGCAACCAGTTCACGGTGTACCATGCCTACTGCTCAAAGACAGCCAAGATTGGCTCCAGCACATCCACAACTCTCGTGAGGATAAGCGATTCAGATAATGGATGGGTCGATAATAATAATTATAATAATAATATATCTCATGCAACTGGTTCAGGGTTTCCTGCCTGAAGATGGCTGGGATAGGCTCCAGCATGCCCCGCGACCCTTGTAAGGATAAAGTGGGTAAGAAAATGGATGGATATCGAATGTTCAGAGTTGTCACGGTCACTTTATTCCGCCTGAGCATGTTGAAAAACAGGTTGTGGCAAAATTATGTTGAGTTTTCTTTTGTAGCCAGTAGGATGATATGATTAGAAATTAGCTCATCAGAGTATCATCTGAGGTTAAATGTTTTGGGAAAAAGTTAGATGGTTTGGACAAATCCAGAGGAAAAAGTGAGTGTATCGGTATAAGCGTGATGAGGATGGAGCTCTCTGGAAAGAGAGTAAGAAGACCCAAGACATTGTTGATAGTGTTGAACCTACTACTGCGGAAGTCTCTCGCGGTTCATGTATAGGCATCATTGCTGGTGACTACATGATGTTCTAGGCACAAGACTGGAGACATTTCGTATTTTTCTGTGGTCGCTACCACTGAGTCGCTGAACACCCAACGTGCCTCAATGCATCGTCACTGCCAGAAGCGAACTGCAGGGAAGCTCCACCCCCTTTATTTATATACACCCCATAAACACGGTATCCCTCCACACAAAATAGCACCAAACATTAAGCGATAATACCAGTGGCATACATTGTCACTCAACAGATAGATGTGGTAAGGGAAGGCAGTGTTAGAGAAGACTGATGCAGAAGAAGGCCAAACAGTGATAATAATGATGATAATAATAATAATACATTTTATTTGAAAGCGCTTTTCATAATACTCAGACACTTTACGACAAGAATTTATAACACGGAATAAAAATGTGCACTTTATAACAAAATATATACGTTATAAAACAATTTTGAAAAAGAAAAACAAAGCAAGAATTCTTAAAAGAAATTAAAAGAAGTACAGTAAAAGCATTGCGGAACAGGCGAGTTTTAAGAAATGGTTTGAAGGATTGGAGGTCAGTACAGTTGCGGATGTGTTGAAGTCGAGAGTTCCAGAGGATGGGGCGGCGACGAAGAAGGCTCGGTCTCCCCAGGATTGGGTGGCATGCTTTGGCAACCCCTGACGGGGAAAGCCGCAAGAAAGTGTAGAAGAAGCATTTTAAAAACAACAGACGCCGACCAAAATGCTATTCAGATATAAGTATTCAAATGGGCATGAGTGAAGAAAACTGAACTATGTATCTCTATACGTCAAACGAGCGCCAACAGATTTCGCTCTCACTGACTACCTCCAACCGGAAGTTCTACCGGAAGTCGTAATGTTTGGCTGCATGCGCCGTACAGAGCAGCCAGGAAGAGGCACTGGAGGGAGAAAAAAAAGAAAAGTCAAGATGGCAACTGGTCCGGAGAACGGACTAAAAAGAATAGTTTGGAAAAGTAAGTTCAATATAGTCAATCGTTCATTGTCCTTTTTAAACAGACTTTAAAGCAGTGAATTTGTGTGGTAGACATTTCAGCAAAGTACCAGTTGCTTCCTTTGTGACTTTGCATCGGCAAATGACAGTATAGTTGTCACCTTCCACAGCGATGTGAAAACGCAATTGGGCGTATAAACAATGAAACAACGAGACGTTATTCTGACTCTTGGTCATTTAGGTGCTCTAAATTTACTGATAACAGCAATCCGTTTTTGACCAGAGTGACTGTCAGCCCGAAACTGGGTCAACGTTCTTTGAGTTTGATGCCACACCTCATGTCTTCTTGAAGACCGGTAAAAGAGAGTTCTGAAAATGATCGAATACAAATATCAGTCTCCAAGACCTATTAAATGTTCTACACCATCTAGAGACAATAATATCATGTAAGCGCTTTTTCAACCTTCATGTTAGTTAACTATGGAGACACTCACGAGAATTGTATTTCAAGTTACCCAAATATTACATGCTTTGCTGAGACGTCCAATGCGGGCGTAGGATTCCAACCGTATTGTCGTATTCTTGGATGTAGAACTGCACTATATTAATACCACATTTTCATACTCTAAAGAAAAAGACATACGCCCCCACCTCCTACAGACATTGTCCGACATGAAGTCAAACTAAACTAAATGTTTTTAATCAAAGGAATGAAAATTGTCTGAAAAATACTAATGTTAACGCTAACATTCAGCAACTTCGAATAATTTTAGTAGTCTTAATTGACTGAGAACAGGAAAAAGTTGTCTTCGTGTCAGACAATGAACAATAAATTTGTCTTTCGTGTATGTAAACTTCAGGTTTCAACTCTCTCTCTTTCTATATACATGTGTGTATATATATATATATATATATATATATATATATATATATATATATATATATATATATATATATATGTATATTAGAGCTGTCAATAGATTAAATTATTTAATTAAAATGCAACTGTCATAATTAACTCAAATGAACAAAAAAATAATAATCGTGATTACTCACACATTTTTTTATCGTTTCTGAATTTCCTTTTACAATTTTTGTCCTATTTCCTCTCATCAACATGGAATCATGAATCAGTTTTCTATGTGCCAAATGCAAATATTTACTGAAAAAACAATTTCGATTTTCAATTTTACATGAACATTTTTCACTTGGAGCAGTTATTCACACATAATCTCTCACACAATATTACTGTCCAGCAACAACAGTAAAAAAAACATTTTGTCTAACAGTTTTTTTTTATGAAATCAAAACAGAGCAATATAATATTATAAAGTACACATCTAAGGTAAACACTCTTAATTGTCCCTCAGTGTGAGTGTTAGTGCGGATTGTTGTTCATCTCTGTGTGCCCTGCGATTGGCAACCGGTTCGGGGTGTCCCCCGCCTACTGCTCGAAGACAGCTGGGATAAGCTCCAGCACGCCCCGCGACCCTCGTGAGGATAAAGCGGATTGGAAAATGAATCAATGAATATACAGATTATAAATAAGATATCCTTTATTCGTCCCACACTGGGGAAATTTACAGCCTCCAGCAGCAAGAATGTATGTAAACAGGGATATGAGCTGCTGGAGAGGCAGCCACTCAGGGGGCGCCATATGTATATAAAAAATATTCACACATACACGCCCCACCTTACTACTTTGAGGTCTTCCTCCCTTACGCTTCTGCCCGGTGCCTCAGGTCTGTAGACCTGGAACCTTTTCCGTTGCTGGTCCCTATGTTCGAAATAACCTTCCACTGAACGTTCGACAAGCCCTCTCACTGCCCATCTTTAAAACTCGTCTTAAAACATATTTTTATTCTTTCACTTTTGACTCGGCACTTGATTTTTACTTTAACTGTTTTTGTGCTTTCTACTGTCTGTGTTATTAATTTATTGAATTATTGTTTGTTGTATGAATTATTTTTGCTCCACATATAGCACTTTGGATACAGTGGTGGTTATTTTAAAGTGCTCTATAAATCCAGTTGAGTTTAGCTCCCAAATAATGCATTGTTGTCCTGAAAACAACCCTTGCTTAACTTGATATCTGACATATTTTTCTTTTCGTAGGAATTAAAGAAACAATTATTGAAGACTGCAGAAAATCAGAAGTATGGAAGGTAAGCAACCTTTCTCTTTGGGTTGGTTTTCTTTTACTAAGACAACCATCAAGTTATTTATTTTTTTGTAGCTTTTTTTCCTTCGTAGAGGCCCATTCAATAATTGACCAAAATCCCCGATTGAATTTCTCGTCTTTTTAAAAAAAAATTAAATGGTCCCTGCAGTGTAAAGTACCACGAATCATATTGCAATTTCATTAACCTCCTATTAATCTTCTCTGCAGATATTGATTCTGGACCACTTTACCACCAGGCTCCTGTCATCATGCTGCAAAATGTCTGATCTGATGTCAGAGAAAATAACAAGTAGGTTATTTAAAAAGTTAATAACAAGTAGGTTATTTAAAAAGTTGCAGGAATGATCATTTGAAATCTAACAATCAATACGTGATTCAAATGGAGACTTATAGCTTTAGTTATGGTGGCTTTGTAAAAATATACCATTTAATATTACAGTTACAGGCAGTCACACACCCACAATCAATAATACTTGAATTTTTAGGGCCTCAAAAGTATGTGGGCTAATCTTAAATTAAGAGCAGAGCTGTTACATGTTACGGATCGTCCATATTGTGTTACGGAAATTAATTCACTCTAACTTATTACGCCGTTAATACTGATTAAATTATGGGTCAAATTGCTCAAACAAGTTGAAAATGAGCATGAAATAATTGTGATAATTGTTTGACAAGATGCCAGTTGAAGATGCGTCTTTGTTCCCAGTCCTCACTTTGTCTACTCGCCAATAGCGAATGGAAACAGCGTGTGAATATTTCCCACGCTGGCGAAGGGCCAATTGGGCTGATCAAAATTGTCTGTGTCACAGGCCGTGCCTGTGTGCGTTCATTCTAGCATGGGTGAATGGTGTTTTCGTTCAGTTCATTTCTGCACACAGAGGTATTACTGCTACTGAAAATATTCATTTTCCCTCCACTCCAAAATTTAAAATGTTTCAATTGATTATTGAATGTGGGAGTCGGAAGGAGCTTCCGTCCACAGCTCCTGCTTGCTGAGCAGACAGGCTTTCCCTTTTTAATTGTACTCTTACCTTTGTGGGTGGCGTAGTGCACAACGGGTTAGCAGATCCGCCTCACAGTGCAGAAGCGCAGGGTACGATTCTGGCAACCGACCTTCCCTCCCACATCCTTAGATAGGCTCCAGCACACCCGCGCCCCTGGTGAGGATAATTGATGAATGGATTTTACCTTTGTTGCTGAATACCCGGGGACACAGTGGTCTTCGGACTCCATTAGTCCGAAGGAGTCATGTTGCATCATGACAACGCAAGGCCTCACACAGCAGCCCAAACGGTGCATATTATCAACGAGCTGGGCTGGGAACTTCTCCCCTCGCCCGCTACAGCACAGTCCTTGCCCCTTCAGACTATCACCTGTTTGGTCCCTTAAAAGCGTTCACGAGAGGCACAAAGTTTGGAAGTGACAATGAAGTCAAACGTGTTGTGAGCGACTGGCTAAGACATCAGTCCGAAGATTTTTACACTGGGGGAATAGGGAAGCTTGAAAAGTGTGTGACAGTGCAGGGAGACTACGTTAAAAAAAGTCAGCTTTGACCTGTCTTAGATGTCCTTATACCGGAAATGTACCTTATTTATTGAACTACCCTCGTATAATGACAAACAACCATTCACATCTGTATGCACAACCTTCACACAAGTCAGGTGAGTGTACCACTCCACCATCAGCAACACAGCAATAGACTAAGTGTAAATTGCATTTTGCAACAACTCTTCAAATACGTCTGTACTTGACTAATATTCGAGAAATTAACAACATTGGTGCACTCAATACATTTTAATTTTACTTACTGTGTGGGTGTCATCAGCAGATAAAAACATCTTTTTGTTTTCTTTAGTTGTGGAGGACCTGTACAAAATCAGAGAACCTGTTCTGGAAATGAAGGCTATCTACTTTATGACACCAACAGCTCAGGTATACCATTCCTGCTCTTCCATCTCCAACACTGTATTATAATTCAACTGTAAAGTATGTTTACTTTAATTCCGATATCTTCTATCCTTTTACAGTCTGTGGATGCCTTTATTGCCGACTTCAAGCCTAAACCCAAGTACAAATCAGCATATGTTTATTTCACTGACTGTAAGTAACTCACTCGTGGCTACTGATAGATGTTGATCAGACTGTTGTTTTGGCTTATTTTGAGAGTTTTCAGGCAAATAAAAGAGCTTTATCCCTCAGATTGCCCTGATGACCTTTTCCACAATATGAAACTGTACTGTGCAAAATACATTCGGATTTGCAAAGAAATAAATATGTCCTTCATGCCTCATGAATCACAGGTATGTTTTCTTTTAAGAGCTTTTTTCCCCCTTTGGTGTCCATTGCAATCATTTGATTTAGCCTATGTTTCTTTCCTTCCAACCAAAGACGATAATTGTTCAAAATTAATATTATTTTTGGGGAAAAAAACCATATCATTATGTTGCCAGGATTCGTCAAGCTCAAATTCTGAAATAGAATTTCAAACTTGAGCCACATTTCCCAAAACTAGGATTTCCTAACCAGGTGTACCGTACACAATCCCCTAGAGATACGCAAGTACAATGCAGGGGGTATGTGGAAACATTTAATAGTTTATTTTGAAGATGATCAGTAAATATTTCATTTCATAAGCTCTTCAATAAAATGGTGTGTGCGTGCTATAACTTCCCAGGGGTGAAAAGTGCTTAGTTCCTGATAATCAAAGATGAAATGCCTGTTTAAATTATCTAAATTTTTGTGCTAATTAAAACAATTATAGATAGCAAAGGCATGTTTATCATTTATTTTGATTTCATCAATTTGTTTATTTTTGGATGGACCACTAAGTGTGATGGTTCATTTTATAATGTTAAATTGATTACCGTAAAATGTTAATTGTTATGAGTGGTGTTTGCATTTTTAGGTCTTATCACCTATAATCCAGTGAAAACCCCCCAAAAATATTATAATTAGTATTTATAAAAAAATAAAATAAAGAAATTCATCAAAACATATGAATGCTTTTCAGGTGTTCACCTGTGATAATCCGAGAGCCTTTCAGAGCATCTACAGTCCCAACAGTCAGGACAGAAAAAAGACACTGGAAACACTCGCAGACCAGCTTGTCACGCTCTGCGCCACGTTGGATGAGTACCCAGGAGTCCGATACAAAAAGTACTGTATATCACGGACAATGTTTTGACTAGGATTATACGCCCTAGCCTCAAGCAGACACTCGCTTTTGATGTGAAAAGTTTGTTCGTGAGCAACAGGAGTCGACACCAAACCTTTAAATGGAGGAGGAGCATTAAATGCACACTCTTTTTTAGTTAATGTTCAAGCTATTTATCATGTGCAACATTACCAATATACCTCTGTGTGTTATTAGTGTATTAATCTTAACAGTGATAGCTCATGGTAACATTTTCCCTACTAGAGACGCCAACATGGAGTACGCAAAGACTCTTGCAGAGTTGTTGGACAACAAACTGTCCCGATACTATGAAATGGATGACAGCAATAAGAAAAAGGTCAGACATCTGCTTCACTGAGAATGTTGATAGAGAAAACAAAGCCTTAGTTTTGGAAATATAGTGCATTCTTATTCTGAAAATGAAACACACTGTCACAATTGCTTATTGTCACCTTAGTTAAATTATATCCAGTCTTGATCAGAATGTTAAAACAGAAAGTAATTCTTTCACATGTCACTTGTCACAGTAACTGCTGCTGTTTCACATTCCCACCAGGAAAAGACTCAGGCCCAGCTGCTGATTGTGGAAAGGGGCTTTGACCCTGTGAGCCCTATCCTGCATGAGCTTACTTACCAGGCCATGGCCTATGACCTCATTGATATCCAGAATGCCACGTACAAGTAATGTACCCATGCGGTTTTGTTAACCACAGCAATATTTTCAAAGGCTTAAAAAAATAATAGATGCGTACGGGCACACACAAATGAAATGCCTTGTGATCCTGATAACACAAAGTGGGTCTTGGTGTTGACAGGTACAAGTCTAAAGATGGCTCAGAAAAGCAGGCTCTGCTGAATGAGGATGACATGCTTTGGGTGAAGCTGAGGCACAAGCACATTGCTGAGGTGTCTGAGTAAGTCTGACAAATAAGTGAAAAAGGGAATGGTGGTTTGATGGAATCTATCTCCTCACTCTTTACTTGAGTAACCATTACTTAAATATGTTCCTAAAACAGACAAATCCCAAAGATGGTGAAGGAAATATCTGCTAGCAAGAAACAACCAGATGGGAAGGTACAGTTGGACTCTACTTGTTTTTACTTACATAATTCTGAAGCCACACCCACAAAATCTGAGGACATCTAATATTTTTACTCGGCAGTTTGCTGTATATATTATTTTATTTATGTTGTCTTTAATTTTTCCTCATTCTACTCTGCTGTCTGTAGCCAGGTCGCCATTGCATTGTGTAATTACGAGAGAAACATCGTAAAGAAACCTACTGGTATAATCTAGTGCAAATCCTTACCATGTTGGGGAATAACAACGTTTTAGTATAAGGCGTTACTAACAGTGGCGATGTTTGACTCCCAAAATAATCAAATTGCTAAAAATTGTCGTTTCGACGATGTTGGCGTTACTGATGATGTAACGCAGGATGAAGCGCTTTGACTGACCATTTCAAACCACGCACAGGAATTCAGGGTGTACCGAATATTATGGCAAATGTGGCCACCACACTGGCTATGCCCATACACAATACTGGGATGGAGCAAATATTTTCGCCAATATAGCCGCCCCATTTTGGACGGCTATATTTGGACACTCATGAATCAGTGGTGTGCCGAAAAATAAAAGATATCTGTCTCTATGCATGTCATTAATATTATATAGTTTTGTGTTAGTGCACACTGCACACTAAGCATGTTATCGGTTTCACAAATAAAGTATTAAAAAAAAAAATAACAAAATGTACTAAAAAAAAACAGGTCACCTTACCCTACGGTGGCATATCACTGGAAGTTGTTAGCAGTCAGCAGTCTGTACTCGCAGCTTTCGATCAGAGCTGTTGCGATATATCTTTTATTAATAATGTAATGCTTATTAATATTATTCTTATTCAAATTTGTTTCATGTAAAATTCACCATTGGCGCCGGCAAAGAATGAGAATCTGGAGTGCCAGGAGAAGCATTTTAAAACAGTAGATGTATGTGCAATAGTTTCAGCACTTAGCACACTGCAAAAGTATGTTGCTACATATCTTTTATTAATATTGTCATTGTTATTAATATTATTCTCATTTAAATTAGTTTCATGTACAATTCACCATTAGCACTGGCAAAGAATGAGAATCTGGAGTGCCAGGTGAAGCATTTTAAAACACTAGATGTATGTGCAATAGTTTCAGCACTTAACACACTGCAAAAGTGTCTCCCATGCCTCCGTGTCAGGTCTCTGCTCTGGTCGGAAGTGATTTCCTTTCCACAAACTCACAAACTCTTGTATCTACTTTATTTTTCTGTTTCGTTAATGGTACACCACTGACGAAGAGTCAGTTTTCAACTTAAAGCACGCTGCATTCCAAATAATAGTAGACTTTGAAAACACTCGAGGTAAATTCCATCTGACTGTGAAAGTGAATATCTAATGGTTGCCAGAGAGTACCGTATTTTCTGCACTATAGGGCGCACCAAAGTCTTCAATTTTCTTAAAAGCTCACAGAGCCCCTTAAAATCTGGTGATTCTTTTGTATGGTCATTATGGTAACACCTCAACTCCAAGATGGCTCCTTCCTGGAGACATGCTTCCAATGTTATAACTTGCTGTTGGTTCAGTGAACTGTGTCGCTGCTTTGTTAAATAAGTTTTTGTTGCAGCTTTGAAAAAAGGAGAGCTGTTGTGTTCATTTTTTAAAACAGTCTCAACAAATACAGGTACGTCTTTGTCTGTCTACATGCCTTCTTCCGTTCGACTCGAGAGGCATTCAAGAACGCCTCAGAAAAACTTACATTAATTATTACCGCCATGAAACCACGAAGAAAATCAAGCGAGGAAATCACAATAAATTCTGTAGGGAGGGGGGTGGATATAGAATGTATTTTGTGATTTCCTCGCTTGATTTTCTGTTTTGATGCATTATTTTCGATTTTCAGTACAGTACTAGTTCATTTACGGTACATTTTTCAGAGGCGGTCATGAACACCTTTCAAGTTGAACGGACTCCTCTCGAGTTGAATGGAAGGAGCGTACTGCCATCTAGTGGAGACATTGTAGATTACGCCTTGTAATGTGAAACGTCCAATGTATGCATTCATTGAAGGTGCGCCTCATAATCCAGTGTGTCTGTTAGTGCAGAAAATACGGTACTGTACATTCATTATAGTTATGTGTTGTAAATTTTACACCTCAGAAAATGTACTCTGTTTATTTATTTATGTATTTATTCATTTTCAGATTACCATCAGCAATTTGGCCCAAATGATGAAAAAGATGCCATCATTCCGTAAACAGCTCACACAGGTATGTTGCATTGTTTCAGAGACTGGCTTTTGCACATATCAGAGACTTTCTTGACAGACATACCCCACTTACTGTTTGCCACTACACGAGGTCTGTTCAACTGACGGTCCATGTACCGCCCACATCTGACCTGCGGAAAATCTTCATTTGCTCGCCGAACATCACCCAAATCTCGTAAATCATTCAGCCTAACTGGAGAAGTGTCGATTTGTGCAGTCAGTCCTTCGTAATGGCAGAGGGGCAATAGCGAGGCATACAGATCACAATGGTGTGTCACTGATTACACGCTCTTGTTCTGCTTCGGGCCTGCAGTCATACAAACATGCAACTACCGTTAAAATAAAAATAGACAGGGAAACTACAATTTTCAACATTTAGTCCCCTACAAAATATGCACTCACAATAACTGCTGAGGAGAAGCCCATGTGTTTGCTTTGTAATGAAATGAATATTGTATTGGAGTTAAACAACCTTTCAACACTAAACAAACACTTTCAAACAAAACGACTTCAATGCAGTTCATCCCCTCATTTTGGATAGACACGGAAACAAAAGGTTTACAAGACAACTCCAAACGAAGTAGGAATACCGTCACTCGGTCCTGCTCAATAGAACAGAAGGCAACTATACTTTTACTCCGGGTGGCATGTATTCTTCAATGTCTTTGGCTTCATTTAATTAATTTAAAATTTTTAAAAAACATTCAAAAGGTCAAGACATTATAATGAAAAAGCACATGTCTGGCTCTTCAGCCCGGACACTTTTTGAAACTTTTCATTATGCAGTTGAATAGCAATGCACTACGCCCCAAGTGATAAGTGGGGTGATTAAGAAAAGAAAACCTTTATTAGTCTCGCAATGGAGAAATTCCAGATTCACAGCAGCAAAGTTATGAAAGGAAGAGGTAGAACAACAAAAAAATAGAAGCTGCTGGAAAGGCAGCCACTCTCGCGGCGCCATTTTGAAGTCAAAATAACAAAAATAACACAAGACAACACATAGGACAGAGACAGTCGTGCAATCTTCACCACTTTTCTGCATACACTTTGTTGTCTGAAGCAGTTATAGATGAAAGAGGAGAGGATCAAAGTGTCCTTTCACCAGTGGATCAGAGACATCATGCTGAAAAATGTGCACACGTCTGCTACAAGCAAAGTTTTGAAAGCAAACACGAAGCTGTAGCGTCCATTGACGAAAAGAGATTAGTTCACTTCTCCTGTCCCACATAATCCGCTTCAAACTCCAAGCCGCGACTCCCAGCTCCAAATCCGCATCGGCACTCCGCGCCAACGCTCCTTTCTTCTCATCGTCGCCTCCTCAAGACCTCCATCCATCCAGCCGCAGACCGTTCAACAGCACCGATCTCTCCGCTGAACAAAGCGGGGCTGTGAAAAATGCTGCCCATTACAGGCGCAAGACACAAGCGCCTCGGGACTGTCCAGCAACGACAGTCAAATGGCGCCAACATTCCTCCAGTGAAAAACAGTGCTGGTATACCCATGCTGCCGAGAAGGCGCAACCACCAAGCACAGAGTCTCCTCCTTGATGAATGTCGTGGCCAAAAAATGCTGAAAAAGGTCCACATCAAGTCCACACGACGTAACAACAAACACAAGTGACAAAAGAAACACAAGAACAACAAAAAAAAAAGCAAGGCTCATGAGAGCACTTGCTGACGGCTGCCTACTCGGGCGCCATCTTGACTTCCTGTAACGATAACGATAAGTGTGTGTGTTGCCTGCTTTCTTGTAACGTTTTTTTTTTTCCACAAGGTTGAGAGAATGTAGGGTCAGACCTGGCCTCTCAGTAATAGTTTAACTTTTGTGGGAAACATGAATAAACAACACTGACAGTTTTGATTGATCGTTCCTCTCCCAGTTGACTCATGTTGGACTTTGTGTGTGTTGTTGCATGTAATGTTTTATACTGTTTCTACTTCTGGCTTTTCACTTTTCAAATAAGGGTAACGTAAATTGTTTTGCTTCTTTCTCTGAACAATAGAAAACCGTTCACCTACAATTGGCCGAAGATTGTATGGTACATTTTTCCAACAACGTAGAAAAACTCTGCAAAGCCGAACAGGTCTGTCTGAGTTACTCTTCTGTTTTGGTAAAATCTCTAGGCTACTTATCATTCATTGCTTTAAAATCTTGCTTCTGTATAGTTTGGAGATTTGAAATGCATTTTGGTTGTTAAATTTTAAATAAGTATATTTATTATCACTGTGTAGGACCTTGCGGTGGGCTCCGACGTGGATGGGATGAAAGTGAAGGATCCCATGAGGACTCTGTTGCCAGTGCTACTGTACCCATACTCTACCTATGACAAGATCAGAGCTGTGTTGCTTTACATCTTCAGCGTTCATGGTACATTTTACAGATGGGCCAGAAATTACAGAAACAGCTGGGGGAATTTTTAGTCGGTAGTGTTGCCCATGTCAGGTTTGAAAACTAACTGAATAATGATTAGGATCCCAGAAATGCAGACAGACAAAATGCGATTTTAAACAAAACCGACAAAGTCCAACACAGAAAACGCTGGTTCACAAGGATCCAGGGGGAAAAAAATGAGGAACGCAAAAGGCAAGGTCATGGAACATCAAGAAAACAAAAGAAATGACTAGAGATCAAATTACACGAAAAAGCAAAAACAATATGAAATAACTAAACAATGACTATACTTACTAAAGGTGGAATTAAGGTAACAAGAATGACTATGACGAGATCGAGAGGTCTAGAAAAACAACACTTGAGTACGAGCAGCAACAAGATCAATAATCAGACAAGCAGCAGGCAGCTTGTCAGTCCTGAACAATTACTCATTTGAACAACTGAGTAACCTCAGACAAAAGGTACTCTGTCCTCAGGTGTTTATTACACACCTAGATATTAATACCATGAAATAAAAGCTGGAATTCTGAGCTTTAGTCACATATTCATCTTTTGATCTAAAACCCAAATAATTTTCCTTATACAACAAAAACAAAAGAAATGGATCTTGCAGTTGCAATACATTTGCAGGGGACTGTATCTCAACCCTTCATCTCTCTCCTTCAAATGATCTCAGCACTCATATTTGAATTCCCATATCTTTTGGACTTTGATATAAAGTACAGTGATTAAGTTGGGTACTTGTTTTTTTTCCCATTTTGCAGCTGTTGTCGATCGCTTTGTAAACTATGGTTTATTTGATTCATGTGTTTCACCAGGAACAACAGATGAGAATTTGAACAAACTCATCCAACATGTGAAAATTGAAGATGAAAGGGAAGTTATCCTAAACTGGAAAGAGCTTGGAGTCCCCATCATCACATCTGTACGTGGAGAATCAAAATTCATTGATTGAACGTCGATAACACATAATTGCTCAACGGATAGATTTAAGGGTTTCTTGAAAAACCAACATTAAGGCTTGTTGTCACAATTAACACTCTATTTGGAACATAATTCTGTTCTGATTTTCTTCTATTGTCCTTGTGATTTCAGCCCAGTTTTTTCTCGCGCAAACCGACCAGACGGGACCGTTCTCAGGAAGAGACGTACAACCTGTCCAGGTGGACTCCTGCCATAAAAGATGTAATGGAGGTCAGTAAGAAATACTTTGTTGGTTATTATGCAGACCGACCAATTTGGATGCTGCCAAATACGGTGTCTAAAAATTGCAGTGCCACCTGCATGTCATCAGGGTTGGGGAGGAAGGGAATACATGTACCGGCGTTACATATTGTGAATTTAAAATTAAAAATGTAACTATTATACATTGCAATTATAGAAAAAAAAGACGGAATCAGGTACATTTATGAAAAATTATAATTATTTCGCAGGATTACAATGTCGACTAAGACAGAAATATGCCATTGGCCCAGTTGTTTATTTGAGCCCTGAGCCAAAAAGTTCGTTTTGCTGATATGGTCCACCTGATTCCACTCGCGCAGCCTTTGCCAGCAAACGGGAGGCGGGAGAACATTTTATGATGCGTCTGCCCCTCTCACACGGCCAGTTTGAAAGCAGGCAGGAAGGAAGTGGTGACCGGTATCCGCAGTTTGGAACATACACACTAAAGGACTGATTTATCTTATACTACATGTGTGAGTGAGATCGCTTTGTCCCATCTGTTCCATTTTCGGACTGGTTCTTTTCTCCTACCTGCGGATGATTCCTTCTTCTGCTTGGATTTCGTGATTCTGGTTTTTCCTTCGTCTTTTATATGTTGATCAAATTGTCAATCCATTTTGTTATCGTTATCATTCCAAAAAATGACGTCTATTTTTGTTTTTGTTTCATTATTGTCTGTAAAAAATTATTGTGATGAAATGAAGGCTGCAAATTTTTAGTCAATGAAATGAACACTATAACCAAGCAAAAAACAAAAATGTTTATTTCAATCTCAATACTATTTTTTTGCGATCCCTGAAGTTGCTCTCATTGCTTTTTTTTTCTTTTTTTTCTTTCATGCTTTACTTCCTAAAAAGGTGCACCGAGTTCACATTTTTTAAAAAACTATAAGCAGGATTACTTGTCAAGTCTAAATTAAGATGAGACATTTAGATACCAAGTCCCAAGTCATTCACAAGTCTTTCGCAAGCAAGTTGTGAGCCCTAAAAACAGCAATTTCAGCTAAATCATATAAGTCAACTTCCCCATTGCTAATGTTTTGTCTGTACCCAGTAAGATCATTAAAGATTAATCTAAAAGCATTCCTCAGATCATTTGTTTTCCGGATAGCATAACAATATGTGGATGGTTGTTTTCGCCTTTCAACAGCACACATTTAAGTTTCTCATCTTATCATGTTAGCAGTTTTACTTGCATTAAACAGTATTTGTACGAAATGGAATGAAATGATAGCTCTTATTTTCAGGATGCTGTGGAGAACAAACTAGACCCTCGGGAATGGCCATACCAGTCCGAGTCTCCAACTGCTTGGAATGGTTCCGGAGCTGTTAGGTGGGTTTGACTAGAGAGTAATGGACAGGGAAATTTTCTTGTGCTGACCGAATACCATGACAGCAGATTTCCATGTTTACTTTGAACCATTACATTGAGCTCGGCAGCATACAAGAATGACACTGTTTTAAACACAACGCAAGATATTGGACCCCCATTTATTGCAGGGATACATTTCAGATCCACCCTTAATAGGTGAAAATCTGCAATACAAAGGACCTAGAATACAATTTTTTCAAAAGTTTGACCTCTCCCCCGCACTTCAAACTAGTGCTGAACAGTTACCGTAATTTCCGGATTATAGAGCGCACCTGATTATAAAACACACCCACTACATTTTTAAAGGAAAAAACATTTTGTACACACTAAGCTGCACCTGACTATAAGCCGCAGGTGTCCACATTGTAACATGAGATATTTACAAAGAAGGACGGTACACATGCGGCCGTTAGAAAAATCTTATAAAGGCCGCTTTATTAAATAAGCGTGATAATAAGTTAATAAGTTGAAAGCGTGTGACAAAAATTACGGCTTATAGTCCGGTAATTACGGTTATCAAGAAAAATCTTTATAAAAGCCGCTTCATTAAATAAGCGTGATAATAAGTTAATAAGTTGAAAGCGTGTGACAAAAATCACGGCTTATAGTCCGGTAATTACGGTTATCAAATTCTAATTTGACATCGCAATGTGGTAGTCCATCCATCCATCCATCATCTACCGCTTATCCGGGGCCGGGTCGCGGGGGCAACAGCTTTAGCAGGGAAGCCCAGACTTCCCTCTCCCTAGCTACCTCTTCCAGCTCTCCCCGGGGGATTCCGAGGCGTTCCCAAGCCAGCTGGGTGACGTAGTCTCTCCAGCGTGTCCTGGGTCTTCCTCGGGGTCTCCTCCCGGTGGGACATGCCCGGAACACCTCACCAGGGAGGCGCTCAGGAGGCATCCGAATCAGATGCCCAAGCCACCTCATCTGGCTCCTCTCGATGTGGAGGAGAAGCGGCTCGACTCTGAGCCCCTCCCGGATGACCGAGCTCCTCACCTTATCTCTAAGGGAGAGCCCGGACACCCTGCGGAGAAAACTCATTTCGGCCGCTTGTATCCGGGATCTCGTTCTTTCGGTCACGACCCATAGCTCGTGGCCATAGATGAGGGTTGGGACGTAGATCGACCGGTAAATTGAGAGCTTCGCCCTTTGGCTCAGCTCCTTCTTCACCACGACAGACCGATACAACGTCCGCATCACAGCAGACGCTGCACCGATCCGCCTGTCGATCTCTCGCTCCCTCCTGCCCTCACTCGTGAACAAGACCCCAAGATACTTAAACTCCTCCACTTGGGGTAATATCTCCTCCCCGACCCGGAGGGGGCAATCCACCCTTTTCCGACTGAGGACCATGGTTTCAGATTTGGAGGTGCTGATTTTCATCCCAACCGCTTCACACTCGGCTGCGAAACGCTCCAGTGAGAGTTGTAGAGCCCCGTTTGAAGGAGCCAACAGCACCACATCATCTGCAAAAAGCAGGGATGTAATACTGAGGCCCCCAAAACAGACTCCCTCAACGCTTCGGCTGCGCCTAGAAATTCTGTCCATAAAGGTTATGAACAGAATCGGCGACAAAGGGCAGCCTTGGCGGAGTCCTACCCCCACTGGAAACGGTTCCGACTTACTGCCGGCAATGCGAACCAAACTCTGACATCGGTGGTATAGTGACCGAACAGCCCGTATCAGGGGGTTCGGTACGCCATACCCACGAAGCACCCCCCACAGAACTCCCCGAGGGACACGGTCAAACGCCTTCTCCAAGTCCACAAAACACATGTAGACTGGTTGGGCGAATTCCCACATACCCTCAAGGACCCTGCTAAGGGTGTAGAGCTGGTCCACTGTTCCACGGCCGGGACGAAAACCACACTGCTCCTCCTCAATCTGAGGCTCGACTTCCTGACGGACCCTCCTCTCCAGCACCCCTGAATAGACCTTACCAGGGAGGCTGAGGAGTGTGATCCCTCTGTAGTTGGAACACACCCTCCGGTCCCCCTTTTTAAAAAGAGGGACTACCACCCCGGTCTGCCAATCCAGAGGCACTCTCCCTGTTGACCACGCGATGTTGTAGAGGCGTGTCAACCAGGACAGCCCCACAACATCCAGAGCCTTGAGGAACTCCGGGCGGATCTCATCCACCCCTGGGGCCTTGCCACCGAGGAGCTTTTTAACCACATCGGTGACTTCAACCACAGAGATAGGAGAGCCCACCTCAGAGTCCCCAGGCTCTGCTTCCTCAAAGGAAGGCGTGTTGGTGGAGTTGAGGAGGTCTTCGAAGTACTCTGCCCACCGGTTCACAACGTCCCGAGTCGAAGTCAGCAGCGCCCCATCCCCACTGTACACAGTGTTAGTGGTGCACTGCTTCCCCCTCCTGAGACGTCGGATGGTGGACCAGAATTTCCTCGAAGCCGTCCGGAAGTCGGCTTCCATGGCCTCACCGAACTCTTCCCACGCTCGGGTTTTTGCCTCGGCGACCACCGAAGCCGCGGTCCGCTTGGCCAGTCGATACCCGTCAGCTGCCTCTGGGGTCCCACAGGCCATAAAGGCTCGGTAGGACTCCTTCTTCAGCTTGACGGCATCCCTTACTGCTGGTGTCCACCAGCGAGTACGAGGATTGCCGCCACGACAGGCACCAACCACCTTACGGCCACAACTCAGATTGGCCGCCTCAACAATAGAGGCACGGAACATGGTCCACTCGGACTCAATGTCCCCCGTCTCCCCCGGAACATGGGAAAAGCTCTGTCGGAGGTGGGAGTTGAAACTCCTTCTGACAGGGGATTCCGCCAGACGCTCCCAACAAACCCTCACTATACGTTTGGGTCTGCCAGGACGGACCGGCATCTTCCCCCACCATCGGAGCCGACTCACCACCAGGTGGTGATCAGTTGACAGCTCCGCCCCTCTCTTCACCCGAGTGTCCAGAACATGCGGCCGCAAATCCGATGATACAACTACAAAGTCGATCATCGAACTGCGGCCTAGGGTGTCCTGGTGCCAAGTGCACATATGGACACCCTTATGTTTGAACAAGGTGTTCGTTATGGACAATCCGTGGCGAGCACAGAAGTCCAATAACAAAACACCACTCGGGTTTTGATCGGGGGGGCCGTTCCTCCCAATCACGCCCCTCCAGGTATCACTGTCATTGCCCACGTGAGCATTGAAGTCCCCCAGCAGAACAATGGAGTCCCCAGCAGGAGTACTCTCCAGCACACCCTCCAAGGACTCCAAAAAGGGTGGGTATGCTGAGCTGCTGTTTGGTGCATATGCACAAACAACAGTCAGGACCCGTCCACCCACCCGAAGGCGGAGGGAGGCAACCCTCTCGTCTACCGGTGTGAACCCCAATGTACAGACACTGAGCCGGGGGGCAATGAGTATGCCCACACCTGCTCTGCGCCTCTCACCGTGAGCAACTCCAGAGTGGAAGAGAGTCCAACCCCTCTCGAGAGAACTGGTACCAGAACCCAGGCTGTGTGTGGAGGCAAGTCCGACTATATCCAGTCGGAAATTCTCTGCCTCACACACCAGCTCGGGCTCCTTCCCTGCCAGAGAGGTGACATTCCATGTCCCAAGAGCTAGCTTCTGCAGCCGAGGATCGGACCGCCAGGGTCCCCGCCTTTGGCTGCCGCCCAGCTCGCATTGCACCCGACCCCTTTGGCCCCTCTCATGGGTGGTGAGCCCATGGGAAGGGGGACCCACGTTGCCTCTTCGGGCTGTGCCCGGCCGGGCCGCAATGTGGTAGTGTTCGAATGGAATGGGCCTTTTGGCACGTAATTAGAGCTGTACTTGTTTATCATTGTGACCTTACCCTGCTGAACGCTTTGCATATTCCTATCTTCTGCACACTCTTGAAAATAAGACAATCACAAATCTTAGGAGTTCAGTTTTATGTAATTTCTAGATTTTGGATGCAAATGCCTCCAAGTCTATGATAGATTTTGCTCATTTGATTCCGATCATATGCTCTTTCCCTCACAGTGCACGTCAGAAGCACAAATCCAGCACTCAGGATGAACGTCGGACGGGCTCACGCCTCATCATCTTTGTCATTGGAGGAATCAGCTACTCTGAGATGCGCTGTGCCTATGAGGTCACACAGACTGTAAAATCCTGCCAGGTCATCATAGGTGCGCATTAATACAATATTATACATTGCTGTTAAGTTTCTGTGAAGCTGCTATTATCTTTGGGGTCAATTTGACCCCATTCAATGTTTCTCATTCAAAAAATTATAGTTGCCTTTTTTTCTGCTCCATATTTCAAGACTTTTCCTTATTTGTTGGGGGCAACTGATTAAGCATAAAATGATCATGATGCTATTTTTTCAATGACCTGAACAATTATTGCACGCATTTGTGATCTTCAGAGGTCAATTTGACCCTAAGCTTTTTTAGCTGCAGAAAACGCGTGTGCGCGCGTGTGTTTGGGGAGAGGGAGAGGGAGAGGGAGAGGGAGAGGGGGAGGGGGAGGGGAGAGAGAGAGAGAGAGAGAGAGAGAGAGAGAGAGAGAGAGAGAGAGAGAGAGAGAGAGAGAGGGAGAGGTGGGGAAAATATCAATTTCTGCGAGAACTTGGATAGTTTCCCCACAAGGACATTGGCAGTTAATGCAAACATAAGGGGTGTTCACACGGCACACATTTGCTCCGGTGTTGCATCGATGTATTTTGTTGCGATATATCTTACACCCGAGCAAATTTTGTGGAGCGTTCACACGTACAAAGCCGCTGGGTGTTAGTCCCGGTGCAGCCCCACTTGCGTTCGTTGTTTTCTATCGGTGCAAAACGATAGAAAACAAAGAGCTGTCGTGTTGGTTCTTTTTAAAACATACACAACTCAAGGAACTACTGTACAGGCACGTCCTCCTCCTTCTCGTTCTCCATGCCTTCTGCTCGAGAGGCGTTCAATGACCGCCCCTGAAAACGTAAATCAACGATGACTTCAATGACACTCAGAAAAGCAAACATATAATGCGCCAAACAGAAAATCAAGAGACGAAATCACAAAATAAATTCTATGGGGGGGTTGTGAACACACAACAGAGGAACAAACTACACAAACAACTCCAAGACAGTCCAGTCTCCTACAAAAGGAAAGATGACGGAAGTACAACAGAGCACGAACGCAATGCATTCTAGCCGTACGTAATCAACTCTTCTCACGCGTAGCGAGGCTACTCCCCCGCAAACGAGCATTTGCTCGGGAGCAAATTTTTAACCCTGTAGCTTTCACATGTACCATTTTACACCGGTGCTGCCCCCCAAACGAGCATTTGCTCCAGAGCAAATTTTTAAACCACCTCCTTGAGCAGGGTTAAATTTTCTCTGGTTTAAGCTGTACCGGTGTAACTTTGCACGTGTGAATGCTCTACTGGGGCAGCACCAGAACAAATGTTCCCGTGTGAACACCCCTATAAAAGCTTGCACAATAGCCTCTACCGAAATCATTCCACATTGTGCTATGCTATCCACTGCAATCTGCATACTCTCTCACTTGAAAATGTCCTCTGGGAAAAGGCTTCCTCTCCAGGAGGTTTTGGAACAGCTCTTTGCCAGTAAAAGTGAGATAGCGGAGAATGTGTACTCACTCTGCCACTGCCAGTCCCAATACCCAGATAACTATTGAGGGAGGATGAGAGAGACTTGATGAGTGAGACGAATATGTGACCAAAAAAAAGATGACAATAAGTAAATAATCATGTTTATGAGGGGAGAGGGTGGGGTGAGGAGGTTCCCATCATGAATCAATGTGGTTCATTCTGTGAGAGTCATGAATGCACACCCGGAATTAGAAAACATTTGGGTGAACGATTCTCAAGACCGTTGCTCTGAAACTGAATTTTTGTCCTGATGGTGACGTCACAGGAAAGATCATTTTATCAGCAAATCCAATAGTTTTCATTCTCTTGTTGGTATTCATACTGTCACAAAATTTCAGAAGATTCGTATTAAAACCTTTTAGATGAATTCTAATTTAAAAGTTTGACCTAATGGTGGCGCTGTAGGACAGGTCAACTCGCTGATAAGTTTTATTATCAAAGAGGTATTATGTATTGAACAAATAAACAACAAAAACTGGGTCAACAAATTAATGTACCTCATTTTCTTGAGCCAAATATCGCAGGGTTCAAATTGACCCCACGGGTAAAATGTGTTAGTAATATTTGAGGGTAATTGGAGGGTTAATTTAGATTGTGTGTGTGTGTGTGTGTGTGTACATACATATTTATTTTTGTGATATAATTGATATAATTTTATTGAAGTCAAACTGAATGTTTTTTCTACAGCGTGTCAAAGCCTGATATTACTTTTGTGTTTCACGTCTAGGATCTTCCCACATATTAACTCCCAGCAGTCTACTGGATCATATCAAGGCCCTAAGCAAACGTCCTATGGAGACTTTCACAATTGAGGAGAACAGTGATGACTAACATGTCATCCAACGAACAGACTCCCCACATACCCTTGTCCTTCCCAAAATGTATCATTAGTGCACACAACAAAGCCCCTTCATTGGGGTAATGAAGGGAATGTTACTGTATTATTTTGAATGTTTTTTTGTGTATTCGCTCATTAAAGTACAGTAACCTTTTTGCAGATAGATTTAAACCTTTAGAAACTCAGCTGTGAGGATTAGGATGGTTGTTCGGTCACATAAATTGGCCTCACCCGGTCCTGGAAAAATAATGGTAACTTTACCCTTTAAAGGACAGAGTGGTGGAGGACATTCACCCTTAATGTACATGTAGTTTCTAAGCACTGAACCTTGGTCAGCTCTTGTAAACTGTTATCCCTGTGTATAAACAGTTAACATTATTTTTTCTGGGTTTTATGTACTGTATTTGTTTTCTTTTTTTTTCTCAAATTGAACACTGACTAATAAATGCATGAAGTAGTTCAAATTATGTTTTTTGATTACAGAATACATCAGGATAATAGTGCTCTTTGTGTCAATCACTTAGCGTTATTAACTTTGTAAAATTATTTTATACAGCCCTCGTGTTGGATGCAAATGGCTCATGTCCCAAATGACAAGTGTATTGAAAGTAAAAAGCAAGTACCGGTACTCAGCAGGAGCAGTTCGTGAACACTAAAGCAAATGTCTTCACCACACCTCGACAATGACTATGCAAAGCATAGCTTATTTTATTTTATTTTTTACATAGAATAATGGTTTCTTAATTTTTCTGCTAATTGTTACAAAGAGATTTTAGTCCTGGCATTTCAAGGCTGCTAAATATGTACAGTATTGTAAACAGTGTTCAATGTATTCTAATAATACAAAGGGTGACCCAAAAAAACGGGCCCCGACTCTAATTAGGCCCCGTTTCTTAGTGTTTGGTCACAAAAAAAAAACAATTGTACTCAAAAATGGCATGTTTTAGTGTTTTATATGTGGAACGGAGACTGCTCGAAAGCAATAAACCACTGCGTTGAATGTGTAACAGTACTGTTGGTCCCAACTAGTATTCATTATCACTCACTGGCTTCCTTATCATTTTACAACATTTATTCGAGATCCATCCTGAGTACTCTCATTGTCCGTACAAACAGAACAACTTTAGCAGACGAGTAGCCAAGGAGAACCTCGTGTATAAGTGAGGAAAAATTACGCACTGGTTGACAACTGCGTGCTACAAGTAGGCAACGCCTCTCCCCTTTTACATTTAGTGCCTTACCAGTACTACAAGTACCATGTAAAGTAGCTCACAGTTTTTCTTCACTCGTAGCATGTAGTTGTCCTACCAATAACGCTGACGTACTTGAAGTAATTCAAGGAGATCAAGTAAACGCTCAGAGGGTTCTCCATTCACCCCGCTGCGCATGCGCATTACATTAACATTCGCGCAGAATTCAAACTGTTGTCTAGACAACCAGGAAACTAAGTACGAAGGAACAGTTCATATTATTACTCATCATTTTACGCGTGTAGTTTTCGGCAGAATTTTTTTTGTCTAAAACAAATGTTGTCAAGCCGAAGAGGTGTTAATACGGGCAAGGGTCAAGGTGCTGAAGAGTGGCGGGCAAGGAATCTGAGCAAAAAAGTCGCACAGGAGAGACGACAGGGTTTTGGTGTCCAGGAGTTTCTCGACGGATCCAAATATGAAGGCGAATTTGTCAATGGCCTCAAACACGGCAAGGGACGGTACATCTGGAAAAGTGGAGAGGTAAAGTGGAATGGAGAGAGACACATAAAATCGACTTGTTTTTACCAGTTGTCTGCAAAAGCTCAAGTTTCTCACCACCGTGTTCTTTCAGAACATTGATATTTATTCATAGGACATGGTTTGGTCAGTCAGCTTAATACGACCTTAATACAAAAGCTGTGTCATGGACTCATGTTTTATATACTGTACTCGGTCGGCACAGGTCTTCTTCATTTCAAATCAGTCCCCCATTTTACTGAAGCAGGTAACCAAAATAGTGGGAACCTCTCTGACTGTCAATTATTAAAAAAGAGAAAAAAGTGGTCATTATTATCTTCAGACGAAGAATATAGTATAGACAGATATCTCACACAGTAGTGGATCTTGTTAACTTGTATAATTGGGCCTAATTGTGAGTCAACAAGAAACATCCTCCACCATTTCTGTTGTGTCCAGGTCTATGAGGGCTCTTTCTACCAAGACTACAGGCATGGTGATGGAATGTACTGTTGGCCCACAGGCAACAAATTCATTGGCAAATTCTACCTTAATTGGAGAGAAGGATATGGAAAACATATTTTTCCAGATGGAGCCACATTTAAGGTAACTTTAATGAAATCAACTTTCAATGGTGGGAAGTAATCAAGTACAAATACTTCCGATTAGTACTTTCGAATACATAGTGCTTCTAGTTAGTCTGCATACATTTGCCACCTCTGTTGACTTTACATATGATGAGTACTGAATGACAACACTATCCTCTTTTCCTTTTCAGGGTTTGTACCATGCTGACCAGAGGTTTGGTCCAGGTGTGCTTAGTGAGCCGACAGGATGTCAAGATGTCGGTCTCTGGCATGGGAAGCATCTGATACAAATGTGTAACTTCATACAAGGGAGCTTCAGCCTTAAAAACCTTCCGGAATATGCTGCCCACTTCGAACATACCCCTGTCTCACATTCTCAGACTCAGGTAAAACAACCAGACATATTAATTAATATATTGTATTGTTTTTTAAAAAGTGTTGTTAAATACTGTCGTATTGTGTTGCAAAAATACTTACAAAACATTGTTCAACAAAAGTATTCATCAATGTAGACCTTTCTCATTTGAAAATATGTTGGCTACATTATTATCCTATATGATTTTGTATTATGAATATTAAAATCCATCTTTGCCTTTTTACTAGGAACCATTCCTCTTGAATGGACTTAAGACAAAAGACAAAACAGAATCTGAGGTAAATGTACTGTATTGTATTGTAAATATCATAAGTGGTTAGGAATGGGCATTACACTAAGCGGATCAGAAAATGGCTAGATGGATGGAAGTAACTGTTAAAAAGAGGTGTGATCGGAAATAAAATCTTCATACTATAATAAACATGCCTTGTTTTAATACTGTACTCCTCAATTTCCTTCAAGAACCTCCAAACAGTGATTCAAATTTCATAAATGTATATAAATTGTTTTGCAATTATTCTGAAAGCATTGGCCGCTATTTCCCCCTTTCTGTCTTACTGCACCGTTCCGTATTTAATTTCCTTAAAATCCAGTGTGGGTGAATCCTGGCGTATCTCAGAAACCCAGCATTAAAATGAACATATTAAAATGTATTTGGTTAGGCATAGCATCTATGAGGCAGTGTAATCAAGTCTTTTTTTTAATCAAAAACTGCCCCAAATAGAACAGACACTCAGCAAAATACTGTATGTAGCACAATATGAAACAGGATGAGCTATTAATTTTGAAGTCCTGTGTTTTTAAGGGACCTGGGTAGAGCCACCTGTCTATTGATACGTGCTATGCGCTGTTTCGACCCCTAGGTGTCAGTCATGCGTAAGGCAATGCAGTTCAACGCGGCCATGACCTTATTGTTTGTTTGTTTGTTTGTTTTTTAAACCATACTAGCCGGAAATCGAGAAGTTCCGACCTCGGGGCTTTGTTTTGACACATTGTTAAATAAACACTGTCCTTTACTAAATTTGAAAGGAAGTTCCTTTTCATCCCTCCGACACTTCTCATTTTAATTATATCGTATGTGCTAGAGACAGCGAAGACACTGAATGTATTGTATAATAGCAACAACAACACCAACAACAATAATGTGATAATAATCATAATAATAATAATAATATCTGATCATTAACAATGGTGAATGATTTTAATTTGCTATTTTACTTACTGGTAAAATACTTTTGATTTATACTGTTGTTTTAAGGCAATTCATGTCATTAATCTGGATTTGTGCATGTGTGTGTATGCTTGCATGTGCGCGATCGGGTCGTTCGTGAGAAGTTGGTCGCTTCAAAAGTCGATCTTGGCATGCTCCAGATTCTGGAGCATGCCTTTTTCTTAATTTAGCTTCAGTAACCCATTTAATTCACTACAATTGTTTCCACTCCTTTAGACAGAGAAAGATTTGCTGCAGTATGATGACAACACTCTCCACCCTGATGACATTGAGAATTATTCCACTGACCTCTTTCCATTGCCCCCGGATATTCGAAGAGAGTTTGACCAGCATTTTTATGGCCACCTGTGGGGACCCGATTCTCGCCTGGATGAAGGCAACAAACACGATCCACACTCAACCCTGCCATTAGCAGCCAAAATGCTGGCTCATATTCATAAACACAGGTTATATGCAACTTGTTTGTACAAAATGAAAAGCCTGCATAAACAGGGTTATGCATGTGTCAATTTGTGTTATTTTGTGTCTCTCAGACGACAATCAGAAACTTTGGACTGGGATGTAGCAAAAGTCTTTTCATTAAAAAGGCACAGTTTTGGTCCGAAAGGATCGTTGGAAGTAACATCAGAACTGTTGATCCAGCACGCCTCCAGAGGAGACCGACAGGCTGTTTTAAATATCCTCCTGGATGGCCTTGTTCACCCTGATGTAGCAGATTCTCAGGGACACACCGCATTAATTGGTGCTGTGGTAATATCAACATATTTTTCTTGTTGATTTTGTTTGTCTCAATTCTTTTCTAAATTACCTAATTACAATCTGATTTGAAATAGTGCTGACCAGTGTTTTGATGTTATTCTTTGTGTTCTACAGGTAAATTGCCATGATGATGTAATCCACCTACTGTTAGACATGGGTGCCGATATTGACAAGCTCAATTGTGAAGGTTTGTCAGCCTTGTCTGTGTGTCATGTCCTCTACTATCCTTTTCAGCCTCTTGACTTGCTTCCTGGACCCCAAACCCAAACACAGGTGCCGTTCATACTCTTTTTTTTAGCTTTTCTCGATGTAGCAACTTAATCTATAATTGATCCATGTCTCATCAGGGTTTGATGTCTTTGCGTGAAAAAACACCCCAGACCAGATCACCGGACTTTGCTACAGACTCATCTAGCCAAAACAACCGACCTCAGACAAGTGACACTGTTCAGACCACCTGGGATCTTACCTCTGATCAGTAGGCATATAGACTTGCATGTGTGAAATCTGCATTTTTGACCACCTGCACGACATGAAGAGTTCTCAATTTTTTTACATAAAGTACCACCTTAAAAATGTTTAGTCTTCAAGTGCTGTACCACCATTTGTGGAAATGTGGAGAAAAAAAATCTAATCACATTGTAGGGCATTTTATATTACAATAACTTTATTAGCACGATATGTTTTCAGATAATCTATTTAAAAAAACTCCATCCAACATACAATGACTGCTTACCTTTTCTCACTTTATTTTGAAGTGACATTTAACAGACCTGTCTCAAACTACAAATGTATCCAGTTGTACTGCTAATTTTGATCCTGACTTGGTTGCCAGCCAATCGCAGGGCACACATAGACAAACGGGCTACAAGTGTGCGTGCACTTTGTATCTCTCTAATTAACCGATCCATCCGTTTCAATCTGTACTTATTGTCCACCTTTTTTTTTTCATTCCCCCACCTCTCCCCCAGGATGCCAAAGGAATCATCAGGAGGCATCATCTTCCATCGCAGCAGCTGCAGTGAGCTTTCCACTGTCCTGAATGATCATGAGGCCGCTGCGGAAGATCAGCAACTAAAGGAAACAGACAGAGAAGAGATTGTTGAAAGTGACCAGGAGAGAAACAGGAAAGGGACACGGACTGAGACAAATGCTAGAAAGAATCCAGTAAGACCCAAACAGAAAGATGCAGAATCAGGTGAGGACAAAGGCCAAATGAAATTCAGATCTTTGCTTAAGGATGAAGGGAGGAACAAGGAAGACAAAAACAACCAGGAGGAGAAGGGGTTCTTTTCAGAACGTTCCATTCAGGTGAAAGATGGACACATTGTTGTGGGCTATGTGAAGTGGAAAGAACGTTCATCTGAAAGTAAGAAGGTGTGCAGCACAGAGATCTGTTCTTTCCTAGATTTGACATCAGTCAGGTCTCAAAGTTTTTCCTCACATCTGTGCAGAAAGAGCGTATCAAAAATCGGACCCCATCACAATCCATGGACAGCTCCAGAATGCAAGTCTCTGAGAAAATTCTACAGGCAGCAGCTGAAGCTCTGAGCCACACTGTGGTGCCCAGGTGGCATTCTGATATCCAGGAGACTGTGTGCAAAATGGCTGCCATGAAGTTTGAGTATGTCTATTATCTCTACTCTCTTGATGTAGCTATAAACATGTATTCATATGCGTTTGTGTGACCAGGCACCGTGTTCGTTTGCACACACTGAATCTGCTGTTGGACCGTGGGGCTAACCCCAACGCTTCAAAAGTTCCTTTCCCGGTCCTCTTTTTGGCCATTATGGCAGCCGATACCAAGACTGTCAGAAGACTTCTTCTTTGTGGAGCTCAAACAGATATTTGTCTTTCACCTGAGGTACCAAATCGTATCTTTCCTGAGTCTTTTTACCAAACAGTAACAGTTGTCAGCAGTTTATGCCTCTTCTTGCCCTGTATGTGCCTCTTTCCATAGCTAATGTAGCCAGCTAACCATTTCACTGTGTTGTAGAGGAGAGGCTATTATCCTCTACATGTGGCTGCAGCACTCACAGGCCCAGAAGGTCCCAAAATCACAGAACTGCTGCTCCATGCTTTATGTGACCCAGACGCACGGGCATGCGACCAGGATGAAATCTATGAACCAGATCAGGTCTGCATGTTCATCTTACACTTGAATTGGTGGAATTATTAATGATGTCTGACTGTTTTGCAAGACGGTAAGAAAATCACGGCACACCAGTGACAAGCCATTTCCTGAAGAAGGAGGTCGGACAGCTCTCCACATCGCCTGCCAGAGAGAACGCGATCACTGTGTGAGTACAAACAGTACAGCAACGTCACGGAATGACCAAAGATGCACACTAATATACAGGCCAAGGTCCCATTCAGTTGGTTTCATATACGGTAAATAGGTAGCAGTCCAATTTGGACTTTTTCCACTGCTGAGAAAGTAATGTTTGTGTTGTTAAATATTGGTAATAAAATGTCACTATTTGTCATTCATTCAAGTGTTCGTTTTAATGTTGATTTCATGAACAAGGTATAATGATATTCTTCACTGCACAGAGGCTGAGCATCTGCAGTATATGCTGTTTTTAGCATCATAGAATTACATCCAAGGATTTTAATGAAAGTGTGGTTCCTCACCCTGGGCGTGCTGACATCTGGAATTTCGGGAGATTGTGTTCCATCTATTCACGGGCCGGTCCAACCCCGTGATGGCCTCCCCACCATCCCCCATCACCGATTAACTTTCGTAGTGTGACGTGCGCCATGTGACACCCACTCCCCTACATCGACAATTACATCCATGAGGGCTGGTGAACGCACCCACGGCCGTAAACCCCCACCAACTCTCCACCACGCCATCGACGACTACATTTAGAGGCATGACTGTTGGCGGCAACGACACCCCCACCCCTGGCCAGCGAATAATATTCCCTGGCCAGCGAATAATATTCCCTGGCCAAATTTTGGTCCCAGTACATCCCTGCTACCACTTACCAATTTCAAGGGTTCTTTCTTAGTCCACCAACAAATTTGTTTGAAGACAGCCTTCTATACCAAAGTTTGCTCCAAGAGAAGGAAAATCCTGGCGAAAAAAATCTACAAACAAATGGTGATTTTTGCATCACCTTTTTTCTTCAATTGACTTGATGGGTTTTTCCCCCTCTTCATCGTCTGATCCAGAATGCCAGCAAGGTGGTATCCCTGTTGCTCTACCATAGAGCCAGAACAGATCTACTTTGGAGTGGACACTCGCCACTCTCATTGGCTATTGCAAGTGGCAATGAAATGGTAACATTACCTTGACACACACTCTTAAATGGACCGTCTGAAACGTCCAATAATCTTTTGACAATCTAACTATTAATTAATGTCTTATTTTTTTTCCTTGCGCAGTCAGTGGAGGAGCTGTTAAAAGGAGGGGCAGATCCCAACATTCCCTTGAGTTGTGGAGTTGGCAATGCTCTATGCGCCGTCACAAACTTCTGCTACAACCTGGATGGCAAAAGGGCAAAACTGGTATTTACCTACACATGGATATAATCATTCAGCGATGTATTCAGGTACTAAAGTTTGTTGCGGTCTTGTATCATCTGCCACATCTTGATATTTATTAAAACCCAAGTATATCGGTCATGACCCCGGAAAATCTCAAGTCACGAAGTGTTTTGGCAATGTGGTGGATGTGTGGTTATTACATCTGCCTCGCAGTTCTGAGGTTTCAGAACATGCATTTTAGGTTAACTCAGGGATGGGCTATTCTTTTCCCGGGGGGGGGGGGGGGGGCGGGGGGGGGGGGGGCAAATGAGAAGCAGAAAATATTGTGGAGGGCCGGGCCAAAAGTTAGAACTAGAAATAGAAAATAAAGAAGATAGCACAATGTCTTTGTATGCCAGTAATAATTTCATAACATTCTCCTCCACCATCATACTCAGCACGTTTCTCCTCAAGGATGTGTACTGAGCCCCCTGTTGGTTACGCTCTACACATTTGACTGCTCTACGACTCTTATTAGCGGTCCAGTTTGCGGAAAGTTTTTAACATGATAACAATCAAACAATTCGAGGAAATGTTCATTTACTCGAGCCACAAGCAATTCGCTCTGAGATAGAAATTGCCAGAATCATACTGAGTAAAAATCTCTTCCTTGTTTTTCAAAGTCTCGTAGATTTGAGTCTTTCCGACTCCAGGCGTCTCCTGAATGTTTCGTACTTTGTTACCCGTTTCGTTTAATCCGATACATATCACTTTCCCTTCCGTGGTCATTACTCTCTCCCTCTTTCTTCGGTTCTTCGTCTTCCCCTCCCTCCCTGTGCTCTGCAAGTTGAAGTAACTGCGCCACCTGGTGTTGAAATACCTGTCATTACAAGTCCAAACGAAATGAATGCAATCAAACCTTAACTGTGCCCCAATCTTCGGCGGGCCGGATTAAAAAGACAAAGGGGCCGGATCCGGCCCGGGGGCCATAGTTTGTCCACCCCTGCTCAAGACTCAAAATTGTCTATAGATATGAATTTGAATGGTTGTCTGTATGTAGCCTGAGATTGCTAGGCAACCAGTCCAGGTTGTACCATGCCACTCAAAGTCAGCAGCATGTTCAAGTGAGCTCCGGCTCACCTGTGACCCCTGATGAGGTAAAAACATCAGCAGGGAATTATTGGGATTGTCTATGCATTTATGTGTTTGTAATAGTTGGACATGTTACAAAAGTCTGGTGGTGACATGTTGAAACCAGTCCAGGTCGGTGACACTGTGGGAAACGTGGTCGACTATGCACATCACTCCTTCGACCAAGTAAGACAACTTTGTGAATTTTAACCAAATACATTTTAAGACAAATCAATATTTCTGAATATTTATCACTACAATTTGGTCTCACTTTTTGAAAGTACTGTATGTTTATATGTGTTACGATGTGTAGATACAGTTAAATGTATAGCGTCTTATTGTGTAATTGCACCTAAAACAGTCGTGCTGCACCACTGTCTAGGACTTGCGTATTGCCCACACATCCTTCCATACCCTTAACATGGAGCAGAGAGAAACATTCAAAGCACGGCGTCGCCTCCTCGGCAAGATGGGAAGTCTGCTCAGAGCGACTGCTGTCCAAAGAGAGAAAGAACAACAAGAGAGAGAGAAGAAACTGCTTCCGAATTGTAAGTTAAGGTAAAGTCATTGTGGTGACCGTTTAAAATATTTTTTTTTCTCACAGGTGAAAGTGCCCTTTCTTCTGCTGCCAATTCCAGCCATGCAACTAAACTTCCCACAGCAGTAAAACAAAGGTGCATGAGAACAAATCAAAATTCTGCAGAGATAAACCCCTGTTGTTGTTATCCTGTACAAACAGTCTGAATCCTTTCTCAGGTCACCTTTGTTTAAGTTCTGCTACCAGTGCGGTCGATCTGCTGCTATGAGGCTAACTGCTTGTACTCGCTGCCACAGCGTTTTCTATTGCTCTGCAACTTGTAAACTTAAAGCATGGGATGAGAGACACAAGGAGGAGTGTCTGCCGGAATCAGGTGGGAATCAGACACCGTTTTATCAATAAACCTTAGGAGCTTGAAAAAACAGAACTGTGACTTCATGGTACGACAATTACTATTTTCTCTCTCCCTACCCAGCCTCTCATGACAGCTTCAAGAGAATGTTCCTGTTGCAGAACCAACAAGACCCTATAGAGTCAAGTATTGTATTGAAATCTATTAAAATCCCCACATCTTCAAATGCCCAGTTCAAATCCCAAATTGTTGGAACTGAAGATGTCTTGAAGACCCAACGTGTCAGCCTCAATGAGAACTACAGCTACAACTGACAGAACGTGTGACTTGCTTGTAAATTATTTTGTACTTGATTGGTCTAATTCTGACTCTGCACTTCTTTCACTCAGCTTCTTGGTTTTTTTTGGGGGGGGGGTGTTTTTTGAGGCTTCATATTAAATAATATTATTTTCGAGTTTCGAGAGATTTTTTTGCTAACGTTTATGTACCTCCATGGTTTTGTGAACTAGATTATTTACAAGTATTGATTCTGCATAAATTAAACCAAGCTTTTATTTTTGTCAATCTATTCCAGAAAACTATCAGAAAATGTTTTTTTTTTTCACTTTCGTAGCTTGTATATAGAGCCATCATAGGGCCAAATTTACCATATTTGTAGACTAAACTGTTCGTAGTGTGATGCTCTGTGAGGGTATATTGACCTAAACAATAAACCCAATTAGGTAGGCTTCCTCAAAGAATGGATTTTCCATGGTGCAAGTGCCAGTGCTGCTTCCAAATATGCTCTGCCAAATCAGTTTCACAATTAGGCTGTTGATTGTATTGTGAGGAAAGATTTTTTTTTTGTTACACATGTGCATATAAACCTTTACTTCAAAGACTTCTGGGGGTGGGTGGCACATTTAAAGGTGTGTGTCTTCTGAACTGAAGACTGCTTTATCTTATATGAACCCAGTAGTTCTCAAGTCAGAGTGCCACACTTCTGAGAAGCCGGAAAGGAACGTTTAACACTGATGATGGGAGTGAAACATGAAGAGCTTTAAGTAAAGTCATTTTTAAGAGTGACCAATAAAAGACCCCCCCAATTGTCGACCACTCTCTTCTCCTCTGCTGATTTGTTTTGTTTTAACCAATGTATTTAACCATGAAAATGTTTGTAACCTACTTTGCTATAATTACTATCAAACCAATATTTCATTCAACTTAATAACCAGTTACACGTGTGAGTATGTGTGTGTGTAGATAGATAGATAGATAGATAGATAGATAGATAGATAGATAGATAGATAGATAGATAGATAGATAGATAGATAGATAGATAGATAGATAGATAGATAGATAGATAGATAGATAGATAGATAGATAGATAGATAGATAGATAGATAGATAGATAGATAGATAGATAGATAGATAGATAGATAGATAGATAGATAGATAGATGCGCGGCGACCTCACAGTACCGAGGTACCGGCTTCAATTCCAGCTCCGGCCTCCCTGTGTGGAGTTTGCATGTTCTCCCCGGGCCTGCGTGGGTTTTCTCCGGGTACTCCAGTTTCCTCCCACATTCCAAAAACATGCATGGCAGGCTGATTGAACACTCCAAATTGTCCCGAGGTGTGAGTGTGAGCAGGATGGCTTTTCGTCTCTGTGTGCGCTAAGATTGGTTGGCAACCGGCACAGGGTGTCCTCCGCCTACTGCCTGAAGACAGCTGGGATAAGCTACAGCACGCCCATCGACCCTTGTGAGGAAGAAGGAGGTCGGACAGCTCTGCACATCGCCTGCCAGAGAGAACGCGATCACTGTGTGAGTACAAACAGTACAGCAACGTCACGGAATGACCAAAGATGCACACTAATATACAGGCCAAGGTCCCATTCAGTTGGTTTCATATACGGTAAATAGGTAGCAGTCCAATTTGGACTTTTTCCACTGCTGAGAAAGTAATGTTTGTGTTGTTAAATATTGGTAATAAAATGTCACTATTTGTCATTCATTCAAGTGTTCGTTTTAATGTTGATTTCATGAACAAGGTATAATGATATTCTTCACTGCACAGAGGCTGAGCATCTGCAGTATATGCTGTTTTTAGCATCATAGAATTACATCCAAGGATTTTAATGAAAGTGTGGTTCCTCACCCTGGGCGTGCTGACATCTGGAATTTCGGGAGATTGTGTTCCATCTATTCACGGGCCGGTCCAACCCCGTGATGGCCTCCCCACCATCCCCCATCACCGATTAACTTTCGTAGTGTGACGTGCGCCATGTGACACCCACTCCCCTACATCGACAATTACATCCATGAGGGCTGGTGAACGCACCCACGGCCGTAAACATTCATTCATTCATTGGAAAATGAATGAATGAATATATATATATATGTGTGTGTGTGTGTTTATATATAATATATATAAATGAATGAATATATATATATATATATATATATATATATATATATATTCAAGACCAGAGCACCTTGATGAAAAATGGGCTACTGGAACAAAGCGGAGATGGGCGAGATGCGATAACATGGCTCTGTTGGAATGCTAATCCTCAAGCAACCCTAGTCAGAGGGGTTACATGCAGAGAATGTGGGCTAAATGGTTACTTCGAAACCCAGAGTCACGGTTGACCACGAAACAACTAGTAGCTCAGTGTTCCAACATCCACAAATGGCAACTGCTGTCACAACTTGAGATTGATGAGGTACAACGCAGGTTCCATGGTGAAGGGCCCCAGGCTGCCAGATCAGAGGAGGAGGTCATACAAGAGATTGGGAGGCAAGCCCCAATGGATGCAGATGATGAGATTGGGTGGCCAGCCCCAATGAATGAAATGCTGAGCGAGGCAGCAACTGACCTGACAGCTAAGATCATGGTGAGAATGAAAGCTGGGCAACCTAGAAACCGATTACAACCGCTATGTGAAGTACCATCTGAAATTCTCATAGAAAGTGTGAATGCAGCACTGAGGGCGATCCCTACCGTAACGATCACAGAATCCAATGAGCTGATATACGCTTCAGCATCAGTGATCCTGGAAACTCTGGGCTATAAGAGCAACCATGGAAGCCATGAGATACGTTACCCACCATGGAAAAGACGGTTGGAGGCTAAGATCAGGGCGGCCCGGAAAGATGTGAGTCAATTGACGGAGGTCCAGAGAGGTGTGATGAAAAGGCCGATACCCGAGAGGTACATCCAGATGACCATACCTGAAGCACTCGAAACTGCCAAACAAAGGCTACAAGCCTTGTCCAGTCGCCTAAAGCGGTACACGAAAGAGAATGAGGCCAGACGAATAAACAGGCTGTTCGCAACACAACCTGCGAAAGTGTACGCTCAGTGGCAGGGTCCTAACAACAGAGCTGACCCACCAAGACTGGAAACTGAAAGGTACTGGAAAGGCATATGGGAGAAGGAGGTTGCACATAACAGCAGTGCACAATGGCTGATGCCCTGAGAGAGGAGCACAGCAACCTCCCTGAACAGAACCCAGTTACCATAACAGTGGCAGACATACAGGAAAGAGTCTCAGATATGAAGAACTGGACAGCACCAGGCCCGGACATGATCCACACCTACTGGCTAAAGAAACTCACAGCACTCCATGAGCGCCTAGCAGTACAAATGAACCAGCTGCTGAGGGATGGGACTCACCCAGAATGGCTAACCGAAGGGCGAACGATCCTGATCATGAAGGATCCCTCGAAGGGTGCAGTCCCATCCAACTATCGGCCAATAACCTGTCTCTCCACAACATGGAAGCTCATGTCAGGCATCATTGCAGCTAAGATAAGTGGACACATGGATCAATACGTGAATGAAGCACAGAAGGGCATTGGTAGAGATACCAGAGGAGCCAAACATCAGCTACTGGCTGACAGAACAGTCGCATAAGACTGCAGGTCCCGACGTACCAACCTGTGCACAGCTTGGATTGATTACAAGAAAGCCTATGACTCGATGCCACATACATGGATCACTGAATGCTTGGAGTTGTATAAGGTTAACAGGACGCTAAGAGCCTTCGTTGCGAACTCGATGAGGATGTGGAAAACCACACTTGAAGCCAATGTCAAGCCACTTACCCAAGTGTCCATCAAATGTGGCATATACCAAGGTGATGCACTCTCCCCACTGCTGTTCTGCATAGGACTGAACCCCCTAAGCCAAGTAATCACCAAGACAGGCTATGGATACCGCCTCAGAAATGGAGCTACAATCAGTCACCTCCTCTACATGGATGACATAAAGCTGTATGCTAAGAGCGAAAGGGACATAGATTCCCTGATCCACACAACCAGGATCTACAGCAGCGACATCGGGATGTCATTCGGGCTTGAGAAATGTAGTTGGATGGTGACTAAGAGAGGAAAGGTAGTCCGCACTGAAGGAGTCTCACTCCCTGAAGGAACAATAGCAGACATTGAGGACAGCTACAAGTACCTTGGTATACCACAAGCCAATGGCAACCTCGAACTGGCAACAAGGAAAGAGGCTACGGCCAAATACCTCCAGCAAGTGAGGCAAGTCCTAAGAAGCCAGCTCAATGGCAAGAATAAGACCCGGGCAATAAACAGCTATGCCCTGCCAGTGATCAGATACCCTGCAGAAATAATAAGGTGGCCAAAGGAAGAGATTCAGACCACGGACGTTAAGACCCGAAAGCTCCTAACCATGCATGGAGGGTTCCATCCCAAATCCAGCACCCTGAGACTGTACGCAAGCCGAAAGGAAGGAGGCCGGGGACTAGTGAGTGTGAGAGCCACTGTCCAGGATGAAACATCCAAGCTCCATGAATACATCAAGGAGAAGGCTCCAACGGATGACGTACTCAGAGAATGTCTCAGACAATGGGGAACAGAAGATGAGGCGCTGGAAGAGGGACCATCATGGGAGGACAAGCCCCTACACGGGATGTACCACCGGACCATAACTGAAGTGGCTGATCTCAAGAAGTCCTATCAGTGGCTAGAGAGGGCTGGCCTGAAGGACAGCACAGAGGCACTCATCCTGGCTGCTCAGGAGCAGGCCTTGAGCACCAGAGCCCTCGAGGCCCAGATATACCACACCAGACAAGACCCAAGGTGTAGATTGTGCAAAGAGGCACCTGAGACGATCCAACACATAACTGCAGGGTGTAAGATGCTGGCAGCGAAAGCCTACATAGAACGCCATAACCAGGTGGCTGGCATAGTCTACCGAAACATCTGTGCGGAGTATGGACTGGAAATCCCAAGGTCAAAAGGGAAACACCTCCGAAGGTGGTGGAGAATGACAGAGCGAAGATCCTGTGGGACTTCCAGATCCAGACTGACAAGATGGTAATGGCGAACCAACCAGATATCGTGATCATAGATAAAGGGCAGAGGAAAGCCGTTGTAGAAGATGTAGCGGTCCCAAGTGATGGAAACATCAGGAAGAAGGAACATGAGAAACTCGAGAAATACCAAGGGCTCAGAGAGGAGCTGGAGAGAGCCTGGAAGGTAAAGGTGACAGTCGTGCCTGTGGTGGTTGGAGCACTCGGGGCAGTGACCCCCAAACTAGATGAGTGGCTGCAACAGATCCCGGGAACAACATCCTACATCTCAGTCCAGAAATGTGCAGTGCTGGGAACAGCAAGGATACTGCGCAGAACCCTTAAGCTTCCTGGCCTCTGGTAGAGGACCCGAGCTGAATGAGGGACGGACACCACCCGAGGGGTGAGATGAGGATTTATATATATATATATATATATATATATATATATATATATATATATATATATTAGGGATGTGAATCTCAGCACTGAGGACGATTCGATACACATCACGATCCACTGCCAGCGATGCGATACTTAAACGATACATGGAATTTTCTGGCGATACGATGCGATACGTTTCACCGTCTTCACGATGCGATACGATTCGATACACATTAAGTTCAAATCAATGCGATCCGATACGATACAATGCAATTTGTTGCGATATTGTGCAATTAAACATGATGCAAATAAGCAAAGAAAAAAAGCTTTTAAAAAGATGGAATTCAGTATGGTATTACAAAAAGGATGCCACTTTATTCCTCATAAAGAGTAGAACTTGTAAAACAACTTATTTAAGCCCTTTCACAATTGGGTTTTGTGCAAAGAAAATGTAAACAATTTGGCACCTGAGACTCACAGCTGTTGCTATAGTGTAAACACAAACAGACTATTCTCACTGAGTGTCTTATATGAAATATAATAATAATATATATATGTATATATATCTATAGCGCAAGATGTCCACCCATCCACTGTAAGTGCAACTCTTTGCGCACTGTTCAGCGACACAGTAATCTCACTTCTCACTTTGTTGTACACATCGGGAATATGTTTGTAAGTGAACACAGACCTGTCTGGTATTTTATACCTGGGTTCCAAAACGTGCACGAGCTGTCTGAAACCCTTGTTGTCCACCACGCTAAGGCTGTAGGTCTTTGCATATGAAATAAGCAGTGGCCTTAGTTATAGCCATTGCGCGGTCACAGTGAGTTGCAAGGGGACTCCCAAAATAAGAGGCAATTTTTTTCTGATCCTGACCTGGTTTACCAAGAGTTTCTCCGGTGTCCGACGAGGAACTGGGCGGGGAAGCGGGAGGGTAACTTGTCTGTGATCTGGTGCCATCGGTTTAAGTGGGTCTGCATATTTGTGCTGCTGCCGTTGTATGGCTTCTTAGTGCGACATTCCTTGCAAATTACGGAGGTTTTATCAAGCTTTCCGTCTTTCTTTTCGAAGCCGTAGTATTTCCAAACATAAGATTTGAATGTTGCGGCTGCATTAAATATAGTAGTTTCCTTGCTGCTGCGTGCGCTAACTTCCATAATGTTTCGCTAGTACTGGACTGTATGTGACGCACGGCTACCGTCCGTATTCAACACAAAACGCAAAGCAATGATGGTGCATTCATTGCGCCTAGGAAAGGGCAGATATGTGACGTTTAACATGAATAAAACGGCGCTTGAATCGCGATTTTACCGATACCCATCAATGCATCGTGATGAATCGCGATTTCACCCGTCAATCGCGTCGTACCCAGTGAATGAGCCGATGCACTCGGATCGCGCACGTGCGCATCGATGTATCGATAAAATCGATTATTTTCCACACCCTTAATATATACACACATACACGCACACACATACACACACGCGCACGCACTTTTGCAGCGTGTATGTCTTTAATATAACAAGATCAGAACAGGAAGCTATGTATGTAAATTAACAAATTCGAAACATTAATTAATAGTATACTAGTTGACAACATAGAAGAACAACAAAATGCCCCAGGGTTTCATACGTTCCAAGAAATTGAAGGTTTTGCAAGTATTTATAGCTTTCGGGGCTTTTAGTTTATTTGGGTTATTTCTAAGCTTAAAATAGGAAATAGTATGAGTGAAAGTGTGAAAAGGAAGATTTCTGATTGCCTTACTTGCATTTATGAACGGTTACTGTCCAATCACGAGTGACTTCGTCTTTCTGTGACGTCACCTAATGCTATTTTGAAGCCAAGATTTTTTTTATTAAAAAAAATATAAATCCTAAGATGTCTTTACGATGACGCTGGCTTTCATAAAAATGACATTCATTGTAATGCTACTATCGGCAAACGGACCCAGGCATTATTTTTACTGCTTTCCACTTGAGTTCCCGTTCGAATGTAGTCAATCCGACAAGCTGCTGTGAGCAGTTGCGATGAAGCCGCGGTCAGCGAGTCCGAACAGAGAAGGCGGCGAAGTGCCACGACAGGGTTTTGGTGTCCAGGAGTTTCTCGACGGTTCCAAATATGAAGGGGGTTTTGTCAATGGCCTCAAACACGGGAAAGGAAGGTACACCTGGAAAAGTGGAGAGGTAAGATATAACCGGGAGAGCCATAGCAACCACGTTTCATTCTGTTTACATTTGCTCGAGATTGGCCTGTTCATCACAAAATTGATCCCGCTGTCTAGATATTCATTTAAATTTTTTATAAATCTGTAAGAAGAGACCCATGTACAGAGAGTGGTGCCTTGCTCCAGGGTAACTACTGTACATCAACACAAGTCTAAATTATTTTCTTTAAGAAAATAATTTAATATATAATATATAATAATATATATTATTATATATTATAATAATATATAATAAATAATAATAATAATATAATATATAAAATAAAAGACGATACTACGCTATGCATTGTGTGTTACTTGTATATAGGGAGGGGCGACCCTGCACTAGTTTTGCAAATCGGCCAAAAGAAAAACAAAAAGTACATTACTAAAATGCTGCGAGTGAAACATGTGGTACAGAGAAAAGATACATTTAGACACTGTTTCTACCACTTTTGGCACGGCAATGATTCTCTGTCTAACAATAGTTAGAGAAGTCCCAATTCAGCCAAACATTTTGTTCTTCAAGGTGTAATCTATTAAATTATGGAACTTATATTGTCTCTTCTTAAATGTACATGTTATCTGTGCGAAAAACATAACTAACATCTGCACCAATGTACATGTTATCTGTGCGAAAAACATAACTAACATCTGCACCGTTCCTGCTCTGTGCAGTTCTACGAGGGTTCTTTCTACAAAGACTACAGGCATGGTGATGGAATGTACTCTTGGCCAACAGGCAACAAATTCGTTGGCAAATTCTACCTTAATTGGAGAGAGGGGTACGGAGAACACATTTTTCCTGATGGAGCCACATTTAAGGTAGCCTTAATCAGTGCTTTAAGTGGGGAAAAAAGTAAGTGCTGGCACTTCCCTTACTCAACTTTTGCCAGGTAAAATAGGCAATGGGTAACAGCAGATCATTAAGTTAATTAATAAGTGATAATATGATAAAAAATAAATAGATAACAAATAAATAATGATATCTTATTTGGTCATATAACCAGCAGTCTGGCCATTCTTCTTCTGTGCAATTATTATTGTCATCAAGAAGTGAATCAGAAGCGCAAACATTACTGTTAGCTGGCTGTTCTTCACTTGCAAGATGAACGTGTCATCCTGTGTCCGCTTCATCATTCGTCCGTGTTCTATTTTGACACTTTTGAAGCCACGGCATCATTTTTGTTTCCAATCAATGACTGCATAAATAACTCTTTCAGAGTTTAGACTTCTTCAAATACTGCACATTTGGAAATATGCTTTGAGCGTGCACTGGTTCACTTTTACTTTTGGGAAACTCACACCGTTGCTCAAATTTGACTTTCTTTTTGGATAATGGATGGGTTATTCAGAGTGCACCAAAAACGGAGTGCCTGTGAACTCCCTAAACTCTCCAGGGGCACAAGGTGCACCAGTCCTGGTTGTCTCCAGAAATGAATGCATAAATAACTCTTTCAGAGTTTAGACTTCTTCAAATACTGCACATTTGGAAATATGCTTTGAGCGTGCACTGGTTCACTTTTACTTTTGGGAAACTCACACCGTTGCTCAAATTTGACTTTCTTTTTGGATAATGGATGGGTTATTCAGAGTGCACCAAAAACGGAGTGCCTGTGAACTCCCTAAACTCTCCAGGGGCACAAGGTGCACCAGTCCTGGTTGTCTCCAGAAATGAATGGGAGCGGAGCGCACTCTGCCTCTTCGTACACACGCACTCTCAGAGTGGCGTATGGGTGTATTTCCGAACATGCCCTATGTTGACATTCTTCACTCTTCATTCTTTCTCATGTTCTTTTTCTGCAACACACTCGACTCGCGAGACCGCCACGCAAAGGTAAGGAAGGGCATTTGGCATGTATCCATGCACACTGGATAATGTAGTACAGTATAGTCATAGGAGTATCACAAAGTGCAAGAGAGGAATAGAACAAGAGAGGGTACTCTTGCCTCATGTGAAGTCCCGGTACGGCATAAAAAGTCCCTGTACGCTAGATGCTAAAATTGAGAAGTTCTGGTACTCTGTATTGGTGCGTAATGGTGTGTACCGGCCCACTTAAAGCACTGGCCTTGATGAAATTGACTTTATAGATGGTAATGAATGCTGACAAAGTACTGCTCTCCTTTTCAGGGTTTGTACCATGCTGACCAAAGGTTCGGTCCAGGTGTGCTCAGTGAGCCAACAGGATGTCAAGATGTAGGTCTATGGCATGGGAAGCATCTGATACAACTGTGTAACTCTGTACAAAGCAGCTTCAGCCTCAAAAACTTAACTGAATATGCTGCTTACTTGGAGCAAAACATCTTCTCACATTCTCAATGTCAGGTAAAATAAGTATCTATAATAATTGTAAAATAGACAAAACTATGATAACACATTGTTTTATTGTATTGGTACAGAAATGCCTAAACAGTCGATCGTGGTCGACCGGTAGTCTGCGGACTGGTCCCAAGTCGACCGCGAGGGCTTTTGGGGGGAAATGTGGGAAGAAAAATTGTGTGCATGTATTAATATGATATATTTTGTGTTGGTGTACAATGCACCCTTAGCATCCTATTCACAAACGTGTGTGTGTGTGTGTGTGTGTGTGTGTGTATGTGTATTAAAAAAAAATCCTCGTCTCACCCCTCGGGTGGTGACCATCCCTCATTCAGCTCGGGTCCTCTACCAGAGTCCAAGAAGCTTTTGGGTTCTGCGCAGTATCAAATGTGCAGTGCTATTCCCAGCACTGCACATTTCTGGACTGAGATGTCCGATGTTGTTCCCGGGATCTGTTGCAACCACTCATCTAGTTTGGGGTCGCTGCCCCGAGTGCTCCGACCACCACAGGAACGACTGTCACCTTTACCTTCCAGGCTCTCTCCAGCTCCTCTCTGAGCCCTTGGTATTTCTCGAGTTTCTCGTGGTCCTTCTTTCTGATGTTTCCATCACTTGGGACCGCTACGTCCACTACAACGGCTTTCCTCTGCCCTTTATCTATGATCACGATATCTGGTTGGTTCGCCATTACCTTCTTGTCAGTCTGGATCTGGAAGTCCCACAGGATCTTCGCTCTGTCATTCTCCACCACCTTCGGAGGTGTTTCCCATTTGACATTGGGGTTTCCAGTCCATATTCCCCACAGATGTTTTGGAAGACTATGCTAGTCACCTGTTTATGGCGTTCCATGAAGGCTTTCCCTGCCAGCATCTCACACCTTGCAGTTATGTGTTGGATCGTCTCAGGTGCCTCTTTGCACAACCTACACCTTGGGTCTTGTCTGGTGTGGTATATCTGGGCCTCGATGGCTCTGGTGCTCAAGGCCTGCTCCTGAGCACCCAGGATGAGTGCCTCAGTGCTGTCCTTCAGGCCAGGACTCTCGAGCCACTGATAGGACTTCTTGAGATCAGCCACTTCAGTTATGGTCCAGTGGTACGTCCTGTGTAGGGGCTTGTCCTCCCATGATGGTCCCTCTTCCAGCGCCTCATCCTCTGTTCCCCATTGTCTGAGACATTCTCTGAGTACGTCATCCATTGGAGCCTTCTCCTTGATGTATTCATGGAGCTTGGATGTTTCATCCTGGATAGTGGCTGTCACACTCACTAGTCCCCGGCCTCCTTACTTTCGACTTGCGTTCAGTCTCAGGATGCTGGATTTGGGATGGAACCCTCCATGCATGGTTAGGAGCTTTCGGGTCTTAACGTCTGTGGTCTGAATCTCTTCCTTTGGCCACCTTATTATTCCTGCAGGGTATCTGACCACTGGCAGGGCATAGCTGTTTATTGCCCGGGTCTTATTTTGCCAATGAGCTGGCTTCTTAGGACTTGCCTCACTCGCTGGAGGTATTTGGCCGTAGCCGCTTTCCTTGTTGCTTTGTTGCCAGGGCTTGTGGTATACCGAGGTACTTGTAGCTGTCCTCAATGTCTGCTATTGTTCCTTCAGGGAGTGAGACACCTTCAATGCGGACTACCTTTCCTCTCTTAGTCACCATCCGACTACATTTCTCAAGCCCGTATGACATCCCGATGTCGCTGCTGTAGATCCTGGTTGTGTGGATCAGGGAGTCTATGTCCCTTTCGCTCTTAGCATACAGCTTTGTCATCCATGTAGAGGAGGTGACTGATCGTAGCTCCATTTCTGAAGCGGTATTATCCATAGCCTGTCTTGGTGATTTAAATATATATATATATATATATATATATATATACATTAGAGCTGTCAGTTTAGCACATTTTTATTGGCATTAATTTAAATGAATTTTAACAGGATTAAATTTTTTTTTCGCGAGATTAACGCGGCACACGTCACAGGCGGATGTTACGTTGCTCTATAAATACACCAGAAACAAAACAACAAGCGCGCTGCAGAAGTCCACGCCCATGTCTGTTTTGCCAGCAACGGCAGCGCGAGACACCGAAAACGGATACTTAAAAGAGTTTATGAATGGACAGTTTACCATTAAATAGTTGCCATATTGCTCCACTGAAAAGACCAAAGTTATCTGTTCTTCTCTCTCTCTGTATCATACAGGTATACGATGTATGCCACTGACGCGATTGTTACTTGTTTGGAACTATTTTGTGTGGAAAGGTACAGCGTTCCGTGTCCATATAAATAGAGCGGGTGGAGCTTCTCTGTGTTCGTCTGACAGTGACAGTGCGCTACAGAGGTAGCGACTTAGCGAAAGTAAAACGTCTCCAGTGTTGTCATCGAACCAAGTGTAGTCATTTGAAATGAGGTCTACACAAAACCGTAGAGAGACTTCCGCGCAAGAAGGACCAACACAATCAACATAGCCTGACTGTGTTAGGGGGAGTGAAACCCCCCCCACTTTCAGAATGGTTTGCCCCTGCAGCACGGGGGAAGTGCGTGTGCTTGTTTGTACGGCCCGGCAATTTCGAATACAGCGGCACATAATGAACACTGGTGTCCGGTGTCTCGTTATTCTTCAACAAACATACAGAAACAGACTTCTGTGTTCAAAGCAAACTTGTGAAAAACGAAGTATGCAACCATGGTTTAAATCCACTATAGGCTGAGTACTAGTTTACCTTAGATGTGCACTTTATAATGTTATATTGCTCTGTTTTGATTTCATAAAAAAAGCTGTTAAAGCAGCTGTTGTGTGACAAAATATTTTTTTCACCGTTATTGATGGACAGTAATATTGTGTGAGTGATTATGTGTGAATAACTGCACCAAGTGAAAAATGTTCATGTAAAATTGAAAATCGAAATTGTTATTTCAGTAAATATTTTCATTTGGCACATAGAAAACTGATTCATGATTCCATGTTGATGAGAGCATTAAAATGGGGAAACGATAAAAAATGTGTAACTAATCCCGATTAATTTTTTTGTTCATTTGAGTTAATTATGACAGTTGCATTTTTAATTAGATTAAATATTTTAATCGTTTGACAGCTCTAATATATATATATATATATACTGTATATACAATACAATACAATACAATACAATACAATACATTCTGATTTATATAGCGCTTTCACAACAGCGGCAGCTGTAACAAAGCGCTTCACAAAACAGTTAACATAAAGTAAAATAATAAACACAACACATAACATAAAACACGGACAGTCGTGCAGTCCTAACCACTTTTCCGTCACACGCTTTGTTGTTTGAAGCGGTTTGAGATGAAAGAGGAGAGAATCAAAGTGTCCTTCAACCAGTGGATCAGAGACGTCATGCTCAAAATGTGCACACGTCGGCTACAAGCTAAGTTTCAAAGTCAACAAGAAGCTGTAGCATCCATTGACGAAAAAAGAGATTGGTTCACTTCTCCTGTCCCATGGAAATCCACTTCAATTCCAAGCGGCAACTCACGGTTCCAAATACGCATCGGCGCTCTTCGCCAACGCTCCTCTCTCCTCATCCTCAACTTCAGCGGCCATCCATCCAGCCGCACCAACGCCGACTGTCCGACAGCGCTGACATAGCCACTGAACAAATCGGGGTTGTGAAAAATGCTGCCCATTACTGGCGCAAAAAACACAAGCGCCCCAGGTCTGTCCAGCACCGACAGTCAATGGCGCTGACATTCATCCCAATGTGTGCTTGTACAGGCGTGCTGCCGAGAAGGCGCAACCACCAAGCACAGATACTGCTCCTTTGACGAATGTCGTGGCCAAAAAGCGCTGAAAACAGTCCATATCAGGTCCACACAATGAAACAACAAACAACATGTGACAAAACAAAAGACAAAAACAGCAAAAAAGAACAAAAAAGCAAGGCTCTTGAAGAGCACTTGCTGAAGGCTGCCTACTCGGGCGCCATCTTGGAAAAAACAAACAAACAAACAAACAAACAAAAAAATATATATATATAAAAAAAAAAATAAATCCTCATCTCACCCTTCGGGTGGTGTCCGTCCCTCATTCAGCTCGGGTCCTCTACCAGAGGCCAGGAAGCTTGAGGGTTCTGCGCAGTATCCTTGCTGTTCCCAGCACTGCACATTTCTGGACTGAGATGTCCGATGTTGTTCCCGGGATCTGTTGCAACCACTCATCTAGTTTGGGGGTCACTGCCCCGAGTGCTCCGACCACCACAGGCACGACTGTCACCTTTACCTTCCAGGCTCTCTCCAGCTCCTCTCTGAGCCCTTGGTATTTCTCGAGTTTCTCATGTTCCTTCTTCCTGATGTTTCCATCACTTGGGACTGCTACATCCACTACAACGGCTTTCCTCTGCCCTTTATCTATGATCACGATATCTGGTTGGTTCGCCATTACCATCTTGTCAGTCTGGATCTGGAAGTCCCACAGGATCTTCGCTCTGTCATTCTCCACCACCTTCGGAGGTGTTTCCCATTTTGACCTTGGGGTTTCCAGTCCATACTCCGCACAGATGTTTCGGTAGACTATGCCAGCCACCTGGTTATGGCGTTCCATGTAGGCTTTCCATGCCAGCATCTTACACCCTGCAGTTATGTGTTGGATCGTCTCAGGTGCCTCTTTGCACAACCTACACCTTGGGTCTTGTCTGGTGTGGTATATCTGGGCCTCGATGGCTCTGGTGCTCAAGGCCTGCTCCTGAGCAGCCAGGATGAGTGCCTCTGTGCTGTCCTTCAGGCCAGCCCTCTCTAGCCACTGATAGGACTTCTTGAGATCAGCCACTTCAGTTATGGTCCGGTGGTACATCCCGTGTAGGGGCTTGTCCTCCCATGATGCTCCCTCTTCCAGCGGCTCATCTTCTGTTCCCCATTGTCTGAGACATTCTCTGAGTATGTCATCCGTTGGAGCCTTCTCCTTGATGTATTCATGGAGCTTGGATGTTTCATCCTGGACAGTGGCTCTCACACTCACTAGTCCCCGGCCTCCATCCTTTCGACTTGCGTACAGTCTCAGGGTGCTGGATTTGGGATGGAACCCTCCATGCATGGTTAGGAGCTTTCGGGTCTTAACATCCGTGGTCTGAATCTCTTCCTTTGGCCACCTTATTATTCCTGCAGGGTATCTGATCACTGGCAGGGCATAGCTGTTTATTGCCCGGGTCTTATTCTTGCCATTGAGCTGGCTTCTTAGGACTTGCCTCACTCGCAGGAGGTATTTGGCCGTAGCCGCTTTCCTTGTTGCCAGTTCGAGGTTGCCATTGGCTTGTGGTATACCAAGGTACTTGTAGCTGTCCTCAATGTCTGCTATTGTTCCTTCAGGGAGTGAGACCCCTTCAGTGCGGACTACCTTTCCTCTCTTAGTCACCATCCGACTGCATTTCTCAAGCCCGAATGACATCCCGATGTCGCTGCTGTAGATCCTGGTTGTGTGGATCAGGGAATCTATGTCCCTTTCGCTCTTAGCATAAAGCTTTATGTCATCCATGTAGAGGAGGTGACTGATTGTAGCTCCATTTCTGAGGCGGTATCCATAGCCTGTCTTGGTGATTACTTGGCTTAGGGGGTTCAGTCCTATGCAGAACAGCAGTGGGGATAGTGCATCACCTTGATATATGCCACATTTGATGGACACTTGGGTAAGTGGCTTTCCATTGGCTTCAAGTGTGGTTTTCCACATCCTCATCGAGTTCGCAACGAAGGCTCTGAGGGTCCTGTTCACCTTATACAACTCCAAGCATTCAGTGATCCATGTATGTGGTATCGAGTCATAGGCTTTCTTGTAATCAATCCAGGCTGTGCACAGGTTGGTACGTCGGGACCTGCAGTCTTGTGTGACTGTTCTGTCAACCAGGAGCTGATGTTTGGCTCCTCTGGTATCTCTACCAATGCCCTTCTGTGCTTCGCTCATGTATTGATCCATGTGTCCACTTATCTTAGCCGCAATGATGCCTGACATGAGCTTCCATGTTGTGGAGAGACAGGTTATTGGCCGATAGGTGGATGGGGCTGCACCCTTTGAGGGATCCTTCATGATCAGAAAGTGTGAATGTAGCACTGAGGGCGATCCCTACCGTAACGATCACAGAAACCAATGAGCTGATATACGCTTCAGCATCAGTGATCCTGGAGACTCTGGGCTATAAGAGCAACCATGGAAGCCATGAGATACGTTACCCACCATGGAAAAGACGGTTGGAGGCTAAGATCAAGGCGGCCCGGAAAGATGTGAGTCAATTGACGGAGGCCCAGAGAGGTGTGATGAAAAGGCCGATACCCGAGAGGTACATCCAGATGACCATACCTGAAGCACTCGAAACTGCCAAACAAAGGCTCCAAGCCTTGTCCAGTCGCCTAAAGCGGTACACGAAAGAGAATGAGGCCAGACGAATAAACAGGCTGTTCGCAACACAACCTGCGAAAGTGTACGCTCAGTGGCAGGGTCCTAACAACAGAGCTGACCCACCAAGACTGGAAACTGAAAGGTACTGGAAAGGCATATGGGAGAAGGAGGTTGCACATAACAGCAGTGCACAATGGCTGATGCCCTGAGAGAGGAGCACAGCAACCTCCCTGAACAGAACCCAGTTACCATAACAGTGGCAGACATACAGGAAAGAGTCTCAGATATGAAGAACTGGACAGCACCAGGCGCGGACATGATCCACACCTACTGGCTAAAGAAACTCACAGCACTCCATGAGCGCCTAGCAGTACAAATGAACCAGCTGCTGAGGGATGGGACTCACCCAGAATGGCTAACCGAAGGGCGAACGATCCTGATCATGAAGGATCCCTCGAAGGGTGCAGTCCCATCCAACTACCGGCCAATAACCTGTCTCTCCACAACATGGAAGCTCATGTCAGGCATCATTGCGGCTAAGATAAGTGGACACATGGATCAATACGTGAATGAAGCGCAGAAGGGCATTGGTAGAGATACCAGAGGAGCCAAACATCAGCTACTGGCTGACAGAACAGTCGCATAAGACTGCAGGTCCCGACGTACCAACCTGTGCACAGCTTGGATTGATTACAAGAAAGCCTATGACTCGATGCCACATACATGGATCACTGAATGCTTGGAGTTGTATAAGGTGAACAGGACCCTAAGAGCCTTTGTTGCGAACTCGATGAGGATGTGGAAAACCACACTTGAAGCCAATGTCAAGCCACTTACCCAAGTGTCCATCAAATGTGGCATATACCAAGGTGATGCACTCTCCCCACTGCTGTTCTGCACAGGACTGAACCCCCTAAGCCAAGTAATCACCAAGACAGGCTATGGATACCGCCTCAGAAATGGAGCTACAATCAGTCACCTCCTCTACATGGATGACATAAAGCTGTATGCTAAGAGCGAAAGGGACATAGATTCCCTGATCCACACAACCAGGATCTACAGCAGCGACATCGGGATGTCATTCGGGCTTGAGAAATGTAGTCGGATGGTGACTAAGAGAGGAAAGGTAGTCCGCACTGAAGGGGTCTCATTCCCTGAAGGAACAATAGCAGACATTGAGGACAGCTACAAGTACCTCGGTATACCACAAGCCAATGGCAACCTCGAACTGACAACAAGGAAAGCGGCTACGGCCAAATACCTCCAGCGAGTGAGGCAAGTCCATGCTGGAGAGACTATGTCACCCAGCTGGCCTGGGAACGCCTCGGGATCCCCCGGGGAGAGCTGGAAGAAGTAGCTAGGGAGAGGGAAGTGTGGGCTTCCCTGCTAAGCTGTTGCCCCCGCGACCCGGCCCCGGATAAGCGGTAGAAGATGGATGGATGGATGGATGAGTGAGGCAAATCCTAAGAAGCCAGCTCAATGGCAAGAATAAGACCCGGGCATTAAACAGCTATGCCCTGCCAGTGATCAGATACCCTTCAGGAATAATAAGGTGGCCAAAGGAAGAGATTCAGACCACGGACGTTAAGACCCGAAAGCTCCTAACCATGCATGGAGGGTTCCATCCCAAATCCAGCACACTGAGACTGTACGCAAGCCGAAAGGAAGGAGGCCGGGGACTAGTGAGTGTGAGAGCCACTGTCCAGGATGAAACATCCAAGCTCCATGAATACGTCAAGGAGAAGGCTCCAACGGATGACGTACTCAGAGAATGTCTCAGACAATGGGGAACAGAAGATGAGGCGCTGGAAGAGGGACCATCATGGGAAGACAAGCCCCTACACGGGATGTACCACCGGACCATAACTGAAGTGGCTGATCTCAAGAAGTCCTATCAGTGGCTAGAGAGGGTTGGCCTGAAGGACAGCACAGAGGCACTCATCCTGGCTGCTCAGGAGCAGGCCTTGAGCACCAGAGCCATCGAGGCCCAGATATACCACACCAGACAAGACCCAAGGTGTAGATTGTGCAAAGAGTCACCTGAGACGATCCAACACATAACTGCAGGGTGTAAGATGCTGGCAGGGAAAGCCTACATGGAACGCCATAACCAGGTGGCTGGCATAGTCTACTGAAACATCTGTGCGGAGTATGGACTGGAAACCCCAAGGTCAAAATGGGAAACACCTCCGAAGGTGGTGGAGAATGACAGAGCGAAGATCCTGTGGGACTTCCAGATCCAGACTGACAAGATGGTAATGGCGAACCAACCAGATATCGTGATCATAGATAAAGGGCAGAGGAAAGCCGTTGTAGTGGATGTAGCGGTCCCAAGTGATGGAAACATCAGGAAGGAGGAACATGAGAAACTCGAGAAATACCAAGGGCTCAGAGGGGAGCTGGAGAGAGCCTGGAAGGTAAAGGTGACAGTCGTGCCTGTGGTGGTCGGAGCACTCGGGGCAGTGACCCCCAAACTAGATGAGTGGTTGCAACAGATCCCGGGAACAACATCGACATCTCAGTCCAGAAATGTGCAGTGCTGGGAACAGCAAGGATACTGCGCAGATCCCTCAAGCTTCCTGGCCTCTGGTAGAGGACCCGAGCTGAATGAGGGACGGACACCACCCGAGGGGTGAGATGAGGATTTTTTTTATATATATATATATATATATATACACACACATACACACACACACACACACATAAAAAAAAACGTACGATGGTGCATGCCGTGCATCACCGGAAGTTCTGAGCGGTCAGCAGTCTACAATTTGCAGCTTGCGATTAGAGCTGTTGTGATTTATCTCTCTATTTTATTTTTTTAAACATTCATATTCAAAGTTTGTTTGATCTGCAATTCACCAATGCATTGGATTTTTATCCGTTCAATTAATTTTAAATGTGTTATTACTATTATTCTTTTCATTGTGATTTTGGAGGTGGGGCCCGCTAGTGGCCTGGCATGCATTCACATGGGCTCACAACCTGTGGGAAGGGCCAAAGGGGTCAGGTGCCCTGTGAGCTGGGCAGCGGCAAAAGGCAGGGACCTTGGCATTCCGAACCCCGGCTACATAAACTACCTCTTGGGACATGGAATTTCACCTCTCTGGCAGGGAAGGAGCTCGAGCTGGTGTGCAAGGCAGATAAGTTCCAACTATATAAACCAGGGGTGCCCAAACGTTTTGGATCGAAGATCTACTTTTCGATCAACTAACCTCCCGGGATCTACCCTTACCGGCGCGCGCACGCACACACACACACGCACGCACACACGCACACACACAAATTTAAGATTTACCTGCTTTATTTTATTTTTTGTGAAAATGAGACTGATAAGATTATTAGTGTGAAGGGTATATTAACACAAAAAATATATTACTAACATGTACAAAGACACACAAATGGTTGTTTGTTTTTTTTCTTCTCAACACTCCTAGGATCTACTTGGGACCTGTCTTAGATCTACCGGTAGATCAGGATCTACCTCATGGGCACCCCTGATATAAACAGTGTTCCCTCACTTATCGCGGTTAATGGGGACAGGGACCCTGCCACAATAAGTGAAAAACCTCGATGGAGTGTTGGAATTTTTGTGTCAGTGTATGCGGGTACCAGTCTGTTTGAAATATGTAAACAATATTTATACTTTACATATTTGAGACAAAGACTACAGCAGTACATGCATTTACTTCTTTAATTATAAAACCTTATACAGTAATTCAGATTCATCAGTCCTGCCTTCTGAGAGAGACAAAGAGACTTGTGTTACTCTCACTTTATGCTCGGACAGTGGATCCGCCGTTAGCTTCCAGGTAGTTGCTGGCCAGCTATCCCCGCTGAGGGGGTGTGTTTATGATAAGACAATTGGTATTGATGAGGAGGAGGCGAAGAGAGCTTCTTTTTTAGGGCAAGCCCAATCACCCTCTCTGTCTCTCTCTCTGTCGCTTCCCCCCCTCATTCCCGGCCATGTACATGGCAAACACAACAGTGTGAGGAGACACTGATCAAAGAGTCAACCGCGTGATGAGACACAAGGGGAGGTGTTAGGCGGGGCTGCGAAGATGCGCAGCCAATCAGCTCATGGGATAAATCCACTCGTGCTGTCATTGGTCGATGTCGCGCTGGGAACCAATCATGCGTACAGCCATGTCCAAAACCTCTTGAGTCATTTGGAATTTGTTTCTGTGTACTGGACTTTGGAAAAAAAACGCGATGTCGTGCAGCCGCGATAAACGAAGAGCAATGGCGACTGATCACTGTCGTCACACACCGTTCGGGCTCTGATACCATTCCTCTCGAGAGGGGTTGGACACTCTTCTGCTCTGGAGTTGCCCACGGTGAGATGTGCAAAACAGCTGTGGGCATACTTTTGGCGCCAGTATATTGGGGTTTGCCACAGTGAATGAGAGGTTAGCCTTCCTCCGCCTTTGGGTGGGGGAATGGATCCTGACGATTGTGCCTATGCAGCAAACCCACAGTTCAGAGTACCCATCCATGTTGGAGTCCTTGGAGGGTGTGCTGTAGAGCGCTTCCACTGGGGACTCCAGCGTTCTACTGGTGGACTTTAATGCTCACATGGGCAATGACAGTGAGACCTGGAAGGGCGTGATTGGAAGGAACACACTCACAATCTCAACCTGAATGATGTTCTGTTACTGGAGTGCTTGTCACATATTGTCCATAACAAACAACAGGTTAAAACATAAGGGTGTCCATATGTGCATTTGGCACCAAGACACCGAAGGCCGTACGCAGTTTGATGATCAATATTGTAGTTGAGTTCACGGATTTGCCGCCACATGTTTTGGACACTCGGATGAAGGGAGGGGCGGAGCTGTCGACTGATCATCAGCTAGTGGTGCGTTGGATTCGATAGTGGGAGAAAATGCCAGCCCGACCCAAGCATACCGTTTTGGTGGTTTTGGTGGGAATGTCTGGCAGAATCCTCTATCAAAAAGATTTTCAACTGCCACTTCCGGCAGAACTTCGCCCACGTCCCCAGTGAAGCAGGGGACATTTAGTCCGAGTGAATCATGTTCTGTGTCTCCATTGTTGATATGTTCTGTGCCTCCACTGTTGAGGTTGTCAATTGGAGCTGTAAGGTGGTCAGTGCCAGTCAGGGCAGTAGTCCCCTTCCCCAAATGCTGGACACGATAATCAGTGATGCCGGCGGAGTGAAGAAAGAGTCCTATTAGGCTTTTTGTCCTGTGGGTAGCTGACAGATATGGGCTGGCCAAGTATAATGCAGCTTCGGCAATCGCTGAGGCAAAAACCTGGGCATGGGACGAGTTTGACGAGGCCATGGAAACATGGACAACTTTGAGGATTTTTGGTCCGCCATCTAGTGTCTTAGGAGAGGGCAGCAGTGCACCATTAACATTGTACTGTATGTAGTGGGGATTGGGTGCTGCTGACCCCAAGTGGGGACGTTGTGAGTCGGTGGGGAGAACATTTCGAAAACCTACTCAGTTCCACTGACACACCTACCTTTGATGAAGAAGTGCCTGGAAAAGTTGGAAGAAGTGGCTGGGGAGAGGGAAGTCTGGGTTCCCTGCTGAAGCTGCTGCCTCCACGACCTGACCCCTGGATAAGTGGTAGATAATGGTTGGATGGATGGATTATACTTTCATTAACAGACGCTAATCTACATTTTGTCCACGTGTGTATCTCCAGGTAGACACAGATGAGAGTTGGCTGCTTCATGACAGAAATAATGCCTTACCATGTGGCATTGAGAATTATTCCACAGATGGTGACCACCTACCCTTGCCCCCAGGACGTAGAAGAGAGTTTGATGAACATTTTTATGGCGAACTGTGGGAACCTGATTCTCATGGATATGAAGGCTATAAACGAGAACCACATGCGAGTCTGCCCTTACAAGCCCGTTTGCTGGCTCACATTTACAAACACAGGTCAGAAAAATAGTGAAACCTGTCACAAAAAACATGGAAAACAACTACGTGTTTTTACACGCACGACTGTATGATTTAAAAAGGAAATGTAGTCATATCTGTGTGTATCTCTCAGACAACAGGCTGAAACTTTAGATTGGGATGTTGCAGGAGTTCTCTCAATGGAAAGGGACCGTTTTGGTCCTAAAGGACATTTGGAAGTCACATCAGAGTTATTGATCCATCAGGCTTCTGTCGGAAAAGGACCGGCCATTTTGGAGATACTCCTAGATGGCCTTATTCACCCTGATGTAGCCGATTCTCAGGGGCACACTGCACTGATTGCTGCCACAGTAAAACACAATGAATTTCTTTATCCTAGTGTTTTTTTTTAAATTTCATTTACAAACAATTGGGTTTGAACTGGCTTGTTTTTGAAGTTAATATCATACATCTTGTCACATTTTTCTTTCTTTCAGGTGAACTGCCATAATGATGTAGTCCAATTGTTGTTAGATTTGGGTGCTGACATTGACAAGGTGAATTCCGAGGGAATGTCGGCGTTGGCTGTGTGTCACGTACTCTACTACCCTTTTCAGTCTCTATACACATTTGATGGGCTCATTTCCAAAACACAAGTAACTACACAAGTAGATACTATTTATAATAAATTCTGGAAGAATTCAGACCCCATTGGATTTCCCCGTTAGCATTACATTACACTAGACCAGAGGTAGGGAAACTCCACTTTCTCGAGAGCTACTTCCGGGTTGTTGTAGATCTTTGTCTACTTCAACACGCTTGATTCAAACGATTGTGTTATATCTCGGATAAATCGAGTTAGGGGGGATCCAAAAAGTGTAGACGAAAACAAGTTCTCCGTAGGAAAAAATAAAGTTTAATGTAACAATCGCACCAAATAAGGAGAGAACATAAAGCGCTGGTCCACAATAAGAACCAGAAGGCAAAATCTAAAGCGAGTAACAAAAAGTGCTGGCACAAAAGAGCAAGGAAGGAAAAATAAAGACCGTAAATAGAAACGAAAAACAATGTATCACCAATACATGCACGAAAGCCAAATCACCAAAACAAACCAGTACTTACTCTATAACGGGAGAAATACAATGCGAAATCACGACGAGTCAAAAGTCAAAAGCCAAAAGCCAACTAGTCAAGGAACAGCGAAAGAGCAATGCCATAGACAATACTCCCACAACAGGTGCATGACGGTGGAGTCCTTAAATACTGAATCTAGTGATTACAGATTGGCAGCAGGTGCGCTAGAAAGTCCGCTCATGCCACCTGCTGGCCAGACCGCAAAACTGAAACGTGACAAATTGGCTAATCAATGAGCTCTGCAGCAGCCTGAAATTATCATGATCAATTGAATAAGGTTTGTTGGAGTAGGGAGAGATCTAAAGCAGGCAGGATATGGCTCGCGAGGAACCCGAGTGCCCAACCCCTGCATTAGACTGTGTTGGTTCAGACTGTCCGAATTGAACCATATTGCATTGTTTAAATGGTTGACAACACTGAATGCTGTTCTCAAGATTATAAACAAAATGGAAAGGATCTGTGTGTATGTACTGTATATGTATTTAAAGTTAATTTTTTCAGTAAGTTACCAAAAACTGTTTTTGCTACATGTAATATGGCTTGATCCAGCGTGTAGTGAGTGTAAATTTGACGGATTGTTCATATTTCAACAAAGTTGCAACATTACTCTTGAAAATCTATTAAAGGAAGGGTCTGAATACTTTCGGAATTCATTGTATTGTGTTACTTCATGAATATGTTTGTCATTTTGACCTCTGATTGTGTATATAATATCTTTTCAGGTGGCATCTACTTCTGTATGTCATCAGATTAGACAGGCGGAGTCGACTAAACAGGGGGAGTCGACTAAACGTTCCCTGCACAGTAAGAAAGTTAGGGGAAAGGTAAGAACCAGAAGGGAAGATGGCAAATTAGATGGTGGTGATAAGATAAGAGATTACATAGAAGTTGAAGGAAGGGATAAGGATGATAAGGGCAATGAGGAGAAGGTGCTGCTTTCCGAACGCTCCGTTGAGGTGAAGGAGGGCCATATTGTACTAGGCAGTGTGAAGTGGAAAGAATATTCATCAAAAACTGCTAAGGTATAGACCACAAAGGTCTCAAAAATGAAATACCTTTCAATCCGCTCTTTAAACTGACTGTGTTGTCTTTATCCAACCCTGCAGCAGGACACCAACAAAAATAACCCAGCACGTTGTTTTGACTCTGCCTGCTGCATGTACAGCTACGGCATCCACGTCACAGAGAGAGTTCTGCAGGGAGCAGCTGAAGCTCTTAGTCACGCTTGGTTTCAGCAGCATTCTGGTGAAACTGAGGAGACTGTTCGCAAAATGGCGGCAATGAAGTTTGAGTATGCCACCGCTTATTTCATGTCGTGTTTTTACCCTCATGAGGCCGCCAGGTAGACTCATTGCATGGGTATGTTTCACCAGGCACCGTGTTCGCTTGACCACATTGAATCTGCTCTTGGATCGAGGAGCTGACCCTAACACCTCGAGAGTCCCGTTACCTGTCATCTTTTTGGCCATTTTGGCAGCAGATACTAAGACTGTCAGGAAACATCTTCTGTGTGGAGCTCAAACAGATATTTCTCTCCCACCTGAGGTAGCATTCCATTTGGAATCAGGTCCCAACGTTTGAATTTATTTGTGCAATTGATATTTTTATATTTTATATTTTCCTAACACTGGTTTCAACAATGTATCCCCATACTAACGATGGTGTTAAACAACTTTGTCCACATTTAAAAAAAATCGTATAATTTCATTGTGTTGTAGAGAAAAGGCCTTTTTCCTCTCCATGTAGCTGCAGCACTGCCCGGTCTAGAAGGTCCCGAAATCACTAAACTGCTGCTGCACGCATTAACGGATCCAGATGCACGGGCATGTGACCATGACGACACCTATGAACCAGATAAGGTGTGCAAAAAATCCTTGCCAGTCACAGGATAGGAACACAGCTCTCCTATGAATAGCAACGAAATGCAAGTAATTGACACAGCCCTAATTTAATCATTGACAAATTAATGCATAGGAAGTGTCACGATTCTGACTAACCGAATCAAGTTTTGTAACCCAAAAGTGTAGGCGCCAGACAAGGTCTCAGAAGCAAAAAATATTCGCACCGACAAAGTAGTAACATAAAGCGCTGGTCAAAACACGGACCAGGGAGCACAAAAACGAATAACAAAAAGCGCTTGCACAAAAGGCAAGAGAGGAAAACAAGAACCGAGAATACAAACAAAAAAACAATGAATCAACTACACGCAAGAAAAAGCCAAATCACAACACAAAGCCATACTTACGCAATAAATGGGACGAGAGTTCAAATGCGAAACACAACGAGATCAATAGTAAAGAGTCTGTGGGCAAGGAAGCATCAAGGCATAAACAATACTCCGACAACCACCAGTCACATTGTTGGTCCTTAAATACACAGTTCCTTAATTGAAAGATTGGCAGCAGGTGTGCAGCCAGAAAGTCTGCCACCTGCTGGCCAGGCCAAGGACAGGAGCCACCGGTTTAAGCAGGGAAACGTGGAAAACTGGGTCGACCTTCATGGTGGGCGGCAACCGGAGCTTGACAGAGATGGGGCTCAAGACAGACTCCACCACGAACGGTCCCGTGAAGCGAGCCCCCAACTTGCACGAGGTACCAGCCAGACGCAGATCCCTAGTCGACAGCCACCCCTTCTGCCCCACCTGATAGCTTGGTGCCGGGCGACGTCTCCGATTTGCAATCTGCTGGTTTCTGGTGGCGGTACGCGACAGGGCTGCCCTGGTCTCCCTCCACACGCGATGGGCCTGCTTGAGATGGTGCTGTACCGACGGGACTTCCACCTGCCCCTCCTGAGACGGAAAAAGCGGAGGCTGATAGCCATAGGCAGACATGAAGGGAGACTGACCTGTGGCTGAGGAGACAAGCGTGTTATGCGCGTACTCCACCCAAGGCAGGTGGACGGCCCAAGATGAGGGACGGTGGAGACATACGCATCGTAGAGCGCCTCCAGGTCCTGGTTCATACGTTTGGTCTGCCCGTTGGACTGTGGGTGGTAATCCGACGATAGGCTTGCTGTAGCCCCTATGGCACGACAGAACCGCTTCCACACCCTGTACACGAATTGGGGACCCCGGTCCGACACAATATCCAGCGGGATCCCAGGGAGGCGGAAGACGTGGTTGATCAGGAGGTCGGCGGTCTCCAGGGCGGACGGCAGCTTGGACAACGGAATGAAATGGGCGGTTTTGGAGAAGCGATCCACAATGCTGAGGATTACGGACTTTCCCCGTGAAACAGGGAGGCCAGTGACAAAGTCCATTGAGATATGGGACCAAGGTCTAGGAGGAACAGGTAAGGGTCGTAGCAAACCAGGAGGCTGATGTGAAACCTTACAGCATGCACAGATGGAGCAGGCCTTGATGTAGTCCAAAATATCCCTTCGAAGCTCAGGCCACCAAAACCGCTGAGTGACATGATGCAATGTCCGGTTAACCCCAGGATGGCAAGCCACCTTAAATGTGTGCCCCCACTGCAACACCTCCGCGCGCAGATGTGGGGGCACAAATAGCCTTCCTGTGTGACATCCAGCCGCAACTTGGGTTCCCTCTTGGGCTTCCTGGACTTCCTGGACCCTCCGCTCAATCTCCCACCTAAGCGGCCCCATGATGTAGTGGTCCGGTAGGATGCTATGAGATACCCTGCTCTCGGCCGTTGGGTCATAGATCCGAGATAGGGTGTCGGGTTTCACGTTCTTGGATCCTGGGCTGTAGGTGAGCGTGAAATTGTAGCATGTAAACAGGAGCGCCCACCGGGCTTGACGTGAATTCAGTCTCTTGGCCCAGTGAATGTATGTGAGGTTCTTGTGGTCGTTGAAAATGGTGAACGGCTCCTTAGTTCCTTCGAGCCAGTGTCTCCATTCTTGTAGGGCTAGCACGACGGCCAAGAGTTCTCAATTTCCCACATCATAATTGGCTTCAGCAGGACTGAGACGACGTGAGAAGAAGGCGCAAGGGTGGAGTCTCTGGTCAACTGGTGAACGCTGAGACAGTACTGCCCCCACTCCTGAATCCGAAGCGTCCACCTCTACTACAAAAGCAATATCAGGGTTAGGATGTTGCAACACGGGTGGCTTAGTGAAGGACTTCTTTAATTCGACAAACGCTCTGTCGGCCTCCGAATCCCACCTAAATTGGACTTCGACGGAGGTCAACCGGGTTAATGGAAGTGCTCTCTGGCTGCAATTACGAATAAAACGACAGTAGAAATTAGCTAACCCCAAGAAACGTAACTGCTTCCTTGTGGTGGGTGTCGGCCATTCCACCACTGCCTTAATCTTGGCAGGATCGGCTCTCAGCTGACCCTTCTCCACGATGAACCCAAGGAATGAAATAGAAACGACGTCAAACTCACATTTCTCGGCTTTGACAAAGAGACGATTCTCCATTAGACGTTGCAAAATTAGTCTGACGTGGTGTTGATGTTCCTTAAGTGTCCTTGAAAATATCAATATGTCATCCAGGTAAACAAACAAAACACAATCAAAAAATCTCTTAACATGTCGTTGATTAAACTCTGAAACACGGCAGGAGCGTTGGTTAACCCAAAAGGCATGACTAAATATTCAAAATGGCCCAATGGTGTCTTGAATGCAGTCTTCCATTCGTCCCCCTTCCTAATACTTCCAGTACGAGGGCCAGGTTAATGAGTTCCTCCATGGTAGCGCTGTCATCGCGGGTAGCCAGTTCATCTTTCAAAGATGGATTTAAACCGCAACGAAACAAACCACAAAGGGCGCGGTCCCCGTAACCACTTCGGGCGGCCAAAATCCGAAAAGAAATGGACTAATCGGCTACAGATTGCTTCCCTTGCCGACAATTTAATAACTGACCTTCAGCCTCTCTTCCCATGACCGGATTGTGGAACACCCGACGGAACGCTGCCACAAAATCAGGGCAGGAAGACCGAAGCCCGGGTTGAGCATTGCTTACTTCCACCGCCCATGATGCCGCCTGACCAGTCAACAGGCTCATTATAAATGAGTAAAGACCAAGGTCTGATCCTTTACATAGGTGGATGGTTGTTGGTCGAAAGTGAGCATTGGTGTAGAAATTGTCCACACAACCCAGGTTCGCCACCATAACGCGGTGGGTGTGGGATATCGGGTTCCCGCTCCACTATCCATCCATCCATCCATCTTCTACCGCTTATCTGGGGCCGGGTCGCGGGGGCAACAGCTTTAGCAAGGAAGCCCAGACTTCCCTCTCCCTAGCTACTTCTTCCAGCTCTCCCCGGGGGAACCCGAGGCGTTCCCAGGCCAGCTCGGTGGCATAGTCTCTCGAGCGTGTCCTGGGTCTTCCTCGGGGTCTCCTCCCGGTGGGACATGCCCGGAACACATCACCAGGGAGGCGTTCAGGAGGCATCCGAATCAGATGCCCAAGCCACACCTCATCTGGCTCCTCTCGATGTGGAGGAGAAGAGGCTCGACTCTGAGCCCCTCCCGGATGACCGAGCTTCTCACTTTATCTCTAAGGGAGAGCCTGGACACCCTGCGGAGAAAACTCATTTCGGCCGTTTGTATCTGGAATCTCATTCTTTCGGTCACGACCCATAGCTCGTGACCATAGATGAGGGTTGGAACGTAGATCGACTGGTAAATTGAGAGCTCCGCCCTTTGGCTCAGCTCCTTCTTTTCTACGACAGACCGATAAAACGTCCGCTGCACCGATCCGCCTGTCGATCTCTCGCTCCCTCCTGCCTTCATTCGTGAACAAGACCTCAAGATACTTAAACTCCTCCACTTGGGGCAAGATCTCCTCCCCCCCCCCGACCCGCAGGGGGCACTCCACCCTTTTCCGACTGAGGACCATGGTTTCAGATTTGGAGGTGCTGATTTTCATCCCAACCGCTTCACATTCGGCTGCGAAACGCTCCAGTGAGAGTTGGAAAGCCCTGTTTGAAGGAGCCAACATCACCACATCATCTGCAAAAAGCAGGGATGCAATACCGAGGCCACAAAAACGGACCACCTCAACGCTTCGGCTGCGCCTAGAATTTCTGTCCATAAAGGTTATGAACAGAATCGGCGACAAAGGGCAGCCTTGGCGGAGTCTTACCCTCACTGGAAACGATTCCGACTTACTGCCGGCAATGTGAAGCAAACTCTGACATCGGTGATATAGTGACCGAACAGCCCATATCAGGGGGTTCAGTACCCCATACCAAGAAGCACCCCCAACAGAACTCCCCCAGGGACATGGTCAAACGCCTTCTCCAAGTCCACAAAACACATGTAGACTGGTTGGGCGAATTCCCACATACCCTCGAGAACCCTGTTAAGGGTGTAGAGCTGGTCCACTGTTCCACGGCCGGGACGAAAACCACACTGCTCCTCCCCAATCTGAGGCTCGACTTCCTGACAGACCCTCCTCTCCAGCACCCCCGAATAGACCTTACCAGGGAGGCTAAGGAGTGTGATCCCTCTGGAGTTGGAACACACCCTGCGGCCCCCCTTTTTTAAAAAGAGGGACTACCACCCCGGTCGGCCAATCCAGAGGCACTCTCCCCGTTGACCACGCAATGTTGCAGAGGCGTAACCAGGACAGCCCCACAACATCCAGAGCCTTGAGGAACTCCGGGCGGATCTCATCCACCCCCCAGGGCCTTGCCACCGAGGAGCTTTTTAACCACATCGGTGACTTCAACCACAGAGATAGGAGAGCCCACCTCAGGGTCCTCAGACTCTGCTTACTCCGAGCAAGGCGTGTTGGTGGAGTTGAGGAGGTCTTCGAAGTACTCTGCTCACCGGTTCACAATGTCCCGAGTCGAAGTAGCAGCGCCCCATCCCCACTGCAAACAGTGTTCGTGGTGCACTGCTTCCCCCTCCTGAGACGTCGGATGGTGGACCAAAATTTCCTTGAAGCCGTCCGGAAGTCGGCTTCCGTGGCCTCACCGAACTCTTCCCATGCCCGAGTTTTTGCCTCGGCGACCACCGAAGCCGTGTTCCGCTTAGCCAGTCGATACCTGTCAGCTGCCTATGGGGTCCCACAGGCCATAAAGGCCCGATAGGACTCTTTCTTCAGCTTGACAGCATCCCTTGCTGCTGGTGTCCACCAGCGAGTACGGGGGTTGCCACCACGACAGGCACCAACCACCTTACAGTCACAACTCAGATTGGCCGCCTCAACAATAGAGGTGTGGAACATGGTCCATTCGGACTTAATGTCCCCCGCCTCCCCCGGGACATGGGAAAAGCTCTGCTGGAGGTGCGAGTTGAAACTCTTTCTGACAGGGGATTCCGCCAGACGCTCCCAGCAAACCCTCACAATACGTTTGGGTCTGCCAGGACGGACCAGCATCCTCCCCCACCATCGGAGCCTACTCACCACCTGGTGGTGATCAGTTGACAGCGCCGCCCCTCTCTTCACCCGAGTGTCCAAAACATGCGGCCACAAATCCGATGATACAACCACAAAGTCAATCATCGAACTGCGGCCTCGGGTGTTCTGGTGCCAAGTGCACATATGGACACCCTTATGTTTGAACAAGGTGTTCGTTATGGGCAATCCGTGACAAGCACAGAAGTCCAATCACAAAACACCACTCGAGTTCTGATCGGGGGGGCCGTTCCTCCCAATCACGGCCTTCCAGGTCTCACTGTCATTGCCCACGTGAGCATTGACGTCCCCCAGCAGAACAAGCGAGTCCCCAGCCAGAATACTCTGCAGCACACCCACCAAGGACTTCAAAAAGGGTGGGTATGCTGAGCTGCTGTTTGGTGCATATGCACAAACAACGGTCAGGACCCGTCCCCCCACCCGAAAGCGGCGGGAGGCAACCCTCTCGTCTACTGGTGTGAACCCCAATGTACAGACACTGAGCGGGGGGGCAATGAGTATGCCCACACCTGCTCTGCGCCTCTCACCGTGAGCAACTCCAGAGTGGAAGAGAGTCCAACCCCTCTCGAGAGAACTGGTCCCAGAACCCAGGCTATGTGTGGAGGCAAGTCCGACTATATCCAGGTGGAACTTCTCTACCTCGCACACCAGCTCGGGCTCCTTCCCTACAAGAGAGGTGACATTCCACGCTTCTGCAGCCGACGATCGGATCGCCAGGGGTCCCCGCCTTTGTCTGCCGTCCAGCTCAGCATCTTAGATCGTTGGTAGTATTTTAAAATATTAGTTTGTTCAATTGGTAATGCAACTGCATTATTTTACAGGGTTCCACTATAACAAGAAAATCATGGAGGGTCAGTGAGAAGCCACGTCCTAAAGAGGGAGGTCGTACAGCTCTCCACATAGCTTGCCAGAGAGACAGCGACTACTGTGTGAGTTAACCCAACATAAGGATGCATTTCTGTCCACATAACAGCAACATATTTAAAAGTTTAGTCATGCTGAGTTTGACACCCTCGCTAATGTGCTGGTGTAAAAAAAAAGTATGTTTTTTTCAAAACATTTTTCGCCACAACTTTTCAGATTTTCATCCCCACCCAAGATGGGGGTTATGGACCTTAAAAAAAGAATTTAGATTTACTCCAGAGCCCACAGTGCGAGTGAGCCATTTATATGATACATGTGTTGTCAAGCATGATGTATGTGCAAAGTTCAATGCGTTTTCACGCTTATTAAGGCCAACAAAATCAGCATAATTTCTCATGGCAAACAGCTCATCGGCACAGCAACAGCATCCCACGAAATGAAAGGTTCTTGCTTTTCCTGGTTATCTTACAATGAAACACCCACAGTTTCAAGATAATTGGATAAAATATCTCGGAAGAGTAATTTAAAATGTCCCCTCTGTAGAAGGCAACAAAACTGGACCACATTTGAAAGAAAATTAAAAATGTCTGACTTCCTGATTTTTTTAACAGATGGCTGCAGAAGACTTTTTTGGAGGTCTTGGGCAGTTACATATGCCTTCGACGATTCATTGATCTTGGTGAAACATAAAACGGGCTGCTTTGTTGAAAATTTTGTAGAGCCATTTTTGAGAAATCTCACAATATATGGGAACTTATAAAATATTGATTGTTTTGCCAGGCATGATGTGTGTGCAAAGTTTCATGAGCTTTTGTGTACCTTCAAAATTACTGTTGCTTTCTTGGCTAAAGGTGCATTGCCATGGCAACAGCATTTCATGAAAAATCACAAACTTGTGTTTCAATATCATGAAAGTTGAAACACTCTTCCCAGCAAACATAAGGTAGTGCTGGTTAACCGACTAGGGGGGAAAAAAACAAAGATTCAGACCAGTATTCCTTTGAGCCATTAAGTGACGCAACAACTGCAATGAAAAATAAATTATAATACCGTATTTTCCGCACTATAGGGCGCACCAAAAAGTCTTCCATTTTCTTAAAAGCTCACCGAGCGCCTTAAAATCCAGTGCGTCTTGTGTATGGTCATTACGGTAATACGTCGACTTCTTCCTGTAGACATGCTTCCAATGTTATAACTTGCTGTTGGTTCAGTGAACTGTGTCGCTGCTTTATTAAATAAGTTTGTGTTGCAGCTCCGAAAAAAAGGAGAGCTGTGGTGTTTATTTTTTAAAACAGTCTCAACAAATACAGTTACGTCTTTGTTTGTCGACGTGCCTTCTTCCGTTCGACTCAAGAGGCGTTCAAGGCCGCCTCCAAAAAACGTAAACTCACGGTTACTTCAATGAAACTACATAAATTGAAAATAATGCATCAAAACTGAAAAGCAAGCGAGGATATCACAAAATAAATTCTACAGCACCCCCTACAGAATTTATATTGTGATTTCATCATTTGTGAATACACAACAAAGGAATAAATAACTACGACTGACATCTGATCGTACTGTTGGAGCTACGATCAAGGAAATGCTAATGCGTTTTTCGGGGGCGGTCATGAACGCCTCTTGAGTTGACCGGAAGAAAAGAAGGCACGGAGACTAACAAAGACGCAACTGTATTTGTTGAAAAAAGGAGAGCTGTGTTTTGTTTTTTTTTAAACAGAGACTTTATTAATGGTTTTCACAGTCTCAACAAATACAGGTATTGTACGTCTTTGCCCATCTCCGTGCCTTCTCTTCCGTACCACTCCATAAGCGTTCATGACCGCCGCCGAAAAACATAAATTAATTGTTACTTCAATTTCTTTCTTTCTCCTTTCTTCTTTCTACATACATTCTTGCTGCTGGAGGCTGTAAATTTCCCCAGTGTGGGACGAATAAAGGATATCTTATCTTATCTTATGAAACCATGAAGAAAATCAAGCGAGGAAATCACAAAATAAATTCTGTAGGGGGGATATAGAATTTATTTTGTGATTTCCTCGCTTGATTTTCTGTTTTGATGCATTATTTTCAATTTTTGTAGTTTAATTTAAGTACAGTAATAGTTAATTTACGTTTTTCAGAGGCGGTCATGAACGCCTCTCAAGTTGACCTGATGCCTCTTGAGTTGAATGGAAGGAGCGTACCACCATCTAGTGGAGGCATTGTACATTGCGCCTTATAATGCGAAGCGTCCAGTGTATGAAAACATAAAACAAAATAGCCATTCATTGAAGGTGCGCCTCATAATCCAGTGCGTCTTTTAGTGCGGAAAATACGGTCTTAATAACTGAACACTCAACAAGCAGCTTTTGTTGTCACCACCATGCTAAATTTGAAAAGTACCGTATTTTCAGCACTATAAGGCGCTTCGGAGTATCAGGCGCACCTTCAATGAATGGCCTATTTTAAAACCATCCATCCATTTTCTGATCTGCTTATCCTCACAACGGTCACGGGGGGTGCTGGATCCTATCCCAGCCGTCTTCAGGCAGTAGGCGGGGGACACCCTAAACTGGTTGCCACCCAATCGTAGGGCACTAATAGACAAAACAACCATTTGTGCTCACAATCACACCTCGGGACAATTTGGAGTGTTCCATTTAACGCCATGCATGTTTTTAGAATGTGGGAGGAAACCAGAGTACCTGGAGAAAACCCACGCAGGCCCGGGGAGAAGATGCAAACTGGACTGTTACATTTACTTCCAAAATTTTCTCACTCTTGAATATGTACAACCAGGGCTGCTTTGCTAAACCTTTGTAGATTGTGTTGTTGAGCCACTTTTTAAAAATCACATATATATTTTGCCCAGCCTGATGTGTTTGTGGTCGCTGCTGAAAACAATAGGGACTTAGCAGTGGTCGCTGCTCGGGCCATAATATGACAAATAATAATGATGATAATAATTTCTACAGAGCCACGAGTGACCCGCCAGCCTTCGCCGCTTGGGTCGTCCCAATTTTTTCCCCCGACAAAACCAACCCAGACATCGCAGCGGCTGTTGCTCGGGTCCTAATAATAATAATAATAATAATAATAGTTATTATTATTATCGTTTTCATCATAATACAGTAACGATTATAATAGTTATTGCAATAATAATAATCAGAATAATAAATAATAATAAGAAGAATATTAAAGGGTTAAGATGAATGCTACCTAAAAATTAATTAGAACAAATACTTTTTTCACATCTTGGTGTCTCTGAATAGTTTGCATGGTTATTTTTTATGCAGAACGCCAGCAAGGTAGTATCTCTCTTGCTCTCCTACAAAGCCAGCACAGACCTTCTCTGGAGTGGACATTCCCCTCTTTCTTTGGCTATAGCAAGTGGCAATAACACGGTACCTAACCTGTCACATACAATTTGAGCGCAAACCAACACTTAATGTGTGCCCTTTCAGGCTATAATTTTTCTGCTGTCTTCCTTGTGTAGGCAGTGGAAGAGCTGCTAAAAGGAGGTGTAGATCCCAACCTTCCCTTGGGTCGTGGCGTGGGCAGTGCCCTTTGTGCCCTGGGAAACTTCAACTACCGTTTAGATGCCAACCGACCAAAACTGGTACTTATATTTCTGAAATGTGTTTGTTTAAATTCTGGCAAGCCAACTCCATTTGTTACAAGGGGTTGAACTGACTAGCGAAAATGACGGTGTGCCAAGTTTACTACTCCACGATGAGAGTTAGAGCGTTGAAGTCAGTATATAACCAAACAAGTGTTTTTAGCATTTGTGGAACGTCTTCCAGCCATAAAATTCAAAGCTTATGATTATTTGCTAAAAGCAAAGTTCATCATTTTGAACATGAGAATTTCTTATTATTGTAGGATATTCCATTAAATATACGTTGAACATCACTTGCAAATCATTGTATTCTGTTTTTATTTATGTTTAACACAATGTTCAAACTTTGTTGGAATTGGATTTGAACACATCCCATATAAAAAAAATGTAATTGCCAAAAATTGACGTATGTGTTTTGCACAGGATGTACATACATGTACATACGTATACATTTATGTATATTGCTCATTTGGAACCGCCTGGTGGGCAGGCCTACAACCATGGGGTCACAGCCCCAAAGGCAATGTGGGCCCCCCTTCTCATGGGCTCACTACATGTGGGAGGGGGCATCAGGGTTTGAGTGTCTTGTGAGCTGGACGGCGACCAAAGGAGGTTAGCTTGGCAGTTCAATTTTGGCTACAGAAGGCGGCTCAAGGGACATGGAATGTCACATCTCTTGGCAGAGAACAAGCCCGAGCTGTTGTGAAGTTCCGACTTGACATTGTCGCGCTCGTCTTAACACACTGCTTGGGCCCTGGTACCAGTACTCTCAAGAGGGGTTGGTCTCATTTCCACACTGGAGTTGCCCACAGCGAGAGACGCAGAGCACATGTCGGCATACTTATTGCACCCGGCTTGGCGCCTGTGCGTTGCCGTTCACCGCAGTGGATGAGAGGGTACCCTTCCTCTGCCCTTGGGTGGGGAATGCATCCTGAGTGTTGTATGTACCTGTACCTATGCACCAAACATAGTACCCACCCTACTTGGAGTCATTGGAGGGGATGCTGGAGACTGCTACCCCTCCGGACTCCCATCATTCTGCTAGGCGACTTCAGTGTTCGTGTGAGAAACGACAGACAAACCAGCAGGGCATGATGTGGAGGAACGGGGGGCCGTTGCTCGGAACCCGAGCTGTGTTCTGTAACTGGACTTGTGCTCATCATGAATTGTCCACAACAAATACCATGTTCAAACATAAGGGTATCCATATGTGCACTTGGCACCAGGACACCCTAGGCCACAGTTCGATGATCAATTTTGTGATCATGTCATCAAATCTCCAGCTGCAAGTTTTTGAAAGTTGGGTAAAGAGAGGGGCAGACCTGTCAACTGATCACTACCTGGTGGTGTGTTGGCTCTGATGGTGGGGGAAGATTCTGGTCTGACATGATGACCCAACCATATTGTGAGGGTCTGCTGGAAATATCTGGCAGAATCCCCTGTGTGAAAGACTTTCAACTCCTACCTGAGTCATGCTTCTCTCATGTCCCGGCGAGGTGAGGTACGTTGAGTGTCTCAAGAGGGGTTGGTCTCATTTGCACACTGGAGTTGCCCACAGCGAGAGACGCAGAGGACATGTCGGCATACTTATTGCACCCGGCTTGGCGCCTGTGCGTTGCCGTTCACCGCAGTGGATGAGAGGTACACTTCCTCTGCCCTTGGGTGGGGAATGCATCCTGAGTGTTGTATGTACCTGTACCTATGCACCAAACATAGTACCCACCCTACTTGGAGTCATTGGAGGGGATGCTGGAGACTGCTACCCCTCCGGACTCCCATCATTCTGCTAGTCGACTTCAGTGCTCGCGTGAGCAACGACAGACAGACCTGGAAGGGCATGATGTAGAGGAACGGGGGGGCGTTGTTCGGAACCCGAGCGGTGTTCTGTTACTGGACTTATGCTCATCACGAATTGTCCACAACAAACACCATGTTCAAACATAAGGGTATCCATATGTGCACTTGGTACCAGGACACCCGAGGCCACAGTTCGATTATCAATTTTGTGATCATGTCATCAAAACTCCAGCTGCAAGTTTTTGAAAGTCGGGTAAAGAGAGGGGCAGACCTGTCAACTGATCACTACCTGGTGGTGTGTTGGCTCTGATGGTGGGGGAAGATTCTGGTCTGACATGATGACCCAAACATATTGTGAGGGTCTGCTGGAAATATCTGAATATAAGAACGAGATCCCGGATACAAGCGGCTGAAATTAGTTTCTTCCGCAGGTTGTCCAGGTTACCTTTGAAATAAGGTGGGGATTTCTGTCATCCGGGAGGGGCTCAGAGTTGGGCCGCTTCTCCTCCGCGTCGAGAGAAGCAAGATGATGTGGCTCGGGCATCTGAGTAAGATGCCTCCTGAATGACTCTCTGGTGAGGTGTTCCGGGCATGTCCCACCGGCAGGAGGCACTGGGGACGACCCAGGACATGCTGGAGAGACTATGTCTCCCGGGTGGCCTGGGAATGCCTTGGGATCTGCTGGGAAGAGCTGGAAGAATGGCCGTGGAGAGGGACGCCTGGGCTTCCCTGCTAAAGCTGTTGCCCACGCGACCTGGCCCCATATAAGCAGTCAAGAATTAATGGATGGATGGATGGATGGAAAAAACTAAACAAAGCAAAATAAATACAACAGCAAATGGGGAAAAAACACAAAAAACATACAGTTCAAATACAACAAAAAGGCAAATGCAACAGCAAATTAAAAAAGCCCAACATTATCCTATCAGAAGAGGTCAGTATGCTGGGGAGCTCAAACTTGTTGATTAAATGAGAGGAACAAGTTGATTGAGTGACGGTGCCTCTTGTCCAAAAAGTCTGATCTAAATCTAACCAAACTAATAATTTTCCCCACAACTTCTATCACCCACTTACACTGCCTACTATTCCAATTTTTCACCTGTTGTTGTGTTCATAGTAAAGTGTTGAATCCAGAGGTCACATTTTGTGTAATGTTTGTAAAAGAATGCGTGACAATTGGTGAATTTGAATCTTCCCATAGCTGGACATGTTGGAGAAGGTTGGCGCAGACATATTGATGCCAGTTCAGGTTGGTGACACTATCGGAACGGCAGTGGATTATGCCCACATCTCCTTCAACCAGGTAACAAAATGTACAACCCAAGAATATTACTGGGGATGTATATAAAGACAATTTGAAGGACTCTGAACATTAATTTTAGAATTTTTATTTTACAGTCCTGTATTCAATTTTCAACTACACCAACATGCATTAACGCAGTGTTTTTCAACCCCTGTGCCAAAATATCCAATTTGTATGCCTGTGTGCCTGTCGCCCAGAAAGTAATCGTGTAGTACCCTCCCATACCGGTAGGGAGCAGCAACAGCTAGCCAATTGCCTTGTGTTTAGACGAGAGACAAGCGAATTAGTGACGCATGAATGAAGGACGACGGTGAAACAATAAATATTAAAGATGAGAAAATACTTTTTTCTTTGTGTTCATTTGATTCCAATTCAAGCTGTTATGGCGTCATTTTAAAAACGGTTATAGTAACAATATAACACGTTCATTATTCAAATAAGCGTTTTTTTTTTTTTCACATTTAGCTAGTGGTGTGCCGTGAGATTTTAACAACGAAAGAAGTGTGCCTTAGCGCAAAAAAGTTTGAAAAAGACTGCATTAATGTATAAATGCTTGATATCAAGCCTATGTAAAAACAAACTGTTCATGCCCCTCTCTAGGACTCTGGTATAGCCCATACTCCCTATCACGCTCTCAGTATGGAGGGGAGAGAGACATTCAAAATACAGCGACAGCTGCTCAGCATGATGGGAAGTATGCTGAAAAAGAGTGTTGTCCAGAGAGAACGAGAGCATCTAGAGAGAGACGAGGACCTTGTACAGAGTGGTAAGTACGCAGGTGAACAAAATTGTTGATATGTTTTCAATTGGCTTTTTGAAATGCACGACTTACTCGTCCACTCATTCGTGTAAACAGGTTATTCCGAATGTTTCAAAAATTGGAATATTAACCTGAATGTCGAATGCATGTAAACATAGTTTGTATCCTTATTTACATAAAAATTAAAAAATAAAACATAAAAATGAGGTGCGAGCAGCTAAAAAGGGCACTCATCACCCTGGCAACATTGGGTACTGGCACGTTGGGATACTGGCACATTGCAATTTTTTTTTTTTTTAAACGAAGTACGTCAGAATAAAACCTGTTTTGAGGCGGGAGATGAGCTTGATTTCCCAAGTGCTCGTGATGGACATGTTGAATAAGACACTGATGCATGCTAATCAGATTTAAGAACAGGGCAGTAAAAGATGCTGTTTTCTCAAAAGCACATGAATTCAACCTCAAAGGATGGCCAGCAGAAAATGAGCCAAACCTTGGCGCAAATATGCCAATACTGGGGGCGGCCATTTTGCCACTTTCTGCGGACTGAAAGTTGCTCAGAGCTCAGGTAACAACCAATCATGACCAAGCTTCAGAAAACAAGTGAGCACTGATTGGTCGTTACCTGAGCCCTGATCAGATGTGATGTCATTTTCAGTTCACAGAAAATAGCAAAACGTTTGCCCCCTGAGATGGAAAAAAATGGTGGATTTTGTTGCTTCACTCATGGTCCACAAACGCAATGTAATGGTAATCAGAACGCCGTGCTTCAACAAGTTGGGGAGAATAGCACATATTACTGTAAAGAAAATTTTGGGGTTGACTTCCACTTTAAGAGAGGGGTACTAACAGTTTTGTCCATGTGTGTATATTGGCAAATTACAGTACACATCTGTTCATACTTCCATAAAACCACATAAACCAAAAAGTGAAAATGTGATTCCATCTTGTGTCAAAGATGTCTTTTTCCTCATAGATAAAGGTGCAGATGCCAAAACTATCAATCAAAGTGAACCACCCACTGCAATAAAACTAAGGTACGGTCACAAAACATTTTGCACTTCTCATCCAATTCTTGTACTTATTGCTTATGTCAACGGAATCGTTTCTTAGGTCACCATTTAAGTTTTGCTACCACTGTGGTCGCTCTGCTGCTGTGAAGCTAACTGCTTGTACTCGCTGCCACAAAGTCTTCTACTGCTCCATGGCGTGTAAACTCATAGCATGGGATGAGAGACACAAGGAAGAGTGTCTGCGCGAGACAGGTAGGTGCCTTTTCAGGAGCTGTTGTGCAATATCTGAAATGTTCACGTATTTTTTACACTGAATACATCGAAATAAACACTGATGTCTTGCGACTCAGGAGCTGTTCCAATCACTTTTGAGAAGAGAGTCATGTTTCAGGCCAGAAAAGGACCGAAGGCTGTCATATTTTCATCAAGAAGACCATTTCACGTCCAGTTTAAATCTAAAGTCATGGTAATTGAAGATAACATTGAAGAGTGGCAATCTATCAACATGAAGGAAAACTACAGCTACAACTGATACTCTGATGTAGCTTATCATTTCAGCATTTGGTTGGCTGGAGCATATTCCAACTGACTTGGCTTTTGAGGCATATTACACTGTGTAGTGAACACCAGACATTCATAAAGCTCACCAGTTCACTCAACAGTTAAATTAATCTAAACATCATGTTTGCATTTACCACCATTGTGCTGATGAAGTGAAGTTTACTTTCTATTTTGTGTCCCAGAACAACTTCCCAGTTTATGGCTAACAATGTTAAATCAACCCATTCATCATTTTGAAGTATTGGCCTGCAAACTAAATTAAATCAATCAATCATCATGAATTTACAATGTCAATATGTTGAGTGGCGGCCCGGTAGGCCAGTGGTTAGCACGTCGGCTTCACAGTGCAGAGGTACCGGGTTCGATTCCAGCTCCGGCCTCCCTGTGTGGAGTTTGCATGTTCTCCCCGGGCCTGGGTGGGTTTTCTCCGGGTGCTCCGGTTTCCTCCCACATTCCAAAAAACATGCATGGCAGGCTGATTGGACGCTCTAAATTGTCCCTAGGTGTGAATGTGAGCGTGGATGTTTGTTCGTCTCTGTGTGCCCTGCGATTGGCTGGCAACTAATTCAGGGTGTCCCCCGCCTACTGCCCGAAGACGGCTGGGATAGGCTCCGGCACCCCCGCGACCCTGGTGAGGATTAAGCGGTTCGGAAAATGGATGGATGGAATATGTTGAGTATAAAAATGTTAAAATTGTTTGTATATTTGTCTCTATGTTTCTAATGGCATAAATTAGATAAGGCACACAACAGAGTTACATACAATGCAATGGTGTAAGAGCGAAAGATAAGATAACCTTTACTTGTCTCACAATGGAGAAATTTACGGCAATTTACAGCAGCAAAATTATGAAAGGGTGAAGTTGAAGAAGAAACACAGACACACACACACACTTTTTTGGCCAAAAAGACTTTTGATGAAGCGACCGACTTCTCACGAACGACCCGATCGTGCACGTGCAAGCATACACACACACACACACACACACACACACACACACACACACACACACACACACACACACACACACACACACCCACGCGCCTGCGCGCTACGCACTCACGCAGGTACCCACTAGTGTACTCAAGACTTAGTGATGGGTCCAGCGACACCGATGCGTTGATGCCTGCGCCGGGCTCACAGAGCAAACCACGTGTCGGGGCATGTGCCGCTTCATTACGTCACGTGATTGACACATGAACTGCACCGGCGCAGTTTAGACTGCATCGGCTGCGTTGACACAGTCCAGGCTGCTCATTGACACATCGGCTGCGTTGACACAGTCCAGGCTGCTAATTGACACGTGAACTGCACCGGTGCAGTTTAGACTGCGTCGGCTGCTAGGCACAGTCCAAGCTACGGCACTCAGTGCAGGGGGCGTTGACGCAGCAAAAGCCCGCACAGTGTATCCTAAGGAAGTGCGTCTGGCGACACGATGCCGATTGCCGAAACAAGCTAGACCCCACCCTCGCTCGAATAAAAATATATGTTTGGGCAATACGGAAAACACACTGATTATCAGAAAAAATGTGTCCGTCTGACTTCTAGCGTCATGCCGGCTGTCATAATAGGCTATTATTATATGAGAAGTGTTTTATGAACGTTTGTACTGTACGTCATACTCCAGTTGATTGATAGGTCCCGCCTCTAAGGGGGAGCTCCAGAAAGTGACTGCGAGTGAGCACACCGCATGTTTGATGACTCTGCCGCGTTGCTATTAAAAGTCACATAAAACGTAAACCTTGTCTGCTGACCATCATTACATCGGCTAGGCTAGCTTAGCTGCTGTCATAATTCAAAGCTTAATATGTGGTGTGGGTTGGGTCGGCACCGCAAGTACGTGCTCGCGCGCACAGCTGAGAGCAGCAGACTATCGACTGCTGAGTGCTGAGACGCGCTTCACTCAAGTGACGTTGCTACAGTACGTGCATATTATGGAGCAGCTTCCGGACAAATACAAATTGTCCGCCGCGTAGAGCCATTTGATCTCCTTTTGGAGAATAAGGTATTAATTAAAATCTCCTTGTCTCACCAAGTGCCTCTCGGATTTTTGACATGTCTTATTCCATTGTGTGTGTGTCTTCTCCACAACAGGGGAAATAGCATGCATTACACGCAACAGACAGTTTAAAACACTGGAGCATCTTATTTTTCTAAATCAAAATTTGTGAAGATAAAGCCCACAAGCATCCTCATTCACATGAATTTCACATTATTGAAACACATTGAATGATACAATATGAATGCATGGATGTGAATGATATTGTCAAGGGTCAATGTCATCTTTATTGTCAAAAATGCTTTATGTATGACATGCAGCATAGATGAGATTTCTTCCTCTCAATCCTCAGTGCATACATGCATGTAAACTAGGGATGTGAATCTCAGCACTGAGGACGATTCGATACACATCTCGATCCACTGCCAGCGATGCGATACTTAAACGAATTTTCTGGCGATACGATGCGATACGTTTCACCGTCGTCACGATGTGATACGATTCGATACACATTAAGTTCAAATCAATGTGATCCGATACGATACAATACAATTTGTTGCGATATTGTGCAATTAAACATGATGCAAATAAGCAAAGAAAAAAAGCTTTTAAAAAGATGGAATTCAGTATGTTATTACAAAAAGGATACCACTTTATTCCTTATAAACAGTAGAACTTGTAAAACAACTTATTTAAGCCCTTTCACAATTGGGTTTTGTGCAAAGAAAATGTAAACAATTTGGCACCTGAGACTCACAGCTGTTGCTATAGTGTAAACACAAACAGACTATTCTCACTGAGTGTCTTATATGAAATATTATATATATATATATATATATATATATATATATATATATATATATATATATATATATATATATATATATATATATATATATATGAATCTATAGCGCAAGATGTCCACCCATCCACTGTAAGTGCAACTCTTTGCGCACTGTTCAGCGACACAGTAATCTCACTTCTCACTTTGTTGTACACATCGGGAATATGTTTGTAAGTGAACACAGACCTGTCTGGTATTTTATACCTGGGTTCCAAACTGGGTGCACGAGCTGTCTGAAACCCTCGTTGTCCACCACGCTAAGGCTGGAGGTCTTTGCATATGAAATAAGGTCTTTGCATATGAAATAAGCAGTGGCCTTAGTTATAGCCATTGCGCGGTCACAGTGAGTTGCAAGGGGACTCCCAAAATAAGAGGCAATTTTTTTCTGATCCTGACCTGGTTTACCAAGAGTTTCTCCGGTGTCCGACGAGGAACTGCGCGGGGAAGCGGGGGAGCGGGAGGGAAACTTGTCGGTGATCTGGTGCCATCGTTTTAAGTGGGTCTGCATATTTGTGGTGCTGCCGTTGTATGGCTTCTAAGTGCGACATTCCTTGCAAATTACGGAGGTGTTACCAGGCTTTCCGTCTTTCTTTTCGAAGCCGTAGTATTTCCAAACATAAGATTTGAATGTTGCGGCTGCATTAAATATAGTAGTTTCCTTGCTGCTGCTTGCGCTAACTTCCATAATGTTTCGCTAGTTGTGTACTGGACTGTATGTGACGCACCGCTCCCGTCCGTGTTCAACACAAAACGCAAAGCAATGATGGTGCATTCGTTGCGCCTAGGAAAGGGCAGATTTGTGACGTTTAACATGAATAAAACAGCGCTTAAATCGGATTTTACCGATACCCATCAATGCATCGTGATGAATCGCGATTTCACCCGGCAATCGCATCGTACCCAGTGAATGAGCCGATGCACTCGGATCGCGCACGTGCGCATCGATGTATCGATTATTTTCCACACCCTTAATGTAAACATGCTGTGCATTAAACACACGCAGCTAAGAAAGGATAGCAGCTCCATTGTATAAAAAAAGACATGTAATCTGAACAGTATAGACAATATGAACAATATAAACAGCATAAACAACAACATAAACAATGGAGCTTGTGGCTACACTGAGCTTTTAACTCATTCAGTCCCAGTCATTGTGTAGAGTGAGGTAGTGCATTGTATACACGTCATCATCAAATCAGTTTGTTCAGTCTGTCAAGTGGGTTGGCTGCAGGGATTTTGAAGGTCCAGCAGGTGACAGTGGTCAGCGACACAGTATCAGTACAGTATCAACACAGTGTGTCTTTGTGTTGACACGCCTCATGAGTCCTCATGGACCCATCACTAGGCAAATATGCATGCACACCACGATGAGCAACAGTCGGAACGGGCCGAAAATGAATGACAGCTCAAGACACAAACAAACAAATCTTTTTTTCCCCACGCATTTCCTCCTCCCACCCCTTGCGGTCTACTTGGGACCAGTTCGCTGGCTCCCGGTCGATTCTGATCGATGTATTGGGCACCGCTGCCTTAAAATCAGAGGTAATTCGCTGACTAGCTTAGCACTTAGCGCCGCTGTTTGCGCACGAGCGGTGATGCAGTCATCTGATTGCTTGCCTTCTATGTCAATCATGTAACGAGATTGATGATATGCTGACTAGTAGTTTAGCGCTTAGTGCTGTTTGCGCATGAGCGGTGATGCAGTCAACTGATTGGTTGCTTTCTATGTCAATCAAGTAACAGGATTTATGATAGGCTGACGGAGTACGTTCCGTGAAGTTGGCGCATGCGGCTCACGAGCCGGGGGTTGGACACCTCTGGTCTATTCAATATAGTGATGGGAATTCCGGCTCCTTTTAGAGAGCCGACTCTTTTTGATCGGCTCCCTAAAAAGAGCCGTCTCTTTCGGCTCCCAATTGGCTCCTCGTTTTTTTTGTTGCTTAAATTAATTGAATACCAAAAATAACGTAATATTATGTGTAAAATGAAGTACTAATGCAAAAAATAGACATTATATCAAATATTTGTTATTTGTATGATTTTATTTTAGAGCTGTCAATTTAGTGCGTTTTTATTGGCATTAATTTAAATGAATTTTAACGGGATTAAAAATTTTCTTGCGAGATTAACGCTGCACACATCACAAGCGGATGTTACGTTGCTCTATAAATACACCAGAAACAAAACAACAAGCGCGCTGCAGAAGTCCACGCCCATTTCTGTTTTGCCAGCCACGGCAGCGCGAGACACCGAAAACGGATACTTAAAGAGTTTATGAATGGAAAGTTTACTTTTAAAAAGTTGCCATATTGCTCCACTGACAAGACCAAAGTTATCTGTTCTTCTCTCTCTCTCTGTATCATACAGGTATACGATGTATGCTACTGACGCAATTGTTACTTGTTTGGAACTATTTTGTGTGGAAGGTTACAGTGTTCTGTGTCCATGTAAATAGAGCGGGTGGAGCTTCTCTGTGTTCGTCTGACAGTGACAGTGCGCTACAGTGGTAGCTAACTAGCGAAAGTAAAATGTCTCCAGTGTTGTCATCAAACCAAGTGTAGTCATTCGAAATGAGGTCTACACAAAACCGTAGAGAGACTTCCGCGCAAGAAGGACCAATACAATCAACATAGCCTGACTGTGTTAGGGGGAGTGAACCCCCCCCCCTTTCAGAATGGTTTGCCCCTGCAGCAAGGGGGAAGTGCATGTGCTTATTTGTACGGCCGGCAGTTTCCAATACAGCGGCACATAATGAACACTGGTGTCCGGTGTCTCGTTATTCTTCAACAAACATACAGAAACAGACTGCTGTGTTCAAAGCAAACTTGAGAAAAATGAAGTATGCAACCATGGTTTAAATCCACTATAGGCTGAGTACTAGTGTATCTTAGATGTGCACTTTACAATGTTATATTGCTCTGTTTTGATTTCATAAAAAAAAACTGTTAAAGCAGCTGTTGTGTGACAAAATATTTTTTTCACCGTCATCGATGGACAGTAATATTGTGTGAGAGATTATGTGTGAATAACTGCACCAAGTGTAAAATGTTTATGTAAAATTGAAAATCGAAATTGTTATTTCAGTAAATATTTTCATTTGGCACTGTCACGTCCCGTGCCCGCCAGGAGGTGGCGGGCTTTTCCCTCCGCCAACTGCACACCTGTCCGTAATTCCGGGTTGATTATCTGCCTTTATTAAGAGGCTCCGGCAGTCCACTCACTGCCGGAGAATTCCACGCCGTGCCATTGTTCTCTCGTGCTAATTCCTCTATTGAAGATTACTCGTTGCCTTCTTGCCTTGCGGCCGTTACTCTTGCTATTTCGCGTTAGTCACTAAATTTGTATACGTCTATATTGCCTAATCAGTACTCCCTCGCACCTTGTTTTTTCAGCGAGCGTTTTCGGTTGTTTCCTTATTCCTTCCCTGGTCCTTATTTGACCAGCGTTTTTTGTTACTGTTTCCCTGTCGGGCTCTTTCTGTTCGTTATTAAAGACTTTTTGTGTTCATACAAAATCTTTTCGTGTCTGCTTTACCTGGGATCCACCTCGTTATTTTGTTGTGCACGAGGCGATCTTTCATCGCCTCGGGCACAACGTGACAGAATTCTCCGGCCAACATGGATCCCGCAGACATCGAAAAAATTTTGTCCGCTCTTTCCCGACAAGAGCCACAGATGAGTCAGCAGGGCCAAGCCATTAAGGAACTCCGCTGCGCGGTCTCCATGCTGGCTCATCGGTACGATGATTTAGAACCTCGGTTGGTCCGGGTGGAGGAGCAAAGACCATCTCCCCCCGGGGTTCGTTCAATCATTCCTGAAGCGCCCTCCTCATATCCCACTATGACGAGGGAGCCATCGCTTCCACACCCCCTTCGCTACGGGGGTGAGCACGGGCAGTGTGGACACTTCCTCCACCAATGCTCCCTCATTTTCGACCAACAACCATCTGCCTTCGCGAATGACGCCGCGAGAGTGGCTTATGTTATGAGCTTGTTGACAGGTCCGGCGGCGTCATGGGCGATAGCAACCAGTGACGCGAAGCCGAATCTCCGTACTTCGTTCCCCGACTTTGTGGCAGCGTTCCGCCGGGTGTTCCACCATCCCGTGCGGGGCAGAGAGGCAGAGGGCCGGTTACTCGCCCTCCACCAGGGAGAGCGATCGGTCGCAGATTACTCCATCGAGTTCCGGATCCTGGCCGCCCAGAGTGGATACGGTGATCGGGCGTTGTGTGGTCTGTTTCGCCGCGCACTAAACCCTCAACTCAAGGACGAGCTGGCGACCCGCGACCACAGCACCGACCTGGAGGAGTTAATCGACCTCTCCCTCCTCATGGACAATCGCCTGAGGGAGCGAAGCCGGGAGCGTGGAGGTGATCGGTTCCAGTTCCGGCGTACACCCACGGAGGAACAGATGCAGCTGGGAGGCAAGGACGTTGGTGCGGAGGAAGGAAGGCGTCGTTTCAGCGATCGAGCGACGACTGACAGCGTTCAACCATCTCCTCACGCCGCAACCAGCTATCCGGGGTCGTCATCCCCTGTCCACCCCGAGTACTGTGAGTCACGACCTCGCGCGGCACCCTCCGAGTCTAGGCGAGTCGACTCGCGGCCGGGACACCCCAAAAGACTTGAGATCGAGGGGGAGATATTTGGTGGGTCCCGGTCGTGGCGGGTTCGGGCTCTGGTAGACTCGGGGGCAGATGACTGTTTAATGGACACTAATCTCGCATCCGAGCTGGGTTGTTCAGTGGAAAAATTGATCGATAGGAAGCGGGTTTGTGATCTTGATGGGCGCCTCCTGGCGGTAGTAACGCATAGAACGGAGCCGTTGAAACTTCAACTCTCCGGCAACCATGTCGAGCATCGCCGTTTTTACTTAATGCGGTCCCGCAACGCCCCGATCATTCTCGGATTACCCTGGCTTAAGACACACAACCCCGTGATTTCCTGGGCGCGCCCAGCAATGGATAGCTAGAGCCAGTATTGTTATCAGCACTGTCTACAATCGGCCGTCGGGAAGCACGAACGTGTCACACCCCCCGAGGAGATCTGCCTTGACGGAGTGCCGGATTGCTATCGGGATCTTAAGGAGGTGTTGAGCGAGGATCGTGCGCGCTCTTTGCCCCCACACCGCCCCTACGATTGCGCTATAGACCTGCAGGCGGGCGCTCCGTTGCCGACCTCGCGGCTGTATCAGGTGTCACAACCCGAGCGCGAGGCGTTGACGGAGTACATCAACAGCTCGCTCGCTGCAGGTCTCATTAGACCATCGCGTTCACCGTTAGGGGCGGGTTTTTTCTTCGTAGGGAAGAAAGACAAGACCCTGCGACCCTGCGTAGACTATCGTGGATTAAATGAAATTACAATTAAGAATAGATACCCACTATCCTTGTTGGACTCCGCCTTCGCCCCATTACAATCAGCCACCATTTTCTCAAAATTAGACTTACGCAGCGCTTACCACCTGGTTTGCATCCGGGAGGGTGACGAGTGGAAAACAGCTTTTAAGACCCCTCCGGGTCATTTTGAATACTTGGTTATGCCTTTTGGGCTGACAAACGCTCCTGCCGTGTTCCAGAACCTGATCAACGACGTTTTAAGGGACATGATTAACATTTTTGTTTCGTTTATCTTGACGACATTTTGATTTTTTCCCGGTCTTTACACGAGCACCAGCAACACTGGTGCTACGTCTACTGGAAAACCGGCTCTTCGTCAAGGCAGAAAAGTGTGAATTCCATGTCCCCGTCATCTCCTTCCTGGGGTTCATTATCGAACAGGGCAGGTTAAGGGCGGAACCCATTAAGACGCGTGCAGTCACTAACTGGCCGGTTCCTACCAATCGCAAGGAACTGCAGCGCTTTTTGGGGTTCGCCAACTTCTACCGACGCTTCATCCGCAGTTACAGTCAGAAGGCGCTCCCCTTAACCCGCCTTACGTCCATTAAAATCCCATTTAAGTGGGATCCGACCGCGGCTGCGGCGTTCGCGAACCTGAAGGCGGCGTTTACCAGTCCCCCCGTACTACAACATCCTGATCCTGATCTCCCCTTTATCGTGGAGGTGGACGCCTCGGATTCGGGGGTGGGGGCTGTGCTGTCCCAGCGTTCTCCGGTCGACCAGAGGCTGCACCCCTGCGCCTTTTTCTCCCGTCGTCTCAGTGCTGCCGAATCCAATTACGACGTGGGCAACCGTGAACTGTTGGCTGTTGTGACCGCCTTGCAGGAGTGGCGGCACTGGCTCTAGGGGGCAAAGGAACCCTTCACGGTCTACACTGATCATAAGAATGTCGCTTATCTCCGCTCCGCTAAAAGACTGAACGCCCGTCAGGCCCGGTGGGCCCTGTTCCTCACCAGGTTCGACTTTATCCTTACCACTCTCCCGGGTCCAAGAACACCAAGCCCGACACCCTTTCCCGTCTCCACGAACCTGCGGGGAGGGACCGGTCCCCGGAAACCATCCTCCCGGCCCAGTGCATCGTGGGGGCCGTCCAATGGGAGATTGAGCAGCGGATCCAGGCTGCCCTAGAGGGGGTTCAGGTGCCGGCGGAGTGCCCAACAGGGAAGCTGTTCGTACCTCCATCCCTACGATCTGAAGTTTTGCAGTGGGGACATGGGTCCAAGGTGGCATGTCACCCTGGGGTGAACCGGACGGTGCAACTCGTCGCCCAGTGGTTCTGGTGGCCGGAGCTCCGTAGTGACGTGACGGAGTTCATCAATGCCTGCACCTCCTGCGCCTGCGGCAAGTCGTCCCATCAACCTCCGGCGGGATTGCTCCAGCCGTTGCCCATTCCCCCTCGTCCGTGGTCCCACATCGCCCTGGACTTCATCACGGGCCTTCCCCCTTCCCGGGGGCGAACTGTCGTGCTCACGATAGTGGACCGCTTCTCCAAGGCGGCTCATTTTGTGCCTTTGTCCAGGTTGCCGTCGGCGCTGGAGACCGCCGACCTCCTCGTCAAACACGTCTTCCGTCTCCACGGCATTCCAACGGACATTGTGTCGGATCGGGGGCCCGAGTTTGTGTCTCGCGTCTGGAAGCGGTTCTGCCGGTCCCTCGGAGCTACGGCCAGCCTGACCTCGGGATATCACCCCCAGTCCAATGGACAGGCTGAGCGCGCCAACCAGGATCTGGGGGCCGCCCTCCGCTGTGTGTGCCTCCACCGTCCCGCATCCGGGGTCGACCACTTACCCTGGGTGGAGTATGCACACAACACTCTCGTCTCTTCCGCCACAGGCAGATCGCCCTTCATGACGGCTTACGGTTACCAGCCGCCACTGTTCCCGTCCCAGGAGGGGCAGGTGGAGGTCCCTTCTGTACAACACCACCTTAAGCGGGCTCATCACATGTGGAAGGAGGCCCGGGCTGCGTTGTCCCGCACTGCGACCCGGAACCGGCAGATCGTCGTCGGCGCCCTCATACGTGGTGGGACAGAAGGTGTGGCTGGCAACGAGGGATCTTCGCCTGGCCGGCACGTCTGCAAAGCTGGGACCCCGATTCACTGGACCATTCGAGGTCGAGGCCGTCATCAGTCCCGTCACAGTCAAGCTCCGGCTACCGGCCACCATGAGGGTTCACCCCGTGTTCCACGTCTCCCTGCTCAAGCCTGTATCTTCCAGTCCCTTGGTGCCTTCTCCCTCTCCGCCCCCACCTCCGCGGGTGGTCGATGGTGGCCCGGTTTACACGGTGCGTGCCATTCTGGACTCTCGGCGCAGGGGCAGGGGTTTCCAGTACCTGGTCGACTGGGAGGGCTACGGGCCGGAGGAGCGGCAATGGGTGCCCCGCTCCTGGATCCTTGATCCATCCCTTTTGCGCGACTTCCACACTGCTCATCCGTCCAAGCCAGGTAGTCCGCCGGGAGGCGTCCATTGAGGGGGGGGAGTACTGTCACGTCCCGTGCCCGCCAGGAGGTGGCGGGCTTTTCCCTCCGCCAACTGCACACCTGTCCGTAATTCCGGGTTGATTATCTGCCTTTATTAAGAGGCTCCGGCAGTCCACTCACTGCCGGAGAATTCCACGCCGTGCCATTGTTCTCTCGTGCTAATTCCTCTATTGAAGATTACTCGTTGCCTTCTTGCCTTGCGGCCGTTACTCTTGCTATTTCGCGTTAGTCACTAAATTTGTATACGTCTATATTGCCTAATCAGTACTCCCTCGCACCTTGTTTTTTCAGCGAGCGTTTTCGGTTGTTTCCTTATTCCTTCCCTGGTCCTTATTTGACCAGCGTTTTTTGTTACTGTTTCCCTGTCGGGCTCTTTCTGTTCGTTATTAAAGACTTTTTGTGTTCATACAAAATCTTTTCGTGTCTGCTTTACCTGGGATCCACCTCGTTATTTTGTTGTGCACGAGGCGATCTTTCATCGCCTCGGGCACAACGTGACAGGCACATAGAAAACTGATTCATGATTCCATGTTGATGAGAGCATTAAAATGGGGAAAAATAGGACAAAAAATGTAAAAGGAAATTCAGAAACGATAAAAAATGTGTGAGTAATTACGATTAATTTTTTAGTTGATTTGAGTTAATTATGACAGTTGCATTTTTAATTAGATTTAATATTTTAATCGTTTGAAAGCTCTACTTTATTTATATTCTTCTGAACATACTCAACATTGAGTGCTACAAAAATAAAAACAAAGTACAAAGAACCATCTCAAAACAAGGTCGTCAAAAAGTTCCAATCTCTGAATGTGTATATTTATAAGCTTTTAACTATTTACAGTAAAACAACATAAGTAAGCTTTGAATACCACACAACAAATTATAAATTAAAATTTGTAAAACAAAAAGAAAAAAGCAGCATCCAGGTAAAAGTTTTAGCTCATGTTTAGCAAAGATTGGCATGAAGAAAAACCAAGTGCCGCAGCTTTGAGGGGTTGATCCTCTTTCTCCTCTCTGTTAATATTTGCCGTTTTGGAGAAGATTCTCTCTGAGGGGACAGATGTTGCGACAACACACAGCCAACACAAAATGGATGAAAATCCCTTGCAATCATTTTACCCAGTTCCTCATCAATTGTGTTCTGTTTTGCTGGTTTTATAGCTTTTTGCATAAAGTGGCTCATAGAGCTCTGAGTTGTACATCTAGGCAGTTGTGACATTGCAGCAGCAGCAACAGTTGCAGACACACTAGCACCTTCATTAATAGCTGGTTCCCTTGCTTGTCTTTTCTCTTCAAATTGTACTGATGGGTGGATATTTCTGATGTGCCTGTGCAGGTTATTTGTGGAGCCTGATCTAAGCAATTTAACCTTGCACAGTCTACACGCTGCCTTTGAACTATCAATTAAATTGAAATGAGTCAATATTTCACTGCGTTTCCTATCCATTTTCTCACCTTTCCACTTTCCACCGTGTTGTTTTTTTTTCACTAACTAGCTCTTTCATCTCCTCGTCTGTCTTGTTCGCATGCTGCTCAGTGTGCTGCTGTGTGTGTCTCTTCTCTAACTCCTCCCCCTTCTCTAAACTGCAGCGAGCGTGTGTGTGTGTGTGTGTGTGTGTGTGTGTGTGTGTGTAACCCTCCCCTTCCGGCTCCCAATGAGGTGGGAGCCGGCTCCCATCGTTCACTTCAAAGAGCCGGTCTGAGCCGGCTCGTTCGCGAACGACACATCACTAATTCAATAGCCTGACAGCAGTCGGCAGGAACAAGCCGTGGTACGTCTCCTTGCAGCGCAGGTGTATCAGTCTCTGGCTGAAGGAGCTGCCCAGTGCTGTCAGGGTGACCTGGAGGGTGTGGGAGGGTCTGTCCATCATAGCTTTTAGCTTGGCATCCTCCTGTTGCCCACCTCCTACAGAGTGTCCAGGGAGCAGCCCTGGACAGTGCTGGCCCTCCTGACCAGTTGGTCCAGTCTCTCTTTGTCCCGGGCTGAGATGCTGCCTGACAAGCAGACTATGCCATAATGAATGGCTGAGGCCACTACAGAGTCATAGAAGGTCTGAAGGAGTTACCCCTGAACTCCAAAAGAACTCCGTTTTCTGATCAGGTCGAGCCGGCTCCGCCCCTCCCTGATCAGAGTGTTCGTGTTGGTAGACCAGTCTAGTTTATTTTTTAGAAGAACACCAAGATATACCCAATACATTTTGAGACTGTATTTTTTTATCATTAATCATCCATACTATCATTCCATGCACTCCTGAGCCATCTGATGGGTGACGGGTATTCTGGAGCATAACCCAGCTGACTACGGACAAGAGGCGAAGTACAGCTTTCCCTACTTGCCAGCCAATCGCAGGGCATAAATTGACAAAGAACCATTAAGAACAATGTTTTTGGACATTTTTTAACCTTTTTTAAAAAAAAAAATAACTCAAAGCAAACCAAAAAACCCCCCACAAAAACACATACAACATTATTAATAATAACTAACCAATACAGTCTACACTCACATCCATCCCTCCCATTTTCTTCCCCGCTTATCCTCACAAGGGGGCTGGACGTGCTGAAGCCTATTCCAGCTGTCTTGGGGCAGTAGGTGAGGGACACACTGAACTGCTTGCCAGCCACTCGCAGGGCACGCATAGACATACAACCATTCACACTCGGGACATTTTAGAGTGTTCCTTAACCTGTTATGGATGTTTTTTGGAAAATGGGAGTAAACCGGAGTACACAGAGAAAACCCACGCAAGCATAGGGAAAACATGCAAACTCCACACAGGTAGGCCAGAACCAGAACTGAACTCTGCACCTCTGCACTGCTGGGTATCAAAGACCTTGCCACCCGCCCACAACAAAATGCTGCGGGGGCCCGGCAGGGGAGCACTCGCCAGAGATCTGAGTCAGGCACGGGCAGCGAGCGCAGGGATTTAACAGCCTATTGCTTACCCACAACAAAGTGGTGGGGGATTATGGAGGGAGCAAGCGGAGGGTTCATACATCCCGCCACCCAGCAATCTCTCTGTCGCCGACAAAACAAGGGGCCAGGGCGCGGGTGGCGAGTGGAGGGATCAAACACCGCATCACCCGCTCGCAACAAGACTGTGTGTAGGCCCAGCGGGGAGCGGGCTCACACGCTGTTTTGTTGCACACGCCAGCATCTGTGTCAAGGCGGGTGGTGAGCGGAGGGACAAAAATCGCCAGACTGTCCTGTATAGAACCACAGCTCTTTGCAGGATCTGCAGCAATGGTGGGGGGGGGGGGGGGGGCAGCTTCCTCCTTAGCCATGATGTGTGCCCAGCCCCTCTTCGCACCCTGACCCATTCGACGCAGCCCTGTCAAGGATATCCCTGTGATCATAGCCCGGCTGCCCACGGGCAATGACTGCTTCCTGCCGGCTGCATCGCGCCGGCGGGGAGGTGATGGGCCTACAAATCGGTGTCAGGGGTCCGCGGCTATGTTGGTGCTGCTAAATCCGCCATTGTTGAAACAGACCGGCTGGGGCTCCATGCGGTTGCTTATGAAACTTCGGTTCTCACTTGGGAACGTTGTCATACCTGGAGGCCTTGTTCGAGATGCAAAAATGTGGAAATTTTGTTTCTGTTGCATGGTGCAGACAGATCTTGATCAATCTGTCGCTCTCCGCAGTTAATTTTGGTAAGGATTCATTTTGGGCTTCTGGAACACACACAATATAATTTATTCACAACACTACCTCGACACAGATGGGTCCACCTTGCAGCAGGCACTTTGCTCGAAAATGCGATTAGAGTTCACAATCTAAACTGTTAACCATGCATCAATGAACTTATGCAGGTATTCAATACAAACACATTTCGCATAGCATAAACGTTACCCTGCAGCATTGTACAGTGTCTTGCCAAAGCCACTCAGCCTCAGTCATCCACTTGAAGTAAAAAGTTGTGGGACCATCGATTAACATCAATAAACAAAATACTCATGTCAAAATAAACCATCCATCCATCCATCATCTACCGCTTATCCGGGGCCGGGTCGCGGGGGCAACAGCTTTAGCAGGGAAGCCCAGACTTCCCTCTCCCTAGCTACTTCTTCCAGCTCTCCCCGGGGGATCCCGAGACGTTCCCAGGCCAGCTGGGTGACATAGTCTCTCCAGCGTGTCCTGGGTCTTCCTCGGGGTCTCCTCCCGGTGGGACATGCCCGGAACACCTCACCAGGGAGGCGCTCAGGAGGCATCCGAATCAGATGCCCATGCCACCTCATCTGGCTCCTCTCGATGTGGAGGAGAAGCGGCTCGACTCTGAGCCCCTCCCGGATGACCGAGCATCTCACCTTATCTCTAAGGGAGAGCCCGGACACCCTACGGAGAAAACTCATTTCGGCCGCTTTTATCCGGGATCTCGTTCTTTCCGGGATTCTTTCTGGGGTCCCACAGGCCATAAAGGCTTTATAGGACTCCTTCTTCAGCTTGACGGCATCCCTTACTGCTGGTGTCCACCAGCGAGTACGGGGGTTGCCGCCACGACAGGCACCAACCACCTTACGGCCACAACTCAGATTGGCCGCCTCAACAATAGAGGCACGGAACATGGTCCACTCGGGCTCAATGTCCCCCGCCTCCCCCGGAACATGGGAAAAGCTCTGTCGGAGGTGGGAGTTGAAACTCCTTCTGACAGGGGATTCCGCCAGACGTTGCCAACAAACCCTCACTATACGTTTGGGTCTGCCAGGACGGTCCGGCATCTTCCCCCACCATCGGAGCCTACTCACCACCAGGTGGTGATCAGTTGACAGCTCCGCCCCTCTCTTCACCCGAGTGTCCAGAACATGCGAAACCACTCATTGATAAACCCAGCCACATCAATATATTATCTTCTAACTCCATTGGAGCAGGGCCGCCCGGTAGTCCAGCGGTTAGCACATTGGTTTCACAGTGCAGAGGTACCGGGTTCGATTCCAGCTCCGGCCTCCCGGTGTGGAGTTTGCATGTTCTCCCCGGGCCTGCGTGGGTTTTCTCCGGGTGCTCCGGTTTCCTCCCACATTCCAAAAACATGCATGGCAGGCTGATTGGGCGCTCTAAATTGTCCCTCGGTGTGAGTATGGGCGTGGATGGTTGTTCGTCTCGGTGTGCCCTGCGATTAGCTGGCAACTGATTCAGGGTGTCCCCCGCCTACTGCCCGAAGACGGCTGGGATAGGCTCCAGCACCCCCTGCTACCCTAGTGAGGATCAAGCGGTCCGGAAAATGGATGGATTCATGGACTCCATTGGATTGCCAGGCCAGGAACACACAAAATATTACAACGTTCGCTGAACACCGCCATTCCCCAATTGCATGTGGCTCTTCGCTCCAAAATACGAGACTCCACTTTGGCCGTGCACGGCAAGCAGCAAATAGTGTCCTCTGCTGGAAAGAGTTAATCATTGCAACCTTCTGATTAAATACGTTTTTTTATCACCCTCTAAAAATAAACAACAAAATGACCACCCTCTTAACATAGGCTACACGAGAAATCAAAACAAAATACCTGTGGAATCAATAAAATTCAAAATAAACCACATTTGAATAAATGTATGCCGCATTTCCATGAGACTCGCGTTATTTTTTTCCATATCCATGCGGCTCAATCTGCCTCTTGAGTTTTTTTTTCTCCTTTTTTAATTTTTTTTAAATGTTTGTGTTCCCTACCAATTTGTTCTTGCATCAGCACTGCTTCGGACTCTTGGGATACTTTTTTGCACCCTAAACAGTCTGATTCCCTTGATCCGCACCAATTCAAAGTGAGCTGCTTTTGCGGCCCAGCGGAGAGCCCACCTACCTCACCGTCCGCGCCAAAGTGGCGGGAGGGTCATGGGGGAGCGTTCGCCGCAGGGCCGGCCGGATCCAGAGCGGATGCCGAGCATGGGATCATACATCCCGCCGCCCATCCGCCTGACTGTCCGTGGCAGAGCGGCAGGGGAGGGATGGGTGGGAGGCAGGGGGGTAGCAGTCGGCGGATAGCCGGGTCGGCCGCGGGTGGCGAGCATAAGATAAAACAATCCTCCGCGAACCCGCCTGTTGTAGTTTTGAATGGATGATAACATTCACCTCACTGTGTGCAGGATCACCGGTCATTCGTGAGATACAAACACTGGTCCCTCTGTCTTCCAAACAAGCGCCACATGACATGTTCCATCCCTTTAGTCAGCCAACCAGAATGCCTGGGGCCTGGAGCGGTTACTAATCCCTGGATTTAATTGCTCCTATCACTAGAAAGTCTATCTTTTGTTGTGAACACAACTCATCTGCCCAACGGCGCTTTTATTGGCTTTCCACGTACACACCAGAATTGTCATGATGCTGTTTTTGCCTGGCCAGCAGGTGGCATTAGCGGACTTCGGTACGCACCTGCTGCCAATCTGTAATTTGTAAACTCTGTATTTAAGGTCTCTTCTGCTGTGCACCTGTGTCGGAGTATTGTTTCTGGTTTTGTTATTCTCGCTGCTCATGGAATATTTGGCTAGTGACCTCATCCTGTTTCGCGTTTTGCACTCTCGGTACACGTGCTTTTTGTACGATTTTGTTTTTGTGATTTGGCTTTTCGCTCGCATGTATTTTGATACATTGTTTTAGTTTGTATTGGCGGTCTTTAATTTTCTCCCTTGCCTTTTGTGCAAGCGCTTTTTGTTATTCGTTTATGTTCTCTCTGGTTCTTGTTTTGACCAGCGCTTTATGTTACCTCTTTGTCGGTGCGATTATTAGCATTAAACCTATTTTTGTTACGGAGACCTTGTTTAGGTCTACGTTTTTGGGATCCAGACTTAACTCGGCTTGTCCGAGTCGTGACAAGAATGTTCTTTGTCCTCCCCACTCTGCTTCTATCACTGTCAACAACAATCTCTTTTAATGTTCGTGAGGGTGATCATGTTGAATAACGGTGCACATTTACACACACGCACACACAGTCAGTCCTCTTGTGTTGCACTTGTCTCACTCAATCCGTCAGACACAAGAAACATAAAAACAGGGTTGAACATGATATCTTTTAACACAGCCCCATATAAAGAAGTCCAGGGGAGTGATATCTGGTGAACGTGGCAGCCAAGGAATTGGCCCATCCCTTCCAATCCACCGGTCTGGAGATGTTTAATTGAGGAGCCCACGAACATGCAGCCCCCAATGTGGTGGTGCACAGTCTTGCTGAAAAATGATGCTTGGTTGAAGTTCATTCAGTTGTGGTGCCACATATTCAGTTAAAAGGTCAAGGTAAACATTTGCAGAAATTGATGTTTCGTCCACGTTCACCAGATACCACTCTCCTGGACTTCTTTCTATGGGGCTATGTTAAAGATATCGTGTATCGAACAAAGATAAGGGACATTACTGACCTAAAGCAAAGGATAACTGATGCCATTGCCACAATTGATGAGGCTATGCTACAGCGAACATGGCAAGAGAAAACGAGAGCCATCTTGATGTGCTTCATGCAACTAATGGTGCCCATGTAGGAGTGTATTAAAAGAGGTAAAAGACATTTTAATAAACGCTGAATACATTCATTCATTCATTCATCTTCCTAAAGAAGATTTCTGTCAAAAAACTCTCCAAACCCTCCATGCAGACTATGGTGTCTATGGCTCTGGGGGCCACAGCACCAGGGGGCGAAAGAGAGAGAGAACTAAGTAATATACTTGTGGACAGACAGAGAGAAGACCTTGGTGCATCATAGGAGGTAATTCAGGCCTGTTTCATCCATCTATTTTCTCATCCGCTTACCCTCACAAGGGTCGCTTAGCATGCTGGAACCTATTCTAGCTGTCTTGGTAGTATGCAGGGCACACCATGAACCGGTAGCCAGCCAATCGGAGTGCACACATAGACGAACAACAATCCATGCTCACAATCACACCAAGGGACAAGATAGAGTGTTCCATTAACCTGCCACGCATGTTTTTGGAATGTGGGAGGAAACCCGAGTACCCGGAGAAAGCCCACACAGGCATGGGGAGAACAGACAAACTCTACACATGATGGCCGGAGCCCGAATCGAACTCTGCACCGCTGCTCTGTGAGGACAACGTGCTAACCAATCGACCACCAGGCCGCCCAGGCCTCTTTAAATTCACTGTAAATAACAAATGATTCGGGACACATCTCAGCAGACTAAAATTGAAAACATTTTCAAAACGTTAGTCTTTCCGTGTCCTCCAAATTTCAGCAAGTGGATCTATAGTAATCCAAGATCCACAGGAGCTGAATAGGTCAATGCTCTCCTTGGCCATTCTTCAAATTACAACATTACACGTTATCTACGTTTGGCCTCTGGTGCGTTCTGTTCTGCATATTGTGCTAAGATGGGCTTGGTGCTGTTCGCTAAATTAAGGGCTGAGTCACGCTTTGTTTGCACCTACCCAGAACATCGTGTGTTGCCATAACAGTGAACTGGTGTGTGTGCTGCGGATGTGGGATCTTGACGGAAACGCGTCAAGGTGACAAAATGACAGCAAAGAGGATCCACAAGCCCCCTCCGATAGGCACTGATGGTTCATTGACATAATTTTGTGCACTGCAATCCATTGCCTCACCCTGATGGGTGCCAGGTAACAGTTATGCCATTGCAAAGCGGATGATTAAACAATTATAATTACACTTAATGCATCTGCTGATTAACAGGTCCAGCTTTAAAATAAAACAAAACACTGCTCTTGGCTAAACGCAACTGAAACTGAAAGGCATTGCACACTGAAGTGAAATCAAGACATACAGTCGAAACTCGTTACAGTGTACCTCGAGTTCGTTGTAATAATTTCCAATAAAATGGCTGCCGACTATGAAGCATAATACAGTATGAACATTTATAGATGTAAAAATTACTGATATCAAATGTTTTATTGATAAAAACCATAATGAAACACAGAGAAAACGAAAACAAAGATATACACATCGTACATTACGTATAGTATTTACAATCATCTCTCAGGTTCAAACATTCAATACATGAACAAAATATAACATTCCACGAGCCCTGTAAACCAGTCGCAGATACAGTACATAAAAAATAATGAAAGTCACACAAGTCAAATAACATGATATTATGCTCTCGTCTCTCTCTCACCAATTCTCTCTGGCTGTGTCCAAATTCACAGGCTGGGTCCTCCGAAGGCTGCATTTTTGTGACATTCATTCTGGTGCAGTGTCCAAATTCACATGAAGCCTGTCCAAATTTGCCATGGTTTATGCGGTCCAGGGAAGCTTCATGAGTCGAAGCCTTTGAAGGCGTCGAAGGCCCGAGCCTGTGACATGTCTTTCTAGAATTTGGAAACCACGTACGGTCAAGTCCGCCGAAAAATGCGGCCAAACATGTGGCATTTGGAGGATCCCGCCTACGAATTTGGACACAGCCATTGTCTGATTCTTCCTCTGGCATTCATAAGATAAAATAAGAAAACCTTTATTAGTCTCGCAATGGAGAAATTCCCAATTCACAGCAGCAAAGTTATGAAAGGAAGAAGTAGAACAACAAAATATAGGAGCTGCTGGAAAGGCACCCACTCTTGCAGTGCCATTTTGAAGTCAAAAATAACACAACACAACACATAGGACACAGTCATGCAATCTGCACCACTTTTCTGCATACACTGTCTGAAGCAGTTACAGGTGAAAGAGGAGAGGATCAAAGTGTTCTTTCACATGTGTTTTGAAAGCAAACACGAAGCTGGAGCGTCCATTGACGAAAAGAGATGAGTTCACGTCTCCTGTCCCGCGTAATCTGCTTCAAACTCCAAGCTGCGATTCCCAGTTCCAAATCCGCATCGGCGCTCCGCGCTAACGCTCCTTTCTTCTCATCGTCGGCTCCTCAAGACTTAACATCCATCAAGCCGCAGACCGTTCAACGGCTGTGAAAAATTCTGCCCATTACAGGCGCAAGACACAAGCGCCCCGGGACTGTCCAGCAACGACAGTCAAATGGGGCCGACATTCCTCCCAGTCAAAAACAGTGCTGGTATACCCATGCTGCCGAGAAGGCACAACCACCAAGCACAGAGTCTCCTCCTTGATGAATTTCGTGGCCAAAAAATGCTGAGAAAAGTCCACATCAGGTCCACACGACGTAACAACAAACACACACAAAAAAAAAAAAAAAGGCAAGGCTCATGAGAGCACTTGCCGACGGCTGCCTACTCGGGCGCCATCTTGACTTCATGACCCAAAATAAATTATTTCACCAAGATTTAACAGAAAACCATAACCATATAAGTTTATCCGAAAATTAATACATATACCGGTACATCAAATATTAGACTCAAACAAAGATTGTCGATTTCTGCTTTCATGGCAACCATTTGAAGGTAATACTAGCGCCAGCGCATCTGCAAAGTTGTAAAGTGTAATACAGTAGTAATAAAAAAATAAGAAAAACTCTTATGTCCATTGATTAATGAAGTGATCGTTATGATGTTTTCACAACATTTTGTGGCCATGAGTAGAGAAGTGCCTGTGTATTTTGATGGCGATTGACACTTTTGTGACCTGTTCGGAGCGTCTCAGTCACATGAGGACAAAAACCCGCATTCTGAAAATGTCATCCTTCACTTCCTAACTGCAATTCATTCTGCCATGGTGTTCTTGGCGCAAAGGCAGCATTTATATTTTGTCATGCATTGTTTATTGCAACCAGGGGGATATCGGTACTCGGCTCTCAACGTTGTGGGCATGTGCACTGGTAGAGCGTTAATGCAATATCCATTGTGAATAGGACGGAAAGAAGATGGAGCAAACTGCCAGTGCAAATGAAGCGCATGTGGAAGTGTGATCATCAGTGGCTGCGGTTCATTCTTTGTCAATTTGGCCAGGCAGTGGTTTGTTCCCTCGCCCTGAATTGAATTTACAGTATGCGAGCTGATGTCATTCCTTCGGTCACATGGTGCTCCTGCAAGTTCTTTTGTGTGTGTTTGATGGATTTCGTGCACAAATCAGGGGAGAGGAGCTCCTTGGGTGAAGTATCATGCAGACTCACCAGTTATGACCGCAATGAATAGGGATGTGCCATAAATCATGAAATTATGGAGCGATTGCGGAACAGATGTTGGGATGATGTATACCGAGAGGGGATTTGAGTGGAGTATAACGTAATGGAGAATAAGGAGAAAGGGTGGATATGCGCTGTTGAGTGCATTATATAACAAACGCAGTCAGTCGTCTTCTCCAAACTCGGCTTATTCGCCTTTTCATGTTCACCAACACAGCAGCAGGAGATGCACAATCCAATTGAACACACTGCAAACATTAAAGTAAATCCCAAGATTCTTTTTCTCTAAACATTCCCTGACCAACAGGAACCTGACCAAAATCTTTTCCGTGGAGAAAAATGCTCAGACTGTGCTCCGGCCCCAAAGATCAGTGTTTGGTTTTCACTCTGTTTATCATGAAAACAGCATGAGGGAACCATTTTGGAATACTAAAGAAAAAATCATGTGCTGCATTTGTTTTGAACCAAAACACTGCAACCTGCTTATATTCATAATCAACCTATCTATACACACACACACACACGCACACACACACACACACACACGCACACACACACACACACACACACACACACGTGCACTATAGTAGCTTAGATAAAGTTAAAATACAAAGACGGAGTTAAACAAATACAAAACAAAATTGAAAAAAATAAATGAATAAAAATACATAAATCCTTGTGTGTGTGTGTGCGTGTGTGTGTGTGTGTGTGTGTAAATAACCTTTCAAATGTATTGGTTGTGTACTAAATTTTCCCATGTTGCTATATAATTCAGCTGATGGAAAAAAAATTCAAAACTAAAATAATGCTATTGCATCTGAGGCCATTAATCAACTAATCATCTTCAATAATATATACATATTTGAATAATACAGTTATTTTAATTTAAGATACTTTATGACATATATTTACAGAATTGCCGCACGATGGTTGACTGGTTCACAGAGCAGATGTATAGGGTTCAATTCCGGCACCGGCCTACCTCTGTGGAGTTTGGTTGTTCTTCCCGTGCCTGCATGGGTTTTCTGCGGTTACTCCTGTTTCCTCCCACATTCCCAAAACATGCATGGCAGGTTAATGAAACACTATTAATTGTCTCCAGGTGTGAGTGTGAGTGTGGATGGTTGTTCATCAATATGAGCCCTGCGATTGGCTGGCAACCGGTTCAGGGTGTCCCCCGTGTGTGGTTGTCTGTTGTTGCTATTTGTTTTTTTATTTTTCTTTGACATATTTATATATTTATGGCTTATGGAATTTTAGCGTAAATTAGCTGTGTGTGTTCAATGCAATACATGTTTGCACTGTGTTTGAGAGAGCAAAGTAATTTCATCTGTGCTGTATGTTACACATTGAGCATATTTGACAATAAAAGCTGACTTGACTTGACTTGTGTGGCACGCCCGCGACCTTCATCAGGATAAGCGGGTTAGAGAATGGATGGATGGATTTACTGGTTTCACAGCTCTACAAAATATATTATTACATCAGTGCAGCAACCCACCAGTGTAAATTACACAGTCTATCTCTGTGCCATAGCACATTCTGTAGAACAAGTTATCAACGCTGTTATATGAGTAGCCAAACACTCTGGTCATAACTAGATGGAGAAAAGTTGGGATCAAAGTGATGTAAGACTGTTTTAAGAATCACACTGGTTAAAAGTTAAGCTGTTTCAACAGCAAACAACAGTGTGTGGGTTGGGGGCTGGGGGGCTGGGGCGGGAGGTGGGGTACAAGCGCCTATGTGTGCATGTTCACTTGCAAGTGCATGAGTAGTGTACGCCTTAGGGTCGACCTGCAACGCTTATCTGGGTCACGCTTACTATAGAATAACCCAATCACGAGGTCAGACTTTGTCACTTGCAACATTAGCAGCATTTCTGCACTCTGGAAAAACTTCTTTGAACAACTGAGTGCGAGTCAAACAATTATTAACTGTCCTCTACGTGGCAATTCAGTGGCCTGTATAGTTGGAAGTTGGACTTTAGCTCTTCTTCCACACAATCAGTCACAAGGGTCCTCTTCTTTGGCAGTTTATAAAAATGCTGTACAAATACCAAAGTTAATTTAACAAGGTAAGGATTTCATGGCAGGGCTTTTCAGCAAGGAATGTGTGATATTGCAAGGGAGCTGAAAACGTGGTGTCAGCCATTTTCAAATGTATTACTCAGCTGTATGATATTCATCCATCCATCCATCTTCTACCGCTTATCCGGGGCCGCGTCGCGGGAGCAACAGCTTTAGCACGGAAGCCCAGACTTCCCTCTCCCTAGCTACTTCGCCTCTCCCCACGGGATCCCGAGGCGTTCCCAGGCCAGCTGGGTGACATAGTCTCTCCAGCGTGTCCTGGGTCTTCCTCGGGGTCTCCTCCCGGTGGGACATGCCCGGAACACCTCACCAGGGAGGCGTTCAGGAGGCATCCGAATCAGATGCCCAAGCCACCTCATCTGGCTCCTCTCAATGTGGAGGAGAAGCGGCTCGACTCTGAGCCCCTTCCGGATGACCGAGCTTCTCACCTTATCTCTAAAGGAGAGCCCGGACACCCTGCGGAGAAAACTCATTTCGGCCGCTTCTCGTTCTTTCGGTCACGACCCATAGCTCGGGACCATAGATGAGGGTTGGAACGTAGATCGACCGGTAAATTGAAAGCTTCGGCCTTTGGCTCAGCTCCTTCTTCACCACGACAGACCAATACAACATCCGCAAGCTGTCTTGCCCCAAGTGGAGGAGTTTAAGTATCTTGGGGTCTTGTTCACAAACTGTATGATAAAAACGGTGGAATATACTGTAGGTCACGTTAAAAATAAATAAACAAATAAAATAGATCAACAGAAATCATTTTAGGGGCGGCCCGGTAGTCCAGTGGTTAGCACGTCGGCTTCACAGTGCAGAGGTACCGGGTTCGGTTCCAGCTCCGGCCTTCCTGTGTGGAGTTTGCATGTTCTCCCCGGGCCTGCGTGGGTTTTCTCCGGGTGCTCCGGTTTCCTCCCACATTCCAAAAACATGCGTGGCAGGCTGATTGAACACTCTAAATTGTCCCTAGGTGTGAGTGTAAGCATGGATGGTTGTTCGTCTCTGTGTGCCCTGTGATTGGCTGGCAACCGATTCGGGGTGTCCCCCGCCTACTAACCGGAGACAGCTGGGATAGGCTCCAGCACCCCCCGCGACCCTAGTGAGGATCAAGCGTTTCGGAAGATGAATGAATGAATGAATGAAATCATTTTAGATGTATTATTTTAATAGGCCACAAACAACTGTTTAAATCTCTTTTCACAGCTATTGCTGTACATTAGATTTTTGTAATAACACTATACATCCAGACACACTCAAGAACGGACACATTTTAATTCAGGACTCTGGACCCAAAAGAGTCTGTGTTTTGAAAACTCTGCGTTTATAAAGACAGTAAGAATGGCGGAGAAAATTGTTTAACACAGTTTGTTCTGTTCTGTGAAGCACCATCATGGTGTTTTTGCTTGACTGTTGGTGAGGAATGCTCATTTTGGTTCACGCTGGCTCAATGCAAGATAGCGCCACTTTGCTATTTTTGAACTTCTTCTGTTGGGCTGCTTGGTCATGCGGAACGGAGGATCTTTTCGCTCGAACATTTTTTCAATACGGGACTGGTACCTCACCAAGCAACGAAATCCCACAGGCAATGCAACACAGGTAGAGACAATCACCATGATGAGGAAACACAAGCAGGGGAAGTAAAGTGTCTGAAACCGGAGGAAACTGTTACTACAAAATCAAAGCATATATGACAACATGACAGACCGGACTCAAAGCCCAACGCTACCATCCATTTACTCTTGCTTATTCAGGGGTTGGTCGCAGGGCACCGGTTTTAGCAGAGAAGCCCAGACTTCCCTGTCCCCAGCCACTTCATCCAGCTCTTCCAGGAGAGATGCTGAAATGTTTCCAGGCCAGTCCAGGGGTCGGGAACCTATGGCTCGCGAGCCATATATGGCTCTTTTGATGATTGCATGTGGCTCGCAGATAAAAAAAAAAATATTCTCGCTTGTTTATTAATGCATCCATCCATTGATTTTTCACTGCTCATTTCCTCATTTGGGCTGCAGTTGACTCCAGGAGCCATTTTTATTGGATGATACTGGGCAACGTTGCCGTTGCTGTGAAAACAAGCATCCGCCCTCTTTTGAATCAACCCGCTCGGTGATGACGAGTTTGGTAGACTTTAGGAGATATGGACCAAATGTGGAGAGAACAGGTTCTGCGGTGTGTCTGATTTGCAATGACAAAATACTAATCGATGAAACGGTCGAATGTAGAGCGACACTTCGACAAGCATCATCCCACGTTCGCATCAAAATACTGTGCGAGAGACGGCCGAAAGGAAGCGCGGAAGCTACTGCGCAGTGTGCAAGCAAGCCAGCAGTAACTTCGCGTATGGACCCGGCAAGATGACTTTCATTCCGATAGTTTTACTGGATTTTTAGCAATCGTGAGGAACGGAAAACCATTCACAAAAATGGTGAGTATTATCACAAAATTATTTTAAAGAATACATTCAGAGGCTTATTATACTGACATTTTGTTGAAATCACTTTTAAAATATGGCTCTCACTGAAATACATTTCCAAATATATACCAAATATTTTGCTTTTATGGCTCTCTTAGTCAAAAAGGTTCCGGACCATAGAAACTAAGAACTGAAGACCTGGAAAAGAATTTCAAATGAAGATGTAACAGACTAGTGACGTCTATGAGTCGCATTCTTGTAAAGGGAGGCAAGTAAGGGTTATGCCATCACATAATGAATGATATTCTAAGTTAATGACGTGCGTTACAGTACGGTTGATCACTTGAAAAGTGGGTGGCTTCAAATAAAAGATGCTCTCTCTTGCGTTGTTTAACACATCTGGATGAAATTCAGATCTTTGGTGTGACATTTACCTTTTAATATGAAACCCTCTTCAGTCTTCAGTATACAGCACAAAAGAAGTAAAGGACCTCCCCGTTCCAATACAGGGGAACGATTTCTGCATTGAAGAAAGTGGAGCAATGTGATTTGGATTTTCTTATGAATAATTCAACTCTACAGATGGTGTGCTGGAAACATCTTTGGTGACAAAGTGCCTTTATTCCTCCAAAAAAGAATTCCATGTGATGATTGACATATATGCGCGTTCCTTTTCTGTGGTATGGTTGTTAATATCTTATCATTTACCTACGACAAGATTTCATGAGATCTTCCCTTAACAACCAGCTTGCATGACAAGGAACTATTGCCAGACAAATAAGAGCATAGCTGATTAAAACGACTGAGAGCGCCAGGATGACTTATGTTTTGTACTTGAAAAAAAACATGTACGGTAAGTGTTCTGCCTGACCATAAATGGCCAAGGCAAGTCAAGAGACGCATAGGCGAGAGGAACTGACACGAGACACGACTGACAAACAAAAGCCATCACAAGTTTTAAACCAATTTGAGAAGTGGGAGGTCACAAGTTTTTCTTTATCATCCACATTACAATGATGCCGTTTATGGTGGGAGTTGTGGGGGGGCATGTTCCAGACCCTCTACAAATAGATGAAATATCCACAATATAGAGAGACTATATATATATATATATATATATATATATAAACAAAAAAGTGTTTTTATTTTCGAAACGTACATATACTGCCATTCTGTTTCATTATGTTTTAAAAATCAAGTGGAATTCTGGCAGTGCGCGGTCAGCCAGTTGATTTTCGTTTCAATGCAGATCCAGTAGCTCTGAAGTTGGTAACCCATAACAATATCGTATTTCGAGCTGGTACGGGATCATGTCTACCAAGATTGAAGTGCAAACGGAACGCTCGTTGTGTTGCAGTTACAGATTCTTTGTTTTGATAAACGTTTCCACAATGAAAGTGCGATGCTCACCAGACCAATTCATGCCAGCAAATGAAAAAGAAACGGGAAAGTATGGCATTTCAAAGAAACAAAGCAAAATGGCATTATATGATTAAAACATGTTGCATTACATATACTTTTCCAAAATAAAACACCTTTTCGTTTCTTTACTTTATTTGTCAGATCATTTTTCCGGACCTTGTATTTCTTTCTCTTTTTTTTAATCGTCATGCAGAATGGTGACTTTGTATACTGGGACAGCTTAACTGTGCAACAGCGGCGTTTGAAATACTTCCTCTGGGGTTGGTTATAATGTACCGGTCATGTTATTGAAATTCCAGTTCGACCAAAATGCAGGGGACAGACTGAGAAACAGAGCAGATGTGGTAAAAGTGGCAGACAAACCACAGAAGTAGACAATAGTTGAGTATATAACAACAAGTAACTAGCAACCCATCTATCCATCCATTTTCCGAACCGCTTGATCCCTAGGGTCACTAGGGTCGCGGGAGGTGCTGGAGCCTATCCCAGCCGTCTTCGGGCAGTAGGCGGGGGACACCCTGAATCAGTTGCCAGCCAATCGCAGGGCACACAGAGACGAACAACCATCCACGCCCACACTGACACCTAGGGACAATTTAGAGCGTCCAATCAGCCTGCCATGCATGTTTTTGGAATGTGGGAGGAAACCGGAGCACGCAGGCCCGGGGAGAACATGCAAACTCCACACAGGGAGGCCGGAGCTGGAATCGAACCCGGTACCACTGCACTGTGGGTAACTAGCAACCATTGTCACTTAAACCGTGCCCATGTGTAGTGACATGCAAAACATTAAAATTCGAGAGACTGGTGGGTGAGGCTAGACAGTTACAGGGCACTGCTGTCCCGCAACCTGTAGTATTACAGGCAGAACGAGCTAGCGTTCACTGATTTCGTGAACAAAATGCAGACAATCCCGAACAAGTGACAGCTCTTGTACTCCATATCGCCTGTAGAAAAAAAAAACTACAGTTAAATTAAACCTAAGCATTTTCAAAAAAAAAAAAGTAACAAACTTGCTCTCAAAACTAATTGAAGCTAACTGAATAAAAAACAAACAAAACAAAACCAAAAACCCCCCCCCACAAAAGTCAAGTGAAATTAAAATCAACTGTACAAAAAAAAAATCTGAAACTACTACACCTCTTCCTCTGACCCTAACCACCAAATTCCCCAAAATATATACAAATGTACAGTATCTGATGATCTATATTGTTTTTAATAAACAGTGGGGGGAGAGGCAGAGCAGGCCAGAGATTGTCAGGGAATTCACGACAACTGACCAAATGTCTTCCCCAGCTCAACACTGAGAAGGGGGAGCTGCCAGAACAGAAGCCACAACCCAGTCCGGCATCCCCGTCATCATGCCCCATGTCAGCCCACATGCACGCTGTTTGACAATGTGCCCAAAGTAAATACGGTGTAAGTAATGTAACACCTACCTGCCAGTGAAAAGGGTGATAACCACGGCAGAGCGTCGAGGGAAGATGGAAGATGAGGAGGCGGGCCTGGGAGTGACAAAAAACTAGGACTGGAGTTTAGGATTTTGGGAGCCTTCTTTACCTCTTCTTTGTTCACTCTTGCTTCTCAGTAACCCTGCGTCTCTTCCAGTAGACCTCAGTGCTGGCCAGTATGTTGCGGGACAACTGATACTAAGAAAGAGTCTTGCCGAGATATAATTAATAAAAGCACCCCTCACTAAATGCAACAGCCACAGGCCAACGAAAGTGTGACATCTTTAGCTGAATGTAACATATTTTCACATGACAGTTACAAGTCAGTATGTGCCATGCTTCCTCCTGACTGAATTTTAACAAGGTTGAAAAAGTCCAACAATCTAAACTTTCTAGAGTTAAATTGATAACTTAACCTTTCTACTCATCTGTCTTTTCACCAGTGGATGCATTGTGGTACAAGAGTACCGTAGTTAGCATGCTAAAGGCTTCCTGGTTTGATTCCGGTTCAAACCATTCAGAGAACTTAAATTTGGGTCCTTTGTGTCCTGAGAGTTCATTGATGCCTGTGTGGGTTTTCTCAGAGGGCAATGGTTTACCCACAACAAAAACAAAACTATCAGGTTATATGTAAATTCCAGTTACTTTCCTTGGCCAAGGTGGCCATAGCCCCCCCCCCCCCCCCCCCCCGCACCCCCACCTACTGATCCTGTTAACAGCAATGGTCAATTGCTTTTACCATGCCCACAAAACACACGAGGACTTGATGAGCAAATGCCCATCCACATAGCTGCAAGAGAAAAAAAACAGGGAATCCTCCTGATCTCAGCTGCCACCATGGCAGAGAAAAGAAAAATACTGATCATGTCACTGAAAACTCTTCTGCATTCTGGCTACAGTCACATCTAAGTAAAACTTTGCCAGAACCGTATAGCTACACCCTTTAAAGCTGAACATTTCCATCCACCAAATATGGTGTGTGTGTGTGTGTGTGTGTGTGTGTGTGTGTGTGTGTGTGTGTATGTGTGTCGTATTTATAATTTTATTCATAGTGATTCATTTCCTCTGCACCAGTACAACAGGAAGGACCATTTTAAAAATAAGACAAGATGAATCTACTCAAGAATGGAAGGGCTTTTCTGTTTTTACATTCGACGTACAGTCCAGTACAGCTTGACTCTGACAAATCTTGTGACTTTCTCGTGACTCCAGTGTGACTTCAGACAACAGAAGGTGTAGACTGGAACTTATCACTCATTTGTACTGAATTCGTTTCACCTTTTTAAGTGGTTCATGCTCGCTGGACAGCTGATTGAGCTCAATTTTTCTTTTTTTTTGGAAGAAGCTGCATCAAAAGAGATATTTGCCGTTGATTATTACAGTATGCACCGCCGAACAAAAGAGGATATAGATGCAAATGCTGTGTGTGTGTGTGGGGGGGGGGGTCTTCAGTGCTACTCGGGATGCCACAAAGGACCTCACACTTTCTAACGAAATGACATTTTATGTATGGACAAAATACGTGCATATGAGCGGAATTTATGCTCTTAATATCTTTCATTTTTCATGGCAAACAAATAAGGATATAAAAGGCAATGTGAAAATGCACTGTGTGAAATCTAGCTTCCAGGATGTGATTGCATAAGCGATTTCTTAACATAAATAAGTCATATCACTTTCTCAACAGGAGCCAGAGGTACATCTCGTTCCTAACAAGCTCATACAAGAAAGATGAAGGGAGTACTTAAACAGTCACTCGCATGCTGGAAGATGAGCATGAAAACTAAAGTTTCTAACGAAACATGACTAATCTCAAAGCAACGTTGGGTGATGAAATTTGTACGAATCACGACAGGAGGACTGAAAGTGGAATGTTAGCGTTTTATTTTTAGCAACCGATTTTCAAACATGGGTTTAAATATAGATCATCAGGCCTGAGGATGTCAAAAATTAACAGAAACTGTTTTTCAGTTCCGTTAGATGACCCAATGGGAAACCACGGTAACTAATTTTGGGTTCTGTAAACGTTCATCATGGGAACCCATTTTTATATTTTGACTGATATTCATAATCGAGAATTCTGATACTCAACAGGATAATATTTAAAGGGTTTGAAAACTATGCATTAACAATGAACATAATTACATCAGCAGCTGTGTACTCCAGGTTGATTCAATAAAATAAATGGATCAAAATATGTTGTCTTTGCAACCCCAAAATGATGCACTGTGCAATCGACTATCAATTTGACCAAAGAATCTATCACACGTCATCGTTAGGCCTACCGACAATAAACATTTGTATTACTACACCTTGTGACAAATTTTTATTTTATTCATAAAGTTACCATGTCTACAACTAGTAAATGATAGAACAACTAAGACTGTTTCATAATATTTTTTCATAGCAATTAGCCTTTAGATTTCATGTACTTGCCTCGGAATCGTGCCTCCCGTCGTATTTCTCTTTTGTGTTTTGTGCATACATCACACGTTAGCTTGGTAATACGCCCTTTTTCAGATGATTCGAAAGAAAAATCTGGCATTCCTATTTCTTAAATGTAGTAACAAATACACTCTTATGTGTTTGTTTTTTTTCGCCGCTATCTCTATCCATCATCTACGTGCTTTCTCAACGCGCGGACTGAAATAGCAACCCGCATGCGCACATGATGTTTTCTGTTCCATCCCCCCCTACTACTTCATGAAAACAAAATGAAAGTAGAATACAGTCTAAGAAAAACACCCACACCCACACACCACACCACAAACACACTTACAGGCACAGTGAAATCGCGTTGATCACACAGGAGAGATTCTATCACGTACAGTCAACTAGTGCGCAATGATTTTTATGGGAAACGATTTTTCAGTACCGTACAAATGACCCCACGGAAACGACACACTACCGGAAATGATCGTTCCAGTGAAATCCTCAGGCCTGCATCATCAGTGTCTTAATTTGAACTTTAGTAACGGGAATTGTGTAAAACATTCCAATTTGGAGACAGGAATCTTTTACTATACTGCAACTACAGTAATTGTTTCATAATATCAGTAACTAGTAATTCATAATCTCATAGTCAATATAAATAATATTTAAAAATACATTTGGGAGTAACTTCCCATAAATCGAGCCTGTTGTCCATGCAAAGTCACAAAAAATGCTGTGATAACTTCACCTTTGCAGTCCATAAAATGAATTGTTTGTAGAGAACAAAAAAAGACAACAAACAAATGTGGCAAAATGCTGGGGTTTACAGGCAGTGTCAAATTAGCTACATCAATATTGTTCATGATTGTAACAAGTTATTCCAGGTAAAATACTCATGAACAGAAATCTTTCCTCAGAAAAACCCTCTTCAGTGGGTTTATTGCCAGCAGTACATCTTTGTTCCGTTGTGGTGGGCTTCATGATTTGCCACACTGGAAAACAGCTTACCACCTACACAATGTTTGACAATGGTGTCATTGTTATTGATGGATTGCATTCTTTACAGCAGAAAATGATAATATACCTTATAATATTTTGAAGAGAAAAAGCCCTATCAAAATAAAATATTGGAGAGGAAAGACTGATATATTACAAAGGATGTTGAGTGCAAAAAAACTGATGATCTTGTTATTTGGTGATAGACTGTACAGCACCAATTGTAATATCATTGAATATCCCCACTCATATGATATTTCTGATACACTTCAAATCACCCATAGCCTAACACGCAAACTGGGAACGGCACCGCCACGTCTCTTAATATGCCGGTGCTAAGAGGTGCTCTTGTTATTGCTTCATTGTGATTGCTTCAATGTTTTGTCACAAACCAAACAGGCCATATTGGCAAAGTAATTTAAAAAAACAGAAAAGCCCTCATCAAAGAATTGATTTTGACATCAATTTGACTGTTTGTAGCAAATTGAGGTTTGAATTGCTGATTAACTTCATCTAAACCTCATGACAACATATGGGAAATATGTCCACCATGTGATGATGATTAGATAAAAATATTCTCTTGGGGAGGGCATTCGACCTGCCAATTTGTGAGGTTGATTTGTGAGCATGTGATCAAACACTTTCAAGCAAATTAACAGTGCAAGCAGCTGTCACAATATTCATATTTGCAGGCTAAGCTTAGTCTTACGGCTCAGGGGGGTGTCATGATTCCTCCACTAAATTGATGTTTACATTTATATTCCTCCGATCCAACCAAATCAAACTCTGCTCAACAAGTTGTCCTTCCGATAGCGATCTAAAATTGTTTTAAAAGGTAATTAATCCATTATATCGATACTAGGAAATAACGCATTGGATTTACTTTATATGCATAAAGGCATGGGTTTTGTTTTTTTCAGTCCGTTTATTGATGAAGACATTAAATGTTACTCAAGTAAGTTGGTCTGTCTGTGACTTCACCAAACACACGACTAGACAACAAATCATCATGGCTGACGACAGATGAAAAGCCACGGTAAGCGGGAAATTATCAAGACAGCGTGTGGAAACGCTTTCCTTTTTACAAAGACGGAAATGTTCTCATTTCGTCGCTCGCTGTTTCTCCAATCACTTAATATGTCGGCACGCGATATTTGCAAACCGTTCCAACGTCCAGGCTGCGTGACCTGTGTGCCACTGCTGCAGCAGCGCAAGGTAACAAAATATATGATGCCACAAACATAAAACTGCAAAGTGTTTATGTGGGGGGCGCAAGGACACTTTAAGAACCCAAGCAGCTGTGCATGAGTACTGTTTGACAGTTTACGGGCAATCGCGTGCTTTAGGCTCCATCTCAAAAGAGGAAAACATGGTGCCCGTATATTGACACAAGTGCACCAGCAGAGTTTTTAGAGCTGCTGACAACATTGTGAACGCACAAAGAAGTATTTTTCAGGCCAGATCATTTTGATGAGTTTAATACAGAAATGTCACTCATTTTTGTTGCAGGCCACTTGTGACGGTTCTGGTTTCTTTTTGAGGGCCGTGATGAGCGTGAACCCAAATAAATGTGTAATAAAATGAAATAAGATCATCTTTATTTGTCCTACACTGGGGAAACTTGCAGTGTACAGCAGCAAAATTGGGGGGAGGGTACAAAAGAAAAAAAACAAAGTGTTGCATGCACAAAATAAATAAATGTTTCAGAAAAATAACTGTACAACTGTATTGCATAACTGTAAAAGAGGCCAGTAAAAACTCATTCTTTAAATATAATTACATTCATTTTGAAATAGGATTGGTTCAAAATAATGCTTACAATATCTCAATGTTTTTAAAGTGTAGACAACTTGCAATTTTATTGTACTAGCAACAGACATGAAGTCAAGCACATCACTTGCTTTCATGGGCTACATAAAATGATGTGGCCAGTCGGATCAGGCCCCCGGGCCTCAAGTTTGACACGTGCGGTTTAACATATTCATAATTAATTTGACCTGATTCCTTTATAAGAAACAACAGGACTGAAGCTCATTTCACATACACTGTCCAGTATCGAGGTATTTATTTCTGGTGCACTGCTTGAATTTTTGCCTGAAATTAACATTCACAGCAATCCAAACATTATATCTTCCTACTGGAACGAGAAATACCGGTAGCTAACATGTTTCATCATCTGCCAAGAGACCATCTGAAGAAAAAAACTCAATGGTGAGAAAAACATTTACCGGTAATCTGACTCACAGAACTGGTTCAAATACTTCCGTTGTTGCTTTGCAGTCGATAAGTCTTTTTGTACCCGTTTAAAATTTAACTTCAGAAAAAAACGGAGAAAAAAAAAACTACTGGCTCGATTTGCCAAATTTTCTTTCTGATTATCTTTCAATACTCAGGAAAAACGCTGCAATATTTATCCGTCTCATATTTATGTTGGTGTTAAACATTAGAATTGTATCATACAGCAAAAATAACTCACAACTCCAATATAGTTGGAGGAGAGCTGAGGTCTGTCTGCCATGAGATTAACAGATGTGTCAAACATACGGCCTGCAGGCCGTAACCAACCCCCAAGGAGGTTCAATCTGGCCCGCAGGATAATTCAAAAGTGAAAAAATGCATTAAAGACACAGAATGAATATTTTTAATGAAATACAGTTCAGGGCCTCTGTCAAGAAATAAAATGCAGATGTGCAAAGACTATTTTGATTGATCTCCACAGAAAAATTTGAGTTTCATCACGTGAGATGTGGCTTCTTCTCTGGGCCCAGCAAACCACATTGTCACTCTTCACGAACCACCAGAGTTGGATTGTTTCTTTTTTTTTAAATATGATAATTATCTAATGGAGCGGCCCGGTAGTCCAGTGGTTAGCACGTCGGCTTCACAGTGCAGTGGTACCGGGTTCGATTGCAGCTCCGGCCTCCCTGTGTGGAGTTTGCATGTTCTCCCGGGCCTGCGTGGGTTTTCTCCGGGTGCTCCGGTTTCCTCCTACATTCCAAAAAACATGCGTGGCAGGCTGATTGAACACTCTAAATTGTCCCTAGGTGTGAGTGTGAGCGTGGATGGTTGTTCGTCTCTGTGTGCCCTGCGATTGGCTGGCAACCGATTACACCCTATCCCGCCTACTGCCCGAAGACAGCTGGGATAGGCTCCAGCACCCCCCGCGACCCTAGTGAGGATCAGGCGGCTCGGAAGATGAATGAATGAATGAATGAATGAATGAATGAATGAATGAATGAATGAATGAAATACAGTTCATGTATTATTCGCTAGGGGACAGAGCGTTTCAATCAGAGTACAAGACAACATTGTTTTGATCCGAGAAGAAAACAGCAGTTTCAATCTGTCCCTGAGACAGAGCGAACACAGCAGACGGTATCAATGTGCTAATGCTTCTTTACACCAAAACAAAGAAAATACCTGATATTTTGGTTATTTATAGCAGAGTATGGTATAATGTTAATGGTCCAGCCCACTTGACATCTACCGAGTCTGTATGTGGCCCACAATGTGAAATGAGTTTGACACCGTTGGTCTATCAGTATCAGATCATTGTAATGTCACATTCACACGGAACTCATGCTGGGCTTTATCTGTTTTTTGTTGTTGTTGTTTGTTTGTTCTTGTGGCTAAACGTTTTGCGGGATAAACAATGGTGACGAAGCTCTGATGGGTTCAGACAATTTAGAGAATACAGTACATGAAATAAAATAACGTAGATTCAACTGAAATAGACAGTCGGGACAGCCTACTGTATCTGTTTGCATAGAGTGGAACCTTTTCAGAAATTTAACAAGGATTCTTTCTTTAAATGTTTCAGACATCCAACATCTTATTTGCTTCCAAGTGCATGCAAACAGCAGTACTTGTTACTGCTGGAGCCAGATACCTGAAATATTCATTGGGTTTCCTTGTGAGAGCAGATTTTTGCAGCTTCACTGAACAAAGCTTTGGAGAGCGAAAAGAGGGGGGTTGGGGGGTGGAGCAGTTGGGGACAGGAGGAGTGCCAGAGTTAACACGGCTCAGCAAAATAAAAGCTTTGTCGAGTCACGCTAATCAAATTGGAGGGTAGACTAGACTATATTTTTATAGAAATGTACGCGGCGGTGGGGGGGGGGGGGGGGGGGTGATAGATTCTGGACCGAACTGAATTATGTTTTAGGGTTCCAAAAATCCAGGCTCAGACAAAGTACGATGACAAAAATATTCAAGAAAATCGCACCTACTAAGTATAAACTGATATCGTCACATTGGTCACAAAGTGTCAGGAAAAACTGCTTGAAATCAAAAGCATTTGGCAAAAGGTAAAGTACTGAGGAACACCAAGAATAAAAAAAGGAAATGTCTGGAAGCCAATAATGCAAAGACAAACAAGAGCAAGAGTAAAATAACAAAATTCTTACAAACAAGAAAACGAGAGTGACTATGAGTTGTATGAGGACGAGAAAATAACAATTGAAGCACAACATCGGTCAATAATCTGACAAGGAGAAGCAGAAGTCAGAGTCCTTAAATACAAAACTAGGTTGATGAGGAAATGAGGTGGAGGTGCACCTGCCGGAGGGAAACACCCTTCACTCCAGCTGGACCTGGAACACAAACGAGACAAATCATGACAGGGGTAACCAGTCGGACAGTGAGGCCAATATTTTTACTGTGCTACTGCAAATAGCCACATACTGCAATACTTATGAGGGCCCATAAACTGTAGCCGTCCCGTCCCCTCGCTCCCAGATCTCTTTTGCATATGCAGTATGAATGAACTCTCCTTCTTTGTAAAACTGTTTTGCCAGTCCAATGTTCCCAGCAAATTGCTTTGAGTTCTTTGGGAACAAGTGTGTCTACCACTTGTTGGTACACTTGCGAGACAAGCATAAAAACACAACAAAACTTGTTTGTTTGTTTTTTTGCCTAGTACTGTTGCTATGACATTAAACAAAAACTGTGTTAAAACACCCTGTTCATCTTCATATTTTGGTTTCCCTCCTCACTTCCCTTCCATTTTGAGAGTGAACATAGGCACAGTGAATTTGTTCCTTTCCAACATAGAAATGAATGAATTTAAATGAATTTGACTCCACTTCTAACTCACATCACTGCGCGACGGCGAGTATTGCTGATATAAGCACACAAGGGTTGCGGGTGTGCTGGGTCACTCCAAATTAATCTCTGCTTATGCTCACATCAACCTTTCAAAATATGTCAGAGTGGTCGTCCTAGTATTACGGATTTTATGGCAAAAGCGCTTTCTTCCATAGAGGCGCTCACTATAAAGTTTATGTGACGTAATGAGAGAAGCCATAAAATACCAAATATGGGGGTGCTCATTGTGATATTTTTAGAGGTTGATGAGACACGGTACCACAATGTATGTGGACATCTCTACTTACACCCTCAACCATTTCCGAGGATCAAGCTGTTCGGAAATGGTTGAGGGTGTAAGTAGAGATGTCCACATACATTGTGGTACCGTGTGATATCAGTTTTCTGACGTATTAAGCGACACAAGCTTTGTTTTTACGCCGATGTTGAGTTTGACACTGCTGCCCCAAATGCCAGTCTACAGCAGCGTCCTTGGCTCTCATTTACAAATACGTACAGTACATAGTTTACAGATATGTCTTGCCACATTTCATAATGCCACAGACACACACACACACATGTACACACACACACACACGCACACGCACACACACACACACACACAAAATGCAGCTTCACTTTGACAAATGTGCAGGACTCTCGCACATAAACATTGATGCATTTATTGCTCATAAGCCTACTTACCTCCCATTATATTCCATCAGGCTGTTGCAGATAAGACTGGCCATCAATTACAAATACAGTACATCCTACCACTGTTTCTTTATATTTTTAATGTTACAGTGATAAGCAACTCAACACGAGTATGTCACAACACAAAATAGTTTCAATGATAAAATACAATAATATCAATCCATTTTCAACATCACTTATCCTGAACAGGGTCGCTTCTGGAGCCTATGCCAGCAGACTTCAGGTGAAAGGCAGACTACACTTGGAACTGATCGCCAGTCAGTCGCAAGGCACACCGAGAGATGAACAAGTCAAGTCAAGTCAACGGTATTTATAGAGCACTTTCAAACAGCCATCGCTGCATACAAAGTGCTGTACATGGAGCGATTTAACATGCACAATAAACAGTAGGACAACCATTCACACACACATTCACACTGTCACTGAATGGGAACCGATTCCGCACTTTCTGCATACAAGTCAGGCGAGTGTACCACCACACAATCAGTGACAAAATACTGAGAATAATGCAGATTTCCGAACCGCTTAATCCTCACCAGGGTCGCGGGGGTGCTGGAGCCTATCCCAGCCGTCTTCGGGCAGTAGGCGGGGGACACCCTGAATCAGTTGCCAGCCAATCGCAGGGCACACAGAGACGAACAACCATCCACGCTCACATTCACACCTAGGGACAATTTAGAGCGTCCAATCAGCCTGCCATGCATGTTTTTGGAATGTGGGAGGAAACCGGAGCACCCGGAGAAAACCCATGCAGGCCCGGGGAGAACATGCAAACTCCACACAGGGAGGTCGGAGCTGGAATCGAACCCGGTACCTCTGCACTGTGAAGCCGACTTGCTAACCACTGGATTATTTTTTGAAATCCATGCCTCAAATGGTGGTGTACAAGCATCTTGGTGGACGGGTACAGCCCCCTATGTACCACCCATGGTGACGGGGCCAGGGTGGATGGGCCTTGTGTCATCTACAACCACAGCAAACATACCAGCATAACAAAAAGGTGAAATGTGATGCAGGTTTCTCTTGGCAACCAGCCATCAACTTCCTGTCAACAATAACCACCAAATAAAAACATAGATAAGGTAACAGTGCTATTTACAATTGTTTTTCAAATACAATTGTACATACATACAATTACAAATACAAATTCAATACATCGCAATATACCAACATCATCATAAAATGTACAAGGGAAAATAAGTAATACTGTTTTCATTTTTAAGTACGGTACATAATACATAAATGTTCAGTTACATAATAAGGGGTAGGACTAGATAAGTTATTTACCGGTACTTGTTCCTACTCCTTTGAGCATACAACTGTGATGATGTGTTTTTTTTCTTTTAACTAAATTTCCTTTTACAATTTTTGTTTGACCTTTGTCAACCTGATATTGTGTGAACTATATATGCTCAATAAAACAAACAAACAAAGTAGTCATGAAAATTGCAAAGTTACTATTTCATCCATCCATCCATTTTCTGATCCGCTTGTCCTCACAAGGGTCGGGGGCGGACTGTAGCCTCTCCCAGCTGTCATCGGGGGACACCCTGAGCTGGTTGCCAGCTAATCGCAGGGCACGCATACAATACATGCTGATTTATTCAAAATCAACAAAAAGCTGTAGCATCCATTGATGGAAAAAAGAGATTGGTTCACTTCTCCTGTAACATGTAAATCAATTTCAATTCCAAGCGGCTACTGTCAGTTCCAAATGCGCATCTGCGCTCTGCGCCGATGCTCCTCTCATCCTCAACTTCAGCAGCCATCCATCCAGCCTCACCAACGCCGACTGTCCAACAGTGCCGAATTTCCACTGAACAAAATGGGGCTCTGAAAAATGCTGCTCATTACAGGCGCAAAAAACACAAGCACCTGTCCAACACCGACAGTCAATGGCGCCGTCATTCCTCCCAATCTAAATCTGTGGTGGTACAGGCATGCTGCCAAGAAGGCGCAACCACCAAGATGAACAATCATCCGCGCTCACACTCACATTTATGGAGAATTTAGAGTGTTCCTTGAGCCTGTCATGCATGTTTTTGGAATGTGGGAGGAAACTGGAGTACCCAGAGAAAAGCCACACACTCACGGGGCCAACATGCAAACTCCACACAGGAAGGCCAGAGCCGGAATCGAACCCTGCTCTTCTGCACTGCGAGGCCGACACGCTAACCAGTCACTACCGGACTGCAAGTTACTGTTTTTAAGGCATGAATTGTTTTGCAGTTCCTTGCCTGGCCTACTGCCTGAAGGCTGCTAGGATAGGCTCTAGCACGTCCGCAACCCTCGTGAGAATAAGCGGTTAGAAAAATGAATGCAAGGATAAGCGAAAGTGTATCCCAGAGACTGGACAGGTTGTGGTCTTAGCCTTTTATATTGTTGATTATATTACATAATACTGTATATTTATATTGTTGCGTTTTACGTGCACAGCGTGGGAACGTTGCCTCAGACTCTTGCACAGAGAACGCGTTTACTACGACTATGCGTTGTAAAGCTGCCTGTAATTCCAAGCTTTGTCATCCATTACATTGCATCACTTCCTGGTAATGGGCCTGCGGAAGAGACACGCCTCTCTGTGACGTCACAATCTGCATGACTCGTGCGTAGGTGGCCGAGAGCGCGCCCGGCTGGTCGTCACTGAGCGAAAGGAATAGTGTGAGTGGACGTTGTCTGGACGAGCCGACACCGCAAAGAAAAAGACGAAGCAACACCCAGCAACCAGGTGGACAAGCAGCTTCTGAAGCCGTCTTGCCTCCTTTCTTCAGCCACAACCGACCAACTCTTTTATTCTCATTAAATATGTCTAATATCGTCTGCTGTCAAACGCCACAGGTAAGATGAAACTAAATTATATCTCACTACTGAGACGCCAGTGTGGCGAGTTTCTGTTGAATATGGCGAGATGTTTATTATTTTGCGAGGTGTTTTATTATTTTTCAACGTGCAGTGTCGTGTGAGTCGCTTCTTATCTGTAGATGTATCTGCACTCTTCACGGGATGGAAATGGCTGACTTTGGCTCGACTGCTGCTGAAAATGGCCGGGCATTTTTACTGCCGCCGTTGACAATGTCGCACACAAAATAAAGGTTCATTTGTCCCACCTCGCCAGTCGAGAATTATCTGGGGCTGCGTAAGGACAAAGCGTTGTAATAATGCTTCGTCTGCCTCTGGATTGAACGGTTTAGCTAGTGCGCGTGTCTCGTGGTTGCCATCCCAGCTCAGCAGGTTGTAGCCACCGGAAAGCTAACCATGACTGTGAAGCACGAACCTCCACCGGCATTCTTTGTTCGTTATTCGTGTGGAATGTTTCAAAGGTGTCTTGTTAAGCGATCTCTGCAGTGGCGTGATGTATGTCGTGGCACAGGGCCAAGCGTTCGAGGGCCCCGCTACGTTCCTCTAGCAGCGGGAGGGAGACGCGCGAAGGACATTTTGGAAGCTAGCCACGATTTTCATTGAAACGTGCGGCCTCCTCTTCAAAAAAAATCGCCCTATAACATAATGCAGTATTTGGTTACTTGCTAACTAGATATTGATGCTCTTGTACCGCCAACAAGACAATATTAATTTTCTACGAAATGGAATAGTATTGAAGTTTAATGCGCCTTGCGTTGCCGAGCAAAGACTTCATTTCGTGCCTTAAATCCGTCCTGCTGTACTCGTAATCCGTTACGGAAACCGATGGCCACGTAGATCTTTCTAATTGCTCCAATTCTCAAATAACCTCGGTAATTTCTCATTAGAGGAGAAAAGTACCTATTATATGGCTTTAAAGGATGGTTTAACTGCTTGAGAATGACATCACAATGTGGAAATTCTGTTATTGCGACAAAGCTCTATTGCATTGTAATTCGTTTTAAATTACTTTTACGATATTATCAATTAAAGATACTGCCAGACTTTATTAAGTCGTGTTTAATTTGCTTTCAAGATTAAGCCCTCGTTTTTTGTTCGTTACATTTGGTACTGTATAGTGAAATTAAGCCCTCGTTTTTTGTTCGTTACATTTGGTACTGTATAGTGAAATTGATGCGGTACATTTCCACTGGAACCAAGCAACTCTTGCAGTAGACGATCCCCTCCACTAGAAGATGCTCTAAACGCGTTGACCTTTTAGTCAGACGTGCATTTAAGTGCTCAACTAGTCACATGGAAACATTGAGTTTTGCTTCCTGGCTCAGCTCGCCCCTTTCCTTCCTATGCTCCCCTTCATTCCCCCGGTAGTCATGCACCCGTCTCAGGAAGCTGCCCTTGTCAAACAACATCTGGCGCATATTTCCCAAATGACATATTATGGCCAGCCTAATCTTCAGTATTTACAAAACTCAGAGCATATATTTTTAAAAACAAATCCTACGGAATTCCAACATTTCACAAGGTTGGTTTCAGTTAATGCAAGGTAGATTGATTTCATTTTTGTTGATCACTGGTAATGTGATACAATGCTGACTTAATCGAGGAGCTGTGATTTGGGCTTTGCTGGTCGAGCATTGGAGGGATAATTTACTAGGTGGAGGCACAAAGGTAGTAAGTCAGCAGACTCAGTGCGGCTCAGACGATTCACTGAGAGTAGTTGCATAATCAGGCAAAAGTGGGTCAGTGTTCTCACCATCTAAACACAAACTGGAAGAATTACAGCTTTCAGCGCCGGTGCTGCTCTACTTGTGATTTAGTGGATTACAGAAAGACTGCAGTGTGCTGAAGCGTGTCCCATGATGGATGGTTTTTCCCTGTGAAAAATGTTGACACTTATTTTTATTCTCTATTTAGCGAGTTTGCCAAAGCAATTTCCCAGAATTTTTTTTCCCTCACTCGTATTTCCCCTTCCTATGATAACTGGTATTCTAATAATCATGTCCCAGTAAACTCTGTCCCCCTGTATGCATTTTTGTTGGTCTGTTTTCTATCATCTTTTAATCAATAACATTGCATAGTGTGGTTTTGGATGGAGTTGGTTGCATCATTTCGGTTGATTTGCATAATCGGACAATTAAACAATACATGGTTTCTTAGCGGGCGGCCCGGTAGGCCAGTGGTTAGCACGTCGGCTTCACAGTGCAGAGGTACCGGGTTCGATTCCAGCTCCGGCCTCCCTGTGTGGAGTTTGCATGTTCTCCCCGGGCCTACGTGGGTTTTCTCCGGGTGCTCCGGTTTCCTCCCACATTCCAAAAATATGCATGGCAGGCTGATTGAACACTCTAAAATTGTCCCTAGGTGTGAGTGTGAGTGCGAATGGTTGTTCGTTTCTGTGTGCCCTGCGATTGGCTGGCAACCGATTCAGGGTGTCCCCCGCCTACTGCCCGGAGACAGCTGGGATAGGCTCCAGCACCCCCCGCGACCCTAGTGAGGATCAAGCGGTTAGGAAGATGAATGAATGAATGAATGGTTTCTTAGCCTACTAGTCATGGTCTTCACAAATTCTGCATTTACATATTTTATCAGAGAACTGTTTAATCTTAAAACCGAATTCAATTCAACTTTTCACAATTTGCTTCCAGTGCAGCAGGTTCTTTATAGCGTAGTTCAGTTCTTCAGTTGGATAGGGTCAAAGAGAATGTTGAGAAAAAATGATGTTAATCTGTTACCAGGGCTGTACACTAACTTCTACACTGATGCTAGCAACTTTGCTACATGGCATGACTGATCCAAGTGATCTGCTCGCAACACACACACACACACACACACACACACACACACACACACACACACACACACACACACACACACACACACACACACACACACACACACACACACACACACACACACACAAAACACTTTATCTCACCTGATAGTTGGAGGCCCAACAGGCCATGCACATACTGTGTTTTGCACTAGTAGCACCTAATTTTTCATAAATCATGGAACACTGGATGACCACCACGTACTCTCAGATGCCAAAATGCGAAGCAGGTCGATAGCACCTCAGCGAGTGGGAGCGAGCTGACTGGAAAGCTGTCATTTCTAAAGCAAATAGCCCTAGTCAGGTTAGGTGACTCTGGCAAATTTGCACATGGCAAAGTACACATGACGCACGTCACCGACAGGCTTCCGCCTTGTATCTGCAGTCTGACAAGCCGACAGAGTTGGATCTCCTTCCCTGAATCCCCCTTCAAATGCGGTAGGAGCGTTAAAACATGGACTCAGCTAGTGCGACCGCATAAAATGTTTATCCGCACATGTTGAAAAGTTGGCCTCATATTGAGCGCACCGTGGAGCCCAGAGTTGCATTGTAAATTTTTGGATCAGGTTTTCTATGGTAATATGTAATGAAAGTCCCCAAAAAGGCATTTTTTCCTTCCCTAACACAAAACGACTGAATCTCTCCGTAATCCGTAGCCTGTTTTTTGTGTGTGTAAGTTTTGGGAAATCTTGCCACGTCTCTACTCACACCATTGTGCAAACTAGTGCATTGTTTGCCATACATAAGCATAGATTGTCATATGTCAAAGACTCCTTGCATTCTGAAAGTAAAGGCTACTCTCGAAAGCCAAGTGTGATTACTGTTTCAGAATATGGGCCAGCTGCTTGTCTCTGGGCCTCCATATCTGTTTGCATAAGCATAAATTGAATTACCAAAGTGGACTTTTTGTAGCTCATTAGATCATGTTTTTAATGCATGGATGCATGGAATCTGTGGCATTTTTATTACAATAAATAAATACACAAAATGAGGATCTAGTGCTGAAACCGTTCCCATATTTGAAACAAATGGACAAAATGCCCCTCTGTGAGTCGTCACCTTACCGTGGTGGAGGGGTTTGTGTGTCCCAATGATCCTAGAAGCTAAGTTGTCTGGGGCTTTATGCCCCTGGCAGGGTCACCCATGGCAAACAGGTTCTAGGTGAGGGGCCAGACAAAGCACGGCTTTAAGACCCCAATGATGATCGAAATAAATGGAGCTAGGTTTCCCTTGCCCGGACGCGGGTCACCGGGCCCCCCCTCTGGAGCCAGGCCTGGAGGTGGGGCTCGTTGGCAGGCGCCTGGTGGCCGGGCTTACACCCATGAGAGGGGCCAAAGGGGTCGGGTGCAATGTGAGCTGGGCGGCAGCCAAAGGCGGGGACCCTGGCGGTCCGATCCTCGGCTACAGAAGCTAGCTCTTGGGACATGGAATGTCACCTCTCTGGCAGGGAAGGAGCCCGAGCTGGTGTGTGAGGCAGAGAATTTCCGACTGGATATAGTCGGACTTGCCTCCACACACAGCCTGGGTTCTGGTACCAGTTCTCTCGAGAGGGGTTGGACTCTCTTCCACTCTGGAGTTGCTCACGGTGAGAGGCGCAGAGCAGGTGTGGGCATACTCATTGCCCCCCGGCTCAGTGCCTGTACATTGGGGTTCACACCGGTAGACGAGAGGGTTGCCTCCCTCCGCCTTCGGGTGGGTGGACGGGTCCTGACTGTTGTTTGTGCATATGCACCAAACAGCAGCTCAGCATACCCACCCTTTTTGGAGTCCTTGGTGGGTGTGCTGGAGAGTACTCCTGCTGGGGACTCCCTTCTTCTGCTGGGGGACTTCAATGCTCACGTGGGCAATGACAGTGATACCTGGAGGGGCGTGATTGGGAGGAACGGCTCCCCCGATCAGAACCCGAGTGGTGTTTTGTTATTGGACTTCTGTGCTCGTCACGGATTGTCCATAACGAACACCTTGTTAAAACATAAGCGTGTCCATATGTGCACTTGGCACCAGGACACCCTAGGCCGCAGTTCGATGATCGACTTTGTAGTTGTATCATCGGATTTGCGGCCGCATGTTCTGGACACTCGGGTGAAGAGAGGGGCGGAGCTGTCAACTGATCACCACCTGGTGGTGAGTAGGCTCCGATGGTGGGGGAAGATGCCGGTCCGTCCTGGCAGACCCAAACGTATAGTGAGGGTTTGTTGGGAGCGTCTGGTGGAATCCCCTGTCAGAAGGAGTTTCAACTCCCACCTCCGACAGAGCTTTTCCCATGTTCCATGCTCCATGCTGGGGGAGGCGGGGGACATTGAGCCCGAGTGGACCATGTTCCGTGCCTCTATTGTTGAGGCGGCCAAACTGAGTTGTGGCCGTAAGGTGGTTGGTGCCTGTCGTGGCGGCAATCCCCGTACTCGCTAGTGGACACCAGCAGTAAGGGATGCCGTCAAGCTGAAGAAGGAGTCCTAACGAGCCTTTATGGCCTGTGGGACCCCAGAGACAGCTGACGGGTATCGACTGGCCAAGCGGACCGCGGCTTCGGTGGTCGCCGAGGCAAAAACCCGAGCGTGGGAAGAGTTCATTGAGGCCATGGAAGCCGACTTCCGGACGGCTTCGAGGAAATTCTGGTCCACCATCTGACGTCTCACGAAGGGGAAGCAGTGCACCACTAACACTGTGTACAGTGGGGATGGGGCGCTGCTGACTTCGACTCGGGACGTTGTGAACCGGTGGGCAGAGTACTTCGAAGACCTCCTCAACTCCACCAACACGCCTTCCTTGGAGGAAGCAGAGCCCGGGGACTCTGAGGTGGGCTCTCCTATCTCTGTGGTTGAAGTCACCGATGTGGTTAAAAAGCTCCTCGGTGGCAAGGCCCCAGGGGTGGATGAGATCCGCCCGGAGTTCCTCAAGGCTCTGGATGTTGTGGGGCTGTCTTGGTTGACACGCCTCTGCAACATCGCGTGGTCAACAAGGAGAGTGCCTCTGGATTGGCAGACCGGGGTGGTAGTCCCTCTTTTTAAAAAGGGGGACCGGAGGGTGTGTTCCAACTACAGAGGGATCACACTCCTCAGCCTCCCTGGTAAGGTCTATTCAGGGGTGCTCGAGAGGAGGGTCCGTCAGGAAGTCGAGCCTCAGATTGAGGAGGAGCAGTGTGGTTTTCGTCCCGGCCGTGGAACAGTGGACCAGCTCTACACCCTTAGCAGGGTCCTTGAGGGTATGTGGGAATTTGCCCAACCAGTCTACATGTGTTTTGTGGACTTGGAGAAGGCGTTTGACCGCGTCCCTCGGGGAGTTCTGTGGGTGGTGCTTCGTGGGTATAGGGTACCGAACCCCTTGATACTGGCTGTTCGGTCACTATACCACCGATGTCTGAGTTTGGTTCGCATTGCCGGCAGTAAGTCGGAATCGTTTCCAGTGGGGGTAGGACTCCGCCAAGGCTGCCCTTTGTCGCCGATTCTGTTCATAACCTTTATGGACAGAATTTCTAGGCGTAGCCGAAGCGTTGAGGGGGTCCGTTTTGGGGGCCTCAGTATTAAATCCCTGCTTTTTGCAGATGATGTGGTGCTGTTGGCTCCTTCAAACGGGGCTCTCCAACTCTCACTGGAGCGTTTCGCAGACGAGTGTGAAGCGGTTGGGATGAAAATCAGCACCTCCAAATCTGAAACCATGGTCCTCAGTCGAAAAAGGGTGGAGTGCCCCCTCCGGGTCGGGGGGAGATCTTGCCCCAAGTGGAGGAGTTTAAGTATCTTGGGGTCTTGTTCACAAGTGAGGGCAGGAGGGAGCGAGAGATCGACAGGCGGATCGGTGCAGCGTCTGCTGTGATGCGGACGTTGTATCGGTCTGTCGTGGTGAAGAAGGAGCTGAGCCAAAGGGCGAAGCTCTCAATTTACCGGTCGATCTACGTCCCAACCCTCACCTATGGTCACGAGCTATGGGTCGTGACCGAAAGAACGAGATCCGGCTGAAATGAGTTTTCTCCGCAGGGTGTCCGGGCTCTCCCTTAGAGATAAGGTGAGAAGCTCAGTCATCCGGGAGGGGCTCAGAGTCGAGCCGCTTCTCCTCCACATCGAGAGGAGCCAGATGAGGTGGCTTGGGCATCTGATTCGGATGCCTCCTGAGCGCCTCCCCGGTGAGGTGTTCCGGTCATGTCCCGCCGGGAGGAGACCCAGAGGAAGACCCAGGGACACGCTGGAGAGACTATGTCACCCAGCTTGCCTGGGAATGACTCGGGATCCCCCGGGGAGAGCTGGAAGAAGTAGCTTGGGAGAGGGAAGTGTGGGCTTCCCTGCTAAAGCTGTTGCCCCCGCGACCCGGCCCCGGATAAGCGGTAGATAATGGATGGATGGACAAAATGTTCCCTCTTGGGCTGTTGTTCTTTTTATAGTTGCAAGAGTTCCTGTAGGTGAAGGATCTTGTAATTTAGCTGGAGCTACTTGCCGGTTGCAAGACGAAACTGAACTGATGTTATAGATGTGATGTGAGGGTATTTGAGTAAAACATTAGTTTCTGATGTTCAGTCATGACGTGACTTGCACACTGCCTGGCCTTAGTATTTTCTTATAAGAGATGATTTTGGTGACCTTTTACTTGATGGCAGAGCATCAACTTAAAAGTTATTCATGTAATACTTTCCTCCGTTTCTCCTGCAGGTTATAATGTACGACCAACACAGAATAAGTACAGCTCTATAGCCAACGGGTACACGAGGACTTGATTACAGTCACTTCAAGCCTGATAGTTTGCCGGGGGTGGAAGCCCTCCCTCTCCCTTCTGCAGCCGCCCGTGTTGTCAATTGGCATTTCTTCTGACAACTTTCCCATCCCGCCGCTCGGGTGAAGACGACTGGAGTTTCCCTAGAATCTCTTGTCTGCGTGACCTATTTGACCTTCAGCTCCTGTTCTACTCTTGTAGTGACGCTTCCCGGATTTGTTTTCTTCTCTATTCGGTAAGACTTCGGCTACCGCACAATTACAGACACTTTGTGATTCATAATGTATTTAGGCATTGTCAAATTTTTTTAAAGCACCAATAATATTGATCATAACTCATCTAGAACGCTGGCGTGTTTTGGCTGCCGCTGCTCAACCCGTATTGTTTTTTTGTTATTGTAAAGTGTCCTTGGGTGTCTTGAAAGGCGCTTATAAATAAAATGTATGTTGTACACTTATTCATATGAACTTTACACCAGGCAGACAAACCAAATTCAGCCAAAATGATTCCGAATGGGTACCTGATCTTTGAGGATGAGAGTTTCCTGGATTCCACTGTGGCCAAAATGAATGCCCTGAGAAAGAGTGGTCAGTTCTGCGACGTTAGATTGCAGGTATGAGCTCCATGCAAGCACGCGCCACCCTCACACATGTGCCAGTCGCGTCACCCTGAATCCTGAGCGATGAGTAGTTAAGAAGGTTACAATTACTTTGTATCCTCCCACTTCCCATTAAAGATTAGTTTTTGGTCCGCGTACAAATAATGCGAGAACGAATACACAACAATGCTTTCTTTGATGGACCCAAAAAGTAGTTATATGCGACCTCCAAAAAACATTGAAAACAAAGTGTCGGGTAGCAGCACGATCCAAACATTCCGTATGTTTAAAGTCCATGTGATAAATTGCACGTTCAACAGGATATGACAATGTTTATCCTTCTCAGTCTCATAAAACAAATTGGTGCACCTTGTAAGGAAAAATAAAAAATGTTCTTTGACAGGTATGTGGCCATGAGTTGATGGCCCATCGTGCTGTGCTGGCTTGCTGCAGTCCATACCTGTTTGAGATCTTCAACAGTGACATTGAACCTCATGGGGTGTCTCATGTCACTTTTGAGGACTTGGACCCGGAGGCTGTGGAGATCCTGCTCAACTACGCCTACACTGCCCAGTAAGTACCTGTCACTTTTTTTTCTTCTTTTTTTGCTTTACTTTCACTCACTTTTAACCCTTTCAGGGAAGGCTTATCAGGTTAAAGGGTTAAAATGGGAGCTTTTCTCTCATGAGAATAGTAGTACTGTAATCAAGGGATATTTGCTTACTCTTCAACCTTGCTTTCTCCTTGTATCCCAGGCTTAAGGCAGATAAGGAACTGGTCAAGGACGTTTACTCCGCTGCCAAAAGGTTCAAGATGGAGAGAGTCAAGCAGGTTTGATTTCCGTCAAATACTGTGAAATACTTGTCACTTCAAGCTTGACAGGACCGCGCGTACCATCCCGAAAGAGTAGTTGTGAATGTGTGACAATGTAATTTGGTACCTTTTCAGATTTGTGGCGACTACCTGCTGTCTAAGATGGATTCCCAGAATGTCATTTCTTTCCGGAACTTTGCCAGCTCAATGGGAGATGCCAGAGTTTTGGCCAAAGTGGATGCCTACATTCAAGACCATCTCCTTGAGGTGTCTGAACAGGATGACTTCCTCAAACTTCCCCGCCTCAAGGTGAATATCATAGGAGAAAACATGCATGTTGTGTTCTTGACACTTATTCCTTCAATTGTTCTTTCGTCGACATGGAGTTATTGATATTTGGCTTGTCCACATGTGGACAAATTTGAAGGAAAAATCCAGAGTGGCAAAAGTAGTAATACATCAAAATAAAACAATGAAAACGAGGCATTGCATTTGAATTGTCAACTAAATTACCGTATTTTCACGACTATAAGGCGCCATTAAAAGTCTTAAATTTTCTCCAAAATGGACAGGACGCCTTATGGTGCGGAGCGTCCTTTATATGCGCTGAGTTCCAAAATCTGACTGACGGCCGACACGCTGTTTATATAGAGAAAAGGCGGAAGTGACTGTGGCCGGGCATGCGGAAAGAAGTTGGCCAATCAGGGAAGGGTGGGCGTGTATATATACATATATGGAGAGGGAGAGAGAGAGAGGGAGAGGGAGAGAGAGGACAGGCAACCTAGTCCGCCAATGGTGAAGGGTGGGCGTGTTGGACGCTAAAGGGACGCCTCAAGCCAGTACCAACACTTGTATAGAGTGTGGCAATGTGCATTGTTGCAAAACAACTCCGGTTTTGGTTTCTAAGAACCCCTGAAAATAAATTCGACAAAAAGACACGCCTACGAAGCTCAGTTCAAACTTAAAGCCACCGGTTATGCTTTTGGCATGCGTGCCCATCTCACAGCAGCGGTGAAAAAAACAAGTCAAGCAAATGAACTCTGAGCTTGCCGTTATTCCCGGAGGCTTGACTAAAGAACTCCAACCGCTGGACATTGGCATCAACCGGGCGTTCAAAGTAAAGTTGCGAACGGCATGGGAACAATGGACGATCGGTGGCAAACACAACTTTACAAAGAGCGAGAGGCAGCGCTTGGCGAGTTACGCCACAATACGCAACAACGAGAGGGAACGCGGCGTTTTTGATGGATTACGGTACTTGCACAATTGTTCAATTCTTTCTACACACACACGCGCTGCCACCATGTTTCGCTCTGTTCTTTACTTTCAAATGTGGGAAAGCTTCACACGAGAGAAATGTTGACTTTGCTGTTGCTACTCCTTCTTTCCGCTCGGCAATGCGTAGCAACTCACACTAGCATGTGATGCATTCAATGACAACTGAGATGTGCAGTCCTCTGCTTCTGATACAGAGGATGAGGACTTTGATGGATTTCTGGGTGATGATTGATCGAAAACGTGAGAACATTGTACGATGGCTAAATAAAATCCACCCGATCTCAGTTCTGCTTTCGTTGCCTTTTTAAAAACGTGTATTTAGCTTATCTGTATGTCTTGGCGTGCTACCGTATGCTTCAAGCTAACGTGTTAGAGTGCGCGCATGCATGCCGTATGTTTAAGCTGGCGTATGTTTTACCACTGTAAAACTGCGGCCATTAGTACGATGCGTCCTGTGTATGTGTAAAATACAGAAATGTCACCCATTAATGAGACTGCGGCCATTGGTACAGTGCGTCGAATAGTCGTGAAAATACGGTAATAATAAAAGTCTGAAACAGGCCTGGAGAAAAATGAAGGAAAGCTGCGAGTAATTTTTAACTAAGGTGTGTCCTGTTTAATAACGACTGTTTTCTTCAAATTTCTAATCAGTCAGTTGGCCTATTTAAGATGTCCTTTATTTGTCCCACACTAGGGAAATTTACTAATTTAAAGGAAGAGTTCAGCGAGAATTGCTCATTTTCTCACTCTTTGTATTTTTTTGATCAGGAAAAACATATTGGCTTGCTTTTTCAATGTGTTTACACAAGACAAGACATCTTTATTTAGATGGCGCTTTCACCACAGATGCAGCTGTAACGAAGTGCTTTTCAGAACAGTTCACAAAAATAATATATTGTACAACATTTACAGATGTACAATCGTAACAGCTATTCCTGCATCCGCTTTGTTGTTTGAAGCAGTCTTTAATGAAAGAGGAGAGAATCAAAGTCTCCTTAAAGTCACCGATCAAAGAAAACTTGCATGATGCCCCACGTGTCTGGTACATTACGACTAAAATGGCATCCTCCACATTCCTCTGCATTTCCTAATGGCACTTATATCAAGCAATCAGCATCAGGACCCCGCAAAGTTACATTGTTGGAAAACTGTGCCAAATTGATTTCATTTCTCCAAAGAACACATTGGCCGGCCCAGCTGACTAGTGTCGCAAAATTATGCAGTCTGACGAAAGAAAGATTGGGTCTCGGGGCAACAGTCGTATGACAGATGGACACCAAACACTGAATTCAAGCCTGGGTACACCGTGACCGTGCAGCATCATATGGGCATGTCTATCCGACATTGGTATTGGGCCTATTTATTACTGACCAGGAATCATGGATTAGAATATATATGGTCAGAATGCTCACTCCAAACAAAGCAGAGAAGGCAGTTCTCATGAACACTATAATAATAATAACACATTTTATTTGAAAGTATGAGTATGAAGCGCTTTTCATCATACTCAGACACTTTACAAGAGCTTAAAACACAGGATAAAAATGTACACTTAAAGACAAGCATACATGATTTACAAAAAACACATTTAGGGTAAAATAAAAGGTGTTAAACCATTGCGGAACAGGTGAGTTTTATATTAGCCCAGTGATTTACAGGGAAGAAAACGTTTTGAAGCAGCCTTGAGTTTAAAAACAACAACAACAAAAAAGTATGCGGTTTTATTTTTTGAAAAACGGAATATTTTTTCCCATCATGTTTTGATTTTGCAGTGTTCCTTATCAATTTATATGTATGGGAACAAAAGCCAGGGGCATATAATTAAGCTTTACTCTTTAATTAAAAATACACCATTATAATTCTATGACTGCTACTCAATGTCAGAAAAAGAGCACATGTCCAATCAAAGAATTTAACGGGCGTGATAAGAATTAAGCATCAAACAAAACAAGGTAAAACTGCAAGCACATCCTGTCCCTCCCAAACGAACCATGACTTACAACCTGCGCTGAACAACTAACTTAATGTTGTTGTTTTGGAAAAATCAGTAAATAACTCATAATGCACCAGTCTGCCTGGCTGTGTAGTGTGATAATCGCCCATGTCCCAAAAAAAATCAATCACGGTCTCAACATTTAGATGGACATTTCTACTTGAGGCCCACTTAACCAATTTAAAATATCAAAATGAGTCTCTCCCTGGCTCATTTATGAGAGTATGAGGAAATGAGAACAAAAGAGAACGTTTAGGGTTTTTGTTTTGTTTTTAGAATTTGGTTGAAACACAAGTTCAAATGCATTCTCTGATTTACTTGGTTGATTTAAATGAAGCTTTTAATTCTTTGTCAGAATCAAGTTATTTCTGGGACCCCTGTGTGTTTTCTTTCTTTAGCAGTTGGGTACCAACAAGTGTGTGTGTGTGTGTGTGTGTGTGTGTGTGTAATTATTTAGGCAATGGACTGACAAGTCTTAAGCATGTGCAATCAAGCCGGCCAAATATAGACGCCGAGTGGCTGATCTCGATTTCTGAACCTTTTATTTTTGTCCAATTACGCTGTTGCATTAGTACTTGACTATCCAGCAGCAGTCATGCTTAGGCTAACACTGGATAAGCTTTGTATTTACCGCCTCCAGTTTTGACATTTAACAAGATTAACATGTCGGTTGCATATTCTAAAGGCAAGAGCTGCTCAGAGTAGATTTGGGACAAGTGACTACAAATGTTGCAATGAAGGTAATCATTGGCAGTTTTCAGTGTTCCATTTTTTAAAATGACACACTTAAAATGATAAACCGATTGAAATATTCTTGTAGGCACAAGTTTACCCTTAAATAAATACACAGGTGCTCAAGCATTTTTGACTCGGGATCTATTTTTCATGCATTTCAAGAAGCAAATCCACTGTAATCGCCTTTTTTTTCCTTTTGTTGCCAATGGGGGGTGGAGATGTGGTATGCCGCAGATGCGCAGTCATCCACTTTTGACAGCGGATAGGTCTAACTGGTGGTGTTTAATTTTTGTGGCGTCTACAGAATTTGGGGATCAATCTTCCACCACCCCCACATCTGGTTTGGGAGCATCAAGCCCAGACCAGTGAGCTAAAATTTCCAGTCTGCCGGTTCGGCTCAGCGCCGTATTTGAAGGGACTGAAAGTGAGGTTATACTACCGTCTAAAAGTTGCTTACTTTGTGGACGTGAGACTGGTAGGGTACGCAAACTCTCGCGCACACAAACACAAATTCTTTTCTTTTTAAGGCTCACGAAGGCCTGGTGACACTGCACTTTGGGTAGCAGGTCGCCTTGACGAACCCATTGATTACGTATGTGCTGTGTGGGAGGGGGACACTGCCACGTTGTGGCACGAGTCAGTCATAAGGTTGAAAAATGTTCAACTCGAACACGGCTTTGCAGTGGACTGAGATGAACTGGTCGGCCGATTGGCTTCAGATTGGTAACAGCAATTGACCAAACATTTGGAAAAGCACTCGTGCTATTTTCTGGATGGCTGCGAAGCGATTACAGGTACTTCCAAATAGGTGAACGCTTGCAGTGTACTGCCGTTGTCCGTGCACAACGGCGAACACAAAGAATGCCTTGAGAAGAATGTCAATGCCATGAGCATCATATGCGAGTTGGAATTGCCTTTCCTCCAGTGTGTTAATGAAACTCCCCTTCCCTTTTTGTTGTCCACAGTTAGAAGTCATGATCGAAGACAACCTGACTCTACCCAGCAATGGCAAGCTTTACTCAAAGGTGCTAAACTGGGTGCAGCGTAGCCTCTGGGAGAACGGAGAGCAACTGGAACAACTCATGGAGGAGGTCAGTACCCGTGTGTGTGCCCCTTTGAATTGTGGGCGCGATTGTCCTCCTTTCCCTCCCCGCTTTGACTCCACCTGTTTTTGACATTAAGAAGTCATGAAGGGGGCTCAAAAAAGAGCTGGCATGCTGTTGTCATGCTGCTATGTCAGGATTGTTCTTTTTCCTCTGATTTGTTGAGGTTTTGCAGTAAGAAACTGTATTCCTGAACCATGCCACAAATTAGAGGTGAGACCAAAAGAGCCCCTATTTGCTCTTGTTTTTTTTTTTTGGTTTGTTTTTTTCTCTCACTTCTCCTTTGGGCTGTGGTTGATTTTCTTATGACCCCATCTAAGTATTACAGTGCTCTTCTGCTGTGAAACGCAGAGAAAAGATTCTTGAAGGTTTGACCCTTGATTCATCTGTTTTTACTGCCACTTGACTATCTGAACAGGTGTATGTTTTTGTGTTCCAGAACTAACAGGCACTCCTCCCCATTGATTTATCTCTCCTGTAGGGTTATTTGCAGCAGCAGGGGAGCGGACCGAGGAGCCCGGGACTGATCCACCAGGGTAATGAATCAGAGAAAAGGAGAGGGGAGCACGACTGCATCTTAGCAGCCTCTCTTTGCAGCCAAGCAACGCTGTGCTCCCGTCTGCCCATACCTATGGGCACACATGCATTCTCACTATGGAGGAACCCAATAGATTTGTTTCAGTACCACGACCAAATCCAACCCATTACTGGCCAATGACCCAGATTGCACATCACAAAAAGGGATCCTATTTGAAGAGAACTACCGTTTGGCTTCAGAACATCGTTGGCCTTTACAGATACGTTTTTTTCCAACCCCTCAATCAAGCGCCCCCACCCCCAAACAAAAAAACACATTTTTGATAGACATCCATCCTTACCTTGGCTTTTGAATGTGGCAACTACAGACAAAAAGCACATTGGCGGTATTTCCATTTTTGCAATTGATGGTGATGCTAAACCATCTGGCCACAAAAAATGTTGTCCCACGTGTGTTTGCCTGCCTGTTGTGACTTGTATCACAATGAGCAGCTTCTTCAGCTGGACGAGCAGTTTCCAAGCAGCAGACTGGAGAATGAGGGGACAAATGCTGCCCCACCTGTCCTTGACGCTTCACAGAAGATCTCACCGACTTGGGCGCGTCGTTCTTCACTCGATGCCTCTTTTTGTTTTTTTAGATGTAATTTAGGAAGAGAACCCTTGCCCGTCTCTCGGAATCTTCTTCAGCACAAACATTTCCGCCGTGGATGCAGTTTGTGTCTTTTAAGGAAACGCCTCAACAAAGAAACTCTTTCAAGGATGTCCCTCCCCACTTTCCTCTTCTAATCCCCCCTTATCTCGGGGTATACCACGTTACCATGGAGACAGCCACATGGGTGTGTTGTTCCTGTTTGTCTTCCAGGTGCAAATGCTGTACTACTCACCTGACCACAAGCTGGTGGATGGAGGGCTGATGATTGAGGGGCAAACTGAGGTGTTTGGTGGCGAGGAGGACCACCTCCAGTTTGTGCAGGTATTCATCGAGCGTGCCCAGCTTCACTGCAATGAGCTCTAGCGCATTAGATCTGCAGTGTTTAGCGTAGCCTATGTTGGGCCATGCAAAACCAGACACAGCCTGCGCCTGGCTAGAAAGGCCCAGTTCATGCAACGCATTTACCTGGCTACTGTCTAACAACTTATTTTGGCAGGGCTTTAATGCCTGTGCGATTACAATTTTTCTGGTTGTGTACTGGTTGTCAGTGAGGGGTTCTCACATTGTCGGAGGCATATTTTGAGTTCCGATTCTGTTGAAGACTGACTTTTTACTGCTGTGCAGTGTTGGTGTCAGGTGCGAGGTAATGCGGGACCACAATAGACCCAACCTGATGGCGGAGTAGGTTGAAGTCTCGGTTAGCTGGCGCCGGCCATCAGTTGGCCTACGGTGTGTGCGTTTTGTGGAGCGAGCTTGGCTTCTGTAGCTGCGCTATGCTCTTGCAGAAGAAGCCGGTACGAGAAAGCACCCAGAGACCGATGAGCTGCAGTTCCTCGGGAAGCCTTTCACCCGCCAACCAAGCAGCAAATGCCCCCAAACAAACTACCAGGAGAGAGTGGAAGTATATCGCCTCTGAGAAGACTACGAGTAAGCCAATTTAAGAGCGCAGCGTGCACGCCGTGTTGCCCCTGTTTTCTCTAACGCAACGTTTCCCTCAGACAACACCTACCTGTGTCTGGCTGTGCTGGACAGTGTGTTGTGCGTGATCTTCTTGCACGGCCGCAGCAGCCCCCAGGCCTCTCCCTCTGCCACCCCCTGCCTGCTGAAGAGCCTCAGCTTTGAGGCCCAGCCCGAGGAACTGGAAGAACACCAGCTGTCCCCAATGCGTTATGCTCGCTCTGGCCTGGGCACAGCAGCCATCAACTCTAGGCTCATCGCAGCAGGTTAGTACACAAGTGAACCAGGTTCAAAATCTTTTTTTCCCTTCAAGGAGCAGTTTTGATCCCCAATAATTTATGTTTTGAGGAGCAAATTTAGAGCTGTTTATTTAAATTTTTTGGGGCGGTGGGGCGGTTTAAAACCCACGGACCTGAAGCAAGGATTTGATTATCTGACAGTATAACAAATGAACAATTAGTAACAAAAACCAAATTATTATTCTCCTGGCTGATGTACGCTGTAATGGAACATATTTAATTTCCAGTTCTGTTAGTGTGATTTTCTTTCCAGACTCCAGCCACTTAAAAATGCTTTTTTGCTGAAGAAAGTTGGATATACCCAAACCCAGCAAAACCTTATGGGACCGTTCAATTATCAGAAAAAAAAATCTGATTCTCAGTTTTTCTCTTCAAAATTTAATACATTTTTTTACTCCTAAAATGTGATGCAAAACCACTTATTTTGAACCTCACATTCAACGTGTTTGAAACCGCTATTGGAAGCTGGCTCTTTTTTTACCCGGCGCTTGTCCGGTCCCACATTGTAAAATTGGGCCCACGTCTCCAGAAATGCCGCAGCATTAGGCTAGTTTGACTGTTATCCTGAAAACATACACCTGATATCGATTACATTTGGATGATAATCCCAAACACGAATGAAATAGGAAGTACATTTGAATAAAAGATGAATAATTCGAAAAAGTGACATTCATCCATACATAAGGCGCACTGGTCGAATTGAGAAAATTACATTATGTCAAATATGCCCTGTGGTCCAGAAAATATTACTGGACGACTATTAGATACTGCCAGGCTTTTCTGCATAAAATGGCTGCCTCACAGTAACTTCCTGTAGAACAAACAAAAAAAGAGGAAAGCACATGCCAGTTGACAGTTTGTAGTTTTTGCTGAACTTCAAAAGGTGTTTTGATGATTGAGGTTCTCCCGTTCATGACAGACTTTGTTTTTGACCTTGTGCAGGCGGCTACAATCGAGAGGAATGTCTGAGGACTGTCGAGTGTTACGACCCCAAAGAGGACCGCTGGACCTTCATTGCGCCCATGCGAACTCCAAGGGCTCGTTTCCAAATGGCTGTGCTAATGGTATACTGCCATCATCTCCCATTAGCGTCTCATCATTCACACATGATCCAGTTGTCAGTAGAGATGAAACTTTAAATCCAGCCCTCCATCCATCCATTTTCTGATCCGCTCATCCTCACAAGTGCTTGGAGCCCATCCCAGCTGTCTTCGGGCGGTAGGCGGGGGACACCCTGAATCGGTTGCTAGCCAATCGCAGGGCACACAGAGATGAACAACCATCCACACTCACACTCACATCTTGGGAAAAGTTCGAGTGCTCCATCAACCTGCCACGCATGTTTTTGGAACATGGGAGTAAACCGGAGACTCCAACACAGACACAGGGAGGCCGGAGCTGGAATCAAACCCTCCACCCGCTGCATTGAGGAAGACTTGCTAACCAGTCGACCACCGGGCTGCCCAATTTTAAATCCCAATTAAAATTATGACCAAAATTGTCATGGTGTTGCTAATGAAATGTAAAAAAAAAATCTCAGTGGAAAACATTGCAACACATTTTTTAATTTCGATTGCAACCCAATGTACTTTTTAGAAATGTTTTAACAGCAGTAAATTCCCACAGACCAAAAAACTGACTCGTGGTTCAAATTCAAATTTCCACCCAGCAAATTTCAAGACCATTTGTTTTGAGGCTGACATATTTCCAAGCATAAATTGAAGTTGGCCGTTTATAGGCTTGCAAAGTTCAATTCAATTTTCCCCCCTTATTTTGCAAACTAAAAACGGTGACCGGAATTGGCCAGAATATGCAGAGGAAACTACTCTGCTGTGTGCAGGCCAATACCAGCTGTGGCGACACTCTCTGATTTGGATTGCAACTGCACACCTTTTCAAAACAAAAGTGTGGGATGTGCTACTCCCTCACTCAACATCGCAGCAACTTTTGCACAACGCACAGTATACTAAATTTTAGTCATATTCCATTTCACACGTGAAATACTAACAGTTTGAATGTTGGTCAGTTTATTCATAAACACATTTTGCCCAGTGTTGTTGTCTTTGGGAATGGTTAAAAACAACTATTGGAGTTTGTTCTTTCCTTTTTTGCTCCATCTGTGCCGAACAGGGACAGCTCTACGTTATCGGAGGTTCAAATGGACATTCTGATGAGTTGAGCTGTGGGGAGATGTACGATCCAGTCAGTGACGAGTGGGCACAGGTTCCCGAGCTCAGGACCAACCGCTGCAACGCAGGTGGGTGCGGCTTGCATGGATTCATTCCTGGCAATCTCCTTGACTGACTGCTGGCTCACATTTGCTCTGTATTTGAAGGCGTCTGTTCCTTAAACAACCAACTCTATGTTGTGGGAGGGTCAGACCCCTGTGGGCAGAAAGGACTGAAGAATTGTGACGCCTTTGATCCAGTCACCAAAACCTGGTCTAGTTGCGCTCCCCTCAACATCAGTATGTGTCATTTCAACCTCCGCTCCAATTCCGATGATCTCTGTTGGTTGTCCAAGCTAAATGATTGCTTTGTTTTCAGGACGGCACCAGGCCGCAGTGTGCGAGTTGGATGGTTTTATGTATGTGATCGGAGGGGCTGAGTCCTGGAACTGCCTGAACACAGTGGAACGCTACAACCCTGAGAACAACACCTGGAACCTGATAGCACCCATGAATGTGGCCCGCAGGGGGGCCGGCGTGGCCGTCTGTGCCGGTAAGATCACGTCTTTCTCAACCGCATGCATCCACAGGAACCACCTTCTCACAAATGTTCCTGGAATTACAGTGAAAACCAAACATTCATCGAGGCCTGATGCTATTTATTCCCCCAGGGTCTTATTAACACACCCAAGCAATAAATGAATGACTTCCAATCAGATTAGGGTTAAATGATTCAGTATTGTAGGTTAGGGTTATGCGAAAATAAAGGCAAATGAACCACAAATTAATATGTACGACGAAACACTGACAGCTTCACACTGTTCTAAGAAACTGTTAGGGCATGATCATGAGTCCATAACAGCAGTAATGTAAAAAAATCACTCAGACTTTTGATCCACAAAACAACATGTAAACGTGGACTGCACTTCTCAAAGAGGGAGCCAAATCAAAAGTTGTACTTGTACAGTGGTACCTCTACATAAGAAGTTAATTGGCTCTGGAAGCAATTTCTTAACTAGAAAATTTTGTAAGTAGAGATGCGTTTTCCATGTAAATGCCCTAATCCCTTTCTAAAGCATAAAAATGCAGCCATCTTGTTACCGCTGCGTCCCGCGTCCTAGACTCATAATTTTCCCGCGGGACGCACGGTTCCAAATGTTCGTTTTTAGGACGCAAGGAAATTTCCCAGTCAAAACAAAAAACAAACTACGGTCAATCTTTTTTTCCAGCAATGATCGCAGTTTGACCATTGCCGCCATTGTTGTTTTGATTTTGCGTGATGAGATTTCCGTTCTTGCGAGACGAGCTTGGCGAGCTCGACCTTCAACCTCGCGCGGAAAGCAGACGATTGCCAAGTTGTGTAACGTTAAAACAAAGTGTTGCAAACAAAGTGTTGCAAACAAGTGTTGCGAAAGTTTATTGCGGAGATATCACAGAGGAAGCAGCTGAAGTTGGATCGTTTTTTGCGATGATAAGTTGACTTTGAGAAAGCATTGCATCATTGGAATCAAGTAAAGAGGAGAATTTATGAACTCAAAGACTGAACCATGGGATGAAATAAGAACCTATTTCTCAGCAAATCTTGTATGCCTGAATAATTGACTTTTTTTGCAGCATTTGTTGATAAGAAATAAACCTATTATCAACGTATGTTGTTGTTTGTGTTATTATATGCAATTGAATAAGTAGACCGTTTCAAAATTCAAAATACATAATTGGGACTCATACTTTTCTGATCAGCGAGTCCCTGGGACTCGCAGTGCTCAAACTGTAAAATTGTCACTGAAAACGCATCAAAATTAAACAATTACATGTTACAATTAGATTATTGCCCAATAAATGAGAGTTTTGCATAATGTAAAAAACAAAGAATAAAACTGATGCTCATTTAACTTTTAATGGCGCCCTCATCCTTTTTTTTTTTTTGCCCTCTTTCGTTCATGTCCTCTCTCAGAAGTGGTTTTTGACTGGCTTATTGTAAATAACTGCTCTGAGGATGTTTGCTTTTGTCGGCTTTTAACAATCCTTGAAAATGTCCAAGGCAAATATCAGCATAGTGAGCGATCGCCTGACTGGTGAACACTTTTTCTGGGTGTTTCACATTTAAAACTGTTGGAACACTTCATGGCCCGGGCGGCGAATGACGAGGATGCTGCATCGGCACTGATCTATCTACACACACAGACACATACGATAGAAGTCCCTCTGAGCCAGTGGAATGCCAGGATGATGCTTGGCAATAGCCAATGACAGAGCAGCTATAAGTACAGTGCCCTCCATAAGTATTGGCACCCCTGGTTGAGATGTGTTTTTTAGCTTCCAATTATTTTATTTTTTTTCTAAATAATATGGGACCTTAATGGAAAAAAAGAGAAAAATCCAACCTTCAATACAAGTGCATTTATTCAGTGGGGAAAAAATCCCACATAAAGAAATAATTATTTGACATCAAATAATGTGTGTCACAATTATTAGCACCCCTGGTGTTAATATTTTGTACAACCCCCTTTTGCCAACAAAACAGCACCTAATCTTCTCCTATAATGTTTCACAAGATGGGAAAAGACAGAAAGAGGGATCTTCAGCCATTCCTCTTTGCAGAATCTCTCTAAATCATCCAGAGACCTGGGTCCTCTCCTCTGTACTCTCCTCTTCAGCTCACCCCACAGGTTCTCAATGGGGTTGAGGTCAGGGGACTGAGATGGCCATGGGAGGAGCTTGATTTTGTGTCTGGTGAACCATTTCTGTGTAGATTTGGCCATATGTTTAGGGTCATTGTCTTGCTGAAAGACCCAGTGACGACCCAGCTTCAGCTTTCGGGCAGAGGGCAACAGATTTTGATTTAAAATGTCCTGGTATTTCAAAGCATTCATGATGCCATGCACCCTAACAAGGTTCCCAGGGCCTTTGGAAGCGAAACAGCCCCACAGCATCACTGACCCACCCCCATACTTCACAGTGGGTATGAGGTGCTTTTCAGCATGCGCATCTTTCGTGGTACGCCAGACCCACTTAGAGTGTTTGTTGCCAAAAAGCTCAATCTTGGTCTCATCTGACCAAAGCACACGGTCCCAGTTGAAGCCCCAATACCGCTTGGCGAACTCCAGACGCTTGCGTTTATGATTGTGAGTGAGGAAAGGTTTTCTCCGTGCATGCCTCCCAAACAGCTTGTTGGCGTGTAGACAGCGCCTGATGGTTGATTTGGAGACTTTGTGACCCCAGGATGCTACCATTTGTTGTAATTCTGTAACAGTGAGCTTTGGAGATCTTTTGATTTCTCTTACCATCCTCCTCACTGTGCGTGGTGGCAAAATAAACTTGGCTCCTCGTCCAGGCTTGTTTACCACTGTTCCAGTTGTTTTGAACTTCTTAATTATTCCTCTCACAGTGGATATGGGCAGCTGCAGTTGAGTGGCAATCTTCTTGTAGCCTCTGCCTGACCTGTGAAGGTCGACGCACATCTGCCTCACTTGTATGCTGTGTTCCTTTGTCTTTCCCATGTTTAAGAGTGGATAAGAGAAATGGCCTCGGTGTCACGTCATATTTATACCCCAGGGAGACAGGAAGTGATGAATTACTAATTAAATGTTCCTACATACTCTGGTAAACTTTGTAAACTACTGTAGAAATGACAGAAATGCTTCAATTATATTTATTTCCTGGGAATTGTTAAGGGTGCCAATAATTGTGGAACAGGTGATTTGATGTCAAATAATTATTTCTTTATGTGGGATTTTTTCCCCACTGAATAAATGCACTTGTATTGAAGGTTGGATTTTTCTCTTTTTTTCCATTAAGGTCCCATATTATTTAGAAAAAAAATAAAATAATTGGAAGCTAAAAAACACATCTCAACCAGGGGTGCCAATAATTATGGAGGGCACTGTATGTTGCGTTCATGAAACTCAGAGCTGCGACTAGCGGCCCATACTGTATTTTTACCTTTCTTACCTATCTTCACATTTCTTTTGTAACACAAGGCAATATTTTCCATTTTACAAATGTACAACTTGTGCTATCCAGGCAAACTCTTTGTTGTCGGCGGCTTCGACGGCTCCCACGCACTCCGCTGCGTCGAGGTCTACGACCCGGCTCGAAATGAGTGGAGGATGCTGGGCAGCATGACCACATCCCGCAGCAACGCGGGCGTGGTCATGCTGTGTGACAGCATCTACGCCGTGGGCGGTTTTGACGGCAACGACTTCTTGAACACAATGGAGGTCTACAACCCAGAAGCGGATGAGTGGAGCGACTGCATCAAGCCCCTCTTTCCATTGTCTGAGTGACGCTGCACTGCACCCCTTTCCAAACTAACAGGCTTAGTGACATAATCGTGTTTCGTGATATCCTGTATGTATGTATGTGTGTGTGTGTGTGTGTATGTGTGTGTGTGTGTATGTGTATATATATATATATATATATATATATATATATATATATATATATATATATATATATATATATACACATACACACACACACACATACATACATACAAGTGTGTGTGAGAGAGGGAGAGATAGATGAGTGGAGGTTGGGGTGGGTTGGAGGATTCCGAATGAGGGGTCTTCAGTGAAGACTGGCTTTTATTAGGGTGGGACAAGGTGGGGTGGGGCTTGTTGCCCAAAGCAACACAAATATTGCGTACATTGTTTTACGTGCTGTACATATTGTTTGTCATATGCCAACAATTAACACATAGTGCTTTTTTTTCTCTATATTTGACTGAGGGTTTTCACATGAGTCAACTACTGGTCACTTGGAGTGTGTGATGATGAGCATTGAAGTTTTGTGATGGGGATGTCATTTTACTCACATACTTAAAGGTGGATGATTAAGTCTGATTTAACACTTATCAAGGATTGAACCACCACCCCCTTCCCCCATTTTAACCAATCTGGTTTGTGTTTGAAATCTTAAATAACGACCTTTTTATATTTTTATATACTGTGGGTTTCTCAAAAATTGATCTTAGCAGATGGCTTAAATCAGTGGTAGGCAACTCCGGTCGGGGTTTCCAGCACAACTGACTCAGATGATCAGGATTATTTTCAAGCTTCTGCAAAGCTTGCTGATGGGCTGATCATTTGAATTTGGTGTGTTAGGGGAAAGACAAACCTCATTAAAAAAAAAAAAAAAAGCGGCACTCGAGGACCAGAATTGACTACTCCCGCCTTAAGTCACGACCAGTGCCAGTTTGAATTCTTTTTCTGTGCTCGCGTCACATGCACAGCCAAGGTTCTGCTTACCAAGTTTTTGCTATTTAACTCGAGATGTGGATGCAGTTACTGAAAATGTTTGCTTTGGCGTTTGTGCCAAGCAATGACAATGAAGACAGTTCTCACATTTGTAATATTTCTTAATAAATCATTTCAATTGAATTTTTGTCATGATTCTTTGACATGTTAGCACAAATGGGGATCATGAAATGGGCAGCAGCGGACAAAGTTGCCAGCGTCCTACTGTTAATACTGATTAACTGAATTAACTGAACAAGGCGCCTTGACCAACATGACAAATTGGTTCTGACTGTCGATCTTTAGCGCTTGAGTTAATAGGGCGGGCCAATCTGATCTTTCATCTCAGGTGACCATGCTAAAATGTTAATGCATCTTAAACGAATGGACCTCAACAGAATAAAGTTACGGTGACGTATACTGCTCCCCTTGGCAAACTCCCCCCAAATACTACGTACATTATAATTGGTAGTGGTGTTAAGTGCATTTCACTTAACGCACCATTTACCCAATTTTGATTCTTCTACAACCATGGGGTCACATTGAGTTCCGTTGTCAGAGATTAGCTTAGTTCAGGGGTCTGCAACACGCGGCTCCGGAGCAGCATGCGTCTCTAGCACCGCCGAGTGGCTCCCCGCAGCTTTTTAAAATGTTTGAAAATTGAAAAAGATGGAGTGAAAATATATTTTTTTCAATATGGTTTCTGAAGGAGGACACAATTGTGTAAAAATGTTAAAAAAAAATACATTTCTGTCGAGGTTTTGCATCGTAGCACAAGTTTCTTGTACAATTCACCGAGGGAACTGCCAAAGAATGGCAATCTGAAGGACCGAGAGAAGCATTTTAAAACTGTACGCATCAGCTATGAAATTTAACACGCTGCAAAAGTGCGTCCCGTGCCTCGTTCATTTTAGCTGACGTTATAGCTTTTGCTCATTATGGCATGCAAGTGTTAAGTGTGTGCGGTAACGAGTCGTTCGCGGGAGGCTGGTTGATCGAAAAATAGAGCTTCGGTCAAAAAAAGTTGGGCACCCCTGCGCTACAGGATGCACTGCAGGGAAAAAAACTTAAATCGGGAAAGATCATTGTGTATTTGTAGCCAACTTAGTCAACCGTAATCCGATCCAGAAGGCTGATCGAAAACCGATTTGTTCGAAAACTGAAACCACACTCTTTAAAAAAAAAAAAAAAACTTTGTTGAACACGTCTGTTCACAATGGAATGCTATACGAGGAAACGTCACTTTCTCGTCTACCTGAAGAAGCGTCACTTTCTCGTGTAAGGAAGGCAAGAGGAGTCAAGTGCGCTCAGTTTGTTCGAGAACCGAAATTCGGTCATCATCCGAAGCATAAAAACTCAATTTTTGGTCGAGAACGGAGACGTTCGAAAACCGAGGTTTGACCGTATAGGTAATATAGATACACACAGCGTGTGTTGCCTTCTTTCTGAGGCTTTTCATTTGTTGAGCCTCCAGACACATTTGTATTTTTGGTCCAATCTAATAATAATACCTTTTATTTATAAGTACCTTTCAAGACACCCAAAGACACTTTACAATAACAAAAAACAAAACAATACGTGGCTCAACATTTTGGGTTGCCGACCTCTGGCCTAGTTAAACTAGCGTGACATCTGATGCTTCTGGCTGAGCGTCAAAGCCGCCATTATCCCTCATTACTGTAGTATCCATTGCATGTGCACTCTACAGGTCGGCTTTATTGAGGAAAAGAAAAGCATTCGAATACTGGTACTCACTTCATGCATTCACGAAATTAGAGGCTTGACGATGAAAATGTTGTGTCAATGGAAAAACTGTAAAAGTCGAAAATAATCTGGTGACTGCAAAACGTCTCTTGCTAACATTAGTCTTGTGCAGCAAAGTAGCATGGTTGTAGTCCCCAGTCCTTACAAAATTTGTCTCAATGTGTCAGATTGCGGTGAGTGGCTGATCACATTTAAAGTGCACTAAATTGATTTTAGGAGAAACTATCATCCCTTCCAAAGCTAAGCGGGTCTTGGGGCCGCAAATAAATAAAACACTGATGTTGAACCATTTTTAAAAATCATTAAGCTCAATTTTTTTGTTTTCAGGGGTCGTTCAATGTTGCAAACGGTTGCAAAGAATTTCCCCAGACATTCCCAAAACACTTTGATGGTCTCAAGCGGTTATTCTTGTCACCATCAAATTGTTAACATGTTCAAAATTTCTTTGCAACAAGAAAAACTGAGACCATTAAAATTGCTGGCAATCGATTTCGACGTTCGCGAGGTGCACGCACACACACACACACACACACACACACCACACACACACACACACACACACACACACACACACACACACACACACACACACACACACACACACACACACACACACACACACACACACGCACACACGCACACACTTGCAAACCTTCACCGCTAGTGAGATCATGGCCTTAAGTAGCTAAAAACTGCTGTTTGAAACAATAGCCAATGTGCAACATCACAATTTACAAATGCTTTCCTTTCACAAAGAGAAACACAGTTTGAACATAAACAAACTACTTTGGATATTTAGAATTTATTACATTCATTTGGTCCAAAAACACATGAAATAACTAATATGAACAAATGAACAGGCCTTCAGTCATCATCATCATCATCATTTATTAGCTATATATGTATACACATAACAGAATTCAACAGGTGCGGACGCATGCATAAATTGCTAGGATCAAACATTACATTACTCATGTGGATGAGGAGCAAGAACAACAGAACCTGTGGCAGATTGTTTGCTACAAACTGAAGTGTCTTGTACTCCAACATATCCCGGACAAATCAAAGATAGCGTCCAGCTACCAAAGAGCGCATTATGGATTCCATTTTGGAACCCTTTTTGAGCTCAATGTAAACACACCAAGCATTCACACAGTCTGGCGGGAACATTCGAAGCCAGTGTGAAATGAGGACCAGTGATGTCAATCAAACCTGAGCCACAACCCGGACCTGGACTCGCTGGTCCTGTGAAGTCTACATGATTAGATTGAGGTGCTGACTCGTGGTCTGAACACAGTCGTCCAGGGCGTCCTTGAGCTCTGTCAGCTGGTTCACGCCAACTCTCAGCTTCTCTCTGGTGACACAAAGACAGGAGTTAAGATAGCCGTACACAAACACGAGCTTCAGAGCCATTCAGATTCAGAGCCAATATCCTGTTTTTTTTGTTGGGGTTTGCATTTTTTGGTGAGTGTAAACTGGTTACAGTTTACCATGTACAATCCCAATTCCAATGAAGTTGAGATGTTGTGTGACATAAAAATAGAATACAATGATTGCAAATCTGAAAAAGTGAAAGCTCATCAAACATCTGTTTGGAACAGGTAAACGGGTGCCATGATTGGCTCGAAAAGGAGCCTCCCTGTCCTGGGCAGTCATTTACAAGCATAGATGTACAATTGCAAGGAATTGAGGGATTTCATCATCAGCGGTCCATAAAATTCGGAAAATCAGTAGAAATCATTGAATGTACGCGCAAGGGTCGAAAAGCAACATCGAATGCCTGTGAGCTTCGATCCCTAAGCTGGCACTGCATTAAAAACTTACGTAAACGTGGAAAGGATATCACCACAAGGGCTGGAAAACTTCAGAAAACCAATGTTAGTCCCGTATTTTCACAACCATAAGGCGCACTTAAAAGACTGGAATTTTCTATGAAATGGCCCAATAATGCTGGTCATCGCCTTGTGTTACTAAATCTGTGAATGCTGTTACAGGCCTGAGGATTTCACGGGAACGATCGTTACCGATAGTGTGTCGTTTCCGTGGCGTCATTTTGACGGTACCGAAAAATTGTTTCCCATAAAAGTCACCGCACACGAGTTGACTGTACACGATCGAATCTCTCCTGTGTGATCAACGCGATTTCACTGTGCCTGTATGTGTGTTTGTGGGGTGTGAGTGTTTCTTCTAATTTACTTTCGTTTAGTTTTTTTTTTCCAGTGTTGGAACGCGAATTTCCAAAATCTTCAGGCCTGTGTTGTGTAACTTCGATGAGGGGTCCGCTTGATTGATGTTGAACCGACATGTTGCTTATATCAACAAAAGGCACACCTAACTGAGGCTAGCATGTGGATGGTAAAGTGGGAGGGTCATCCGGGTAAGAGGACACAAAAGGCACACCTCCAGTAGGTATATAAAGTATATAGTATGTGTATTGTGCAAAACAACATTCTGAAAATGGCACCTACAAAGACACACACTGAGGAAACAATTTAAACTGTAAGCTGTAAGTTATGCGGAAGACCATGGGAATCTAGCAGCCGTGAGAGAATTCTAGATCAACCAATTCGTGGTGCTTGGTGCTTTCGTTTTATGAAATAGCGCCATCTATTCATCCATCCGGGCAAGGATTACCGTGGCGCAGCAACATCCGGCAATTTACAAGGAAAAGCTGGCAATCTTCCGCTCCTACTGTAGCAACAAGTAAAGTGTAATGTTCTGCCTTCGATAAAATAAAGATGTTTTCTTGGAGATTTTAATCCTTTATTCTGCAGCTCTGCCGGCCTCACTTGGCTTCATTCGCGAATGCTCCATCAATTTATGCCCACACTCCAACAAAGCCGCCTGGGCTGCGGCAAGTGATGAGGGACAAGTATACCTTACATTTTGATAAGCAACAAAAAGGTTGCCGACAAACTTATTAATAAGTGAATGAATAAAATCAATGGCACTCAGTTTCCCTTGCCCGGACGCGGGTCACCGGGGCCCCCCTCTGGAGCCAGGCCTGGAGGTGGGGCTCGTTGGCGAGCGCCTGATGGCCAAGCCTACACCCATGGGGCCTGGAGCCCAAACGTATTGTCAGGGGTTGTGGGGAGCGTCTGGCGGAATCCCCTGTCAGAAAGAGTTTCAACTGCCACCTCCGGCAGAGCTTTTGCCATGTCTCAGAGGATGCGGGGGACATTGAGTCCGAATGGACCATGTTCCGTGCCTCTATTGTTGAGGCGGCCGATCTGAGTTGTAGACGTAAGGTGGTTGGTGCCTGTCGTGACGGCAACCCCCGTACTTGCTGGTGGACACCAGCAGTAAGGGATGCTGTCAAGCTGAAGAAGGAGTCGTATCGGGCCTTTATGGCCTGTGGGACCCCAGAGGCAGCTGACGGGTATCGACTGGCTAAGCGGAACGCAGCTTCGGTGGTCGTTGAGTCAGAAACCCACGCATGGGAAGAGTTTGTGAGGCCATGGAAGTTGGGCGAATTCCGGACGGCTTCGAGGAAATTCTGGTCCATCATCCGATGTCTCAGGAGGGGGAAGCAGTGCACCATTAACACTGTGTACAGTGGGTATGGGGCGCTGCTGACTTCGACTCAAGACGTTGTGAACCGGTTGGCAGAGTATTTGAAGACCTCCTCAACGCCACCAACACGCCTTCTTGGAGGAAGCAGAGTCTGAGGACCCTGACGTGGGCTCTCCTATCTCTGTGGTTGAAGTCGCCGATGTGGTTAAAAAGCTCCTCGGTGGCAAGGCCCCAGGGGTGGATGAGATCCGCCCGGAGTTCCTCAAGGCTCTGGATGTTGTGGGGCTGTCCTGGTCGACACGCCTCTGCAACATCGCGTGGTCAACAGGGAGAGTGCCTCTGGATTGGCAGACCGGGGTGGTAGACCCTCTTTTTAAAAAGGGGGAACGAAGGGTGTGTTCAAACTACAGAGGGATCACACTCCTCAGCCTCCCTGGTAAGGTCTATTCAGGGGTGCTGGAGAGGAGGGTCCGTCAGGAAGCCGAGCCTCAGATTGAGGAGGAGCAGTGTGGTTTTCGTCCCGGCCGTGGAACACTGGACCAGCTCTACACCCTTAGCAGGGTCCGCGAGGGTATATGGGAATGTGTTTTGTGGACTTGGAGCAGGCGTTTGACCGTGTCCCTCGGGGAATTCTGTGGGGGTGCTTCGTGGGTATGGGGTACTGAACCCCCTGATATGGGCTGTTCGGTCACTATACCACCGATGTCAGAGTTTGCTTCGCATTGCCGGCAGTAAGTCTGAATCGTTTCCAGTGAGGGTAGGACTCCGGCAAGGCTGCACTTTGTCGCCGATTCTGTTCATAACCTTTATGGACAGAAATTCTAGGCGCAGCCTAAGCGTTGAGGGGGTCCGTTTTGTGGGTCTCAGTATTGCATCCCTGCTTTTTGCAGATGATGTGGTGCTGTTGGCTCCTTCAAACAGGGCTTTCCAACTCTCACTGGAGCGTTTCGCAGCCGAGTGTGAAGCGGTTGGGATGAAAATCAGTACCCCCAAATCTGAAACAATGGTCCTCAGTCGGAAAAGGGTGGAGTACCCACTCCGGGTCGGGGAGGAGATCTTGCCCCAAGTGGAGGAGTTCAAGTATCTTGGGGTCTTGTTCACGAATGAAGGCAGGAGGGAGCGAGAGATCGACTGGCGGATCAGTGCAGCGTCTACTGTGATGCGGACGTTTTATCAGTCTGTCGTAGAAAAGAAGGAGCTGAGCCAAAGGGCGAAAGGTCGATCTACGTTCCAACCCTCATCTATGGTCACGAGCTATGGGTCGCGACCGAAAGAATGAGATTCCGGATACAAACGGCCGAAATGAGTTTTCTCCGCAGGGTGTCCAGGCTCTCCCTGAGAGATAAAGTGGGAAGCTTGGTCATCCGGGAGGGGCTCAGAGTAGAACCGCTTCTCCTCCACATCGAGAGGAGCCAGATGAGGTGGCTTGGGCATCTGATTCGGATGCCTCCCTGGTGAGGTGTTCCGGGCATGTCCCACCAGGAGGAGACCCCAAGGAAGACCCAGGACACGCTGGAGAGACTGTCACCCAGCTGGCCTGGGAATGCCTCGGGATCCCCGGGAGAGCTGGAAAAAGTAGCTCGGGAGAGGGAAGTCTGGGCTTCCCTGCTAAAGGTGTTGCCCCCGCGACCTGGGGATACCTGCGGATAAGCGGTAGAAGATGGATGGATGGATGGACGAGGTGCCGTTCACTTTCCCGCTGAACCAGACCGTAGAGAAGACTAGGACCAGCACGGTAGCAATACGCACAACGCGAGAAGTCGGCTTTTACTGTTGGGCTTGTTTGCGATGGTCATGGACAGAAACGGCTGAAGTGTAGTTGAGAGCGGCATGGGAGTGCACAGCTTTACTAAGACTTGGAGGCAGCGCCGGCTGATTTATGCCACCATTTTTCAATGGATTGTTTCTGTTTGCGCTGTTGTTTGAGCTTTCGCAAAAGCTGGCATCATTTCTGTGGAGCTGCGCGGCAAGAACACTGACTCAGACAATGACGCGAGTGAACCTGGCGTTGTTGTGAACTTGCACAGCTGTTCATTTTGGATACAGAACATTAGGACTTGGATGGATTTGAAGATGAGGGTTGATCAAAAAATGACGGGAGTACATTGTGAAATACTTCAATAACATACAGCAGAACTTACTTTTAGCTCCCGCTGTGTTTTTCAAAACATACACTCGCGTGCATGCATGCCCCTGTATTTTTTTAAAGCTAGCTTACCATGCCTGCGTCCAATAATACAATAAATCTTGGGTATGTATTAAATACAGAAATAGCACCCGTAACTAAGATTCCAAGTCAATGATTATTTGCTAAAAACAAGTTTTAATTTGAATATTAAATATCTTGTCTTTGTAGAGTTTTCAATTAAATATAGAAATGAACATGATGTGAAAATCATTGTATTCTCTTTTTATTGAAGTTGAACACAACATCTCAACTTCATCGGAATTTAATATGTAACTGTCAAAAGTAATTTTCACAGTTACTGACAATAAGAAAACTCAAATTGTAAATCATGGAATCATTTCACAACATCAACAGAGTCAAAGAACACACTCGCATTCCGAAGCAGACACTAGTACAGACAAGCCTCCAATATCCTGGAATTAGATTCTTTGTCCAGTTGAAAGCATGGTCAACTTGCATCAGAATGATCGGAAGAGAAACACACAGCAAAAGAAAACCAGCTCCTGATCCAAAGCACATCATCGGTCAAACATGGTGGGGCTGTGTTTTGGCATGAGCATGGAACAACGAACTCAAAATTGGGTAATGCCTTCCAGTCACGGAAAGCAAAGGATCTGGTATATGACAAAGTGACGGTAACTGAGCATACCTTCTTGTGCTGCGTACAGTAATACCGTATTAGTTTTGCGCACAGTTTGTCAACACATAAGTGGGATTCACATAAAAATGTTGCCATTGTGCTCAAATGAGGAGCAGAGGTGTTTTTTTGTTGTTTTTAAAAAAAATAGATGCTCATGTTTCCCCCCGACCCACTGACCTCATGGATGAACTTAACGACTGCTGGCACATCTGGGAAAAGTTATCGTTTATATAAGATTAAGATTAAGAAAACCTTTATTAGTCTCGCAATGGAGAAATTCCAGATTCACAGCAGCAAAGTTATGAAAGGAAGAAGTAGAACAACAAAAAAATAGGAGCTGCTGGAAAGGCAGCCACTCTCGATGTCCATATGTGCATATGTGAAGATATGCAGTTTTAATATAACAGATTTTTTGTTTTTGGTGTATTTTTATATTTGATTTCCTGATTACAACATACCGGGGGTATACAATGGCATGTTGTTAAAACATTGCTCCATCCATTATCTGAACTGCTTATTCTCACGACGGTCACGGGCTTCTTAAAATTAATTTATATTTATGCCAATCAGGTTGCATGGCTAGCTTGAAAACGAGTTACCCACCTTTGACCCTGTATGGGACCCTGTGATCAGCCAGCGAGCTAGCTTAGCACACTTGTCCATAGCAGCTGACCGCAAGAACACATTCTACCACCGAGCAGCGACATGGACATAACAGTCCCACCGGCGGCTCTCTTATGATCTCTGTTATGTGACAAAATGTGAAATACCGTGACACGACACCTGTTTTATGTGTGTTTGTACGCGTGGACGACTACAGGGGGGTCATCAAGTCAACAAGAGGAGGGGCTCTCCTTCAACAGAGAAAAACGTTTTTCATGTCAGGAGTCAATCTGGGGACTGGTGGTTGTTTTTTGCTCTTAAATGCTATCTTGGTTGACGGTTCAACAGTTACAAAAATAAAATAAAATAAATAAACTTCCTTGCTCCCAGTTCTCCATGCCTGCGTCTTGGTAAAGGAGACTGCCTGCGTACAGTCAAACAGATCAAAATGATATTTATTGCCCCACATTGTTTTTATTTCACCAGCTGTGCGGGTGATGTTCAAAACTTTATTTGCCTGCATGTCTGCTTGTTTTGCACATGAGTGTGACATAGTACCGTATTTTCACGACCATTCGGCGCACCGTGTTGTTGGGCGCAGTCTCAGTAAGGGGTGCTATTTCTGTATTTGACACATACACAAAACGCACTGTATTATTGGGCACAGCCAGGCATGGTAAAACATACGACATGCATGCACGCACGCTAAAAACACGTTTTTAAAAAGGCAACGGAAGCAAATCTGAGTTCGATTGTATTTTATTTCGCCATTTTACAATGTACTCACGCGACTGGTACCTGCTAGGGGCGTGTCTTTAGCGTCCTCTTAAACGCCCACCCTTCACTCATTGGCGACTGGTACCTGCGAGGGGCGGGCCTTTAGCGTCCTCTTACACGCCCACCCTTCACTCATTGGCGGACTCCCGCACGCCTGTCGTCACTCACTCCGCCTTTTCTCTATATAAACAGCGTAGGCCAGAAGTGCTCTCACTCAGGCTGTGGAACTCGGCACATACACTAGACCAGGGGTGCCCATTACGTCGATCCTGATCTACGGTAGATCTGAAAGGCATTGTGAGTAGATCAGGTCGACCATCCGCCCTGACAGGTTTTTTTAAATAACAATTTTATTTAAGAAGTCAATTACAAGACGGCGGGGATAGGCTCCAGCACCCCCCGCGACCCTAGTGAGGATTAAGCGGTTCAGAAAATGGATGGATGGATGGATTACAAATCACAGAAAATCCGTCCTGAGAATTATTATTATTTTTTTTAATCCGTCCTGACAATGACATTTGAACTTTCTCTGCCACACGCGTCACTGGGCATGTGCATTCAACTCCGCGAATTACTGCACAACTCTTGTAAATTTGAGAATAGGACAGGAGATAAATATGAGTGGAAAAGCTGGACTAAGTACAAATCCGAAGACCTACCACTACCATAAGGAGTGGGAGGAGGACCAATTTTTTACAATGTCGTTTTCAAAGTGCAATTCTGGAACTTACTCCCAGAGGACAAGTACTGCAACATCAGGAAATGTGCTACCTTTTTGACCGCATTATTTGGCTCCACTTATTTATGTGAGTCAGCCTTTTCCCACATGAAGATCATTAAATCCAAGTACCGTTCCACCATGACTGATGAGCATCTGGAAATCTGCTTGAGGCTGGCTATCAGCAGCTACTGTCCGGACTATGCATCCCTGTCTGATTTAATGCAGTGCAAGTCATCAGAGTAAGGTAATTACAAAACATTTATTTGTTGTATTGTGCAATACAGGTTGATGCACTCATGCATATCTATAATATACAAATAAAAATAATTCTCTCTCTCTCTCTATATATATATACTGAAATATATATATATATTATATATATATATATATATATATATATATATATATAATATATATATATATATATATAGAGAGAGAGAGAGAGAGAGAGAGAGAGAGAGAGAGAAAATGTGTTTTTCATTTTTAACAGGCGGTAGATCATTTTGACTCTGTCATGTCAGAAGTAGATCTCAGGCCGAAAAAGTGTGGGCACCCCTGCACTAGACGCTCCGCATTATAAGGTGTCCTGTCCATTTTGGAGAAAATTTAAGACTTTTAATGGTGCCTTATAGTCATTAAAATACGGTAAGTACGTTCTAGACACACAATGGCTGTCACCGCCGCAAAAATGTCATTTCAACCTTATTGTATTTGCTATACTGCTGCTTATTGTGAAGTGAGTTGAGGTTAACGTTCAAAGCCACCATACAGCGTGAAATGAACTCGAGACACGACGAGTAGTTCTGCTTCTGCTAGACCGGGGGTTGGCAACACGTGGCTCCAGAGCAGCATGCTGCTCTTTAGCAACATCTAGTGGCTCCCCGAATCTTTATAAAAAATGTTTGAAAATGGAAAAATATTTTGATAGTAGGCTAATATAGCTCAAATTGATAGATACATTTTGCAGCTCCGAAAAAGGAGAGCTGTGGTGTTGGTTTATTTTAAAACGTACACTTTATTTATGATTTTATCAGTCTTGACAAACAAACACGTCTGCGTCCGACTCCATGCCTTCTCTCTTCTCGTTTGACTCGAGAGGCGTTCAAAGACAGCCTGAAAATAATGCACCCAAAAAAATCAAGTGAGAAAATCACAAAATAAATTCTATGGGGACGTTTTTGAACACACAACAAAGGAATGAATAACATAAACAATCCTGAGACAGTCCAGTCTCCTACATACATACAGCATGTGTTTCCTGTTACGCGTTTCTATTGACATCCTCCTGGCAAATGACTCTGGAGACCACGTGTGTCTGGTTTTATTGGACTTAACTGCAGCATTTGATACAGTGGATCACAGTATTCTGCTGACTCGTTTGCAGCACTTGGTGGGCATTGGCGGCAGTGCTCTTGAGTGGTTTAGGTCCTATCTAGCTGACAGGACCTTTGGTGTCAGCCTTCGCTGCTCTGAGTCACGCACTGCTCCCCTGTCATGTGGTGTTCCACAGGGCTCAATTCTGGGGCCTCTGCTCTTATCGCTGTATCTGCTCCCATTGGGTTCCATCTTAAGGAAACATGGTATTGCCTTCCACTGCTATGCAGATGACTGCCAGATCTATGTCCCACTGAGCAAGAAAGACGCCTTCTCATTAAGGCCACTCCTATCCTGTCTGGAAGAAATCAAAACCTGGATGGCACAAAATTTCTTGAAATTCAACGAAAAGAAGACAGAGGTGATATTGTTTGGTCCCAGTGGCCCTTGTACATTCCATCATGTAGACTTGGGCCCCCTGTCTCCTTATCTGAAATCAACGGTCTCAAACTTGGGCCTTAAACTGGACAGTGATTTCAAACTCGATCGGCAAATTGGTGCTGTTGTTAAATCCAGCTTCTTTCACCTTAGACAGGCTGGCCAAAATAAAACCTCTCCTCTCACATGAACACTTTGAGACAGTGATTCATGCCTTTGTCACATCCTGGCTTGATTACTGCAATGCCCTTTACTTTGGAGTCAGCCAGTCCTCCATTAAGCACCTTCAGCTGGTTCAGAATGCCGCTGCTCGCCTCTTGACTGGTACTCGTAAGAGGGAGCAGATAACTCCTACTCTAGCATCCCATCACTGGCTCCCCATTCATTTTAGTTATTTTCAAGATCCTCCTCTTTGTTTTCAAAGCTCTGAATAATCTCGCGCCACCTTACCTCTCTGAGCTCATCCGCCCCTACACACCTGCCCGGCGCCTCAGGTCTGTGGACCAGTCTTTGTTACAAGTACCAAGAACTAAACTGAGGCTCAGAGGGGATCAAGCCTTTTCTGTTGCTGGTCCCTCTCTCTGGAATGACCTCCCACTGAACATTCGGCAAGCCTCCTCTCTGCCCATCTTCTAAGCCCTCCTCAAAACTCACTTGTATTCTTTGGCGTTCGACTCAGCATGACTTAGATTTGTTCTTGATTTTACTGTCTGGTGCTTTCTACCGCCTTTATTACCGATTTGTCTTACTGTTTATTGTGCATGTTAAATCGCTCCATGTACAGCACTTTGTATGCAGCGATGGCTGTTTGAAAGTGCTCTATAAATACTGTTGACTTGACTTGACTTGACATTGTAAGATTTATAGAAGGCTTTTATTTTTTTGCGGCTCCAGACATATTTGTTTTTTTGTCCCATATGGCTCTTTCAACATTTTGGGTTGGCGACCCCTGTGCTAGACGCGCGACCCGTTTTCCTGTTGACAAGTCTATGTAACCATCCATATGTGCCAGTGCTCTCATGGGGAGTGTCGAAAGATGGAAACAACACCGAGCCGTGGCATTGAAAGGGAAGCTATTCCTCAAAGAATTTGAACCGACACATTAGTGCCCTCCTGTCACAGGACAAAAGAACGAAAATAAAAGGTCACGTTGGCAGCAGGACAGTGTCAGCAGTAGCTGCAGATGCAGCGAGAGAACATGCTGCTTGTTTGCTTTCTTTGCAACTTAACATAATTTCAGGTAGGCGGTGAGGAGGGCAGGCCAGTGTGTTGGCTGTTCGCACTGTTTCTGTTATTCATTTCTTTTGCATTCTTTGATTTGTCAATTCAACATGACTTGATGCTTTCGTAACATGAGATTAATCATTATCTGCTCGACTGTTGGTTGAGGAAAATAGCCGAATTTTGACAGGCCGGTTCGACAAGTCCAAGATGGATTGGGAGTGAAGTGTTTGGACTGCGACGCTTGCGCGTACACACGCGCGCTCACGTGTACACACAAAAGGCTGGAGTGCATCTGGGCCTATTGTGTTACACAACAGCTGACACGTGACAGGTAAACAATCCACATGCAACAGTAATGACTGAACAGAACCTCATGAGACACCAGAGAGATGACAAAACTCATTTAAGTCTTCCATCCCCCCAAGGTGCACGCTGACCATCTCCATGGCAACCATCTCTTAGTCAACACAAAGGGCCGCTCTCAACCGATACTTACCACCATCATCAGATGTTAAAATATTTCTAAAATCATTATTATTCCAGTGAAACTCCTCTTCAACGAAACCTACATGGGCGAAAATACCCCTTAGTGTTAAAAAATCTTCATGCATTAACACCATTCCCACTCTCCTGCCCCCATAATACGAAAAAAACCACTGTTGTGTTATTCAAAATATTTTTCTCTGCTCTTGCCTCGCGACGAAATTCACTACAATGAAGTCTAATTCAACAGCGACCTCTACTGCTTCGTTCAGAAACGGCAACAGCAACCACCACACTGGTTTACACGTGCAGTAGTCCAGGAAGTGTTTGTTATTGTTAGTTTCAGACGCAGCAACAACGTTGCATTGCTAAAATGGCTACAAAACGGACCTTTGGATGTCAAGCAGCGAAGACAAGAAGAGCTCTGACGCTGGAAGAGAGGGTAAATACAAGATACAATAATACAAGAAATGACATTACATTATTCAAAATAATAATTTATCTCATTAAGTAGGCCTTGTTTGATTCTACTCCCTTGTTTCTTTTAACTAGTTTTTTTGGAAACATCAGTTCCTGTCATGTCTATAACATATCTTATTTTTCTTAACAGTTTTCCTCTCAGAAACTGCAAGTTCTCTACTAGAGGACAATGCAAAGTTGCCTGCCGCGAAGTGGGCACTTGGAGACCATCTTCAAGCCCTGATTGTTCGCGTGTGTATGCGTGTGTGTGTGCGTGTGAGTTTGTTTGTTTGACAACCACCATCCCATGCCTGCCACACACGCACACATACGGTTGCGCCATGGTACAGGCTGCTTTTAAAAATATATTATGGATAATACTAATAATTCTAATAATACTAATAATCATGATGGTCTGAATGAATTGCACACTGATATCATTTATGAATGAAACACAATGACAACCACCATATAGACTTTTTGATGGTCTGAATGAATTGCACACTGATATCATTTATGAATGAAACACAATGACAACCACCATATAGACTAGCGGAGCGCAGAATCTATCTGCGATATAATAGATCAAATCCATCAAAATGACCACAACCTGATTTCACTTGGTTGTGGTTGCCCTGCATTATGACCTTCAAATATTTTAATATAATTAGTTTTTCCATTTATGATTGTCCTATTTGTATTTACTGTGTCATTTTCCCCCAACTTATTGTTATAAAATAAGAGTCCCGAAACGCGTCTATAAACATAGTTGTTATAATGTTCTATTTTATGGAGCTAAATAAGGTCACGAAAGTAAATACACCCTGCGAGGTAGGTCACAAGCAGACATCAATTATTTAACAACAGTGCCGATGAGCTCACAATGAAAACGCTTCACTCAAAACCGTTTAACCGAATGTATGAATTTGACCTGACAAACGTGTTGGGTAAACGTGGAGACAAGCCGTTTAAACGGAATTAACATTTTGGCTCTACTTATATTTGACTATTGCTTTTACCAATGGTTCGCACGACTAAAAGTGAAATGGTGACATCCTGTGAACTTATGAACTAATCAGAACCAGACATAGTTGGGCGGCAGCAAAACGGGAGAACACATTCTGACGGGGTCGCAAATAGAACTCTGGCTTGTTTCCATGGCAGCTGCTAAATTCAATCTGCAGTCAGTCACACACAGAGCTGCAATTCAGCTGCAAAAGCATGCAATGATGGTGGTGACAGATGATTTGTTTTTGTGCAGCCGTGGCACGCCGTTTTTTTCTGAAACAAACAACGAATGGTGTGTTTGCTTCATGAAAGACAAACCTTGGAGACGTTAAGTTCACAATAAGTTTTTAAGTGTATGGAGTTGACTTAGCAGTGGCATGGAACTACACTGCACTAAGCAATTGCCGTGTTTGTTTACCTGCCTTGGTGACAAGTTCTCATCTATCCATTCTTGAGAACAAGTAGATGTTTGTGTTGCGTGGAATGACATTTCTTGCAAGCATTCCTGGGAAATCACATTCATGAGGATGGGTGGGGGGGAAGATGAGGAAACACCTCCAAGCAGTGTTCTTACATTTATAGAGGCATAAAAATATTCTGTACTATACTCTATTTTTGAGCGGACAATAATTGTATGAGGTAAAACTCATTTTTAAATTGGTGTGGAGCAGTGTAAATGCATAAAATACTTTCGACAATATTCAAATGTTAGGTAAACGGAAGGTTATTAAAAGATGATAAGCAGGAGAAAATGAAATGCAAATGAAGTAATATGTCCTGATTAACCCTTGTGTGCTCCAAATTAAAAAGGCCTTAAGTTACGCATTTTACAATTTTTGTAATGATGTATTTTGTGTTATAAAGACACTTTTTTTTTTCCAAACACTCAAAATGTTCAGAGGCATCTGTGCTATCCATACATATGTAGTTTTTATTAGTTCTTTGGGATTTTTTATTCTTTATTTTTTGCAAAAGGGAAAAAAAAATTGTATCTGGAGGTCCCAACCAAGCCCTACTAACAATCTCGACCGGACGTGTTCATGTAAAATGCATTGGTTTGAAGCCTCCTGCAAAAAGGCAAACTCATTTGCGATCCTCTGACGCCACCTAAAGTTGCAAAATTGGAATGACCTCAACCCAACAATGTGGCATGCTTACGTCTGTCCAAGCGAAAACAAAGCGATTGACGTAAAAATCGCGTGAAATGCATGTACACACATTAGGTTTACGATGCATTCAAAAATATGAATTATAATGGGTCTCTATTGTGCAAAATATGTAAATTGTGAAGATTAAGGTATCAAAACGTTTTTTTTATTATTGCTGCAATGCCTGAGAATTATCAGCCGGTGACGTCATGAAATTTAGGCCATTTTCGAACCCCTCCATAAGTTTCAGCTCTCTCGTGTTTTTCTGAATGCCTTTGCCTTTGATTGAAAGACATCATTTTACATTTATCGCAAGCGGTGCACTAAGAGGGTTAAGGAGGTTTGCCTCTTAGGCTGGAGAACATTTTACACTATTTGAATGTGCGTGCGTGTGTTCGTGCGTGTGTGTGTTACAAGAGAGACGGAGAAGCAAGTGTTTGTTTTTGTGCCGAAACATCAGTTTGAAGGGCCCTATGCATCAAATTAGGTCAACTGCTTTCTGAAGACCTCGATTTGTGATTATGAAACCAGCAAAGAGAGTCAGAACTGTTTGAGAATCCAAGTTGCCTCCTTCTTGATGATTTTTATGATGAGCAATGGCTCAAACAGAAAGTGCACACAGACTCGGACTTGTTAGGACTTGCAGCAACGACAAAGACAGAAACATGAGAGTGGGCTTGTGGTGAAAGCGCAAGTGGGTGATCATTAAGACTTTTGTCGTATTTAACCTCTCAATATGCACTTACACTTGTGGCCTACCAGCAGTATCCACCCACTTGATTGTTGGTGTTTACATTTCCGAAAGATTCTTAGTCAGTTGGCAGCTTGCTTTTATTCGGTCCCATTGATCACAGATGAGGTTGACCGTGATTGTGAAAAAGGTTATTGCCGTGCCAACATTTCAAAGAAGCTAAATAGCTAGACGAAAACAAACCACGAGTTAGATTTGGGTCAAGATTTACCGTGCATACACATAGTATTTACATAGTATTATTACATAATACATAGTATTTAGTATGCACACTTTGATTGTTACAGTGTCATTCCAAAATTAAAACATTCTGGGGTTTTCTTTTTTTTTGTCGGGGGGGGGGGGGGTGTTGACGTCATGGAAAAAGTCTTGTTTGTTTGTACATTTGAACATATAAAACACAATACAACAACAAATTGACAAAAATGAAGGCAAGCAAAATTTGTAAAAAGGAAAAGAAAAAAACAGTCATCATCACAATTCCATGTCCAAAGGAGTAGGAAGAAGTAAGAAACTTATCTTGTCCTACCCGTTTTGTAGCAAAATATGAGTTGATCTTTTTCAATACAAAAATAAAGGATCATCAATGCTTTTGTCCTTATGTGCACTGTGCATATCTATCTATACAGCTCTCGGTTTGTATATACATACTCATTCTTGCATATTTTTATATCAATTTTCTCATATTCATAAATACTACATTTTATTAATACATTGAATAAGTTGATCAATGTAATTCTGATGTATTACTATATGTTCTAGATATATCAAATTGATCAGCTTAGCTCTGATTTGTGTAGTTTTTTTTTACTAATCTTTTGAATTTGTTTTTGAACTCGACAAGCAATTTACTCAGTTTCATTTTCTTTTTAATATCTGTAAATTCATTTACAAATAAATGAATGAATGTAAGAAACCACACATATATAGTTACGGCCTCCAATTTTTGGGGAGCGTGATGCCACAAGCTTGGCAGATCTTGCATATCATCTCTCGACAGCACCTCTCACGCTTCATCACATTGGATGGGGAGCGTGTTTATGCACAGCCATTTTCCGAACTCTCCAGAGATGTTCAGTCAGATTAAAGTCTGCACTCTGCTCGGGCCAATCAAGGAAGTGCTCATCCAGGATCTCTCTGGACATTGCGACATACACCGTTTCTTCTTTTCTGAGTAGTCTCCCACATTCCTGCCACTGACAAATATCCCCAACAGCATGACGTTGCAACCGCAACACTTTACTGTCGGGATAATATTGGCCAGGTGGTGCCTGGTTTTGTCCAAACATGGCATATCGTATTCAGGCCAAATAATTTAATCTCTCAACCAACAGATAAGGAACTGTTGTCACTCATTGTATGTCACTTTTCCGCGGGTCTCAAACAGCCCCACAACACATGACACCGTATGACGTGGCACTACATTGCACAGACTTCGTTTATTTTTCATGACAAGAGGTGATGGGGGCAGGATCAAGTGAACTGTGCAAGCATGCACATCCGCAGCTTGTGAGGATCTGCCGTAACTTTCCTGGAGCGTAGAGTCCCGCCCACTGTTTTGCGGCTATTCAAAATATGAATTGCCACTGCATTGTATACAGTCCACATATTTTGTGTTTTACATTGACATGGAACCGGACAACCATATTTACAACTTTGTATGTACCAGGAATGAAGTAAGCGTGATAGTGATTCTGTGAACAGAACATTTAGCTCGCCTCCAGTTCATTCATTCATTCGGAATGGAGAGCTCACTGTCATTCATGTGGCCGCCCTGCCAGTCAACAGCTTGTCATCTTTCACTTTGTGGCATCTGAAGCCCTCTGGTGGCTGCCAAAATCGCAAAAATGTTCAACTCAAGCGTGAAAATTTAATTCATGAGTAAATATCTAACTGTACATATTGTTCAGCATTGTTGTAAGACACTATCTTATGATTATTGTACATACTGTACTTTTGTGACAGCTGATGCGCAGCTTTGTCTCGCTCGTCTAAAACCAGGAAACGGCCTCGTGCGGCAGCATTGCTAACGGCACATCGCTGCCGGCCAATCAGATGACAGTGAGGCTTCAATTTTAACCGCTTGGCCCAGAAAAAGTCTTATGGAAAAGCGACAATCCGAGGCCAAGCAAGGCCACCACCAGTTCATGAAAAAGAGCCATGAATGTCTTTCAGGTGCCTTGAAGACAAAGTCCAGTTTGGCTGCCATTTCCTTTTTACTAAAGAGTGGCTTCCATCTGGCAACTTTGCATGCTTATTTGGTAGAGTGCTCCAGAGACAATTTCTCCTTCATCATGGTTCTCCTCTTTCCACCGAGGACACCGGCGCTCTGACAGTCACCATCAGGTTCTCTGTCATCTTCTTATTAAAGGTTCTTCGCCTCCAACTGCTCAATTTTGACCGACGGCCAGCTGAATGCCCCCGGTTCCAACCTTATTGCATTTGCAGATGATGGAGGGCGATGTGTACTTTAGAGCAGCACAATTTCATCCGTACTGTATTTTGTCTGTGTATCAAGTTTTGAGGGGAAAATAACTTTGTTCAATTCTAGAATACGGCTGTAACGCAACAACATGTGGAAAAAGTGAAGCACTGTGAATACTTTCCAATTGCGCTGTACAATCGGTCAGGCCCCAGAAAACAACTTGACATCTGGGCAAATGCCTACCTAAATAAACAGTAGGCCTCAATGCTTTAAATAACACTTAGGAACATGTACGATGGTGGTGAAGTAACTGAAGCTATTGATTCATGTATTTTTGGTTGTCACACTATTGTAATTTGGTCATTGGCTCCCTCGCAAAACTGTGTGTGGTGGTGTGCTGTTGTGGGACATTGAGTCACGCCATCCTCCCCTCCACCCCCCCCCCCCCCCCCTGTGAAAGTGTAATGAACATTGAAGCGATCATAGTAATGTATAAACAAATCGATAGTGGTAAGTGGTCATTTGTTCACCAGAAGAAGAAAAAGAAAATAACTTCCCCAATCCAAATGCTGAACACAAACAAAACCTGTCAATGTTGTAACATCATGACTTGAAAGAAACATTGCTATTGATTAGATTATTTTCAGGGCGCTCGTATTGGCATATGCTCACAGTGATGTGTCTGGGCTGGTCCAACGATATTATCGACTACAATCACGTGCTCTTGGGGTCAATAGATAGCTTTAGCAGTGAAGTCTAACTTGAGTCTGCTGCTTTAGATATTGATGCATTGTGTTGTTCTAGTGCATGGGTGGCCAACCAGTCAGAGACAAAGAGCCAATTTTTTTACTGAGTTACTGCAAAGAGCCACACACACACGCGCGCACACACACACACACACACACACACACACACACACTTTTTTGGCCAAAGATCGACTTTTGAAGCGACCAACTTCTCACGAACGAGCCGATCGCGCACATGCAAGCATACACACACACGCACGCACACACACACGCGCGCGCTACACACTCACGCAGGTGCCCACCAGTGCACTCGCGCACATATACACACACCCCACGATGAGCAACAGTCGGAACGGGCCAAAAATGAATGAAAGCTCAAGATACAAACAAACAAATATTTTTTTCCCCCGGGCATTTCCTCTTCCCACCCCTTGTGGTCAACTTTGGACCAGTTCGCTGGATCCCGGTCGATTCTGATCGGCGTATTGGGCACCGCTGCCTTAAAATCAGAGGTAATTCGCTGACTAGCTTAGCACTTAGCGCTGTTGTTTGCGCATAAGCGGTGATGCAGTCATCTGATTGGTTGTTCTCTATGTCAATCAAGTAAGGGATTGATGATATGCTGAGTAGTTTAGCGCTTTGCGCCATTGTTTGCGCTTGAGCGGTGATGCAGTCATCTGATTTGTTACTTTCTATGTCAATCAAGTAACGGGATTGATGATAGGCTGATGGAGTACGTTCTGTGAAGTTGGCGCCTTGTTTGAATGGGATCGCCGCTTTTGAGACGTTTTTGACGCTTGTCGTGTGAGAGCCCGGGAGCCGCATTGAACCAGCCAAAGAGCCGAGCCGCGGGTTGGCCACCACTGTTCTAGTGTGTGAATAGAGAAATTTGATTGATGAAAATTGTAAAAAAACAAAGGAAATTACTGTATTGCAGTGGTTCTCAATTATTTTCTGTCATGCCCCCCTAGAAAGAAGAAAACATCTAGCAAACCCCATGCAACAATAAATAGTATCATTTTCTATAAGTGTTTTAAATATACCTTATATAAAAAGAAAGAAATATGGACTAACTTACAACAAAGAATAACTTTAGTAACTGTAACAGAAAAGATTTAAAGTGCATTTAAAATAAAAATAAAATTTAATCGTTAATTAAACTATAAACATTGTTTGACTGACCATGTCACACCATACGATACTGACATAAAATTACATAAAAATCAATAAATAATAATGCATTCAAACTGATCACCAACATTCACTCACGAGCGCAATAATTAAAAAAAAAAACTAACCTGCAAAACAAAAACATATAAAATAATTTGTGCAGATTTTTTTTTAATTGATTTTTTATCCAAGATGATGTCTGGATTAATGGCTACAAGTAGCAGTCACAAAGCGGGATGATTGTTGGCAATATTCGGCACGTTTTCGCTGAAAACAACTCAAGTGGTTCATCAGTGTGTTTGGGGTGTAATGTCTTTAAGTGACACCTTAATTTATTTGGCTCCATGCTGTCCGTTGCCAATATTTTTAGACACAGGAAGCACACGGTAAGAGGTCTTTCCTCGTCTCCCACCGTAGTCACAATGAAGCCAAGCGCTACATATGCTGCATCATATTTCTTCGTCTTGGCTTTTGGGAGACTTTTGTTTGTCTCTATCTCCATCTCTCTCTGCCTGTTGACTTCATGTCGATATGGAGGAGAAGCGGCTCGACTCTGAGCCCCTCCCGGATGACCGAGCTTCTCACCTTATCTCTAAGGGAGAGACCGGACACCCTGCGGAGCAAACTCATTTCGGCCGCTTGTAACCGGGATCTCGTTCTTTCGGTCACGACCCATAGCTCGTGACCATAGATGAGGGTTGGAACGTAGATCGACCGGTAAATTGAGAGCTTCTCCCTTTGGCTCAGCTCCTTCTTCACCACGACAGACCGATACAACGTCCGCATCACAGCAGACGCTGCACCAATCCGCCTGTCGATCTCATGCTCCCTTCTGCCCCCACTCGTGAACAAGACCCCAAGATACTTGAACTCCTCCACTTGGGGCAAGATCTCCTCTCCGACCCGGAGGGGGCACTCCACCCTTTTTCGACTGAGGACCATGGTTTCAGATTTGGAGGTGCTGATCTTCATCCCAACTGCTTCACACTCGGCTGCGAAACGCTCCAGTGAGAGTTGGAGAGCCCTGTTTGAAGGAGCCAACAGCACCACATCATCTGCAAAAAGCAGGAATGCAATACTGAGGCCCCCAAAACGGACCCCCTCAACGCTTCGCCTGCGCCTAGAAATTCTGTCCATAAAGGTTATGAACAGAATCGGTGACAAAGGGCAGCCTTGGCGGAGACCTACCCCCACTGGAAACGATTCCGACTTACTGCCGGCAATGCGAACCAAACTCTGACATCGGTGCTATAGTGACCGAACAGCCCGTATCAGGGGGTTCGGTACCCCATACCCTCGAAGCACCCCCCACAGAACTCCCCGAGGGACACGGTCAAACGCCTTCTCCAAGTCCACAAAACACATGTAGACTGGTTGGGCGAATTCCCACATACCCTCGAGGACCCTGCTAAGGGTGTAGAGCTGGTCCACTGGTCCACTGTTCCTCGGCCGGGACGAAAACCACACTGCTCCTCCTCAATCTGAGGCTCGACTTCCTGTCGGACCCTCCTCTCCAGTACCCCTGAATAGACCTTACCAGGGAGGCTGAGGAGTGCGATCCCTTTATAGTTGGAACACACCCTCCGGTCCCCCTTTTTAAAAAGAGGGAGTTGAGGAGGTCTTCGAAGTACTCTGCCCACCGGTTCACAACGTCCCGAGTCGAAGTCAGCAGCGCCCCATCCCCACTGTACACAGTGTTAGTGGTGCACTGCTTCCCCCTCCTGAGACGTCAGATGGTGGACCAGAATTTCCTCGAAGCCGTCCAGAAGTCGGCTTCCATGGGCTCACCGAACTCTTCCCACGCTCTGGTTTTTGCCTCGGCAACCACCGAAGCCGCGGTCCGCTTGGCCAGTCGATACCCGTCAGCTGCCTCTGGGGTCCCACAGGCCATAAAGGCTCTATAGGACTCCTTCTTCAGCTTGACGGCATCCCTTAATGCTGGTGTCCACCAGCGAGTACGGGGGTTGCCGCCACGACAGGCACCAACCACCTTACGGCCACAACTCAGATTGGCCGCCTCAACAATAGAGGCACGGAACATGGTCCACTCGGGCTCAATGTCCCCCGCCTCCCCTGGAACATGGGAAAAGCTCTGTCGAAGGTGGGAGTTGAAACTCTTTCTGACAGGGGATTCCGCCAGACGCTCCCAACAAACCCTCACAATACGTTTGGGTCTGCCAGGACGGACTGGCATCTTCGACCACCATCGGAGCCTACTCACCACCAGGTGGTGATCAGTTGACAGCTCCGCCCCTCTCTTCACCAGAGTGTCCAGAACATGCGGCAGCAAATCCGATGATACAACTACAAAGTCGATCATCGAACTGCGGCCTAGGGTGTCCTGGTGCCAAGTGCACATATGGACACCCTTACGTTTAAACAAGGTGTTCGTTATGGACAATCCGTGGCGAGCACAGAAGTCCAATGACAAAACACCACTCGAGTTCTGATCGGGGGGGGCGTTCCTCCCAATCACGCCCCTCCAGGTCTCACTGTCGTTGCCCAGCATTGAAGTCCCCCAGCAGAACAAGGGAGTCCCCAGCAGGAGTACTCTCCAGCACACCCTCCAAGGACTCCAAAAAGGGTGGGTATGCTGAGCTGCTGTTTGGTGCATATGCACAAACAACAGTCAGGACCCGTCCACCCACCCGAAGGCGGAGGAAGGCAACCCTCTCGTCTACCGGTGTGAACCCCAATGTACAGGCACTGAGCCGGGGGGCAATGAGGATGCCCACACCTGCTCTGCGCCTTTCACTGTGAGCAACTCCAGAGTGGAAGAGAGTCCAGCCCCCCTCGAGAGAACTGGTACCAGAACCCAGGCTGTGTGTGGAGGCAAGTCCGACTATATCCAGTCGGAAATTCTCTGCCTCACACACCAGCTCGGGCTCCTTCCCTGCCAGAGAGGTGACATTCCATGTCCCAAGACCGCCAGGGTCCCCGCCTTTAGCTGCCGCCCAGCTCACATTGCACCCGGCCCCTTTGGCCCCTCTCATGGGTGGTGAGCCCATGGGAAGGGGGACCCACGTTGCCTCTTCAGGCTGTGCCCGGCCGGGCCCCATGGGTGTAGGCCCGGCCACCAGGCGCTTGCCAACGAGCCCCACCTCCAGGCCTGGCTCCAGAGTGGGGCCCCGGTGACCCGCGTCCGGGCAAGGGAAACCTTGGTCCATCTATTGTATTCATCATGAGGGTCTATGTCACACAACAGCAGCTGTTGTGTGACAAAATATTTACCGACCGATGGACTGCAATATTGTGTGAGAGATTATGTGTGAACAACTGCTCCAAGTGAGAAATGTTCATGTAAAATTGAAAATTGAAATTGTTATTTCAGTAAATATTTGCATTTGGTACATAGAAAACTGATTCATGATTCCAAGTTGATGAGAGCATTAAAATGGGGAAAAATAGGACAAAAAATGTAAAAGGAAACTCAGAAACGATTAAAAAAATGTTTGAGTAATCACGATTAATTTTTTTGTTCATTTGAGTTAATTATGACAGTTGCATTTTTAATTAGATTAAATATTTTAATCATTTTACAGCTGTAATAAATATATATTGATATATATTATCAATATATATGTATTGATAATACATATATATTATCAATACATATATAATATGTATACATATTATGTATACACATTATACATAAATACATATATATATTTTTTTGTTGGTTTGTTTAAATTTTTGGTATGGAGTAATCTAAATGTAACTAAGAGTCTTCCATTTGCATTACTTTACTATTGTATTCAGATTACATTATAACATACCTTTTAACAGGTAACTGTATCAGAATACATTTTTCAAGCAACACCCCCAACCCTGCTTGTGTCCTACCTATAGTCTTCCTGCAAGAAGCAACTGAGAAGGTCCGTGTCCACCAGTCTGGAATTAATGTCAACCATCTGAAACAAAGTACATCAGTGTTCAAACTAACCTTAAAAGTCAAGCTAGATTGCATTTAGACATAACTAATGCCTCGATAATTAGAAAAAATAAATAAAAATCACAAATGGGCACTGACCTTATTGGATCTGATAGTGGTGAGAAGCATCTGCACTTCATGCAAACCCGCAGAAGAGGATAGAACACTAAAAAAGATAAATAAATAAATACAATTAAAAGAAAATATTTTAACATGACATATAGATTCCTCCTACTATTTTACATCATAATCTTAGTGCACCTAATACTAAGTGTCAGGAAGAAGAAATGACTTAGTACAACACCCATTACTTCCAAATGAAGAGGATGGCCCACTTATCTTTGATTTCTTTCAAACATGTTTTTTTTCCCTTTTTTCTTAAAATACAGGATGTATACACTTAATAAAATTAAGTTGCTGTATTCAAATGAAAACATCAATTTTTCACATTAGGGTGTGTTTTCGCCAATGTAGGTTTCGTTCTAGAGGAGTTTCACTGTAAAAGAAAATACGTTAATCTATTTCTCCCGTAGTTCTGGGGAAGCCAGCAGCCACATAAAAGCCACACTTAAGAGTTTGTTTGATTTGATTTTTCCTGAATGCGTGGCAATAGAAAGGACTTGCCCATCCTGCAAAGCATTGCATTTCAAAATTATGACTAAACTCCCAAAAGTGGTCTCGGAGAAGCCAGCAGCAATTGTCATGGTGAATCAAAATCAAATGAGACACAAAGAAATAGAGCGTTGAAAGGAGTTTTGTCATAGTCATACCTCTTGTAAATTGCTCCAAGTCAGTAATTCGATCATTCAGAAGCCACAAAGTTGAACTGCTGATATATGATGTGGCAATAATTTTCCGTTTTATTTGGTTTCAGCTTCAAACATTTTACAAGAGTGAAAAGATCTACCAGCTGTCTCCCAATTTGTTTGCACGAGCCAAGCGAGCTGTTGCTTATTTTTCGTCGCAAAAACATTTAACAAATGTGGCCCATAGACTTCGCGGTGCAAGATCCATTCTTCCGTTCCTTCTGTACCCTCACCCTCACCACCTCATGCCAGAAAGTGTACCCAAGCTCTTGTGCATACTTGAGCTTGTTTTTTTTACCCCGCCTGAAAAACCCACAAAACTAAAATGGCGAAGAGTTTAATTACAACTTGATATAATATCTCAAGAATCCAGCACCAAATTGTTCTTAGTCTTTGCACTGTAATTCATATATATAAAAAAAAAATCCTCATCTCACCCCTCGGGTGGTGTCCGTCCCTCATTCAGCTCGGGTCCTCTACCAGAGGCCAGGAAGCTTGAGGGTTCTGCGCAGTATCCTTGCTGTTCCCAGCACTGCACATTTCTGGACTGAGATGTACGATGTTGTTCCAGGGATCTGTTGCAACCACTCATCTAGTTTGGGGGTTACTGCCCCGAGTGCTCCGACCACCACAGGCACGACTGTCACCTTTACCTTCCAGGCTCTCTCCAGCTCCTCTCTGAGCCCTTGGTATTTCTCGAGTTTCTCATGTTCCTTCTTCCTGATGTTTCCATCACTTGGGACCGCTACATCCACTACAACGGCTTTCCTCTGCCCTTTATCTATGATCACGATATCTGGATGGTTCGCCATTACCATCTTGTCAGTCTGGATCTGGAAGTCCCACAGGATCTTCGCTCTGTCATTCTCCACCACCTTCGGAGGTGTTTCCCATTTTGACGTTGGGGTTTCCAGTCCATACTCTGCACAGATGTTTCGGTAGACTATGCCAGCCACCTGGTTCCGCCTTATTACTTATTACTTATTACTGATTCGTCTTACTGTTTATTGTATATGTTAAATCGCTCCATGTACAGCACTTTGTATGCAGCGATGGCTGTTTGAAAGTGTTCTATAAATACTGTTGACTTGACTTGACTTGACTTGGTTATGGCGTTCCATGTAGGCTTTCCCTGCCAGCATCTTACACCCTGCAGTTATGTGTTGGATCGTCTCAGGTGCCTCTTTGCACAACCTACACCTTGGGTCTTGTCTGGTGTGGTATATCTGGGCCTCGATGGCTCTGGTGCTCAAGGCCTGCTCCTGAGCAGCCAGGATGAGTGCCTCTGTGCTGTCCTTCAGGCCAGCCCTCTCTAGCCACTGATAGGACTTCTTGAGATCAGCCACTTCAGTTATGGTCCGGTGGTACATCCCGTGTAGGGGCTTGTCCTCCCATGATGGTCCCTCTTCCAGCGCCTCATCTTCTGTTCCCCATTGTCTGAGACATTCTCTGAGTACGTCATCCGTTGGAGCCTTCTCCTTGATGTATTCATGGAGCTTGGATGTTTCATCCCGGACAGTGGCTCACACTCACTAGTCCCCAGCCTCCATCCTTTCGGCTTGCGTACAGTCTCAGGGTGCTGGATTTGGGATGGAACCCTCCATGCTTAGGAGCTTTCGGGTCTTAACGTCCGTGGTCTGAATCTCTTCCTTTGGCCACCTTATTATATATATATATATATATGTTATCGCCTCTCGCCCATCTCCGCTTTGTTCCAGTAGCCCATTTTTCATCAAGGTGCTCTGGTTCCCCAGCACCTGACGCAGACCTTGTTTGGCCGGGCGACGTCTGAGCCGGCATGTCATTCGTTTTATTGTCTCTCATCATTGTATGAGGTAGGCATTAGCGTGAAGGATCTTGCCCAAGGACCCACACTGGATGGTGTTATGTGCTCATTTTTGCCCCAAGCGGGATTCGAACCACCGTCTCCCGTATGCCAAACCGATGTCTAACCAACTGAGCTATCCAGCCGCCTTTGAGGCCTTAGTGAGAACTAGTAGCTCAGTGTTCCAACATCCACAAACGGCAACTGCTGTCACAACTTGAGATTGATGAGGTACAACGCAGGTTCCATGGCGAAGGGCCCCAGGCTGCCAGATCAGAGGAGGAGGTCATACAACAGATTGGGAGGCAAGCCCCAATGAATGCAGATGATGAGATTTGGTGGCCAGCCCCAATGAATGAAATGCTGAGCGAGGCAGCAACTGACCTGAAAGCTAAGATCATGGCGAGAATGAAAGCTGGGCAACCTAGAAACCGATTACAACGGCTATGTGAAGTACCATCTGAAAGTCTCATAGAAAGTGTGAATGCAGCACTGAGGGCGATCCCTACCGTAACGATCACAGAAACCAATGAGCTGATATACGCTTCAGCATCAGTGATCCTGGAGACTCTGGGCCATAAGAGCAACCATGGAAGCCATGAGATACGCTACCCACCATGGAAAAGACGGTTGGAGGCTAATATCAAGGCGGCCCGGAAAGATGTGAGTCAATTGACGGAGGCCCAGAGAGGTGTGATGAAAAGGCCGATACCCGAGAGGTACATCCAGATGACCATACCTGAAGCACTCGAAACTGCCAAACAAAGGCTCCAAGCCTTGTCCAGCCGCCTAAAGCGGTACAAGAAAGAGAATGAGGCCAGACGAATAAACAGGCTGTTCGCAACACAACCTGCGAAAGTGTACGCTCAGTGGCAGGGTCCTAACAACAGAGCTGACCCACCAAGACTGGAAACTGAGAAGTACTGGAAAGGCATATGGGAGAAGGAGGTTGCACATAACAGCAGTGCACAATGGCTGGTGACCCTGAGAGAGGAGCACAGCAACCTCCCTGAACAGAACCCAGTTACCATAACAGTGGCAGACATACAGGAAAGAGTCTCAGATATGAAGAACTGGACAGCACCAGGTCCGGACATGGTCCACACCTACTGGTTAAAGAAACTCACAGCACTCCATGAGCAAGCTGTGATTGCATTCAATCTTCCACTGTGTCGGGGAACTCAGATTTTTTTGTATGCACAAATATTTTGTATTATTTTTGTTTTTTATTTTTATTTATTTGTATTTTATTCATACTTAGTTTTTTTCAGTGGTTTACGATGGTAAGAGATACAAGTAATTTGTGCTGTGCTGATAACTTGTTGATGTTATACATTTGGTTCCAGTGAAGTAGTGAGGGACCGTTTAAAAACATTGGCCATAAACAAAGGCGCAGGGACATCTTGCGCTTTCAAGGCCTTATAGGAGAGATACAGATAACTGAACTGAGCGAGGAGCCAAAAAGCGTTGTGAAGTGTATTGCAGCATCATAGGAAAGGTGATAAGATGGACTGGAAGGTCAAGCTGATGATACAATATCAAAAATAAAGTCTACAAGCTGTTCGAGTGTCAGACAGATAAAACCAAGAACCAGTGAAGGAAGGCTCAAACGTGAAAAACAAAACACCTGTGAAAGTATGAGAATCGCTTTGTCTCTCCATGTAAACATTTTTGACATGTTTCTTCAGACAGACGTTTTAGAAGTCAGCAATTATTTACGGTGGTTCCAAAAAGTCTACAGGCCCTTGTTCAATTTCCAGGTTTTAAAATAATTAATGCAAGATACATCAAAACTTTTCCCACCATTATACGTGACCTTTACAATTGTACAAAAAAATAATATATATATATATATATATATATCAAACATTTTGAGGTTGCACAAGGGTGCACACCGGCTTATAACTAGTGACGTGGTTGTGCTCAGAATTAACAAATCATGTTCCTACTCATGTTAATGGGAGTCATCACACACCTGCCACCACTTCCTGTGGCTTTGGTTTTCCCCAAATAAAAGTTCAGCTTTTCCAATAAATGGTAGACAGGCTTTCACTTATATAACACTTTTCCATTGACAAGGCACTCAAAGCGCCTGTACACTGTTTCCTCATTTACCCACTGATGATACAGCATCAGGAGCAACTGGGGGTTTTGTATCTTGCTCAAGCACCAGTGTTGTGTTCAAGAACCGGCAACCCGAGGCCAAGGCCAAGGCCAAGGACTTGCCTCCGAGGCCAAGGACAAGGCCAAGGACTTGGAAAATTTTCCGAGGCATGGCCAAGGCCAAGGACTTGAGAAATTTTCCGAGGACAAGGCCAAGGACCAAAGACTTACCTCCGAGGCCAAGGCCAAGGACCAAGGACTGATTTTGAAGCTGAGGCCTAGCCGAGGACATGCATAAAACAATGCTATCATACCACTTGGCAGGTCTTCATGATTTGCAACACCCCTCCATCATAACCCCTTGCACTCCCTAACGCTTGAATGAAGTGTTTTTTATTCAAAGAGTACAACAGTCAGGGTACGTGCTATTTATACTGAGAAAAACAAAAATAAAAGCATTGATATACATTTTTTTTCTCTTTCTCCTTTCTTCTTTCTACATACATTCTTGCTGCTGGAGGCTGTAAATTTCCCCAGTGTGGGACGAATAAAGGATATCTTATCTTATCATTTATGAATTAATGTTTTAGTGCAGTAGTTTCTGAATATGAAGTAAATCAACACTCAACAGGCATGACATGGCACGGAAGACAAGTTGAGAAATTACTTTGCATATAAGTCAATCACTGACTGCAGAAAAAGCGGTAATCTCTCAGTGATAATTTTACAGTTTACTGGCAGCGAGTCCCAGGGACTGGCTGATCAGAAAAGTTTAAGTCCCATTATGCATTGAGAGAGTCCCAAATTTCGAATTCTGAAATGGTCTACTTATTCAATTGCACATGATAATAACACAAACAACAACATATACATACAATTATAAACAAATGCTGTAATTTTTTTTAATAATTCAGTAGCAGGCCTGAGGATTTCGGAAATTCAGGGTAACCGTTTTTCGGTTCCGTCGGATTACCCAATGGGAAACCATGGTAACTAATGTTGGGTTTCGTAAACGTTCATCATGGGAACCCTTTTTCTATTTTGACTGATATTCATAATCAAGAATTCTGACACTCAAAAGTACAATTACAGTTTCAAGTACAGTTTCAAGGGTAAATGTTTGAAAACGATGCATTAACAATGAACATTACATCAGTCGCTGTGTACTCCAGGTTTATTCCAAAAAATAAATGGATCAAAAACTGGTCTACTCATGTGGCATCATCAGAGTATTTTTTCCAATCTCAGACTCCAAGGATGAATTTACTGGGAATCATTAATACAGGTAAGTATTGATGTGGCTTGACATCCTCTTCCCAAGACAATGCATGTATAATCAATTTGACGAAAGAATTTAAAGCCATCATGAGTTCTACCAACAGTTAACATTAGCATTACTACACCTTGTGACGAATGTTTATTCATAAAGTTGCCATGCTACAACCAGTAAATTATAGAATAACCAATACTATTTCATCATATTTTTCATAACGATTCGCCTAAAAATCTAATGACCAACTTGCCTCTCGTCGTATAATTGCTCTCGTGTTCTGTGCATACGTTCCAGGTGAGTTTTGCGGAACGCCCTTTGGACGATTCATACGAAAAATCAGACTGGCATTCGCATTTCTTAAATGTCGTAATTAGTAGACCTTTGTGAGTTTTTTTTCGCCGCCATCTCAAACTTTCATCCGCACAATTCCTCAGTTTGCGGACTAAAATAGCAACCCGCATGCGCACATAACGTTATATCTTGCATCGCCCTAAACACTGAAAACAAAACAAATAAAATAAAGTAAATTAGTAAATTAGAAGAAACACACTCACAGACCACACCGCATCACAAACACACATACAGGCACCGTGAAATCGCGTTGATCACACAGTTAACTCGTGTGCGGTGGTATGGTTGAACTATTTTTCGGTACTGTTAAAATGACGCCACGGAAACGACACGCTACCGGTAACGATTGTTACCGTGAAATCTTCAGGCTTGCCGTATTTTTTTTGATTGTTTGTTAGTTTTGACTGAGAAATTTCCTTGTGTCCCAAAAACGCACATTATTTGGAACTGTGCGTCCCGTGGGAAAATTATGTGTCTAGGACGCGGGACACAGAGGTAACGAGATGGCTGATCTCTGAGTACTACTGTTATTACCACTCGCACTAATACTACCGGTACATTAATTAATTTAATACCTTCAACTTCACAATCATAATAAATAATTAAATCAACCATGATTTTAAACTACCCGTATTTTCACGACTATAAGGCGCCATTAAAAGTCTAAAATTTTCTCCAAAATGGACAGGACGCCTTATAATGCGATGCGTCTTTTGTATGAGCTGAGTTCCAAAATCTGGCTGAGACCCGACACGCTGTTTATATAGAGAAAAGGCGGAAGTGAGGTCGGCCAATCAGTGAAGTGCGGGGAAGAGGTCGGCCAATCAGTGAAGCGTGTCCGCGCACTTATATGTAAATTATGGAGAGAGAGAAAATGTGTACGTGAGTGACGACACGCACGCATGCGGAGAAGAGGTCGGCCAATCAGTGAAGCGCGTCCGCGCACTTATATGTAAATTATGGAGAGAGAGAAAATGTGTACGTGAGTGACGACACGCACGCATGCGGAGAAGAGGTCAGCCAATCAGTGAAGCGCGTCCGTGCACTAAGGGCGAAAACGTTAGCCGAAGAATTGAAAATTGAACATTTTCAAGGAGGTCCGTCTTGGTGCTTTCGCTTTATGAAACGGCGCCATCTATCCGTGAGAGTGAAGACGACCGTGGCTCAGCAACTTCCAGTGGACTACAAAGAAAAGCTGGCCGTTTTCCGCACCTACTGCAGTAAAAAGATTGTCGACAAACGCATCCAGCCTAACCACATTACCAACATGGACGAGGTCCCGCTGACTTTCGACATCCCGGTGAACCACACTGTGGAGAAGAAGGGGACCAGCACGGTTGCGATACGCACAACGGGGCACGAGAAGTCAGCTTTTACTGTCGTTCTTGGTTGTCATGCCAACGGACAGAAACTGCCACCTATGGTGATTTTCAAGCGAAAGACGCTGCCGAAAGAAAAGTTTCCAGCCGGCGTCATCGTGAAAGCAAACCAAAAGGGCTGGATGGACGAGGAGAAATGAGAGAGTGGCTAAGTGAGGTGTATGTTAAGAGACCGGATGGCTTTTTCCATGCCTCGCCGTCACTCTTGATTTACGACTCCATGCGTGCCCATCTCACACCAGCGGTGAAAAACAAAGTCAAGCAAATGAGTTGCGAGCGGCATGGGAAAAATGGATGATCGATGGCGAACACAGCTTCACGAAGAGTGGGAGGCAGCGGGCTAGTTACACCACAATCTGTGAATGGATTGTAGCTGCTTGGACGAACGTATCTGCTAGTACAGTTGTTCGAGCTTTTGGCAAAGCCGGCATCATTTCTGTGGAGCCACATGACGACGAGAGTGACTCTGACAACGAGAGGGAACCCGGCGGTTTGGATGGATTACCGATACTTGCACAATTGTTTAATTCGGACACAGAAGATGACGACTTTGATGGCTTTCTGAGTGATGATTGAGCAAAAAACGTGAGTACCTTGTAAATAAAATACACCCAAACTCAGTTCTGCTTTCGTTGCCTTTTTAAAAACGTGTTTTAGCTTCGAGCTTCAGTGTGTGCTTCAAGCTAACGTGTTAGCGAACGTGTTAGCATGCATGCATGCCGTATGTTTAAGCGTATGTTTTACCACTGTAAAACTGCGGCCATTAGTACGGTACGTCCTGTGTATGTGTAAAATACAGAAATGTCACCCATTAATGAGACTGCGGCCATTAGTACGGTGCGTCGAATAGTCGTGAAAATACGGTATGTATCATCAATATTCATTACTCCAAACATGAGAAAGCATTCAGCTAACATAACTGGAATCGATGAAAAGGACTCCAAATTCCAACGGCCAAACCCGGAAGTGAAGTGCAGGCATTTTTGACTCCAGCTGTAATGCAAATTACTTGGTTCAAACAAACATTCTTGTGTGACCGCACAAACGTGACGACTGTGCAAAAATAAATTTAAAAAAAGACACCTCTGTTACAGAAAGGCTTTACACGCTATCTAAATTGCCGATCGCGAACGGAACGAACCGTGACTGAAACTATGAAACTACTGTGATGCCACTCTTTACACGTTGCACTGACTGTCACCTGTCAGTGGAAGCCCCGCCCCTCTTAAAGCGCCAGATAAAGTAATCAAAATTGGTTTCCCTAGATGGATTTTGTTTGTTTTCATCATGATTTTTGCGGTCCTCGGGCCCACTTTAAATCTGTGGACGAAGGATTAGAGTCTCAATTCCTTCATTGTGTCCGAGGACCGGCAACCCTTCGGTCCTCGAGCCGGTCTTCGAGGCCAAGGACCGGCTCGAGGAACACATCACTGTCAAGCACACGTCGACATGGTCACAATGGCTGGAGATCGAACCCCCGACCTCTGGGTTGGAAGACGACCGCTGAACCATGCCGCCCCCTCACCCCAGTAGGCTTTTCCTGACATTTTTGTAGTCAGATATTACAGCACAAGCCATCTCTCGCATTAATATTCCACAGAATAAAGAGAGCAAGCATAAGCTTAGAGTCAGCATAATTACCAAGGCATGAAATACAATCATGGGACACAATGAAGAGAGTCATTTTCAAGAAAATACAGTGCTTTTAACTACGAACTGGACATCGCTCCATATTTATTTCCATATTCAGAAATTCTGTGCTTTACCCAATATCTGGAATTGAGGAATACTGTCAACAACGCCCTCACGTGAAGACTTTTTATATCCACTGAATATAATAACGAGAGAGGGAGAATGTGGACTGGGACAGTGAGGCGAGTAGGCGGAAATACCTGATGAAGGCTTGGAGCAGCTGTGAGACCATGGAGGACATTTGGCCCAAACAGTCAACGGCGTCACGCGGTGGAGCAGGACCTCCTTCTGGCAAGGCACTTTTTCTGGTGTGAGGATCAAAGGCCAGAGCTTTGAACACTTCCAAGCTGGAAGAATGACAAAATAAGAAACAGGCAGTAAAAGCATTTGAGAGGCTTTTATTTTCTTATCAATGCAGTCTATATGTTTTACAGCAGTCCGGGCATTCCCCAAATTCTAGTGCACTGTTGGCAATATTTTACTCTGTATTCAAGTCTTTTTAAATTTCATAGAGTATCTGTGATGGGCTGTGGGGTGCGGAGGCTGGTGAATACCAAAGGCTCAAAGGCACACTCCAATTTGGCCTGCAATCTTCCACTGATGTCAGAATGACCCAAGGAAATGGCTACCGTACACCCTGGCTTACTGTGAAAACCGGGACAAAAAAGGACAAAATGCGCACCAAATGCGGCTGAATTTAACAAAACCCGAAAGGACTGAGATGTGCTGGAGAAACATGTCCCATCTTGCTCCACACACCCACGTTTTGCTCTCTACTATTAGGGAATGCCAGGTTTTGTGGCATTCACCAAGTTTCAGTACAGTTGACTAAGTTTCTTATCCACTCCATGACTGACGTAGAAAATTGCTTGACAGTTTGAAAAATCTGTGGCAATCACTTTCTGTCATGTTTTCCTCGCTTTGCCTCACGTTTGTCCTATTTTGTCCAGTGTGGTCAGAAACGGGGTTGCCTGCTGAATACAGTGTGCAAACGCTGCATAAACTATACACATTAAAAACTAAAATAATCCTTTGGATTTACTTAATTTGAACATGTACATTGGTTACACGTGATTAAAATGTGGTAAACCCGGTGACATTTTCCCATGTTTTCCTCAAAAACAAACAAATGATATGCTTGAGTTAAACGTATTTTAATCATATGCAATCGTTTTGTTTTTGTTTTTTTCAGACCAGCAGGATACCACCTTTATTTAAGTATGTGTTTTTTCAAGGTGACCATGACAGATAACTTTACCAAGAAAGGACACATTTTTGACAAGTCATACTTAAACCTCAAGTGCAGTGGTTCTTAACCTTGTCAGAGGTACCAAACCCAACCAATACATATGCACATTCACGGAACCTTTCAATAGTGAAAAATTAAAAAAAACTATTTTTTAAATATATTTTTTACAAATTCAAGACAACCCCCCACAAGTATTAAAAACTGAAATTGGTAAACACAATTAGTGTAAGTATAAAGTATATGTTTTTTAATTGTGCATAAAATGAACCGGCCAGTGATGGCCAAGTAGGCGAGTCAAAACTAACTGACATGTTGAGTCGGGTGTGTCTTAACCTCCATGGCAGAGGCTCTGTTGAATCCCTGAGACTGATTCACCGAACCCATAGGGTTCGATGGAACATAGGTTAAGAACCACTGCTCTAGTGGTAGGCAAACGTATGGGCTCGAGGGCCAAATTTCATGACTAACATTGACAGATGGAGCAGATAATGCATACATTTTAAATCCATCCATACATTTTCTCATCTGCTTTATCCTCACAATGGTCGCGTGGGGTGCTGACAGCTGGGATAGGCTCCAGCTGTCTTCGAGCAGTAGGTGGGCGACACACCCTGAACCGTTTGCCAACCAATCGCAGGGCACACAGAGACAAACAACCATCAGCACTCACACTCACACCTAAGGACAATTTAGAGCAGGGGTGCCCAAACCTTTTGAATCGAAGATCTACTTTTTGATCAACTAACCTCACGGGATCTACCCTTACCAGCGCGCGCACGCACACACACACACACAAATTAAAGATTTACCTGCTTTATTTTATTTTTTAATTTTTTTTTTTTGTGAAAATGAGACTGATTAGTGTGCAGTGTATATTAACACAAAAAATATATATCAACATGTACAAAGACACACAAATGGTTGTTTGTTTTTTTTCTTCTCGACACTCCTCGGATCTACTTGGGACCTGTCTTAGATCTACCGGTAGATCAGGATCTACCTAATGGGCACCCCTGATTTAGAGTGTTCAATCAGCCTGCCATGCATGTTTATGTAATGTGGGAGGAAACTGGAGTACCCGGAGAAAACCCACACAGGCATGGGGGGAACATGCAAACTCCACACAGGGAGGCCGGAGCCGGAATCGAACACTGCACCTCTGCGCTGTGAGGTCGACATGTTAACCACTCGACCACCAGCTCGCCCTACGTTAAATGTATAATTACAAAATAATATACTTTACGAATACTTTTATTGTATTGTTTACAATAATAAACCAACCACTGTTTCCAAATAATAATTCAAAATAAATGAACGCAACAAATATTGAAAGCATTCATAATGTATCTAATTGTTGAAGGAATGGAGCGAGCCTGACGCGGCCCATAAGCCAAATTTTGCCGAGCCACCCCCAGACTCCAACATTCAGTTTATTTTTGCACCTCTATCTGAAGTGCACTGCATAAACAACACTGTAAATTACAAATTAACGACATTTTATCATTGCTTTTGTATTTTGCAAAACCATCCATTCAAATTGGGAATGCCTGCGCGTTAAAAGCCAAACATGGGAGCTGCCACTACGCTCACCTTATTTCACAGGCTTTACACCAAATGTTCTCAAACATGGCCCAGACTTCATGGTGAGGGACATGAGAGGAAAGGGGTCGTTTGGCTTCGTCATCCTCATTCATGACAACATCACAGACAGCTGATTCAGGCTTGATGAGAACATTTGAACGGGAGAGCTTGTTTATTGGTTTTCAAGAGGATAAAACAACACACAACAAATTAATGGGTCAAGCAGACCTGAGGTGTTAGCTTGTGGGCGATGTTGTCCATTTCATTTAGTGCTCTGGGAACATGGCTTGACCTTTTCCCGAATTCCTTGACAAACTCCTTCGCTTGTTGGAGAGTCACCAGAATAGAACTGTGGTCTATTAATATACCTGACAGAACAAAGAAACACATTCATGACTTTATAGTGTTGTCTTCTACATTTGAGGCAACAATCAGGTCATCCTTTGTGCTCTATGGGTACCAAAAGAGACAATTTGGCTGAATCTACGTCAAACAGCAAAAGATTCAACCAGAAAAAGCAAACAAGATTACTAAAATCAGTAAATCAATCCCAAACCTAACCCAAATTATGCTTCAACAGGATATTAATAGTCAGGTTGACACTTTTAGAAAGGTGCTTAACCGTCCACTTATCCTTAAATATTAGTAACACATTTTACCTCAGGGATATTTGGCTCCAGAAAATTATGTCGATGAATTTGTTGACCCAGGTTTTGTGTCAGACACTTTATTTATTTGTTGAATACATAAATATTCCCTTGATCATGAACCTTCTCAGTGAGTTGAGCTGTACTCCAGCGCCACCATCGGGTCAAACTTTTTAAATTAGAATTAATGTATCTGAAAACGTTTTCATTCAAATCTTACATTTTCTGACAGTATTCATAGCCACAAGAGGCTGAAACCTATTGGTTTTGCTGATGGCATGACCTTTCCTGTAGCGCCACCAACAGGTCAAAAATGCCATTTTAGAGTTACGGTCTTAAAAATCTTTCATCTAAATCTTTTTAGATGAAAGCTATTTTGGGGTGTGCATTCATATGACCGTATTTATTAATGTTGGGACTTCTACTCCTCATGCCAAACCTTTGTGTTTGCTCCTCCCTTATTTTTGCTTGAACTACAAATGTCTTTGTGGGAAACTATCATAGTTCTTGCAGAAATAGTTATTTTCCCCACCCGCTGTAATGTATGAACTCAAGAGTAAGAACTCTGCATCTGCAGGTGGGGGATGGTCACACACCACACACACACACACACACACACACACACACACACACACACACACGTTTTCTGCAGCTAGAAGAGCTCAAACTGATCCCTGAGGATCATCAATGCGTGCAATGTGTTCAGGACATTGAAATAAATAGCATCATGATCATTTTATGCTTTATTAGTTACCCCGTCAAATAAGGAAAAGTCATGAAATAAATATCAAAAAAAGGCAACTTTAATTTTTTGAATGATAAACATTGAATGGGGTTGAATTGACCCAAAGGATGATAGGAGGGCTAATAAGTGGACTTTTTGCACTTCCATTTGAGTGTTTTAGAACTGCACTGCATCATACTGCCTTACATTGTGTAGTTACACAAGATATTCCACAGCAAAAAAAATAAATTAAAAAAAAAAAAGATAATTTGTCAAATTGAAACCCCTTGAAAATGTCTATCACAAGACTGTACTCCTAATGCTGTGCTTAATATGAGCACAACTTCAATTAAATCAATTTAAATCACACAAGTACCAGAATATTCTGCTTTGTCATCATACACTACTCAGCCCTCCTCACCAGCAAGACTAGAGAATCTTTTTTTGTTGTTGCATGCAATACTTTTTTTCTTTTCTTTCTCACTTTTTTTCTTCTACTTTCTTCCTTTCATAACTTTGCTGCTGTAAATTGGGAATTTCTCCATTGTGAGACGATTAAAGGTTTTCTTATTCTTATTATGATATCCATAAATTCCGTGCAATTGTACGTTGCGGAACATTGTCTGTTTGACTATGTTTTTAGGCAATTGTTCACAAATAGGTGAACCTCAACCATCTTTGCTTGTGAATGACGAAGCAATTCAGAGAAGCTCCTTTTATACTCAATCATGGTTCACCTATTCCCATTTAGCCTGGGGTTGAAGAAGAAGGTGCTTGAGGTGAGCTACAAATCCTCACCTAAATGCACAGTGGGAAAGAACGAGAAGCTGGTTATCTGCACAAGGCTTGTGACGTAGGATAATTCAATTAGATACAGTAAGGGGACTGAGAGCCAGATGAAGAGGCAGTGCAAAGGGTGTCTCAGCAGTATACTGACACATATTAGAGTGCCGCTTTAGAAGGTGACCTAATTCTGTCTGCTTTTCCGGGGGATTCTGGTGCAGTGCAGGGCAGCGGACGTCGTTCCCTAGTGGACTGAGGCTTTTCAGTAGGGGATGACTCAGTTAGGCTTCTGTTCACTCAGAACCTAGTAAGCTGTTTGGAAATTGCCTGCATTTGCATTTGAACATGGAGGGTAGTCGCCACAATTTTAGAAACCACGCAAGCTCAATAATAAACGCAGGTTAGTAAGGATATGGAAAATTCACTGCTCTAAATGTAAAAGTTGCCAACCGTGGCATTTGATCAAGAGGCATCCGAGAGGGAGGATGTGCTGATAAAAAAAAATAAATAAATATATGACAGCATTGCTCTCTATTACTTTTGAGGCAGAAATTATTTTTTTTCTCTTTCACAAATTATAGTACAGTCGTCACAAAATAAATAACTTTTAAAAAAATGATGACAGTACATCACCCATACACCTACTATTCGGAGTGAAATAAGACTTGACATGACAATGACCAAGTTGTCAAACCAGATTTAACGATTCACTGTTTCTCATATTGTTTTTTTTCTGACTTGGTTTAGATATTTAGATACAAGATACTCAGATATCTATCCATCCATTTTATATACTGCTTGTCTTCATTAGGGCGTCGGGTGAGCTGGAGCCTATCAGAGCTTACATTTGGGCACTGATTACCAGCCAATTGCACATGGAGTCAAACCAAGAGCCACACTGACATGTACACGGCACAAAATCTTCCGTGAACCTATAAAATGCATGTTTTTGGAATAAGAGAGGAAGCCAGAGTATCTGGAGATATTACAGAGAGAAAATGCAAAAAGGCCAGAGCCAAGATTCTAAGACACACACACGCGAACACACACACACGCACACGCACGCACGCACGCACGCACGCACGCACGCACGCACGCACGCACGCACGCACGCACGCACGCACGCACGCACGCACGCACGCACGCACGCACGCACGCACGCACGCACGCACGCACGCACGCACGCACGCACGCACGCACGCACGCACGCACGCACGCACGCACGCACGCACGCACGCACGCACGCACGCACGCACGCACGCACGCACGCACGCACGCACGCACGCACGCACGCACGCACGCACGCACGCACGCACGCACGCACGCACGCACGCACGCACGCACGCACGCACGCACGCACGCACGCACGCACGCACGCACGCACGCACGCACGCACGCACGCACGCACGCACGCACGCACGCACGCACGCACGCACGCACGCACGCACGCACGCACGCACGCACGCACGCACGCACGCACGCACGCACGCACGCACGCACGCACGCACGCACGCACGCACGCACGCACGCACGCACGCACGCACGCACGCACGCACGCACGCACGCACGCACGCACGCACGCACGCACGCACGCACGCACGCACGCACGCACGCACGCACGCACGCACGCACGCACGCACGCACGCACGCACGCACGCACGCACGCACGCACGCACACACACACACACACACACACACACACACACACACACACACACACACACACACACACACACACACACACACACACACACACACACACACACACACACCATTTGCCTTTGAAAAACACATAAAAATACAATAGTATATTATTATAAAAATATATTCGTACAAATAAGCGCTTTACTCTTAATATCCTTGAAGGACTACAACATGAAAACAACCACAGTATATGAAGGCGTACAGTAACTTTTAAACAATAAACAATTAGGAGCATGAACAAAATAGCTATTTGACCTCATCTTCCTTTTGTACATATTTCTTACCTTGTTTAAAGAAGTCAATGAGATTTAAAACTGTTTGGAGCAAAGATCGTGAGACGATGAAACCAAATACTGCTCTCCAGTGCTTTTTCAAACAATGCAAAATGTCAAGAAGATTCCAGGGCGGCTTTATGTAGATGATCTATAGAAAGGGGAAAAGTCCACAAATTCCCATGTTTTTGATGCACATTTGTGTGAACTTGTCTCATACCAGGCAAACATGTTGGGTTGAGAGGACACTAAATCAGTCATTCAAATGTCTCATGTCACCCACCGTGTTCCATTGGAAATTAAAATTCATCATACATTACAATCATACCTCTTGCCACAACTCATCGTAAGTAGCTTTCATCTCCATCTCAAGCACATTGGACAGAACCTCCTGCAGGCAGTTTTCAAACTCAGAGACACATTTTTTTATGTTCTCCTTCTCCTCCACAGTGGGTTTTTTTCTCTCTGGAATTGGATACACGTGTCTACATGAGTGGAGGTGCAAGACTTGCAAACAGTCACGAGGACAAAAGCTAATCTTCACATGCACATATACTGCCAAAAATAATGTGTTGAATTTTCTCTATTTTATTTGGACAATACATAAATGTATGGTTGATCTAAAAATAATGTGGATGCAGATTATTTCATTTTGTGCACCGATTTGACAAAATAAAATTAAATTCAACATACCATTTTTTTCCAGTATGTGTGCATGTGGAACTACTTGGGGAAATAAAACAAAGTAAAGATAATGAAGTGTGTCTGAGGGAATTATTTCCCTTTTATCAAGAATAACATTTATGAGGCCACAGATTTTGCGCAAAACAGCTTGGCTCACATATGCTGTTTGAGTTCTATCCTAAATGTGTTTGATGGGAGTTGTGGTCTGTGCTCTTAAGCCTCCGCAGACCAAATTCAATCAAATTTGCGCGACTGATCTTGCTTCATTTAGGCTGCAACAGGAAAAAGGCTTCCCTGAAACTCATCCCACAAAGTTCGAAGAATTGTTGGATTATTGTATATAATTTTTGAGTTTGAATGATGAATCAATTGTATAAATACATGGGACATGGAACTTGGGCACGAGTAGAAAATGCCGCCATTATTTGTGTTATGTTTTCCACCGGTGCATGTCTTTGACGTAGAGAGATAACTGGTTAAGCAATTCAACCAGCATAGTTCAAGAGTGAGCGGGTGGAAATATAATGAACATCGACGTATGCGCTGTTGCAACTGTACCATGACAGGGAATGCCAAGTAATTTGGATTTCATGAGGGTACTATTCTCACCTTCCTCTGGGAGACACAAACGTTCTTGTGTATGAGATAGCACTGGTGTAGAAATCCTTCCCGGCATTGGCATGTCGATTTGAGGAAGCCTGGGAAGGACAGTGCTTCGGAGGTGGTTAACGGTGCGTCTTGATCCCTCAACCTCTTCCTCCAAATCAAGCTTGCTGAAGGCCTTAACCCCACTAAGAACAGCCTTACTGCATAGATTTTTGTCATTTCTACAGTGGAAAAATAAAGTGGGAAGAAAATGTTACATGATAACAGAGCTGCGGATGCGCTACTTAAAAATAATGCTTGGCCAACGTGCTATTGTTTTCAGTACAGTGGAACCTACAAAGTTGCATGCTTAAAAAAATTGTCGTGCAACCATTAAGGAGGTGTAAAATGCACCTCTCAAGTTTGAATTATTTCTAATTAGCATCATCGTGACAAAACTGTCTTGCGAAACAAAAACTAATCTCACAACACTAACCCATCCAATGAGACTGTGGCTTTAGTAAGCATTGAAAGGATTACATCTAGAACTGAGTTGAAGTTTTTAGTGATTCCGCCACAAAAAGCTAACAGTGATGCAAAGAGGACGAGTGTGATGAGGATTGGACTCGAAATGAAACTTTGAAGTGACTGCTTTTCATTTTTAGGGCAACCGCTGCTTTTGACAAAAGTGGGCGCCAGCAGACCTGACCATCAGGAAAAAAAAGGTTACATGCAACCAACTTCCGCAATTGGCGAAACAACCCAAAGCACTTCGCTCATGTTCAGGTCACTGTAGGAGCCCTACGGCGGGATACCGGGATAAGGCACCTGTAGAAATAAACATCTACAACGTCTTTTGTCTTACACAAGATGACTTCAAGTCTTTGAGGTTGCACAATCAATTTTATGTTCTAGATCAAGCTATCTCTATATTTTTTATTAAAAAAATATGATCCAATTTGTCCACCAACACTTTACGCCATGGCAAAATGTAGTTCTCAAATGTGGAACTATAGTTCATCTTACTTAGGGTATTGGCAGCCAGTCCAGTTTAATATTCCCTTGATTAGAGCTACAATGTCAGTATCAGAAAGAGATAATAGTAGCAGTGATGGCCAAATAAGTCAAAGGCTGAGCCAACTCTGACCACAAACATGCTTAAATTATTTCCCAGTGATTCTGTCTGGCCTTTCTCCTGTCCTAACCGGCACGATCTGCCTGAGGCGACTCCTAGCCACATGCATGTGTACTGTTTGCAGTAGACACAGGCTGCTGTGGAAGCAGTGGTAGTGGTGATTGGGGCGCGGGGAGTTAACTCACGTGCATAGGATGAGAGCACAGTCTGGGTACAAACTCTGATATTGTAGGCAGCACTGCAGCACTTTGTCATCATTATTCTCAGCCATCAGACTATCTGAGAATGGTAAGAGAGAGGAGGGGGAGAGAGAGAGAGAGAGAGAGAGAGAGAGAGAGAGAGAGAGAGATTTTTCACTTTGTGAAAAAAAAAATCCAGCATGCAGAAGGCAACGAGTCTTTGCAACACAGTGGGTCAGTGGATTAATGAGGATGGGCGTGGCAAAGCATGACATGAAAGTTTGGACTTTGATTTATTTATTGCCCACCCACCTTCCAAGAGCTCCATAATGAATGAATAACTTTCCACTAAGAATGGACAGAGTACTACTACCACTCACTGGACATTAGGGGGAGTACAGTAATGCACTACTTGTTATATATTCACTTTTCTTTTAAATGTCTACTGGTAATTCTTTTGCCTGGAAATGCTTTTAAATGCACTTTATTAAATTGTGTGAAGCGTTACCTTGGATATGAAATGCACGATATAAATATAACTGCCTTGCCGAGAGACAAGCCAAGCACTAGTGCACACTGCGTGGTACTTTAATCAATAACACTGTAGTATGTTCTCATTCTACAACTAGTAGAATGGGTACGGTTCTGGGCTATGGTCTTCCTGTGTGGAGATTGCATGTTCTCCCCGTGCCTGCGTGGGTTTTCTCCAGGTATGCCGGTTTCCTCCCACATTCGAAGAACATTTATGGCAGGTTAATGGAACACTCTGAATTGTCCCTCGGTGTGATTGTAAGCGCGAATGGCTTTTCATTTATGTGTATGTACCCTTAGCAAAAACTACTAGCTGGCAACAAGGTCAGGGTGTCACCCTGCCTACTGCCCAAAGGCAGCTGGGATAGGCTCCAGCACACCGGCGACCTTCGTGAGGAAAAGCGGACCAGAAAATGGATAGATGAATGGATGGAGTATTCTGGTTTACGAGACCATCACTTCCACATTGCATCATTCCATTTTAACCAAGTATTCTCATGGGGGTGATCTGAAGCCGATCAGGTGATTTTGGGAGAGAGGCCCGCCAATCACAGGCTACAAACTGTAAAGACACAGAACCATTCACACTCACAACCATGGCGAGAAACATGCAAACTCCACATGGAATGCCAGAGCTCAGATTCAAACCTTGAACATCATAACTTACAGTGATAATTTTACAGTTTACGATCAGAAAAGTATGAGTCCCATTATGCATTTAGAGAGTCCCAAATTTCGAATTCTGAAATGGTCTACTTATTCAATTGCATATGATAATAACACAAACAACAACATATACATACAGTTATAAACAAATGCTGCAAAAATTGAAATAATTCAGGAGCAGGCCTGAGGATTTCGGAAATTCACAGTAACCGTTTTTCAGTTCCGTCGGATTAACCAATCAGAAACTACAGTAACTAATTTTGGGTTCCGTAAACATTCATCATGGAAACCCATTTTTTCTATTTTGACTCATATTGATAATCAATAATTCTGAAACTGGGCTGCCCGGTAGTCCAGTGGTTAGCACGTCGGCTTCACAGTGCAGAGGTACCGGGTTCGATTCCAGCTCCGGCCTCCCTGTGTGGAGTTTGCATGTTCTCCCCGGGCCTGCGTGGGTTTTCTCCGGGTGCTCCGGTTTCCTCCCACATTCCAAAAATATGCATGGCAGGCTGATTGAACACTTTAAATTGTCCCTAGGTGTGAGTGTGAGCGCGGATGGTTGTTCGTCTATGTGTGCCCTGCGATTGGCTGGCAACCGATTCAGGGTGTCCCCCGCCTACTGCCCGGAGACGGCTGGGATGGGCTCCAGCACCCCCCGCGACCCTAGTGAGGATCAAGCGGTTAGGAAGATGAATGAATGAATCAATAATTCTGAAACTCAAAAGTATAATGTTTCAAGGGTAAATGTTTGAAAACTATCCATGTACAATGAACATTACATCAGCAGCTGTGTACTCCAGGTTTATTCAAAAAAATAAATGGATCAAAATATGGTGTAGTCATATGGCATCATAAATACAGCATAGAACAAAATCTGAGTATTTCTTTCCAATCTCACACTACGAAGATTCATTTACTGGTAAGTAAGTATTGATGTGGCTTGGCATTATGTTGAGAGGGGAGAAATTTCATCTGCGCTGTATGTTACATATACAGTACATTTGACAATAAAGTTTGTCCAATCCAATCCAAGTCCCAAAATGATGCATGTGTAATCTACTATCAATTTGACGAAAGAATCTAACACACGCCATTAGTTCTACCAACAGTTAACATTAGCAGTACTACACCTTGTGACAAATGTTTTATTCCTAAAGTTACCATGCTACAACCAGTAAATTATACAATAACCAATACTGTTTCATAATATTTTTCATAGCGATTAGCCTATAGATCTAATGACCAACTTGCCTCGTAATCGTGCCTCTCGTCGCATCTCGCTCTCGCGTTCTGTGCATACGTCACAGGTGAGTTTAGTGACTGTTAAGGAATTATTCCGCTCGAAGTACAGTGCACTCCGCTTAATAGAACACCGGTTAATAGAGTAATCCGCTTGATAGAGCAAAAGGCTCTGGAACGGATTTGCCTAATGCAATTTCCTATAAAGATACTCCGCTTAGTAGAACAGATCTCCGCTTAATAGAACAGGCCGTAAGCAATGAAAATTGTAAACTAGTGGTTTTCTAAGTGTAGCTATCGCGATACTGTACCACTATCGCGAGAAAACGCGGTAGTTCTAGCCGTATACAGTAACAGGTAGCACGCGTCACTCCACACATAGACACACGCACGTCACAATGGCTTCAACTTCATTCAAGAGACGAGGGCTATCACCTGCGGATAAGAAGGACATACTCAGACGATACGATGCATTGCCGGATTCTCAGAAGGTACGCCCGCGGTTTCCAGGACTTCCCTCTTATCCAGCGCATTGAGAGGGAAGTCAACCGCAAAATTACGGACTCCTGTTTCTAGACAAAAGTAACGAAATTTTTCTCGTGATTTGAGATGTTTCACTGAAGTTGATTAAAGTTGTTGTTTTGTTGTTTGATTAAAGATATGGACGTCCACAGTCGAAATATCTCTTCTAACTCGTCAGCAGGGGTTTTTCTGCGTGCATAACTTGGTCGTCGACGTGTCTGAAGGTGTACCTAATAAAGTGTCTCCGGTTAATAGAAACTCCGCTTAGTAGAACAGAAGCGCTTCGGCCCAATGGTGTTCTATTAAGCGGAGTGCACTGTAGTAGTAGAACATTGTTGATGAATTTCATCTTGCTATGAGAACTATTGACACTCGTTTCTGTCCTGAACATCTGCTTGTACTTAAAACAAAGAGTGTAGGGTGAAGTTGGGGTCCTATTTCCCCTTGAGTGATTAACAGTCCCCTGGCCGTCTTCTTTTGCGTCCCCCACATCGTAAAAGTCCCTGAAGGCTGTCAAGTGCCTTCGAAGAGGAAACCTAATCTCAAGATTTGTGGACCAGCAGATATTCTCTGTACTTTGTCAAAATGCCAAGATCGAACTTTGCTTCACTTTCTTTGTTTCAGATTTTTACATAAGGGGAAGGACTGCCCGCTCCTAATTAACATAATTAACATACTATGCCTATATGTACGTGTGACTGAAGTTGCTCGGGGCTTCCTGATGAAATCTGAGACTCACAGGAGCCCGAATCGATTCGTGTTGCGTTGTGATAAACTGAAGAAAAGACTACGTGGTGTTGGGTCTTCTTCCACCTTATAGAGAGATAAAAGAACCTGTAACCAAGGAAGGGCCAAGAGCAAATTGACAGTTCCCATTCCTCAACATGACGCCCTTCGGACGATTCCGATGAAAAATCAGATTGGCATTCCCATTTCCTAAATGTCGTAATTAGTTGACATTTGTGAGGTTTTTTTTTCGCCGCCATCTCAAACTTTCATGCGCGCGATTCTTCAATTTTCGGGCTAAAATAGCAAGCCGCATGCGCACATCACGTTATCTGTTCGGTCACCCCCAGCATTGAAAACAAAACAAAACGAAAGTAAATTAGAAGAAACACATAACTGTAATAACTGTGTAACTGTGTATAACTGTAAACTGCATAACTGTGAAGCAGATGTGCAAACCATTCACCACCGTGCTACCCTCAACTTTATAACGCAAACCAATACGTTCTTAATATGTAATTGATACACAAAAAGTACAATTGAATATGAAATGGCAAATGCAAGTGATTTTATTCAACTCACTGTTACTTGCAGCTGCCTGCTGCATTGACTGCCCCCAAAGGTGACTTTCTCGCCTTTTGAGAGCGTTGTAAATGTAGGAAATGGCAGGACAGGCCAGATGAGCCACAGAATCTGTGAGGCCCTTCCCTTTTTTGAGAGAATCGAGCTCCTGCAGCACCACCCAGGGGATCAGGACAATTGGCAAACCTAAAGCTACAAATACATAAAACTTGGACAAAGTATTTGAGACAACAAAATATTATGCTCGTTCACTCAGAGCTTAAATTAGGGCCTTTTTACAATGTAACATAGCATCAAAAGACACAATTAGAGTGAAACAGTGCATTAGGTATGAAAATCACCTCCAAGGCCACAATGTTGAATCTTTTTCACATAATCCAAATTACTCAGCAGAATATTGGTGTCCAGAACAAGGATTACATCTTGCTGAGCAGATTGTTTGCCTGGAAAAAAAATGTAAAAGTTTCTGAGGTGAAATGAAAACACTTTCGATGTTTAGAGCTACGGTAAATTAAATTGGTCAATTGTTAAATTGTTCCCATCTGTATTGTGTTGAAGAATTTGCCTTACCATGAGAACGATTGATACTCGTCTCTATCCTGAACATCTGCTGAAGCACTTAAGACAAACAGGGTTGTGTTATGCTTAAATCCTCTTTTTTCCCTTGAGCAATTTAACAGCCCCCCCACTTCTTTCCTGTGCCCCATCTCTGCTGAGTCCCTCAAGGCTGTCAAATTTATTGGGATTTATGCACAGCAGAAGGAAGTCTGGATTTTGTCAACATGCCAAGATCGAACTGCATTGACCTTTCTTTGTTTCAGATTGTTACACAATTGCCCATCCCTCATTAACATACTACGCTACGCCTATATAAACGTGAGACTGTATTTTTTTGGGGACTTCCTGATGAGATCTGAAACTCTTAGAAGCCCGAATCGATTCGTATGGTGTTGTGATAAACTGCAGAAAAGACGACGTGGTGTTGGGTCTTCTTCCACCTTATAGAGAAATAAAAGAACCTGTGTCCAAGGAGGGCCATAAGGAAATGGACATATCCCCTCCACTAAAATTGGATAATATATGTAGAGTAAAATGAATTACAACTAAATTCACAAGACATTTCACAATGTGATGGACTAAGTACTAAACCACTGCAAAACAATAAGAACAAAACACTGTTAAAATGTAAATGGTGTCATGTAAATCCGTTTTTTTCTAAAAACATTTCCATATTGTCCCGAGGTGTGATTGTGAGAACAAATGGTTGTTTTATCTATATGTGTCTTGCCACTGGCTGGCAACCAGTTCAGGGTTTACCCCTGCGTAACACAGCTGGGATAGGTTCTAACACACTTCACAATGTGATGGACTAAGTGCCTAGATAATGAATGGACAGATCTTTACTGAATAGACCTGTGAGTGTCAATCTCACATTTTATTCAACAGTGCCAAGGCATGACTTTTAATGCGCCTTGGCATTCCGCCCCAAGTGATATAACTTACAGAGACTATGTGTAGCTCTCTCCTCTGGGGGGTCTATGTCCATACAGGTGAGCTCTCCATAGCACTGCATTACATCCACCTCTAATTTCCTTTCAAACCGAGCAAGGTGAAGCTCTTCTGCCACTTGCATCTAGAGTCAAGGATATTTTGATAGCAAAATAAATAAATAAATACATACATACATAAAATCACCTCTCATTGCTATTTTAACTCAATTTTCATGTTATAGCTCACCTGCTCATTCGTCTGCTCTGTGGTGACATCGCTTGTCGTGGGAGGCACATTTGACGAAGATGTACCGGTACTCTCAATTTTTCTTACAGTGCGCTCAGTTGTACATGTGGCAGTCCCACTTATAGAGGTAACGTCACACTTGTCACTTGTGTTTACCTCAACAAGCTCTGGTTTAACCTTCTTCGGAATCTTGAAACTGGAAAGTACAGGTGATGGTATTTTGGGCCGAGAAAATGATGACTTTGCAAATTCAAAAGACCCTTTGGCCTTGGTTGAAAGAGAAAACTGTTGTTTTGTGAAGTCTGGAGATGTTTTTGGATCTCGGCTTTCTTTTTCTTTTAACAACAATTCCTGACATGTCTCTTTGATTATCTCTGTTTGCTTGGGCCTTATGGAGTACCGGTACTTGGAGTGACGAGAGGTCTGGCTTTGTTCTTTGGTCTTGATTGTCTTGCTCTCATTTCGATTCTTGTGCAATTCTTTATCTTTACTCTTCTGCAAACACTGGCAGTGTTTCCATCGCTCTTCTGAAACACTGCTGGGACTTGTTTGCTGCTTTTTTAATCTTGGCGGGCTCATATGGTGAGCCTTTTCATCCAAACCATATTGTGAGTCTTTTTCTTCTTTCCGACCATCTGTATCTGAATTCTTGATGTTGCGGGATCTTGATGGACACCTTTCCTTTATTTTACCACCACTGTTAATCTTATCTTTTACGGTAATATTAGACTGCACTTTGTGGGGGTAATCAGGGTGGATCAAAAGAGAGGTACTTTTTGACTTAGAATGGGCCACACATGTCTGAATCTCCTGTCTCTTGCCCGTTTCTTCTCTTGCATGGTGTTTGTATACAGCCTTTTTGATTTGGCGACTTTCCTCTTCAACATGAGAAGTACATTCTTTATGTTTTCTTCTAGTGCAAGAAGAAATGCAATATGATGGTCAAACACTCAATATTGCCACTCCTTTGTAATTAAAGATGCAATCAACAACAAGATTTTTTTCTAACCTCGAGTGTCGTTTTTCGTTGTATTTGCTCTTGGATCTGTCACTCTTTTGTTGATCTTTGGATGTCTGAAATAAATGTAAAAAAGTATAGCATTTCAACAACACAAAGTCGAAAATACCTTAACTGGCAAGAATTGTATAATCGTCTGTAATATGGTGTCAAATCTAAGGTTTGTTTGCGCAGGTCTTAAGTGTTTATTATTTCATCCATCCACTGTTCATCATTTGATTAGAGTGAAGTTATACTCTAAAATTTAGTATAAAATGAATAAGATGCATTTTAGAGTCTATAATGTATCTTATTCGTTTTATACAGCCTAACAGTATCAGGAGCATACGACATCAATTGCATTATATCAAAGATACGTCTTACCTTCTCTTCTTCTTTGGAGGACCTCTTGCGCTTCCTTTTTCTCGAATTTTCAGACATATTTCTGCCGGTGTAATTCCAAGGTCAGACACTATAAAGGTTAGTTCAAAATGACGACTTCAAAACTGTGAATACTGCACTAGAACTCGATGGTACTGTAATCGTAAATTGCATTATGGGCGCGGGACAGTGTTGACTACACCAACTAACATTTTCTTTGAGATTCTTTTTGACTTGGACTCGCACTCGACAAATGGACACGCTGGCTTTCTTTTAACACAAATTTCGACATGAGATAGTTAATAGTACCTTAAGTGTTTTAAGGTGGCTTTCCTCTCCGAAGGTAAGCGTTCAATAGTTAATGTTCGCTTTTGGTCTGCTACCAATTGCACCAATTGAATACCAATTGAAGTATCGCAGCCGAACGAGCGCTATTGGCTTCTTTGGTTATGTAAACTATTACCATATATCAAACTATAAGTACAAAACTTGTTTTACTTCGTTAAAATTTGATTTCCTCTTAAATTCGTCATAACTACACTGCCATACCAAATCAGCTGTCTTGTCTACTTCTACTCCATCTCATTATTACTCTGTTGTCGATCCGGTACACCACTGCCTCTATTGGCCGTAGTGGAGAAGTACGGGTAACCGAACAAATTCCAACAATGAGTTACTGTGTTGATTAAATGTTTTAAATGTAAACGCACAATTAAAAAGGCCTTAGAAACCGTTGCCTTGATCAGCACAGTTACTGACACATCTGGATGAATGGGTGAAGAGGCAAACAGAGGGAGTAAACAGCTATCTAACGCCACAACAGAAGGGCGTAGACAGGTCAAGATCAGTGGGAGAGAAGAGCGAGCTTGTGAACATCTTGGTTCTTTTTATGTTTTATTTTCTGTTATTTTTAAAAAAAACAAAGATGGAAATCTGATTAGACTTGGCTGCCCAGGCCGCACCCACTTTATTATGTGTCAAGTCATCATGCACAGTCCAGTTACAAATAATAACCAAATATTTTATATCAAGTTTGGGTTCATAGTTAAATTCTTTGGCCTTCGACTGTCATGTGAAACAGCTGACCAGATTATAATGATAATTACAACATGTTTTACATTTTTTTTCTTTTTTTTTCATTTTATTGCAGCACAGAAACATTTTTGCCACCCTACTTTATTGTTTGGGCCAGTATTGAAAACATTGTCACATCGTTTTTAGTGACAGTTTCTAATCATTAGTAATATAGATAAATCCAGTTTCCTGTTGATGATCACAGGGAGCTGGAGTCAATCCCATCTTTAGGATGAGAAGTGAATGCAATAGTCAGAAATTATCATCTTTGGTTCACACTTTGATTAACATTCATATTCGTATCTGTGGGCAAGTTACACCCTTTAATTGACCTAAGATATATGTTTTAGACTACAGTTACATGTAAAGTATTTATATTTTTAACGTTCGAGTTTCCACTTTGATGAAATAATAAATTGATGAATGTGAACAATGGCTCCGCTGCAATGACTCTTACATACCACATAGTGACACTGTAACTCCATTGAGATATGCTTCCAACCTTGCAATGTATGTCACGATACCATAACCGAACAGACCACCTTTTTATGCTGAACAAAATGTAAAAAAACAAACAAACAAACAAACAAAAAACACTCGTATGCTGAAACAAAACCTGAAAAGCGAAGGCCGAATTGTTGGAGTTCGTATTTACACATTTAAAGTGAAACTGTAAAGAGGATTTTAAAAACAAAATCCAGGTTCAATATTGTAGAGGAAAACAAAATGAAAAGCAGCTTAACGACTTTGAAAGTGATCTACTAATGATCTTTGATTTTTAGCATATTAACTGTCTTGATACAGCTATTGGGGAAAACAATATGCCTTGGACTAAATGCAATATTTAAAAGCGCTTGTGACACACAATTTCATGTTAAATTGACAACACACTTCATTAGATAATTATTCATTCATTCATCTTCCGAGCCGCTTAATCCTCACTAGGGTCGCGGGGGGTGCTGGAGCCTATCCCAGCTGTCTTCGGGCAGTAGGCAGGAGACACCCTGAATCGGTTGCCAGCCAATCACAGGGCACACAGAGACGAACAACCATCCACGCTCACACTCACACCTAGGGACAATTTAGAGTGTTCAATCAGCCTGCCACGCATGTTTTTGGATTGTGGGAGGAAACCGGAGCACCCGGAGAAAACCCACGCAGGCCCGGGGAGAACATGCAAACTCCACACAGGGAGGCCGGAGCTGGAATCGAACCCAGTACCTCTGCACTGTGAAGCCGACGTGCTAACCACTGGACTACCGGGCCGCTCCATTAGATAATTATCATATTTAAAAAAAAGAAACAATCCAACTCTGGTGGTTCGTGAAGAGTGACAATGTGGTTTGCTGGGCCCAGAGAAGAAGCCACATCTCACGTGATGAAACTCAAATTTTTCTGTGGAGATCAATCAAAATAGTCTTTGCACATCTGCATTTTATTTCTTGACAGAGGTAAAATGAATTGTAACAGAGAGATGTGAGATGGAATTGTTTGGATGAAATCACAATCAATTTCTTTTTTTAATTTAATCTGTGCATGGTCTTTGATACCTTTTGGTTTGAAATGTCATTGTTCAGTGCACAATTCTGCTAGGGGACTCCTTGCTGATGTAAATACCTAGAAGAGGCTCACTGAAACGTGTGCCCCGTATGATTCGTATCCAGTTTAAACTTAGCCTTTGGAAATCTTTGGACTGGTCATTTTTACCACCAAGCTCAGATATCAAAATATATTGTACAAGAACACTCTCATACAAGTACAAAAAAAGTACATTTATTGTTATACAGTCAGCTCCAACTAGGGCATGACATTCATCCTGGTGAACAATTACGCCAGGTATTTGCTTGAAAGGAGACCTGGTCCATTGTTGACCCTGGTCAAAAAAGGAGCCTCCTGACCATGGACGCATAGTCATGCTCTTTTCTATCTCTGCAGTGGCAGCTTTTGAGATTTGTGTAGCCATATGCTATGTCGCAATAAGCTGTAATTGTAATTTCTCCTGCACTAGTCTAATCACACATTTATTGCCATCACTAGTGCTCTGAGCTGGCATCCATATTCTGAGTCTGATCTGCCCACTACAGTTTGCCAGTCACAGGAACACCTTCATGCCCAAGCTGTGAAATTCACTGAATTGTGTTGAAATCTGCATTGTTTCCTCCAGCAATGGGAACACAAAGACAGTTGGTGTCATGTTCCTGTCCTTGGCCTGGCCAGCAGGTGGCAGACTGAGCAGACTTTCTGGCTGCACACCTGCTGCCAATCTTTCAATTAAGGAACTGTGTATTTAAGGAACAACAACCTGTCTGCTGGTTGTCGGAGTGTTGTTTATGCCTTGATGCCTCCTTGCCCATAGACTGTTCTAGCTATAGATCGCGTTGTGTTTCGCTTTTGAACTCTCTGTACCAATGGTTTTGTAAGTATTGGATTTTATTTTGTGAATTGGCTTTCTCTTGCGTGTATTTTGATGCATTGTTTTTGTTTGTCTTCGCGATCCTTATTTTCCTTCCTTGCCTTTTGTGCAAGCGCTTTTTGTTGTTCGTTTTTTGTGCCCTCTGGTCCTTGTTTTGACCAGTGCTTTATGTTACTACTTTGTCGGTGCGAATTTTGTACATTGAATATTTTTTTGCTTCAGAGACCTTGTCTGGCATCTACGCTTTTGGGTTCCAAACCTTGATTCGGTTAGACCGAATCGTGACAGTTGGAGATCACTACATCACCTGCTGCACACCAAAGACTTACCTCTAGCTCATCTGTAACTGATCTCTGCCAGCCTGCCTCATCTGCTGATGCTATTTCATATTTCCCATTCCATCAATAAAAGAGGCTTTCTGCCATTTGGGTCCGAAACCTGAGTCTGAGTCTAACAAGTACAGACAAGTGGATTGATTTGTACAGATATTTTATCACATAGAACTGGGATGAACTGGAAGTTCTGAAATCACCTTTGAGTTTAAGATGATATGCGCGTGTGTAAATTCAAATGACATTTATAGATAACTGCCAGCATTTAGCCCTTCTATTTTCATCCTAAACCTGTCTTCAAGCAATTTTTAGTTTTATCTTTTTGATGAGACATAATAGTGCATATCATTGAGGTACAGTATGTGTCGGGACAAAATTCTGCCCAAGGATGGTTGTCAACGGCAACTTTTCACTGACGTGTGTGTGCGGGGGGGGGGGGGGGGGGGGTGCTAGTGGTGGACTGTGGTGGACTGTGGTCAGCCGGCTGTGATGCCCAGGACCGGCCTGGAAATACAAAAAATACATTTGTCTGTGGATTAAAAGTTACCTTTTCCTTAATGCTTGTGATTGGTCTAGTACTTGGGAAGGTCATCACTGTTTCTTGTTTTTTGGTTGTTGTTTTTAAGTGGGGGGGGGGGGTAATCAAGGGGAATTTGTTGTGGTTGAAGACTCGCGTGGTGCCAAAGCTTCAATGTCGTGTATGCAGATAAAGGGCAATGCATTGATCCTTCCATGACCTCTTGTTTTGTAAAAAATATCGTTATTTAAAGCCACTGTTCCTTCATAGTGAGAAGATTTAGTTGAGGAAGTTCTGGCGGCATGTGTAACACATCTCGGTTCAGAAGGCTGTCATTTTGTATTAATATCCTCTGCATTATTTTATTTTCAGAGTGAGTTGAAAAAACAATGAAACACGTCGTCTTTGTTCACCTCCTTCTTGTTTTAAATTGACAAATATGTAATAGAATTGTGTGCTTCAAATCTACTAATCAGCCAACCATCTCCATGATCTTGTCCTTCTGTCTGGACGTCCTTCTTGTTTGACACTTGTTGAAACGTTGCCCTCTTTGAAGTTAATTCAACATTTGGCTTCAATCAACGAGCAAACTTGGACAGACAGCAAATGCTTTAGTTGCGTGTCTGTTAATGATCACAAGCCCATGTGTGTGTATGTAATGTTGTATCTGTGGGGAAGGGTCTTTGTGCCACTAATGGCTTAGTCAGAAAGCTAAGTACTGTGTCTAAAAAAAATATGACAATACTCCTTTGGCCATTTCGATAATGGGCAACTACTGTATGTGTATCTGCAGATCGTTTCAAAATTTAGACTCCCTGGGTCACAGGAGAGCTATCAGGAAGACATAAATTATGACATGCATGACATTCCAATTAGCACATTTCATCTTTCTACTATCTTACTACGGGGCAGAATGTTAGATTTACCTGCATAATCCATGTACAAGTACAGTATAATCTAAATGTGTGTGTAATCAAAATACTGACTTTACAGAAGAAGAAGAAATGTTATCGTTGGATAGAATTCAACATTTAGTTTGGTAATATATCTCATGTAGCAGCTAAGTATCAAAATTCCGGTTAAATAAATACTGTAAAGTGTAGTTACATTTTAACTCAACTCAGCTGTATTTATAGAACAACCACCGCTTGACACAAAGTGCTGTACATGGAGCAGAAATAATTCATACAACAATAAACTTCAATAATGGCTTCTTTACCGGACCGGCTTCTCTGCAGCACTGGAGCGCCGCAGGGGACTGTTCTGGCTCCATTCCTGTTCATCCTCTACACCTCGGACTTCAGACATGACACTCCAAACTGCCACCTTCAGAAGTTCTCCGATGACTCTGCGATTGTTGGCCTCATTACAGAAGGGGATGATCAGGAGTACAGGGGACTGACAAAGGACTTTGTGGACTGGTGCCAGCAGAATCTCCTCCAGATCAACCCGAGGAAAACTAAGGAGTTGGTTGTGGATTTCTGCAAAAAAAAGTCCTCACCGCACCGATGAACATCCAGGGTATGGACATAGAGAGGGTGACCTCCTACAAGTACCTTGGTGTTCTTCTCAACGACAAACTGGACTGGTCCACAAACACGGACACCCTGATTAGGAAGGGACAGAGCCGACTCTTCCTACTCAGGAAACTGAGGTCTTTTGGGATTCAGGGGTCACTCCTTAAGACGTTCGATAACTCGGTGGTGGCCTCGGCCATCCATTATGGCATTGTCTGCTGGTCAGGCAGCATCTCGGCCCGGGACAGAAAGAGACTGGAGCGACTGGTCAGGAAGGCCAGTTCTGTCCTGGGTTGCTCCCTTGACACTCTGGAGGAGGTGGGCAACAGAAGGATGCTAACTAAGCTAAAAGCTATGATGGCCAGTCCCTCCCACCCCTTCCAGCCCGCCCTGACAGCACTTGGTAGCTCCTTCAGCCAGAGACTGTTACACCCGCGCTGCAAGAAGGAGAGATACCGACGCTCGTTCCTACCGACTGCTGTCAGGCTGATGAATAAAAAATAACAATCATAATAATAATAATAATTTTTATCCATTTGTGTTCACATTGTATTTAATTGAAAGATGTTTGTTGTATTTTTTTCTCTTTCTCCTTTCTTTCTACATACATTCTTGCTGCTGGAGGCTGTAAATTTCCCCATTGTGGGACGAATAAAGGATATCTTATCTTTAGTCTTCTTGGTGTAGAGGTTACAGGTAAAAAAATAAAATAAATTAAGTCCGCAAACGGTCCGCGAGAAGCTGCAAAACAACAGCGAGTCACATAGAGCAACATATACAGCAGTACTGTACTCCGTGTATATATATTAACAAATAAAAAATAATGACTGTTTGAAAAAATCTGCGATGCACTGAAGCCGCGATAAACGAACCGCGAAATGGCAAGGGATTACTGTACATTTCATGAGCAATTGATTTAAATAGACTTACTTTCCTTGTGACCTCAAACTCAACATTTGTCAAAAACATATGAAGACACTTGACAAAAATAATTCACTGTTGATGGTTACTTAATTGCAATGACCCGGTTTTGAGGTACGGTATATTTAAATGAACTTTAGTACATTTATAAACGATTCCGTTCAGGGTGTACCTCGCCTCTCTCCCAAAGTCAGCTGTGATGGGCTCCAGTACACTTGTGACCTGAGTAAGGAATACGCGGTACAGAGAATGAATGGCTGGATATACTTATACACATCGTTTTTAACATTATTACCAACATTTGACACAGAAAGGATAAAATACGAATTCATAAAGAATGATGGTGGTGGTATGCAGAATATATTGATTTTTCTGTGTGATACAAAAAGCAGTTTATATTCTCCACCTACCTGCAATTTGCTGGCAACCAGTTCATGGTGTCCCCCGCCTACTGCCTGAAGACAGCTGGGAGAGGCTCCAACACCCCCGCGACCCTTGTGAGTATAAAGCGGATTGGAAAATGGATGGATGAAAGGATATTCTCCATCCCATTGTGTCCACCAAATCATGCTCCATCCATGAAAACGATTTACACTGTTTTGTTTCAATAAATATCAAATGGTAAGAGGAATAAATGAAAACAATTTCTTTTTTCATGAATCATCTTGAAAGCTTTGGTTTTATCGAGTGGCACTGGATATAAAAAGGAACATAAAAAATACTTCAGAGCAGCTGACCCAGCAGAAACACACTGATGCTTCAGACTAAGAGTCCCTCATATAACGTTAACCTTACAGTCCAAGCGACCATTATGAGTGCTGTTAAAGTCAATAATCTGAATACTTCTTCCACCACGGGAAAAGTGTTAATAGGTCTCCAACAATTGTCTTCAATGGTCTCTCGTGATATTTTATCCAATGTCAGCGACATTGATATTGTTCATTTGCAGTTGCCGGCCGTGCATTTCAACCGTAGGCCTTTAGTGACGTCACATACATGAACACAATACAGTATCGGCTCATCAAGCAGCACTTAATTTCAGGAGCATTTAAAACCATCAAGTATACAGTACATTCACAATTAAGAGCAGGAAACTAAATTTACAGACATTGTCAAAAATAATAAGATAATTTAAAATACTAAATGCGGCCCGGTAGTCCAGTGGTTAGCACGTCGGCTTCACAGTGCACAGGTACCGGGTTCGATTCCATCTCCGGCCTCCCTGTGTGAAGTTTGCATGTTCTCCCCGGGCCTGCGTGGGTTTTCTCCGGCCTCCCTGTGTGGAGTTTGCATGTTCTCCCCGGGCCTGCGTGGGTTTTCTCCGGGTGCTCCGGTATCCTCCCACATTCCAAAAACATGCGTGGCAGGCTGATTGAACACTCTAAATTGTCCCTCGGTGTGAGTGTGAGCGTGGATGGTTGTTCGTCTATGTGTGCCCTGCGATTGGCTGGCAACCGATTCAGGGTGTCCCCCGCCTCCTGCCCGAAGACAGCTGGGATAGGCTCCTGCACCCCCCGCGACCCTAGTGAGGATCAAGCGGCTTGGAAGATGAATGAATGAAAATACTAAATAAAATGCCACCCAAATTACGCTGTGTGATCTTAAACAAGTCTGTCCAATAAATTGTGCAATGTTGCAGTTTCATATAAGACACCAACCAAACAATAACAAAACAAACTATTCTTTGAAAATAAAGGAAACAGATCATTTGCATTTTGAGAATCGACTATACAACAGCAAATAACTGACGATGTTGAGCAGCTGAGATTGAACGAACTTTAATGCCCGAAGGTGACTATAATGCGCCATTATAAATTGCAGGTGAGCAGATTTATTTGATAAATTTTTGTATCTTTGTCATTTTGTTTCATTACCATTAATTCAATACGAACGAAATAAAATGACAAGAAGAAATGTAAAATAAAATTCATTTACTCACCAATGTAGTGCCTGTTCACTGAGCTGCACATCTACCCGAGTGTCCCCAAACATTTTTTGGGGATCATCAGATGCAAAAAGATTTTGCTTGGGTAGCAAGTGAGCGACCCTAATTACTGGTAAATATGTGTACTTTAAATAAGCAAGACTTATCTTCATTTTGCGTCCATTAAAATACATTGAATACCATCCATCCATCCATTTTCTGATCCGCTTATCATCAAAAGGGTCACAGCAGGAGCCTATCCCAGCCGCCTCTGGGCAGTAGGCGGGTGACACCCAGAATTTGGAGGTATTCCGCAATGCGTTTAGATGCAGCAGTAGTCAGCCGAAGCTTGGTTGTCGTTAGTTGGTGTAGCATAAGTAGCACTTAACGTAGCCTCTGACCACCTGCAGTGAGAGATGCAAGCGATGCATCCCAGCAAAGCTTTTTGGATGTCTCGGCGGTTGAATCTCAGTTTTGCTCTTCGATGTGGCCGGTGGCCAACTGGTTAGTGCAGGGGTCGGGAAGCTTTTTGAACTAAGAGAGCCATGAAAGCAAAATATTTGGAAATGTATTTCAGTGAGAGTCACACACACACACACACAAAAACACACACACACATAAATATATATTTTTAAAAATCCTCGTCTCACCCCTCGGGTGGTGTCCGTCCCTCATTCAGCTCGGGTCCTCTACCAGAGGCCAGGAAGCTTGTGGGTTCTGCGCAGTTTCCTTGCTGTTCCCAGCACTGCACATTTCTGGACTGAGATGTCCGATGTTGTTCCCGGGATCTGTTGCAACCACTCATCTAGTTTGGGGTTCACTGCCCCGAGTTCTCCGACCACCACAGGCACAACTGTCACCTTTACCTTCCAGGCTCTCTCCAGCTCCTCTCTGAGCCCTTGGTATTTCTCGTGTTCCTTCTTTCTGATGTTTCCATCACTTGGGACCGCTACATCCACTACAACGGCTTTCCTCTGCCCTTTATCTATGATCACGATATCTGGTCGGTTCGCCATTACCATCTTGTCAGTCTGGACTTGGAAGTCCCACAGGATCTTCGCTCTGTCATTCTCCACCACCTTCGGAGGTGTTTCCCATTTTGACCTTGGGGTTTCCAGTCCATACTCCGCACAGATGTTTCGGTAGACTATGGCAGCCACCTGGTTATGGCGTTCCATGTAGGCTTTCCCTGCCAGCGTCTTACATCCTGCAGTTATGTGTTGGATCGTGTCAGGTGCCTCTTTGCACAACCTACACCTTGGGTCTTGTTTGGTGTGGTATATCTGGGCCTCAATGGCTCTGGTGTTCAGGGCCTGCTCCTGAGAAGCCAGGATGAGTGCCTCTGTGCTGTCCTTCAGGCCAGCCCTCTCTAGCCACTGATAGGACTTCTTGAGATCAGCCACTTCAGTTATGGTCCGGTGGTACATCCCGTGTAGGGGCTTGTCCTCCCATGATGGTCCCTCTTCCAGCGCCTCATCCTCTGTTCCCCGTTGTCTGAGACATTCTCTGAGTACGTCATCCGTTGGAGCCTTCTCCTTGATGTGTTCATGGAGCTTGGATGTTTCATCTTGGACAGTGGCTCTCACACTCACTTGCCCCCGGCCTCCTTCCTTTCGGCTTGCGTACAGTCTCAGGGTGCTGGATTTGGGATGGAACCCTCCATGCATGGTTAGGAGCTTTCGGGTCTTAACGTCCGTGGTCTGAATCTCTTCCTTTGGCCACCTTATTATTCCTGCAAGGTATCTGATCATAGGTTCTTATTGCCCAGGTCTTATTCTTGCCATTGAGCTGGCTTCTTAGGACTTGCCCCACTCGCTGGAGGTATTTGGCCGTACTCCCACATTCCACAAACATGCACTGTAGGTTAATTGATCACTCAAAATAGTCCTGAGGCGTGATTGTGAGAGTGAATGGTTGTTTGTCTAAGTGTGCCCTGCGATTGGCAACCGGTTGAGGGTATACCCTGTCTATTGACCGAAGTCAACTGGGATAAGCTACAGCACACCCGCGTCCATCGTGAAGATGAAAAGGTTTGGTAATGGATGGAAAGATGGGTGAAAAGTCACTGTCAATAAAAAATTAGATTGACCACAACTTGAATTCTGTAGTTTACTATTGCACAAGGAAGCCACACTACATGGCAATACAAATGAATACAAAAATGAGCATATGATAATTTTCTTTCAAGTTCAAATCTGTGGTTGTAAATTGTTTAAAAGTAAAGAAAATGCATTACAAGGAATATCCTTATCCTCTTGTGTTGCATGTCTACAATCTCATCGATTATTAGTTGCATTTTATACATTATTTCATCTTAATCAAGGCTCAATGAATTTTTTTTAAAATTTATTCCTCAATTGCTTAATTTGTGGCGTAGCTTCGATATTTTGAGAAGTATTTTTTGCAGGTTAATTCTTGGGACCTCAAGCAAGGATTTTATTCAAGAATAATAATACAACAATAGAATGAAAGAACATTTAGTTTCCTTTCTTAGATAATCATTTTTTTGTCTAGAAATGATTTCAGTGGGGCAATTTGAAGCATAAATATAAGTTTAAAATTATTGTGCAGATCTCAAAAGTTAAGATAAAAACTCAGGACCGTTTTGTGAATACAAACAAATTACTGATACTCAGTTGTTGAAATAATGGGCAAAGTCATACTCTGACAAAAAATGTTTTTGTCTTAAACATCTCCTCATAATGCTGGTCACCTATGCTAATATAGGCTACATTCTTAGTAAAACAGATTATTCAATTCCACTTCTTAAATCAAATAATTTATAAATGTAATATAGCCTTATCAGTATTTGGTTCCATTTTTCTTGTTTCCTGAAAAAAAAATGACAAAAATTATTTAAAAGGCCATTATTTTACAAATACCCTTTCCTTTATAGGCCACATCTCCTGGTTGACATATGCCATAGCATAATATAATTAATTTATGGTTCATGTCCTGTCACCGCTGTTATAATGCTGAAATATCTCTACACACACTAATTAAATTGTCAGTTATTTTGCTGTTCAAAGTTAGATACACTCCGCTTTAAAGCTTCTGTGAAAAGTGTACTCAATCACCCAAGCACTTAATTCCAGTGTTTCACATTGACATGTCAATTTTCGCTTAGCAATTCGCATGATTCTGTTCACTTTACATCTCGTCATTCCTTTGTGAAAAACAATACTTGGCAAAAGTGCATCACATTTTCTGTAATTGAGGTGGTAATGACTGACTTATGAGCAACTCCGTAATGTATTTAGCCCCACTCAATCGCCAGTCAAAGCTCATTGCTAGCTAGCTGGTATGGTGCAAATAGCAGCGAGCTTTCCTTGATAATATCTGAACAGCGAAAATCAGCAATTATTTTGAGCCTTGCACACACCAACGCACACTTGGTGGTACAAGGTGGTCTCCAATTGCCCACTTCACATACATGGCTGACTACATCATTTGCAAAAGGAGAGCTTGGAGGTTATCTGTCAATATTATGCATGGACCCCAACAAGATTATTTTTTTCCCAATGTCAAGTATGGTATACTCGAGTGCAGTGCACCCGGTCTGCCCTGATTTTGATGCAACTGAGGGAGGGTTACAGTTTTGTATCGATCCATCCATAATCTAAACAACAAACACTCACAATCACACTCAAGGACAATTAAGAGCGGCCAATTAACTGACCATGCAGGTTTTTGGAATTTTGGAGGAAACTGAAGCACCCGAAGAAAACCCACCCAGGCACTGGGAGGACATGCAAACTCCACACAGGACAGCCAGGACTCGGGATCGAACCCATGACTTTTGTACTGTGAGGCGGACATGCTAACCAGTCATTCACCATACTGCCCTAAAGTCTTTTAGTTTGGGTACAAAAAAAAAATCTCTTGCCTTCAGGATCATCACTAAAACCTCTATTTTGTCCTGGTCGAGCTGGAGGAAGTTCACTGCCATTCATGATTTTAATATCTAAAATATGGCTAAGAATGGTAAGAATTGGCTCTTTTTTATCAGGAGACACTGCAATTTATATCTGTGTGTCGTCTGCATACCTGTGAAAGCTGATATCATTATGCCATGCCTCCTGATGACATCCCCAAGAGGAAGCAGATGTTGATTGAAAACATTTAAACCTAAAATTGACCTTTTGGGCACCCCACACTCAATTTCATGTGTTCTGGAGGAACATGTATTCATACCTATGAAGAAACTGTTCTGTGAGGTAGGATCTAAACCAGTTTAAAACGATACCAACCAGGCAACAGAGTCATTTAATAAAATTTGGTGATCTACTGTACCGAAGACAGCACAGAGATCCAGTAACACAAGGAGTGTGAGGTGATGTGAATCTACATTATACCTTATGTCACTTATTAGTGCTCATGTGGATTCATTCAGATGAGATATAGATGAGAGAAGCCCGTTGTTAAAAGTCCTACTTTTTTTTAGCATTGCAATTTCCATAATGTGGCACCATTGTGCTCTAATGGTGAACATATCTGCATCGTCACAGTGAGCTGCCGTTCGTATTTTCGGCCAGCCGAGTCTGTCTGAATCGTCTGCGATAGCCAACTGGGGTCCAGAATGGACTTACTGATACTAGAGTAAATGTACCATTCAGGTGTCGCACATCTGATATGCAACCAAATGCATAAAAAAATAAAAAAGGAAATTGTTTTGTATACTCTTCGCTGCTACAGACCTAAATAACACGTGTCCCATATTGTTTTTATTTTACCATTCACTACCCTTTGGTCGTGTGTGTGTGTGTGTGTGTGTGTGTGTGTGTGTGTGTGAGAGAGAGTGTGTTTGTATGTGTGTGCTCGCGCACGTGTGTGTGTGTGTGTTGTTTTTATAGATTTTTTTGTGTATTTGGCTTTTTTTCGGCGTGTGTGATGTGGACATATTGTGTTTATTTCATCAATCTCCACGCTGCACTTGTGCATGTCTGTTGTTTTTATTTTCATCTTTTTCTGTTTTTCGCTGCATTTTGGCTTGCGTGGCACCTGTGTGTGAGACATGCAAATTTGGTTCTTAATGCTGATTGACTGTCGCTGAAGAAGGATGGACTGGGCCCACGAAGCCTGAAAGACTGACTGAAACAGTGACGGACTGATGGACCTGCATCAGTCTGACGGAATGCCCACCTCTGATATTTAGCATATGCTGCGGACCTCTAAAAAATGCTGGAAATTACTCCCGAGACATAGTTTGGACACCTCTTGCACAGTCCGTGACAGTGAGTGTGAAGGTAACAAATGTTGATTTCTCGTCAGGGTTTGTTCAAGGTCGCAAACTTTCGCCAGACATTCACACATATTTTTAAGGTTTGCAAACCATTTTTCTTGTCGCCAAGAAATTTTGAAACGTGTTCATGTCACTATGCAGTGCCATGCAATGCAGTCGACTATTTTTAAAATGTCCACAAAAAAACCTCACAATATAAAATGTTAATCCGTTAATACAGTCTGAAGTTATCCTCATTGCCAATTAGTGAACTATAAGAGAAATACTAGGTTGCAATTAAAACATACAATTACACTTAAAGCGATTAAGACCAGACTTTGTTTTATACGATTTTGAGTCTCCACATTTGGGTGATTATAGTCGGCTTGTTTCTGTGGTTAGATTCCACAGTTCAATGAGTTTACTCGAGATCCAGTCCCAAAAAGGGCTCAACTTGCTCACAACACTGCCCTTCCCCGCCTTCTCCTGTAGCATGTACTATATTTTACGGTCACAGTTGGTAGACATTGGTCGAACAGGTGTGCCTAAGCGTAGCAACCTTAAAACCCCGGGGGCTGCACTTGCCTCTGTGGTGGGCGTGTCCACGAGTAGCCGATTTACTCGCTCGCTGGCATTGGCAGCCATTAACCACCGAGAACACAAACACATAACGGGAGCAAGAAAAGCTGAACTTCCCACTTACAAATTAATCATTCTAGTTCGTATTCTCCACCTCGGTGTCGATCATGTCTGTTCGTGGAGCCGTCCTGGTGGTCCTGTGCGTAGTCCTCGCCGTGACGCGCGCTCGCCGGAGTTCGGCGGAGCAAGAGGATGTTGAGGAGAAGATGAACAGCGCCAGATGCACCTCCAGGTGTCTCACCTTGCACATGACCCAGATTACTGCTGCATTCAGACACTTGCAGGTCAGTACATGATTAATGTCTGTCTGCCTGTCTATGTTGAGTGATTGTTTGTTGATATTGTTGATTTAACTTAAATATGGTGACTGAGAGCTGTTTTGTTTACCCATGCCATGTTGCCATTGAAGGTAATGAAAAGTTATCGGGGTGACGCAATGCAGTTCAACATCCAAGCAATTTCCAAACAAAAACATTCATATTGTTAAATGCGTACATCTGGCTTGCCTTATCAAAACATTTCTACTTCTGGAAAAGACAACATGTCTGATATGATTGTAGAATTGCAGTTGATGTAGCCAAATCCTGAGAACTATTCAGCACGTTACAAACCAACTTTTCATGATGGGACACTGATGGAAGCCATGATCATGATGACAGTTGGACATGGTGGATTGTAAAATTAACAGTTGCAAGCAAGGTAGAATATTGATGATTGAAGTTTGATGCATTTTTTATATGATAAATGTATTATCTTCACATCAGATTCATCAGAATAATTCAGAGACCTTGATCCCTTTTTGTTTTGCTTCAAATGTGGTTTCCACTGGGATGTTTTAATTTTCATCTCGGAGAATTAATTGTTGACCATGCCGTTCATCAAAGTGTATTTAAAAAATATATACTTTTATATGTTTGTAGCTGACAAAATGAGTCACCTTTCTCAAAATTTTGACCCATGTACTGCATCCTTTGTTGTGCATAATGTTTGATTACCGTAGACATTAGGGCATTACCAAGTTAAAAAAAACACTTATCATTAACAGCTTCAACATGTGCATGGTGTGTAGTGGGTGGGAAAGTCATTAACCACAAAGTTCAGCCCCAATGGCTTTAATGGTGGGCTGGAGGCATGTGTTGACGTATAAAACCACGGTTTGGTCTGGTCCTCCTCCCTTCAAATCCCACCACCTGTGCCATGGGTAATGAGAGTGGCCGCGAGATGACTCTCTTCCAGTAAGGTTTTGTGTGTGTGTGTGTGTGTGTGTGTGTGTGTGTGTCACGCTGGGGTCTCTGGAATGGAGGTGTGCGAAAGGGAACACTTGATGAAGTGGACTGCGGTCGTCAGATGTCCAACATGAATGAGCTTAGTAACGCTGCCTGCGTAAGTTTGTTTGCTGTTTTTAGCTGATCCCCATAATGCGCTTTCACCACCAGGATTTCCTCACTTTGTCTGCAACATTCTGATGCTAACAATATGCCTCAAAGGCTTCCAGAACTTTGTTTACGGTTTGTCGACTGAACTCTGTGGCGCACGGTTCAGCAAATTGTCCACTCCTTTGTGAAATCATGCCACGTTTTCTATATAGTCTGTATTTATCCTCTGTCATTTTACTTGGGTGTTTGAATTCTGAGTGCCTGCATTTATCCATCCACTGCCCTCAAATATTCTGCCATGGAAATAACGTGATGTTCATGTCATACCCAAAATCCCCCAATGCTGAGCCATATTTTACACATTACCAAGGGTGATAAAGTGATGCTTTATTAACTATAATTACGAAGATATATGACCTTTGCGTGACACGTTAAGTATATATTTGATTCAGTGCTCCACATCTGAGGCTGAAGACTAGATAATGTGTAAATTATGATCTGTCAATGTGTGCAGTCTCGACATAATCCTCATTACTGAGGAAACACTTAGTGTGTGTTATACAGAAAGTAGTGATTGAGAGAATTAGTTTGGTGTCAGGTACAGCCCATTGTAAAAATCCCATTTTTGCTTCTGCCTCAGCAACCTCTCAGCTTCCATTGCGCTACTATGTGTTTATTATTTTACTTTATGTTAACTGTTTTGTAAAGCGCTTTCTTACAGCTGCCGCTGTTGTGAAAGCGCTATATAAATCAGCATGTATTGTATTGTATTGTATTGTATTGTATTGTATTGTATTGTACTATGTTTGTTTGGTGATTGGCAGACAGCTAAGCAATAAAGAGCAATGAAGTGCTTGCTTCTGCAATTTTCGAGATGTTTATTCTTTACCAAAGTAGAAGGAATCTCAAACTTTGATCAAAAGGAGGAGACAGTCCCTCTTTCAGCAACATCCTGGTGAGCAGCAGATATCGCGAAATTCAGACCCTGAAAGAATTCATTTCTTGAATGACCATAACATTTGAAGTAAAAAGGAATTGTATATTTGATCACATCAGCAGAAACTCTAACAATAGAATGAGATATTTTTCTCATCCTCCCTTGTCACCACACACTGACTCAAACACACATTCTTCCGCTGGCTTCATGTCAGTGAACCCTGTGTTTGTGGCTCACTCAAGTGTGTGTGGCTAGAGTCTAGCCAATAGAATGTGAATAGCGGCACCTCGCTTTCGGCCGCCGCTGTGGGTTTTCCAATACTTTTTTTGAGTTTATGTTGTCATAGCTTAATTTTAGCTCTTTTCTCTGCGCACATATGTCTTTGTATACTTGCTGTCTTAATTCCGAATTCTGCCTTAATGTAAACATCTTCAACTATAACTTCTGCAAAAAACAAAACAAACAAACAAAAAAATCCTCTCCTTCTGCATAGTTGGATCTTTTTTCATACGCAGTAAATTCGACTGTGTGAAACACTCAGGCCTTTGCTGCCGATTGGCTGGATGGGGCGAGCCAAGGCCAAGAGCCAGTACGAGTTAATGAACCTCCTGTCTGAATGGAGAACATTCTTGTATACCTATATGTGCGTCTGTCAGTGCCATTTTGTCTGTGGTAGATAATCAGACCAGAGGTCATTCCACCAACCAGTCATGCTTAGAAAAAGACCAGCGACAACAGTAAGGCTGCATTGGTTTAGGCTCAGTCAAGCGAGAAGACAGGCTAGATCAAAAATGGAGCCACAGACAGGTAGACATCTACAGATAGGCGCTTTTGTCCGTGTGCCAGTCTATCGAGCTGGCTGTTTTGCCATCCATTGAAATGTCAAGAAAAAAAGTCTATACTCCTTTTGTTTAACAGATGAATTGATCAGCATCCTCTCTTTTTGGCACCTTGGTACAATGGTACATGCCCACAAGGACATGCTGTACTGTGTCCATTGATCGAACAATAGAACAGACAGGGAATGGAAACAACACTAACACATGGCAATTCATAAAACACTTGTACATGTTTGACTGCTGCCTGATTTGTTTGATAAGTGTGAAGGCTACGTGCTTTGCTCGGGCTTAGTACACTTCCCTGGCTGGTCCTGTAGCTTTTGGAAGAGGTGGAGATAGCCTGGCCGGATCTTTCACGCATAAGCAGATGCACAAGTGCTTAAAGGGGGAGTTTGTTGTTTGAAGAAAAAAAAAGCCTCACCCTTTTTTCATATTTTTTAAATGGTCATTATGACCTGAAAGTAGGACAAGGTACATGGTCAATGTGATTTGTGAAAAAAAATCATCTCTGCCCCCACCTTTAATTTGATTTTGAAAACCACATCACCCCCCAGAAAACTAACTAATTGGAGACAGAAGGCAAGACCGACAAGGCATCAATCATTTGCCGCGCACTAAGTGGGTACACTCTCGCAATCTCACCCTGACTTCTTCCCTTGGGCACCACCGAAAAAAATGACAACAACAAAAGAATGTGATAGCCAGACCCCCAAGACAAAAAAAGGTGAACAAAACAGTTGAGAGAGCTCAGGGTGCTAAGAGGATTCAGAAGCGATATCGAAACAATATCACAGCTTCACTGTCAAGTTTATAATCTCTTACGGATCTTCATTTGATTGTGCATTCTTAAAAAATGAAATTCAAACTGATAGCATATAGGGATCTCTTTTTTTTTATGCGCATGCACAAATGTTGGTGTTGTTGCTGATGTGTATGCAGACGCAAGCCTCCCTGCACACTCCCTGCACATTTGCCATTTGGCAGGCTGGTCTGTACTAAGTTGGGCACTGAGGTTGTGTCCTTGAGAATAAGCCCGGCGGAATGACAATTAGTTTGTAGAATGCCGGTCTAAGCGGCGGTCTGCAACCCATGGCTCAAGAGCCGTATGTGGCTCTTTATCGCCCCCGCCTAGTGGCTCCTTGGAGCTTTTTCAAAAATGTTTGAAAATGGAAAAAGATGTGGGAGGGATTTTTTCATTTTGTTTTAATATGGTTTCTACAAGAGGACAAACATAACACGGACATTATTAACGTTTTCCAATGCTGTAAAAATGTGTCGAATAAATATTAAATTTCAACATTTCGTCATCGAGGATTTGCGTCATAGCCTGCCACACAATTTCTATTAACAGGGCGGGATGTCATTCGGGGCTGTTGTAAAAAAGAAAAAAAAAACAGCCTTTCATGTACAATTCACCGAGAGTACTTGCAAAGAATGGGAATCTGGACGGCCGAGAGAAGCATTTTTAATCGGCCGGTATGGCTGTTACTCATTATGGCATGCGTGTGTATGTGTGCATGTCCACGCGTGTGCGGTAACGGGTCGATTGTGGGATATTGGTTGATCGAAAAGTAGATCTTCCGTTGAAAAAGTTTGGGCACCCCTGCTCTACAGGATGAACTGCAGGGGGGAAAAAAACTTTTAATCATGAATGCCCGTTGTGCATTTGTAGCCAACCTAGTCAATAGGAGGCTAATGTAGCTCATAAAGATACATACAGCATGTGATGCCTTCATTATCAGGCTTTTAATTTTTTGACATATTTTTTGTTTTGTTTTTTTGGTCCAATATAGCTCTTTCAAAATTTTGGGTTGCCGACCCCTGGTCTAAAGTCACGCCTACTTTGACTATGTCTAAATGTCTGGCACAGGTAGTCTCATAAGACTTTGGTGAATTTCATTAGGGCGCAAGCAGGCAGATTCTGAGCTCTGCGGTCATATGTGTGGATGTCAGACAAAAATTTCATTCATACATTTACTAATTATTAGTTACTGTTATGATTGTCACAATTATTATAATTTTTAAATTATCACCATACTCCCTGGCAGCCATAGCTTGCATCAGGTTGTTTACAGCGCCAATGCTAATTCGTTCTCCATGACAAGATATGAGAAGTTCATATTCAAATGCCATTAAGAATGGCCATGTTTCAGAATCATGCTTCTGCGTGTAAATATGTGGCTTTGAAATGATGCTGTACTGAAATCTATCTAACGTTTCCTTTTAATGTTGTAAACGCCACTTTTAATATTGTGTGATGTTTATTCTCGCCACTTAATCATAATTGCGAACTTGAATAAAATATGAAGAACTCAGACTATAATCCACAAAAGTCAAATCCAACATATGCATATGTACACAGTGTATTATGTAATGATGTGAATATGAATGCTAACTTTGCACAATAGAAATCTGCGGAACGACAGTAATACCCAATCATTGAGTGATGGTGTACTATGTACAAGTGTTGAAGCAGTCGAGTGCTGTGCACTGTGACCATGAGCCAGTAGGTGATAGGGGCGGGCGTAGTAGTTGTGCTGCTTCAAGGTGTCCTACTTCTTGTAAGTAAGAAAGATGTCTTCTTGCATTGCAACTTGCAAGGACAGACAATGCTGAAAGTCCTCCATTGTTGGTCTCACGTATTTTCTTTCATTGATGCACTACCTCATGACACACTGCTATGATGACACACTGCCCACACCCCAATCACCATCACAGTATGTTGCGGTCAAAACACAACAACAATGTCAGGTTGACCATTCCAAGTTGTGATGAACTGAATAGTATCACACAAAGGCAAAGTGATTGAACAGTTACATAAAGGGTTGCATCATTTACCTAAATATGCACTATTTGCACTGATGACATGGCAGCGAACAGAGAAGAGCTAATTTATTTAAGAGACAATTCTGTCAGTCATCTGGACTTGGTTTGTAGCGTGAGACAATGGGCAAGAAACAGTACAGAAACAGGTGGAAAGTATTTGTAACCCTGTTGAAACCAAAGTGTGAAACATGCAAGGGAAGACAATAATATATTATATTTCCCACTGTTTTACATGTGACAAATGAGCCCAGTTAAAAATTGGCAATGCTGGAGTGAACAGCGCTGGACATTGTCAAAAACGTTTCAATTAGTCCCGTTTCCTTGATCCACACTCTGGTCCATTTCGTAAATGAGGGGAGCAGCTGATGTAATATCCTGCAGACAATCTGTACAATAGCTTATCGAGTGTAAATACATGAGATATTTCACCAGGCTGTATTTCCAGCTCCTGACAGTCCATTGCTCATTAGCCAATTACTTTCGGAAGTGTGTGATAATAATAATAAGAGAAATAATAATAAGAACCTCCAGAAGGTTAGCAAACTTTATAGTAACATGAAACAAACATTGCACCTTTTCAGGATTCATTTTGTTTGGGAGCAGCATCTTTTATTCATGCTATCTTCAATAACAGTTTTGTTATAAATCTGTAAGTTATTCTCTTCCAAAACAATGAATTAGCAGAGCTTGTTTTCCTGTCTGCTGAAAAGTCAGATGCTCCTATCACAAACAGGTAGTTATCAAAACAAAAAATTCCATGCGAGAGAAAGAGAGAGATAGAGAGAGAGAGAGAGAGAGAGAGATCACACTCCTCAGCGAAATGGAGCGTCCGTCGGGAAGTTGGGTCTCAGGAGGAGCAGTGTAGTTTTTGTCCCGGCCGTGGAACAGTGGACCAGCTCTACACCCTTATCAGGATTCTCGAGGGTACATGGGAGCTCGCCCAACCAGCATACATGTGCTTTGTGGACTTGGAGAAGGCATTCGACCGCATCCCTCGGGGAGTTCTGTGGAGGGTGCTTCATGAGTTTGGGGTACTGAACCCCCTGTTCGTTCCCTATACCACCAATGTCAGAGTTTGGTTCACATTGCAGACAGTAAATCGAAATCATTTCCAGTGAGGGTTGGACTCGGCCAAGGCTGCCCTTTGTCACCGATTCTGTTCATAACCTTTATGGACAAATTTTCTAGGTGTCGCCGAGGCGTTGATGAGGTCCAGTTTGGTGGCCTCAGTATTGCATCGCTGCTTTTTGCAGAAGATGCGGTGCTGTTGGCTTCTTCAGGCCAGAAACTCCAACTTGCACTGGAGCATTTTGCAGCCAAGTGTGAAACGGTGGGGATGAAAATCAGCACCTCCAAATCTGAAACAATGGACTTCAGTCAGAAAAGGTGGAGTGGCCTCTTTGGGTTGGGGAGAAGATCTTGCCAAAAGTGGAGGATTTTAAATATCTTAGGATCTTGTTCATGAGTGAGGGCAGGAGATCGACAGACGGATTGGTGCAGCGTCTGCTGTGATGCAGACTTGCATCTGTCTGTCATGGTGAAGAAGAAGCTGTGCCAAAAGGCAAAGCTCGCAATTTGCCTGCCGATGTATGTTTCTACCCTCACCAATGGTCACTAGCTATGGGTTGTGACCGAAAGAACGAGATCCTGGATACAGCAGCCGAAATGAGTTTCCTCTGCAAGGTGTCCGGGGTCTCCCTTACAGATAAGATGAGAAGCTCAGTCATCCGGGAGAGGCTCAGAATCGAGCTGCTACTCCTCCACATCGAGAGGAGCCAGATGAGTTGGCTTGGGCATCTGATTAGGATGCCTCCTGGACACCTCCCTGGTGAGGTGGTCCAGGCATGTCTCACCGACAGGGACGACCCAGGACATGTCAGAGAGACTATAAGAGCAGTAAGAAGTAGCTGGGGAGAGGGAAATCTGGGCTTCCCTGCTAAGGCTTTTGCCCCCGCAACCCAACCCCTGATAAGTAGTCAAAAATGGATGGATGGATCTTCACTGAACAGACCTGTAAGCAGGGATGAGATTTTTCCGCTTTTTGGCGGAATTCCGTTTTTTTTCCAGTCAAAATGGACCAATTTTATATTGTTTCAAATCCGTAAAAACATTCTGGAGTGTGTGTGTGTGTGTGGGGGGGGGGGGGGGGGTCCGGACTTGTCTTCGGCAGATTCGGGGCTCATAATGTTTACAAGTAACGTTTGCAAACATCAATTTTGAAGCCCGTTTTTTATCGCAAAGCGTTAGTTTGTCGTTACTTCTTATATGGGCTAAAACCAATGCCTTTCTTGTTGTGATTGGTCACTACATCGGCAAATGCAAATCAAAACCAATCCGTGTTCATCTTCCTAAACCTCTTTCTCGCAAATGCCGAATGTTATCAAGCCTTGCGACGAAGCTAAAGTGCGTCAAATAGATTCATTCATTCATTCATTCATTCATTCATTCATCTTCCGAGCCGCTTGATCCTCACTAGGATCGCGGGGGGTGCTGGAGCCTATCCCAGCTGTCTTCGGGCAGTAGGCGGGGGACACCCTGAATCGGTTGCCAGCCAATCACAGGGCACACAGAGACGAACAACCATGCACGCTCACACTCACACCTCGGAACAATTTAGAGTGTTCAATCAGCCTGCCATGCATATTTTTGGAATGTGGGAGGAAACCGGAGCACCCGGAGAAAACCCACGCAGGCCCGGGGAGAACATGCAAACTCCACACAGGGAGGCCGGAACTGGAATCGAACCCGGTACCTCTGCACTGTGAAGCCGACGTGCTAACCACTGGACTACCGGGCCGCCCGCGTCAAATAGATGCTGACCTGAAAAAACACGTTTCGATGGGACTGGTTGGATAGAAAACTGACGTGTCCCCGGTAGGAAACAGTAAAGAGGAATCATTGTGCTTGGGTCCGATTTCATGAAAAAAGCTCGATGTCGCCGATCAAGCTCTGTGTACAGTGTGTGACGATGTCGCTCTATACGGATCGAGAGGATGGAAAGCTTTTCAGAGTCACGCAACCTCGATGAAACACAGAAAACAGACGTTTCTACTGAAAAGTAACTACAGGTAATCGATCTCAAGCGCTATTATACAGCCTGGAGCATTTGTAAAAACAAGAGGTGTTGGTTAAAAACAGTGGAAAAAGAGGGAGAGGACCAATAAGCGTTTAGCGCTTGCTAAAAAGCTTAAAATGAAGAGAAAATAAAGTATTCTACCCCATGAAAGTGTATATTGTTGTATATACTATAAAAAGACATCCACTTTATAAAATAAAATAGTCATGAGAGGCAATTTATTTTCCTTTTTTTTCATCGCAACATCCTTGACTTTACATGCAAGTTGTAGAAGCGCTCCTCCTTGCCTGATTTGAAAAGAGATTAGCGGTGGATCTGATGCAGAGCTATGGAGAGCTCACCTGTATGGGCATACACCCCCACAGAAGAGAGAGCTACATATCTTCATTGTAAGTTATAACACTTGGTGCAGAATACCAACGCGCATTCAAGGTCATACCTTGGCACTGTCAAATAAAATGGGAGATTTACACTTACACAGGGATGAGTGGCGAATGATGAAAAAATCGGAAAGGGGCGTGGCCGGGCCTGGGGGTGAGGCCACTTACGAAAGTGGCTCTAAACATGCTGAAGATGAAGTGTATTCAATTTAAGATAAGAAAACCTTTATTAGTCTCGCAATGGAGAAATTCCCAATTAACAGCAGCAAAGTTATGAAAGGAAGAAGTAGAACAACAAAATATAGGAGCTGCTGGAAAGGCAGCCACTCTCGCGGCGCCATTTTGAAGTCAAAATAACAAAAATAACACAACACAACACATATGTGAATCTGGAATTTCTCCATTGCGAGACTAATAAAGGTATTCTTAATCTTAATCTTAATAGGACACAGACAGTTGTGCAATCTTCACCACTTTTCTGCATACACTTTGTTGTCTGAAGCATTTATAGATGAAAGAGTAGAGGATCAAAGGGTGCTTTCACCAGTGGATCAGAGACGGCATGCTGAAAATGTGCACACGCCTGCTACAAGCTAAGTTTTGAAAGCAAACACGAAGCTGTAGCATCCATTGACGAAAAGAGATTAGTTCACTTCTCCTGTCCCACGTAATCCGCTTCAAACTCCAAGCCGCGACTCCCAGTTCCAAATCGGCATCGACGCTCCGCGCTAACGCATCTTTCTTTTCATCGTCGGGTCCTCAAGAGTTTTCATCCATCCAGCCGCAGACCGTTCAACAGCACCGATCTCTCCGGTGAACAAAGCGGGGCTGTGAAAAATGCTGCCCATTACAGGCGCAAAACATAAGACTGTCCAGCAACGACATTCTTCCCAGTCAAAAACAGTGCTGGTATACCCATGCTGCCGAGAAGGTGCAACCACCAAGCACAGTCTCCTCCTTGATGAATGTCGTGGCCAAAAAATGCAGAAAAAAGTCCACATCAGGTCCACACGACGTAACAACAAACACAAAGTGACAAAAAAAAAAAACACAAAAATGACAAAAAAAGCAAGGCTCATGAGAGCACTTGCTGACGGCTGCCTACTCGGGCGCCATCTTGACTTCAAAGCTTTACACACTATTTGAAACTTTAACAGAAAAAAACTATCCCAAGATTGTTCACTATTCATTCAAGTGAAAATTTGTGCAATTTATGCATGCATTATGCATTCCTGATGAGCACCAACACGTAACTTCAAATTTGCTGCTCAAAATCAAAACTAAAAAAGGAAACGCATTCCCTGCCATATTTAAGATTTGTTAATTACTTGTATTCATAAAGTGTTGTGTAAATGTGATTTTAAAAAAAGCTGTTGATTCTGACCTCATACAGTGATAGTGAAGTCCCACATTGTTTGCTATAAATGGGTTAACTTCATTTTCATGTTTTAGCTCAATTGCTCACTCATCTGCTCTGCGAAGACATCACTTGAAGTGCGAGAGTCATTTGACAAAGATTGGAGTTTGTACGGTCTCCCCTTGCCAGCATGGCTTTTCTCCGGATACTCCGGTTCCCTCCCACTTTCCAAAAACATTCATTGCAGGTAAATGGAACCCAATAATTTGTCCCTAGGTGTGATTGTGAGCATGAATGGTTGTTTGTCGATATGTGCCCTGCGATTGGCTGGTAACCAGTTCAGAGTGTACCCCGCCTACTGCCCAAAGACTGCTGAGATAGACTCCAGCACGCCCGCGACATTTGTGACGATAAGTGGATTAGAAAATGGATGGATGGATCATCATCTTTTAAGTATTTTTTACAGCACCGTTGTCACTATTGCAAGATCGGGGATGCAAGGCGGTCGCCAACTGCCTATGTTGCATGCACGAGTCTATTTCTGTTTCTACAATGTCAAGTACAGCGTACTCAGATGTACTGAGCTTGGACCGCACGGACTTTGATGTAAATGAGGTATGCCGCTAGAATTGGCTGATTCCATCCCACAATGGTGCACAAAGAGGCCCAATGCTATCTGTTAAAGATTTCGTAAAATACCAAAAGAAAGAAAACCCACACATGCACACAACGCGCACAGTAAGACTACGCTTTGTGCTAGACTTTAGCTCGGCACGGAAATACGACCCTTTGACGTAAGACGTTCCATTGTATTGTATATCAGGGCTGCAAAAATAATCTCTTACAGGTCGTTTTTCATTATGTGTGACATTCATATTTGGTAGAAATGTGTATGTACTGTAGTTAATGATGCACAATTAACACTTCCACATGCTTCATGTTGCAATGCGAGTATTGCACACAAAGAATGTAGATGTTTGAAATGTCCGGCGGATGTTTCACTGTCACCCTTTTCTTCTGTTCTTTGGTAACAATATTCTGAAGGCAAGCTGGCGTCTTTTACACAGTTTTTGTTCTTTTTTTTGTGGCTTTTTTTTTAGTGGCCCCCCTGCTTTGTTCATCCATATAATCTGAAACTTACAACTTTGTGATTCTCAAATCAAGTATTCAAGCAAGTCACACAAACACTTGTTTTTGTGTGACTTTGTGTCCCTGCAAGAACCCAAGCACCAAAGTACACAGGCATATAAAGTCATTAAAGACTTTTGTCGGGAAATGTTAGACATCAAATTGAGCTTTTTGGGAAGAACTTGTGAGTTCTGGTGAGTGGAAGTTAGTCATGATGCATTTTCAACCATTGTTGCTCACACACTTCCACAAGGCGTGGTGGTGTTTGTCTCGGGTCATCTGGGAATGATTAGCGGAGTTAATTCCTCATGTTGAATAGACTTTCTACTGCATTTCACCACAAACAGGAACCGCAACGCCTACATGCAACCTTACTTGACTTGTGTCTGGCAAACACTCATTTTATTGATGCATCTGGCCCAAGTGTAATTTATATCTCAGACTTGTTTCAAACACTGCAGCACGTCCTGTTGTTTGTACCAGATTATTACACGTAAACAACTTGATTATGGACACACCTGATCATCAGATAGGTAAGGAAGTGCTTCATTGAAAGTGTTTCTGTTCATGGGGTCAGTCCTTGTGGTCTCGTGTCACTGGCTCATGCTGAAATGTCTCTCATGGAGAGGGGTCACCAACCTTTTGAAAACTGATTGATACTTCTTGGGCACTGAATAATGGTAAGGGTTACCAGTTTATACGTTTCTGAAAGAACACTTTTGCACAAACTACCTTTCATGCCATAATTATTTACATTTTCCAACATTCATCTTTGCAAAGCCACTGATCACGATATGATTTCTCACAATAATTATCAACAACTTCTCCATAATATGGACAAAACAACCAGCACTGTACCTCGCTTGACTCCTGGCTTGTTGGATAGCTTTAGCCTCTTTCATCATCTCCTATTGCCTCTTTGACATAGATATTGTACCAAACTTCACCAAATGATGACAGCATTGCAATGTTCTTTCACTATGGAGATTAGTTTTGCTGAAACATGTGGCCTTGCTCGCTTAATGTTAAATAGTTAAGCTTTAAAATGATTTGCAAATCGTTGTATTCCGTTGCTATTCACATTTTATAAAACATCCCCACTTCATTGAAATTGGGGATTGTATTATCTGACAGTTTAAGTTCATCTCCAAATATTTACCAATAAAGATTTTGAATATTAACCCTTTCTGGGACGGTGGTTACTACAGTGGACAGCTCATCGGGTTACAGTGTGCATAAAAGGGTAAATGTTCATCATCCACTAAAAACTTCAAATGTGAGAAAAACATCCTATTTCCTGAGCTAGGTAAAGTCTTTGAAATAATTCTTGACAATTCTCACAATTTATCTCAACATTTTTCCTGTATTTGACCAAAACATTTTTACCAATTTTTTAATTTTTATGATTTAAAAATGGGCAAAGATAACTTTTGGATAATTTTGATATGTGTTTGACAACACACCTGGGCCACCAGGAGCACCACATAGTGTAATGAACAGTATTCAAAATTCTTGTTATCCTAAGACAAAATATATTGTGGTAACTGTCCTGCGGTCATGTTCTTGTTTAAAATGTAACAAAAATATGGATATTTAGAAAAATTGTTCTCAAAGTGAATTTTTATACGTTGGCAGCTGTGCGACACTTTAAGGAAGAGGGCTGTCATTACCATAGCATCGTATTACTAAAGCAGACATCTCCAGACACCCAAACCCCTGATGTGCATTTGTTTGTCCAAGTGTTGATGTTGTAGTGTCATTCTGGGATATCTTTGTTGAGTTGTTTTTCCTTTTGGACATGGAAGTGTGATGCTCTGACGTGAGCAATTCTCAGTTTTTCCAGTAGTTCTGGGTGGCCATGTAGTTAAGTTATGGCACATCTATGATTAACTCCGCTGTAGACTATCGTTCTGCGTAGTCGTAGTCGTATAAATCAGTCTTTCACTTTATGATTAAAGTAATACATCACTTATGTGCATACCTCTCTTTGTGGATGTGGATGTATATATTTTAGATGAATATACTTGATGTACTGTACATGAAACTCCCTTGAAGGAAGAAACATAGCCAGGACACAGTTTGGGGTGGCCATCTGCATCTGCCGGTTTGGTTGAATTAGAGATGAGAGGGATGGTAGGCAGGATGAAAGTGACACAGAAATAGAAGAGAGATTGTTTGGTTTGTTTAATGAACAAAAAACATATACAGTAATAATTTGACAGAAAATAAGGTAAATAAAATAGTAAAAAAGAAAGAAATCAGTCTTCATTCAACACAGTTATTATGTTCAAGGGAGTAGGTAGAAGTAAAAAACGTCTAGTCCTACCCCGTTATGTAATGTTATTGTAGCTGGGATAAGGAATCAATATATACTGTATTGATTGTATCAGCAATAACAATGGTATGGGGATAAGTAATATTAATGGTGTTCAGATCAGTATTGCTAAATAAATTGTACAACCATGAATTGTAACAGAAGTAAAACCTGTTGTCGCTGCACCTGTCAGCAGAGGCAGCTCCTACTGGGTGCCACAGAAAAGAGGAATCAGAACTGAAACACAAAGACATGCAGCACTGTGTTGCAGTCCAACTGGAAACAATGCCAACGTTAAGAGCAACTGATAAACAAGCAAGAAAAAAATGCTAATGTCTTTGGGTGTATAGCGTTCTGGGAGGTTGATAAGGCACCACAGACTGTTTATATTATAATGGTGCCTGACTAATTCATAGTTTATAGGTGAGAATGAGGCGGCCCAGTGGTCGAGTGGTGAGCGCATCGACCTCACAGTGCGGAGGTACCGGGTTTGATTCCACCTCCTGCCTTCCTGTGTCGAGTTTGCATGCTCTCCCCGTGCCTGCGTTTGTTTTTTTTCGGACACTCCGGTTTCCTACCACATTCCAAAAACATGAATGGCAGGCTGATTGAACAGTCCAAATTGTCCTGAGGTGTGAATGTGAGTACGGATCGTTGTTCGTCTCTGTGTGCCCTGCTATTGGCTGGCAACCGGTTCAGGGTGTCCCCAGCCTACTGCCCGATGATGGCTGGGATAGGCTCCAGCACGCCGCGCGACACTTGTGAGATTAAAGCGGTTCAGAAAATGGATGGATGGATGGATGGATGGATGGATGGATAGGTGAGAATGATTCTCTGTTCAGTTCGAAATTTTACAGGAAGCACTTCAGTGAAGCTTGCACGAGGGAAATATGAGCGCTTCTTTTTGTTGCAGTCAGTACTCAGGCTGGAGCATTTTGGAACACTGGAAAGTACGAAACCCTTACAGTACAGACCGTTCAGGTCAAATTTGACCTGATTTGGCATAGCCATAAACATGCCCCAAAATGTCATAGATTCAGTCTCTAATTAGGTTATTTTTCCTTCAGTGTCTCGAAACACACCCAAAAAAGGAAAATATTTAAAAATGTAACTCTTGCGTGCATGTGCTATAACAGGCGTCGGGAACCTTTTTGACTAAGAGAGCCATAAAAGCAAAATATTTGGAAATGTATTTCAGTGAGAGCCATATATGTGTATATATTAGAGCTGTCAGTTTAGCGCGTTTTTATTGGTATTCATTTAAATGAATGGAAAGGCATATGGGAGAAGTAGGTTGCACATAACAGCAGTGCACAATGGCTGGTGACCCTGAGAGAGGAGCACAGCAACCTCCCTGAACAGAACCCAGTTACCATAACAGTGGCAGACATACAGGAAAGAGTCTCAGATATGAAGAACTGGACAGCACCAGGCCCGGACATGGTCCACACCTGCTGGCTAAAAAAACTCACAGCACTCCATGAGCGCCTAGCAGTACAAATGAACCAGCTGCTGAGGGATGGGACTCACCCAGAATGGCTCAATCAATCAATACATGAACAAAGCACAGAAGGGCATTGGTAGAGATACCAGAGGAGCCAAACATCAGGTCCTGGTTGACAGAACAGTCGCACAAGACTGCAGGTCCCGACGTACCAACCTGTGCACAGCCTGGATTGATTACAAGAAAGCCTATGACTCGATGCCACATACATGGATCACTGAATGCTTGGAGTTGTATAAGGTGAACAGGACCCTAAGAGCCGTCGTTGCAAACTCGCTGAGGATGTGGAAAACCACACTTGAAGCCAATGGCAAGCCACTTACCCAAGTGTCCATCAAATGTGGCATATACCAAGGTGATGCACTCTCCCCACTGCTGTTCTGCATAGGACTGAACCCCCTAAGCCAAGTAATCACCAAGACAGGCTATGGATACCGCCTCAGAAATGGAGCTACAATCAGTCACCTCCTCTACATGGATGACATAAAGCTGTATGCTAAGAGCGAAAGGGACATAGATTCCCTGATCCACACAACCAGGATCTACAGCAGCGACATCAGGATGTCATTCGGGCTTGAGAAATGTAGTCGGATGGGGACTAAGAGAGGAAAGGTAGTGTTGAGGAATGGGAGCTGTCAATTTGCTCTTGGCCCTTCCTTGGTTACAGATTCTTTTATCTCTCTATAAGGTGGAAGAAGACCCAACACCACGTAGTCTTTTCTTCAGTTTATCGCAACGCAACACGAATCGATTCGGGCTCCTGTGAGTCTCAGATTTCATCAGGAAGCCCCGAGCAACTTCAGTCACACGTACATATAGGCATAGTATGTTAATTATGTTAATTAGGGGCGGGCAGTCCTTCCCCTTATGTAAAAATCTGAAACAAAGAAAGTCAAACAAAGTTCGATATTGGCATTTTGACAAAGTGCAGACCATATCTGCTGGTTCACAAATCTTGAGATTAGGTTTACTCTTCGAAGGCACTTGACAGCCTTCAGGGACTTTTACGATGTGGGGGACGCAAAATAAGACGGCCGGGGGGCTGTTAATCACTCAAGGGGAATTAGGGCCCCAACTTCACCCTACACTCTTTGTTTTAAGTACAAGCAAATGTTCAGGACAGAGACTAGTGTCAATAGTTCTCATAGCAAGATGAAATTCATCAACAATGTTCTACTACTACTTCTAGCGGAATAATTCCTTAACAAATCCCTCTCTTGATCACAATTAATATTGTGATCACAAAACTTCGGTGTCAAACTCCGTCGTCAAAGCGGAACAACCAATTCTGTCTTGTGCAAAGCACTTCAGCGAAGCCTGCCACCAGTGCCCACATTAGTAGAGAAATAGAGACCAAAATAACCAGTATAATCAGGAAGATATGTTATTAGTTCTGGGCCCCCTGAGAACTTTGTCTTGGTTTCACGTCCAGTCGTCCTTCCGAAGGTCACTTTTGAAGTTGGAGACGCTTCTTGGGGCTGACGCATTCCTTCCCGGTAGACAGCATGATGGGTCCTTTCTGTCACTCTGCGTGGTCCCATTCATCTATGCTGGTGCCACTTCCGCTGTAGGACCCCCAGATACACATGCTCGGGATACGTCCGTGGTCCTGGGGTGGTCACCCTGGAGTCTCGTCCACTCCTGAAAGTAGGAGACGAGAACACTCAATGACTGCTTGTCTGCTTCATGGGGAATCATTTGTTGAAGAGCCCCCGGGTCCATGAATTGCCATGGAGCGGAGAACTCCTGGTCACGTCCCATCTTAAAAGGTGTGAGACCCGTGGTGGACTTAACGGTGGACCTCATGGTGAAAGCGCAAGTGGTAGCGCTTCATCCCAATCCGATTTCTCTGAGGTCATCACCATCTGAGTTTTTGATATAAGCCTCTGATACGTTGGTTCGAGCTTACCTTGAATTAAAGATGAAAAAACCCATGCCTCCCGAATTGGAGTCTTCAATTTAGTTGCCGACAGGACTGGACGCCCATCAATTTCATGCCGATACAAACCAGTCTCATCCCTAGCCACCCGGTTAGTTCTTCTCCTCCAGGATACCCTCTCTTGGTCTGAAATAAGGTTGTTAGTTTGGAAAACATACAATTTCCCATTTTTGATTCCACTTCCATCACTAAAGATCAAGTCGTCTTCTGCTGTCTCTTTAGTCATCTAGTCTGCTTTGTCATTTTTTTCATTTTGTCTTTTATGTGGGAAAGTCCTTCTAATATGTGCCCTGCATTTAATAACTACTTCTTTTGGTTTTAGCAGAGCCTCTCTAAGTTTTTGTTTATTTGTTTTTTCTTCACTATGTTGAATCGATGTTCCTTGTGGCAGTTTTTTAAATTTTTTATTGTAAACATTTGCCTCATGCTGCCGCATATCTGATGCATGCTGAATGTTTTTGTTCAATTGGGTCCAATTGCATGCTGACGTATGTCAAAATTCATCAAAATTAGTCTTTTACTTCCCTGTTGTTCACGTTCCTGCCATTCACGTTCCACTCTCTTTTCTGAAAAAGAACTACAGAAACAGAACCTTCTTTTTCAGAAACATCTAAGTAAATCAGCTAGACCAGGCTGCACAAAAGAAACCGGCATCGCTGTACCCTCTGATGTGTTTAGTCTCCCCAAAAATATAAAGGCAGTGCGCATTGTAATTTTCACATGCGATAGTTTGAAACCGCAAAAAGCCAAACGTCAAAGGTGCCACCACGTGGCATCCAAACAACAAATCTTAGATGATGCTTTACTATACCGAATAAGCACAACGCCATCCGTAGGTCGGAAAGAGTAGAGTAGCTGTTTAAGCACTTGGATAAAAATTCCAGAAGACAAAATCGAATACGTGGTGCAACCGAGTGTAGTAAAATTTAACTCCAAGGTGAGAGAATGAGAAAATTCCCTATACGATTCTGAAAGAGGTATATGGAAAAAACCTTAGCTAAATCGATTACAAAAAAGGTGTACGAATGAGAATTTTTGGATATTTGAGTAGACGGCAAAAAAGTATGAGCGGCGCGGCCATGTCAGGCCTAGATACCAGTCAATGAGATGAGATCCTCTGACAGGTCCACTCTGGCTGCCACACCCTTCAGGACCTACAATAATTGAGGAGGAGGGAACATTAAATAAATTGCCTTGTGTTTCACCCAACCAGGCCATGCGATAAAGTTCAATCTCTAGTTTGTCAAAAGCATTGTGCAGTGGGAAGGACCGATCAGCGGATGGTAAGGTCATATGGAGGAAGTCTAAGGAGACCAAAGCCGATACTGTTGGAAGACAGAGTTCAGTGGTGGGTCATCGGCTGACTTTAGCAATAGTCAGTCTTGTATCAGCCTGCATTGGGAGCAAGCGTGGTCCAGCATGTTCAAGTTCATGACAGTCTTTCAGTGAGGCCAGCAGTGATCCCTATTGTTGGGGATTCGGGTACCCATGGAGCAGATGGGCATTGTCCATTTGGAGGTGCCGTATCCTGTTATTGTTGTTGATTTTGCGGAGGAGGAGTCAGAGCTTGTTGATCATAGCCTGATTGATGAACAGGTGGGTGCCGGCGGTGCGGGCATTTCCTTGTCCAATGATTCACATCACCACAAATGAAACAGCCAGCTTGGCTCTCGTGACTTCCTCGTCCACGCCCACCTTCCCGTCTCAGACCTCCCCCCAGCCATGCGTCTCGGCCCTGCCTTGTGGGCAGGCCGTAATGTTGAGGTGTGGCTTGGAGATGCGGTGTGGGTGTGATCAGCCGTGGTGGAGCCTGTTGAGAGACACTGATTGACATTTGATTAGATCTCCCAAGTTTCTCTTTTTTGCATGCATTACTGGAGGCTCTCTTAGCCTCTTGTATTTGTGAATTCAAAAAGTTGTTCTGTAGCTTGGATGTTTTCTCAGTCTCTTCCTCGGCTCTCATTCGAGATTGCTGCACATAATATAGGAAATGAGTTCGCCAATTCACGTCATCTGAAGTGGGGAGAGTGGGAGAGTTAGTCATCATTTTCTGCACATCAGACGGACAACCCCCAGCACTGCTTGCCTGAACAAAGCCTGATTCAATGGATGACTATTGGGGTCCTGTCCTGTGACAGTCACCCAAGCATCCATACAATTAACCAAATAAGTCATTGGGTGTACCTCAGATAGCAATTCAAACGCCAGTTGTTGTGAAGGACCCAATGTTGTTGGATAAAGGGAACTCAGCGCGTCTGATTTTCTATCATTCAACCTAGTCAATTTGCAAGAGGCTATTCCCTCTAAAAGGTCCATAATCTCTTTGGGTAAATACTTACTCTTAAGCCAGTCTATTGCCCACAACTGTATGTCATAGTCAATTTTAGGCAAATCCAGCAACATTTGCCTCGTCAATTCAGTCTCCTTAGTTACAAAAGTGGTCGCATCCCAAACACTCATGCTTTCATTATCCTGTTTAATTTGCATACATTTTTCTACAGTTTTACCAATTGTTTATGAACCACCCTGGGCAGATCAGGGGGAAGCTTGGCACACAAGGGATTCGGGTGGGGGCCAGTAAAATGGCTAGTATGCGTTATCCCCCTTCCTGTAGGTTTGTGCTTACAGACTTGCCTGTGGAGCCTACACAATGATTAAAGTGCCCCTCTGTTAAGACGTTTATAATTTTTTTTTTTCACTCAATATCTTTAACCCTCACAACAGTGTCTGCGATTGTGATGAATATAGACACATTTTCGTGTTTCTGGTGAGCTCAGGTCTCTCTGCCTGCAGATTGACCATCCGCTCCAATTTCTTCTGCCTTGTCTATGGCCAAGTGACCACTCGGGGCTTGTAGTGGGGTCAAAATTTTAGCGCTCCTCACCCCATGCGGTGAAGGAGGCATCATCGCTGCCTTGATTATCATAACTTTGTCGGAGTTACTTTGGTTATATATTTTTTTCTTTTTCCAATGTCGAAGGCAGTGGTCAAACTGCCCATGAAATGCAATATATAGAAGAACCTCTACTTGTCAACTTAACCCTCTCTTTTCTCACTCCTCACATTCAAAGCCATCCATAAACTAGCCCCTCCATACCTTTCTGACCTCATCCACATTCCTACACTTGTCCGCTCTTTTCGTTCCTACTCCTCTCTCCTTCTCTCTGCCTCCCCTGCTCGTCTCGTCACCATGGGAAACAGAGCCTTCAGTCGATCTCCTCCCCAGCTCTGGAACACACTCCCCGCTGACCTTCGTAATACACACTCATTAACACATTTTAAATTCCGCCTCAAAACACATCTGTTTGGACAAGCCTATTCACTCGGACCATAAAGCCATTATTCTTTCTGTTGTTGTATTTTTTTCTTATTTTATTTGATGTTGATCTTAACATTGTATTCGTGATTTTAACTGCTTGTTGTAAGGTGTCCTTGAGTTCATAGAAAGACCCCCACAAATAAAATGTATCATTATTATAATATTATTATTATAGCTCAAATTGAATACACTTAGTTTTTTCTTTTTATATTTCAAACTATTGTCTTATTCTTACAATTTATTCTTAAGACCTTGTTTTCTCGCTTTACTTACCCCTCTGCGCAGTGCATTCGCCCTTTTCTCTCTCTGCGCAATGCATTCGCCTTCCTTTCTTTCCTACTTACCACCAGACGGTATTTCAACTGTTTTCTTGCCTTCAGGCGTTCCGTCCATCTTACAGTTCACCATGTTTTTATCATACTCACCGTCCAATATACTCCCTTATGGACCGTGTGACGTCACGTAATTCTCCAATTGTAACAATGGAGCTGTCCCTAACTTGCCCTAAATATACAGCTGTTTACTCAGACCGCGATCTCCAGTCGTCAGTCCTACAATTTATCAGCATCCAGAATAATAAAAATTACCTGGACCTGCCTCAGCAATTAACCACTAATTTTTTAATTGCCTACGAACTCAGTATGGTCTTTGCTCGTCAGCTACTAGCCAAACCTACGACTCAGCGGTTCTACCTAATTTAAACCGCCTACGTGGTGCCTCAATAACTGTGCCAATTCAGTTATCTACGACTCAGTGGCAAAGTTTGGACGGTATATTGTTTTGAATATACCTCACACCTATACTTTAATTCCTTTTTCCTGTAAAGTACTTCATTTTTCCATTGTCACATATTTCATACAACTCATTATCAATTTGTTATTTGCCACCTACAAGACCCAATCACTATACTTGGTTCAACACATTCAGGTTCAGAGCAGTTTGATTTGATCGGTCCTTATTGGACATAAGCCGAATCTTGACACTTTGCCCGTAATAACAGGAACAGGTGTGTCTTACCTGGTTATAGTGGAGCGCTCCTTGGTTACTGCCTGAGTCTGAAGGTCCTGAAACCGGTGTCAGTCTTTTTCCAGAGAGATCCTGTTCGTGACGCCATTTGTTGAGGAATGGGAGCTGTCAATTTGCTCTTGGCCCTTCCTTGGTTACAGATTCTTTTATCTCTCTATAAGGTGGAAGAAGACCCAACACCACGTAGTCTTTTCTTCAGTTTATCGCAACGCAACACGAATCGATTCGGGCTCCTGTGAGTCTCAGATTTCATCAGGAAGCCCCGAGCAACTTCAGTCACACGTACATATAGGCATAGTATGTTAATTATGTTAATTAGGGGCGGGCAGTCCTTCCCCTTATGTAAAAATCTGAAACAAAGAAAGTCAAACAAAGTTCGATCTTGGCATTTTGACAAAGTGCAGACCATATCTGCTGGTTCACAAATCTTGAGATTAGGTTTACTCTTCGAAGGCACTTGACAGCCTTCAGGGACTTTTACGATGTGGGGGACGCAAAAGAAGACGGCCAGGGGGCTGTTAATCACTCAAGGGGAATTAGGGCCCCAACTTCACCCTACACTCTTTGTTTTAAGTACAAGCAAATGTTCAGGACAGAGACTAGTGTCAATAGTTCTCATAGCAAGATGAAATTCATCAACAATGTTCTACTACTACTTCTAGCGGAATAATTCCTTAACAGTAGCCCGCACTGAAGGGGTCTCACTCCCTGAAGGAACAATAGCAGACATTGAGGACAGCTACAAGTACCTCGGTATACCACAAGCCAATGGCAACCTCGAACTGGCAACAAGGAAAGCGGCTACGGCCAAATACCTCCAGCGAGTGAGGCAAGTCCTAAGAAGCCAGCTCAATGGCAAGAATAAGACCTGGGCAATAAGAACCTATGCCCTGCCAGTGATCAGATACCCTGCAGGAAAATAAGGTGGCCAAAGGAAGAGATTCAGACCACGGACGTTAAGACCCGAAAGCTCCTAACCATGCATGGAGGGTTCCATCCCAAATCCAGCACCCTGAGACTGTACGCAAGCCGAAAGGAAGGAGGCTGGGGACTAGTAAGTGTGAGAGCCACTGTCCAGGATGAAACATCCAAGCTCCATGATTACATCAAGGAGAAGGCTTCAACGTATGACGTACTCAGAGAATGTCTCAGACAATGGGGAACAGAGGATGAGGAGCTGGAAGAGGGACCATCATGGGAGGACAAGCCCCTACACGGGAAGTACCACCGGACCATAACTGAATTGGCCGATCTCAATAAGTCCTATCGGTGGCTAGAGAGGGCTGGCCTGAAGGACAACACAGAGGCACTCATCCTGGCTGTTCAGGAGCAGGCCCTGAGCACCAGAGCCATTGAGGCCCAGATATACCACACCAGACAAGACCCAAGGTGTAGGTTGTGCAAAGAGGCACCTGAGACGATCCAACACATAACTGCAGGGTGTAAGATGCTGGCAGGGAAAGCCTACATGGAACGCCATAACCAGGTAGCTGGCATAGTCTACCGAAACATCTGTGCGGAGTATGGACTGGAAACCCCAAGGTCAAAATGGGAAACACCTCCGAAGGTGGTGGAGAATAACAGAGCGAAGATCCTGTGGGACTTCCAGATCCAGACTGACAAGATGGTAATGGCAAACCAACAAAATATCGTGATCATAGATAAAGGGCAGAGGAAAGCCGTTGTAGTGGATGAAGCGGTCCCAGGTGATTTAAACATCAGAAAGAAGGAACACGAGAAACTCGAGAAATACCAAGGGCTCAGAGAGGAGCTGGAGAGAGCCTGTAAGGTAAAGGTGACAGTCGTGCCTGTGGTGGTCGGAGCACTCGGGGCAGTGACCCCCAAACTAGATGAGTGGTTGCAACAGATCCCTGGAACAACATCGGACATCTCTGTCCAGAAATGTGCAATGCTGGAAACAGCAAGGATACCGTGCAGAACCCTCAAGCTTCCTGGCCTCTGGTAGAGGACCCGAGCGGAATGAGGGACGGACACCACCCGAGGGGTGAGACGAGGATTTTATATATATATTATATATATATATATATATATATATATATATATATATATATATATATAAAGCGGCTGGATAGCTCAGTTGGTAAGGCATCGGTTTGGCATACGGGAGACGGTGGTTCGAATCCCGCTTGGGGCAAAAATGAGCACATAACACGATCCAGTGTGGGTCCTTGGGCAAGATCCGTCACGCTAATGCCTACCTCATACAATGATGAGAGACAATAAAACGAATGACATGCCGGCTCAGACGTCGCCCGGCCAAACAAGGTCTGCGTCAGGTGCTGGGGAACCAGAGCACCTTGATGAAAAATGGGCTACTGGAACAAAGCGGAGATGGGCGAGATGCGATAACATGGCTCTGTTGGACTGCTACTACTCAAGCAACCCTAGTCAGAGGGGTTACATGCAGAGAATGTGGGCTAAATGGTTACTTCGAAACCCACAGTCACGGTTGACCACGAAACAACTAGTAGCTCAGTGTTCCAACATCCACAAACGGCAACTGCTCTCACAACTTGAGATTGATGAGGTACAACGCAGGTTCCATGGTGAAGGGCCCCAGGCTGTCAGATCAGAGGAGGAGGTCATACAAGAGATTGGGAGGCAAGCCCCAATGAATGCAGATGATGAGATTGGGTGGCCAGCCCCAATGAATGAAATGCTGAGCGACGCAGCAACTGACCTGAAAGCGAAGATCATGGCGAGAATGAAAGCTGGGCAACCTAGAAACCGATTACAACGACTATGTGAAGTACCATCTGAAAGTCTCATAGAAAGTGTGAATGCAGCACTGAGGGCGATCCCTACCGTAACGATCACAGAAACCAATGAGCTGATATACGCTTCAGCATCAGTGATCCTGGAGACTCTGGGCTATAAGAGCAACCATGAGATACGTTACCCACCATGGAAAAGACGGTTGGAGGCTAAGATCAAGGCGGCCCGGAAAGATGTGAGTCAATTGACGGAGGCCCAGAGAGGTGTGATGAAAAGGCCGATACCCAAGAAGTACATCCAGATGACCATACCTGAAGCACTCGAAACTGCCAAACAAAGACTCCAAGCCTTGTCCAGTCGCCTAAAGCGGTACATGAAAGAGAATGAGGCCAGACGAAGAAACAGGCTGTTCGCAACACAACCTGCGAAAGTGTACGCTCAGTGGCAGGGTCCTAACAACAGAGCTGACCCACCAAGACTGGAAACTGAAAGGTACTGGAAAGGCATATGGGAGAAGGAGGTTGCACATAACAGCAGTGCACAATGGCTGGTGACCCTGAGAGAGGAGCACAGCAACCTCCCTGAACAGAACCCAGTTACCATAACAGTGGCAGACATACAGGAACGAGTCTCAGATATGAAGAACTGGACAGCACCAGGCCCGGACATGGTCCACACCTACTGGCTAAAGAAACTCACAGCACTCCATGAGCGCCTAGCAGTACAAATGAACCATCTGCTGAGGGATGGGACTCACCCAGAATGGCTAACCGAAGGGCGAACGATCCTGATCATGAAGGATCCCTCGAAGGGTGCAGCCCCATCCAACTATCGGCCAATAACCTGTCTCTCCACAACATGGAAGCTCATGTCAGGAATCATTGCGGCTAAGATAAGTGGACACATGGATCAATACATGAGCGAGGCGCAGAAGGGCATTGGTAGAGATACCAGAGGAGCCAAACATCAGCTCCTGGTTGACAGAACAGTCGCACAAGACTGCAGGTCCCGACGTACCAACCTGTGCACAGCCTGGATTGATTACAAGAAAGCCTATGACTCGATGCCACATACATGGATCACTGAATGCTTGGAGTTGTATAAGGTGAACAGGACCCTAAGAGCCTTCGTTGCGAACTCGATGAGAATGTGGAAAACCATACTTGAAGCCAATGGCAAGCCACTTACCCAAGTGTCCATCAAATGTGGCATATACCAAGGTGATGCACTCTCCCTGTTGTTCTGCATAGGACTGAACCCCCTAAGCCAAGTAATCACCAAGACAGGCTATGGATACCGCCTCAGAAATGGAGCTACAATCAGTCACCTCCTCTACATGGATGACATAAAGCTGTATGCTAAGAGTGAAAGGGACATAGATTCACTGATCCACACAACCAGGATCTACAGCAGCGACATCGGGATGTCATTCGGGCTTGAGAAATGTAGTCGGATGGTGACTAAGAGAGGCAAGGTAGTCTGCACTGATGGGGTCTCACTCCCTGAAGGAACAATAGCAGACATTGAGGACAGCTACAAGTACCTTGGTATACCACAAGCCAATGGCAACCTCGAACTGGCAACAAGGAAAGCGGCTACGGCCAAATACCTCCAGCGAGTGAGGCAAGTCCTAAGAAGCCAGCTCAATGGCAAGAATAAGACCCGGGCAATAAACAGCTATGCCCTGCCAGTGATCAGATACCCTGCAGGAATAATAAGGTGGCCAAAGGAAGAGATTCAGACCACGGACGTTAAGACCCGAAAGCTCCTAACCATGCATGGAGGGTTCCATCCCAAATCCAGCACCCTGAGACTGTACGCAAGCCGAAAGGAAGGAGGCCGGGGACTAGTGAGTGTGAGAGCCACTGTCCAGGATGAAACATCCAAGCTCCATGAATACATCAAGGAGAAGGCTCCAACGGATGACGTACTCAGAGAATGTTGTAGCAACCACAAATGCCCTCTGAGAACTCTGACATTTGAATTTCGCGCCGCGAGACTGATCAGCCAATCGGCGGCCCCCGCTGCCGCTCGCTACCAACCAATCACAGCCCCCGGGTGGGCTGGACGTTTGTTTACACTAACGTCCGCTTTGCTGGTATATAAATGATCGTACGTGTGCTGAATAAAAAACAGTGTACCACCGCTCTTCGAGTACTTCACTTCACTTCGCCGGGCCGTCGCTCCTTACAACTGGTGACCCTTCGCCGTTCTCAACACGCAACCTTCGAGACTCAAGATGTCGACAACTCCACCCCCGCAGACGCCGTCCGACAACAACCTCGCAATCCACGCCGTCTCGGTGAAACTGCCGCCTTTCAGCACTCAGGAACCCGTTTCCTGGTTTCGCCGGGCCGAAGTACAATTCCGCCTCCGGAAAGTCACAGATCCGAGAACAAAAGCGGACTACGTCTTAGAAGCCGTCCCCGACGGCGTTTTCCAGCACGTTTCGGCATGGTTGGACCAACAAGACGATGAAATCACGTACGACTCGTTGAAAGATCACCTGCTGAAAGAGTATACTCTTACCGTCAGCGCCCGCGCCAAACGACTGCTCGCCATGCCCAGTCAGGATCTAGGCGACCGCACAGCTCTCAGTTTGTGGAACGAGATGCAGTCACTCGCCCGACTACCCGGCGCCGATCCGTCTACTGGCCAGCCTCGCAAAGTCGACCTCATGCGCGAGCTATGGCTACAGTCCATCCCGTCTTCAGTTCGCGCCGCCCTCCACGACGCCAATACACTGTCAATGTCCACGCTAGTCGCCAAAGCCGATGACCTGATTACCGCAGCCAGAGCCGCCGAGAAATCGACGCCGGTCGCCGCCGCCTGCAGCGCACTAGCCCCGCCCATTGTGGACGCAGACATCAATGCCGTGCGCCACCGTCCAGGCCCACCGCATGATCGCCGTCAAGCTCCGCCCCAGAACCAGTGGTCCCGCGGCTACATGCTACCGTCTGGTATTTGCAGCTACCATGACAAGTTCGGCAGAGACGCGAGAAACTGCCTCCCGAACTGCAAGTTCTCAAAAAACGCCACGGCCACCCGCCGACAGTAACGCCGGCGGCGTGGCGCCCTCATCACAGTTACGTTTGCACGATCGCCAACCCGAACCAGGGGTTCTACGTCACCGATGCCATCTCCAATCGCGAATTCCTGGTCGACACCGGAGCATGCCGCTCCATCTACCCCGCCACAGACCAAAACCGACGTCACAACCAGCCATGCCAAGTCAAACTCGTGGCCGCCAATGGTACGCCCATCGCCACGTATGGATGCCGCCGCATCCACATCAAGATCGCCAACCGCCGATACGCCTGGGACTTCATTATCGCTGACGTGAGGACACCACTGCTCGGAGCCGATTTCCTCGGGCACCATAACCTACTGGTCGATGTCGGCAACCGAAGAATGCTGAATCTCCAATCGTTCCAGTCCACCGACCTCGTCGCCCGGGTCCAAGAAAACGTCAACGCCTGTGCATTCACAACCAACGACCCATACGAGCACCTACTAACCGAGTACGCCGACGTCTTCAAACCCGAACTTCACCAGACGCCGGGGAAAGCAGCGAAACACGGAATCTTCCACCATATCGAGACAAAAGGACCACCCGTCTATTCCAAGTTCCGACGCCTCTCGCCCGACAAACTCAAGGCCGCCAAACAAGCTTTCGCCGAAATGGAAAGGATGGGACTCTGCAAGAAAGCATCCAGTCCATGGGCATCACCGCTGCACATGGTAAAAAAGACTGACGGTTCATGGCGGCCGTGTGGAGACTACCGCCTGCTGAATGTGAAGACGGAACCAGATCACTATCCCCTACCCAACATCGCGGACATCACCAACGAGTTGGACGGCGCCAGATACTTCACGAAACTGGACCTCTTGAAAGGTTATTTTCAAGTTCCCGTCCACGAGCCCGACGACGGACGCACCTTACTCTGCGATGTGAGCAGGCAACGCCCTCGGCCACTCATCCCGAAAACGCTCCGACGTCAAATGTTCGATATTATCCATGGTTTATCACACCCGTCTGGAAGATCAACCGCCAAACTGATGACCGAGAAGTTTGTATGGCATGGAATCAACAAAGACGTACGAGCCTGGGCTCGCAACTGCCTCCAATGCCAAGCCAGTAAGATCGGCCAACATACAGAATCCGGTATCGGCCAGTTTCCACAACCCCGACGTCGCTTCGGCCATCTTCACGTCGACATAGTTGGACCGCTGCCACCTTCAGACGGCTACCAGTATCTCTTCACGTCCACCGAGCGGTCGACTCGATGGCCTGAGGCGATCCCAATGAAAGGAGCCACTGCACAAGACTGCGCCGCCGCCCTTCTCCAAGGCTGGGTCAGCAGATTCGGAGTCCCTGACGATATCACCTCCGACAGAGGTTCTTCATTCACGTCACAGCTCTGGACCGCCCTTGGTCAGCTCATGGGAACGACTGTGCATCATACGACTGCTTTCAACCCCGCCGCCAACGGAATGGCCGAGCGCACTCACCGCACGTTGAAGGCAGCGCTCATGGCCCGCTGCACCGGACCAGACTGGAGTGCCCAATTGCCCTGGGTACTTCTCGGAATGCGGACGACTCCGAAAGAAGGTCTCGGTGTCTCCTCAGCCGAGATGGTATTCGGTGAAACCATCGCCGTTCCCGGGGAGTTCTTCCCGTCCAGCCAAGACGCCGCCGACTCCACGGCCTATCTCGCCGATCTCCGACGCACCGTCGGAAAGTACCGACCCGTACTCCAGACCTACCAAGACCAGCGCAGCAGACGAGTACCGAAGTCGCTGTTAACCTGTACTCACGTTTTCGTAAGGAACGACGCCCACCGCCCGCCTCTAACTCGACCATACCGCGGCCCGTACGCCGTGGAGCAACGTAACGACAAGGCCTACCGCCTCAACATCCATGGTCGACAGGATTGGGTCTCAATCGACCGCCTGAAACCGGCCTACCACGACGACGACGAACCCGCGCCGCTGACCATCACTCGAGCCGGACGCGCCGTCCGCCCGCCCGACCGCCTGCACGCCCAACCATGAACTTTCATCACTATCCTAATTCGGACTCAGCCTGCCAAGGACTTTCTAACAGGGGAGTATTTGTAGCAACCACAAATGCCCTCTGAGAACTCTGACATTTGAATTTCGCGCCGCGAGACTGATCAGCCAATCGGCGGCCCCCGCTGCCGCTCGCTACCAACCAATCACAGCCCCCGGGTGGGCTGGACGTTTGTTTACACTAACGTCCGCTTTGCTGGTATATAAATGATCGTACGTGTGCTGAATAAAAAACAGTGTACCACCGCTCTTCGAGTACTTCACTTCACTTCGCCGGGCCGTCGCTCCTTACAATGTCTCAGACAATGGGGAACAGAAGATGAGGCGCTGGAAGAGGGACCATCATGGGAGGACAAGCCCCTACATGGGATGTACCACCGGACCATAACTGAAGTGGCTGATCTCAAGAAGTCCTATCAGTGGCTAGAGAGGGCTGGCCTGAAGGACAGCACAGAGGCACTCATCCTGGCTGCTCAGGAACAGGCCTTGAGCACCAGAGCCATCGAGGCCCAGATATACCACACCAGACAAGACCCAAGGTGTAGGTTGTGCAAAGAGGCACCTGAGACGATCCAACACATAACTGCAGGGTGTAAGATGCTGGCAGGGAAAGCCTACATGGAACGCCATAACCAGGTGGCTGGCATAGTCTACCGAAACATCTGTGCGGAGTATGGACTGGAAACCCCAAGGTCAAAATGGGAAACACCTCCGAAGGTGGTGGAGAATGACAGAGCGAAGATCCTGTGGGACTTCCAGATCCAGACTGACAAGATGGTAATGGCGAACCAACCAGATATCGTGATCATAGATAAAGGGCAGAGGAAAGCCGTTGTAGTGGATGTACCGGTCCCTAGTGATGGAAACATCAGGAAGAAGGAACATGAGAAACTCGAGAAATACCAAGGGCTCAGAGAGGAGCTGGAGAGAGCCTGGAAGGTAAAGGTGACAGTCGTGCCTGTGGTGGTCGGAGCACTCGGGGCAGTGACCCCCAAACTAGATGAGTGGTTGCAACAGATCCCGGGAACAACATCGGACATCTCAGTCCAGAAATGTGCAGTGCTGGGAACAGCAAGGATACTGCGCAGAACCCTCAAGCTTCCTGGCCTCTGGTAGAGGACCCGAGCTGAATGAGGGACGGACACCACCCGAGGGGTGAGATGAGGATTTTTTTTTTTTTATAATAATAATCAATATCATATAATGTCATATTTCCTATAAGGTTGTGTTCCAGGTCCTCTTGACTACTTAAATGGTTTTAGCTCTACCATTGTGTCCTCAATCAAAGGAACTGGTAGAAATGGTAGGAATCTTGAAACTGTGAAACTCCACAAGCCATAAATGCTTGCACAAGTTCCCACAGAGTCTACATTAAGCATTTTTGGGCCGCCATCAGCGATATTGTCGTGGCTGTGCTCAGAACCGCCACCGGCTCTGTGTATTCATGAAAAAATACAATAAATGTCAATGATTATTTCATATTAAACATCTGTATTCTATATTATTTAAACCTTTAATAAAATATTACTATAAATAAATAAGATACAATTGAATGTTTAAGATTTGATCATCTTGTCGAGGCAGTGTTTATGGAAGGACCTGAAGCATTAAAAAATGCAGCACAGTACACAGGTCAATGATGAATGGTCAAGTTAAGTGGATAAAACTAGAAATATTGACTGATAAGTATTTTAAAATCAAGAACATGTTGATTTCATTGTGTTTATGGGAGAAATGTGTCCTAGCTCAGTCTGGCCGGTGTGTTTGAACTTTGGATGGCTTGACACAAACATGTAGTAAATATTACTGTGTTCATGGAAAATGAAAATGTGCGAGTTATTGACTTCAGGAGCTCCCTGCAAAAGCAGAATTAATATTATCCTGCCGAAAGGTCACAAAACTATTTGCTAGTTTTTCAGCACTGGCTTGTTGCAAGAAATGTTAAAAAAAATGTTGACATTAAATAAATCGCTTATGCTGTTTGAGTCAAGCGCTAGGCAGTCTAGAGCAGGAATTTTAAAAGAGATTGCTTTTAAGATCATGAAAGCCCCGTATTATAACTAGTTTTATCTGAGTTCATCAGTAAAACAACAAAACAAAACAAAAACATCCGTTCAAGACATGCCAAACATGTGTTTAACTGATTAGCGTTACTTCATTTCATTGTTAAGTATTCCAGTGTGTCATCTGCAAAACATTGGCAGCTAACAGAATGTTTCGGAATAGAGTAAAAAGTACTAGTTGAAGTAGGCACCCCTGCGGAACCCCATTCTAGTTTTATGGAAATAGTTTTTGTTGTCAGAATTTCCAAACTGAAAGCAATGTAACAAATATGATTGCAACCAATTCAGGGCAGTTCCTTTAAAACCAATGACATTCTCTGAAGTCTGTGAAAGTATGTGGTGGCCAAATGTTTCAAATTTAGTGCAAAGGTCTAAAAATTGAGATGAGGCATTTGTCAGAAGTAGCAAGATTATTAGTAACTTTCACAAACACTGAGTCAGTAGTGCTTTTAAATCCAGAATGTCTTCCAACAAATTGAGGTTTATCAGAAAGTCATACAGTTTTCTCAGGAATCTTGGACAGAAACAGAAGATTGGATTTCGGTCTATAGTCAGTTCAGATATCCGGATCAATAGGATCTCTGGAAATGATTGAGGAGTTAAACATTCATTGTTCATTTTCTTAACCTCTTTGATTGGAATATCTATGGTATTTGATCATGATAGAGCCCTCAGGCATGACTGCATTTTTTCCACAGGAGTTGATGTTTATGTGAAACTGGGTGGGTACATCATGGGTTATAAAGTACTCTAGAGGCAGAGAAAATGACTGGGACACAGTCTTTACTGTATTTGGATTTGCAACAGCCAAGGGAAAAAATGGACGACAGAATGATATTTGTCTTAGATCACTCCAACGATAAGGAGACAGTCGCAGATTAAACCGCAATCATCATGCCATCTTGATTGTCACATCTTTGGTTTGGTTTGGTTTGTTTATTGAACATAAAACATATACAGTAATAATTTGACAGAAAATAAGGTAGATAAAAAAGTAAAAGAAAGAAATCAGTCTTCATTCAACACAGTTATTATGTTCAAGGGAGTAGGATGAAGTAAAAAAACTTATCTAGTCCTACCCCGTTATGTGTTTATATCTACTAAATCATTTTTTAATCAATCAGAAAAGAAAAAGTAATAAGAAGTCTCCATTAAGGCCCATACTTTACCCTTAACCGTGATATTTTCACAACTTTTGGTTTGTATCGGGATTATATACATCCTCACCCTGGCACTCTTGTGTCAATTTTCTCTTGTATTCATAATGGATATTGCAATACCTTTCTCTATTTATCAACTTAGTTCTGATTTATCATTATATTTAATGTTTAGAATTTATCATTTTAACTCTGATTGGTGTAGGTTGTTTGTACTATTTTTTTGAATTTGTTTTTGAACTCAGCAAGCGATTTACTCATTTTTAGGTCCGTTTCGAGATTATTCCACAGATTAACACCTTTGCTAGATACACTTCTTTGCTTGATGTTTGTTCTTGTTTTGAGTTTTTTGAATAAGTTGGTACCTCTTAATTCATAGTTGCTTTCTCGAATTTCAAAAAACTTCTGAATGTTTTGGCAGAGCAGGTTATTGTGTGCTTTGTACATTAATTGGGCGATTTTAAAGTCAACCAGGTCATAAAATTTCATCGTATTTAATTTAATAAATAGTGGATTTGTGGGTTCCGTATATTTTGATCTATTAATAATTCGAATTGCTTTTTTTTGCAGTTTGAGAATAGGGAGTGTGTTTGTTTTGCAGGCATTTCCCCATATTTCCACACAGTAGGTCATGTATGGTAATAATAATGAAGTGTATAATGTGTACAAGGATCTCTTATTTAGCACTTCCTTGGTTTTGTAGAGGATCCCTACGGTCTTGGCTATTTTTCTTTTTACGTTATCGATATGTGGTTTCCAACATAGTTTTGAGTCTATTACTAATCCGAGAAACTTGGTTTCATACGCTCTTTCTATTTCAATTGAGTTTACCATAATTTTAGCTTGGTGTTTGATTGGTATTGTGCCAAAAACAATTGACTTCGATTTTTTCAGGTTAAGTGACAATTTATTTCTGTCGAACCAGTTTTTTAATTTGTTTAATTTGTTTTCTACGGTTGTCAGGAGCTGTTTCAGATTTATTCCAGAACAGTAGAAAGTTGTATCATCAGCAAATAGGACACATTTAAATAGTTTTGAGACCTTGCAGATATCATTTATATATAAGATGAATAGTTTTGGACCAAGCACTGACCCCTGAGGTACTCCGTGAGTGATTTTCAGTTGATTCGTTTTTTTATTGTTGAGTTGCACGTACTGATATCTGTTTTCTAAATAACTTTTTATCCATTTATAAGCTACACCTCTAATGCCATATCTTTCTAGTTTTTTCAATAATATACTGTGATCTATTGTGTCAAAAGCTTTTTTTAGATCTAGGAAAACCCCAACAGTAAATTCTTTGTTGTCTATATTAGTGGCTATTGCTTCGACAAACTCCATAACTGCCATTGAGGTGGTCCGTTTTTCCCTGAAGCCATATTGATTCTCACTTAACAGCGCATGCTTTTGTATAAAACTATCAAGTCTGCGAGAAAATAGTTTTTCTAATATTTTTGAAAATTGTGGTAGTAGTGATATTGGTCTATAATTTGTAAACAGATGTTTTTCTCCACTTTTATAGATTGGAATAACTTTAGCAATTTTCATTTTTGATGGAAAGATACCAGCTTTGAATGACAGGTTGCATATGTGTGTGAAAGGTCGCACTACATATTCTATAATCTGTTTGATTATTGTCATATCAATATTAAAGCAATCAGTTGACTTTTTATTTTTAAAAGTTTTTATAATATTTGATACTTCTTCTTGTTTTACTGCAGTAAGGAACATCGTGGAGGAGTTTTTTTCTACGTATCTATCCACTTCAAACAGGTCTGTTGGATCAGGAATTTGTTTTGCTAGGTTACTGCCGATGTTGACAAAATACTCATTAAATTCAGTTGCTATTTCTGAAGTTTTTTCCAAAATAGTATTTTTGCCTTTGATAAAATACTCTGGATAATCCATTTTTTTAGGACTATTTCTGATTACTTGGTTAAGTATTTTCCATATTTCTTGTGTGTTACCTTTATTCTGCTCTAATAGTGCATGATAATGATCTCTTTTACTGGTTCTTATAATATTTACTAATTTATTTTTATAGGTCCTATATTTTTTTTCTGCTTCTTCAGTTCTGAGTTTTAAAAACAATTTATATAAATTGTTTTTCTTTTTACATGCGTTTTCTATGCCTTTCGTTATCCATGGCTTACTTGGGTCTTTATACTTTTTGGAAATTTTAGTTAATGGAAAATGTTTATCATATAAGAAGATTATGGTAGACTGAAATACTTCAAACGCTGTATTTGGGTCTTCGTTTGAGTAGACCTCGGTCCAGTTTTGTTTTTCTAGGTCTTGCTTAAAGGCATCGATGGAACGTTGGGTTCTTAGTCTTATTTCTGTTATACAAGTTGTTGATTTAGCTTTTCTATCGAAATAATTATGAAAAACTGCAAAAACAGGCAGGTGGTCACTTATGTCATTAATGAGAAGTCCACTTTCCATTTTATGATCAATCTTATTTATAAATATGTTATCTATTAATGTGGCCGTGTCAACTGTTATTCTGCTAGGTTTCAGGATTACTGGGAAAAAGCTGTTGCTGTACATAATATTTATGAAGTCAGTTGTTTTTTGTGTCTATTTGGGTTTAATAAGTCAATGTTAAAGTCACCACATATTATTCGTGTTTTCTTATCGTTGCAGTAACTGAGCATATCTGTTAGTTTTTTATTGAATGTGTCAATACATGTTCCTGGTGTCCTATAGATGCAACTTATGATGGTATTTGATGCCTTTTTATTGTGTATTTCAATGGTTAGACATTCCATTAGGTTTTCTATTGTGTTTGTCAATCTCTCGATTTTACTGCATTTAAGTGCTTTGTCTACATATATTTCAACCCCCCTCCTTTTTTGTTTTCTCTATTAGTTGCAAACATTTCATAACCTTCTATTTCCATTTCAGTTGTTTTATCTTCATCAAGCCAAGTTTCTGATATGGCAATTATTTTAAATTTATTGAATTTAGTCAGGTATTCTTTAATTTTTGTGAAGTTTTTATAGAGACTTCTACTGTTTAAGTGTATTACCGAAAGTGCATTTTCGAATTTTATATTAGTGTTGAATTGTTCATCCAGGTAATAGTCAGAGTTAGTTACCCTTTGTTTGTTGTTGAAGAAGTTAGTGTCTGGGTCCAAATTGTTCTCGGGATCGAATGGCTTATAGTCAATATCTTCAAAGGGTTGGAAGTTCATGTTTTTGGGATGTGAATTTCCCGCTCCCACACGGTCGTCGATGGCTCCCTCACGGCCGTCGTTGGTTCCCTCGCTGTCGTCGCTCGCTCTCTCACCGTCATCACTGGGTCCCTCGTGGTCACTGGCTCCCTTGCGGTCGTCGCCGACTCCCTCACGCGCGCTGGCTGGTTGTCTCCCGGCTGCCTCAGGCTCGCCGTCTCCCGGCTCCCTCGCGGTCACTGGCTCCCCTGCAGTCGTCGCTGGTTTCCTCTCGGTCGTCTCTCGCTCCCTTGCGGTCGTCGTTGGCTCTCTCACGGTGGTCGCAGGCTGGTTGTCTCCAGGCTTCCTCACGGTCGCTGGCTTCCCTGCAGTCGTCGCTGGCTTCCTCGCGGTCATCACTGGCTCCCTCACGGTCGGTCGTCGCTGGCTGACTCGCGGTCGGTCGGTCTTGAAAAAGTTATTGTCCGGGTCCAAGTTGTTCTCAGGGTCAAACGTCTTGTGGTCAGTAGGGTTGGAGGTCATCAAAGGGTTGGAAGGGTCATCAAAGGATTCGAAGTCCATGTTTTTTGGTATGTGAATTTCCTGCTTCAGTAGGGTCAGAGTTTTTATTGTCGGGTGGTGAAAAATTCTCAGTATGCTGCTTGATGGTGTTGAACTCGAGCCTGTTGTGTTGGAGTACTGGTGCGGGGGTGGACAATAAGTTTGTTATGTCTTAAGTAGGCAGTTTCCCCTCTGTCACGTGCAGCTTTTAATTTTGGGAGGAGCTCTTTTCTTTTTTGTCGTACGGCATCTGTAAAGTCTTCGTTAATGTAGATGTTGGAGCCTTTTAAATATTTTGCATTTTGTAGGATCCTTGATCTGTCCTTGTATCTTAGAAATTTCACCACAACTGGCCTTGGTCGAGGTCTTCCAGGGTCTTGTCTTCCTGTGCGGTGAGCTCTCTCCACCTCAATTTGCCCCTGTATCAGCAGTTTCTCCTTAAGGATTTTTTGAACTTTTTCCTCTGTTTCAGTCCACGTTTCTCCCGGTTTTTCCTCAATTCCATCAATTACTAAGTTGTTTCTTCTTGACTGTCCTTCCAAGTAGTCCACCTTGTCCGTTAATACAAGCATGCCGTCACATACTTTGTAGAATTCCGTTTGCATGTCTTTGGAATGGCCAGTTTGACAGATTAGATTTTTTTTAATGTCGTCTACCTCTTTTTGGGTAAAGTTGATGCTGGTTTTTATTTCTTGGACATCCCTGGTAAAAGTGTCAAGTCGTGAGTTTGTTGAGTCTATTATCATCTTGACAAATCCTTTGAAATTTTCCTGTTGTTGTTGCAAGAGCGCCGTGAAAAGTTCTTTTTGTTGCTGGAGTAATTCATTTACTTGAGTGAGGGTCAGGGAATCCTCTTCCTGCTTTGTGTCTTGCTTCTGTTTGGGTGGCATTTTGTCGGGTCTCGTTGCTAGCCGGTTGTATGCTAGTTTGTGACGTGTCCAGTAGGCTTGCTGCTGGGTGTTTCTAACGTCGCAAGTGGGTTTACCTGCTCCCTCACGCTCGCTGGCGTTTGGTTGGTTGGTCTCTGGTCGTGGGTTCCAGCTGCGTAGCGACTTTTCGCAGTTAGCTTCCGTGCTAACGTCCGCGGTTAGCTTCCGTGCTAACCAGCTAGCGTTTCGTGCAGCCCCCTCTTCACGTCGCCAATTTCTACACACGCCCATCTTGATTGTCACATCTGAGTAGAGTTTAAAAGCCTCCGAATACAAGGTTGACTACATTCATCTGGCTTAACAACAATGGCATTCTGTGAAATGAAAGGAATGTGAAACTGAAGCCAAATGCGCTAAAATCAGAGTTGTTTTCTTCCATCATAAAGCCAATCCCGACAGAGTATCATGGGATGGTTTCACCACGACTGTGATGTTATGGAGAAATATTTTTGTGAATGTAGGTGACACTTTCGCATACTCACTTGTGGAATATGTGACCAAAGACCATTAAATGAATACAGTTAGTTTTGTGTGTGTTGATTTATGTTCATGGGTGTTAATGTTTTGGATGAAAGATATGTAAAATTGAATCGGATCTACCAGAGTACTAGGCTTTTCAAGTTTAATGTTGTCTTTGAGTGGAGACCAATTCCAAGGCCAAACCTCTAGCAAACATGACAAATGAAATCAATGAACATTTTCTGTATCTGCACCTGAAAGTGTACCAAAATGTTTCATGGTTTATGCAATAGTTGGTTAACTAGATTTTTCCTTTCTTGGTTTCTTTTTGCTCCAAATGTTTTGACAAAGTACGTCATTTCAAACCAGGGCCTCAGTTTCAAAAGCAAAAAGGTCCTGCACAGTCCTGCAACTTCCTCAGACAATTTTCCTGCCCCTCTGTTATGCAAGCCACACAAATTTTGCACGGTAGCAGTGATAATTTTACAGTTTGAGCCCTGCGAGTCGCAGGGACTCGCTGATCAGAAAAGTATGAGTCAAGATGCATTGAGAGAGTCCCAAATTTCAAATTCTGAAATGGTCTACTTATTCAATTGCGTATGATAATAACACAAACAGCAACAAATATACATTGATAATAGGTTTATTTCTTTTTTTCAAAATCCTGCAACAATTTAAATAATTCAGGCATACAAGATTTGCTGAGAAATAGGTTCTTATTTCATCCCATGGTTCAGTCTTTGAGTAAATAAATTCTCCTCTCTTTACTCTGCTTCCAATGATGAAAGGCTTTCTTCATCTTTTAATTTGGCATTTAACCTTTCAAGCAGACCATTTTTTGCATTGAAAGTTTGAAGACGCAGCTGTGTCTCTCTGTACCCTCATAGGAAGTCACTTTATATATCCGCATTATGTCCTTTTTAAATTAATTAATTTATTTAAATAAATAAAAATCCTCGTCTCACCCCTCGGGTGGTGTCCGTCCCTCATTCCGCTCGGGTCCTCTACCAGAGGCCAGGAAGCTTGAGGGTTCTGCACGGTATCCTTGCTGTTTCCAGCATTGCACATTTCTGGACAGAGATGTCCGATGTTGTTCCAGGGATCTGTTGCAACCACTCATCTAGTTTGGGGGTCACTGCCCCGAGTGCTCCGACCACCACAGGCACGACTGTCACCTTTACCTTACAGGCTCTCTCCAGCTCCTCTCTGAGCCCTTAGTATTTCTCGAGTTTCTCGTGTTCCTTCTTTCTGATGTTTCCATCACTTGGGACCGCTACATCCACTACAACGGCTTTCCTCTGCCCTTTATCTATGATCACGATATTTTGTTGGTTTGCCATTACCATCTTGTCAGTCTGGATCTGGAAGTCCCACAGGATCTTCGCTCTGTTATTCTCCACCACCTTCGGAGGTGTTTCCCATTTTGACCTTGGGGTTTCCAGTCCATACTCCGCACAGATGTTTCGGTAGACTATGCCAGCTACCTGGTTATGGCGTTCCATGTAGGCTTTCCCTGCCAGCATCTTACACCCTGCAGTTATGTGTTGGATCGTCTCAGGTGCCTCTTTGCACAACCTACACCTTGGGTCTTGTCTGGTGTGGTATATCTGGGCCTCAATGGCTCTGGTGCTCAGGGCCTGCTCCTGAACAGCCAGGATGAGTGCCTCTGTGTTGTCCTTCAGGCCAGCCCTCTCTCTCTAGTCCCCAGCCTCCTTCCTTTCGGCTTGCGTACAGTCTCAGGGTGCTGGATTTGGGATGGAACCCTCCATGCATGGTTAGGAGCTTTCGGGTCTTAACGTCCGTGGTCTGAATCTCTTCCTTTGGCCACCTTATTTTCCTGCAGGGTATCTGATCACTGGCAGGGCATAGGTTCTTATTGCCCAGGTCTTATTCTTGCCATTGAGCTGGCTTCTTAGGACTTGCCTCACTCGCTGGAGGTATTTGGCCGTAGCCGCTTTCCTTGTTGCCAGTTCGAGGTTGCCATTGGCTTGTGGTATACCGAGGTACTTGTAGCTGTCCTCAATGTCTGCTATTGTTCCTTCAGGGAGTGAGACCCCTTCAGTGCGGGCTACCTTTCCTCTCTTAGTCCCCATCCGACTACATTTCTCAAGCCCGAATGACATCCTGATGTCGCTGCTGTAGATCCTGGTTGTGTGGATCAGGGAATCTATGTCCCTTTCGCTCTTAGCATACAGCTTTATGTCATCCATGTAGAGGAGGTGACTGATTGTAGCTCCATTTCTGAGGCGGTATCCATAGCCTGTCTTGGTGATTACTTGGCTTAGGGGGTTCAGCCCTATGCAGAACAGCAGTGGGGAGAGTGCATCACCTTGGTATATGCCACATTTGATGGACACTTGGGTAAGTGGCTTGCCATTGGCTTCAAGTGTGGTTTTCCACATCCTCAGCGAGTTTGCAACGACGGCTCTTAGGGTCCTGTTCACCTTATACAACTCCAAGCATTCAGTGATCCATGTATGTGGCATCGAGTCATAGGCTTTCTTGTAATCAATCCAGGCTGTGCACAGGTTGGTACGTCGGGACCTGCAGTCTTGTGCGACTGTTCTGTCAACCAGGACCTGATGTTTGGCTCCTCTGGTATCTCTACCAATGCCCGTCTGTGCTTTGTTCATGTATTGATTGATTGAGCCATTCTGGGTGAGTCCCATCCCTCAGCAGCTGGTTCATTTGTACTGCTAGGCGCTCATGGAGTGCTGTGAGTTTTTTTAGAAGGCAGGTGTGGACCATGTCCGGGCCTGGTGCTGTCCAGTTCTTCATATCTGAGACTCTTTCCTGTATGTCTGCCACTGTTATGGTAACTGGGTTCTGTTCAGGGAGGTTGCTGTGCTCCTCTCTCAGGGTCACCAGCCATTGTGCACTGCTGTTATGTGCAACCTCCTTCTCCCATATGCCTTTCCATTCATTTAAATGAATACCAATAAAAACGCGCTAAACTGACAGCTCTAATATATACACATATATGGCTCTCACTGAAATACATTTCCAAATATTTTGCTTTTATGGCTCTCTTAGTCAAAAAGGTTCCCGACCCCTGTTATAGCACATGCACGCAAGAGTTACATTTTTAAATATTTTCCTTTTCTGGGTGTGTTTCGAGACACTGAAGGAAAAATAACCTAAGAGTAAAGGATTATGTTGAAAGTTAAATAAACAAATGCTAAACATAATTTTAAACAAACAATATACTGTATTTGTTACATCATGTGGAGTCTCCCCCTGCTGGCTACGTTTAAAAATAGTTGTTAAAGAACACTGGCCAATAGACTTGTAGATTACCCCAAAAACCATAAAAAAGAGAACGTTTCCAGAAATTTTAATGTTTTCATGTCGGCATACACCACAAGGCTCAGAGTGTATAAATATGTTTTCATAGCATCATTCTTATTATCACGGTCCAAAGATTTTACACTAGATTTTGCTCTTTGTATATGTTAAATGCCATCCTCTGTCACAGCGGTTATAATGGTCTGGCTGCCTCATATATGGATGACTTGACGCACCAAGCAACAACCGTATTGCGCCCACACATGTACACACACACACGCACACTCATATATAACGATAACTCCTACTAAGTGACAGTGTTAAACCACATTGAGTGCCTTCAGAAATTTATTTTTTTGGTCAGTTTAGTGTGTCTCTTTTCAGACCAGTGTTTTGCTTTCCTTCTTCTACTAAATTAAAGTGAGATATGTCACCCGTAATTGTGTAAATGGTGAGAGACAAACATGAATCACATATGCAAAGAAGAAAATGTGTGACTCATTTGCGATGGATCTTTTGGTATTTCATCTCGGTGACAGGCGAATTTAAGCATGAGCTTTTTCAAAGCTGTATAATTGTAAGTGAACTCTTTATTTATCCTTGTAAATTCGAATATGTTTTTCTTTTTCCCCTAGAGTGACCAAGTTCTCGTTTGGTGTGAGAACCACAGACGCTGTGCACAGGTAAGTCCACACAATGCCGTTGAACCACACCGTTGAATTAATGTCAATTCACGTCATTCCAGTCACACATCATGTTGCTGGGTTTCCGTCTGCTAAACTTCCAGGGTTGCTCTGTTATTTGGTGTCTGAGCAACTCCTGAGTTGTTTCAGCTTGACAGAGATGTGTGAATAATGCATACTTTCATCATGATGTGAGAATACTTTAATAGATGAAATAATGCTTCTTTTGGTGTTTGCAAACTTGAGCCACCTTTATCATAGTTTAACCGGTGAACCATCCTTTGAAGTTTTCCAACTGATGTCGTGTCTGTGCTGGCTGTTCAGCTTCATATGTTTTTATATCACATTTTCTCAGCTGGAAGACATTTTATTTTTGACATTTTCCATTCTTTGCTACAAACTGCATCATGCAATGTGATGTAATTCTCACAAGGAGTATGAAGGTCAATATGAGCCTGTGCCTGGATGAAGCTCCTCATGCATGTGATACTATACTTTACAAAACATCACATTGGATGAAATCTCACACACATTTATATTCAGGAGAATACAGCCATAAATCATTCTTTGGGAAGCTTTATGAAACAAAACCGACAGATCTTATTTGCTGGGCCCAAACCCACCTCAATGGCAGCATTAGTTGTTAGGTTTGGACAAATATTGCACACATCGTACACTTGATGGTACACCAACAGACACCACTAAAGTTGGCTATTGAAGCCATTATTTACCTATGTGCATTATCAGCTTGACGACATATTATGAACAGACATACTTAGACTATGGTATGACCTCACTTTGAACTGCCTTAGAGACGAGACTATTTTGGACGATGTTGCAGACATCAAATAACGCTGTGCATGCATCGTCTTTGCTGACTTGCAGTTTCACACCCAAGTCCTATTCAAACCTGCTAGAGATGAAAGTACTGCCGCAGTTATGTTTGTCGGAAACTAAAGTATTGGAACAGTTTTTGGAGAAACGAAAGCACTGCAACAGTCATAGGGAAAATGAAAGTGAAGTTTCGGTTGAAAGCTGCGCCCTGCTTAGAAAATATAAGACTTGTCCTGAGATACGTATTGCTTTTGCGCATTTGTGCTCTGATTACTGTGATTGTCTGTATCACACACCGCTGATTTCACACATCAATTCAACCTGAATTCAAACTAACACGCGGAGGACGGCAGAAGAATCACACACAACATAGCACCACCCCCCTCCTCCCAACACTGGTCATGCTAATTTAGTACAGGAAATGTACAGATTTATTTTATATTTAATTGTGACCACTTAAAATTGTGTTTGGGCCATTTTCTTTGCATTTGATTAAAATAAGTCGGCAGGAAAACATTGTACAACACAGTGTGATTTTCATAGATTTCCTCAATCGCGTAAAATTAATTTGGCCTTTTGCATATCATGCCTTAGATTCAATCAATAACTGTTTGCCTGTCTCTCATGTAAACTAACGATTATGCAAGTGTGGATTGGTGTGGAAAAATCCTCAACTTCATCATACACTTTTGTGATGAACGAGAACAGCCACCTGTGGCCCGTTGACTTAACATACTATCTGTTCTTTCAAATGAACTTGGAAACATTTCCACAAACTCGAAGGTCTTGCAGAAGGTACTCCCAGAAGAGGCTTATATATTACATTACGAAACATTTGTATCAGATGTTATCTGCAATATACCACAAATACCAGGCCATTATTTATAACTCAGAAACATAAATACTTTATATTAGAAAGCTTGTCGTGTATTTTAATGAAAAAGGGAACAAGGGTGAGCAATAATAACACACCTGATATTGGTAAGACGCGTCTTATGAGCTGTTGTGTTTTATCTTTTCTTTGGTTACATCAAATCCCAGACCTTCTATATCAAAGACACACGCCAGACAGATGTTGTACCAACACATATGGTTTGTGTCACATCAGCAGCAAATCGATGGAAAATTCACTTGGGAGTTCACTCAGGCTAAACTCTAGCCCTCACTAAAATTCATCTTTTGTCCGCCCCTACCACCTACAGTCCCCCCTGCTTTTATCTCTGTCCTTCAAACCCCCTCTGCCTACTTGCTCGGATTCTTCAGCCGAGATGTGCAACAGATTCCTTCAGTTCTTTATTGATAAGGTCTCTACAGCTAGGATTCCGGTCCCAAATACCGCATCTGACTCCTCTGTCCATGTTCCATGTTCAGCTGTCCTAAATTCTTTTGATACTGTGTCCTTGGCGCTTTTGGAGGATGTAGTTCGCCAGACGAAGCCATCTGGCTCCCCTTGCGACTCTCTTCCCCCACGCTTCTTTCAGGAGGTTCTCCCGAGTGTTGGTGCATCGGTCTTGGATATCATCAACAGCAGCCTTTCTTCTGGTGTAGTTCCCCAACAGTTTAAACATGCTGTGGTCCAACCCTTGATCAAGAAACCTGGTCTTGATCCAGATGAGCTGTCAAGTTACAGACCCATTTCCAAACTGCCTTTCATTTCCAAAATTCTGGAAAAAGTGGTGCACATGCAGTTGAAACTTTTCTTGGATGAACATAACATCTTGGAGGTCTTCCAGTCAGGTTTCAAGACGATGCATAGCACGGAGTCAGCCCTGTTACGCGTTTCTAATGACATCCTCCTGGCAAATGACTCTGGAGACCACGTGTGTCTGGTTTTATTGGACTTAACTGCAGCATTTGATACAGTGGATCACAGTATTCTGCTGACTCGTTTGCAGCACTTGGTGGGCATTGGCGGGAGTGCTCTTGATTGGTTTAGGTCCTATCTAGCTGACAGGACCTTTTGTGTCAGCCTTGGCTGCTCTGAATCACGCACTGCTCCCCTGTCATGTGGTGTTCCACAGGGCTCAATTCTGGGGCCTCTGCTGTTCTCGCTGTATCTGCTCCCATTGGGTTCCATCTTAAGGAAACATGGTATTCCTTTCCACTGCTATGCAGATGACTGCCAGATCTATGTCCCACTGAGCAAGAAAGACACCTTCTCATTAAGGCCACTCCTATCCTGTCTGGAAGAAATCAAAACCTGGATGGCACAAAATTTCTTGAAGTTCAACGAAAAGAAGACAGAGGTGATATTGTTTGGCCCCAGTGGACCTTGTACATTCCATCCTGTAGACTTGGGCCCCCTATCTCCTTATCTGAAATCAACGGTCTCAAACTTGGGACTTAAACTGGACAGTGATTTCAAACTCGATCGGCAAATTGGTGCCGTTGTTAAATCCAGCTTCTTTCACCTTAGACAGCTGGCCAAAATAAAACCTCTCCTCTCACATGAACACTTTGAGACAGTAATTCATGCCTTTGTCACATCCCGGCTCGATTACTGCAACGCCCTGTACTTTGGAGTCAGCCAGTCCTCCATCAAGCGCCTTCAGCTGGTACAGAATGCCGCTGCTCGCCTCTTGACTGGTACTCGTAAGAGGGAGCATATAACTCCTACTTTGGCATCCCTTCACTGGCTCCCCATTCATTTTAGAATTATTTTTAAGATCCTCCTCTTTGTTTTCAAATCTCTGAATAATCTCGCGCCACCTTACCTCTCTGAGCTCATACGCCCCTACACCCCTGCCCGGCGCCTCAGGTCTGTGGACCAGTCTTTGCTAGACGTACCAAGAACTAAACTGAGGCTCAGAGGGGATCGAGCCTTTTCTGTTGCTGGTCCATCTCTCTGGAATGACCTCCCACTGAACATTCGGCAAGCCTCCTCGCTGCCCATCTTTAAAGCCCTCCTCAAAACTCACTTGTATTCTTTGGCGTTTGACTCAGCATGACTTAGATTTGCCATTGGTTTTACTGCTTGGTGCTTTCTACCGCCTTATTACTTATTACTTATTACTGATTCGTCTTACTGTTTATTGTATATGTTAAATCGCTCCATGTACAGCACTTTGTATGCAGCGATGGCTGTTTGAAAGTGCTCTATAAATACTGTTGACTTGACTTGACTTGACTTCACACACGCATACACACTCCCTCACACTCGCACACACACGCAATCGCACACGCACGCGCGCGCACACACACACACACACACACACACACACGCACACACACACACACACACACACACACAATACCAAAATAATAATGTGCACCAGGTGTGAGGGAGTGTGATGTGCACTAACAAAGTGGCTGGATCAGACCCGGTCTTACCCAATGTGGCGCCCTCCCATCAGTGATTTTCATTAGCTTACAAAAGAAATCACATTGCATTGTTGAACAGTTCAGCTTTATAGACAACAGTAAACATTGAGTTTCAAGCTAAAGTGTGGAACTGTTTTTCATTATAAAAAAAAGCAACGTTTTTTTTCACCCAAGCGACAACAAAATGAGCCTATTAGCTAGGGTACTCTAAACAGCCTAGTGTATTTTTCAGTATTTTATATTTTACATTTTGTATCAACAGGTGACTTTTCCACCCCGGTGCATCCAAAACGATGTTGCAGAAATGGCACATTAGAGTGGGCGATATGCGGCATCTCCTCTCCTGTTTAGCAAAATCCACCTGTTTTTATACATCTCAGGGGCAGGCGGCCATTTTGCCACATCCTATCACAATTGCTCAGGGCTCGTGCAACAGGGTTGCCGCTGGGTCATGAAATCGTTTAGCTAAGCAGTATAAAAATTTGTAGTCAAGTTCAAGTGTAGTTAGCCACGACATTGTATGTTTAGGTGACAGCGATGTTTCACTGCTATCTTGCTACATGCATCATTCATGTATGCAGACAGCAGAGACATCGTAGCCAAAATGACACAAAACATATAACACTTTTGGGTTGAAGCCCTAAAAATTGTGGCAACTGAGAGGATGAAAAATACTTTTACGCTTTGTCTCAACAATTCAGTACTACATTCATCTGTCTTTAATGATGTTTTCAAACTTTAAGTTTCAAGTCAACTTTATTGTCAAATGTGCACAGGTGAAATTTCTTTTCTCTCAACTACAGGAGAGAGGAGCCGCTGCGAATGCCCGCGCCACCATCAAAAGAACAGTGAACACAAAATGACAAAATAATACCACACATCACATCAGACATAGAAAGTCGTGCAATCTTAACCACTTTTTCTGCATACACTTTGTTGTTTGAAGCAGTTATATAAGTAAGAGGAGCGAATCAACGTGTCCTTTCACCAGTGGATCAAAGACGCCATGCAGAAAATGAGCACACGTCTAATACAAGCTAGGTTTGAAAGCAACAAGAAGCTGGAGCGTCCATTAACAAAAATGAGATTGGCTTACATCCCCATGTAAATCCGCTTCAATTCCAATCCACGACTCCCAGTTCCACATACGCATCGGCGCTCTGCACTGATGATCCTTTCTTCTCGTCGTCGGCTCCCCAAGCCATCCTTCCATCCAGACGCTGACTGTCCAACAGCACTGACATTTCCGCTAAACAAAATGGCGCTGTGAAAAATGCTGCCCATTTCAGGCGCAAAAACACAATTCCTCCCAATCAAAATCAGTGCTGCTACACGCATGCTGCCGAGAAGGCGCAAGCACCAAGCGCAGATTCTTCTTCTTTGACGAATGTCGTGGCCAAAAAATGCTGAAAACAATCCACATCAGGTCCACACGACATAACAACACCAAGTGACAAAACAGTCAGATCGCTGAGTGCGCATAGAGGCACTCTGTTTGTGCTGCATTCTGAGTAACCGAATGACAAATGTGAGCAAACCTCTGAGTTTCCGAATGTTGGAGTGAACTAGTGCGGGCTCAGAACCTTAAAGTAGTGCATGGGTGTCGGAGTAAATTTTTGAATGTGCCCTTAGTTTTTTTTTTTGGTTGGGAACCGACACAATATTCACCATATCATCCATTCTCCGAGAAAGTTCTGACACAGCTGTAAACATTGAGTCATTGTCCTGGAGCTATGTTGTCATTAAACTGAAAATAATCATGAGCATCACTGGCCGCATGGAGCATTGTGGGATTTGTGTACTGTATTGACATTTTTTTTTTTGCTTAATGAGAATTTTGACAGGCAAACTGGCCACTTTCCTATGTGGCGAGTGCGGAAAATACCATACCATTCCCCCTTTCCCCTTGTCATTGTCAAGTTGGCGAGCAGGCAGGACGCACCCTGCGTAACGACCAAACCCGGCTCAAGTCAAGTAAAGTCAAGTCAATCTTTCTTGTCAAATATGCTCTATGTGCAAAATACAGCACAGATGAAATTACTTTCCTCTCTCAACCACAGTACAAACATGCAGTGAGTGCATTGAAACACAAACAGCTAAAAAAAAGGGCAGCAAACTGAACTGCATAAAAATACATAAAGACATAAATATATAAATATAAACAAACAAATAAACAATAAATAGCAAACAACAGACAACCAAGGCCATTTGTGATTGTTGCGGGTTAAAGTTTAGGCATGGAATTGATTAAGTGCAATAAGCGGATTTCACATGCTGAGGGCTGGTCACTGTTTGTGGCAGGAGACAGGGGCAGAGGCTCATCTTGCAAACATCACATTACCAAACTTAGAATATTAGATGAGACCTGAACAACTGTGATGTAATTTTTAATTGACAATTGGCAAATAGTCCGCACTCTTGTTGCTGCTTAATTCATCTTCCAAACCCGCAATATATTTCAGAATGCTGTTTAGACTAGCGGCGGCGCATATTGATGTAAAGAATTTTTTGGCGGTTGACTTTCCCTTTAACTAAACATAAAATTTAGCGTTTTTGTAGCAGGACAAAAAACATACAATACTTATGATTTCGAGTTAATCTAAAGTGAGGAGGCATTGAATTTTTTTCTTTCTAGTCTTATTAGTTATGTAGGTAAAGTGCTGTAAGGTAAAAGCAGCTCTTTCTCCCTCTCTTTCTCTCTCCATCCACAGTTTGCAAAGAGAATACGGAATAATTTAAATAAGGTGGGGCGAGACCATTTATAGATTTGAAAACAAATAAAATAATTTCAAAATTAACTCAAAGATTTAGAGTTATGTTCTCCCTCCTTTTTCATTGGCTAGTACGTACATTGTCAATATTTTTGAATGTTCTGGTAAAATTTGGCATAGTATTTGTTCCTATGTAAAGTAATTCAAAACATTTCCCAGAGCTAAATTTGCCTTAATTAATTTCTTCTTTTGTTTTATATACAGTCAAACCTCGGTTTTCGAACGTCTCTGTTCTCAACCAAATCAGTTTTCGACCAAAAATTTCAAGTTTTTTTTTATGCCTCGGATGACGACCGAATTTCGTTTCTGAAACAAATTGAGCGCACTTGAATGCGGCACTTGACTCCTCTCGCCTTCCTTACACGAAGAAGTGACGCTTCCTTGGGTAGACGAGGAAGTGATGCTTCCTCGTGTAGCGTTCCATTGTGAATAGACGTGCTCAATAATTTTTTTTTTTTTTTTAATAAAAAGAGCGTGGCGGCCCGGTAGTCCAGTGGTTAGCACGTCGGCTTCACAGTGCAGAGGTACCGGGTTCGATTCCAGCTCCGGCCTCCCTGTGTGGAGTTTGCATATTCTCCCCGGGCCTGCGTGGGTTTTCTCCGGGTGCTCCGGTTTCCTCCCACATTCCAAAGACATGCGTGGCAGGCTGATTGAACACTCTAAATTGTCCCTAGGTGTGAGTGTGAGTGCGAATGGTTGTTCGTCTCTGTGTGCCCTGCCATTGGCTGGCAACCGATTCAGGGTGTCCCCTGCCTACTGCCCGGAGACAGCTGGGATAGGCTCCAGCACCCCCCGCGACCCTAGTGAGGATCAAGCGGGTCGGAAGATGAATGGATGAATGAATGAATAAAAAGAGCATGGTTTCGGTTTTCGAACAGCCTTCTGGAACGGATTATGGTCGAAAACCGAGGTATGTCTGTATATGTAAAAATTGAGTGTATTGTTTTAGTTATGTGATAGCTCGGCAATATCTGAAGTTGCACAATCCTATTTTACATTTTTTTCCATATGATATCCATGCTCTGATTGAAAAAAAATTATTTTCCAATTAGGTAGCATGGTGGCCGACAGGTTAGCACATCTGCATCACGTTGCGGAAATTCAGGGTTTGATTCAGGACTCCAGCCTTCCCGTGTGGAGCTTGCGTGTTCTCTCTATGCCAAATTGCAAAGACATACATGGTTGGTTAATTGATCACTAGATTGTCCCGAGATGTCATTGAGAGTGTGAATGTGAATGGTTGTGCCGTGCGATTGGCTGACAACCAATTCATGGTGTGCCCGCCTACTGCATGAAGACGGCTAGGATAGGCTCCAGCACACCCCGTGACCCTTTTGAGGATAAGAGAATGAGAAAACGGATGGATGGACTCTTTAGGTACTTAGTACGTTTGTGAGGTTTTTTTCACAGACTACTTCCGTATTTACTCACGCTGAAGTCATGATTTGGAAGACTTGAGTTATATTTTTCTAAAGCAGGCTTGTCCAGCTTCATTCCTCGCAGGCCGCTGTCGTGCCTGTTTTCCATGTCTCCCTGTTGCAACACACCTAATTCAAATGATCACATCATCAGCAAGTTCTGAAGAAGCAATCCTGTAACAATCCTGATCACTTGAATTAGGTGTGTTGCAGCAAGGAGAGATGGAAAACAGGCTGGAGAGCGGCCCTTTAAGATTGAGTTTGGATACTCCACTTGGAAAGTAATAATACTCTGACTGGAGTTCAAATTTTGGTTTCTCTACCCACCTCTGCTGTGGACCAAATCGCCCAGTGCGAGACCACCTGCAAGATGGTCTCAGTAGGGTTCCAAGATCACTCAACCATTTTCTCACATGGTTCCCACATTGCAGATGAGTGTATGGAAAGGGAACTCATGTGGTCATATTTGTCTCACTGTATCGCTCTGCCAGCTTTCCTCTGGACCTGTTGTACGGTTTGTCTTTCATCTACTCTCTCCTTTTTAACAGACACTCCTTTCTGTTTTTTTCCCCGCTGAAACCACATCTCCTTCCACAATTTTCCTCCACTCCCTTTTGCTGAGTATGACTGTCATCCCTCTATCGTGGCAGGTGAGGCTATAAAACTGCAGGGGCAGCCAGTGGAGGCCAATGAGACAAGGTGTTTTGCGTGTGTGTGTGTGTGTGTGTGTGAGTGTGTGTGTGTGTGTGTGTGTGTGTGTGTGTCAACTGATTAATTGTTTTATATCCAAGATCATATGCAAACTGCCTGCGTACGCAGTCATTAATCTCAGCTGCTCCAGAGTGTTGTTAGGTGAAACAGCAATATCTCTAACTTATGATTTAAGAAATGGCTACACTCTACAGTGCTCTTCACTCATACCCGAGTGTCCTCATGTTGCCAGGCCAAAAGAGTATAAAAGAGTCTCAGTCTCAGAGTTTCAAATAAATACCAGCGTGTGCTTGAGTGGTTTACAGCTTGCGAGTGACATTAGAGAGTGTGAGATCTATACATTGCACATGCTGTAAGTGGGTTCAATGCATTAACATCAGGTGTCTCCTCTGTCCACAGTATATGATTGACGAAATAGTGTATTGCATACAGTACTTTAAAGAAAGTGATACTGTGCATGGAAACTGAATACAGGGTGACCCCAAAAAAACGGGCCCCAACTTTTGTTTTGTCCGAATGAAATGAAACCTTGGCCATAACTAGTTTATTATATTCAAAACATCACATCAAAACACGAGGGTCTTTGGCCTTTTTTTTCTCCGTTCTTCAGCATATGTTCTAGATGGCCTCCATTTAGCTCCGTGCATTTCTTGAGGCGCAGCACGAAGTTGTTCATGACGTTCTTACAGACTGAATTGGTAATGGCTCTCACCTCCTCCCTGATGGCTTTCTTGAGTTCCGTGATGGTTCTGGGTTTCCCTGTCCTTAAGATAGCCCCAAAGAAAAAAATCTGGGGGGCTTAGGTCCGGGCTATGGGGTGCCCACTCAAAATCAGTCTTGAGACTGATCACTCGGCCTCCGAAGTTCTCTTTCAGCCAATCTCGGGACAGGTTTGAGGTGTGAGAACTTGCTCCGTCTTGCTGGAACCAGAAATCGCGGCCAGAGGCATCAGTGGACCAATCTTCATGGAAGAATCTGGCGCAGCAGTGACAGTCACCAAGGAGCGGTATGTGGAGGTCCTCAAAACCTTCAAGAATGAGCTGCAGACCATCTCCCCGTCGCTCATGAGCAAGTTCTGGTTCCAGCAAGACGGAGCAAGTAGGGAGTGGCAACTGGCTTCTTCGACCACGCTTCATTAGTTTTAAGTTGTACCGTAATTGGCCCGAATATAAGGTGGCTCTGATTATAAGACGACCCCCTCTTTTTCAAGACTCAAGTTTGAAAAGAGACCCCCCAAAAAAAGAAAAAAACTCCCGGTACTGAACTGGCTGGATAGAATAAATGGATTACAAAAACAATGAACTGATATATTGGTGATTGGCCAGAAAATTATGATCGGTACACACCGAGGACCAATCCACTGCTGAACTGTAATATTTATGAGCCCGAATGGTGTGCAGTTGTCACTCAAATAATGTTTTTTAAAACGGCTGCAGTTGTTGGAAAAGCCACTTATATTGAGAAGTGACTGTGTAGTTGTTTAAATTGGACTTTTCTGAGCTTTTTGTTCTGTTGGTCCTCCCACAATTATTGAGCTGGAAGAAATAATTCAAACCAGAAACACTGGGTAGCTGAGGGAGACGGACGGAGGGACAGACTGATATGGATGGGGGGGGAGGAGGTTGGGCACAGACCTCCGTTTTTATATGCTGTCTGGTTATGATTTGCAAAGAGCCATCATTCAGCAGTTCTGTCAACCTTTTGTGTGTTTTTTAAGCCCTTGAAAAATATGATCTCCTTTATCTTTTCTTGCTTCTCGTTCATAGAGGGACATGAAGCACCATTTTATTTTATTAGATTATCCTACTCAACAATGCATATTTGCAGCATTTGCAGTTTTTAATTCCCTTTCTCCCACGATACAATAGCTCCTTTCTACGTTCATGAAAATGCCATGCGTTTGATAATTTGTGCAATAAAAATAGTCTCAATTATTAGTTATGAGTCTTAATTAAGAATCACAATTAAAAAGTCTTTTATTTTTGTTTGTTTGTTTTCCCCCACATCAAGTGCCTCCAACCATGCAAAGAGCTTTGGGAATCCAAGAAGTTGCCTTCTCTCAAGTACTGTGAGGTAAAATAGAGGGTGCCTCATCTCAGTGCCGGTGTGTGTGTGTGTGTGTGTGTGTGTGTGTGTGTGTGTGTGTGTGCTTGTGTCAGAACATATCAGCACAGGGAACCTCTCGTACTAGTTTTGTCATTGCTTTCTGTGTACCTGTCCAAGAGTGAGTATGTTTTGTGTAGTTATTTGTAGTGATACAAAACTCTGTCTCTCGTATTCTGAATAGAAGCAGACAGAGTGTGTGACCAGCAGCGAGTTTCTAACATCTCTGAGGTCATCCAGACAGGGTGACTGCCCTCCACCTCAACGTGCGACGGGTTTTGCAGCTGCCTGTGTGGAAAGCTGCTTGCAAGACCGACATTGTCCTACTCCCAGGAAGTGTTGCTTCAATGGATGTGGACACACATGTCAAACACCAGCCAATCTTTACAAAGGTGCCCCCACACCTGATTGATTCTTGTGCCCGCCCAGCCGTATTCGTTGATTAAATGTCATTTGTCATTTATTGTTTTTAATGCATTTCCAAAAGGCTACAAATGAAAAGAAATGAAATAAAGTACAACTATTAATGCAATATACAGCAATACTAATTAGATTTTTAAAATTCTGATTTAATATGAGTACTTTAGATCAGAATCGGCGACAAAGGGCAGCCTTGGCGGAGTCCTACCCCCACTGGAAACGAGTCCGACTTACTGCCGGCAATGCGAACCAAACTCTGACATCGGTGGTATAGTGACCGAACAGCCCGTATCAGGGGTTTCGGTACCCCATACCCACGAAGCACCCCCCACAGAACTCCCCGAGGGACACGGTCAAACGCCTTCTCCAAGTCCACAAAACACATGTAGACTGGTTGGGCGAATTCCCACATACCCTCAAGGACCCTGCTAAGGGTGTAGAGCTGGTCCACTGTTCCACGGCCGGGACGAAAACCACACTGCTCCTCCTCAATCTGAGGCTCGACTTCCCGACGGACCCTCCTCTCCAGCACCCCTGAATAGACCTTACCAGGGAGGCTGAGGAGTGTGATCCCTCTGTAGTTGGGATCACACCCTCCGGTCCCCCTTTTTAAAAAGAGGGACTACCACCCCGGTCTGCCAATCCAGAGGCACTCTCCCTGTTGACCACGCGATGTTGCAGAGGCGTGTCAACCAGGACAGCCCCACAACATCCAGAGCCTTGAGGAACTCCGGGCGGATCTCATCCACCCCTGCGGCCTAGCCACCGAGGAGCTTTTTAACCACATCGGTGACTTCAACCACAGAGATAGGAGAGCCCACCTCAGAGTCCCCAGGCTCTGCTTCCTCCAAGGAAGGCGTGTTGGTGGAGTTGAGGAGGTCTTCGAAGTACTCTGCCCACCGGTTCACAACGTCCCGAGTCGAAGTCAGCAGCGCCCCATCCCCACTGTACACAGTGTTAGTGGTGCACTGCTTCCCCCTCCTGAGACGTCGGATGGTGGACCAGAATTTCCTCGAAGCGGTCCGGAAGTCGGCTTCCATGGCCTCACCGAACTCTTCCCACGCTCGGGTTTTTGCCTCGGCGACCACCGAAGCCGCGGTCCGCTTGGCCAGTCGATACCCGTCAGCTGCCTCTGGGGTCCCACAGGCCATAAAGGCTCGATGGGACTCCTTCTTCAGCTTGACGGCATCCCTTACTGCTGGTGTCCACCAGCGAGTACGGGGGTTGCCGCCACGACAGGCACCAACCACCTTACGGCCACAACTCAGATTGGCCGCCTCAACAATAGAGGCACGGAACATGGTCCACTCGGGCTCAATGTCCCCCGCCTCCCCCGGAACATGGGAAAAGCTCTGTCGGAGGTGGGAGTTGAAACTCCTTCTGACAGGGGATTCCGCCAGACGCTCCCAACAAACCCTCACTATACGTTTAGGTCTGCCAGGGCGGACCGGCATCTTCCCCCACCATCGGAGCCTACTCACCACCAGGTGGTGATCAGTTGACAGCTCCGCCCCTCTCTTCACCCGAGTGTCCAGAACATGCGGCCGCAAATCCGATGATACAACAACAAAGTCGATCATCGAACTGCGGCCTAGGGTGTCCTGGTGCCAAGTGCACATATGGACACCCTTATGTTTGAACAAGGTGTTCGTTATGGACAATCCGTGACGAGCACAGAAGTCCAATAACAAAACACCACTCGGGTTCAGATCGGGGGGGCCGTTCCTCCCAATCACGCCCCTCCAGGTCTCACTGTCATTGCCCACGTGAGCATTGAAGTCCCCCAGCAGAACAAGGGAGTCCCCAGCAGGAGTACTCTCCAGCACACCCTCCAAGGACTCCAAAAAGGGTGGGTATGCTGAGCTGCTGTTTGGTGCATATGCACAAACAACAGTCAGGACCCGTCCACCCACCCGAAGGCGGAGGGAGGCAACCCTCTCGTCTACCGGTGTGAACCCCAATGTACAGGCACTGAGCCGGGGGGCAATGAGTATGCCCACACCTGCTCTGCGCCTCTCACCGTGAGCAACTCCAGAGTGGAAGAGAGTCCAACCCCTCTCGAGAGAACTGGTACCAGAACCCAGGCTGTGTGTGGAGGCAAGTCCGACTATATCCAGTCGGAAATTCTCTGCCTCACACACCAGCTCGGGCTCCTTCCCTGCCAGAGAGGTGACATTCCATGTCCCAAGAGCTAGCTTCTGCAGCCGAGGATCGGACCGCCAGGGTCCCCGCCTTTGGCTGCCGCCCAGCTCACATAGCACCCGACCCCTTTGGCCCCTCTCATGGGTGGTGAGCCCATGGGAAGGGGGACCCACGTTGCCTCTTCGGGCTGTGCCCGACCGGGCCCCATGGGTGTAGGCCCGGCCACCAGGCGCTTGCCAACGAGCCCCACCTCCAGGCCTGGCTCCAGAGTGGGGCCCCGGTGACCCGCGTCCGGGCAAGGGAAACCTAGATCCATTTATTTCATTCATCATAGGGGTCTTTGAGCCGTGCTTTGTCTGGCCCCTCACCTAGAACCTGTTTGCCATGGGTGACCCTGCCAGGGGGCATAAAGCCCCAGACAACTTAGCTTCTAGGATCATTGGGACACACAAACCCCTCCACCACGGTAAGGTGACGACTCTTCATAACCTTTATGGACAGAATTTCTAGGCGCAGCCGAAGCGTTGAGGGGGTCCGTTTTGGGGCCCTCAGTATTACATCCCTGCTTTTTGCAGATGATGTGGTGCTGTTGGCTCCTTCAAACGGGGCTCTCCAACTCTCACTGGAGCGTTTCGCAGCCGAGTGTGAAGCGGTTGGGATGAAAATCAGCACCTCCAAATCTGAAACCATGGTCCTCAGTCGGAAAAGGGTGGAGTGCCCCCTCCGGGTCGGGGAGGAGATCTTACCCCAAGTGGAGGAGTTCAAGTATCTTGGGGTCTTGTTCACGAGTGGGGGTAGGAGGGAGCGGGAGATCGACAGGCGGATCGGTGCAGCGTCTGCTGTGATGCGGACGTTGTATCGGTCTGTCGTGGTGAAGAAGGAGCTGAGCCAAAGGGCGAAGCTCTCAATTTACCGGTCGATCTACGTCCCAACCCTCACCTATGGTCACGAGCTATGGGTCGTGACCGAAAGAATGCCTCCTGAGCGCCTCCCCGGTGAGGTGTTCCGGTCATGTCCCACCGGGAGGAGACCCCGAGGAAGACCCAGGACACGCTGGAGAGACTATGTCACCCAGCTTGCCTGGGAACGACTCGGGATCCCCCGGGGAGAGCTGGAAGAAGTAGCTAGGGAGAGGGAAGTCTGGGCTTCCCTGCTAAGGCTGTTGCCCCCGCGACCCGGCCCCGGATAAGCGGTAGATGATGGATGGATGGATGGACTTTAGATCAAAAAATGTAAAAGCAAATCAAGTTTAATTCAGATTTGATCTAAATCTTCCAACTGGCAGCAATTTAAATGTGATAGAAAACACCATTTAATACATTCAGTCATTTGTATTTTAAAGATATCTTTAGCAGACAGGTGCATTATTTTTATATCTAATTATTTTTTCTGGATGTAATGTAATGTTGACAAATAACTGATGTTTATTTAAGCCATTGTGCAAGATGGCAATGACACTTTCCTCGTGAATACTGCACACCCACTACAGTATTTGCACGACCTGATGAAATGGATCATTCCATTTCAACTGAAGTACAAAGCAGTATGATTGAAGTTGTGGGATTGATTACGAAGCAAAAAGTTTTCTCTTTCTCCTGCAGGCGTACCCCTGAAACCCCGCAGAGATATGAGCTTTGTGGAAGATCCGCTGGGTCGGGTAAAAGTGATGTGGATGTCGAAGTTTAATGTCAGCATAGAGCCGGTCGTTTACGTGCTCCAGTCACGCTGGAATACGGGCATTCACCCCAGTGAAGATAATGCGTCCCAATGGATCACTGTTGCCCTGGTAAATAACCACCAAACTCTTTTTTTCCCTCATTCCAGGACAGCCTTTGAAGATTTGATATTGGCAAAGGTTTTGCCTTTTAACAGTTTAACAACCTTAAAAGATTGTGCAACATATCCCTACATCATAATTCACTGTGGATACAATGGAGCATTTGCACCTCCTTAGTCTCCTGCTGTCTAAACCTTCTCTCTTGATTGTATGACACTTTGTCAGGGTAAACTGTTCATGTGAATGTATCGGTGCGTATGTGTGTGCCTGTGTGAGGTTAGGTAAATAAGCAGAGCTTAAAAAGGACCCATTGGTAGTCACAGCTGTTCCATCGACTGCCTCTGAGTGACTGAACATTCATTATGGACTTAAATAGATGACGGCTCATGTCAGGTCTGAATGGTTTTGGGCCACCAAGCCAGCTATTGTCCACATATTTTGTACTGTACACTACATTATATTGACCCATGAATTGAACACATCTTTTTTAAAAATTACTATTGCCTCTCTTCGAGTCATTTTAATTTCATTTATAGCGCTTTATTACCAAAGCCTCATGGTAATGGGGTGATTAGCACCTCTGCCTCTCAGTGGAGATGTTCTGCATTTGCATCTTTACTCAGGGCTCTCTGTGTGGAGTTGACATGTCATTGTTGTGTGTGTGGCGGGGGGGGGGGGGGGGGGGGGTTTCTCGGGGCACTATGGCTCCTTCCCACATTCTAAAACATGTTGACACAGTTTGGGATCGAAATGAATGGCAATCCGATCCTACAGACGTAGACACAAACAAAATTCAATAACAAAAGCGCACCAACAAAGTATAAACAGAAATCACTTGTCAAAAAGAACCAGAAAAAAAACAATACATTCACTAAAAGTGCGTTCAAAGGCAAGGAAATAGTAAGCCTGAGATTGAAACAATGACTAGTGTCCAATTTTGCGAAATAAAAACATGAGCAAGATCAAAGACAAAATAACAAATACTTACAAGGTGAGAGACTAGAGAAGCAAAAAAGACAATAAAGAGAACGAGAGGTCTACAAAACAACACTTCAGCAAGAGCAGCAACAAGGTCAGCAATCCGACAGAGACATTGGATCTTGGCAGGCCTTCAATACTTGGCTAACTTGATGACCAAATTGGCAGCAGGTGTGCACGCTGAAGGGAAGACCCTCCTCTGCCACCTCCTGGAGACACACAAGAACAGGATCATGACACTCATTGGTTGAATTTATTTCAAGGCTCTAAATGGCCCTTAAGTATGAGTGTTAATGGTGGTGTGTCTGTGACAGTGGTGTCCAAACATTGTTTCTTCTTGAGGGCCACATACAGAAATAAATGGAACGATGCAAGGACCACTTGTACATTCTTTGACTTTATATTATTTTACTTCACTAAAAATGGACCAGTCAAAAAAAAAAAAATCCAATAAAGCACATATGTAATTTTTGGATACTGTGTCTACAGCTGAATCGCATCTCCACATTCAGAATCCAAACAGCAGCCACCTCTCATCATCATCTAAAAAAAATAAAATATTTGAGTATCATTATGACACGGAGCAGAAAGTGAAGGAATTAATATTTGCTTCTGAAACACATTGAACTTTATTCATCACTCTGGAGAGAAATATTATGACTACCATAGTTTGGTTATCAATTGTTTATTTTTGGAATTTTATATTTATCAATACTCTATTCAGTATAGTCTACCTGTATACGTAGTAGTGGTAGATAAATAAATGTCATTAGCGTCGCACACATAAGGGTTGTGTAGGTCCCCACTACTCCCTGTCCACTTTATTGAAACTTTCCACACAGCCCACTCCCAACCATTTTTAAAAACGCGCTTCGGACTGTGTCAAAAGATTTATTGTATGACGTGACTCATCAAAAATGGATAGTAGGCCAAATGGCGCCCTGATCATAGTTTAGACACCGATGGTCTTTGATTGGTGATTGGATCCAACCTCTCACCCACAGTCAGCTGGGATAGGCTTTAGCACAACCACAATCCTAATCAGTAAAAGTCATTCAAAATATGTACGTGTGGATGGCATATTGCCTTTATTTGTTCCCAACACATCATCGTTAATCCAAATATTCATCAAGAGTGAAATTCATAATGAGTGAAATATCTCATCACACTTTAGATGATTTTTATATTTCATTTGTTTTTGTGTTCTCTTTTGCCTATGCTGTTAAAAGTAGGTAGCCTCACAACCACATAGAATTAAAAAAAAATTCTAACCTTTTTATTATGAGTGTGTCCATTTGCTGCCACAATACTTACAATTTATCCCACTCCCACCCCATTTTCTTTATATTGGAAAGAAGGTAGCTATTACATGGGTGTTTGCAGAAATATGGACCCCCCCCCCCCCAAAAAAAAATCAATAGCAGAGGCAATAGTATCAAGCAAACAATCTACTTCGCAAAGGGAGCACATAAGACGTGAGGAAAAAGAAAAAGATACAGGAACAAAACACTACACACATCAAGTTAATCCACCAAATGCAGATGAGAATATCTAAGGCGATTGAGCGAAGCAAAATAGGAGACAGCCACCAGGAAAAAATCCACTGCACAAGAGAACAAGACCAACACTACACAAGGATAAAAAAATAGTCCAGCGACTCTTTCCCTTCCCTCCAGCGCCTATAAACCTACCTAGTTGTAATTACAAGCAGGTGTGCCCTGAGGACTCCGCCCCTCCATCTGTCCCGGTCACTGAAAGAGAAAAAAAACCTAACAGATCTCCATCCATGGAGGATCACAAGGGTGGCATGGCTCAGTGGTACAGTGCTCGATTGGATTGTGGGTTCCATCCTCAACCCCTTGTGACCATGTCAAAGTGTCCTTGCGAAAGACACTGAACCCTAATTATCTCCCAATTGACCTGGCAGAGCATGGAACCAGCCTACCTTTGGTGTATAAATTGGCTGAATGTGAGGCTTTATGAAGCGCCTTGGGCACCATATGGTATCGGTAATGCACAATATACGTGCAGTCCGTTTGCCATTAAAGTGTTGGCAGTCAGCACTTGGGTTTGATGACTCAGATGTTGACAATGTAGGACCATGGATGGTTTTGAGCCGCTGACTAACAATAAATGTATATTCTCATTGAACTGAGTCTGATATATGTTTGTACACATCAAAAGCTGTGAAACTCTGCCTTGCACTGATTTCAATGTAGAATGTGAATATAGATGTATGCTCTGTGTAAACATGTTGTTTTACCTTGCAAATCATTGTTACAGAAAAGGAACATGTCCTAAATCACCGCTCGTCATGGGGAGCCGTTATTGCACCGATATGCAACCTTGCATGTCATTTTCCACGTTTGATGTGTTTGCATTTTTAGACACTTTCTGAGGAGGCACTCCTGTCAGATCTGAAACCTCAGCGTTGGTATCAGTTCAGAGTGGCAGCAGTAAACAGTCAAGGCAGCAGGGGCTTCACCACACCAAGCAAGCACCACATCTCCAGTAAAGGTCAGCCTGCTGAGCTGTGCTCTCCTCTCTTGGTAGTGAATCTCAACGTTGTTTTTTGAGTCAGTGAGCAACACATCTAGGCCTCCTTCATTTATGCCAATGCGTGAGGAATAATATAACTCTCAGAGGGAACGTCAGGCACTGAGAATTATGTTTGTCTCTTTGACACTTCTCTCTCACTACATGAATAAAAGTGAAGGAAGTTTAAATAAGATGGGAGCTCATTAAGGACTCAACACACACTCATGTACTTTATGCTAATATTCATCGGACTCCATTTTTATATGGCCCTATTGGTGTTGTGCTATAATTAGCCAAAGCATGTCTGCATTTGACTTCAGGGTAACCGGATCTTTAAATCTTTATCTGTTGAGACTTTGTCTGAGGTATAATTTTCACCCGAAGTATAAACAAAATTGGAATTCCTGCATGACATTCTCCTTGCAGATAACTTTGGCCCTTTCACCGCATTCAAGGAATAGTCAACATTTTCACAAAAAAGGTCTGATTTGCTTCTTTGCGGGGACTCACACAAAAATATTGATACCACTCTCACATCTGTCATGAGACGTTTTAGCATAATAACTGGAGACAGTGGTAAGAATCTGGCTGTTTTTGAACTACGAAACCAAGAAAAACAATAGGGCTGCCGCCAAAATGTGCTTAACCTGTTATAATCACAATTGTTTTGCTCTTGAAAAAAGTATGAGGTTCTACCGTTTTTATATTTATGCTGACAAATGTATCTTTCATCACCTGTATTTTATTTTAAGATTTGCTCAGAGCAAGGATAGTGCCTCAGCTGTTTCTCTTGGCTCTCTCTTGACTGTTGACTTCATACTAATTCTGTGCATGCATGTGTGTGTGTTAAATTGGAGTTCAGGGTGAAAGATAAAAGACACACACGCTGACATTCCGAATACCATCTGAGAGCAGTCAGAGTCGTATGTTTCTAGTTTATTGGACTGATTAGTCAGGGGGTAGGGGTCATGGGTTACAAATCAGGAAGCTAGCAGATGTCAAACAGGTTCGTCCTATGTTTTGGGGTCTCCTTGTGTGACCTCACTAGTTGACAGTGCCGCTTGCCTTTGGTAATCGCCAGGGAATGTGAATTGCGGAACTCATCCTAATGTCTTGGTCTTGTAAAATACTGGACTGAAATCTATCTGGCTCAGGGGGGACAAAATAAACTAAGGCTTTCGAGAAACATTCTTTATGCAAGCACACAGAAAATGAGAAAGATCACCAATTCTAATATTAAACTTTGGCCTGTGCATAAAGGCTAACCAGGTAAAGTGTCTGGCCAGTGGGAGGCATGCCATGGGGGATGTCGTTCTAATCAGATCCTTTTTTTTGTAGTTGTAATTAAATACAGGGCTATGAAGTACTAACGAGACACAGGCTCTCAGTTGTAAGAGCCAAGACCTCACAATTTGTTCCTCGAGGCAAAAGTAGACTTGCAGTGGATATCTTCAGTCTATGTTGTGGTAGCTACTGAAAAAGTTATTGTCATGCTTGTCCAGTCTCGCTCACCTTTCATGCTATTATTAATCGAATTGGCTAAACAGACTCCGTTGAGACCGAAGAGAAAATGAGACTTTTCCCATCTGCTTATCCTGTCAAGGGTCATGGCAGGGGCTGGAGTTTAGAGATATTGAATATTTGATTTTATTGTAACACTACAGAGTTTTGCATTTTGTTCATTAATGTTCAACATTTTGTATAACAAGTTGGCAACATGCACAGCCACATAAAGCCCTCCTTGTGGCTAAAGCCCAAAGCGAAATGTAAAGATTTTGCTTGAATGACAATGCCTTTCTATCTCTCTCCTATTTGCTGCAGACCCGTCAGCTCCAGACCCTCCAATAAATATTCGGGTAAGCAACCAAACTCTGGTTGGGATGACTTCACAAGCAGGATCTTGCTTCACAGAAAGGTATTGAGCAAACATGAACACCTAAATTGTTTATTTTACTTTGTATTTGCTGGTGCTGTTGATAAGTATCTTTTCTGCGCATTTGATCAGCAGTTATATTCATCTACTGGTAATCAATCAATTAAATAACAGACTCACTGTATACTGTAGTTTCCCTTTAAAATAAATGAGCAAATATTTTAAGTTACCGCTGCCCATATGGTGACAGAAAGGTTAAAAAAAGGTGACAATAGCCACAATAAATTCAGACGACTAACGAAGAGCAATTTCATCGCAATATCAATTATTTCAAATTACCCACCTTTATTTTTGATCAACAAAAACAGGCCATAACAAAACCAACTCCATATTCAAAACCATTTTTATCCTGCAAAACAAACACCATAAAATGAAATTGGAAAATAAGTAAATTAAAATAATCACTCCCAGTCTTCAAAACTGGGCATCAAATCCATATCCCTTTATGACATGTTTTGTAAAATGTTGAAAATGAAACCGTTTCTTTTCTAAACTAATGAGGTTACTAAAAGCCTTTGCTTGAAGAACTTGTCTTAGGGAAAGTGATAGATTCAAGACCGCTTTGGGAACTGGTTGCTGGAGACATGTTAGTTTGACTCCTGAAACTTTCCATCCCCAGCATTAAGAAAGGCATCTCATCTTGTCAAATCAAGTACTACACTTGTTGCATACTCGGAATTGGCTGACATTTACGTATGGTGTGTTTTGACATCTTTACCTCTCTCCTTAGGTTAGGGGGGAGTGGAATCACTGTGACCGTCTTAATACACTGGAACCCCCCTCAGGATGGAGACTTGCCAGTCCACAACTACAGAGTCACGTGGATGTCTCGACATAGGACACAAAAAACCACACACCTAGCACATGCAAACATGCATGAATTACATAATAACATGCAAACCCAGTTTACACAGCCACATGCACACCAGGAGAGTAAAAAAAGGAGCAACAGCAGGGTGACCCAGGGGGTAAGGAACTTTTCATTCACATTAATTAGAAAATGCAAGGGCACCCTAGTGGTTGACTGGTTAGCGCGTAAGTGTTGAACTCCGGTCCTGGAGGGCTGCTGACCTGCACGTTTTCCAAGTCCCCCTGTTGCAACACACATGATTCAAATGATCAGGTCATCAGCAAGGTCTGCGGAAGCCTGCCATTGAACTTGTTCATTTGAATCAGGTGTGTTGCAACAGGGAGACTTGGAAAACATACAGGACAGCGGCCCTCCAGAACCTGAGTTTGACACCGCTGGGTTAGCGGCTTGGCCTCACAGTGCAGAGGTGCATGATTTGATTCTGGCTCTGGCCTTTCTGTGTGGGGTTTGCATGTTGTGCTTGGGTGGGTTTTCTAAGGGTACTCCGGTTTCATCCCACGTTCCAAAAATATGTGTGGTGTACAGTTCACGGTGTACCCTGCCTACCGCCCGAAGACAGCTGGAATCATCTTCAGCACACCCCCATGACTTGTGTGAGGATAAGTGGATGGATGGATATGGATGGATGGATGGATGGATGGATAGACAATGCAGTGATAGACAGGAGGGACAGAGGAAGTAATCACTTTACATTACATTTGAGTTTGTTTGTTCACAAAAAATGCTTCACAAGCCAGGGCTTTAGGACAGTGTATGACATTTAAAAATCATTGGAGGCCTGTCATGGAGATTTTTCATGCACAATGTCCGTCTCAGTCTTCTATATCTATTCTGTTGTAAGACCTGAACAGATTTATGCTCTTCTGTTTAAGGTGTATGCTACTTAAGCACGCAGATAAACAGCATAGTTAAAGATATCACAGCCACATAATAATTATTTGAGATAGGAAATAGAGTTTGTGAAGTAAGTTTCCAATGTTATATTAAAAGCTTAATATAGGTAGGATTCAAGACATTCTACACATTTTCTGACTTTTTTTGTTTTTATTTTGAAATGTTGTTTATACTGTATGTTCGAAATACATTAGTTTTCCGTTAGACAAGCAATTGTCAGAGGCCATAACTTTGTCAAAAGAGCAAAGATACCATTTTGGTTGTGTGATAAAGCACTGACATAAAATGACAACTGAGCCCCATACAGTCCCGTGAAATATTATTTGCCCTCTTCTTTATTTTTGTGTTCTTTGCATATTTATCACATACAAAAGTTTCAGTACACCAAACCAATTTTAATATCACACAGACACTCCCCAAAGAAATGCAAAATGCGGTTTTGAAATGCTAATTTAATTTAGTAAGCCATAAAAAAAATCCCAAACCACCTGTCCCTATGAATAAGTAACCCACTCCCCCCGCCCCCACAGTTTTAGGAAAGCTGAGTTTATTTTCACAGGCAACACCCTTGCACCACATTTGTCGAATCCAGAAATCACATAAATAGAATCTGTCAGACAAAGTGAAGTCAGCTACAAGATCTCAAGAAACAAATGCGTCATGCCACGAGCTGAAGAAATTCAAGAAATTAGAAAAAAGTTATTGAAATATATCAGTCTGGAAAAGGTTACAAAGCGAACCACTGTCAGAGCCATTACCCACAAATGGATAAAACTGGGAACAGTGATAAACATTCCCAGGTGTGGTCGACCAGCTAATATTACTCATCCAAGAGGTTGCAAAAGAACCTAGAACAACACCCAAAGAACTCCAGACCTCGCTGGCCTCAGTTCAGATCAGTGTTCTCTACCATAAGAAAGACTCTGGCCAAAAATTACATCCATGGGAGAGTTCCCAGGCAAAAAAACACTGCTGTCCAAGAAGAACACAAAGGCTCATATCACATTTGCCAAAAGACATCTTGATGATCCTCAAGACATTTGGAAAAAAACAGTCTGTGGACTGATGAGACAAAAATTTGACTTTTTAGAAGATGTGCAGCCCGTGATGTCTAGGGTAAAAATGGCACCGCATTTGATAAAAACATTATCTCAACAGTGAAGAATGGTGGTTGCATTGTGAAGGTCTGTGGCTGCTTTACTGCCTCAGGACCAGGACAACTTGCTGTGATTGATGGCACAATGAATTCTGCTGTCTACCAGAAAATCCTGAAGGAGAATGTTCGACAATAAGTTTAGGCCCTCAAACTCAAGCGCTCTTGGATCATACAGCAGGACAACGATCCAAAACACACCAGTAAGTCCACCTCTAAATGGCTAAAAAAAAAACAAGATTAAGGTTTGGGAGCAGCCAAGTCAAAGTTCGGATTTGAATCCAACTGAGATGCTGTGGTGTGACCTTAAATGTGCAGTTCAGCTAGAAAACCCTCCACTATGGCGTAGTTGAAGCCATTCTGTGAAGACTGTGCCAAAATTCCTCCATAGCAACATCAATGACGAAGCACCAATTATTGCAAATGCTTTATTTTGGATATTGGTGACAAGAGGATTAGGGGGGTATTTACCTTTTCACATAGGTACAGGTGGGTTTAGATTTTTTTTTCGTGCCTCAATAAAATAAATTGGCATTTAGAAACTGCATTTTGTATTTCCTTGGTTTGCCACTGTGTGATATTAAAATTGTTTTGATTAACTGAAATCTTTGTGTGAGATAAATATGCAAAGAACACAGAAATTACAAAGGGGGCAAATACATTTTCAAGGCTGTAGATTAGCTGTACCAAAGAGATTTGACTATTCTGCAGTCTGCTTTTTCTGAATAGTGTTGAAATCAGATGAAAACAATGTAATGTATGTGCCAGTGTCAGGTTGGTCCAAATTGACACTCAAGAATAACCAAAAAGGAGGAGACAGGAGACTCGATTCTGGTACCAGGAGGGAACGAGGAGAAGCGTTCGGTTTCAGTTCTCCGCACGTAACCCTTAACACTCAACCAAACAATAATCGAACAAAATATGACTGGCTTCAGAATTGGCACAATTCATTCATTCATTCATATGTAGTTAGTAAATAATTCCATCATTGTATTTCTGATAAATCCACTCCATGTACACATCTTTGTATACAGCGATGGTTGATTCAAGTTGCTCTATAAACACAGTTGAGTTGAGTTGTACAATTAATAAAATATAACAATCAAATTTCTCCGTCGTACCGGCCCATCGAAGGAAGGTGTAACCCCAAAGCGGCCTCAAAGATGAGTTTGACACCCCTGGTCTAGATCTATTCGCAAAATGTAGGTTATTATTAAAAAAATACACCCCCATTCACATGTGCTAAAGGAGAGCACAAATCCCACATAAAAAAGGAGAACAGTCGACCATGTGTTAGTGTGATCATATAACAGGAAATGACATGCCACCACTGATATTCTAGCATGTCGACAGAAACACACCCTAAATGAGTGCAAAGGTGTCTTGAAACTTCTTCCGCCGGTCGTTTGATGTTCCCAGTAACTAAAATACTGTGCCCATCGCGTCACCGGACTTCGCTCACCTTCCTCAGTGGATGTTTCTGTCGAGATGACCTTTTTACGATGTCCATCAAACGGTGTGGTCATCAACACTTCAAAGAAACACAATGTTTGTTTTTCATGTTTCGAATCAGAGCCATGTCTGCTGGAACCTGCTGTGAAAAAGCACAATCGTCCTACGGCAATCTCAATTCATTTTTTTCTAAACATTCTCACATATTGTCAACCGAATCAGCTTAATTTCCTAGTTCACAATTTTGTAGAAATTATCAATAATATATATAGTCTCCCAAACAATATTTCGAACAAAGAAGAAAACACCATTCTCGTAATATTAACATATAAGTCAATTCAATTTCAATTCAATTTCTTTAATTGAATTTTAACCATATACTTTCAGACTTGCTACCAATACTGCAGATTGTGGATGGCAGGAGCAAGAGTGTCTCAAATAAAATGTGAAACATGCATTCCATTTTATCAATTTTCGACCCATTTTGGAAAAGCCTCAACCAAACCCCGGCAATATGGCATCCCCTCATTAATTCAACGAAAACCATCTACATTATCTGAAATGGAGATGTAGTTCAAAATGTACCGTATTCCAACATTGGTTAAAACCATAGGTTGTATCATGTTTCCGAGCCAGAGACACCATTCCCCCTGCCAATGCGCGAGATAATCCATGACACAAAAAAGAAGTTTGGGTTCACTGCCCAATTTGTTGCCGCATATAAAACAGAAGTGAACTGAACCCAAAACGTTATCATGTTGCTGTTAGTCAGCAAGTCCCCCCTAAAAAAAATAAATCGCTGCCGTGTGAGCCGCGTAACTATCACAACATGATACAAAAACGAACAACATTCGTCACACTGAATTAACAATACTTCACGTGTTATACAACATACTCCACTTCACAAGGCACATTCACAACAACCGCGACCTTAACAAAGAAAGTAAAAACAAATTTTTCATGTCCTCGTCAAAAAGACCTTCAAGCATTAGAAAGAAAAGCCAAATGAGCTCCTACTGCAGGCATCGCACGTCACTATAGTTAGTCACAACGAGGTCAAAATATGGAAGACATATAAGTCATTGTTGAGTGAATGCAGGAGCCAAAACTCTTCCAGGTAGAAATGCGTCTGTCTATCTGTAGGTCTTGCGTAATGTGCAACAGGCATTCAAACTTGAGGTTTTTGTGCAATTTTTGAGAGAAAAAAATGTGGAGATGTGAATAAATTAGAATTTCAGTTTCGTCAGATGTTTCTGTGGTATCTATTTTGATCATGTATCAGAACTTTAGCCTCAACTTTAGCCTCAATATATGAACATAAACATGAATGTTTCAAACCTTTTAGTGATAGTGTGCTCATCTGGAGTTAGCTATACTCAATACAGTAGTGATGGCGATCCCAGACTAAGCCAGTTGGAGCCATTTATCTTCAGTCAGGTCCTCTGTTCTGCTTGACTGGGAGGCCAGGAATTTAAATAAGGCTTCTTAACAAGTGTTTTTACCCACAGCTGCATCTACTTACTAGAAACAGAGAGAGACAACATCACAACAAGGTAGCAGCAAGAAGAACAGAGGAACAAAATGTGTAATGTGCTGGTCATTTCAATGTCCATTGTTAAAGAAAATGAAGCTCATGTTTATGTCGAGGAGGATTTTATGCATGTTGTGGGATATGCAGCATTAACAATGTAAAAGAATATTGAAGGAAGCCTCCTCAAACATGAACATCTTTGCAGAATTAGTGGTTAAGACTGTACTTTTTTCATGTAATATCCTCTGACATTAAACTCTAGAATCAAAATTCAGGCTTTTTTTTCACAGTGTCGCATATATGTGTACACACGCACACACACACACACACGCACACACACACACACACACACACACACACAGGCCATATGTTTTGTCTATCTTGCTTGCGCTAGAAATACTTCAACCTCGTTTTCTCTGCTGAACACCAAAGAACCGCTTTTCACTCAGGTCTGTGACATTTTGGCTTACACACGTACACGCACACACACACGCATACACACACGCACACATACACACACATGCACAAAAGTGTTATCGTCTAAACATCTCTTTGTTGTGGCTGGTTCAGGTCCATACAGGCAGATTAATTTGCTTGACTAAGAATCAGTAATGAGCTGTCAGTCAAACAGCGGTCTAATACAGAACAGGTTTGGCCTGTCAGTCAAATGGGAGGGCACACACATCCGTCCCTGTGTGAACAGGGGGTGAGGGGGGAGAGATATTGAAGAATATGAAGGCCTGGTGGATGATGAATATAACATTCACAATGCCTGTGGTGGTTTTAGAAGCCACAGACCTTTGGCATAATTTCCTTAGGACACCAGTCAGGAACCTGAAAAAACATTGGAACAGATTTAATAGTGAAAATTCCATTTTTTTTTAAATCACCTTTCCATTTTTATGTTGTGTCATAGGTGCAGTGTGATGTGTGGCTACAGGGTCTTCGTCCTGATACTTCCTACTTCCTCTCTGTACAATCAGTGGCCTACTGGGGTCAGAAGAGACTAAAGAGCCCAAGAGCCCACATTGTCTTTACTACAGTCTCTTGTAAAGGTAAATGATATTAAATGTCCTGTTAGTGACTTGACATACTTGGCTGTTGATTTCTGAAATGAGAGATGCATTATAGGATCGGAGAATAAAATCTCATACGAGAGCAGGGTCAAAACTACTGCCTTTCAAAATAAAACTGGAATAGTACCCATCAAAGCCAATTTTCTAGTTGGGAAAAATGATTATTTTTGGGTGTCTGCATGCTACTTCCTTGGTCGTAAAGTAGAACAAAAGATGTCATGAGCATACGAATGGTGCTTTTTTCAGAAATTCCCGTATCCATTTAGTATCGCAAGTCTTGATGAAAATATGATGCCGGGGTTCTAACTTGACCCATGCAACATTTCTCCATAGAGTTGAATGAAATTGTCGGGCTGTGCTAAACTGGTACTCCAACACTTTTTGTTCTTTTATTTATGATGGAAGAAGCCAATGGGGTGGCACGGTGGCGATGGGTTAGCACCTCACAGTGCAGAGGTGCAGGATTCGATTCCTGTGCGGAGTTTGCATGTTCTCCGCATGCCTGTGTGGGTTTTCTTCAGGTACTCCGGTTTCCTCCCACATTCCAAAAACATGCATGGCAGGTTAATAGAACACTCTAAATTGTCCTTAGGTGTGAGTGTTGTGTGTGATGGTTGTTCGTCTCACTATGCCCTGGCTGGCAAGCAGTTCAGGGTGTAACCCACCTACTGCCTGAAGACGGCTGGGATAGGCTGCAGCACACCCGTGAACCTCGTGAGGAGAAGTGGATTCGAAAATTTATGGTTGGAAGCCATTGGGCAAACTGAAATGCACTGCACCATTTAAATTTTGGGGAGAAAGAAAGAAAGGAAAAAATCCAACCATCCATTATCCGAGCTGCCCTATTGGCTTCTTCCATTCTAAATAAATGAATGAAGAATGTCTCGAATCGAACCCTAAAGAAAAAAGAAATGAAAAAAAAGCAGCGAGAGAGAGAAAGTGAGTGAAAGAATTTAAGAACATTTGTAAGCTGTCAAAATCCTGACAGAGGAAAACAAGTTACAACAAGTAGGAATAATTTTCGCATACTGGGTTGTAAGAATAAAGTATAGTACCGGTAATAAAAGCAGGGGTGCGCAATACGTTAGTCCCAATCGACCAGTAGCCCATGCACCCTAAGCATCCTATAAATTTAAATTAAAATAAAAAATCAAGTCACCTTTAACATACGGTTGTGCGTGACCTCCATCACCGGAAGTTGTTAGCGGTCAGCAGTCCGCAATTGCAGCTTGCTATCAGAGCTGTTGAGATATATATTTTTTTATTATTATTATTTTTCTCATTCAAAGAGAATTTCTCATTTGTTTCATGTACAATTCACCGATGGCACTTGTAAAGGATGGGAATCTGGGGTGCCAGGAGAAGCATGTTAAAACAGTACAAGTACATGTGATGCACTTAACACGCTGCAAAGCGTGTCACATGCCTGTACCATGCAGGACAGTGCCCCCATAGGATGGGGTTTGGACACCCCTGCCGTACATTATGCATTTTTTTGCAAGGACTCCAACCTGACTGAGACGCCTGAGATTTATTTATTTTTAACTCTTAATACTGTTTCATGCCATTAATTGGTGCCATCTCTGAAGTTCAAAGCACATTACACTGATTCATACATAACTGAGTTCATGATACGGCAGTTGAATTTGTCCGCATGCTCCGGTTCCCTCCATGTTTGTAAACTCACTGGCACATGCCGAGCGTGGAAAGTGGCAAGTTAATAGTGGTCCAGGCAGCGAAAGTATATCTAGATAACCTCTCAATTGACGCAGCGCAAGAATATATGCCAGCTGCAGCTCAATTATCAGCCACGTATTAACAATTTCATACAGAACATGTTACCATTTATATTTCAAAAAGTAACCATTTGTGAGGCTGAAAGGTCAGATGAAGTCATTGAGTGTCATTGAGTGAACAATAATTAAGTCTTGTTTTGCACTTTGACCACTACTTTCCAAGGGTAACAGCATATGTTCATAAACCTTGTGTATCACATCCCGAAATACCCACTGTATTGTTGTTTTATCAGAACAATACTTGCTTGAGAGTGAAATCAATGCATGAAACATGACATGCATGTAACTGTGTTGTGGCTGATGAAGCACATTCAAAAGCAGAAATCTCACGATGATTTGAATGAAACTCATTTTTGAAATGTTTATTTCAATTTTATTCTGAGTAAATTAAATGTGTCAGTAATACATTTTAAAAGCGGCCCTTTCTCCCCCTCCCCCCCATCCCTTGTCAATTAGATTCAACCAAAGGAGAAGACTTCACTAATGAGCTCCCCTCTGCATCTTCCTCATGGTCCCCATCTGCGTCCTTGGCTCATTCCCTCTCATCCTCTTCCCCACCCCCTCCTGATCTCCCCCTTTTGTCATATCTTCCTCAACCTGAATCCCCTCTTGACCCTGTCATCCCTGGTGACCTTCGCCTCGAGGTTGCTGCCCCCCATTACCGTAGCGGTCAGCTGCAGGTCAAGGTGTTCTGGAAGTGGTCTAACCATGGTGAGTTGATCTAGACCAGAGGTGGGCAAACTACGGCCCGCACGCCGAATCCGGCCCGTTGGAACTTTTAATCCGGCCCGCCGAAGGTTGGTCCACAATTAAGGTTCGATGTGAATGATTGCATTCATTTGCATTGGACTTGTAATGACACGCATTTCACCACCAGATGGCGCATTGACTGTAAGTTGCAGAACACGGGGGGATCTTTTCGACCACCTAGGACAGGGGTCCCCAAACTTTTTCCTGTGAGGGCCACATAACTTTTCCCTTCTCTGATGGGGTGCCGGTGTCAGTTTGTAACATCAACGATCGTAGGGGAGCTTAAAAAATTTATTGTTTCCCAGAAAGCCACACATAACCAAATAACCCTTTCCAGGTTCTTTACAGGAAAAAAAAAAGTCAGGAAACAAATAACACTATTAATGAAATAAATAACAACTAAATAACCCTCTCTGAGTTCTTCACAGAAAAAAAAACAGGAAATAAATAACTAAACAACTCTCTCTCTTTATAGCCCCTTGAAATCTACAGAAAGAGTTCTCCCATCTACGAGAACGCCACCTACCTTGTCTTGTTTATGTCTGCTACCGTCTTGTTCATGTGTTCTACTAATTAAACTGAGACACAACTAAAACACTGAAACATTCTATGGTGTGTAAATAACTTTGTGACCTTGATTTCAATCCTATTTGCGTCATGGGTCATTTTGCCCCGAAGACCACCTTTGTACTTTTTTTTGTACAGCTTCCATGGAAATGTGAATAAAAAAAACATTTCATTTTTTCTGCAGTTGGGGACAATCTAGGAAAAGTCATAAAATTTCAAGTAAAAAATCATTTAGGGGGGTTTTGGGGTGTTTTTAACACAGGTATGGGTCATTTTGACCCGAGGACAACAGGAGGGTTAGAGGGCGGGGTCAAATGTAGTTTGGGGACCCCTGACCTAGGACCTCTGTATCGCTCTACTTCTACTGGTCTGATCACAACCCATCTGCAGCAATGCACAGGCTAAAATAGGTCATCAACAACATTGTTGTCATTTTAAAAAAGTATATTAATACAGTACTTTCATGCTTTTGTTCTGTTGATGTTTGATATGGACTGTCAACAAATGCAGTTTTTTTAATGTACCATAGCTTGTGCTGACCTGGCCCTTCTGTCAAATTTTAAAAGTCAATGCGGCCCCCGAGCCAAAAAGTTTGCCCACCCCTGATCTAGACACACACGACTGCTGAGGACATTGTAATCGCATAATAATTGTTTTCCTCCATTGTGGCGCAAATAGAAGTGATCAAATCAACAAACAACCACAAAATAGAATCACCAACATGGATCTGTGGTAAATTCGCAAGTCTCCATATTTGCGTTATTGACTGAATCTTAATTTTGTCCTGATATCTTACTTGTTTAACTTACTTAAAGTATTAATTGTATGAAAATAGTGGGAAAGCGGCATATTCTCACATCTGCTTAAGTTAAAAAAAGATACCGCTGTGCACTTTATTTGCAGTGTATAGATTCTCTTGTTGACTGAAGTGTGTCACTTCTGCACTTTCATTAAGTGCACATACTCTGGGTGGAGTGACGATAAAATGTGAGTGTTCCTTGTCTAAACACCTTTCTTGCATGTATTCTAACAGAGACTTGAGCATCTTTTCTCTTTCGTGCTCACCGTATTAAAAGGCATAGTGTTAGTTATGGGTGCTATTTCTGTGTTTAACACATACACAAGACGCATTGTATTATTGGACGCAGGCATGGTACGTACGCTAGCTTAAAAACACGGTAGCATGCATGCACGCTAGGGTATGTGGGAGCAAAATTGAGTTTAGTTGTACATAAAAATAAAAATTAAATCCTCTTCTTACCCCTCGGGTGGTGTCCGTCCCTCATTCAGCTCGGGTCCTCTACCAGAGGCCAGGAAGCTTGAGGGTTCTGCGCAGTATCCTTGCTGTTCCCAGCACTGCACATTTCTGGACTGAGATGTCCGATGTTGTTCCCAGGATATGTTGCAACCACTCATCTAGTTTGGGGGTCACTGCCCCGAGTGCTCCGACCACCACAGGCACGACTGTCACCTTTACCTTCCAGGCTCTCTTCAGCTCCTCTCTGAGCCCCTGGTATTTCTCGAGTTTCTCGTGTGCCTTTTTTCTGATGTTTCCATCACTTGGGACCGCCACATCCACTACAATGGCTTTCCTCTGCCCTTTATATATATGATCATGATATCTGGTTGGTTCGCCATTACCATCTTGTCAGTCTGGATCTGGAAGTACCACAGGATCTTCGCTCGGTCATTCTCCACCACCTTCGGAGGTGTTTCCCATTTTGACCTTGGGGTTTCCAGTCCATACTCGGCGCAGATGTTTTGGTAGACTATGCCAGTCACCTGGTTATGGCGTTCCATGTAGGCTTTCCCTGCCAGCATCTTACACCCTGCAGTTATGTGTTGGATCGTCTCAGGTGCCTCTATGCACAACCTACACCTTGGTGTCTGGTGTGGTATATCTGGGCCTCAATGGCTCTGGTGCTCAGGGCCTGCTCCTGAGCACCCAGGATGAGTGCCTCTGTGCTGTCCTTCAGGCCAGACCTCTCTAGCCACTGATAGGACTTCTTGAGATCGGCCACTTCAGTTATGGTCCGGTGTTACATCCCGTGTAGGGGCTTGTCCTCCCATGATGGCCCCTCTTCCCGCGTCTCATCCTCTTTTCCGCATTGTCTGAGACATTCTCTGAGTATGTCATCCGTTGGAGCCTTCTCCTTGATGTATTCATGGAGCTTGGATGTTTCATCCTGGACAGTGGCTCTCACACTCACTAGTCCCCGGCCTCCTTCCTTTCGACTTGCGTACAGTCTCAGGGTGCTGGATTTGGGATGGAACCCTCCATGCATGGTTAGGAGCTTTCGGGTCTTAACGTCCGTGGTCTGAATCTCTTCCTTTGGCCACCTTATTATTCCTGCAGGGTATCTGATCACTGACAGGGCATAGAGAGAGAGAGAGAGAGAGAGAGAGAGAGAGAGAGAGAGAGAGAGAGAGAGAGAGAGAGAAAGGGGGGTGATTGGCCGCACATCTCTCTTCGCCTCCTCCTCATCAATAGCAATTAGTTTTCTTATCATAAACACATCGCCTGCGCAATTATCATCCTAATGCATCTTTACATTTATGATTCTAGTAGTATATGACTGCTTTCCACACAATTAAAAAAAATACATTGTTTGTGTGAGATGACAACTTTTTTCCTTGATAAGCTACAAATTTGCATTTCGGTGTCATAATATCACAACTTTATTGTGTGGGCCTAAAATTCCTTGGAAGGATCCCAAGTTTGATTTCCAAAATCAAAAAAATGTTTTTGAAAGTTTAAATAAATGATAGCATGAAAATGAATCTTGGAATGTGATTTTTATTCATTCATTCATTCATCTTCCGAGCCGCTTGATCCTCACTAGGGTCGCGGGGGGTGCTGGAGCCTATCCCAGCTGTCTTCGGGCACTAGGCGGGGGACACCCTGAATCGGTTGCCAGCCAATCGCAGGGCACACAGAGACGAACAAGCATTCACACTCACACTCACACCTAGGGAAAATTTAGAGTGTTCAATCAGCCTGCCACGCATGTTTTTGGAATGTGGGAGGAAACCGGAGCACCCGGAGAAAACCCACGCAGGCCCGGGGAGAACATGCAAACTCCACACAGGGAGGCCGGAGCTGGAATCGAACCCGGTACCTCTGCACTGTGAAGCCCACGTGCTAACCACTGGACTACCGGGATGCCCTGTGATTTTTACCAAACTTTAAAAAAAACAAACATGTTTTTGGTTGTAGTTATTGTGAACAATTACAGTTTGATTTACAGTAGGTTTTATGTTGTGAGGCATATGGAAGGTGAAAAGGTTCACAATACATCCTTTTTTAATGACAAAAATATTGTGCTTTACTGATGATTCACTACTCAATGAGAAACTCCTTCATGTTTGTAAAAGAAACATTGACTGCGAATGAAATCTGGGTCTTTATTATATTAAAAGGATGGTAGCATAGCAGGAATTTTTGCCCTGAATTGTTCCTGCAGATTTCCTCTTCTGATACAATCTACAGTAATCAGCATCGAACAAACTGTAGCTTGAGGAAAAAACAAAACCCCAAAAAAACATGTGTCTCCACACTCGTCTATCCTGTAGATTTTGGCAGCTGGGAAGTAAGAAGAGATATAAAATGAGTCACACATCACTTCTGACCGTCATAAAAAATGAATGTACATAAACAGGATTTTGACATGTTGGTTTTGTCCCTACTCCCTTACAATACAAACGCTCAATGTCTCTTGTTTTGTTATATTGCAGCCAGAAATCGTCACCCTGGTCCATACATTGTGCGATGGCGCCCGCATACCTGCAGCGCTAATGTTACAAGCACCGAGGGCACAGCAAATGTGCAGGTACATCCTAATGGCGAATTAATGATGTGTCAAAGTGGCTGGTTTCGGGGTTACATGTGTGAATGTGAATCAGTGGCAGGTTGGGTTTCAACAACATAACTAATTTTTTTCCCCATTGGAATGCCCCCATCTTCTGTGTTTGTGTAACCTCGCTCTTGGCCATCATCACTTTTTCCGGCCTCACGTCTGTCATCATCTTTGGCTCCGATTTCTTAGCTTCTATTAAATTGTGTCATCTACACAGATAGCAAACACCGACAAAAAAGAAGGAGAAAAAAAAGAAAATACCACCCCTGATAGGTGTGAATCCATTCAATAACACCATAAAACAAAATGTTTACTCACAAAACAAAATACAAAATGATACAAGGGGAGAGCATTAGTCCAAAATGCAATGATGGTCATTTGATCATCTGTAGTAAAGATGGTAATACACAATCAGTGCTAGCTGAAAAAGAAACGGGTTTGCTACATTTTTGTATGAAAATTTTAGTCATTGAAAATGATTTGTTTTGTTCAGCGAAGTGCATAATTTTCTAATACGATATTTTTCATTCTTTTGTCGTGCCACTGTACTTGGTTGTTGAAAGTGATCTTTTTCCAATATAAAGTAAATATCATAGCGGTTTCCAAAGTGGAAAAAAAACAATATGTCACTGAAATCATGAGTTCTCCCACAAACCAGGCCATCATATTTTCACCCTCTAGGGTATGCATTACACCGTTGAAGGCCTTCTGTTTGCATGTAAGTACTGGGTAGCTGTGGCAATGAAGGGTGATCCTGAGTCAGAAGCTGTTGCCTGGGTTACGACCCCAACTTGCTCCTCCATCAGGGTCAAAGGAGGCAAAGCCTTGCCCTGCCGCACCAAAGGTATATCTTATATTCATAAGCACCATTTTAATGATTCAGATTATACTGCAAGATGTTGTAAACGTTGTATCACGCACATTATTAGAGCAGGAGAACAAATACCGTCTTGTTTTGAAATGTAATGTCTCATATTCTTTGAGTCAGAGCGCCCCACAGCAGGCAGAAAGCTGATACTGCGCCCAGAGCGCCTGACGGCAGATTTTCAACGACTCGATGGTACGTTGCTGGCTGTGTTTCGCTGGAGGGTATCTCAACACGCACTGGACCTGGCAGAGGTTTATGGGTTCCAATTCACTTGGACTCTGCAGTCAGGTGTAACCTTTGAAGCAAAAAGCCATGAGGACACGCTTATCTCTCAGGCGCAGACAATTGCACCGGTGAGACAGAAATAATGTGCTGTTTATACAGCCTGAGTCTGAAGTACTAGTTATGCAGCCACTCATATGTCATCATTTCCATTACTGAAAATGTTTCTTACATTACAGTCTCAGCGGGCAGTGATAGTTCATGGCCTCCAGAGTGACAGTGATTACCAGGTACAGCTTCAGGTTTTAACAAGCGGAGGAAGCAACGGCACTGCAGTCTTAAAGACTTTTCACACTCCTGCAGTGTGAGGTAGTATTTTTTTTTCTTTTGATGGGGACATGTTTCAAAATATATGTAATTTTGTTTACCAAATCTTATCCCTCCCAAATTTCTATTTTAGGTCCAGGTGCTACTGGGCTCTACTGCACCACTCGTGTGTTCGATCCTGACATATTCCAAACTTTCTTTCGAAATTCAACTGGTTTTAATTGAGGTAGTAAAATGAGGTAGCATGTGAACATTTTCCTTCTCATCTTGATTGCCTGCCCCTCTGGTTCTCTTAAAAATCAGATGAGAAAGCTGATATAAGTGTTGGGGTGGTTTCTTTGTGTTTGTTTGTTTTGTAATCATAAATACAGTATAACAGGCTACAATACGTTTGACAAGAAATTTAAACAATAAATACAACTCTACATATATGGTGTACTGGACATCACATTGCTGGGCTGGAGATATATGCTCAATATTCCATTTTATAAGGCACTCTATGTCACTGGAACCAAATGAATTACGCAAAGTCGTATTGGACACCAGTTTGTCTTGTATTTCGTAGAAATAAAGACTCCCAATTGAAAATGTTCTAGCACTGACCTCAAGTACTTTGTATGAATAGAAGCTATAAATTGTGTTTATTGCAGTTTGGCTGCAACATTGTCATTCACGTGGTTCATTTTGCTAGAGTAAATGCAAAAAGTATTTCAGATATTGTTATTTTATTAACAGTTGTATTCAAATATGTAAGAAAACTTGTGCTTTTTATATTGTTGGCCTGTTCCAGCAAAGAATATTCATCATGACTTTTCCACACTGTTTTTGCTGTACTTGTGGAAGAAACAGAACTTATGTTGAGATTCCCTTTATGTTGCCTGTTTTATATGCTTTTATTGTAATTCTATTTTAATTACGTTGATTTGTGCACAATGTCTTCTACTTTTTCAGCTGACAGTTGTATTTATTGTTTGTTTTTGTAATTAAATAGAAAGTAACGATGTGTTGTGTCAGTGTTTTAATGTGTATTGTGGCAGTTCAATTATATTTTTTTCAAGAAAATATATACTATGGCCTCCCAAACAAAATAAATAGAAGGCTGGTTGTTGTGGTGGCTGTATGAACGCCTGCTTGGGTAGGCGAAGGTTCGCTCGTGAGTGTCTCCGGAAAGGGCCGAAGCAAACTGACGTCATCAACTTGCGCCGCCTATTGGATGCTCGTATCTTCACATAATGTGAAACAAAACTAACCACCACAACGACAATGTAACGTATCCGACTGTTTGTTTTATGCTTTTTCTCAACCTTTCACTTTATGCACAGTAAGAATTTAAAGTTGCTCGTCAAAACTTCCTCTATGTCCTCCGACGCCTTGTCTCTGTTTTGGCTGAAGCTAAAGCTAAAGCTTTTAGCTTCAGGTTGGCGACTAACTTTAAAAGTCCACGAAATAACTTACTAGTGCATGCATACAGAGGTGTGATTCCTAAAAGATATATAAATATATATAGAATAACTGAAATTACGCAGTCCTTTTAGTTTGACTAAAGTCTTCCGTGATTTTATCGGTGGTTTTATATTAGCAGGCGCTATGACGGGTTTATTGCATGTTTGCAAATTGTCAATTTACCTCCCTTGAATGCTGACAATGGTTTCTGAGTTTTTTTTTGGGGGGGGGGGGGTAAAAATGGGAGTTATCATAAATTTCAGTTTAGTATCCAGCTCTCACTTTCCCCAAATGTGTCACGCTTAACAAAGTGCCATACTTTGCATAATTTCATGCAATAACTTGATCGGATTCAGTTAATTAGCAGTGATCATTTCATTTTGCTGGACCTTAGAAAGGTAAAGATTACGCTGGTAATTGTCAGGATATTATGTACTTTCTACGGTCTTCATTATTATTTTATTGTTATATATATGATATTTGCTCCATGTACAGCACTTTGTATACAGTGGTGGCTGTTTTAAAGTGCTCTGTAAATATAGTTAAATTGAGAGAGTTGAGTAAATAAATTATATTACACAGAAAGTAGTCCTTAAAAATGCATTGCACGCTGTATGTGAAGTTACTCTCCTCACATAGCTGGGTGCTCACATTTGGAACTTTTTTTTCTCTTTAGGAGTCAAGGGTGAAGTAATCCTGATCCAAAGTATAGTACATAACTGTCAATGAGCCACAATCAACACCACCAGGTGCTCGACTGTCTCGACCATTAATATTGGCTGGGAAAAGCCAGAGCACAAACACTATTCTGGATTTGAGGCCAGTTTAATAGAAGAAAAGAAGAACAAAAAGTAAATATCACATGGATAATAAGAGCAATAGGGAAGAGGAGATCACAGTTTGAAGAGCCTGGGATGGGGTTAAATTACCAAAAGAGTACGTCATGGTTTACAACAACTCTGCTTCCCCAATGAAAACATCTCTTAAACTTAATATAACAGAGGCAGCACCTCCTGAGCAAGCAGCACCTCCTCCAGTGCTGCCTCTTACAGATACTTCTAACCAGTCACTCCTTGACTCAGATGTTTCCTCCATTTCCGATGTCTCACAGCCCACTATTCAGACTCTTGCAGAAGCTGGGTCACTAGTTATAACCCCTAAAATAGCACCTAAGGTTAACTCAGGTCTCACATCGGACTGGTCCTCTCCGCAGTCAACAACCGCCATTCAAGGTACAGTCAATGGCCGCACATCAGGCAGAAAGAGGACACCCAAGACCTGTGACTGTTGCGGCCCCATCAGAAGGGGACAAGATGTCAGAACCTCAGGAAGAGGGAGGAGAAGGGGGCGAGGAAGAGGAAGGGGCACCGGAAGGAACATCCACGGTACCCCACAACAGAAAAGTGATGACAAGCTCATGAGAATTACTGACTTTGACCTGACGGGGGATGAGTTCACTGAAGCTGAGGATGAAAATGACATGCATGACGGTATGAACATATTCAATACCCAGTCAGAGCCACATGCTCCTTCACGTGTCTTTTTCTCTCTGCTGGATGGGGACCTCTTGGATAATGGCCAGATGAGTTTCCCAGAAACCATGATGCCAGCTACGTTGGCTTCAAAAGGGGAGGCGATCATTGGAATTAAACCAGGAGTTGAAAATGACGTAATTGACGATTCAAAAAATGCCCCGACTCTGTCAGAGTTGGTTTGTCATCAGGAGCATATGAACTGTATATCAGATGCATCACAGATTGGAAATGGAGATTCGCTCAGTTTGTCCGAAGCAGAAACTGAAGCGGAGACACTTGAGGACAAAAGCAGTGTTAGTCAACAAGGAAATGGAACACTTTGCTCATCCGGAGTGTCAGCTTCTCCTTCAAGGCCAAGAAGTCCTCAGAACCATGACGCAGAGATGCATGTATCAGTGGATTCTGACAGAACCGACTCGTCATCTCGTTGTCTCTCACCGACTCTGTCCATTGAAAACGGCACCTCACCCGCAGACCACAGTCCCAGATCCGCACCCATGGAAATGGACAGTGCAAATCAAACAATGGTTTCTTCTTCACAACATTATCCTGTTACGGTATGCGGCACGCAGCACTGCTGCCCCCTGACAGACCACCGTTTGTACTGTAACCCCGTAACTTGGGAGAACGTGGCAAATCCTATTAAGAATATGTCAGAAGAAATAGATGGACAAGACATGGATGGCGTTGTGGAAAGTGATGATATCCGAGAGAGACTTATTCATCTGGTCCATGGTAAGATTTGTGTTTTGGAACATACACTGTAGTCTTCACATTCAGGTATATCCGAATCCATTCATCACCACAGTTTTTAACAATAGAAATCCCTGATATCACGGGTGTTAAACTCGAGGCCCGATGATAGCTCCGGCCCGCAAAAGCAAGCAATGTGCGTCAACTGCCACGATACTTGCTGAAGTCTGTCCCGAAATGTCAAATGGTCATGTGTGATAAATAACGTTGAGATTTTGCACTTATTTTGTTACCCCGTTGACAGTCACTTGAACAACAATTGAACAAACAATGAACAAATGGTTGACTGATTTCAAAACGAGTAGTCCATTTTTTTGTGTACACGTAATAATACGATGTGATTAAGAGATATTTATTCGATTTCACTGTCGTCAAGACGTTAACTCCGTAGTGGCCCATGACAAAAATGAGTTTGACCCCCCTGCCTCACATAAAGTAACAAGAACATGGATGGTTTCTCCTCTTATTCTTAAAACTGTGTTTTATTTTATACAGTGAATCATGATAAACATAGTGATAGTCCTAAAATCATGAATATGTACTGTGAACCACCAGAAATACTTAAGTGTAATTGACCTTTTTAATGCAGTGTTGTTCTTGTTGTTTTTAATGTTGAAACAATGCTGTCAACCTTTTAGACTTTTTGGAGAGCTTCTACATAAAGTATGGCAGTTTCATTCCCCTCAGTGAGACAGATGTCCTGGAATATCTGAAGATGAACGGCAACTGCGACGACTTCAGTAAACTGTTAGTGCATGTACACACTTTTATGTTAGATGTGTTTAATGCAGTCATACACTGTGCTCACCATATGAACATTTATTTTTTAGGGGACTGAACATCAAACGGGAAATGGCGCAGTATAAGGCAGCACTAGCCTCTGCACCTGTAGCTGGCTTCATGGTCATCTATAACAAACATACGTTGAGCCTGGAAGATCTTGGTACGCTGGAGGACCAGAATTGGATAAATGACCAGGTAGGAGAAAGTTAAAATCTACATTGAGATGTAGGGGTGGGTCAAACAAATCGATTTGTCAGTGTCTTGCAATACTTGCCCTCGCAATTCATTACCAATTAAACAAATCCTCCTAAACGTGAGTTGGGTCAAATCGAATGGCTGTTAGTCGAGCGATACACCGTACGAACACAAAAACATGTTTGAAGTCGCTGTCCTCAAAATGTCCACAGAGTGGAAGATAGGGCTGGTTTTGTTTTAAAAAAACAAATCAATTAATCCAATCTATTTTCCTTTTCGCAGCCTGATATTGCTTCATTGAACAATAAATAGATCCTTTTAATACATATTTTTTCCATAAATTCACGTGACTTGTCGTGTCACACAAAATCTTGACACCACGCGAGAGTACAGTGCCAACAAGCTTATATCAAGCTGGTAGCCCATCGCATTGATCACGACACAAGAAATACAGTAAACATTCTCTAGTAGGGACTCATGTTTGCGCTGCCCAATCTGTCCTTATAACAGAAATTACTTACTTAGGAAATGAGAATGGTCCATTTCCTTTATGAACCTGCAAGTATGTTGAAAAATGTATGTGGAACAACACAACCAATAAAATGCAATAATATTCTGTCCAAAAACTGTTTATATAACAAAAACAACAGTACAGTATACAGTACAGGTGTGTAGAGTACCGTATTTTCACGACTATTCGACGCATCGTACTAATGGCCGCAGTCTCAGTAATGCGTGACATTTCTGTATTTTACACATACACAGGACGCATCGTACGAATGGGCGCAGTTTTACAGTGGTAAAACATACGCCAGCTTAAACATACGGCATGCATGCGCGCACTCTAACACGTTAGCTTGAAGCATACGGTAGCACGCCAAGACATACAGATAAGATAAAAACACGTTTTTAAAAAGGCAACGAAAGCAGAACTGAGTTTGGGTGTATTTTATTTAGCCATCGTACAATGTTCTCATGTTTTTCGATCCATCATCACCCAGAAATCCATCAAAGTCCTCATCCTCTGTATCAGAAGCAGAGGACTGCACATCTCAGTTGTCATTGAATGCATGCTAGTGTGAGTTGCTACGCATTGTCGAGCGGAAAGAAGGAGTACCAACAGCAAAGTCAACATTTCTCTCGTGTGAAGCTTTCCCACATTTGAAAGTAAAGAACAGAGCGAAACATGGTGGCAGCGCGTGTGTGTGTAGAAAGAATTGAACAATTGTGCAAGTACCGTAATCCATCAAAAACGCCGCGTTCCCTCTCGTTGTTGCATATTGTGGCGTAACTCGCCAAACGCTGCCTCTCACTCTGTGTAAAGTTGTTTGCCACCGATCATCCATTGTTCCCATGCCGTTTGCAACTTTACTTTGAACGCCCGGTTGATGCCAATGTCCAGCGGTTGGAGTTCTTTAGTCAAGCCTCCGGGAATAATGGCAAGCTCAGAGTTCATTTGCTTGACTTTTTTTTCACCGCTGCTGTGAGATGGGGACGCATGCCAAAAGCATAACCGGTGGCTTTAAGTTTGAACTGAGCTTCGTAGGCGTGTCTTTTTGTCGAATTTATTTTCTTCTTAGAAACCAAAACCGGAGTTGTTTTGCAACAATGCACATTGCCACACTCTAGACAAGTGTTGGTACTGGCTTGAGGCGTCCACTTACACGCCCACCCTTCACCATTGGCGGACTAGCTTGTCTGTCCTCTCTCTCCCTCTCTCGCTCTCTCTCCCTCTCCATATATGTATATATACACGCCCACCCTTCCCTGATTGGCCGACTTCTTTCATGCCTGGCCACCGTCACTTCCGCCTTTTCTCTATATAAACAGCGTGTCGGCTGTCAGTCAGATTTTGGAACTCGGCGCATATAAAGGACGCTCCGCACCATAAGGCGTCCTGTCCATTTTGGAGAAAATTTAAGACTTTTAATGGCGCCTTATAGTCGTGAAAATACGGTACTTAAAAAAAAAACCACAACACCGTACAGTACGTACGGTGTTGATTTTTTTTTCATCTTGGGAAAAAATTAGTCTATTTTGGGTTGTTTTGTTTTGTTTTGTTTTGTTGGGTTCTTCTTCGTTTTCGATGCCCTGATCTACAGGATGTCAGTGAATAAAGTTGAAATCGTTCGCAATTACAGTAAAACGCACTCCAACAAAAAGTCACTTACACCTCGTCGTTTCGAATCAGATGATAGGAAACGGCGAAGTGAGCATGTTTCTTCCATCATGTCTCCAGTTGTGTCAAGTGGGCGTTGCTTTTTAAACTAGTGCCACGATCTACAGGACGTAAATAAAGTTAAAATCATTCGCAATAACAGTAAAATGCACGCCAACAAAAAGTCACTTACACGTCGTCGTTTCGAATCCGATGATAGAAAACGGCGAACTGAACATGTGTCTTCCGTTGCATCGGGTGGGCGCTGTGTGTATTTAAGCTCCCGCGGCCTTCCGTCTCCATCCGGGTTACGGATAGTGGTATTTCCGCTTACGTAAGTTCTGGTAAAATGTAATGTCGTAGTCAAAATGTTAATGCATAGGTTTTTATTCTGGGTGAAGGAAATTCATTTTCATAGAATTCCTTAGAAGGGAATATTCACTGTAGTTCTGTTGCAAAAAGATTGGTGACCTCTGATTCAGAGTGTTCCATCAACTTGCCATGCATGTTTTTGGAATGTGGGAGGAAACCGGAGTACCCGGAGAAAACCTGCGCAGGCACGGAGAGAACATGCAAACTCTACACAGGAAGGCCGGAGCCGGAATCGAACGAACCCTGCACCGCTACATTTTGAGGCAGATGTGCTAACCAGTTGACCGCCGTGCCGCCTGCTATACTTATTTATGTAGTGTAAATGTTGTCAGCACAGCATCACGGGTCCATCACATGCAGTCACTGTCCTTGGGTCACATTTCCTCGGACTCCATGGCACTCTTACCTGTGAGAGATTTTGTCAGTGCAACTCATCTGACTTGTGAACAATGTGCTGGTCGTAGGCATGTTGATTTGCATTTTTGGTTTGCAAGTTATCATGTATTTTTTAATATGAATTATAACCAGTGCAAATGAATAGAAATAAATGAAAATGGTATAAACACGAGGAGTTAAAATAGAAATGTAAACTACTGTCATGTCATGACCTCTTGATGTGGATGTGGCTGTTTGCCGTCCAGACAACTCACATTTTAGAGACGATAAGATATTAAGATATCCTTTATTTGTCCCGCACTGGGGAAATTACAGTCAGAATTCAGAAAGGAAAAACGCTGGTTAGGGAGAGGGGAAAAAAAAACACGCTCGAACTATCCTCTTCCGAGGATAATTTAAGTCCAGGATAAAAAAAGACCCTAGCACATGAATAAGCATATGACAGTTACAACAAGTCACAAGACATAACATGTATAAGGGGGAGGATGAATGGGAAGGGGACGGGGGGGTGACCGCGACGCGGCCGCCTGACCAGCTGCACGGATTCCCACGTGCGCTCTGCAGGTCAAGCCACGTCACGGGGGAAAAAGAACCGGAGCGATGAAGACGGTGATAACAAGGATGTGTATGCGCGTGTGCTTGTCCATTCGTGTATGTGTATACGTGTACAGGTCATAGCTGCTTCGTCGAGGTCTGCTCATCATGAAGACAGTCCCGGCTTATCAGTCCATGGCCGAGAAGGAGGGGGGTGGTGGTGGGGGCCCTAGACTCCATGCGTATTTCCATCCAGGGGAAAGGCCAGATAGCGTTGTTTGTTTTGGAGAGACGGCCGCCAACAATTCCAGACAGCCTTGAGTCCTTGGTCTGTATCTCTCACTGGCGGCGATCATCCCAAATCCGAAATTTCAGTCAGTAATTAATTAAACACGGATTCCAGTTTTCTCCAAGTTATTGTCCATCCTGCTGTGACGCTCCAAACCCGCAACAGTTTGTGGTTGAGCACAGTCTGAGTGTTGGACATCCGCGTTATGCAATCCTTAGACCGGCAGCCTCGTCCAATAGAGAATTTTCGATAGATCAGGAAACTGCTCACACCAAACAGCTGCATACCTGTTATCGGAAGGCCGAAAATGTAGATGTCGTCCAAACTCTCAACGGACAGTGTTGACAGGCACACCATTCTCCGCTTCCTCCAAGGACCTAGGTTGTACCCAGCAGCAAAAGTCCCCGAGGGGCAAGTAGGCTTCCCACTGCCTGCTCTTCTCATCGAAAAAATTGTGTCGATTACATCGAGAGACCAGCCAACTAATTCTATGGTTAGTTCTTCGGATGAAAACACGGTAGGAGGCTTGGGGAAAAAAAGACAGCACAAGAAATAAGTGGCGAGCAGGGAAAAAAAAAGGTGGGAGGGCAGGAGAGCTGTGCAAAAAGCGTCCGCCTTCGTCGAGAGACAAGCACAAGATGGTGGCAAAGCCTACTTACGAAGAAATTAAACTCAACTCACTCAAACATACCTAATTGTTTTGTGTTTTTTGTTATTGTAAAGTGTCCTTGGGTGTCTTGAAAGGCGCTTATAAATAAAATGTATTATTATTATTGTAATTGACACCAGGATAGGATAGCATTCAACACCAGAGAGTAGGTTTAAAATAAATCTGTTAATGGGGAAATTTATGAATGCCGAACAAAGAATTTACAGGGATTATTGTGCTATGTAAAGTCAGTTATCTCAATTTTAACACTGCTGCTTTTATGTGTCATTTTGTTCAGATTATTAATACGTATGGAGACCTGATTATGGAAGCAACCGAGCACAGTGTAAGTGATGTTTGTAAATGTTAAGTCAGAAATTGGAATAGTTATTTCTTTCAAATTAATGGTATTTAATTTGTCCTTCTAGGTTCATTTTTTCAATAGTTTCTTCCACAAGCAGTTGGATGCCAAGGGGTATGACGGCGTAAAGAGATGGACCAAAAAAGTAAGGACACTCATGCATGAGAGAGAGAGAGACTCCTGGCACATACAGTGCTGTTCAAAATAATATCAGTGCAATGTGACGAACCAGAATATCCTTGGTTTTTAGTAATTTTTTAAAGATAAGATCCTTTATTTGCACTGGGGAAATCTACAGCCTACAGCGGCAAGAATGTAGGTAGAAAGAAGAAAAAACAAACAAACACCGTTCAATTAAGTGCAATATAAATACAAAATGGATAAATCGCAGTGCTATTTACAATTGTTTTTCACATCATTTAATTATTATTATTATTGTTGTTGTTGTTATTTTTATTCAGCAGCCTGACAGCAGGGTGGGCTGGAGAGGGTGGGAGGGACTGTCCATCATAGCTTTTAGCTTAGTTATTGTTACATGCCAGACAAGTTACCAGTAGGTGCAGTAGATTCTCAGAAAACAAACAAAACCCAGCATTCATAATCGGCACGCTCCAAAGGCTGTGCAATTGGGCAAATAGTTCAAAGGGGTGTATTAAAAAAATAGCAGTGTTCAAACCAATCTCTGATTTCCTCAATTTTGGGGAAGAAAACAAAAACAAAATCAGGGGTGAATCAGGTGCCAGCACAGGTTGAACATGCATTTAAGGAAAATGGGTTGTTCAAGACACTGCTCCGAAGAACGCTGTTCTTTGATTAAAAGGTTGATTGGAGAGGGAAGAACCTATAAAGAGGTGCAAAAAATTGTTGGCTGCTGAGATAAAAGGATCTCCAATGCCCAAAGATGGGTAGAAAAAACAGAAAATGGAATACAACTATTAAAATGGACCGAAGAGTAACCAGAATGGCAAAGGCTCAGCTCTAGGATGATCAAATACAGTCTGCGGTTACCTATAATCCATCAAAAACGCTGTGTTACCTCTCGTTGTCAGAGTCACTCTCATTGCCATGTGGCTCCACAGAAATGATGCCGGCTTTGCCAAAAACTCGAACAACAGTGCAAGCAGACACGTTCGTCCAAGCAGACAATCCATTCGCAAATTGTGGCGTAACTCGCCCGGCGCTGCCTCTCACTCTGTGTAAAGTTGCGTTTGCCATCGATCATCCATTGTTCCCATGCCGCTCGCAACTTTACTTTGAACGCCCGGTTGGTGCCAATGTCCAGCGGTTGGAGTTCTTTAGTCAAGCCTCCGGGAATAACGGCAATCTCAGAGTTCATTTGCTCGACTTGGTTTTTCACCGCTGCTGTGAGATGGGCACGCATGCCAAAAGCATAACCAATGGCTTGAAGTTTGAACTGAGCTTCGTAGACGTGTCTCTTTGTAGAATTTATTTTCGGGGATTCTTAGAAACCAAAACCGAAGTTGTTTTGCAATAATGCACATAGCCACACTCTATACAGGTGTTGGTACTTGTTAGGGGCGCCCATTTAGCGTCCACTTACACGCCCACCCTTCACTCATTGGCGGACTTCTTCGCCGCATGCCTGTCCTCACTCACGTCTGCCTTTTCTCTCTCTCTCCATATATGTATATACACACGCCCACCCTTCACTGATTGGCCGACTTCTTTGCCGCATGCCTGTCCACAGTCACTTCCGCCTTTTCTATATATAAACAGCGTGTCGGCTGTCAGTCAGATTTTGGAACTCAGCGCATACACAAGACGCTCCGCATCATAAGGCGTCCTGTCCATTTTGGAGAAAATTTAAGACTTTTAATGGTGCCTTATAGTCGTGAAAATATGGTAGTTCTTCTAACACTGTAATATTTTGTTGCCAGTTAATTTATCATGTACTCGTTTGAATATATACAATACAGTATCTGGATGTGTATAGATCGATTTTTTTTTCTTTTCTGTGTAACAATTTCAGGTGGATTTATTCTCCAAGTGGCTCCTGCTCATTCCCATCCACTTAGAAATCCACTGGTCTCTCGTCACTGTGACCATGGCAACGAAAACCATCAATTACTTTGACAGCCAAGGCATTGTCTTCCGACACACTGCAGATGTGAGTGACAAGTTATATTTTCATGCGAAACACCACTTGTGACACAAGAATTTTGTTTTAGACAGGCAGATGTTATTTCCGAAACAAGACCAATTCAAAATCCAACTCTCCAGACTGCGATTATGAACATTTTAGCCTGTCTATTTGGCGCTAGGCATGACTTGCAAACTGAGCACTGCTCAGGAGCTGGTGCTTATTCAATACTATTAAGTCGGTGGATGATTGTGCAACCAGTCATCGAAACCCAGTTTTCTGATTCATACTGTGTTTGTGTAATAAGTTCTTTAGTTCATTTTTTTTTGCAGTGAGTGTCCCTTTAAGAGAAAATGTTGTCATTTGTGTGGCTTTTTATTAGAACATAATGAAGTACCTTCAGTCTGAAGCGCAAGAGAAGAAAAAGACAGATTTCCTGAAAGGTTGGAAGATTGCCATTATCAAGGTAACCAGTAAACGAAAGTTAAATTGTAATCTAAGTCAAGTCATCCTGCCAGCTCCATTATGGCTGTTGCAACCATGGATGGCCAAATATAATTGATTGCACAATTGTTTGTGCACATTTAAAATATAATTGTTTGCACAATTATTTGTGCACATTTATTTGTGTTGTGTGTGTGTGTGTGTGTATTAGAGCTGTCAGTTTAGCGCGTTATTATCAGCATTCAAATTCATTTTCACGTGATTACATTTTTTTCTCGCGAGGTTAATGCGGCAACACATCACAGCAGATGTTACGTTGCTCTGTAAATAAACCGGTAACAAAACAACAAGTCCACGCCCATGTCTGTTATGCCAGCGCGAGTCACCGAAAACGAATACTTTAAGTGTTTATGAATGGAAAGTTAACTTTTAAAAAGTTGCTAGATAGTTCCAAAACAAGACCAAAGTTACCTATATGTTTTGCAGTCGTAAACTGATCATCAAACTATCATCAAAGCAAGTCGAGTCTGAAATACCACTTAATGGCCAAGCACAGCTGATGTGAGTACTACGCTCCCTCATCCAAGACAGACAGTTATGGATAATTTCAAAGCGAAAAAAATGGATAACACGACGAAGAACACATTTGCTGAAGCCATAGCTAAATGTATGTCGACTGCATGCAAGTCTGTCAACATTGTCCACAGCGCGAATAAAGCTGAAGTCATTCGCATTGCATCTAACGACTCCACTACGCATTGCCAGCGAGAACCTCCATTACAAGCTATGCACAGAAATTGTACATGGCGGGGAAGGCACTGTTTCGGGAGAGAAATAAGAGACTAGGTTGATGAGCCTCTGGTGAACAAAGAGCAGATAGTCTGTTGAGTACGATGTATGCCACGGACACGATTGTTACTTGTTTGGAACTATTTTGAGTGGAAGGTTACCGTGTTCTGTGTCCATATAAATAAAGGGGGTGGAGCTTCTCTGTGTTCATCTGACAGTGACTGTGCGCTGAAGGACATCGAGAGTTCAGCGGGGCAGTCATAGCGAATACACTGAAAATAAAATGTCTCCATTGTTGTGTTGTGCCTCGAAACAAGTGTCGTCCACCGTAGAGAGACTTCCACGCAAGAAGGACTAACAGAATCAGCATAGCCTGACTGCTGTGTTCAAACCAAACTTGAGAAAATCGAAGTATGCAACCATGGTTTAAATCTACTATAGGCTGAGTACTAGTTTACCTTTGATGTGCACGTTATAATTTTATATTGCTCTGTTTGCTTCCCTAAAAAGAGCTGTTAAAGGAGCTGTTGTGTGGCAAAATATTTTTTTCACTGTTGTTGATCGACAGTAATATTGGGTGAGAGATTATGTGTGAGTAACTGCTCTAAGTCAAAAATGTTCATGTAAAATTGAAAATCGTGGTTTCATTAAATATTTGCATTTTGCACACAGAAAACTGATCCATGACTCCATGTTGATGTGAGCATTAAAACGGGAAATGATAGGACGAAAAAATATAAAGGGAAATTCAGAAACGATAAAAGATGTGAGTAATCACGAGTAATTTAGAGTTAGACTTAATTACAACATTTGCGTTTTTAATTCGATTCAATATTTTGATCGTTTGACAGCTCTAATGTATTGTGTGTATATATATATATATATATATATATATATATATATATATATACATTAGAGCTGTCAGTTTAGTGCGTTTTTATTGGCATTAATTTAAAAGAATTTTAACGGGATTAATTTTTTTCTCGCAAGATTAACGCGGCACACGTCACAAGCGGATGTTACGTTGCTCTATAAATACACCAGAAACAAAACAACAAGCGCGCTGCAGAAGTCCACGCCCATGTCTGTTTTGCCAGCCACGGCAGCGCGAGACACCGAAAACGGATACTTAAAGAGTTTATGAATGGAAAGTTTACTTTTAAAAAGTTGCCAGATTGCTCCACTGACAAGACCAAAGTTACCTGTTCTTCTCTGTGTGTGTATCATACAGGTATATGATGTATGCCACTGACGCGATTGTTACTTGTTTGGAACTATTTTGTGTGGAAGGTTACAGCGTTCCGTGTCCATATAAATAGAGCGGATGGAGCTTCTCTGTGTTCGTCTGACAGTGACAGTGCGCTGCGGTTGTAGCGACCTAGCGAAAATTAAACGTCTCCAGTGTTGTCATCAAACCAAGTGTAGTCATCCGAAATGAGGTAGACACAAAAACTGTAGAGAGACTTCCGCGCAAGAAGGACCAACATAATCAACATAGCCTGACTTTGTTAGGGGGAGTGGAATTCCCCTCTTTCAGAATGATTTGCCCCAGCAGCACGGGGGAAGTGCTTGCGCTTGTTTGTACGGCCGGCAGTTTCGAATACAGCGGCACATAATGAGCACTGGTGTCCGGTGTCTCGTTATTCTTCAACCAACATACAGAAACAGACTGCTGTGTTGAAAGCAAACTTGAGAAAAACGAAGTATGCAACCATGGTTTAAATCCACTATAGGCTGAGTACTAGTGTACCTTAGATGTGCACTTTATGATGTTATATTGCTCTGTTTTGATTTCATTAAAAAAGCTGTTAAAGCAGCTGTTGTGTGACAAAAAAATTTTTTCACTGTTGTTGATGGACAGTAATATTGTGTGAGAGATTATGTGTGAACAACTGCTCCAAGTGAAAAATGTTCATGTAAAATTGAAAATTGAAATTGTTATTTCAGTAAATATTTGCATTTGGCACATAGAAAACTGATTCATGATTCCAAGTTGATGAAAGCATTAAAATGGGGGAAAATAGGACAAAAAGTGTAAAAGGAAATTCAGAAACGATAAAAAATGTGTGAGTAATCACGATTTATTTTTTTGTTCATTTGAGTTAATTATGACAGTTGCATTTTTAATTAGATTACATATTTTAATTGTTTGACAGCTCTAGTGTGTGTGTGTGTGTGTGTGTACATATTTATTTATATACAGTATATATGTGTGTATATATAGTTGTGTGTGTATACATATATATAGGTTTGTGTGTGTGTATATGTATATATATATATATATATGTGTATATATATATAGATAGATATGTGTGTGTATATGTATCTATATACAGTATACATGTGTGTGTGTGTGTGTGTGTGTGTGTGTGTGTGTGTGTGTGCATATCTATCGATCGATCAATAGATAGAGAGACACACATGCACAGTCCACTAAGACAGCATGTTAGTGTACTATGCTGTGTGTGGAAATATTTTACCAAAAATGAGAATGGTAGGAGAGCCACTTTCAAAATATGTCCAATCTCAAATACAATAAAAGCACAAGTGAAATGGGAACACTGAAACCAAGTGCTTCATATTTTGGAGCCTGGCTTTCAATGCCCCGTCAAACAACTCGGTATAATCAGCAAAACAAGGTGACACGGGGCGGCTTGTTGAGGACAAACATTACATTAAAAATTAAATTATCACACACAGGATCGAACATATTTTGTGTATTCATCATCACAGATCCTGGACATACCTACATCCCGACTAATATTTGGATAAATATCAGTTTGTAAGTTTTACCGTTGACCATGGTGCATTTTGAAGGGTATCCCAGGAGCTTAATGTCTTCAATCCTGTGCTTATTGTCCTCTTAAAACACCCAATTTTGACCCAAAATTGAGTTTTAGCTTTTACCTGAATTGACTTTGAGGTCCTTCTGCTTCATTTGTCCATCCCCTTTGTGCTGAGCACCAAAACTATGATTGAGGGTGTGGTCAGCAGCTCATAGCTGTGTGGATGGATATTTAGTTTTGTAGATGAGTGAATACATATTCATATGGCTTTGCATTAACTGGGACTCGTTGACTCCTCAGGGTATTCCTCAGCAGAAAAATGACAGTGACTGTGGCGTTTTTGTCCTGGAGGTGAGACATTTTTCACGATTACCTTTCCATTTAGATGTGTGCATTTTCCTGTGCAAGTTTCAGTATCATTTCATCGCCTTACCTGTCAACTTTTCCGGCAGAATGACATGTAAAATAGGAATTTGTGTCCAGTGTTTTCACTGTTTGATACCCAAACTCAGTTTCTTGACCGACTCCTTGTCTTTTTGTGTCTGCCAGTACTGCCGTTGTCTCTCGGTGAAGAAGCCTCTGTTGTTCAGTCAGGATGACATGCCTCGCATTCGCAAACGGATCTATAAGGAGCTGTGTGACAGACACCTCAACTCCTAAATGACTGAACTATGGCCTCATCAGATCAGACTGCTTGGCTTTTTACATGCAGAGGTCTCCGAGCTTGTTGGATGGATCTTATTTTACAGCGCATCTGTTGCTGAACAAACAACTGGGCTATCTGTTTTCCAGTGAGCGGCAGATTTGTTCACACGACTTGGAAAGAACTACTGACGTGGCCTCCTACTGATGCTGGACTACTTTGTTTTTCACGTTGCCTTTCCTTTTTTGTATTTCGCATGGCCAGTTGATATGAAACTGGCCACTCTTTAGGACAGACAGGATCTCTTCCTTGGACTCCTGCAGGCATTCTCCCGGCTCGGACCAAACGGAGTGGCCATTTTAAACATAGTGACGATTTAAAGTGTGTGTTTTATGCGGGACTTTGATAGCAGCAGCTCATATGTTTGTGTCTCTCGAACATGTCAATCAAGAAAGGAGATGTGATTCAGTGGACCAACTGTTCACCTAAAACTTGAAGATGGAAGTTGGATTTTCTTTCTTGGACTGCTAATATTTGCACGGATATTGAAGCTTATACATTGAGTTTAGAAAAACAAGCGAATGTACTGCCCAAGTATCCTTCCTTTTTTTCCTAAAAGATTGTGACTTTTCATGTCATACAAGGTAAACACGCATTTTGGGTGTGGCTCAAGATAGGGGTACGTAGGTGATCTATTCTTATTTTTTTCTCTCTCTCTCTCACTGTCAGGTTTTTGTCCTGTGACACCAAATAATTTCTTCTTAAAATTCCACCTGCACACCCCCACCCTCACCTTATTTTATGTTGTAGTATTTACCAGATTGTTTACCTAAGCTAGCAAAACCCTGATTTGCAAAACATTCATGTGTCCATCCATTTGAACTAATGTATACTTTCTCATTGTTAGATGTGCAGATAAAGCTGCTGATGTGAAGGCCACAGTTGTAGGTGTTAGCCTAGAAGTTAAACTTTCAGATGTTCGTGTAGACGCATTGATGCAGGTTTATAAATACTTCCTCATTTACCTCCTGTTGAGAAACAAGTGGACCTCGCTTTTTCGTTCCTGAGCGTCCCTCTCATCTTGCTTTTGATGTGGTATCCTCTTGTGTGGAATGACTATATTTTAACTTCTTTAAATGCTTGCTTTGGTTAAACACCACAGGGGAATCTTTGCTTTTTAATTATTTTAATTTTATTTAATCCAATACTGCTGCCTACGTGATGCTTTTTTGTATCGCTTTTGTATGTCTTTGTTTGGGTTGATGTTGACACAACATGCAATGACTGGATTCATTGTTGTTTGTACCTGTATTTAACCAATGTTTTCCCCCACACTTTTTTTCCAGATAAATACTCAACCGTACTTGGCGAATTCAGTTTTTTTTAAAAAAACAATTATCTTACCAGTCATCTGACCTTAAAGACAATCCTCTGTGTTTATTATCTTTTCACTGGTTACTGCATTGTTAATATTTTAGCACCAAAGCTACTACGGTACTTGGTTGATGGCAAACGTACCATACGCATAAAGTCACAATTGCAGTAAACACTTGTTTTAACAATGCATCTAGGATTGTGGCATTTGCTGATTATACCTTCTTGTGCTGCATGATACCATATTCTTACTCCCCTGCGCAAACTAGTTCATTGTGTGTCATTAATAACCTTGGATTAAACCGAGGGCTTGTATGTGTATGAGCGAGATGAGTGCTGCTGCTCTCACAACCCCTTGGGAGCATATATTGGCGTTGTCCCAGGAGCTTTTCTTCTAAACCGCAGGTGTCAAACGCCGGTCCTCGAGGGCCACCGTCCTGCATGTTCTCCATCTCTCCCTGTTGCAACACACCTGATTCAAATGAGCAGGGTTGATATCAGGCTTCTGCAGAGCTTGCTGATGAGCTGATGATTTAAATCAGGTGTGTTGCAACAGAGGAAGATGGGAAACGTGCCAAAAAATGGCCCTCGTGGACTGGAGTTTGACACTTTAATTTTTAAACTGTTTTACCACCTTTCTAGTCCTCATTACATATCTCTGTTATGACTGCATGAGTTGCTTGAGGGAAAACAAAAAAACCTCCAAACTCGCCTTAAATATAAAAATAAATATTTAGAGAGGAGTATGCCACGAAAGTGGACTGCTCATATGATATGAGAATCAAGTTAGCAGTGGCTTAGATTTAATTTAAGCAATCTCCAAGAAAGATTTTTTTTTTTACAATCGATCTATAATATTATATAATCAATAAAAACTTATAGAGCGTGGCCCAGTGGTTAGCGTGTGACCTCACAGTGCAGAAGTCATGGTTTCGATCTGGCCTTCCTCTGTTGAGTTGTTTGTTCTACCTGGACACTCTCAACTGTCCCGAGGTGTGAGTGGGCGCCGATCGTTGTTTGTCTTTGTGTGCCCTGCACTTGGCTGGCAACCGGTGCAAACCCCCCGCCCCCCTCCACCTACTGCCCGAAGATGGCTGGGATAAGCGCCAGCAGCCCCCGCCACACTTGTGAGGATAATGCGGATCGGAAAATGGATGATAGATGGATAGATAGATAGATGTAGTCTGTTTAGAGAAAAAATGGAACGTGTTTTTCCAGTTTCCATCGCATTTCCAAGGATGTTCGTGAATATTCATCTAAACTTGACCTTTCTGTCTGTTCAGTTAATATTTGTAAGAATTTGTGAACGATAATAAAAATGTTCTCCATTTCATTTTAACCTTCACTTTAAAACAAAAGACACCACCTGCTGACTAATGTGAGGAATTGACAATTATGTCGTCATCTTTTGAGAAGCGTCCAGCTGCAGACCCGGAGGAGGCCGATTCAGGGAAAGGTAGGTTTAGGCAAGTAACTGGGTCTTAAAAGGTTTAAAAGGCACTGTAATTGTAAGATAATTTAACAGCAAAATCAACCTTAAAGTAAAACGGAGTTGTGTTATTTTAATGCACGACAACAACTATTACTATTACTACAACTAACGACGGTACTATTGAGTCGACGAGCATCAATGAAAACTTTGTGAACTTGAATCCCGGCTGCACTCACATTCTCTCGACGATAGAATATATAGCGTAAGTGAGGATGAAATGTTTTCGCACGCCTAGTTTTTTATTTATCAGATCATAATGTCAAAACGACGTTGACATTAACAATTTAATTTCGGATGAATATATGTATCTTTGTGAATGGGTAAAATACTGGTGATTTTTAAAGGCTACGTCAAAGAAGTGCTAAATGCGGAAAATATGTGCATTCTAATAAAAATTGACTGCGCATTGTGTCATGTTAATCAGTTTAAAATATTAGATTTAAATGCATCTGTGCTCATGCAGAATTTTACGTCACATTGTTTTTTTTCCCTGTGACTTTGTGACTTTAAAAAGCACTGGGGAAAACACGCAACGACTATTTTTGCGACTATTATTTATGGTTTCGTCGTGACCCACAAGGTCTCAGTGGCACATGCCGAACACTTATTTATTGTTGGACAAACGTTATACACAAGAGTAAACTGTCTAATTCTATTTCAACTAAAATGCAATGAAATCCTTACTCTCTTTCTCGTGTCCCAAATAATGCATTTCAAAACATTTCAGTTTCGTTTGTATTTCATGTTATATAACCATCTTTCAGTGAAAGAGAGGAATTTGAGCAGAGGATTGAAAAGGAGTTGCGACAACTAGGGAAGTGAGTGAGTGAGCAATAAAGTGTTTTTTCAAAAATACTTTTTTTTTTTATAAGAACAGTTCCATCAAGCTTCATACATGCTGGTTTGAAGTTGTGTGATATTGATATTTTCAGAATTTGTGTTATTTATTATAATGCATAAAAAGCCAGGTGTTTTGTAATTATATTATTTTAAAACCTTATGAATTATTGAGTCTACTCGTCAAACCTATTATGTTAACCACGGAGTCTAAAAGCTACTAATTTTAGTTGTATTGCAAAGTAGGTAATGAAATAAGTCAAAGTAATTCTATCTCAAATTAGTTTGATAAAAAAAAATAGTAATAATCCTAACTTAATTTTTAAAGAAAGATAAAACAATTTAAATTCCCTATTAGAATTAATGAACATTTCACTTTCATTTGCAGTCGTGTATATTCCCGATTACAATTAATGAACATTTCACTTTCATATGCAGTCGTATATACTTTGGGACAATTTAAAATCCCTATTAGAATTAATGAACATTTCACTTTCATATGCAGTCGTACAGGGCGGCCCGGTAACCCAGTGGTTAGCATGTCGGCTTCACACTGCAGAGGTACCGGGTTCGATTCCAGCTCCGGCCTCCCTGTGTGGAGTTTGCATGTTCTCCCCGGGCCTGCGTGGGTTTTCTCCGGGTGCTCCGGTTTCCTCCCACATTCCAAAGACATGCGTGGCAGGCTGATTGAACACTCTAAATTGTCCCTAGGTGTGAGTGTGAGTGCGAATGGTTGTTCGTCTCTGTGTGCCCTGCCATTGGCTGGCAACCGATTCAGGGTGTCCCCCGCCTACTGCCCGGAGACAGCTGGGATAGGCTCCAGCACCCCCCACGACCCTAGTGAGGATCAAGCGGCTCGGAAGATGAATGAATGAATGAATGCCGTCGAACGTACTTCGGGACTTTATTTTGAAAATCCATTTGCCTAAACTTACCACAGCCACTTCCTGCCTATGTCTACCATTGCCTGAAGCTACCTCCTCCGAGTCTGCAGCTGCCAGCTGGACACGATTGCATCTTTTACAGGCAGGTTTATAACAACTCAATCGGGATGAGGACTGCAGGACCACTATTCAACATCCAATGAGGTTGAGAAATTGTGCATTCAATTCAGTAACCAAGAAAGAAAGTATTATTTTACATCAATCAGGCTTTGCCAAACCAACGTCTCATGCTGTGGGTCAATCATGTTGTCCTTCTAACACAGTAAGAAAAACAGCAGAGACAAGACAAGTGTGCAAATAAGTATCCGTAGTGAAGTTTAACATACCAAGTCTTTGCAAAATAATAGGCTACTTTCCACGCTTCAGTGACTCCTGATCCGTTGTATTCGAAGGTTGCAGAAGGACCGCACGTTTCTCCACAGTGTTCGTATTCAGAGAAGGCAAAATTTCGTGAAAGTCGCCCTCAACATAAAAAATGATTCCCGAAAGCAACATTTTTTTATTTGATGGGTAATAAAAATGCCGTGACCCGGATTCGAACCGGGGTTGCTGCGGCCACAACGCAGAGTACTAACCACTATACGATCACGGCGGTACACGTCAGTCGCTAAATAACCTATAAATAGGAGCTATGCAAATACCAAGCTCGAAACGTATAAATTTCAACCATATGAGGATCAAATTTGTTCTTTCTTTCTCAGCATAACAAATTACATATCTGTCGGATTTCGAAATAAATTAATTTTAAAAATCGTCAACTTCCTTGAAAAACAAACTTCAAAAGCAGACAGAAAAGGTTTTAATAAAACAGAGAAATGTCATCTTACACGAAAAACAGACAGTAAAAATACCTTGAGTAAATATTAGAAAAATATTGTTTTAAAAAGTGGCAACTTCCTCGGGGAAATTACTGTACGTCATCAATATCAACAAAAAAGTCAAGATGTTATTATTTTTAATCATTTTCAAGTCAAGTCAGCTTTACTGTCAAATGTGCTCTATGTACAGTATACCAAATTTCTTTCCTCTTTGAAAAACAATGAATTCATCGTGTGGTCTCTTTTAAGTTTCGTATTTTTTAAGATAAGATAAGATATCTTTTTTGAACTCACTTTGAACTATCAATTAGGTTGAAATTAGTCCAAATTTCACTGCATTTCCTATCCATTTTCTCGCCTTTCCACTTTGCACCGTGTTGTTTTTTCTCTGTAGCGTATCGAGTTCTCTCGTCTCTCTGTCTCTCCTGTTCGTGTGTTGCTCACAGTGTGCTGCTGTTGTGTCTAACTCCTCCCCCCTACTCGTCACTGCAGTGTGCGCGTGTGCGCGTGTGTGTGTGTGTGTGTGTGTGTGTGTGTGTGTGTGTGTGTGTGTGTGTGTGTGTGTGTGTGTGTGTGTGTGTGCGTGTGCGTGTGCGTGTATAACCCTCCCCTCCCTCTTCTACCATTTGGGTATCACGTGCGGCTTTAACCGAAGGAGGGGAAAAAACAGGAGAAAAAAAGACGGCTACTATTTGGAGCGCCTCCCTATTACGAGCCGGCTCCTGTCGTTCACTTCTAAGAGCCGGTTCGTTCGTGAACGACACGTCAACGTCACTACTTGTTTGTGCTCAGCAGTCTGCAATTGCAGCTTGTGATCAGAGTTGTTGCGCACTTTATCCTTTATCGTTATCATTATTATTATTCAGAGTTTGTTTCGTGTACAATTGACCGAGGAAACGGACAAAGAATAGGAATCTGGAGGGACGAGGGAAGCACTTTAAAACGTTACGTGTGAGCTACGATAGTTAATAGGCTGCAAAACTGCGTCCATGCCTCCGTGTCAGTCCTCATCATGGCGTGCGTGTGTATGTGCGTGCGCGGTAACGGATCGATCGGTCCAAAAAGTTTGCAACCCTGCATCCGTTCCAAGCCCCCCCCCCAAAAAAAAATCAGACAGAAATGTTTTCTACATCTTAAAAATGCATTAAAATATGTAACAAATGCATGTTACAATTAGATTTTTGCACAATAAATGAGAGATAATGTAAAAAAAAACAAAGAACAGAGAGATGAATAAAAATGATGGGTCATTTAACTTTTAACCGAGTCCTTACTATTTTTTGCCGTCTTTAGTTTATGTTCTCCGTCACAATGGGCTTCTGCCTGGTGTTTTGTCACGAACCGATCTAAGGACGTTTTTGTCTGCTTTTAACAATCCTTCGAAGATGTCCAAGGCAAACATCAGCATCGTAAGCGATTGCCTGACTGCTGAACACTTTTTACGGGTGATTTACATTTACATAAAACTATCGGGGCCTCATGGCCCAAGGGGCGAATGTTGAGGACGCTTCATAGACACTCATCTATCTATTTAAACGCATTGCCACAGACGGTAGAGATCCCTCTTACCCAATGGGATGCCAGGATGATGCTCGGTAGTAGCCAATGGCATAGCAGCCAAAAGTATGTTGTGTTCAGGAAACTCGGAGCTGCGAGCAGCAGCATGTACGTACTGGATTTTTACCTTTCAAAACTTGAAATTTATTTCGTAAGTACAGGCAATATTTTCCTGTTGAGGCTTTGTAACTTGATTTAAATTTCATATGAAGAGACGTACATAAGTAGAAGTACCACTGTACTATGTTATCGACTGAGACAGCAACACTGCTTCTGGTGGACCGAGGAGAGACTTGCCTTTCGACATGCGAACGTCAATATCTGCCAGGGTCTTGTGTGTGGCAGTGACATACTCATACCTGTCAACTTTTCGGAGCGCCAACCTGTATAAACTACCAAAAAATCCTTATAAAGAGCAAAAAATCCTTATAACATACCAAAGCATGTTATATGTCAAAATAATGGCAGAAAAAAAACTCACGAAATTTTCAATGATATTTATTGTTAATCTCCATAATACAATGTGTGGTTAATGCCTAATCATCATTCTACTTAGTGGCATTACTGTGTTCAGAGTTGTATTCCTGCGTTACTTTTTTCACCAACTCCAAATAATTTGGAGTTGGTGAAAAAAACCCAGAAATTTTCAGAATCTGTATGATTTGTGCGATACGGCCATATACGTAAGATTCACCAAAAAAGCTGTATGAACTATGGCTAAACCGTATGAGTTGACAGGTATGCAAACTGTAGATACAGAGGCCATAACAAACTCACAGCAGAAACACCTTGCATCAAAACACACCTCCACATACCCAACCCAGTACCACATGTACGTTTGGGGCTACTATTAGCAGCGTGATGTCTACCAACTGTGCCAGTCGGATGTTGCGCTGAGCGTCCATGTCCACCAGCAGACTTTGGCCCATTTTGGAGTTGGGAAGAAATAACAGCCTGCTGTCCTGGCCAGCACCCATGGCTGCTAATGAGCGTTTTCCTGGTCCCTTGAAACTACAAGGTTTGCGACACTGCTTGGCCTTGGCACAAAACCTGACATGGTTGGAACCCAACCCATTGGCACATTTGCCATCACCAAACCTGCCGTGTTTGTCGTGTCATCCAGGGGTGGCAATGGGATCCAGTTGTCCTGGTTGGGGACCAGCGCATGGATGGAGTGTTAGCAATTAGTAAGAAAAACACCATCCACCCCCACACCAAGGACACCGTAGGTTTTTGGGTTTTTTGGGGGGTTTTTTTTTGGGGGGGGGGGGTTGGCTGGTACAGTGTGCACCGGCACAGGAAGCTGACGCAGAAAAATGTGGTTTAATAGGAATGATGGACCAGTTGAGTCCAGCACAGCCAGCATTCTTTTCTTCAATTCAAAGAGTCTCAAAACAACAGATCCATGATTGGTGACCACTGCTCTAAACGATTAAATTAGGTGTCGATTAATTTGAGCAGCGATATTTAAAAATCACTTTATAGTTGCACCTTTATATTTAACCAAGTGTGCATAAAATAATGGAGGTGACCAATCAGATGACGTTATTTATTTTTTTTGTCCATGAGCCTGTTCCTGTATTTCTCCAGCAGGTGGCAGTGGAAGGCTTCTCTTCCAGTGTGCACGCCTGCTGCCAATTTGATTATCATGATTAAGCCATTTTTTAAGGACTGCCAAGATCCCATGTCTCTTGTCGGATTATTGACCTTGTTTGGTGGTTCCTCAAGAGATAATTTCTAGACTCCATGTTCATACAAACAATACATCCTGATTTATATAGCGCTTTCACAACAGCTGCAGCTGTAACAAACCGCTTTACAAAACAGTTAACATAAGTAAAATTAACACAACATAACATAAAACGCGGACAGTCGTGCAATCCTAACCACTTTTCCCTCAACGCTTTGTTGTTTAAAGCAGTTTCAGATGAAAGAGGAGAGAATCAAAGTGTCCTTTCACCAGTGGATCAGAGACGTCATGCTCAAAATGCGCACACATCGGCTACGAGCTGATTTTCAAAGTCAACCAGAAGCTGTAGCATCCATGTATGTAGTCGCTATTGCTTCCATAGTTTCTTATTTAGTATTTCCGATTCCTTGTTATTATTGGATGATTCAAGTTTCGTGTAATTTGATTTATGCCTCTTTGTTTTGTGTATTTTTTGGCATTCTAGATTAACTGGCCTTTTGCAAGTGTTTTTTTTTTTGTTCAGATTGGCTTCTCCTGGTTCTGTGTTGCCAGCGCTTTCTGTTTACACTGTCGGTCCTTCATATTTCTGTCAATAAATATTTTTCGTACCGTCGTTTATCTGAGTCTACATTTGTGGGATTCACCACCTCGTCCGTTTACGGATTGTGTCTTTTTTTTTAAGCTTCTGATTGGTAAAAATGTACTTGACACCCGGAGATGTTTTTATGTGAATGGATTTGAATAAAGCCCGTTATGTGTAGTTGTAGTCTTCTTGTCTTCTACAATGTAGACCAGGGGTGCCCATTAGGTAGATCCTGATCTACAGGTAGATCTAAGACAGGTCCCAACTAGATCCGAGGAGTGTCGAGAAGAAAAAAACCAAACAACCATTTGTGTGTCTTTATACATGTTAGTAATATATTTTTTGTGTTAATATACACTGCACATTATTTAGTCTCATTTTCACAAAAAATATATTTAAAAAATAAAATAAAGCAGGTAAATCTTTAATTTGTGTGTGTGTGTGTGCGTGCGCGCGCCGGTAAGGGTAGATCCCGTGAGGTTAGTTGATCAAAAAGTAGATCTTCGATCCAAAAAGTTTGGGCACCCCTGATGTAGATGATACCCCCACAAACAAACAAACAAACAAACAAACAAACAAACAAACAAACAAACAAAAACCCTCAGAGTTAAGATAATGTACCTTTTTAAAATCTTAAATGTCATCTTAAAAATGTTCATTTTAGTTTTGGATAGTGCTTAAGAATGTAGTGCCAGGTTCTCCTCCACTCCCAAGTTGGAAATTAAGTATGGAAGCATTCAAGCAACTTTTTATTTTAACCCCCCCCCCCAAACATTTTTTACATTGCTTGTTAGAGTTGGAACGGTCACGATTATCATGACCAAAATGATAACAGTTATCACAGTAACTGCACTTTAAGCCTTCCTTGATTGATAATTAATAAAAAATAAACACCGCGACTCATGAATATTGTTTAAATAGGTTATTCTAACAATTATCGCATCAATCAAGTAATTGGATCAAAAATGTTTTTTGATTTTTAAACAAAAATAAATGTGAATGTGAGGTGCAAGTATCCTTTTGTTCAATTGGAGTTGCTATCCTCACATTTCTGCCAGAAAAAAAACGAATGATGCAGCCAACTTGCAAAAAGGAGCTGATAAGCATTGATTAGTATCTCATAATGTTATACTCATATTGTCACACCCCACAGGAGAAAGATGCAAGATGAGTACGAGTAGCTCATTTGCATGAGCAAGTCCATCCAAAACAGAACGCCGTGAACAGGGCTGTTGAGTTACTGCTGTAATTCTTTATCATGAGGACAACGTCGGCTCATGTGGGTAAAATGTCAGGGTTGTGGTGCCGCTTATTGTCCTTGGTCACATGTGAAACCTCAGGCCCACTTCCTCCGCCATCATTTAGAGTAGTTTCGCTTCCGCGCTCTCGATGAAGATCTGCGAGAACAACAAGTTCACATGGCAGTGAAGGAAGGCGGCACCTAAACTGTGACTTCTGTTTTACTTGAACTTGTGATGTGCTGTAAGTCCCTCATTTTCTTTCTGCTTACTGCTTCCGCACAATTTCCGCTGCATGGCATCGACTCAGTGTGCTGTATCTTGTTCCTGGGTGGCCACTTAACCACGACTACTTTCAACATTTTTGACATTTGGGGATACACAGCTTGAAATGACAAAAATCAACAAACTTGCTAAAGTTTAACATAGCTATTATTGAATCCTCAAGTTCCATTTTTTTCTTTTTTAACATTCTCGTCTTCCCGTGTACAAGGAAATCCTCATTCTCCTTATTGGTTGTTAGCATGTCTTAGGCTCCAATGAAGCAAGTTTTTATAAACATTAAAGTCTCAAATGAAGCTTTTTAATCAGAATCAGAATCAGAATCATCTTTATTGGCCAAGTATGTAGAACACACACGGAATTTGTCTCCGGTATAACACGCTGCACTAGTATCATCGTAAACAACAAAAACATTGAACCTTAAATGAACCATTTTAGAGTAACCAGTAGTTTTGTAGTACCATTTTGTGGTGCAAGAAGAGTGACAATGTCAGTGACTGTTTAAGGAGTTAATGGCTAGAGGGAAGAAGCTGTTTAAGTGTCTACTGGATTTGGTGCGCATGGATCTGTAGCGTCTGCCTGAGGGGAGTGGCTGAAAAAGGTGGTGGGCAGGCCAGGAGGATTTTCCGTGCCCTTGTCTTGATTCTTGCAGTGTGCAAGTCCTCAAGAGTGGGTAGGGTGGTGCCAACATTTTTTTCTGCCGTCCTAACTGTCCGTTGAAGTCGGATTTTGTCCTTTTTTGTGGCGGCCCCAAACCAAACCGTGATGGAAGAACACAGGATTGATGCGATGACTGCCGTGTAGAACTGTCGTAGCACCTCTTGTGGCAGGCCATGCTTCCTCAGCAGCCTCAGGAAGTACATCCGCTGCCGGGCCCTTTTCAGGATGGAGATGGTGTTGACTTCCCACTTCATGTCCTGGGAGACTGTGATTCCCAGGAACTTGAAGGTCTCGACGGTTGACACAGGGCAGTTGGATAGTGTGAGGGGCAACTGAGGAGAAGAATGTTTCCTGAAGTCCACGATCATCTCTACAGTCTTGAGCGTGTTCAGCCTGAGGTTGTGTCGGCCGCACCAGAGCTCCAGCGTTTGTGTAGAGAGAGAAGAGCAGTGGCGAGAGGACACATCCCTGTGGGGCTCCAGTGCTGGTGGTGCGTATTGATGATGTTGTTGCTCCCAGTCTCACCTGTTGTGTCCGTCCCATCAGGAAGCTGAGGATCCACTGGCAGATCGTAAGGGACACGCCGAGGTGGAGTAGTTTGTGGGTGAGGAGTTCCGGGATGATGGTGTTGAACGCAGAGCTGAAATCCACAAACAGAATCCTTGCGTAGGTCCCTGTGCTGTCGAGGTGCTTGAGGATGTAGTGCAGACCTATGTTGACTGCGTCTTCCACAGAACTGTTTGGCCAGTAAGCAAACTGGAGAGGGTCCAGCAGGGGTCCAGTGACGTTCTTTAGGTGGTTCAGCACAAGGCGTTCAAAGGACTTCATGACCACAGACGTTAGGGCGACAGGCCTATAGTCGTTCAGTTCCGATGTTGCCGATTTCTTGGGAACTGGGATGATGGTAGACTGTTTGAAGCAGGATGGGACCTCACACAGCTCCAGGGATCTGTTGAAGATTTGTGTGAAGACCGGAGCCAGCTGGTCAGCGCAGACTTTCAGGCAGGAGGGGGACTCCTTGTCGGGCCCCGGAGCTTTCTTGATCTTTTGCTGCTTGAAGAGCCGTCTCACGGCCTGTTCATGGATCTGTAGTGGAGAAAAAGAGGGTGGGGGTGGGGGGGTAGAGTGGTTTCTGGTAGAGGTGTGTGTGGGAAATGGGGGTGTCCTTTTCAAATCGGCAAGACGCTTATGAAGTGAACGCATGTTTCAAATACCATTTTTAAAGTCTCTAAAAAGGCTAACAGGCGCCTTTATTGACATTCTATAAAAATGTTATGAGGTTTCCAATGAAACCAACAAAAAGGTTTTTGTTGACAGTTTTAAAGAAGAATTTTTGAATTTAACACACATTTTATAAGCAAGTTTTCAATGAAGCCAACATACTGTTTAAAGGCATTAAGTTGAAAAAACCTGTTTGAAACGTTAAAATCTCCAATGTAGCGATGATGATCGACAATGTTAGGAATATAACATACAGGTTTTTGTAAACACTAAAGTCCCCAATGAAGTTAATATTCAGGATTTCCTACTCTGTATAGACAATTCTATTGGATAATTCATTTATCGTTGTTTTTTTTTTTTAGTTACATCTCTCAGACACAAGCGGTGACTGAGCTCAACCGCAATTGCGGTTCTGGAGCGTCTCCGTACGATCGACAGTAACGGAGAAGTTGGAATTCTCGCTTCAAAAAGGAATTGAGGATTTGGCTGATCGGCACCAGTGAAGGGATACAGCCACGGACTCAAGGCCACCTGGAATTGTTGGCGGCCGTCCCTCCAAAACAAACAACGCTATTTGGACCCCTTTCCCCTCGATGGAAGGTATTCACGAAAGCTAGTGACCCCACCATCACCCTCTCTTTCTCGACCATGGACTGATAAGCCAGGACTGTCTTCATGAGCAGACCTTGACGAAGCAACTGCGGCCTGTTCACACATACACAACCAGACAATCACACGCGTATACACATCCTTATCATCACCGTCTTTGTCGTTCCTATTCTTTTCCCCCGCGACGTGGAATGATTTGCGGAGCGCTCGGTGGACCGTGCAGCTGGTCGGACGGGCCGCGTCGCGGTCGGCCCTCCCCCTTTATCCGCCCCCTCATTACATGTTATGTCTTGTGACTTGTTGTAACTGTCATATGCTTATTTATGTGCTAGGGCCCTCTTCCTCAACTGGCGGACCGCGATCCACGACCGGACCGCCGACCTCCTCTGTCCGGACCGCCGACCTCCTCGGTCCGGACCTCCTCTGTCCGGACCCTCGGCAAATTGTATAAAATAATTTATAAATTGATTTTTACGTTATACATTTTATATTTGTGGACTATAATCTGCGCATTACCGCGATCGCTTGTTAAATTTATCCGTTGTATTCTTTGCGTGCACTAACAGATGTAATGCAGGGGACCGCGGCAGCGCGACTTTGTGTGTATAATATTTGACTCACTCGAGACCCTGCCTGAGCAGGGCATGTCGGCGATAACGATGCGCTGATTGGCTCCTCTGAACTTAAGGTGTGTCCATACATAAGCGTCAGCACCCATTCAAAATGGATGATTGTGTCAGGAAACAGACGCATGCGCGACGCCACATTGTGCTCACAGCTTCAGCCCAGGAGAGCCGCACACAGACAATTAGACAAAACGAATCGCGGGAGGTTTCGATTGTGTGCAGTTCTGCTGCCGTCTACTTTGCAGCTGTTTAATAGCAGAACACCGCAACATGGAAAATGAACATCCTAATGGCGTCCTCAAATAATATTTGCATGCCTCAGACATTGCATTCACCTATAGTGAAAGAAAAGCACTGCACATTCTTGTGCTCCCTTGTGTCAGTATTTAAAATGGTTCTTAACTCCTCTTCTGATATATTTTTTAAGTGATTTCAGAAGGGATGTGAAAAGGGGAATTGTACAAATGAAAATGATATTTTTGTTTTTATGTTTAGTATCTATTTTGGTAAAATTAGTATTTTGTTTTGTTTTTGTTAAATTAATGGGAAAATTACAACTACTGTTTAACAAAGTTAAAATAGAAATAGCCCTTTTAGGGAAATAAGACATTTTTATTATTAAGCAGGCTCAACTTAACAAAATAAAAGAGTTCCTGTGCCTCAACACAATACCCCTCATTATTTGCTGTGTACTGGCAAAGTGAATAATTGTTATTTTCATGCACCCCATTATTGGTTGGTTGTGAGGAGTGTTGATTTGTATAAGCTTAGCTTGACCATACTAAATGGGCATATTGCCCTGCTCCCCATGACCGTTGTGCATGGGACCGGACCTAGGTCTTTAAAAAAAAAAAAAAAGTGGACCGACAGCATTTCTAGTTGAGGACCACTGTGCTAGGGTCTTTTTTTTGTCCTGGACTTAAATTATCCTCAGAAGAGGATAGTTCGAGCGTGGCTCTTTTTCCCTCTCCCTACCCAGTGTTTTCCTTTCTGAACTCTGACTGTAAATTTCCCCATTGCGGCACAAATAAAGGATATTTTATTAAAGCATCCAATGAAGTTAATATGGTCAACTTTTTAGACACTATTTTTTAAGTTAACATCCCATTTTTTATGAGCATGAAAGTCTCAAGTGAAGTTAACCTCTGAGTTTTAAAAGTACTGTAATAGTAAAGGCAATGTAACGTAGCCAACATACACATTTTTAAAAGCAAGTAATTCAAGACCTCTGAACCTTTTAATCATGGGTCAATGTTATCAATAACAAATTTTGTCTTATAGTAACACTCCATAACCTATAATGCACTCCAAGCTTTCTAGGTGAGGTTACTTTGACATTCTGTTAACTTTTAAAAGCAGGTCCAACTGTCCAACCCCTCCCTATTGCCCACCCTTCCCAACTTGTTGCTCAACAACAACAACAACAGTAACAGCAGCTTGGCCGACTTCAGCCACGCAGCCAAGCCCCGAGATGTGTTTGAAGGATGCGCCAGCTAAAAGGTGGTGCATGATGTCAAAGCTTCCCCCAGGTGCTCACATAGCATGGCTACACCTATGACTATTGAGATACTACCTTTTCGCCAAACTACATTTGCGGACAATCCGTCCAACAGGAAGAGTGACACGGCTACCTTTTCTCCTCCCCCCCAAAAAAAGAGATCCTCCGAAGCCCAAACATTTAAGACACTACATCCAGAATTTCATACAGCACCCTGGTTTATTGTGGGGGGATTTCAGACCCACCCTATATGTTCCAAATGCATTCAAACTATTAAAAATGACATAACAAAGACAATCATCCATCTATCCATCCATCCATTTTCTGACCCGCTTTCCCTCACAAAGGTCCCAGCTGTCTTCAGGCAGTAGGCGGGCGACTCCCTGAACTAGTTGCCAGCCAATCGCAGTGCGCACATAGACAAACAACCATCTGCGCTCACACTTACACCTCTGGACAATTTAGAGTGTTCCATTAACATGCCACACATGTTTTGGGAATATGGGAGGAAACCGGAGTACCAGGAGAAAACCCACGCAAGTACAGGGAAAACATGCAAACCCCCCAGAGGAAGGCCGGAGCCGGAATCCAACACTGCACATCTGCACTGTGAGGCTGACGTGCTAACCAGTCCACCACCTTGCCGCCCCCAAAGAGAATCAAAAATGTATATTTCATAATACAATTATGACCTTGTTTATTATGGATATGATCCAATTCGACACACATTGAAAAAAATACATATAAAATGCTAAAAACATAAAGAGAACACTTTGAGTTACATTGTGCTGTTTAAGTATTCCTTTTATTTTTTTTTGAGCAGGATATATTTATATTTTTTTAAATTACGTTTTACACCTCCCCACCCCCCACACTTGAACCATATGTAAACACTTTAGGGCACACTTCAACTTATTAAAACCAATATTTTAAAATATTCCTGAGTGCCTGTTCTCATTTTCACACGCATAGTTCTTCAAACAAGATGCGAATGAGGCAGAGGTGTCAAGTAACGAAGTAAAAATACGTGAACTTCGATAGAAATGTTGGGTATGTATATTTTACTGGAGTAGCCATTTTTCAGCCAACTTTGTAATCCTACTCCCAACATTTTTACGCAAATATCTGTACTTTCTTCTTCCTTACACTTAAAAGCCTCGTTGCTATTTAACTTAGATAGTGTTCATTGCAGTGTGACATTGTTCAAAACACCAGTCTGGATAAATCGTGCTAGGATATATCAAATGATTTTCTTCGGTTGAGAAGAATAAACATTTCGCAATCTGACACTCTATTGGTTTGTACTCAATGCGTTGCACCTGGACGTGTCACAAATCATCAAATTAATGACAATTCATCACACTCAAACTCGTGCAAGCGTGCAGCTTTTCCAGTAAGATGTCCAACCATCCATTTCCCAACTGAGTACCAACAGCAAGGAAGTGTTCAGCCAGAAAAGCCAGCCAACCATTACACATCCCCAGCTCTATTGGAGTTCTTTGAAAACAAATCATTTGGGATCCACTGCAAACATTGCAAACGAAAGTGCCACCACTTGATAGCTTTCATAAGTTTCCCGTCAAACTTGAAAAAGCATATTGAAGTAAGCCCAAAGTTTAATATCAAGGTATGTCAATGTTATTTTAGCCAAATGTTACTGTATGACTTTAATTCATTGCTATATGCAACACCTGGTAGGGTACTAGCGCTTGCCAATATTAAATTTACGAGGTATGCTATGGATAGTTATCAAACAACATGGCATGGTTTGCTGGCATGCAAAGGCTGCGAATCAACGTTGCGAGCTCATTTGCTGGACTCTGTGTGTGATCTTACCTCAATGACGCTCACACCCTCCTACAGCAAAGTTTGGTTGCACACATATCTTCCAATTGTGCTTAGTGATGACATGCCATTAAAGTTTGACTGTTTGTACCATGACAATTGGTACTACTGATGATCATCATGATGATACACATGTTAACACTCAGTAGTACACACAGCTTTTAAACATATTTGCATTGTAGGTCTACTAGATGTAATTCTTTTTAATTAGTATATAACATACAATATTGATGTAACATTATCATTATGGCCTTACATTTTTTTGAGGGGTGTGGGGGGATAGGAGCTGATGAGGCCCAAGCCTTTGTTTTAAAGTCAAGTCAAAAAGATTGTGGTGTGGCGGATTCATCCGATTAATTATTATTAAACGAAGGCAAGTTGAATCAGAGAACCAAGTTTAACCTATCAGGGCACATACCTGTAGAATATAGTGAAACAAAATGTTTAATTGACTTCTGCTTTAATGCTTTGCATTGCTTTTACTTTTATACTTTAAGTAGTTTTGGAACCACTACTTTTATACTTTTACTTGAATAAAAACCTTGAATTGATACTTCCACTTAACGTCTTTTTTAATCCTAATATCTTTACTTCTATATGAACAATGAATGTGTAGATTGTTGACACCACTGGAAGTGTATTTCTCGCCCTTGGTCACTCCCTGTTGAAATTTTTGGTAAAACTGGCACATAAAACACAAGAGAATCAAACAAGAGTGAAAGCGCACATGCTTAATGCTAACACACAATGCAATACAAAACAGTTATGCTTATTTTCATTCGCCTGTGTATAGACACAGGCGAATGAAAATAAGCATAACTGTCACTGCAATTCAAAATCTTCAAACAACGGCAACTTTAACTCAAATGGAGCAGCTTGCACATAAAAAGGTTATTCACGGGCATACATTCTCTCTGCTCAGTGGCAACAACCAGCATGACTGGAGGTCAGCCGGGGACCTTATTCATTATGGTACATCCATACATTTTCATTTTTAACACTACTTATCCTGAAGAGGGTCGCTGGAGCCTATCCCAGCTGAATTCAGGTGGAAGAAAGACTGCACACTGAACTGGTCGCCAGTCAGTTGCAGGGCACATACAGAAACAATCGACCATTCACACCATCACTAAGTTTGAACTGATCCCACGCTGCCTGCACAAAACCCGGCATGCGTATCACTACACGATCAGTGACACCAGTATGATACATGTCTTCTATTAACCCTCAGCGTGGCCTGGCACAACCTTATAATAATAATACATTTCATTTCTAAGCGCCTTTCAAAACACTCAAGGACACCTTACAATCAAAACAAGAACAATACACCCACAGATAAAATTATGAATAATAAAAGGAGAGATGAATTTAAACTGAGTATGCGATTTTAAATATGTGGGTTTTGAGATGTGATTTTAATGTGGGAAGAGAATCAATATTTCGGATGTTGGGTGCGAGTGAGTTCCAGAGTTTGGGGGCAGAACGGCTGTAAGCTCTGCACCCCATCGTGCTGAGAGGGGCCGAGGGTACACAGAGGTGGAGGGAGGATGACGACGGTCTTTGAGGATATCCTGGTCAAGACAACCCCTCCCAGTAAGCGAACGAATGTCGAATCGTCCGAAGCCGACGCCGGCTACATCGCTGCCGCGAGGAGCATTAGCCAACGTAGCCAGGCCGGCGAACACGCTGTGGTTCGTGGACCGGCCGCAGCCTCCGCCGCTGCCCCTCCGCAGCAGGCGGGAGGACGACCAAAAGGAAGCGATGCCCCCCGAGCCACTGAGGTGGAAGCCCCGAAGAGATCCCCGGTAGATGCACATCCGGGAAGGACAAGGAGCGATGTCCGGAAAGTGGTGGAGCGCAGGTGGGGAGCCTGACCACCGGAAGCGGAGCCCAAGAAGCCCCGCCACCGAGCACCGCAGCAGCCCCTCCACGGGCAGACGGAGGAAAGACAGGAGGGTCCACAGCAGCACGGCCCAGACACAGTCCCCGCCGACCCCCACCACGGGGCGCAGAGGGGTGGAGAAGACACGGGGCCCCGTCCGACAGCCAAACAGTCAGGACGCTGCGAAAGCGCGACCGAGAACAACCGTGCGAGGACCGACGGCCCAAACCACAATGAATTTTGACAGGAGTGTAGGGTTTTTCTTATGATGAAAGTAAACCGTAAAAATGACAGTAAAACGTAAAAACACTGAAAAAAAAAACACCAAACAAAAACAAAACAAAACAAAACAAAAAAAAAACCCTTGTACTATACTGAAGGCACCACAACTCCAAATTGGGACTTGCCTTCATGCGGTAAAACAAAACAAAACCAAAAACATTGTTTTAAACATCGGATATTGATGTAGTGGGGGTTCACTGAATTGGTTTGCTTTTTGTGGACTTTGCATTGAAATAAAAATGTATTTTGTTCTAACCAGCTCGTGTTTATTCAACATCTGAGCCTAAATAAAGTAAACATAAACACAACTTTATTACATTTCTACAAAAACAAGAGCAGCAGTCGCTGCTCAGGCCCTAACAACTTATTTCTCAGTCACTGTGTGCCGTATATCAACCTAAGTCGCAGAGTGTGTGCCGCTGAGTGAATGGATGATTTAAAAAAAACACATACAAACAATGAGGATAAAAGATGCACAGTGTTCACTCTAAGATGAAATGAGAATGTTTTATGTGTTCATTAATTTGCTATGTACAAAGAAATGCTTTAAAAGGGAGGTGAAGTCAAATATTTTCTTTCCAAAAATATGTTCTACGCAGTCCCACTAGTTTAAACATGGAATTCAGATTATTATTTCGTTTGTGGAATATGAGTTCAGCAGCAAAATCCTTCTGTGTTCATCCATATAAGGAGGCAGCCATTTTGCCATTTGCTGTCAATTGGAAATGGCATCGCAGGAGCTCAGGACACTGCTCACAGACCAGACACTGCTCACCTGTGTTTTGAGTCATGTGACGTTCGCAAACTGAGCCTTTACCCACTGTGATGTCATTTTCAGTCGACAACCAGGGGCAAAATGGCCGCCCCCTGAGGTGGATAAAAACAGGTATACTTGGCTGCCCAATTCATATTCCTCAAACACAATATTACTCAGAATCCCATTTTCAGACTAGTTGGGGCAGAGAGAAGATATTTACTTGACTTCGCCTTTAAATGACTTGCATATGTTTTGTGATGACACTTTGAGTTGTTACAATGAAGTTGTGTGCGTTGCTGGCAGACACACCCCAACTTGCCTCTTCCATCCTGTGAGCGTGCACGTGGATGTGCGTGGTTTTTGTTCATAGTTCAGAAGCGCAGATGTTTTCTGTTATTGTTGTGTTGGTAACCTTCTATGTATCATTTGCGACACACACACACACACACTCACACACTTGCCTGCACACTTACGCACAGGAGCAACAGGTGCATCAGGTTGATATTTGGGGTGACCTTTCATGTCAACTGGTTGAACTGCTTCAATTTATGAAAAAAAAGGAAAAACAACAAAATAAAAATGCAAATGAATTGCCGCTGGTGAAGCAACTCATTTTCAAAACAGGGTGGAGTACATGACTGTGGTTTCTCGCATGTGTGTGTGCGCGCGTGCGTGCGTGTGTGGTTGATTTCTTCAAGAGGAAAAAACTGATTGTCAGCCACAATGTTTTGCGCTTCTGTGTGTGTGCGTGTGAGTGAGTGAGTGAGTGAGTGAGTGAGTGAGTGAGTGAGTGAGTGAATGAGTGAGTGAGTGAGTGAGTGAGTGAGTGAGTGAGTGAGTGAGTGAGTGAGTGAGTGAGTGAGTGAGTTAGTGTGAACCAGTGGCCTGACTAAACCCTTGCATGCAGTGTGACCGTTTGTGTGGTTTATAACGCTTTGAAAAGCCATGTGGCACTCGCATTTCCCACGATGTGGCTCCAGTTCAAAGAAGCTTGATTTTGCACATCATTCAGCAGCTGTAACGGTGATGGCCCGATAATCCTCATTTGCATCTACTTCATGTTCATTGTCATAGCCTCTGTAAAAGTTGCAGGCAGTGTTTTGTTCCCAGACGCCTTGTAAAAGGAACCGAATTGTTGAACAGCTATTTTCATTGGCTCGTGAGTGCATGATAACGTGTTTGTTTTATCTACATGCAATAATAAGATCATAACTGTGGCCTGTGTCAAAAAATGAGTTTGACACCCGTGGGCCGATCATGCAGCAGTCAAGTCAAACATTCTTTACAATAAAATGTGATATATACTGAAACCTTAATCCTGTCTTGAAACCCCAACATTGTTTTAAAGGAGATGTCAGTAAAGTATTATTATTTACAACAAGTTCTACGCACCCCAACTAGTCTAAACGAGGCATTCTGATTAATATGGTGTTTGTGGAATATGAATTAAGCAGCAATATCCACCCATTTTATTCATCTATCATTTTGCCACTCGCTGTTGACTGAAAATGACATCACAGTGCCTGTGGCCTCAGGTAACCACCAATTGCGGCTCACCTGTTTTCTGGGTTTGGTCATGTGATGTTTGCACAATTATTATCGTTATAATTATTATTAATGTTAAAATGATGATGATGAGGATGATTATTATTATTATTAATGTAGCCACAAAGGGGCACAAGCCAGTGTCTTATTGTGCCAGCCCCAAGCCCGGATAAATACAAGGGGTGTTCACATAGTATACATTTGCTCCTGTGCTGCACTGATGTATTTTGTTGCGATATATCTTACACCGGAGCAAATTTTGCGGAGCGTTCACACGTATAAAGCAGCTGAGCGTGTTAACCCCGGTGCAGCCCCACTTGCGTTCACACGGCAGTTTTCTGCAGCGGTGCAAACCGATGGAAAACAAAGATCGTGTTGGTTTTGTTTTCGTGTTGGAAAACAAATTGTGTTGGTTCTTTTTAAAACATACACAACTCAAGCAACTACACATAATGCACCAAACAGAAAATCAAGAGAGGAAATCACAAAATAAATTCTCTGGGGGGGTTTTGAACACACAACAGAGGAACAAACTACACAAACAACTCTGAGGCAGTCCGATCTCCTACAAAAGGACAGATGACAGAAGTACAACAGAGCACGAAAGCAATGCATTCTAGCCGTTGCTCATCAAACCTTCGAATGTATTGACAGATGCCAGTAGTGTGATGGGAAGATGGAAAGAGCACTTTGAAGAGTTGATGAATGAGGAAAAATTAGAAAGAACAAAGAGTAGAAGATGTGACTGTTGTGGACCAGGAAGTAGCAAAGATTAGCAAGGGTGAAGTGAGGAGGGTACTGAAGAGGATGAAAAGTGGAAAGGCACTCGGACCTGATGATTTACCAATGGAGGTATGGAAGTGTCTAGGAGGGGTAGCAGTGGAGTTTCTGACTAAGTTGTTCAACAAGATCTTAGATGGTGAGAAGTTGCCTGAGGAATGGAGGAGAAGTGTGCTGGTGCCCATTTTTAAGAACAAGGGAGATGTGCAGAGTTGGAGTAACTACAGAGGAATAAAGTTGATGAACCATACAATGAAACGATGGGAAAGCGTAGTTGAAGCTAGACTAAGAGCAGAAGTGAGCATTTGTGAGCAGCAGTATGGTTTCATGCCAAGAAAAGAGTACGACAGATGCAGTATTATCTTTAAGGGTGTTGATAGACAAGTACAGAGAAGATCAGAGGGAACTGCATTGTGCCTTTGTAGATCTGGAGAAAGCGTATGACAGGGTGTCCAGAGAAGAGAATTGGTATTGTATGAGGAAGTTTGGGGTGACAGAGAAGTATGTTAGAGCAGTGCAGGACATGTATGATGACGGTAAGACAGTGGTGAGGTGTGCTGTCGGTGTGACAGAGGAATTTAAGGTGGAAGTGGGACTTCACCAGGGGTCAGCTCTGAGTCCCTTCTTTTTCGCTTTGATGATGAACATGCTGACAGACGAGGTTAGACAGGAATCTCTATGGACTAAGACAGGGGTGCCCAAACTTTTTGGACCAAACATCTACTTTTCGATTCAACTAACCTCCCGGGATCTACCCTTACCGGCACGCGCACACACACGCACACATGAACGCCATGACTGAGGCATGCGATGCACTTTTGCAGCCTGTTAACTATCGTAGCTCACACGTAGTTTTAAAGTGCTTCTCTGGGCCCTCCGAGATTCCTATTCTTTGCCCGTGTCCCCGGTGAATTGTACATGAAGCAAACGCTGAATGAGAATAATGACGATAAAAGATAGAGCGCAACAACTCTGATTACAAGCTGCAATTGCAGACTGCTGAGCGCAAACAACTTCCGGTGACGTACTCACGAGCCACCGTAAATTCAAGATTTACCTGCTTTATTTTATTTTTTATTTTTTTATTTTTTTTTGTGTGTGAAAATGAGACTGAGGATGATTAGGGTGCAGCATACAATAACACAAAAATATTACTAACATGTACAAAAACACACAAATGGTTGTTTTATTTTTGTTTTTTTTGTTTTTCTCCTCGACACTCCTCGGATCTACTTGGGACCTGTCTTAGATCTACCGGTAGATCAGGATCTACCTAATGGGCACCCCTGGACTAAGATGTTTGCAGATTACATTGTCATCTGTTGTGAGAGCAGGGAACAGGTGGAGGAGAAACTAGAGAGGTGGAGGCTTGCCCTGGAAAGGCGAGGAATGAAGGTCAGTCGCAGCAAGACGTAGTACATGTGTGTGAATGAGAGAGACCCAAGTACAAGAGTGAGGTTACAGGGAGAAGAGATAAAGAAGGTGCAGGATTTTAAGTACTTAGGGTCAACTGTCCAGAGCAATGGAGAATGTGGAAAAGAGGCAAAGAAAGGCTGGAAGAAGAGGCTGGAGAAAAGTGTCATGTGTGATGTTGTCATGATTTGGTTTGAGACCAACAGGTGGCACTTTTTTCACACGTTTTGTTCTTTGGACTTTGTTTTGGATTTAGTTTTCTCTGTGTTTTAATACAATTCTTCAAGTTCACCCCGCTCATCCCTCCTGCCTGCTTTTTAGGGTCCCCCACCACCACGCAATGTGAGACAATGACCCAACCACCTGGACCCTGCAGGTACAAAGGACTGGTCCCTATTCCACCATGTGCCTGGCAGAGCACGTCTCCGGCCGACACCGTTTTCCCCTTCAGGCAGGACTGGTCTTGCGGCTGTCCCATGCTCCTCCTCCAGGCAGCACTGGTTATGCGGCTGTCCCATGTTAGCGTTTCGTCAAGCCACGTCTATGGTAGGCCGAGCCCCGTCCGCAGCCACGTTGAGCCAAGCCTCGTCATGTGTCTGTTCGAGCTGAGTCACTTTCAAGTCCACGACGAGCCGTGCCACGTCCATTCCCACGTCAGGCCAAGCCCCCGTTCACGTCCGGCTGTCCCATGTCCCACATTACATCGAGCTCCGTCCATGTCAAGCCAAGCCCAGCCAAAGGATTGCCGTCGCGCGATTCATGTTCCTGTTCTCCGGCGAGGCAAGGGTTGCCGTCGCTTCTTGTTCCTGTTTTTCGGCGAGGCAAGGGTTGCCGTAGCTTTTATTCCTGTTCTCCAGTGAGGCAAGGGTTACCGTCGCTTTTAGTTCACGTTCCCCGGCAAGGCAAGCCTTTGGACAACTTTGGGACGTCTGTCCTCAATGTCTGCTGTTGTTCCATCAGGGAGTGAGACCCCTTCAGTGCGGACTACCTTTCCTCTCTTAGTCACCATCTGACTACATTTTTCAAGCCCGAATGACATCCCGATGTCGCTGCTGTAGATCCTGGTTGTGTGGATCTATGTCCCTTTCGCTCTTAGCATACAGCTTTATGTCATCCATGTAGCGCAGGTGACTGATCGTAGCTCCATTTCTGAGGTGGTATCCATAGCCTGTCTTGGTGATTACTTGGCTTAGGGGGTTCAGTCCTATGCAGAACAGCAGTGGGGAGAGTGAATCACCTTGGTATATGCCACATTTGATGGACACTTGGGTAAGTGGCTTGCCATTGGCTTCAAGTGTGGTTTTCCACATCCTCATCGAGTTCGCAACAAAGGCTCTTAGGGTCCTGTTCACCTTATACATCTCCAAGCATTCAGTGATCCATTTATGTGGCATCGAGTCATAGGCTTTCTTGTAATCAATCCAGGCTGTGCACAGGTTGGTACGTCGGGACCTGCAGTCTTGTGCGACTGTTCTGTCAACCAGGAGCTGATGTTTGGCTCCTCTGGTATCTCTACCAATGCCCTTCTGTGCTTTGCTCATGTATTGATCCATGTGTCCACTTATCTTAGCCACAATGATGTCTGACATGAGAATCAGAATCAGAATCAGAATCATCTTTATTGGCCAAGTATGTAGAACACACAAGGAATTTGTCTCCGGTATAACACGCTGCACTAGTATCATCGTAAACAACAAAATCATTGAACTTTAAATGAACCATTTTAGAGTAACCAGTAGTTTTGTAGTACCATTTTGTGGTGCAAGAAGAGTGACTATGTCAGTGACTGTTTAAGGAGTTAATGGCTAGGGGGAAGAAGCTGTTTAAGTGTCTACTGGATTTGGTGCGCATGGATCTGTAGCGTCTGCCTGAGGGGAGTGGCTGAAAAAGGTGGTGGGCAGGGTGCGGGGGATCCAGGAGGATTTTCCGTGCCCTTGTCTTGATTCTTGCAGTGTGCAAGTCCTCAAGAGTGGGTAGGGCGGTGCCAACGATTTTTTCTGCCGTCCTAACTGTCCGTTGAAGTCGGATTTTGTCCTTTTTTGTGGCGGCCCCAAACCAAACCGTGTTGGAAGAACACAGGATTGATTCGATGACTGCCGTGTAGAACTGTCGTTGCACCTCCTGTGGCAGGCCATGCTTCCTCAGCAGCCTCAGGAAGTACATCCGCTGCCGGGCCCTTTTCAGGATGGAGATGGTGTTGACTTCCCACTTCATGTCCTGGGAGACTGTGATTCCCAGGAACTTGAAGGTCTCGACGGTTGACACAGGGCAGTTGGATAGTGTGAGGGGCAACTGAGGAGAAAAATGTTTCCTGAAGTCCACGATCATCTCTATAGTCTTGAGCGTGTTCAGCCCGAGGTTGTGTCGGCCGCACCAGAGCTCCAGCTGCTCCACTTGTTGGCGGTACGCAGACTCGTCGCCGTCTTTGATGAGACCGATGACCGTGGTGTCGTCTGCAAACTTTATGATTTTGACAGCTGGATCTGTTGAGGTGCAATCGTTTGTGTAGAGAGAGAAGAGCAGTGGCGAGAGGACACATCCCTGTGGGGCTCCAGTGCTGGTGGTGCGTATTGATGATGTTGTTGCTCCCAGTCTCACCTGTTGTGTCCGTCCCGTCAGGAAGCTGAGGATCCACTGGCAGATCGTAGGGGACACACCGAGGTGGAGTAGTTTGGGGGTGAGGAGTTCCGGGATGATGGTGTTGAATGCAGAGCTGAAATCCACAAACAGAATCCTTGCGTAGGTCCCTGTGCTGTCGAGGTGCTTGAGGATGTAGTGCAGACCTATGTTGACTGCGTCTTCCACAGACCTGTTTGCCCGGTAGGCAAACTGGAGAGGGTCCAGCAGGGGTCCAGTGACGTTCTTTAGGTGGTTCAGCACAAGGCGTTCAAAGGATTTCATGACCACAGATGTCAGGGCGACAGGCCTATAGTCGTTCAGTTCCAATGTTGCCGATTTCTTGGGAACTGGGATGATGGTAGACTGTTTGAAGCAGGATGGGACCTCACACAGCTGCAGGGATCTGTTGAAGATTTGTGTGAAGACCGGAGCCAGCTGGTCAGTGCAGACTTTCAGGCAGGAGGGGGACACTTTGTCGGGCCCCGGAGCTTTCTTGATCTTTAGCTGCTTGAAGAGCCGTCTCACGTCCTGTTCGTGGATCTGTAGTGGAGAAAAAGAGGGTGGGGGGGGGGGGTAGGTAGAGTGGTTTCCGGTAGAGGTGTGTGATTGTGGGAAATGGGGGTGTCCTTTTCAAATCGGCAGAAAAACATGTTTAGTTCATTAGCAAGACCCTTATTGTTCACTGTTTGGGGGGGGTGGCATTCTATAGTTAGTGATTGCTTTCAGGCCATTCCATACAGATGCAGAGTCGTTAGCAGAGAACTGGTTTTTCAGCCTCTCTGCATAGCTTCTCTTTGCGATGTTAATTTCCTTTGTCAATTGGTTTCGGGCATGTTTGTACAGTGCCCGATCTCCACTTCTAAATGCGGCCTCTTTCTCTTTCCTGAGTTGCCTGAGTTTGGGAGTAAACCATGGCTTGTTATTGTTGAAAGAGCGGAAGGACTTCGTTGGTACACACATGTCCTCACAGAAACTGATGTATGATGTTACAGTGTCTGTGTATTCATCCAGTGTGCCCGTTGAAGTTTCAAAGATGCCCCAATCAGTGCAGTCTAAGCATTCTTGTAGAGCTAGCTTTGCCTCATCTGTCCATTTTTTCACAGTCTTAACAACCGGTTTAACACATTTGAGTTTCTGTCTGTATGTAGGTATTAAGTGGATTAAATTGTGGTCAGAAAGACCCAATGCTGCACGGGCCTATATATATATATGAATATCTGAATAGCAGTGGTTGAGGATAGTTCTTTTTAAAAAATGCCTTTCAAATAGAAAAACTGCAGCTTGCATCCGAGCATGTTAATTATCAGATCATTTTTTGTTGACAACAACATCAGAGTGCTGATGTGGTCACAAACCAAACCATCTCTTCAACCAGGAAACCGTTGAGAGCGGTCACACTGGTTTTGGGTTTTTTTCATTGCTTGTCTTCCACTCTTTAAGATAAGATAAGATATCCTTTATTCGTCCCACACTGGGGAAATTTACAGCCTCCAGCAGCAAGAATGTATGTAGAAAGAAGAAAGGAGAAAGAGAAAAAAAAAACAACAAACATCTTTCAATTAAATACAATATGAACACAAATGGATAAATCGCAGTACTATTTACAATTTTCCTTCACATCATTTAATTATTATTATTATTATTATTATGATTGTTATTTTTTATTCATCAGCCTGACATCAGTCGGTAGGAACGAGCGTCGGTATCTCTCCTTCTTGCAGCGCGGGTGTAACAGTCTCTGGCTGAAGGAGCTACCAAGTGCTGTCAGGGCGGGCTGGAGGGGGTGGCAGGGACTGGCCATCATAGCTTTTAGCTTAGTTAGCATCCTTCTGTTGCCCACCACCTCCAGAGTGTCAAGGGAGCAACCCAGGACAGAACTGGCCTTCCTGACCAGTCGCTCCAGTCTCTTTCTGTCCCGGGCTGAGATGCTGCCTGACCAGCAGACAATGCCATAATGGATGGCCGAGGCCACCACCGAGTTATAGAACGTCTTAAGGAGCGACCCCTGAACCCCAAAAGACCTCAGTTTCCTGAGAAGGAAGAGTTGGCTCTGTCCTTTCCTAATCAGGGTGTCCGTGTTTGTAGACCAGTCCAGTTTGTCATTCAGAAGAACACCAAGGTACTTGTAGGAGGTGACCCTCTCTATGTCCATACCCTGGATGTTCATCGGTGCTGGTGAGGACTTTTTCCTGCAGAAATCCACAACCAACTCCTTAGTTTTCCTAGGGTTGATCTGGAGGAGATTCTGCTGGCACCAGTCCACAAAGTCCTTTGTCAGTCCCCTGTACTCCCGATCGTCCCCTTCTGTAATGAGGCCAACAATCGCAGAGTCATCGGAGAACTTCTGAAGGTGGCCGTTTGGAGTGTCGTGTCTGAAGTCCGAGGTGTAGAGGATGAACAGGAATGGAGCCAGAACAGTCCCCTGCGGCGCTCCAGTGCTGCAGAGAAGCCGGTCCGACTCACAGCTCTGCAATCTCACGTACTGCGGCCGATTTGTGAGGTAGTCTATGATCCATGCTGTGAGATGGTGTTCCACTCTGGCGTTCTGCAGTTTGCCTCCCAGCAAATTGGGCTGGATGGTGTTGAAGGCACTGGAGAAATCAAAGAACATGATTCTCACAGTGCTCCCAGCCTTCTCCAAGTGTGACAGCACTGAGTGGAGGAGGTAGATAATGGCGTCTTCCACGCCGATGCCAGGCTGATAGGCAAACTGCAGCGGGTCCAGTGACGGGCTCACCAGCGGTCGAAGGTGGGCGAGGATGAGTCTCTCCAGCGTCTTCATCAGGTGAGACGTCATCGCCACCGGTCTGTAGCTGTTCAGCTCCTTAGGGTGGGGGGTCTTGGGCACTGGGACCAGGCACGAAGTTTTCCACAGCTGTGGAGCTCTGCCCAGCTTCAGGCTCAGGTTGAAGATGTGCTGGACAATGTTACACAGCTGGTCAGAGCAGGTCCTGAGGAGCCGGGAACTGATCTTGTCCGGACCTGCTGCCTTCCTCACATTCATCTTCCTCAGTTGGTTCCTTACCTGCTCTGTTGTGACGGACAGGCAGTGCTTCTTCTTTGCTTCTTTGTGCTTCTGAGCAGATGTTCCACTCTTTGCTTCTCGACAACATAAGCATGCATCCAAATGCGCACATATAAGAGTTGTGATGCAAAAAGTAGAATGTGTTCTGGTTCCCAATGAGGTCCTAATCTAAATCCCATTGAAGTTTTTCGGAATTTGTATTGAGCAGAAGTGTAACCCAACAGTGACCACACTTGTGTCTGCAGACAGACTCAATTATTTTCTGTCATGCCCCCCCTAGGAAGTTGAAAACATCTCGTACCCCCCTTGTGTGACTAGAAATAATATCATTTGTCGATTAAATTGTGATACGTACACCTCTGCATAACACTGTATTCTTTTTAACATTCAAGAGAATTTAAAAAAAGACAAATATGGACCAACTTACAAAAAAGAATAGAAATAGAAACCCTGCCAAGTCATGCAACCGTTCCCAACCCTTTGGGTAGGATGCCACTGACCCCTTCCAGAGTAAAAAAGGCTTGTCGGGCACTTGCCAGTTTTAAAGCATTGGTACTGACAAAGATAATTTTAGAGTTATTCAGCGTTTTATTAACATGCATCTTTTTTGTCATTAATTAAAAAAAAAAATTATTCAACAGTCCAACAACCCCTCCGTGAGCCGTCACCTTACCGTGGTGGAGGGGTTTGTGTGTCCCAATGATCCTAGGAGCTAAGTTGTCTGAGGCCTTATGCCCCTGGCAGGGTCACCCATGGCAAACAGGTCCTAGGTGAGGGACCAGACAACGCACAGCTCAAAAGACCCCTTATGAAGAATAAAACGACTGGACTTAGTTTCCCTTGCCCGGACGCGGGTCACCGGGGCCTCCCTCTGGAGCCAGGCCTGGAGGTGGGGCTTGTTGGCAAGCGCCTGGTAGCCGGGCCTACACCCATGGGGCCTGGCCGGGCTTAGCCCGAAGAGACAACGTGGGTCCCCCTTCTCATGGGCTCACCACTCATGGAAGGGGCCAAAGGGGTCGGGTGCAGTGTGAGCTGGGCGGCAGCCAAAGGCGGGGACCTTGGCGGTCCAATCCTCGGCTTCAGAAGCTAGCTCTAGGGACATGGAATGTCACCTCTCTTGCAGGGAAGGAGCCCGAGCTGCTGTGCGAGGTAGAGAAGTTCCAACTGGATATCGTTGGACTTACCTCCACACACAGCCCGGGTTCTGGTACCAGTTCTCTCGAGAGGTGTTGGACTCTCCTCCACTCTGGAGTTGCCCACGGTGAGAGGCGCAGAGCAGGTGTGGGCATACTCATTGCCCCTCGGCTCAGTGCCTGTACATTGGGGTTCATACCGGTAGACGAGAGGGTTTCCTCCCTCCGCCTCCGGGTGGGGGGACGGGTACTGACTGTTGTGCGTACACACCCAACAGCAGCTCAGCGTACCCACCCGTTTTGGAGTTCTTGGAGGGTGCGCTGGAGATTACTCTTGCTGGGGACTCTCTTGTTCTGCTGGGGGACTTCAATGCTCACGTGGGCAGTGACAGTGAGACCTGGAGGGGGATGATTGGGAGGAACGCCCCCCCCCCCCCCCATCCGGTCAGAACTCGAGAGGTGTTATGTTATTGGACTTCTGTGTTCGTCACGGATTGTCCATAACGAACACCTTGTTCAAACATAAGGGTGTCCATATGTGCACATGGCACCAGGACACCCTTGGCAGCAGTTCGATGATTGACTTTGTCGTTGTATCATCGGATTTGCGGCCACATGTTTTGGACACCCGGGTGCAAAGAGCGGCGGAGCTGTCAACTGATCACCACCTGGTGGTGAGAAGGCTCCGATGGTGGGGGAAGATGCCGGTCCGACCTGGCAGACCCAAACGTAATGTCACCATCGCCGTACTCACCAATATCATCTCAACAATGAATTCCTCCACCTGCATCCTGGATCTCATCCCATCTTCCTTCGTCAAGCACTGCTTTCCCACCATCTCCCACCTCGTCATGAACATTGTCAATTTCTCCTTCAACTTTGCCTATATGCCTTCCTCATTCAAACTGGCTGCTGTAACCCCAATCATCACAAAACCCGGACTCAACCCTGACATCATGAGCAACTTTCGACCCATCTCCAAACTCCCCTTTCTGTCCAAAGTCATAGAACGTGCCGTCGCATCTCAAATTAAAACCTACCTAGACAACAACCAAGTTTTTGAACAATTTCAATCTGGATTCCGCACACAACACAGCACTGAAACAGCCCTCCTTAAAATCACCAATGACCTCCGGCCTACTCTCCATCCTCATCCTTCTTGACCTTACAGCTGTTTTCGACAACATCAACCATTCCATCCTACTCTCTCGCCTGCAATCCCTAAATATCACCGACAAAGTCCTCACCTGGCTTCACTCATATCTCACAGACAGGAAACAATTCATACACATCAACAAGTGCTCTTCCTACACTGTCCCACTGTTCCAAGGTGTCCCACAGGGTTTTGTGCTTGGTCCTCTTCTTTCCATTCTCTACCTTCCACCCCTCGGCCAAATCATTCGTAATCATGGTCTCCAGTTCCCCTGCTACGCTGATGACGTCCAATTGGACATATCCACTAAATCATTTACCCCAACAACCCACTCCACCCTGTCTAACTGTCTTTCAGATATCAAATCCTGGATGCAAACAAACTTTCTCACTCTTAACTGTACTAAATCTCAACTGCTTATAATCGATCCTCGGTCCCTCACCCAAACAACCTCCAACTTTAACCTCACTATTGACAACTGGACCCTGTCCCCTCCTCTCACTGTCGCAACCTCTGTGTCCTTTTTGATAATAACCTCTCTTTCGACCAACACATCACCCAAATCACCAAAACTGCTTTCTTCCACCTCAAAAACATTTCTCGTCTCTGCCCTTCACTTTCTTTCAACGCTGCTGAAACCCTCATCCACGCCTTCATCACCTCCCACCTTGACAACTGCAATAGCATTCTCTACTGTACAACCTCCAAACCCCTCAATAAACTACAGTACATCCAGAATGCCACCGCCCACTTACTCACCCACACCCGCACTCGTGATCACATCACCCCGTCCTTAAAAACCTCCCGTTCCCCAGCGTATTCAATTTAAACTACTTCTACTCACCTATAAAGCCCTTCACAATCAGGCCCCCTCCTACCTTTCCGACCTTCTTTACCAATACACTCCTTCCCGCACTCCTTTTGTAGACTTGGAGAAGGCGTTTGACCGTGTCCGTTGGGGAGTTCTGTGGGGGAATGGGGTACTGAACCCTCTGATATGGGCTGTTCGGTCACTATACCACCGATGTCAGTGTTTGCTTCGCATTGCCGGCAGTAAGTCGGAATCATTTCCAGTGATGGTAGGACTCCTCCAAGGCTGCCCTTTGTCACCGATTCTGTTCATAACTTTTATGGACAGAATTTGTAGGCGCAGCCGAAGCGTTGAGGGGGTCCGTTTTGGTGGCCTCAGTATTGCATCTCTGGTCGTGACTGAAAGAACGAGATCCCGGATACAAGCATCCGAAATTAGTTTTCTCCGCATGGTGTCCGGGCTCTCCCTTAGCGATAAGGTGAGAAGCTCGGTCATCCGGGAGGGGCTCAGAGTCGAGCGGCTTCTCCTCCACATTGAGAGGAGCCAGATGAGGTGGCTTGGGCATTTGATGCGGATGCCTCCTGAACGTTTCCCTGGTGAGGTGTTCCCGGCATGTTCCACCGGGAGTAGACCCCGAGGACGACCCAGAACACGTTGAAGAGACTATGTCACCCAGCTGGCCTGGGAATGCCTTGGGATCCCCCGGGAGAGCTGGAAGAAGTAGCTAGGGAGAGGGAAGTCTGGGCTTCCCTACTAAAGCTGCTGCCCACGCTACCCGTCCCGGATAAGCGGTCTACCGAATGCATAGTCTACCGAAACATCTGTGCGGAATATGGACTGGAAACCCCAAGGTCAAAATGGGAAACACCTCCGAAGGTGGTGGAGAATGAAAGAGCGAAGATCCTGTGGGACTTCCAGATCCAGACTGACAAGATGGTAATGGCGAACCAACCAGATATCGTGATCATAGATAAAGGGCAGAGGAAAGCCGTTGTAGTGGATGTAGCGGTCCCAAGTGATGGAAACATCAGGAAGAAGGAACACGAGAAACTCGAGAAATACCAAGGGCTCAGAGAGGAGCTGCAGAGAGCCTGGAAGGTAAAGGTGACAGTCGTGCCTGTGGTGGTCGGAGCACTCGGGGCAGTGACCCCCAAACTAGATGAGTGGTTGCAACAGATCCCGGGAACAACATCGGACATCTCAGTCCAGAAATGTGCAGTGCTGGGAACAGCAAGGATACTGCGCAGAACCCTCAAGCTTCCTGGCCTCTGGTAGAGGACCCGAGCTGAATGAGGGATGGACACCACCCGAGGGGTGAGATGAGGATTTTTTTTATATATATAGTTATTCTTTCTCCTTTTTTATTTCAATTTTCTCATATTCATTATAATTAGCATTTCTTGAATACAATTCAAGAAATTGCCTTTCGCATCCCTTTGCCTTTGTCAAGATCCTCCTCTTTGTTTTCAAATCTCGCGCCACCTTACCTCTCTGAGCTCATCCGCCCCTACACACCTGCCCGGCGCCTCAGGTCTGTGGACCAGTCTTTGTTAGAAGTACCAAGAACTAAACTGAGGCTCAGAGGGGATCGAGCCTTTTCTGTTGCTGGTCCCTCTCTCTGGAATGACCTCCCACTGAACATTCGGCAAGCCTCCTCGCTGCCCATCTTTAAAGCCCTCCTCAAAACCCACTTGTATTCTTTGGCGTTCGACTCAGCATGAGTTTACTGCTTGGTACTTTCTACCACCTTTATTACCATTTCGTCTTACTGTTTATTGTGTATGTTAAATCGCTCCATGTACAGCACTTTGTATGCAGCGATGGCTGTTTGAAAGTGCTCTATAAATACTGTTGACTTGACTTGACAATTGATAAGTTGATCAAAATCCAAAACAAGAACAAACGGTTGTATTACTATATTTTATAAGTATATCAAATTTATCTTCTTAATTCTGATTCATGTAGTTGTTCACCTATTACTGATACACACCTTTGCTTGATGTTTGTTCTTGTTCTGGATTTTTTTGTATTGATTAGTACCCCTTAGATTATATCAGCTCTCTCTAATTTCAAAAAGCAGCTGGATATTTTGGCAAAGGAGATTGTCTGCTATCTCTGCTTTATACATTAATTGGGCGATTTTGAAGTCAACCAGGTCGTAGAATTTCATTGTGTTTAATTTGATGAATATTGAATTTTTGGGTTCTATATATTTAGACCTATTGATTATTCTGATTGCTTTTTTTTGTAGTTTTAAAACAGAGAGTGTGTTTGTTTTACAGGCTTTCCCCCATATTTCTACATAGTAGATCATATATGGGAGTAATAATGAGTAATATAATGTATACAAGGCGGCCCGGTAGTCCAGTGGTTAGCACGTCGGCTTCACAGTGCAGAGGTACCGGGTTCGATTCCAGCTCCGGCCTCCCTGTGTGGAGTTTGCATGTTCTTCCCGGGCCTGCATGGGTTTTCTCCGGTTTCCTCCCACATTCCAAAAACATGCGTGGCAGGCTGATTGAATACTCTTAATTGTCCCTAGGTGTGAGCGTGGATGGTTGTTCGTCTCTGTGTGCCCTGTGATTGGCTGGCAACCGATTCAGGGTGTGCCCCGCCTGCTGCCCGAAGACAGCTGCGATAGGCTCCAGCACCCCCCGCGAAGTAGTGAGGATCAAGCGGTTTGGAAGATGAATGAATGAATAATGTATACAAGGAGCTCTTATTGCCCCTCCGAGAGTCCTCACCTTACCGTGGTGGAGGGGTTTGTGTGTCCCAATGATCCTAGAAGCTAAGTTGTCTGGGGCTTTATGCCCCTGGCAGGGTCACCCATGGCAAACAGGGTCTAGGTGAGGGGCCAGACAAAGCACGGCTCAAAGACCCCTATGATGAATGAAATAAATGGATCTAGGTTTCCCTTGCCCGGACGTGGGTCACCGGGGCCCCCCTCTGGAGCCAGGCCTGGAGGTGGGGCTCGTTGGCAAGCGCCTGGTGGCCGGGCCTACACCCATGGGGCCCGGTCGGGCACAGCCCGAAGAGGCAACGTGGGTCCCCCTTCCCATGGGCTCACCACCCATGAGAGGGGCCAAAGGGGTCGGGTGCTATGTGAGCTGGGCGGCAGCCAAAGGCGGGGACCCTGGCGGTCCGATCCTCGGCTGCAGAAGCTAGCTCTTGGGACATGGAATGTCACCTCTCTGGCAGGGAAGGAGCCCGAGCTGGTGTGTGAGGCAGAGAATTTCCGACTGGATATAGTCGGACTTGCCTCCACACACAGCCTGCGTTCTGGTACCAGTTCTCTCGAGAGGGGTTGGACTCTCTTCCACTCTGGAGTTGCTCACGATGAGAGGCGCAGAGCAGGTGTGGGCATACTCATTGCCCCCCGGCTCAGTGCCTGTACATTGGGGTTCACACCGGTAGACGAGAGGGTTGCCTCCCTCCGCCTTCGGGTGGGTGGACGGGTCCTGAGTGTTGTTTGTGCATATGCACCAAACAGCAGCTCAGCATACCCACCCTTTTTGGAGTCCTTGGAGGGTGTGCTGGAGAGTACTCCTGCTGGGGACTCCCTTGTTCTGCTGGGGGACTTCAATGCTCACGTGGGCAATGACAGTGAGACCTGGAGGGGCGTGATTGGGAGGAACGGCCCCCCCGATCTGAACCCGAGTGGTGTTTTGTTATTGGACTTCTGTGCTCGTCACGGATTGTCCATAACGAACACCTTGTTCAAACATAAGGGTGTCCATATGTGCACTTGGCACCAGGACACCCTAGGTCGCAGTTCGATGATCGACTTTGTTGTTGTATCATCGGATTTGCGGCCGCATGTTCTGGACACTCGGGTGAAGAGAGGGGCGGAGCTGTCAACTGATCACCACCTGGTGGTGAGTAGGCTCCGATGGTGGGGGAAGATGCCGGTCCGTCCTGGCAGACCCAAACGTATAGTGAGGGTTTGTTGGGAGCGTCTGGCGGAATCTTCTGTCAGAAGGAGTTTCAACTCCCACCTCCGACAGAGTTTTTCCCATGTTCCGGGGGTGGGCGGGGGACATTGAGCCCGAGTGGACCGTGTTCCGTGTCTCTATTGTTGAGGCGGCCAATCTGAGTTGTGGCCGTAAGGTGGTTGGTGCCTGTCGTGGCGGCAAACCCCGTACTCGCTGGTGGACACCAGCAGTAAGGGACGCCGTCAAGCTGAAGAAGGAGTCCTATCGAGCCTTTATGGCCTGTGGGACCCCAGAGGCAGCTGACGGGTATCGACTGGCCAAGCGGACCGCGGCTTCGGTGGTCGCCGAGTCAAAAACCGAGCGTGGGAAGAGTTCGGTGAGGCCATGGAAGCCGACTTCCGGACAGCTTCGAGGAAATTCTGGTCCACCATCCGACGTCTCTGGAGGGGGAAGCAGTGCACCACTAACACTGTGTACAGTGGGGATGGAGCGCTGCTGACTTCGACTCGGGACGTTGTGAACCGGTGGGCAGAGTACTTCGAAGACCTCCTCAACTCCACCAACACGCCTTCCTTGGAGGAAGCAGAGCCTGGAGACTCTGAGGTGGGCTCTCCTATCTCTGTGGTTGAAGTCACCGATGTGGTTAAAAAGCTCCTCGGTGGCAAGGCAGCAGGGGTGGATGAGATCCGCCCGGAGTTCCTCAAGGCTCTGGATGTTGTGGGGCTGTCCTGGTTGACACGCCTCTGCAACATCGCGTGGTCAACAGGGAGAGTGCCTCTGGATTGGCAGACCAGACCGGTTTTTAAAAAGGGGGACCGGAGGGTGTGTTCCAACTACAGAGGGATCACACTCCTCAGCCTCCCTGGTAAGGTCTATTCAGGGGTGCTGGAGAGGAGGGTCCGTCAAGGAGTCGAGCCTCAGACTGAGGAGGAGCAGTGTGGTTTTCGTCCCGGCCATGGAACAGTGGACCAGCTCTACACCCTTAGCAGGGTCCTCGAGGGTATGTGGGAATTCGCCCAACCAGTCTACATGTGTTTTGTGGACTTGGAGAAGGCGTTTGACCATGTCCCTCGGGGAGTTCTGTGGGGGGTGCTTCGTGGGTATGGGGTACCGAACCCCCTGATACGGGCTGTTCGGTCACTGTACCACCGATGTCAGAGTTTGGTTCGCATTGCCGGCAGTAAGTCGGAATCGTTTCCAGTGGGGGTAGGACTCCGCCAAGGCTGCCCTTTGTCGCCGATTCTGTTCATAACCTTTATGGGCAGAATTTCTAGGCGCAGCCGAAGCGTTGATGGGGTCCGTTTTGGGGGCCTCAGTATTGCATCCCTGCTTATTGCAGATGATGTGGTGCTGTTGGCTCCTTCAAACGGGGCTCTCCAACTCTCACTGGAGCGTTTCACAGCCGAGTGTGAAGCGGTTGGGATGAAAATCAGCACCTCCAAATCTGAAACCATGGTCCTCAGTCGGAAAAGGGTGGAGTGCCCCCTCCGGGTCGGGGAGGAGATCTTGCCCCAAGTGGAGGAGTTCAAGTATCTTGGGGTCTTGTTCACGAGTGGGGGTAGGAGGGAGCGGGAGATCGACAGGCGGATCGGTGCAGCGTCTGCTGTGATGCGGACGTTGTATCGGTCTGTCGTGGTGAAGAAGGAGCTGAGCCAAAGGGCGAAGCTCTCAATTTACCGGTCGATCTACGTCCCAACCCTCATCTATGGTCACGAGCTATGGGTCGTGACCGAAAGAACGAGATCCCGGATACAAGCGGCTGAAATGAGTTTTCTTCGCAGGGTGTCCGGGCTCTCCCTTAGAGATAAGGTGAGAAGCTCAGTCATCCGGGAGGGGCTCAGAGTCGAGCCGCTTCTCCTCCACATCGAGAGGAGCCAGATTAGGTAGCTTGGGCATCTGATTCGGATGCCTCCTGAGCGCCTCCCCGGTGAGGTGTTCCAGTCATGTCCCACCGGGAGGAGACCCCGAGGAAGACCCAGGACACGCTGGAGAGACTGTCACCCAGCTTGCCTGGGAACGACTCGGGATCCCCCGGGGAGAGCTGGAAGAAGTAGCTAGGGAGAGGGAAGTCTGGGCTTCCCTGCTAAAGCTGTTGCCCCCGCGACCCGGCCCCAGATAAGCGGTAGATGATGGATGGATGGATGGATGGATGGATGGATGGATGGATGGATGGATGGATGGAGCTCTTATTGAACACATCCTTGGTTTTGTCGAGTATCCCGATAGTTTTGGAAATTTTTCTTTTAATGTTATCTCTGTGTGGCTTCCAGGATAGTTTTGTATCTATTACTCGTCCAAGAAACTTATTTTCATAGACTCGTTCTATTTCAATTGAATTTATCTTTATTTTAACTTGGTCTTTGATTGGTCTCGTGCAAAAAACTAACTTAGTGTTTGTTAAATTTAAAGATAGTTTATTTCTGTCGAACCAGTTTTTTAATTTTGTCAATTCATTTTCCAGTTTTCAGGAGTTGTTTCATATTTTTTCCAGAGCAGTAAAAGGTTGTGTCATCGGCGAATAGGACACATTTGAATTGTTTTGACACACTACAGATATCATTTATATATAAAATGAATAGTTTTGGTCCAAGCACTGACCCCTGAGGCACTCCATGGATAATCTTCAGTAAGTTGGATTTTTTGTTTTTGAACTGCACATACTGATATCTGTTTTCTAAATAACTTTCAATCAATTTATATGCTGTCCCTCTGATGCCATATCTCTCTAATTTATTCAATAATATAGTATGGTCTATTGTATCAAAAGCTTTTTTTAGATCTAGAAAAATCCCGACCGTGAATTCTTTATAATCTATATTAGTAGCTATTTCTTCCACAAATTCCATTGCTGCCATTAAGGTGGTCCTTTTTTCTCTTAAGCCATATTGATTTTCACTTAATAGCATGTGTTTATATATGAAGTTGTCAAGTCTGCGAGAAAATCATTTTTCTAATATTTTTGAAAATTGTGGTAGCAGTGATATTGGTCTATAATTTGTAAAGAATTGTCTTTCTCCACTTTAAAAATTGGAATGACTTTAGCTGTTTTCATTTTTGATGGAAAAATACCGACTTTAAATGACAGGTTGCGTATATATGTAAAGGGTCGCACTACAAATTCTATAATCTGTTTTACTATTCTCATATGAATATTAAAACAGTCAGTTGACTTTTTATTTTGATATGTTTTTACAATATTTCATATTTCATTTTGATTCACAGAGGTAAGAAACATTGTGGAAGGATTTTTTTCTCTGTATGCTCACACTGCACCCGACCCCTTTGGCCCCTTCCATGAGTGGTGAGCCCATGAGAAGGGCAGTGGGCCTGTGGCCTCCCCGGACGGCACTGCTGCGGTGTTCGAACTTTTCCGCCGGTGCTGTTAACCGTTCAGCGGGCTGGCCTCAAGTGGTGGTGGCTCCAATTTAAAAATGCATATTCAGTTTCATCACTTTTTATTATTTATAATTTTATCTGTGCTTTTATTGCCCTTTTTTGGATTGTAAAGTGTCCTTGGGTATTTTGAAAGGCGCTTATAAATAAAATGTATTACTATTATTATTATTATTGTTAATATAATCATTTTAAAGTTATGACCGACATACTGTGTTCACGTCATGCGACGAGCAAACGTGCATGCTCAAAAGATGATATGGCTTGATTGCCGTTCTTTTTCGGTGGCTGCCACCTCATTATTCGCGGCAAGACTGCTGTAAACGTAGGCAGGCTGTGCAAACGATGTCCACATTTTCATGCTTCTCACATCATCAGGTTGGTGGTACTTGTTCAAATGATTTAACAGGTATTGTTTTGTTTTTGATGACATCCAACGGCTTCGCCCACGCTATGGGAAGGAACTTCTCTTGTCAAAATAACTACCTTCGGAAGATGACGCCAAGTCATTGCTTAATTCCCGTTTATATGCACATTTATGCACATTCGGTCATTGTCACGATTACTTACTATTTACTGTTGTTTTTATTTATTGGCAAATTCTGTTCAATTCAACTTGCAAACCAAAGTTAGAAGGGAAAGCTGGATTCTGATTGACTGCAGTCACACACATTTCCACCGCATCTGATGAAGTAAATATGCTCTCAGCTCGCAACTACTCACGTAATGTCACGGTTATCAATGATATCATCAGCCAGGGCCCGACTTATATTGGCCTTCGGAGGGTAATCGATGGAGTGGAGGGTTGTGGGGCACCCACCCAAAAAGGCATTTTTCATGAGTTATACATAGACTGTTGTGCAAAACATCGAGAGCACAGCCCCAAGCTCATGTTCAATTGCCGAATGAATAGGCTGAAACACGGGTGTCAAACACAAGAGGACAGATCCCGCGCGACACGTCATTTTACGTGGCCCAAGAAAGCAATTCATGTATTTCATGATTCTTCCGAGAAAAAAAAAAGCAAAACAAAAAACTGCGAAGTGTTTTCATTTTTTAAAAAAAGTTACGATATTACAAGCATTTATGAGTTACCAATCCACCTGTTAAAATTTATGCAATAATATTGGAGCAAATATTTTAATCACCCCTGATTTCAAAACTATTTCTTCATCAATTTGTTTTATTTACGATGCCCTGACGTCTGTGGTCATGAAGTCCTTTGAACGCCTTGTGCTGAACCACCTAAAGAACGTCACCGGACCCCTGCTTGACCCTCTCCAGTTTGCCTACCGGGCAAACAGGTCTGTGGAAGACGCAGTCAACATAGGTCTGCACTACATCCTCGAGCACCTTGACAGCAGAGGGACCTACGCAAGGATTCTGTTTGTGGATTTCAGCTCTGCATTCAACACCATCATCCCGGAACGCCTCACCCCCAAACTTCTCCACCTCGGTGTGTCCCCTACGATCTGCCAGTGGATCCTCAGCTTCCTGACGGGACGGACACCACAGGTGAGACTGGGAGCAACAACTTCATCAACATGCACCACCAGCACTGGAGCCCCACAGGGATGTGTCCTCTCTCCACTGGTCTTCTCCCTCTACACAAACGATTGCACCTCAACAAATCCAGCTGTCAAACTCATAAAGTTCGCAGACGACACCACGGTCATCCCTCTCATCAAATACGGCGAGTCGGCGTACCGACAACAAGTGGAGCAGCTGAAGCTCTGGTGCAACCGACACAACCTCGGGCTGAACATGCTTAAGACTGTAGAGATGATTGTGGACTTAAGGAAACATCCTTCACCACAGTTGCCCCTCACACTATCCAACTGCCCTGTGTCAACCGCCGAGCCCTTCAAGTTCCTGGGAATCACAGTATCCCTCTTGGTTTGGGGCCGCCACAAAAAAGGACAAAATCCGACTTCAACGGACAGTTAGGACGGCGGAAAAAATCATTGGCACCGCCCTACCCACTCTTGAGGACTTGCACACTACGGTTCACTTACATTACGAAATGTCCTTGCATACCTATTTGTCATGTCCTTGTTTACGATGATGCTAATGCAGCGTGTTATACCGGAGACAAATTCCTTGTGTGTTCTACATACTTGGCCAATAAAGATGATTCAGATTCTGATTCTGGTAATGTGTATTGATCGTATTATATTATTTGAGTTCAGAAAAGCACTCTGAAGAAAACCATACATATGCGGGCCACCCGCAGCAAAGTTCGACACCACAGTGCTAAAACATCGCCAATTTATCTATCTGTCCATTTTCGAATGCACTTCAACCTCAAGAGTTGCAGGTGTGCCGAAGCCGCTCCCAGTTGTCTGTGGTCATCAGGTGGGGTACACCCTGAACTTGATGCCAGCCAATCGCAGGGCACACATTGACGAACAACCATTTGCGCTCACAATCACACCAATGGACAATTTAAAGTGTTCCATTAACCTGCCATGCATGTTTTTGGAATGTGGGAGGAAACCACAAATAACCTGATCGGAATTTATTATTGATTAAAATGATAGGACACATCACCCGTTCTTGCCATCTCCTGTACAAAGACTGCATAGATTCATCACTGTCCTCAGCTCAGAACTGTTAGTGAGGGGCAAACTGACTGCAATTGTACTTGGCTTCCATCCATCCATCCATTTTCCGATCCGCTTTATCCTCACAAGGGTCGCGCGGGGTACCAGCTTTCTTTGGGCAGTAGGCGGGGGACACCCTGAACCGTTTTCCAGCCAATCGCAGGGCACACAGAGAGAAACAACCATCCGCACTCACACTCACACCTTGGGACGATATAGAGTGTTCAATCAGCCTGCCATGCATGTTTTTGGAATCTGGGAGGAAACCGGAGTAATCGTAGAAAACCCACTCAGGCATGGGGAGAACATGCAAACTCCACACAGGGAGGGATCGAACCTACGACCTCTGAACTGTGAGGTCAAGGCGCTCACCACTGGACTACAGGGCCGTCCTTGTACTTGGCTTGTTCAACCAAAATGGAAAGGACTTTTCAGTCCAGTCACTTCAACCATGGCGGTAAAATACAGATGAATGAACAGGAGGTTGTATTGCTTGCTTATTTAACTGGGCTTCATTCCATGACATTTCTGCAGCAAACGAGTTTTCTCTGGCCCTTATGGAGTGTGTGTGGAGCCAGCCCGTGTGTGGAGCGCAACTACTCCACACACTGGCTCCTTTCCTTCTTTTCTGGGTTCTGCCTTGCAACAGTGTCCATGACATCGCACACGTCCGTAGCAACATGGTGCACTCTGCTTTGTCATTTGTTGTGGAAAACATCAGTCAAAGTAAACACATGGGAGTTGGTCTCGTGAAAAAAAAATATGTTGGACATTCTCATGTACACGTCTGGGTGTAAAAAAAGTGGACATGTCCAAGCAAAAGAGGACGTTTGGTCACCCAGTTTTATATGTTGTCTGGCAACAAGACACCTCTTGTCATGATTCTGTTGGTTTCATCATGTGCATTTGTCTTGCTCATTAGGTTTTGTTTCTACCTGTTCTTGTCATCTGGGTCCCTTGTGTTAACCAATCAGCTCCCTCAACCCTTTGTGTCTTGTCCAGTGTGGGTTTTCTGCAGGTACTCCGGTTTCCCCCCCACCTTCCAAAAATACATGTGGCAGGTTAATGGAACACTCTAAATCAGGGGTCTCCAAAGTCGGTCCTCAAGGGCCACTGTCCTTCCTGTTTCCCAGATCTCCCCGCAGCAACACACCTGATTCAAATAATCAGGATCGTTCAAGTGCTGCTTCAGAGCTGGCTGATGAGCTGATCATTTTGAATCAGGTGTGTTGCAGCCAGGAGAGCTGGAAAACAGGCAGGATGGCGGCCCTCCAGGCCCGGAGCTGCACATGCCTGCTCTAAATCAGCCTTTGTGAGTGTGGGCATGGATGGTTGTTTGTCTATGTGTGCCATACGATTGGCTGGCAACCAGTGCAGGGTGTCCTCCGCCGACTGCCGGAAGACAGCTGGGATAGGCTCCAGCATGCCCCGCGACCCTTGTGGAGATGAGCGGATCGGAAAGTAGATGGATGGGTGGAATTACTTCATTAATTATATTAAATTGACCAATAACTTGGTCACTAAATGATGCTGTGTTGATGTGTGGCCAGCACCGATGTAAACTAGTCCAGTGCGATCGATGTAGCTAGATTGCGAGGCACAAACATTGATACCTCAATTAAATAGACATCGTGTTACACGCCTCGGCACAACTGTTTTTGAAACTGATGCATTTTAAGGGTTACAAGGCTCTTAATTACACGGGTGTGTTGGCAATTCTTGAACAGAAAGTGGTCGCTACGGCTATTTTTCATCAATCAAAATACATTCACACACAATACACAAATCTCACAAATCTTAATAAGGTTTCTTTTGTTCATTTCTGCAGTATGTTTGCAATATTGTAACCAGTAAACGCTGGTCGTTAAGTTTTTTTTTGTGCCAGATTTGTCTCGGATTAGGGCACTTAACTCAGAATTGTCTCGGACTCGGCCATTGGACTCACAAAATATTATTAGCGACTCGGCAAATTCCAGCTATGTTTTTACTCCTGGCGAATGGGATTTTCGGCCATCAACCTAACATTCACAAACCCGAAAAGCAAAGGCGACTTTCGTCATATAATGTTTTGCGACACACATTAGCCACTGCATGAAATTTCTGCATGAGCATGCTTTGTCATGTCAGTAGCCTGCTGACTTTCGTAATGAAAGGTTGTTTTTTGGAATCTCTCCGGTTCTGTTTGCAGAGTGCAGATGCTGGTGTTACTCAAAGGGAACATGTCCTTGTTGGGGTATCCCAGCAACATAGGCCAGTTTGGAGATGAGAAGCGGGAAGAGTAAAAGAATTATATTTTTGTGTGTGTAAAGTGATCCAAACTGTTGAATAAAATGAACACATTTTGAACTGTTATTCATGAAAATTGTTTATTTAGTTACAGTCCTAAAATAGCCATGACAGAAGCGCGGTTACAGTAATGATGACGGAGTAACGGACTATCAAGTGACAGACTTGGCCAGTTTGAAATAATGATAGACTGATGATGACAGGCTGGTGGGCCGGCCGCTGGCAAATGATGAGTGTTAGGGATAAGAAAGTATTTGAGCTGTGTCATGTCAAGTCAAGTCAAGTCAACTGTATTTATAGAGCACTTTCAAACAGCCACCGCTGCATGCAAAGTGCTGTACATGGAGCAATTTAACATGCACAATAAACAGTAAAACAAATCGGTAATAAAGACGGTAGAAAGCACCAAACAGTAAAACTACGAACAAATCTAAGTCATGCTGAGTCGAATGCCAAAAAATACAAGTGAATTTTGAGGAGGGTTTTGAAGATGGGCAGTGAGGAGGCTTGCCGAATGTTCAGTGGGAGGTCATTCCAGAGAGAGGGACCAGCAACAGAAAAGGCTTGATCCCCTCTGAGCCTCAGTTTAGTTCTTGGTACTTCTAATAATGTCTGGTCCTAATACATTTTCCCTGTCGGTCTCCTTCCCAGACAGTAGGTGGCATTCTATTCCCATCATTTACACACAAAAGGACACACTTGTTAATTGCTCTCCACCTCAAGGTGGTTCCCACTTGTTTTTTCACAACAGCTGATCAAAATATGCTTTGTCTATTCAAAAATTGAGTCGTAAAGAAGACCAGAGCCCAGAATCGAACCCACAACCTCTGCACTGTGAGGTGGCACTCTAATCAGTACCACAAGTCCGCATTTCAAACTCATCCATCCATCGTTTTTCCAATCCGCTCATTCCCATGAGGGTTGCGGGTGTCCTGGTGTCTCTCCCAGCCATCATTGGGCAGTAGGCAAGGGACACTATGAACCGGTTGTCAGCCAATCGCAGGGCATACACAAACAACCATTCACACTCACAATCACGCCTACGGACATTTTAGAATGATCAACCTACCATGCATGTTTTTGGAATGTGGAAGGAAAGTAGAGTACCCGGAGAAAACCCACACAGGCACGGTAAGAACATGCAAACTCCACACAGGAAGGTCGGAGCCAAATGCTGCACCTCTGCACTGTGATGCCGACGTGCGAACCAGTAAACAACCATGCCGGACACATTTCAATTAGTTTTGTTGAAATCATCGACGTCTTGTTCTCCGGGCCAAAGAGGAAAAGAACCGTCCGTGCTGTTATGGACGCAAAGTTCAAAAGCCAGCATCCGTGATGGTGTGCAGTTGTGTTAGTGCCAATGGCATGGGTAACTTACACATCTGTGAAAGCTCCATTAATGCTCAAAGGTGTGTTCAGATTTTGGAGAAACGTGCTGCCATTCAAGCGGCATCTAGTACATGGATACCCCTACTTATTTCAGCAAACCAATACCAAACAACAGCTTTTTGGAAATGTGTTGCCCAGCCCGAACACTCGTTGTTGCTTCTTGTTACTGTCATGTTTGTTTGTTTGCTGTTCCTATGTTGCTATCAGGTTTTTTTCTGGTAGTGTTTTGGTTATTGATAGTTTTTGTTTGTTACTCAAGACTTTGTTTCGGATTTAGTTTTCTGTCTTTTAAATACAATTCTTCAAATACACCCTGCTCCGCACTCCTGCCTGCTTTTTGGGGTCCACCACCACCTTGCAAACGTGACAGTAGTTCAGCGTTCATTAAATTGCTGCGATGTTTTGCGGTAGGTGCTTTGAAATCATTGTTAAAATTCTTTGAGTTGTTGCCATGTGTTTGTTTACATACCGCTCATGTAATGGTTGTTGCCATACATGACAGTTGTTGCTACGAAGTACCGGTAGTATGGTGTGAAGTGAGTTGTATAGCTGTGATATTGTTGTGTTGTCATTGGAGTTTGTTATGGCCACGTCATCGTGCGTCATGTGATCCGTCAGGAAGGTTCAGAGAGCCGTTGTTTGTTCTGTTATTAGTTTAATGATGTGCATAAAAATATTACTATTTACATTTTCTTTTGGTTTATACAAGAAAGTGTTTTCTGTCCATGTGGGGGGCGCCGTCACGCTGCATGAAAAGCAGTTTTGCAACAAAACCTTGTCTTCTTGCTGTCATTTTTGCATCCACAGCTGTACACACGTGCCAGACATGATGTCGCAGGAGTACCAGCTCCCTCCAACATCACGTGCTGCTGACTTGTCATTTGTTACACTTTTTAATTCAGGACAACACGTTTTTAAATACAAAAATAAAAAATAAAAAATAGATTTATTGTGCCGTCTGCGGGATCGGCACGTGCATCACATGTGTCTCTTCATGTGCAGCGCCAAGTGGTCGGAGCGCGAGAAGGCGCGCTCGCACAGGTGGCACTGGAAAGGCCTGTGTCCGGTGTGTTTCCGGAAGTGGCGCGTCAGCTCATCAGAGCGGGCAAACTTCCAGCCGCATCCATCCCACGTGCAGTGGTACGGCTTCTCTCCTAGAAAAGACAACAGTTGAGTGAGTGATGCTACCCAGGAGTGTGACGATGATCTGAATGGTGTGTGGCGGTCTTGTTGGCTTACCCGTATGCGTCCTAAGGTGTGCCTTGAGGTGCGAGCTCTTGGTGTAGGTCTTGCCGCATCCGGTGTAGGTGCACGTGTGGGTGGCAGTGCGCTTACGGGGCCAGGCGCGCCGCCCTCTCCTCGGCTTGCTGTCAATCAAATCCAGCGGCGACGAGGGCGGAGTCAGCAGTGCGCACTGCCTGACAGCGCATTGCTGCTGCTGCGGCTGCTCATACAAGGCGGGAAAGTGACAGTGCGCCCCGGAGGAAAACTGAAACTGAAGGTGGTGATGGTGGTGCTGCTGGTGGTTGAAGTTCTGCGGGAAGGTCGCCATTTCATTGGGGCTGAGGGGTGGTGTCAGGTTTCCGGTGCCTTGAGGGGGCAAGCAAGCGAGGCGGGGCTGTGGGTGCGAGTGGACGCACGACGCCACGTTGCCCTCCTGCTTCACCTTGCTGAAGGTCTGCGGCACATTGCCCACCAGAGGCCCGTAGGAGTCAGGCTCCGGCTTGATGCATGGGTGTTCCAGGAAGGAGTCTGAGAAGGCAGGGCCCAAGTTGAGAGCCGGTCTCGATGACTCCTGGAAAGCTGCCGAGCTGATCAAGAAGCCGCCCTGGATGCCAGAGCCCGAACCTACAAACTGGAAACGGTTGAGCTCCGTGTCGCACTGAAGCAGCTCGGTCATAAGGCTGTTGTATGGTGGCGGAGGGTGAGGCGCGTGAGTGGCGGTGCCCAGGTCTGGCAGGGAAGCGTAGTCCTGCTGGTGGCACCCTGGAGCCCCGCTTTCCAGAGTCCGGTAAGAGTTGGCCGCAGCAGCCTCAGAGGACGCTGTAGTGTTTGCGCTCACACTGTGCGCCAGGATAAAGTCCAAGTCCAGAAAGGTATCCAAGTCCTCATCGTCCTTTCGGGGTCCCTTCCAAACCTGGAGTACAACAGTGGAAGTGTCAACATCAAATCTGTTCGTGCTTTTTCGTGCTAGCGTGACCATGACTTTGGGTGAGATGTTGGATGCAACCTGGTCGCCACCCAATCACAGGACACATCCAGGCAATCAATAAACTGGTCACCAGTCAATGTCAAGACACATAGGCCTACAAACAAACAACAATTTACACACGTGGACAATGTAGAGTCTGCAATTAACATGTTTTTGCAGGAGGAAGCTGGAATATCTAGGGAAGCATCTAAACTCGCATGTAAACCGTCATCATCAGATGTCAGGGCACATATCACTAGCTATTGACTGGTAACCTGTCACTCAATTTACCTTCGCATGGGCAATTTAGTGTTCAATGATTCTAACATAAGAGAACAAAATACACACGGAAATAGCTGAACTCCACACGGTACTGCTTGAAACATTGAAATTAAACGTTGAGGCAGACCTGCTTCCTCAATTTGTTCACCGGTGCTGTCATTAAAAAAAAGTACTTACTTCTTCCTTCTGCATGGAAAAAGTGGAGAATGAAGGTAAAATGGTTCCGCTTGAGGCCATCTTGTTTTGTTTGTTCGATCAAAACTCGTCAAAAATGAATCAAAACTGGTCAAATTTTCCCGAGTGCGGGCACCGAGCAAGTTCGCGGTGGCGTCACTCCGCACCGGCCGGCCGCGCTGATGTGTCCCTGAGTCAGGTGGCGATGCTGCTTCCACGGGGAGGCGGAGAGCGAGCGAGAGGAGCAGGGGTGGAATGTGAACAACTCTCCGCCCGGACTGCTTTTAAATTCTTCAGACACGAACCACCCCGGCCGGCAGCCACTCCGCCCCCGGCCTCCCCCACCTCTTGCACCGCCTCCGCGGCAACGCTCGCCTTCCCTGCAAGTTCAAAGCGAAAGGTGTCAAAACAAGACAAAGTGAGAACGTAGAACTTTTTTCCCACCAACTTTTAAATACAAATTAAAATCTAATATTTATTATGTTTCACTGATAGTTAATGGGTTTTTTTTTGCATTTATTATTGTACTCACTGTGACTTTTACTTATTATTGTTCATTCCTTGGCACTGCAACATGCATTTGTACCGGTCCTGCAAATTCAGGTACTGTTACTGTCTAAACACCGGTTGTGGTACATGCACTTGTACTCATATGTATAGTTCATGGCACTGGCACACACAGAGTACATGCACTGATACATATAATTGTACGAGCACATGCATGAACTGATATGAACACTGTTGTGGTACAGATATGCACTGGTGGGTGTACCAGTACATATACTGGTTCTGTTTCATGCATTTATATTTGTTTTGTATCTTGGTATTGGTAATGCATCAGCACATGTTCCCAACCACAGTATGTCCCAGCACTGGTACAGTACTGCTATAATTCTGCTACATGTACTGACTGGTACACACAATAGTACTGGTTACCTTGGTACTGGTAATGCACGAGTACATGATATACACTGAATCTGGGGTAGTAGTATATGAGTATATGTACCGTACTCATACTCACATTTCTACTGGTATACTGTTTACACTGTTTCTGGTATGTACTCTATGTACTGATATATGCACTTGTCACAACACTGGTTGTGGTACATGCACTTGTACATGTATAGTTCATGGCACTGGTACAACACAGTACATGCGCTGATACAGTACATATAATTGTACAAGTACATGGTACATGCACTAGCACTTGTACATGTACTGGTACTGTTATATGCAATTATACTGGTGTGTACTCTGGTAATGTACGAGTATATACATATAGTGGTACATGCACTTGTAGTGATCTACAGTACCATGTACATTTGTTTTGGTACATGCAATGGTGCGCAACCTAGTACAAGTACTGGTACCGTTATGTGCACCTATACTGTCATGTACCCTGGTAATGCACTGGTACATGCATTGGTACTGGTACATGATCTGGTACCTGTATATATACACCCACTGATACTTGCCCTGGCATATAAACTGGTTCTGGTAGATGCAATGCACTCTGTGCTCAGTTAAGTGGCCTGATTCAAAGCAATGTAAATGCCTTACCTACTCATTTTCTTGACATTTCTCCAAATGTCAAACACATTGTGTCCACTGATGTAGGTCCAAAGCCACACCCACACAAGTGGGTGTGTCGTTTCATGATGCATTGTTAGGTTGTGTTGCGGTGTACACCATGTACCACTGCAGGTGAACGCCGATTAAGGAAAGACATTAATTACAGGATCGGGATCCTTTTAGTAGGCTGTGACGGATGTGGCGGAGGCCGCCATGGCATGGCTGTGCAACCAGAGGAACGGCAGGCATGCTTCAGAGGATAAAGCAGGTCGTCGTGTGAACCAGACGCTGGGATCCACTCCAATATAACCTTGGCCCCTTCAGGCTATGTGACTCATTACGTTAACGTGTGTGCTCTTTGTTTGCCAGCTCGCTACATGTGCTGTGCTGAATCCACTTGTACTGGGTACATCACCTGATACTGCTGTGCCACTGTACTGGTGCGCTTGTACTCTACAAAAACTGGCACTTGGACTCTGGTTCATGTGCGAGTAGTGCTACATGCGGTTGTTCCAGTACATGCACTGACCTTGGTACAGCCACTGGTACTCACACTAGAACATGCACGAATACTTATAACAGTATATATTCTGTTCGGGTACTGGCATAAACACAGGTCTTGGTACACGCCATAGTACTGCTCGTGGTACAAAAATGGGTATTTGGGTCTTGGTTTGGGTACTGATATATCGCTGATAGTGCTACATGCACTTGCACCAGTACATGCACTGATACTGGTGCCATATGCACTGTTACTTACAATCGGACATTTCCGAATACTAGTAAATGGACTGGTACTTCATGAACCGCATGAAAGTCGAAGTACTGGTTGCATGTTATGCAATGATGCTGGGAGTACTTTGTAGTGTATGCCCTGGTACTTGTACTGCTGAATGCAATGGTATTGGTGCACTGGTACTGCATGATAGTATATGTATTGGTAAAAATACTAGTACCTAGGTACTGGCTCATGAATTGATAAATAGCTGGACGTTCTACATGCAGTTTTGTCAGTACATGCACCGGTATTTATACTGGTCGTCTAGTCGTCTAGTCGTCTATACAATGGTACTTGTCCAGGCACTGTTGAGTGTAGTGGCGGTGATACAAACACTGGTAATTGGATACCGGTTGATATAGTTGAGTTGCGTAAATCACTCATTATGCTACATGCGTTTGCATCTGTACATGCACTTACCCTTGAACTAGTTCACTGGTACTGCATGGTAGTGAAGGTACTGGTACACGCTCTGGTATGGGTACAAACACTCGTACTTGCGTTCTGGTTCAAGTACTGGTACATCGCTGGTACTTGATCACTTGATCTTGTGCCAGTACATGTACTGGTCTTGGTACATCCACTTGTACTGGTACTGGAAACATTCATTTACTTATATTGGTATATTTACTGCTACTAGTAAAAGGTACTGCTATATGCATTGGTATTTAGACATCTACATTTATGATCACATAACCAGTACTGGACTGCATTGTGATTATTTTTAAATATTTGATTCTGTTTCCATGGAACGAAGGTTTGGTCTTTGTTTTCAATGTGAAGTGGGGTGAATGGACTTTTTTTTCACAGACATGTTTGTCCCGTTTGTCAGCAGCCTCTGTCGCCTCAACCCGTCGTGCCAAATCAGGCTGAGGGAGTGACTAAAGTTAATTGCTAACGTCTGACAAATGCCACGTCGCCGACAACATCAAAGCTCTGTTGTCACAAGGAAATCTCTTACGCTCACATTCCGGTGACCGATTGTGTCACTGAACGTGGTGACGAGGTTACCACAACAAGCAATGTTGCCGAGACAACCAACATGTTTTTAAAAATGTTAGTTTTCATTATGTTTATAATAATGTCTGTTTTTAAAATAATTATGTCTGCTTTTGATGTTTTTACAAATATTTATTTTTAATGTGGGACTTTAAAAATCTCTCTTCAAATCGTGTCTCTTCTTTTATTGACTGTTTCATTGGTTTGTCAATGTTGATTTTAATGTCTAGTTTCAAGTTTTTTGTGTTATTTTTGATCATGGTTAATTAATTTGATACATTGACAGCTGGGATAGCTCCAGCACCCCCCGCGACCCTAGTGAGATCAAGCGGCTCGGAAGATGAATGAATGAATGAATGATTAATAAGTGGCAGTCGACTGGTTAGCATGTGCACCATGCGGTGCAGAAGTTCGTGGATTCAAAGCCAGCCCCGGTCTTTCTGTGTGGAGTTTCCATGTCCTCCCTCGGCCTGCGTGGCTTTTCTCCGGTACTCCAGTTTCCTTCTACAATCCAAAAAACATGCATGGTCAAGGAACGCTCTAAATTATGTGTGAGGATTGTTGTATACTATGTGTGCCCTGCGATTGGCTGGCAACCATTCACGATGTACCTGACCCTAAGTCAGCTGGGATAGGCTCCAGCACACCCATGACCCTCGTGTGAGTATAAGCGGATTAGATAAGGGATAGATTGATGGAAGGATGGGTAAATTGATTCATTTAACTTTGTTTTTCATACTGCCATTTTAAATTTTGTTGAAGTAAGGAAGTGAAAATGGACATTGATGAAAAACCATCTGTCTAATTTACATTTTTGTGTTTAATGATGTTCTTAATGTCTATTACAATGTTCGGGTTTGATTATGTTTTTAATCATGTCAGTTTTGTTGATTCAATATTTTCTGTTTTTAACCATGTTTTGTTCATTTTAATTTTCGTTAATGCCTGTTTGAATTGTCCATTTGAATTATGATGCTTTTGTTTTTAACGTCTGTATTTAATAATGGCTTTTGAAATGACAGTAATGGTGTTTTTGATCACATTAATAATAATAAGCATACTGTCTGTTTTGAATGTCCATTTTATCATTTTTTTGTAATGTCTTTTGAATTTTTTGCTTTTAATGTCCCATTTTAAAAGAATGCCTACTTATTACATCTGTTTATGACTATGTCAATTTAAAATAATCTTTAGTTTTAATTTTTTCCTTGTAAATAATTGTTTTTTTCTCTCTTAATAATGTCATTCAGGAAGGACTGACGCTCTGGAGCCTCCTGTTGTTGAATTTTGAACAAAAGGTAACACAACAGCGGTCATTATGTCATCAAAATAGAAAGAACTTGTTCCAGGGTCATGAGATCATCAAATCTCTCTGAAGTGTACGAGACATTATTTAAGTCTCATTTTAACATTCTTTAAAAAAAAAAAAAAAGAAAAGAAAAAGAAAAAGGGTTAAGTTAGATACTTGTAGTGACGCTAAAGTTGTACTGCTTTCAATACGCCACTACAGAAGTGCCTTCTCTTCCACACCTTTTATAGTGTGTACTTACCCTGGCACTGCCATCTGTACATCTGTACAGACATATGAGTACTGATATGGACATGCTTGATAAACGTAATCGACCGGTACATGCATTGGTATTGGTATGTGCATTGGTACTGGCATTGCCATAACGCTAGATCCAATTGTATGCACTGGAACTGGCTCTGGTAATGGTTACACACTGCACTTGATACGTTTACTGGTACATGCACTGGTGGTGGTAAATGTGTTGATATACAGTATGAACTGCCTATGTTACATGTACTGGTACTGAAATGTAACCTGTACTGCTACTGCATATGCACCAGCACTGGTAGCATTCTATGCACTTGTATATCTTCAGGTACTGGAACACATACTTATATATCCATTAGTAGAGGTACTGCTATATGTACTGCAACTCTCAGTTGTACTGTTAAATGCACTGTATCGGTATCGGTATATACATTGGTAATGTACATTGTAATATGTAACTGTACATGCACTGGTAATAGTATACAGTATGTACTGGTACATGTTCTGTTAAATTTGAAGGTACTGATTGATGCACTGGTGGTGGCACATGTACTGATACATAACTACCAATACCGATACCTGAACTGATACAGGTACAGCTGTACCTGCAACAGTTGTACTGGTTCATGTAGTGGTACATGCACTGGGAGGGGAACTGAACATGTACTGCTATTGGTACATGTACCTGTGCCAGCAGTGGTAGTAGTTCAGTACATCCACTAGTTCTAGATCAAATACTGATGCAAATATATACACTGGGTCTGGCACTGATAATGATATATACTGTAGTGTACACTGTAAAGGTGCATGCATAGTAATTGTACATTCTGGGGGGGGGGGGGGGTAGATGTGATTATTTTATTTGCATGCTGTGCTACATGTTGTGAAAAGTTGTGGTACCTTTTGTGTTACTATTTGAAGAAGTCGACTTTAATTCTAATAGGACAGCAACTTCGCTTTTGTTGATGTGGACCAAAGTAAACTTTTGTTGAACTTTTTGTCTCCTTTGCTTGACTTTGTTTTGTTTTGCTTGGCATGCAGAACGTCTGTGTATGTGTGTCTGTCTTCCCGTGCACCGAATGTGTCCTGTACTCCATCCCGGCATTCTCTGTACTGTGTGTGTGCTCGCTGCGGGTGCTTTTATAGGTGGGTTATTTTTAAACGCACGCCCCCTTCCTCTGATTCCTTATTACCGCGCTTCCTCAGGAAGTCCACTTGGAATCCGCTTCTCGCCGGCATGCCGCGCAGGGGAGTCCTGGTCCAGTCGGAACCGACTGCTCACACAGACACTTTGGACCTCCTCCAAGGCCGTACAGAGGCACAGAGGGAGAGAAAATGCAAACAGAGCATTCACTCTGCTTTATATTCTCCGGACCAAAACGCTTGTGTCTTTTGTCAGTGTGTAACGTGAGACAATGCTCATGTGCTAACAGGTGTCAAAGAACCCAAGTGAGCTTTATCATAATGAGAACACAAAATGGCCTGTTCACTTATTTTCATCGTATTCATTTCTTGGATACCTATTTAAGGAAGCATATTGCTAACACCAGTTACAAGATCAAGTTATAATATAATTTCGCATTTGAATGTGATAAGTGTCACATTATAATGTGGTAAGTTTCACATCTTAATATGATAAGATTCACGTTTTAATGTTTTGAGTTTGACTTTCGGTTCAGGTCACTGTGGCATAGTTGCGAGAACACATTAAGTTTGACTTCCGCCCTGAGCAAAACAAATGTGACTGGCAGAGCCCCATGTAGGTATGTTTCTGTATTTTATAAATCTTACATCTTTTTAGACACTTAGCCTGATAATATCGTTTTTTCTTTGTATGTTTTTTGTGGGGGCTTTTGCATTAAAGAGAAGCAGCGTAATTACATGAAGTAGCTATCAGACAAAAAGTGAACTGAACCAGAAGTCAGACTTATCACATTAAAGTTTGGAGTCTGTCACATTAAAACGTGAACTTAATCATGTTAAGATGTTAAAGTCATTACATTAAAATTTAAATCTTGTGTTAAACTATGAAACATCACATTTATGTATTTATACCATATTAAAATCTAATATTGATTGATCTCTGGGCAGCACAGTGAAAAACTGGTTACCACGTCCACTTCACAGTCCAGAGGTACAGGGTTCGACTCCGACTCCAGCTTTTCTGTGTGGAATTTGCATGTTCTCCCCGTGCTAGCATAGGTTTTCTCCGGGTACTCCGGTTTCGCCCCACATTCCAAAAACATGCATGGCAGGAGCACTCTTCGGTATGATGACGAGTGTGAATTGTTGTTCATCGATGTGTGCCCTACAATTGGCTGGCAAGCGGTTCAGGGTGTTGTCCCCCGCCTACTGCCCCAAGACGGCTGGGATAAGCTCTAGCATGCCCACAACCCTTGTGCGGATAAGCGGATCAGATAGATGCAATGCTGCATATTATAATGCAATAGAATCTCAATGGACACTGGCTTTAAGTGAGATGACAGCAATTGGTTCTTGTGAATGACACTTTTTGAAGTTGTTGTCGGTGGGTGGACGGTGGATGGTTGGACAATGTGTCACAAAAATGTGCTCATTGTTTTTTGGCACTCGCTTGTTCACCGCACTGTGGGTTCCGCAAAAAGCGTGCAGCAGAAATCAGTGTGAAAATCTGTGATTAGTGGTATTGCTACTGGCAAAATATTGCTCTCAAAATGTAATCATCAGTATTGTATTGAATCAAAATTGTCTAGTATCGTCAATCATTTGTTGTGAAGACAGGGCAGACATGCAAATAATTTCCATGATTTTCATTGGATGGCAAAATATTGATTTTGCCTTTAGCCTGTAAATTTCTGTCCACATTTTGTCAGCCTCAATGGCCTCCGGTGTCTTTCCCGTTCCAGTCAGGTCCATCTGATGAGCTTCTCATGAGTTTGAGAATAAAACATCGTGTGATGAGCATCCAAGTCACAAAGAATGTGGTGAGGGTCGGAGGAGGAGGAAGACAAGGATTCCGAGCATAGTTGTGGTTGGAGTGGGAGGAGCCTGGTTGGAGCCATGTGCTTCTGCAGCATTTGCAAGGAGGTAAACAGCAAAATCCACTTTTTTTCAAAATCCCCTTTTTGGCAAATGCAGATCACACACACGTCTTCATGTCCTGATATTTTCTTCACATCTTCTTGATGTGATCAACAAGGTACTGAAATATCCATCTCTTTTCTTGTCTTCTTGTATCCGCACGGCCCACTCTACAGACAGAGTGGCAACAAATTTATTAACGTAAGAGTACTGTTACCTTAGAACAGTGGTTCTTAACCTGGGTTCGATCGAACCCTAGGGATTCGGTGAATCGGTCTAAGGAGCCCCTGACATGGAGTGTAAGACATAACCTGTCAATTAATGATGACACGCCCGCTTGGCCATCACTGGCTGCTGATGATCACATTACTGATCAGCACATATCGGTGCTGTGGGAAATTTTGTTCACTTCGTAGTCAATTGTTGTGAGAGTACATTTTAAAAAAGTATACTTATCTCCTGAATATTTATTTACTTTTTTTTTGTTTTTAATAAATGTGTTTTTGAAATATCTTGAATTTGTAAATATACATACACATATATATATATTTTTTTCACAAATGGTTGGGTTCGGCACCTCTAAAAAGGTTATGAACCACTGCTTTGGAATGATGTGGTTTGACTAAAAGTAAAAAGTAGAGTTCGAAATAAATTCTTCAGCAAGTATTTAGTGAACAAAACACTCAAGTACCGAGAGATTTACTTTTTTCCAAAAGAAAAAATATAAAATAGGAATGTGAAAATTCAGATATCGTAGAATGGAATCTATTGAACTGAAACAATAATTAATTAAGCTGGCCATGTTAGTAGCTTGCAGCTGTTAGTAACTGGTGGAAAGTAGTTAGATGCTCTCGGCGACAGTCAGCGGACTACATTTCGAAAATGAATCTGCACACTATGCTTTGACGCCGACAACCAGCCTGACAGTGTTGCAGTTCCTAACGATCAATTTTAAACAAACCAGGCTGACTCAAATGTGTTGTTTGAGTAGGCAAAAGTACGCCCGTAGTTGTGATGTCACTTGCGGAGGGCAATCGCGGCCAACGTGGCGGTCGACGTGCTAACCACTGGACTACAGGGCCGCTGATTTATTTCTCACTTTATTTATTCATTCATTCATTCATTCATTCATTCATTCATTCATTCATTCATTCATCTTCCGAACCGCTTGATCCTCACTAGGGTCGCGGTGGGTGCTGGAGCCTAATTCCAGCTGTCTTCGGGCAGTAGGCGGGGGACACCCTGAATTGGTTGCCAGCCAATCACTGGGCACACAGAGACGAACAACCACCACGCTCACACTCACACCCAGGGACAATTTAGAGTGTTAAATCAGCCTGCCACGCATGTTTTTGGAATGTGGGAGGAAACCGGAGCACCCGGAGAAATCCCACGCAGGCCCGGGGAGAACATGCAAACTCCACACAGGGAGGCCGGAGCTGGAATCAAACCCGGTACCTCTGCACTGTGAAGCCCACTTTATTTACATTATTATTACTTTTATTATTATTATTATTGTGTGCGTGTGTGTGTGTGTGTGTGTGTGTGTGTGTGTGTGTGTGTGTGTGTGTGCGTGTGTGTGTGTGTGTGTGTGTGTGTGTGGTAGTTGGTCAATTGGGGATTCCACACACACGCACGATCAGTGGGTGGAAGGCATACTTTACATCAGGGGTGCCCATTACGTCGATCGCGACCGACCGTTAGCTCGCCGACTGGTTCCAACTCGATCGTGAGGAGTGAAGAGTGAAAAATGTTGTTTCGTGTTAAAGCACGTTGCACCCTAATCATCCTATAACAAAAAGTATTTTGAAAAATAAAATAAAGCAGCTCACCTTCACCTTACGGTGCCGGGTGACTTGCGTCACTTGAAGTTGTTAGTGCTTCGCAGTCTGCAATTGCAGCTTTCAGTCAGAGCTGTTGAAATATAGCTTTTATTCTTATTCTTATTATTGTTATTTTTATTATTATCAGGCAAAGTTTTTTTCATTTGGAATTGGCTGATGGCTTTCGCAAAGAATGGCAATCTGGAGGGCCAAGAGAAGTATTTTAAAACTGTATGCCTGAGCTACGATAGTTAACAGGCTGCAAAAGTGCATTGCACACCTCCACGTCAGGTCTACCACTAAGGTAGGCAATGGTTTCCTTTGAACAAACTCAAACTCTTGTGTCTACTTTACCTTTCTGTTTCATTCATCTTAGGGGCCGTTATGGCTGGTGCTCATCGTGGCATCGTGTGTAAGTGCATACGTATGGGCGCATGAGCAGTAACGGGTCGATTGTGGGGGATTGGTAGATCGAAAAGTAGATCTTCGATCCAAAAATTTTTGGCCAGCCCTGTTTTACATCATCTGGCTGCGGAGTACATTATATCACACCCAGGATCTAACATCTTAGAGCAGGGGTCAACAACCTTTTTGAAACTGAGGGCTTCTTCTTGAGCACTGATTAATGATATTTTTAGAACAGACCTGCGCGCTCCTCTGATGAACCTTGTCAATCGCGGTCGACCGGTAGTCCATAGACTGGTTTGAAGTTAACCATAAAGTGCATGATCTGTATCACAGGAGGTTTATGGTCAGCAGTCTGCAAGTGCAGCTCGTGAGCAGAGCCGTTGTGATGTTTCCATCGATCCATCCATCAATCCACTTTCTGAACCGCTTTATCCTCATGAAGATCGCGGGCGTGCTGACCCGATCCCAGCTGACTTCGGTCAGTCAGCCAATCGCTATGTGCACAGGCAAACAACCATTCACGCTCACAATATAGAGTGTTCAGTCAACCTACCATGCATGTTTTTAGAATGCGGGAGGGTACCAGAGCAGCCGGAGAAAACCCAGGTAGGCATGGGGAGAATATGTAAACTCCACACAGGAAGGCCAGTCTAACTAGTCTGCTGAGGTATATTTGTTTTTTGTTTATTCTCATTGAAGGTTTGCTTGATCTGCAATCAGCGATGGTTCTGTCAAAGAATGGGAATCTAGAGCACCAGGAGAAGCATTTTAAAATGGCAAATATGAGGCACACTGATGTTTCTGCACGCTCTACAAAAGTGGGTCCTTACCTCCCTGTGTCAGGTCTCCGACTTTAATTTTCACAAAATCAGCCTTGTCTTGTCAAGTCAAGTCAAGTCAACAGTATTTATAGAGCACTTTCAAACAGCCATCGCTGCATACAAAGTGCTGTACATGGAGCGATTTAACATATACAATAAACAGTAAGACGAATCAGTAATAAGTAATAAGTAATAAGGCGGTAGAAAGCACCAAGCAGTAAAACCAATAGCAAATCTAAGTCATGCTGAGTCAAACGCCAAAGAATACAAGTGAGTTTTGAGGAGGGCTTTAAAGATGGGCAGCGAGGAGGCTTGCCGAATGTTCAGTGGGAGGTCATTCCAGAGAGATGGACCAGCAACAGAAAAGGCTCGATCAAATTTAGTTTTCTGTTTCGTTCATGTTTGGGTCCGTTTTGGCTGTTATTCATCATGGAATGCAAATGTGCGTGCGTTTCTGTGCGTATGCATGTGCAATGTGTGCGTGCTCGTGTGTGTATGCGTACACATGCGGTATTCGGTCAATTGAAGAGTTTGGTTATTTGAAAAGTAGATCTTTGGTTAAAAAAGGTTAGGCCCCCCCCTGACTCATACTACCTAACTTACGGTGGCTAACTTTCATTCATCCTTTCATTCATCATCCGAGCCGCTTGATCCTCACTAGGGTCGCGGGGGTGCTGGAGCCTATCCCAGCAGTCTTCGGGCAGTAGGCGGGGGACACCCTGAATTGGTTGCCAGCCAATCGCAGGGCACACAGAAACGAACAACCATTCGCACTCACACTCACACCTAGGGACAATTTAGAGCAGGGGTCTCCAACGTGGTGCCCGCGAGCACCAGGTAGCCCGTGAGGACCACACCAGTAGCCCGCCAGTGCTAGGATTGTGATTTGCTCGTAGAAATTATGATTTAAAAATGCAAACATGGGCAGTATTATAGATTCTATTGCTACCTATTTAGCTATCTAACTAGCTAGCTACAGTATACATCTAGCTAGCTAATGTTCTAATATTATTAAATGTAATTTGTACAAATGTTATTTCAGACGTGTATCAATTTGGTAGCCCTTCACACAATCAGGACACATGAAGTAGCTCTCACTCTCAAAAAGTTTGGTGACCCCTGATTTAGAGTGTTCAATCAGTTAGCAGCAGGTGGCTAACTTAAAAGCTTTAATTTCCAATATGTCTGTGTTGATTCACTGTCATGGTAATCGGCAACAACTATATTGAAGCAACTGGACTTTTTTTTTCTTGTTGGGTGAAGACATATTCAACGATCAAGAAAAAAATCTACTTGCCCTGTTTCAATTTTTGCAGATGATCTAACTTCCATTGTCTATCGTACAGTTACCAACCATCAGAAACTTCCATTGTGTAACTTCTATTGTTTATCTTCCAGGATTTCACATTCAGTGGAACTTCAAAAATAGCTCACCACTAGTGTCTTGCTTATCTTACATAATATTGTAATAATAACAATTGAAGTACATTTACATGTTATAATCTACAGTCAGGGGTGGGCATTCTGTCAGTCCTGGCAGAAGGTCCGTCAGTCCAGCAATGACGGAAGCATGTTTTGCTGACAATGGACTAATGATGGAGGGAGAAAAAAAAATGACCAACGAAGCACGAATACAGGTGGGTTTTCATCCAAAAGTGTTATAGTCACTCAGTGGGTCAAGTACCAACTGACCTTTCAGTCAATCAGTGACAGACGCTTGTTTTGCTGGCAACTAACAAAAACACACCCCGCCTGTCTCATGTGTTTGTTTGTAGCGATGAAGCAAGATTGCTCCGATTGAATATTTATGGAAACGCTTTGCGCTCCCTGTAGCGGAATGAACAAAAGAGATTTAATGTGCCAATGAACTAAGAAAAAAGTAGAAAATGAGAAGAAAAAGAAAAAGAAAAAGAAGATGACAACTAGGACGAGCATCTTTTAGACAAGGAGTTGGACAGGATTTTAGTCTTAGCCACAGTGCAGACCGGGATTCTGATTAAAACTTGTTGGTATTTTAGGAGTTAAAACAGCTGCAGGCAGCCACCAGCGTGTTACCGCTGTACGTTTAAAGTTCAATAGATTTGCAAATAAGTCAAGTCAAGTCAAGTCAACAGTATTTATAGAGCATTTTCAAACAGCCATCGCTGCATACAAAGTGCTGTACATGGAGCAATTTAACATGCACAATAAACAGTAAGAGAAATCGGTAATAAAGGCGTTAGAAAGCACCAAACAGTAAAATCAAGAACAAATCTAAATAAGTGTACAGTATGTAAAATGTACAGTATGTGAGTGTAGAAACCATATGATGTAGATACACAGAGATTTAGTGCAGTCCTTTTACCATTTTATTCAAATTGGATTTTTCATTTAGTTTTTTTTTTTTAGGGTGGGGGTGGGGGGGGGTAACTGACGGACTAATGATAGATGAACTGGCGGACCGGCGAAATTCACAGATGGAAGAGCGCCCAATCACAGGTCACCTGTTTTCTGAAGCTGAGCCATGACTGGTGACTGACCCTTGAGCAACTGTGATGTCATTTTCAGCAACAAGTGGCAAAATGGCCACCCCCTGAAATCGACCAAAACGATCGGATTTTACTGCTTAACTCATATTCTGCAAAACAATATTAATCAGAATGCCGTGTTGCCGGGATGGAGCAATGCATTTCCTCGGTAGCTGCCATTGCGACTGAGCAGCTCCACACTGCTCACCCTTGAGATGGGGAGGGACCTAAAAAAATTGGTCTAAAAACTGTTCTCCACACTCCGGACGGTAAACCGCAATCGTCGGAGCATTCCCCCTTGCAGTCGAAATGACAAAAAACGAAATAGAAAAAACCTATGCATAGCTTGGTGGAACATCCTCACACTCTTGGACCTGGCTGAAACTCCTGACAGGCACCACCGGAGGTCAGCACTTGTGGCCACAGAGCTCACGTGGTATAACACTGACATCGCAGCTCTCGGTGAGACCAGACTACATGGAGAGGACTCCCTGACAGAAATTGGTGCAGGGTATACTTTATTCTGGAAAGGGGTCACTGAAGGCAATCGTTGAAACCATGGAGTTGGCTTTGCTGTGAAGTCTCAACTGCTGCAGCGCATCCCGGAATCCCCTACCGCTATCAATGAAAGGCCGATGACATTCCCCTCGCAAAGGAACTCTTTGCCACATTCATTAGTGCTTATGCACCAACTCTGAATGCCAACCACAATATTAAGTAGGATTTCTACAGAGCTCTGGAGACCATCCTGCAGAAAACACCGGCTCCAGACAAGCTCATAGTCATGGAGATTTCAATGCTAGGGTGGGCACGGAACACCTGGTATGGAGTAAAGTTACTGGCCAGCATGGAGTGGGAAAATGAATATCAACGGCCTTTGGCTCCTCTCCCTCTGTGTAGAACATCATTGGTCATAACTAATGCCATCTCCGAAAGGAAGAACTGGTTTAAGACCATCTGGCAGCACTCCAGCTCCTAACACTGGCATCTCCTGGACTATATGATTGTCCGTCAAAGGGATATACAGGATGTCCTCATCACGTGTCATGCGGAGCTGAATGTTGGACTGATGTTAGAAGAATCTATGAGCAAAAATGTATCATGTTTAAAGTTTCATTTATTTGGGCGCATCGAAGCGTTTGGGTGCATATCCAGCACCCCCAAATGCCTACAAACAAAGGCGCCGGCCACCTGGCCGGAGGGCTGTTGAAGTCCACAATTAGCACGTCAATACAGGTGGGCGACCACAGGGGAGAAGGCGAAACTCGGTCACAAAAGGGGAATGAATAATTCGGGAACAGCGGTTGAGCAACAAAAGACGAGTTGAGAACACTCGTCGCGCCCAGATGACATTGACCATCCGCAAAGTCTACAGCATGCTAATTCGATGTAGACCAGCCAGAAAAGGCGCCAATGTACTGGTGGTTCGAGGTTGAAAAACAGGTAACCAATCACTACTGAGGGGCCCGACCGGGGGTGCGGCATGCAAATATTGGGGGCAGTGTTTTTCTTGTATTTTGCATATGTTACAATAAAATGTGGAACTCGCGGAGACGGGACTTTGAGTGTGATCGCGGAGCAACAACCGTCGTTCGCTCTCAGAGGTCCGCTCCCGCCGATATTGAAGACAATTTTCCTGTGTGCCGAGTCGTTTCTTTAACTTTGTCCGAGAAAATCTCTGACAACTGACCACCTCATGGTCAGATATAACCTCCTCATGAGCATTCAACCCCGTCGTCCACGGACAGCTCCCAACAAAATCTCAGAAGCTGTGCTTCGGTGTAACTGGCGCCAAGACTGAGTTGTTGGTTGCCATGACAACAAAAAAATAATTTATTTTAGGCTTGTTGTTTTACTAAAGTATTTCATATTTCTATGTGAACTTTCATATTTGTTTTTTCCTTAAATCCTCTGAATATGTTATTCAGAATGTTTGTTAAAAATCACTTCCGGGTCAAGTGCCGTGTATAGTGAGGAATGAGAGAAAGATCGAGAAGACAACGGGAGACAGAGAGAGAGAGAGAGTCAGAGAACTACGATACCGTGTGATCTACGTGATTTATCGTAACTTGATCTACTTTCGGTTTACCAAGGTGCACACGGCATGTCATTTTGTGTTATTTATTTAATGTCCTGTTCAAGATATTATAATTTTGATTGTTGTTCGAAATGTGTTTTAGTTTTCACGGTGTTCCATGATTAAACGTTTTGGACATCAGTACGAGGCGTCATCCTTGACCGGGGTAGATACATTTGGGAAACTCATTGTGACTTCTGAAGACTAGATCCATCACAGACATGATCTTTGTTTTAACGCAGCGAATGAGCAGAGAACATCACAAGGACCTCTACATAGCCTTCATCGATCTCAACAAAGCCTTCGACACCGTCAACCGTGAGTTGCTCTGGAAACACCTCTCCAAACTTGGGGTGCCACCCAAGTTTCTCTGCATCCTCCAGCAGCTGCATGATGGGATGCAAGCCAGAGTACTCATCGGAGAACTCCAGTCAGAGCTCTTCAAGGTGAACGCTGGGGTGAAGCAGGGCTTTGTCTTGGCTCCAGTGCTCTTTAACATCCTCCTCTTTGCCATCACGTGCTTCTTCCACCGTGGCATGGGACATGAAGATGATGTCCATATGGAGTACCGCCTAGATGGATGCTTCTTCAACATCTGATGGCTCTCGGCCCACACAAAGACAAAAAAATGTCAGATCTGCGAGCTTCAGTATGCTGATGACTGCACTGTACTAGTTCACAGCTCAGACTATATAAGGGGTGTTCACACGGCACACATTTGCTCCGGCGCTGCACCGATGTATTTTGTTGTGATATATTTTACACCGGAGCAAATTTTTTTGAGCATTCACACATATCAAGCCGCTGAGCATGTTTGCACCGCCGCAGCATCGGTGCAGCTCCACTTGCGGTCACACGGCAGTTTCTGCAGCGGAGCAAAACGACAGAAAACAGACCTGTCCTGTTGGTTCTTTTTAAAACTTATACACAACTCAAGCAACTACTGTACAGGCACGCCCTTCTCCTTCTCGGTCTCTGAGCCTTCTGCTTGAGAGTGACCGTCCCTGAAAACGTAAATCAACGATGACTTCAATGACACTCAGAAAAGCAAACATGTAATGCGCCAAACAGAAAATCAAGAGAGGAAATCACAAAATAAATTATATAGTGGGCGGGGGGTTGTCAACACACAACAAAGGAACAAACTACACAAACAACTGCGAGACAGTCCTGTCTCCTACAAAAGGAAAGATGACGTTTGGGAACTAACCCCCCGTTCTAGTTGAGATGGTATAACCCAAAAGATGCTTTGCTACTGTTACCAGCCATGTCTTTTTTTTGTTTTTGTTTATTGAACATAAAACATATACAGTAATAATTTGACAGAAAATAAGGTAGATAAAAAAAGTAAAAAGAAAGAAATCAGTCTTCATTCAACACAGTTATTATGTTCAAGGGAGTAGGATGAAGTAAAAAACCTATCTAGTCCTACCCCGTTATGTGTTTATATCTACTAAATCATTTTTATATCAATCAGAAAAGAAAAAGTAAGAAGTCTCCATTAAGGCTCATACTTTACACTTAAACGTGATATTTTTACAGCTTTTGGTTTGTATCGGGATTATATACATCCTCACCCTGGCACTCTTGTGTCAATTTTCTCTTGTATTCATAATGGATATTTCAATACCTTTCTCTATTTATCAACTTAGTTCTGATTTATCATTATATTTAATGTTTAGAATTTATCATTTTAACTCTGATTGATGTATGTTGTTTGTACTATTTTTTTGAATTTGTTTTTGAACTCAGCAAGCGATTTACTCATTTTTAGGTCCGTTTCGAGATTATTCCACAGATTAACACCTTTGCTAGACACACTTCTTTGCTTGATGTTTGTTCTTGTTTTGAGTTTTTTGAATAAGTTGGTACCTCTTAATTCATAATTGCTTACTCGAATTTAGAAAAACTTCTGAATGTTTTGGCAGAGCAGGTTATTGTGTGCTTTGTACATTAATTGGGCGATTTTAAAGTCAACCAGGTCATAAAATTTCATCGTATTATATTTGATAAATAGTGGATTTGTGGGTTCCGTATATTTTGATCTATTAATAATTCGAATTGCTTTTTTTGTAGTTTGAGAATAGGGAGTGTGTTTGTTTTGCAGGCATTTCCCCATATTTCCACACAGTAGGTCATATATGGTAATAATAATGAAGTGTATAATGTGTACAAAGATCTCTTATTTAGCACTTCCTTGGTTTTGTAGAGGATCCCTACGGTCTTGGCTATTTTTCTTTTTACGTTATCGATATGTGGTTTCCAACATAGTTTTGAGTCTATTACTAATCCAAGAAACTTGGTTTCATACGCTCTTTCTATTTCAAGTGTGTTTACCATAATTTTAGCTTGGTGTTTGATTCGTCTTGTGCCAAAAACAATTAACTTCGATTTTTTCAGGTTAAGTGACAATTTATTTCTGTCGAACCCGTTTTTTAATTTGTTTAATTCGTTTTCTACGGTTATCAGGAGCTGTTTCAGATTTATTCCAGAACAATAGAAAGTTGTATCATCAGCAAATAGGACACATTTAAATAGTTTTGAGACCTTGCAGATATCATTTATATATAAGATGAATAGTTTTGGACCAAGCACTGACCCCTGAAGATCTCCGTGAGTGATTTTCAGTTGATTCGTTTTGTTATTGTTGAGTTGCACGTACTGATATCTGTTTTCTAAATAACTTTTTATCCATTTATAAGCTACACCTCTAATGCCATATCTTTCTAGTTTTTTCAATAATATGCTGTGATCTATTGTGTCAAAAGCTTTTTTTAGATCTAGGAAAACCCCAACAGTAAATTCTTTGTTGTCTATATTAGTGGCTATTGCTTCCACAAACTCCATAACTGCCATTGAGGTGGTCCGTTTTTCCCTGAAGCCATATTGATTCTCACTTAACAGCGCATGCTTTTGCATAAATCAAGTCTGCGAGAAAATAGTTTTTCTAATATTTTTGAAAATTGTGGTAATAGTGATATTGGTCTATAATTTGTAAACAGATGTTTTTCTCCACTTTTATAGATTGGAATAACTTTAGCAATTTTCATTTTTGATGGAAAGATACCAGCTTTGAATGACAGGTTGCATATGTGCGTGAAAGGTCGCACTACATATTCTATAATCTGCTTGATTATTGTCATATCAATATTAAAGCAATCAGTTGACTTTTTATTTTTAAAAGTTTTTATAATATTTGATACTTCTTCTTGTTTTACAGCAGTAAGGAACATCGTGGAGGAGTTTTTTTCTACGTATCTATCTATTTCAAGCAGGTTTGTTGGATCAGGAATTTGTTTTGCTAGGTTACTGCCGATGTTGACAAAATACTCATTAAATTCAGTTGCTATTTCTGCAGTTTTTTCCAAAATAGTATTTTTGCCTTTGATAAAATACTCTGGATAATCAATTTTTTTAGGACTATTTCTGATTACTTGGTTAAGTATTTTCCATATTTCTTGTGTGTTACCTTTATTCTGCTCTAATGGTGCATGATAATGATCTCTTTTACTGGTTCTTATAATATTTACTAGTTTATTTTTATAGGTCTTATATTTTTTTCTGCTTCTTCAGTTCTGAATTTTAAAAACAATTTATATAAATTGTTTTTCTTTTTACATGCGTTTTCTATGCCTTTCGTTATCCATGGCTTACTTGGGTCTTTATACTTTTTGGAAACTTTAGTTAATGGAAAATGTTTATCATATAAGGAGATTATGGTAGACTGAAATACTTCAAACGCTGTATTTGGGTCTTCGTTTGAGTAGACCTCGGTCCAGTTTTGTTTTTCTAGGTCTAGGCATCAATGGAACGTTGGGTTCTTAGTCTTATTTCTGTTATACGAGTTGTTGATTTAGCTTTTCTATCGAAATAATTATGAAAAACAGGTAGGTGGTCACTTATGTCATTAGTGAGAAGTCCACTTTCCATTTTATGATCAATCTTATTTATAAATATGTTATCTATTAATGTGGCCGTGTCAACTGTTATTCTGCTAGGTTTCAGGATTACTGGGAAAAAGCTGTTGCTGTACATAGTATTTATGAAGTCAGCTGTTTTTTTGTGTCTATTTGGGTTTAATAAGTCAATGTTAAAGTCACCACATATTATTCGTGTTTTCTTATCGTTGTAGTAACTGAGCATATCTGTTAGTTTTTTATTGAATGTGTCAATACATGTTCCTGGTGTCCTATAGATGCAGCTTATGATGATATTTGATGCCTTTTTATTGTGTATTTCAATGGTTAGACATTACAATATAATACAATACAATACATGCTGATTTATATAGCGCTTTCACAACAGCGGCAGCTGTAACAAAGCGCTTAACAAAACAGTTAACATCAAGTAAAACAATAAACACAACACATAACATAAAACACGGACAGTCGTGCAGTCCTAACCACTTTTCCGTCACACGCTTTGTTGTTTGAAGCAGTTTGAGATGAAAGAGGAGAGAATCAAAGTGTCCTTTAACCAGTGGATCAGAGACGTCATGCTCAAAATGTGCACACGTCGACTACAAGATAAGTTTCAAAGTCAACAAGAAGCTGTAGCATCCATTGACGAAAAAAGAGATTGGTTCACTTCTCCTGTCCCATGGAAATCCATTTCAATTCCAAGCGGCGACTCACGGTTCCAAATACGCATCGGCGCTCTTCGCCAACGCTCCTCTCTCCTCATCCTCAACTTCAGCGGCCATCCATCCAGCCGCACCAACGCCAACTGTCCAACAGCGCTGACATAGCCACTGAACAAATCGGGGTTGTGAAAAATGCTGCCCATTACTGGCGCAAAAAACACAAGCGCCCCAGGTCTGTCCAGCACCGACAGTCAATGGTGCCGACATTCCTCCCAATCAAAATCTGTGCTGGTACAGGCGTGCTGCCGAGAAGGCGCAACCACCAAGCACAGATACTGCTCCTTTGACGAACGTCGTGGCCAAAAAGCGCTGAAAACAGTCCATATCAGGTCCACACAATGAAACAACAAACAACATGTGACAAAACAAAAGACAAAAACAGCAAAAAAGAACAAAAAAGCAAGGCTCTTGAAGAGCACTTGCCGAAGGCTGCCTACTCGGGCGCCATCTTGGAAACAAAAAAAAAACATTCCATTAGGTTTTCAATTGTGTTTGTCAATCTCTCGATTTTACTGCATTTAAGTGCTTTGTCTACATATATTGCAACCCCCCCTCCTTTTTTGTTTTCTCTATTAGTTGCAAACATTTCATAACCTTCTATTTCCATTTCAGTTGTTTTATCTTCATCAAGACAAGTTTCTGATATGGCAATTATTTTAAATTTATTGAATTTAGTCAGGTATTCTTTAATTTTTGTGAAGTTTTTATAGAGACTTCTACTGTTTAAGTGTATTACCGAAAGTGCATTTTCCAATTTTATATTAGTGTTGAATTGTTCATCCAGGTAATAGTCAGAGTTTGTTACCCTTTGTTTGTTGTTGAAGAAGTTATTGTCTGGGTCCAAATTGTTCTCGGGATCGAATGGCTTATAGTCAATATCTTCAAATGGTTGGAAGTTCATGTTTTTGAATTTCCCGCTCCCACGCGGTCGTCGACTGCTCCCTCACGGCCGTCGTTGGTTCCCTCGCTGTCGTCTCTCGCTCTCTCGCCGTCATCACTGGGTCCCTCGTGGTCGCTGGCTCCCTTGCGGTCGTCGCCGACTCCCTCACGCTCGCCGGCTGGCTGCCTCCCGGCTCTCTCACGCACGCTGGCTGGTTGTCTCCCTGCTGCCTCAGGCTCGCTGTCTCCCGGCTCCCTCGCGGTCACTGGCTCCCCTGCAGTCGTCGCTGGTTTCCTCTCGGTCTTCTCTGGTTCCCTTGCGGTCGTCGTTGGCTCCCTGACGGTGGTCGCAGGCTGGTTGACTCCCGGCTTCCTCACGGTCCCTGGCTTCCCTGCAGTCATCGCTGGCTTCGCGGTCATCACTGGCTCCCTCACGGTCGGTCGTCGCTGGCTCCCTCGTGGTCGGTCGGTCTTGAAAAAGTTATTGTCCGGGTCAAAGTTGTTCTCAGGGTGAAACGTCTTGTGGTCAGTAGGGTTGGGAGTCATCAAAGGGTTGGAAGGGTCATCAAAGGATTCGAAGTCCATGTTTTTTGGTATGTGAATTTCCTGCTTCAGTAGGGTCAGAGTTTTTTTTGTCGTGTGGTGAAAAATTCTCAGTATGCTGCTTGATGGTGTTGAACTCGAGCCTGTTGTGTTGGCGTACTGGTGCGGGGGTGGACAATAAGTTTGTTATGTCTTAAGTAGGCAGTTTCCCCTCTGTCACGTGCAGCTTTTAATTTTGGGAGAAGCTCTTTTCTTTTTTGTCGTACGGCATCTGTAAAGTCTTCGTTGATGTAGATGTTGGAGCCTTTTAAGTATTTTGCTTTTTGTAAGATCCTTGATCTGTCCTTGTATCTTAGAAATTTCACCACAACTGGCCTTGGTCGAGGTCTTCCAGGGTCTTGTCTTCCTGTGCGGTGAGCTCTCTCCACCTCAATTTGCCCCAGTATCAGCAGTTTCTCCTTAAGGATTTTTTGAACTTTTTCCTCTGTTTCAGTTCACGTTTCTCCCGGTTTTTCCTCAATTCCATCAATTACTAAGTTGTTTCTTCTTGACTGTCCTTCCAAGTAGTCCACCTTGTCTGTTAATACAAGCATGCCGTCACATACTTTGTAGAATTCTGTTTGCATGTCTTTGGAATGGCCAGTTTGACAGATTAGATTTTTTTTAATGTCGTCTACCTCTTTTTGGGTAAAGTTGATGCTGGTTTTTATTTCTTGAACTTCCCTGGTAAAAGTGTCAAGTCGTGAGTTTGTTGAGTCTATTATCATCTTGACAAATCCTTTGAAATTTTCCTGTTGTTGTTGCAAGAGCGCCGTAAAAAGTTCTTTTTGTTGCTGGAGTAATTCATTTACTTAAGTGAGGGTCAGGGAATCCTCTTCCTGCTTTGTGTCTTGCTTCTGTTTGGGTGGCATTTTGTCGGGTCTCGTTGCTAGCCGGTTGTATGCTAGTTTGTGACGTGTCCAGTAGGCTTGCTGCTGGGTGTTTCTAACGTGGCAAGTGGATTTACCGGCTCCCTCACGCTCGCTGGCGTTTGGTTGGTTGGTCTCTGGTCGTGGGTTCCAGCTGCCTAGCGTCTTTTCGCAGTTAGCTTCCGTGCTAACGTCCGCGGTTAGCTTCCGTGCTAACGAGCTAGCGTTTCGTCCAGCCCCCTCTTCACGTCGCCAATTTCTACACACGCGCTGCCACCATGTTTCGCTCTGTTCTTTACTTTCAAATCTGGGAAAGCTTCACACGAGAGAAATGTTGACTTTACTGTTGCTGCTCCTTCTTTCTGCTCGGAAATTATTATTAAACAAACACATGACAGAGGTCCGACAGAGCACGAAAGCAACGCATTCTTGCCATACGTAATCAACTCTTCTCATGCGAAGCGAGGCTACTCCCCCCTCGCAAACGAGCATTTACTCCAGCGCAAATTGGAGAGTTCATACGTGCAAATTTACATCAGTGCTGCTCCGCAAACGAGCATTTGCTCTGGAGCAAATTTTTATACCACCTCCGTGAGGTGGATCAAATTTGCTCTGGTGTAAGGTGTTCTCTGGGGCTACCCCGGAGCAAATTTGCATGTGTGACCGCTCCACTGGCGCAGCGCCGGCGTAGCACCGGAGCAAATGTTGCTGTATGAACACCCCTTATGCAGCACACCCTCAACACCATTTCCAGTCTGTACCAATCCTTTGGTCTTCATTCAGATCAACATTAAAAAACTAAGGTCATGTTCCAACTCGCTACTCCAACTTCACATCCCCCAGCTTTCAAATTAACGGGACCACTTCACCTACTTTGGCTCCACTTTGTCCTCAAACTGCTCCCTTGACACTGAAGTGCACACCCATATCAATAAAGCCTCATCATCGTTTGGTTGTCTACGCAGCAGCGTCTTCAAAAACCAAAACCTAAAGATCTGTACCAAGATTGCAGTGTACAAGGCCATATGTCTTTCCACTCTTTTCTACGGAGCAGAGTCATGGACCCCATACAGCCGGCACACAATCCTTGGCCTGTCCTGGGAAGGTCGAGTTCCCCGTACAGACATCTTTAAAAGCACCAATTCCATCTGCATGGAAGTGGCCGTGGCGAAGAAACATCTTTGTTGAATTGGACACACAATCCGGATGCCCGACAGCCGCCTGCCCCGCCAGGTCCTCTCAAGCCAACTGAAAGGTGCAAAACGCTCTGCTAGGGGGCAAAAACGGCGGTTCAAGGACTGCACCGGGGACCTCCTAAAGCGAGTGAACATCAACACCACACAACTTGAAACTCTGGCACTCAACAAACCAACCTGGCAGATCATTTGTGCCACTACAGTCTCTCAAATACACCAAACTAACCAAGACAGACAAACCGAGAGACGCATGCAACGACACCAGCGGGCATCTGGTACCCGGGTTCCCTTGCTCCATCTGCGGAAGGGTCTGCATCTCAAGGATCAGACTCTATGCCCACGAGAAGTGGCACCAGCAAACCCACCTGCCTCACCCTTGGAGCAAGCGTCATCATCAAACATGATGGACAGCTACGATTTGTGTGTGTGTGTGTGTGTGTGTGCGTGTGTGCGTGTGTGTGTGTGTGTGTGTGTGTGTGTGTGTGTGTGTGTGTGCGTGCATGTGTGTGTGTGAGAGAGAGAGAGAGAGAGAGAGAGAGAGAGAGAGAGAGAGAGAGAGAGAGAGAGAGAGAGAGAGAGAGAGAGAGAGAGAGAGAGAGAGAGAGAGAGAGAGAGAGGTCACCGCAGAAGGAATTTAAAATTGTAATTGAGTGTTTGGAGGACTGAAGGTTAACAAAACCTTCAATGCGGGACAATACCAAAAAGACCTCCTCCCCTTTCCTCTTTACACGGAGGTGTTCTATTTTCCTACTCAATCCGCTGCGTTACCCACTAAGCCATCCAGCCATCAAACATAGTTTCAACAATGTTATAAAAACACTTATACAAAAATAGGTCGACTGGTGGATGTCTTGCGTTGAGTCGCCATATCTGCTGGTTAGCTGTGTTGAATCGACTTTTTAACTGAATCAATTAATACAATTGTGGTACATATTTAGTGGTATTGCACTGAGGAGCTTGTGAATGTTTGCAAATGATGAGAATCTTGGGTTTTTCATCAGGGTTTGTTAAATTTTGCAAAAGGTTGTTGCAGTTTTTATTGTTGCCCATAAATTTTGTATGTTCCAAATGCTCCATCCTTTTTGAAATTCACGACTTGACCAGAAGAAAATCACAGAAATTAGTCCCGAGGGGCTGATCCATTTTGGCAGTCACCAATGTGTCCAAGTCTGGGGTTGCCCATTCTGTTAGCCAATCACTGAGCTCACTTCCCTTTGAATTAGAATAGGGATGTGGTTAAAACTCCAACCATCCATTTTCTGATTCGCTTATCATCACAAGGGTCGCGGGGCATGCCAGAACCTATCCCAGCTGACTTCAGGCAGCAGGCTGGGGACAAGCTGGTTGCCAGGACACACATAGATGAACAACCATCCGCGCTCACACTCCCATCTTGGTACAATTTGGAGTGTCCAATCAGCCCGCCATGCATGTTTTTGGAATGTGGGAGGAAACCAGAGTACCCAGAGAAAATCCACGCAGGCACGTGGAGAACATGCAAACTCCGCACAGGAAGGCCAGAGCTGGAATCTTTGCACTGTGAAGTCAATGCGCTAACCACTCGCCTACTGGGCCGCCTATTTTATTCATCACTTTTTAAATATTTTGACCTACACTAGTATTGTAGCCACAATATTGCATAATAAGTGCTGATTTGGTAAAGTAGAATGTTTTATTCCTCGAAGTGATCAAACAAAATGCACTATTGGTCCATACAGAGGAGCTGAAGGTCGTGCAGATCCAGCTGAGGAGAAAGATCAGAGAGGGGAAGAAGGCAACAGGATGAAAATGGAAGACCAGCTACAGACCAGTAATGTCACTGGTGTGTGGAGGGGCCTAAAAAACATCTCAGGCTACAAAAGCCCAATGACATTGACTGAGAAGGACAAGGACTGGGCAGATGAACTGAATCGTTTCTTCAACTAGTTCGACCAGATGTCTGTCCCTCCCCCAACCACAAGCACCCCCTGTAGCTGCACCCACTCTTCCTGTGGACTTCCCCTGCTCTTACGACCAGCTTCCAACAACCCAGTCTCTCTCCTAGTTCCTGCTTGTCCGTTACGACAGCGCAGTTTAGGAACCAACTGAGGAGGATGAACGTGAGGAAGGCAGCAGGTCCGGACAAGATCAGTTCTTGGCTGCTCAGGACCTGCTCCGACCCACTGTGTGACATTGTCCAGCACATGTTCAACCTGAGCCTGAAGCGGGACAGGGTTCCAGAGCTGTGGAAAACTTCCGTGCCTGGTCCCAGTGCCCAAGACCTCCCACCCGAAGGAGTTGAACAGCTACAGACCAGTGGTGCTGACATCTCACCTGATGAAGACGCTGGAGAGACTCGTCCTCGCCGACCTGCAAATGCTGGTGGGCTCATCAATGGACCCGCTACAGTTTGCCTACCAGCCCGGCATCGGTGTGGAGGACGCCATCATCTACCTCCTCCACTCGGCGCTGTTACACCTGGAGAATTAGGGGAGCACTGTGAGGATCATGTTCTTTGATTTCTGCAGTGCCTTCAACACCATCCAGCCCAACCTACTGGGGGACAAGCTGCGGAATGCCGGAGTGGACCTATATCTCACATTATGGATTACAGATTACCTCAAAAAACCGTCCGCAGCATGTGAGGGCACAAAGCTGTGAGTCGGACAGGCTTCTCTTCAGCACTGGGGCGCCGCAGGGGAATGTCCTTGCTCCATTCCTTTTCTCCCTCTACACCTCGGACTTCAGGCACATCACCCCAACTGCCACCTTCAGAGGTTCTCTGACGTCTCTGCGATTGTAGGCCTCATTACAGAGGGAGACGATCGGGAGTAAAAGACACTGACGGGGGACTTTGTGGACTGGTGCCAACAGAATCACCTCCATATCAACCCTGGGAAATTTAAGGAGCTGGTTGTGGATTTCTGCAGGAAACAGTCCTCACCTACACTGATGAACATCCAGGGTACGGACATAGAGAGGCTGACCTCCTACATGTACCTGGGTGTTTTTCTAAACAATAAACTGGACTGGTCAAACAACACAGGCGACCTGATTAGGAAGGGACAGAACCAACTCTTCCTACTCAGGAAACTGAGGTCTTTTGGGCTTCAGGGGTCACTCCTTAAGACGTTCTATAACTCGGTGGTGGCTTCGGCCATTCATTACGGCATTGTCTGCTGGTCAGGCAGTATCTCGGCCCGGGACAGAAAGAGACTGGAGCTGGTCAGGAGGGCCAGTTCTGTCCTGGGCTGCTCCCTGGACACTCTGGATGAGGTGGGCAACAGGAGGATGCTCGCTAAACTAAAAGTTATGATGAACAGTCCCTCCCAGCCCGCCCTAACAGCACTGGGTAGCTCCTTCAGCCAGAGACTGTTACACCTGCGCTGCAGGAAGGAGAGATACCGCCGCTCATTCCGACCGACTGCTGTCAGGCTGCTGAATAAACATATGTGAAAACCAGTAACCATTGTAAGTAGCACAGCCACCTGATGCTGTGTTTTCTATGCTATTGCTAATTTATTATATTTATTCTAAAAATATATTGTGAATGCTTTATTTTATATTGCACTTATATTGAACTGTGTACGGTTCTTTTCTGAAACATTTAGTTTGTGCAATGAAACACTTGACCCCCCAATTTTGCTGCTGTAGACTGCAAATTTCCCCAGTGTGGGACAAATAAAGGTTATCTTATCTCATCTTATCTTATACCAAATAAAGTGTGTGAATTTTTTGATTTGTGGGATCATATATTAAAATTGATGAAAAAATGTGTGCTGATCTTTTTGTCAATGTTGAAAAATGAGCAGAGCATCGTGGTTAGTATTGGGGAGACTGTAGAACGTCACTTCATTTGCACTTGATGACAATTTGTTTTGAACGAGAATACAACTTGATTTTGATGAGGCAAGGCCTTTATTTGGACACGACAACTCGACTTGAAGTGGCGTAACAAACGGTTTGGAACTAGAGTATGACAAGCTTAACTAGAGTACAGCTTGCTGACTTAGTCTGGAGTGTGACTTGATTTGGACCATATGTTGATCGTGACGAGACTACGACTTGTGATTTTGAATTGACTATGACTTGATTTCATCTAGGTTTGACTGTTTCTTTGATAGTGTGTTGTATGAAAACTGATGTTTATCCTGTAGAGTCTCCGATCAAACTCAAGGCCCGGGGGCCAGATCCGGCCCGCCACATCATTTTAGATGGCCCACCAAAGCAAATCATGTGTGTCAATTTCCATGATTCTTGCTCAAATCTGGACCGTCAAATGTCAAATTGTCATTTGTAATAAATCATGTTGAGATTTTGCAATATTTTGTTACCCTGTTTACACTCACTTGATAATTGAACAAACTATTAAAGTCTGATTTCCAAATGGGCGGGCCAGTGGTCGACTGGTCGTGGTGCAGGGTTCAATTCCGACTCTGGCCTTCCTGTGTGGAGTTTGCATGTTCTTTTTGAGGCTGCGTGGGTTTTGTGTGGGTACTCCAGTTTCCTCCCACATTCCAAAAACTTGCGTGGCAGGAATTGTCCATAGGGGTGAGTGTGAGTGTGAATGGTTGTTTGTCTATTTACCCATGATTGGCTGGCAACCAGTTCAGAGTGTCGCCTGTCCTACTCCCCAAAGACATCGGTCACTGTCATAACGGCCCTCCGACCGAAGGCGTAACTCCAAAGTGGCCCGCGACAAAAATGAGTTTGGCACCCCTGCTCTAGACAGTAATAATTGTCATTTCTCTATTGCCATGAAGACATTATCACTCCTCTGCATTTGTTTACATTTTATTGGAGTGTGAGCAAGCAGCATGTAGAATTGCAAGAATCACATATCATGTACAGTATATGGGATATGTGCTGTAGGCACTGACATGATGTAGGGGATGTATGCGCAATACCATACGTATGAGTGAGCAGCGGACATCTGCTTCGTGTTAAAGCGGGTTGGGCCTCTGACATGATGAAACGCAGCCTGGCGCTCCGTAGCACAGCCAAATACTGATGACTGTTACGCCCCCAACCATCTCGGCCTGCAAGCCCACCACCCTGGAGCTGTGAGACTCCGAAGACCCCGCCTTTGTTCAAAAGTCCATCAGAATTTGACACTAATTTGTATATTAAAATGAAGACAAAAAACATCTGACCAAAACACCATACAAAATAATGCAAAAAAAGTGATTAAAGAATGAGGGAAAATTGTATACATATATGTAAAAAAAAAGGAAAGATCTGACCAAAATAGAAAAATATCTGATGAAATTTGAAAAATATATTACAAAAAATGTTGAAATTGACATGGAAAAAAACCAAGATAAGACAATAAATGATCAATCTCATTTAAAAAATCAATTATTTGACCAAGAACTGACCAAAACAAGATACAAATTACAAATATTAAGCTAAAAAGACGAAAATATTTCAAATATGTCGCAATAAAGTAGCATAAATCTGAAAAAAATTGCAAAAAAAAAGCAGGCACAAAACTAACACAAATCTGAACAATCAAGTCACAAAAAGCATACAAATCTGACACAAAATTTGAGGGGAAAATTGAAAAACTAGGCAACTGCTACAAATTTGAAAAAGGAAAAAAAGGCAAAACAAATCAAACCAAAAACTGTCCTCTGACATCACCATTTTTATGAACATGGAAATTGCAGCCAAAAACTTGAAAAAGTTATTTGTCGTGTATGGCATCACGCTTACATCATTGGCACTGCATTCGTGCGTGTTTGATTTCTTGAAGAGCGCCACAGTTTCCTGGAGGCTTTGAATGCATCGGCAGCAGTGGCAGCTGTGCGGGTTTCCCCCTTGGTTGCCGTGACGACTGCAATCCCTGTCATCACAACAAAGCACTTCACACTCACGTCCTCCTCCTTGTTTTTCTTATGCCTCGTTCCTCGCGCTCTCCTCACATTCCCGCTTGGGATTTTTACATTTTGCCAAATGTTTCTCCAATCTGCTTTAAAAAATAAATAAATAAATAAATAAATAATGCTGGTTTTTTTCAAACCCCAAAAGTTGATTTGACAATCAATATGTGTGTTGCACCGCGTGTATTTGTTGTCTTGTGTTTTGTTCCATGTGTGTGTGTGTGTGTGTGTGTGTGTTTTGTAATCACTGTTTTCACTTTGTGTGCATTGTTGTGTATAGTGAGTGTGCAGTTTGTGGATTTGTTGGGTTGTGTACCATGTGTGTGCGTGTGCGTGTGTGCATGTGTGCGTCTATGTTGTAATCAGTGTGTGTCTAGTTCACGCTTTTGCTGTTTTGTGATCAGTGTGTAGTTTCTGTTTATTGTGTGGTCAGTTTGTGTATTTGTTGTGTTGTCTTCAGTGTGTTTAAGATGTGTTTTGATTGGTATGTGTGTTGTGTTCTGTGTGTGCTCGTTCTGTTCAGTTTGTGTTGTGTTGTATTCAGTTAGTGTTCTTTGTATGTGCAGTCTGTGTGTTTTGTTGTGTTTTTTTTTCAATGTACACGTGTGTTGTGCTCATTGTAAGTTCAGTTTGTGTTCATACCTTTGTGTTGTGTTGTCATGTCCGGTGTTGTGTTGTGTGCATGTTCACGGTGTGTTCATTATATGTTCAGTTGCATGTGTGTGATTTGGTGATATCGGTAAATGTTTTCCTTGTTTCCCACACTCGTGTGCGCTGCGTTACATCATTTTGAGTGTGACGCAATGGCAGAGCTCAGTGCAGCTCACACACACACACACACACAGACACACACACACACAGCTGGCGAGCTGAGCTGAGCTCATGGTCTCAAATGGTCTTGCTGGCCATTTGATTGACAGCAGGAATGTTTGCATTTCCCCTCACACAGTCCAGATAAAAACTTTGGCTCTCTCGACACACACTTAAGTTTCAATATGAACACATACGCGCGCACGCACACACACGCAAGCACAAACATACACACGAACACATACACACACACACAACACAAGCATTACTCCTACAACAATAGTGGAAAGTAGGGAAGAGAGAGGAATATGATGTGCTGACTGGGTTAATGGAATTTAAGATAAGATAAGATAAGATATTCTTTATTCGTCCCACACTGGGGAAATTTACAGCCTCCAGCAGCAAGAATGTATGTAGAAAGAAGAAAGGAGAAAGAGAAAAAAAACAACAAACATCTTTCAATTAAATACAATATGAACACAAATGGATAAATCGCAGTACTATTTACAATTTTCCTTCACATCATTTAATTATTATTATGATTGTTATTTTTTATTCATCAGCCTGACAGCAGTCGGTAGGAACGAGCGTCGGTATCTCTCCTTCTTGCAGCGCAGGTGTAACAGTCTCTGTCTGTTCGGTGGTCGCCGAGGCAAAAAGAGTGTGGGAAGAGTTTGGTGAGGACATGGAAGCCGACTTCCGGACGGCTTCGAGGAAATTCTGGTCCACCATCCGACGTCTCAGGAGGGGGAAGCAGTGCACCATTAACACTGTGTACAGTGGGGATGGGGCGCTGCTGACTTCGACTCGGGACGTTGTGAACCGGTGGGCAGAGTACTTCGAAGACCTCCTCAACTCCACCAACACGTCTTCCTTGGAGGAAGCAGAGCCTGGGCACTCTGAGGTGGGCTCTCCTATCTCTGTGGCTGAAGTCACCGATGTGGTTAAAATGCTCCTCGGTGGCAAGGCCCCGGGGGTGGATGAGATCCACCCGGAATTCCTCAAGGCTCTGGATGTTGTGGGGCTGTCCTGGTTGACACGCCTCTGCAACATCGCGTGGTCAACAGGGAGAGTGCCTCTGGATTGGCAGACCGGGGTGGTAGTCCCTCTTTTTAAAAAGGGGGACCGCAGGGTGTGTTCCAACTACAGAGGGATCACACTCCTCAGCCTCCCTGGTAAGGTCTATTCAGGGGTGCTGGAGAGGAGGGTCCGTCAAGAAGTCGAGCCTCAGACTGAGGAGGAGCAGTGTGGTTTTCGTCCCGGCCATGGAACAGTGGACCAGCTCTACACCCTTAGCAGGGTCCTCGAGGGTATGTGGGAATTCGCCCAACCAGTCTACATGTGTTTTGTGGACTTGGAGAAGGCGTTTGACCGTGTCCCTCGGGGAGTTCTGTGGGGGGTGCTTTGAGGGTATGGGGTACCGAACCCACTGATACGGGCTGTTCGGTCACTGTACCACCGATGTCAGAGTTTGGTTCGCATTGCCGGCAGTAAGTCGGAATCGTTTCCAGTGGGGGTAGGACTCCGCCAAGGCTGCCCTTTGTCGCCGATTCTGTTCATAACCCCGAGACCCCGAGGAAGACCCAGGACACGCTGGAGAGACTATGTCACCCAGCTTGCCTGGGAACGACTCGGGATCCCCCGGGGAGAGCTGGAAGAAGTAGCTAGGGAGAGGGAAGTCTGGGCTTCCCTGCTAAAGCTGTTGCCCCCGCGACCCGGCCCCGGATAAGCGGTAGATGATGGATGATGGATGGATGGATGGTTTGGCCAAGTCATGATCCAGACGAGATTAAGCAATGATTTGCACTGGATCATAACTTAATTTCAATTAGACGATGAGTAGATTTGTACTATACGACACATTGTGATTTGGACATGACTTGATTAAAACGGAACGATTACTCGGATAAAAAAAAATGGATTACTTGGATTAGACTATGACTTGATTGAAAGTAGACTACAACTGGATTTGGAGTACACAACATTGGGCCCTAGACTCGACTCAATTTGATTTGAAGTCTATAAAACCAGACTTAGGCGGCTTGGTGAATGACTGGTAGGCACGTCGGCTCACAGTGCAGAGGTGCAGGGTTTGATTCCGGCTCCGGCCTTCCTGTGTGGTGTGTGCATGTTCTCCCCTCACCTGCGTGGGTTTTCTCCGGGTACTCCGGTTTCCTCCCACAATCCAAAAACATACATGGCAGGTGAATGGAACACGCTAAATTGCCCCGAGGTGTGAGTGTGAGTGTGGATGGTTGTTTGTCTTTGTGTGCCCTGCGATTGGCTGGCAACCATTTCAGGGTGTACCCCACCTAGTGCCCCAAGATGGCTGGGAGAGGCTCCAGCACACCCATGACCCTTGTGAGGATAAGCCGATCAGATAATGGATGATGGATGGAAAAGACTAGACTATCATTTGATTTGGACTACAGTACTATGACTTGCTTTGGACTGGATTATTATTTACGAGGACTCAACTAAAACTCAACTTGGACTACACCACCAAATGATTTGGACTTGACTATGACTTGATTCAACACTGGACTATTGGACTCACCCTAGTAATATAGCATGATATGATTTGAAGTAACTGGTTTTGGACTACTGTTTAATGTGATTTGGACCAGATTCTGACTCAATTTGAATTAACCTTTGAATTGATTTGCACTGGGGTATGTTTCACTTAGGACCGGATGACAACTATCTTTCAACTAAACTATAACTGGATATGAATTGGAATCTTATTTGGTTAGGACTAGACTACGACTCCATTTACACGTCCAGCCTTATTTGAACTAGTCTACGAGTAGATTTGGACTACACTGAATTGATTCAATCAGGGTTATGACTCAGTTACAATTGAATTAAATAGGATTTGTGGTAGACTATGACATGGAAAAATAAATTGACTTTTTTTGTGATAATCTTTTAATCTTTTGACCCAGGTCGCTACTCATCAAGTGTTTTTCCAGTGAGGTGTGTGGAACGTAACTTGATTGTGATGGAAAAGCATTATGTGGCACTTCAAAAATTCCAGGTGAGTAACCAGTTTTTCCTTTCCCTGATTTTTGCCTCCACCAACGGATGTCGTCTTGGAAAGATGATCTCGGCGTGGTTTGTCATCCGCTCACGATTTGAGATCAACGACCTTTTCGGGGAAGGAATTCCATATGAAGTTCGTGTGACGGAAAATATGACCTGGCCGCTGTCCGTCTATCCACATGAAAGCTGTTGAGCTGTCTTTCCCACAATGCATCACAGGGACTCAACATCGGTCGGCCTGTTACAATTCCCAAGTGCCAAGTCGGGGCCAATGAAGTGACACAATGACACCTGCTATTTCATGTATACATGCAGGCACACATACACACGCACACACACACACACACACACACACACACACACACACACACACACACACACACACACACACACACACACACACACACACACAACACACACACACACACACACAAATACACATGTGTACACATGGACACACATACGCATATCAGTTACACTTATTTGTCTACTACAAGAAAGTTGCATGTATACTTTTGCAGATTCCAGCCAAAAACTTTTGTCAAGCACCACTATATGACTCACATGAGGAGTTTAGCATATACTCAAGGGTGTGTGTGTGTGTGTGTGTGTGTGTGTGTGTGTGTGTGTGTGCGTGTGTAGAAACCCAATCCCAATGAAGTCGGGACATTGTGTTGAACTTAACTATCAACAGAATACAATAATTTGCTGATCATGTTTAACTATAATTAAATACATTACAAAGACAAGATATTTAATGTTCAAACTGATGATCTTTGATTTTTTTGTTTTGCAAATAAAAATTATATTCAAAGTTTTTAGCTGCAACATGTTCTCAAAAAGCTGGTACAGAGTCATGTCATGTCTCGGCAGCACACCTGTACCAGCATAGATTTTGATTGGGAGGAATGTCGGTGCCATTTGCCTGTCGATGCTGGACAGCCGGGGTGCTTGTGTTTTTTGCGGCTGTAATGGGCAGCATTTGTCACAACCCCGTTTTGTTCAATGGAGAGGTGCTGTTGGACAGTCTGCATTGGTGCGGCTGGATGGATGGCTGCTGAAGTTGAGGTTGAGGAGAGAGGAGCGTCGGCGCAGATGCGTGTTTAGAACTGAGAGCCACCGCTTTGGAATTGAAATTGATTTTCATGGGACAGGTAAAGTGAACAGATCTCTTTTTTTTCTTCAATGGATGCTACAGTTTCTTGTTGACTTTACAACCTGTAGCCGACGTGTGCACATTTTGAGCATGACGTCTCTGATCCACTGGTTAAAGGACACTTTGATTCTCTCCTCTTTCATCTAAAATTGCTGAAAAGAACATGGTGTATGAGGGAAGAGTGGTTAGGATTGCACGACTGTCTGTGTTTTATGTTGTGTTTATTATAAACTGTTTTGTTAAGCGCTTTGTTACAGCTCCAGCCTTTGTGAAAATGCTATATAAATCAGAATGTATTATATTGTATTGTATTGTATGTTTATTATTTGTTACATCACCTGTTCTATTAACAACATTCTGAGGACATTAATTGTTGAAGCTTTTTCGGTGGATTTTTTCCCCCATTCTTGCTTGATGTACAGATTCGGCTGTTAAACAGTCCGGGGTCTCTTGTTTTCTATGCTTCATAATGCACCACACATTTTCAATTGCAGACTCATGTGGACTAAAGGCAGGCCAGTCTCGTACTCCAAAGCCTCACTATTGTATCACATTCAGAATGTGGTTTGGCATTGTCTTTTTGCATTAAGCAGTGGCTTCCATGAAAAAGACGCTGCTTGGATGGCAGCATATGTTTTTGAATTTTGTGTCCATTGCCGTCTGGATGTTTTTTGTCCTCTTTGGCCCACAGGACACAACGTCCACAATTCCAAAACCAATTTTAAATGTGGACTCGTCAGACCACAGAACACTTTTGCACCTTACATCAGTCTATCTTAGTTGAGCTCGGGCCCAGAAAGGCTGCCACTATTTCTGGGTGTTGCTGTTAAATGGCTTTGCTTTAGCAAAGTAACGTTTTAAGTTCCCCCAACTAATATAGCACTCACCTGTATTTACTGTCATTGGTTTTCTGAAGTGTTCCTGAATACATGCGATTATGTCCTTTCACACATTGATATCGGCTTTTGATGCAGTGCTGCCCGAGCACATTGACCAGAGGTATGACTTTCGAAAATGAAGCTATTTTGACAAGAGAAGTTCCTCCCCCAGCTGTATCTCCAGAGCGACATGGAGGAGGAAGTTGCTGAGGAAAGCATGAGTAAGGGAGCAGTTTGCACAGCCTGCCGGGGGAAATATTAGCAGTTTAGTCGCTAATAACTAGCTAGCAGCCACCGGCCACCAGCTATCTTTTGATCAGTCACATTTGCAAGTGCAATGACGCTAACCCCGTATGTAGGATTTAAAATTTTAAATTATAAGCCATAATTATTATTCCTGATTGGTCCATTTGTTATTGGTTCACTGTGTTATTTTATTCATTCATTCATTCATCTTCCGAACCGCTTGATCCTCACTAGGGTCGAGGGAGGTGCTGGAGCCTATCCCAGCTGTCTCCGGGCAGTAGGCGGGGGACACCCTGAATCGGTTGCCAGCCAATCACAGGGCACACAGAGACGAACAACCATCCACGCTCACACTCACACCTAGGGACAATTTAGAGTGTTCAATCAGCCTGCCACGCATGTTTTTTGGAATGTGGGAGGAAACCGGAGCACCCGGAGAAAACCCACGCAGGCCCGGGGAGAACATGCAAACTCCACACAGGGAGGCCGGAGCTGGAATCGAACCCGGTACCTCTGCACTGAGAAGCCGACGTGCTAACCACTGGACTACCGGTCCGCCCCGTGTTATTTTATTTTATTGTAAATTTGTTGTATAGTAGAATGACACTATTTGAAATGGATGAAAAAAATCTATGTTAATAAAATGTTCTCTTCATTATCTTTATGTCCAGTACCAGTGCTTTAAAACTGACAATTAAAAAGCAAACAGCATGCACTTGTCTCAACTGGTTCGTGATGCAAAAAATGTCGGGGACCACTGGTCTTCATTTCTCTGCAGCGTATTCTGTACAGTCGTATCCGTATGTGAAAATATGATGAGGCTGGAATTTTGAGGAGTCTCGCTGCCCACCCACACGATCCCAAATGGACCTTGACCGTCATGGAAAAGCAAAAGTAACTTTTCCAAAGCAGAGGCTCCACAACCCCCCCCCCCCCCCCCCCCACACCCCTCACTGCCCGCACGCTTCATGCAAATGTGCACACATGAGGAACAGGAAGTGGTTTTGTTTCCTGCTTTATGGTTCAGGCAGGACCACTTGACTTTTTTTTCCATGTGTTTCTGGAGCATTCTTGACCCTCCAGTGAATATTTTATATACCAAAGAAAGACAAAACTTCAGAGGTTGGACCACTGTCATGCTGAATATCATATCAAACAAACAAACCCTGGGGCAATTTAAAATCTGAAAAATTTATAAAAAGAAATGTGGTAAAACGGAGTCAAAAATCTGTCAGAAATCAACCAAAATGGCCAACAATTTGGCAGAAAACACCAACGCAATGTGGTTAATTTTTGGCAAAAAAAGATAATAAACAGAACAACAAAATCTGACAAAATGTTAATACAAACAAAAACTGGCCAAACAGAATCTGAAAAAAACTGACGAAAAATCTGACAACCATCCTGCTAAAAGCAGTCAAAAATGCCTCCCTAAATGAACAAAAATCTGATTAGATTTCCCAATTACTCCCCCTAAAACAGACAAATCTGACCAATTTGATAAAAAAAAGGGGGGTCAAAAATCCTTCCAAAATTATTATCAAATTATGAAAGTATTTTCAAGACAAAAAACTGCCACACTATCTGACAAATTGCCTGGAAATCTGATAAAATCTGGCAAAATATCTTAGTATTAAAAAATAGAGCAAAACATGTTCTACAATACCTGCCAAAAACATACCAAAAGAAAATTTATCAAAAACAAGCATAAATCGAAGCAACGTAACACCACATCACTCGTACAAATCTGTTAAAAACATTACATTTGAACAAAAACCTGATGAAAACCGCCCCTCAAAACACCTGCCAAAAACAAAGAACAAATGACAGAAGTTGACGGGCACATTTGCCCACAATCGTTTCAATAAATCTGGTGGCCATACAATAAATAGGCTCATAAGTCAATCAAAAGTCAGATGACAAAATATGATGTGGAGCTGGTGTACCTAATGAAGTACTACTCCTAAAAAAAAGTGGGGTTTTTTTCTGACAGCCATAACGCACAGTGCAAGTCATGAACGATGGAGTTCAGTGACGACTTGACTCCCTTTATACTGGCCCTCAAAATAAGAGCCACCTGATTGGGCCGTCGATGAATCTTGCCCGGCCAGTTGGAGAGCACCACTTCCTGTTCTGTGAAAGATGTTTCCTGTTGATAGTGCTGCGTCCTCTGTGTGCGCGTGTTTTTATGATGTGTGTGTGTGTGTGTGTGTGTGCGTGTGTGTGTGTGCGTGTGTGTGTGTGTGTGTGTGTGTTAGTGTCCGTTAATACTTTTGTGTGTGCAAGTGAGAGACTGTTTGGCAGTGTGTGCGTGTTTGTGTGTGTGTGTGTGTGTGTGTGTGTGTGTGTGTGCGTGTGTGTGTGTGTGTGTGTGTGCGGGACGTGTGTGTTTCTATACGAATGTAAACAAAGCCCGCTGGCTACAGCACGTGTTTTGATGCGTGTGACTGGTGTGTACTCCTCAACTCATGAAATAACAGAAATAAAGTAATGTACTAATATATAAACTTTTGAAATTGTATTTACTATTTTTTTTCTAATATGCCTTCACAGGTGACCAGTCTATAGTTTGTCCACTGCTATGTACTGTATTTGCTCTGGTGAAGTACGGAACAAACGTTGTAACCTTGTGTTTTTGCTCACACATACTGTATGCACACGGCGCGATGCTGTATGTAATATTTTGATAACTGGCAGTCCGCGGACCACACTCTGAGTGGCTCTGTATATTATCGTTAATGTTTTTATTGTATGTGTTCTGTAGTGCTTTGTTATAGCTGCAGTTGTTGTGAAAGCACAATTATTTTATAAAAAAAGATGAGTTGTTGAGTTACATCCATCCATTTTCAACACCGGTTATCCTGAAGAGTTTCGTGGGAGTTGCCGGAGCCTATACCAGCTGACTTCAGGCAGAAGGTAGACTCTCCCAAGAACTGGTTACCAGTCAGTCACAAGTCACATATAAGACAAATGACCATACCCACCCATATGCACACCGTCACTGAGTGGGACCCGACCACACGCTGTCCAACACAAAGACAGGCATGTGTACCACTACACCATGTTGATATGAGTTGATTAATTTAAAAATCACAAACCACCAAAATTCTTCTTAAAAAAGAAATGTAAAACCCTAACCCTAACCCTAGTTTTAAACCACACCTAAAATCATAATACTAGTTTGAAACTGTCCTTTGAAACCCTATCCATACTCTAAACCACAATTTGAAACACTAACCATAATTTGGACCCCTGACCCTACGTTGAAGCCCTAACCCTCATTTGACACCCTAATTTGAAACTGTAACTCTAGTTCCCCTAGTTTACCTAGTTGAAACAACAACTTGAACCCCTATTTGGAAACAGTAACCCGAGTGTTAAACTTCAATTTAAAACCCTAAACCTAATCTGAAGCCCTAATTTGAAGCTTGAACATTATTTTGAAACCCTACTTTAAAACCCTAACTGAAATTTGAAACCCTACTTTGAAACTGTAACTACCGTATTTTCCGCACTAAAGGACGCACTGGATTATGAGGCGCAACTTCAATGAATGGCTATTTTGTAAATTGTTTTCATGCATTTGACACTTCGCATTATACGGTGCATTCTACATTGCCTCCACTAGATGGTGCTACGCTCTTTCCATTCAACTCGAGAGGCGTCTGTTCAACTTGAGAGACGTTCATGACTGCCTCTGAAAAACGTAAATTATTATTACGTAAGTACTATTACTGTACTTAAAGGAAACTACGAAAATGTGAAAATAATGCATCAAAACAGAAAATCAAGTGAGGAAATCACAAAATAAAGTGGAAAAATGGGAAGAAAAAAAAAGAAATAGATCCTCCTGACAGAATTTATTTTGTGATTTCCTCGCTTGATTTTGTTTCATTGAAGTAGTAATTAATTTACATTTTTCAACCTGTCCAAGGGGCCTGCTCCCCGGGCGCCGAGCGCACTCGGCGGCCGCACTCGGCGGCCGGCCGCACTCCGCCGCCGGGCCGGCCCGCACCCCGCTATTGAGACTGCACGGGGATTATTATTTTTTTATCTCTCAACCTGTCCAAGAGGCCTGCTCCCCGGCCGCACTCGGCGGCCGAGCGCGGCCTGCTCCCCGCCATTGAGACTGCACGGGGATTATTATTTTTTTATCTCTCAACCTGTCCAAGAGGCCTGCTCCCCTTGGACAGGTTGAGAAATAAAAAAATAATAATCCCCGTTCAGTCTCAATGGCGGGGAGCAGGCTGCACTCGGCGGCCGAGTGCGACCGGCCGCCGAGTGCGGCCGGGGAGCAGGCCTCTTGGACAGGTTGAGAAATAAAAAAATAATAATCCCCGTTCAGTCTCAATGGCGGGGAGCAGGCTGCACTCGGCCGCCGAGTGCGACCGGCCGCCGAGTGCGGCCGGGGAGCAGGCCTCTTGGACAGGTTGAGAGATAAAAAAATAATAATCCACGTTCAGTCTCAATGGTGGGGTGCGGGCCGGCCCGGCGGCGGAGTGCGGCCGGGGAGCAGGCCCCTTGGACAGGTTGAGAGATAAATAAATAATAATCCCCGTTTAGTCTCAATGGCGGGGAGCAGGCCGCACTCGGCCGCCGAGTGCGGCCGGGGAGCAGGCCTCTTGGACAGGTTGAGAGATAAAAAAATAATAATCCCCGTTCAGTCTCAATGGCGGGGTGCGGGCCGGCCCGGCGGCGGAGAGCGGGCCGCACTCGGCCGCCAAGTGCGGCGGGCGGCAGGCCTCTTGGACAGGTTGAGAGATAAAAAAATAATAATCCCCGTTCAGTCTCAATGGCGGGGTGTGGGCCGGCCCGGCAGTGGAGAGCGGGCCGCACTCGGCCGCCGAGTGTGGCGGGCAGCAGGCCTCTTGGACAGGTTGAGAGATTAAAAAATAATAATCCCCGTTCAGTCTCAATGCCGGGGAGCAGGCCGCACTCGGCCGCCGAGTGCGGCCATGAACGCCTCTCGAGCGGAACAGAAGATAAGGCACAGAGACGGACAAAGACGTATAGTACAGTACCTGTATTTGTTGAGACTGTGAAAAGCATTAATAAAGTCTGCGTTTAAAAAATAAATAAATAAATATAATAAAAGACAACCACAGCTCTCCTTTTTTCAACCAATGCAAGTGCGTCTTTGTCAGTCTCCGTGCGTTCTTTTCTTCCGGTCAACTCAAGAGCGTTCATGACTGCCTCCGAAAAACGCATTGGCATTTCTTTGATCATAGCGCCACAACTACTACGATCAGATGTCAGTAGTAGTTATTTATTCCTTTGTTGTGTATTGACAAATGATGAAATCACAATATAAATTCTGTAGGGGGGCTATTGAATTTATTTTGTGATATCCTCGCTTGCTTTTCAGTTTTGATGTATTATTTTCAATTTTTGTAGTTTCATTGAAGTAATCGATAGTTTACGTTTTTCGGAGCCGGTCTTGAACGCTTCTCGAGTCGAACGGAAGAAGGCACGGAGACAGACAAAGATGTACCTGTACTTGTTGAGACTTTTTCAAAATTAGCAAGACAGTTCTCCTTTTTTCGGAGCTGCAACACAAACTTATTTAATTAATAAAGCTGCGACACAGTTCACTGAACCAACAGCAAGTTATAACACTGGAAGCATGTCTCCAGGAAGGAGCCATCTTGGAGTCGATGTATTACCGTCATGACCATACACGCACCAGATTTTAAGTCACTCTGTGAGCAAATTGAAGACTTTTTGGTGCGCCCAATAGTGTGGAAAATACGGTAATTTGACATCGTAACGTGTTACGGTCCGTAATATTTTATGACCATTTTTTTAAGTGTTATTTTTGTGTTGTGGTTCATGTGCAGTCACTCTCCCCTGCTCGTTGCTGATTGGTGGCCCTTGTTCACTACTTGGCCGAGCAATCAGCGCAGGGGAAAGTAACTCCAATGAGCAACTCATCTGTGCCACCGCCTGCAAAAGATTAACCACCGCTGTTTAAAGTTGGTGGGTGGCGGTGTCTTTGGTTGTATCGTGAGTATTGTCTTGTCGTGTTTTTCAGCCGCAATCCCTCCTGTCTTTGGTACCACTGACTCTCGATTCGTGCAGCCAAATAAGTTCCTCGCCAAAACCATCATCTATCCAGGTGACTTGTGTCCATGATTCATTCGTGTGTTATAATAATAATAATAATACATCACATTTGTAAGCGCCTTTCACAACACTCAAGGACACTGTACAGCCAAGACCAATAGTAAAACACAGATAAAATAATAAATAAAGAAAGAAAGATTTAAGGCGGGTAGGCAAGTCTGAATAGGTGGGTTATGTAACTCTGCCATAATTTGTTCATCCATCCATCCATCAACTACCGCTTATCCGGGGCCGGGTCGCGGGGGCAACAGCTTTAGCAGGGAAGACCAGACTTCCCTCTCCCTAGCTACTTCTTCCAGCTCTCCCAGGGGGATCCCGAGTCGTTCCCAGGCAAGCTGGGTGACATAGTCTCTCCAGCGTGTCCTGGGTCTTCCTCGGGGTCTCCTCCCGGTGGGACATGACCGGAACACCTCCCCGGGGAGGCGCTCAGGAGGCATCCGAATCAGATGCCCAAGCCACCTCATCTGGCTCCTCTCGATGTGGAGGAGAAGCGGCTCGACTCTGAGCCCCTCCCGGATGACTGAGCTTCTCACCTTATCTCTAAGGGAGAGCCCGGACACCCTGCGGAAAAAACTCATTTCAGCCGCTTGTATCCAGGATCTCGTTCTTTCTCGGTCCCGACCCATAGCTCGTGACCATAGGTGAGGGTTGGGACGTAGATCCATCCATCCATCCATTATCTACCGCTTATCCGGGGCCGGGTCGCGGGGGCAACAGCTTTAGCAGGGAAGCCCAGACTTCCCTCTCCCTAGCTACTTCTTCCAGCTCTCCCCGGGGGATCCCGAGCCGTTCCCAGGCAAGCTGGGTGACATAGTCTCTCCAGCGTGTCCTGGGTCTTCCTCGGGGTCTCCTCCCGGTGGGACATGACCGGAACACCTCCCCGGGGAGGCGCTCAGGAGGCATCCGAATCAGATGCCCAAGCCACCTCATCTGGCTCCTCTCGATGTGGAGGAGAAGCGGCTCGACTCTGAGCCCCTCCCGGATGACTGAGCTTCTCACCTTATCTCTAAGGGAGAGCCCGGACAACCTGCGGAGAAAACTCATTTCAGCCGCTTGTATCCAGGATCTCGTTCTTTCTCGGTCACGACCCATAGCTCGTGACCATAGGTGAGGGTTGGGACGTAGATCCATCCATCCATCCATTATCTACCGCTTATCCGGGGCCGGGTCGCGGGGGCAACAGCTTTAGCAGGGAAGCCCAGACTTCCCTCTCCCTAGCTACTTCTTCCAGCTCTCCCCGGGGGATCCCGAGACGTTCCCAGGCAAGCTGGGTGACATAGTCTCTCCAGCGTGTACTGGGTCTTCCTCGGGGTCTCCTCCCGGTGGGACATGACCGGAACACCTCACTGGGGAGGCGCTCAGGAGGCATCCGAATCAGATGCCCAAGCCACCTCATCTGGCTCCTCTCGATGTGGAGGAGAAGCGGCTCGACTCTGAGCCCCTCCCGGATGACTGAACTTCTCACCTTATCTCTAAGGGAGAGCCCGGACACCCTGCGGAGAAAACTCATTTCAGCCGCTTGTATCCGGGATCTCGTTCTTTCGGTCACGACCCATAGCTCGTGACCATAGGTGAGGGTTGGGACGTAGATCGACCGGTAAATTGAGAGCTTCGCCCTTTGGCTCAGCTCCTTCTTCACCACGACAGACCGATACAACGTCCGCATCACAGTCTTTGGTACCACTGACTCTCGATTCGTGCAGACGCTGCACCGATCCGCCTGTTGATCTCCCGCTCCCTCCTACCCCCACTCGTGAACAAGACCCCAAGATACTTAAACTCCTCCACTTGGGGTAAGATCTCCTCCCCGACCCGGAGGGGGCACTCCACCCTTTTCCGACTGAGGACCATGGTTTCAGATTTGGAGGTGCTGATTTTCATCCCAACCGCTTCACACTCGGCTGCGAAACGCTCCAGTGAGAGTTGGAGAGCCCCGTTTGAAGGAGCCAACAGCACCACATCATCTGCAAAAAGCAGGGATGTAATACTGAGGCCCCCAAAACGGACCCCCTCAACGCTTCGGCAGCGCCTAGAAATTCTGTCCATAAAGGTTATGAACAGAATCGGCGACAAAGGGCAGCCTTGGCGGAGTCCTACCCCCACTGGAAACGATTCCGACTTACTGCCGGCAATGCGAACCAAACTCTGACATCGGTGGTATAGTGACCGAACAGCCCGTATCAGGGGGTTCGGTACCCCATACCCACGAAGCACAACCCACAGAACTCTCCGAGGGACACGTTCAAACGCCTTCTCCAAGTCCACAAAACACATGTAGACTGGTTGGGCGAATTCCCACATACCCTCAAGGACCCTGCTAAGGGTGTAGAGCTGGTCCACTGTTCCACGGCCGGGACGAAAACCACACTGCTCCTCCTCAATCTGAGGCTCGACTTCTTGACGGACCCTCCTCTCCAGCACCCCTGAATAGACCTTACCAGGGAGGCTGAGAAGTGTGATCCCTCTGTATTTGGAACACACCCTCCGGTCCCCCTTTTTAAAAAGAGGCACTACCACCCCGGTCTGCCAATCTAGAGGCACTCTCCCTGTTGACCACGCGATGTTGCAGAGGCGTGTCAACCAGGACAGCCCCACAACATCCAGAGCCTTGAGGAACTCCGGGCGGATCTCATCCACCCCTGGAGCCTTGCCACCGAGGAGCTTTTTAACCACATCGGTGACTTCAACCACAGAGATAGGAGAGCCCACCTCAGAGTCCCCAGGCTCTGCTTCCTCCAAGGAAGGCGTGTTGGTGGAGTTGAGGAGGTCTTCGAAGTACTCTGCCCACCGGTTCACAACGTCCCGAGTCGAAGTCAGCAGCGCCCCATCCCCACTGTACACAGTGTTAGTGGTGCACTGCTTCCCCCTCCTGAGACGTCGGATGGTGGACCAGAATTTCCTCAAAGCCGTCCGGAAGTCGGCTTCCATGGCCTCACCGAACTCTTCCCACGCTTGGGTTTTTGCGTCGGCGACCACCGAAGCCGCGGTCCGCTTGGCCAGTCGATACCTGTCAGCTGCCTCTGGGGTCCCACAGGCCATAAAGGCTCGATAGGACTCCTTCTTCAGCTTGACGGCATCCCTTACTGCTGGTGTCCACCAGCGAGTACGGGGGTTGCCGCCACGACAGGCACCAACCACCTTACGGCCACAACTCAGATTGGCCGCCTCAACAATAGAGGCACGGAACATGGTCCACTCGGGCTCAATGTCCCCCGCCTCCCCCGGAACATGGGAAAAGCTCTGTCGGAGGTGGGAGTTGAAACTCCTTCTGACAGGGGATTCCGCCAGACGCTCCCAACAAACCCTCACTATACGTTTGGGTCTGCCAGGACGGACCGGCATCTTCCCCCACCATCGGAGCCTACTCACCACCAGGTGGTGATCAGTTGACAGCTCCGCCCCTCTCTTCACCCGAGTGTCCAGAACATGCGGCCGCAAATCCGATGATACAACTACAAAATCGATCATCGAACTGCGGCCTAGGGTGTCCTGGTGCCAAGTGCACATATGGACACCCTTATGTTTGAACAAGGTGTTCGTTATGGACAATCCGTGACGAGCACAGAAGTCCAATAACAAAACACCACTCGGGTTCTGATCGGGGGGGGCCGTTACTCCCAATCACGCCCCTCCAGGTATCACTGTCATTGCCCACGTGAGCTGTACTGAGCTGTACTCTCCAGCACACCCTCCAAGGACTCCAAAAAGGGTGGGTGTGCTGAGCTGCTGTTTGGTGCATATGCACAAACAACAGTCAGGACCCGTCCACCCACCCGAAGGCGGAGGGAGGCAACCCTCTCGTCTACCGGTGTGAACCCCAATGTCCAGGCATTGAGCCGGGGGGCAATGAGTATGCCCACACCTGCTCTGCGCCTCTCACCATGAGCAACTCCAGAGTGGAAGAGAGTCCAACCCCTCTCGAGAGAACTGGTACCAGAACCCAGGCTGTGTGTGGAGGCAAGTCCGACTATATCCAGTCGGAAATTCTCTGCCTCACACACCAGCTCGGGCTCCTTCCCTGCCAGAGAGGTGACATTCCATGTCCCAAGAGCTAGCTTCTGCAGCCGAGGATCGGACCGCCAGGGTCCCCGCCTTTGGCTGCCGCCCAGCTCACATTGCACCCGACCCCTTTGGCCCCTCTCATGGGTGGTGAGCCCATGGGAAGGGGGACCCACGTTGCCTCTTCGGGCTGTGCCCGGCCGGGCCCCATGGGTGTAAGCCCGGCCACCAGGCGCCTGCCAACGAGCCCCACCTCCAGGCCTGGCTCCAGAGGGGGGCCCCGGTGACCCGCGTCCGGGCAAGGGAAACCTAGATCCATTTATTTTTATCATCATTGGGGTCTTTTGAGCCGTGCTTTGTCTGGCCCCTCACCTAGAACCTGTTTGCCATGGGTGACCCTGCCAGGGGCATAAAGCCCCAGACAACTTACCTTCTAGGATCATTGGGACACACAAACCCCTCCACCACGGTAAGGCGACGACTCATGGAGGGGCCATAATTTGTTTTGGTTCATTAATTTCCAGTATTTATTTGGGCTGCACTTACAGTGGGAATTCGGGAGTGTTTACTCCAATCTCATCCTATTGTGTCATGTGTCCCTGCAATCCCCATGTTACTCGCTTGTCCCTCACCGGTGTTAATAATCGGTTGTCTTAAAAAGCCCCAACCAAGGAAGCACACCACTTTTTGCTCCCCACCAACTCCCACACTTATTTTAGACACTCCCCGAGTTGTCATCAGATGGAGGGGTCCTCACACCCGACTTTTAAAGTCTAATTTGAAACCATAACTTGATACTCTAATCAAGTGGTTCTTAAGCTTGGTAACCCAACCAGTTCATATGCCCGTTCACTGAACCCTTCATAGTAAAAAATGGGAAATTGATTTTTTACAAATTCAAGGCATTTAAAAAAAACACATTTATAAAAACATCCATCCATCCATCCATCCATCCATCATCTACCGCTTATCCGGGGCCGGGTCGCGGGGGCAACAGCTTTAGCAGGGAAGCCCAGACTTCCCTCTCCCTAGCTACTTCTTCCAGCTCTCCCCGGGGGATCCAGAGTCGTTCCCAGACAAGCTTGGTGACATAGTCTCTCTAGCGTGTCCTGGGTCTTCCTCAGGGTCTCCTCCCGGTGGGGCGTGACCGGAACACCTCACCAGGGAGGCGCTCAAGGGGCATCCGAATCAGATGCCCAAGCCACCTCATCTGGCTCCTCTCGATGTGGAGGAGAAGCGGCTCGACTCTGAGCCCCTCCCGGATGACAGAGCTTCTCACTTTATCTCTAAGGGAGAGCCCGGACACCCTGCGGAGAAAACTCATTTCGGCCGCTTGTATCCGGGATGTCGTTCTTTCGGTCACGACCCATAGCTCGTGACCATAGCCCTTTGGCTCAGCTCCTTCTTCACCACGACAGACTGATACAACGTCCGCATCACAGCAGACGCTGCACCAATCCGCCTGTCGATCTCCCGCTCCCTCCTGCCCCCACTCGTGAACAAGACCCCAAGGTACTTGAACTCCTCCACTTGGGGTATGATTTCCTCCCCGACCCAGAGGGGGCACTCCACCCTTTTCCGACTGAGGACCATGGTTTCAGATTTGGCGTTGCTGATCTTCATCCCAGGCGCTTTACACTCGGCTGCGAAACGCTCCAGTGAGAGTTGGAGAGCCCTGTTTGAAGGAGACAACAGCACCAAATCATCTGCAAAAAGCAGGGATGCAATACTGAGGCCCCCAAAACGGACCCCCTCAACGCTTCGGCTGCGCCTAGAAATTCTGTCCATAAAGGTTATGAACAGAATCGGCGACAAAGGGCAGCCTTGTCGGAGTCCTACCTCCACTGGGAACGATTCCGACTTACTGCCGGCAATGCGAACCAAACTCTGACATCGGTGGTATAGTGACCGAACAGCCCGTATCAGGGGGTTCAGTACCCCATACCCTCGAAGCACCCCCCACAGAACTTCTTCGAGGGACACGGTCAAATGCCTTCTCCAAGTCCACCAAAGACATGTAGACTGGTTGGGCAAATCCATAGGTGTAGGCCCGGCCACCAGGCGCTTGCCAACGAGCCCCACCTCCAGGCCTGGCTCCAGAGTGGGGCCCCAGTGACCCGTGTCTCGGCAAGGGAAACCTTGGTCCATATATTGTATTCATCATAAGGGTCTTTGAGCCGTGCTTTGTCTGGCCCCTCACCTAGGACCTGTTTGCCATGTGTGACCTTGCCAGGGGCATGAAGCCCCAGACAACTTAGCTCCTAGGATCATTGGGACATGCAAACCCCCAAATAGAATTCCAGGACCTAATTATAATTTTTAAAATTGTATGAGTACTAACACGACAGTCACATGCTGGCTGCTGAGCTAACTAAATTTCCCGCAGCACGGATGAACAAGCAATGCACTGTGATCATCCGCAGCCAGTGATAGCCAAGCGGGCATGTCATCACTCATTGACATGTTGAGTCAGCTGTGTCTTCACCTCCATGGCAGAGGCTCCATCGAAACCCTGAGACTGATTCACCAAACCCCTGGGGTTCGATCGAAGCCAGGTAAAGAACCACTGCTCTAAACCATGTTTGGAACGTTCATTTCAAAGCCCAATCCTCTATTTGAAGCCCTATTTGGAATTCCTAACACTAATTTGAAACCCTATTTTGAAAACCCGATCAGTGTTTTGAAACCCTATGTATGACTGGGAAATTTTGTAATGTGCGTGCGTGCGTGCGTGTCCAAGCATGTGTGCGTGTGTGTGCGTGTGCGTGTACGTGCGTGCGTGTGTGTGTGTGTGTGTGTGTGTGTGTGCGTGTGTGATGACAGTGTGCACGGCCCCGCGTCTGTCTGCAGTTGGCGTCAGTCAAAACAATCCAAACCACAGAAGAAAAAGACGAAGATGTCCCCGCCAACACTGCATTTGCCACACGCGCCAGTCTCCTTTTTCCCAACAGCACCGGCGGATGAACTTGCGTGTGCATGAGATGCACACATGCGCACAAGTACACAAAGTTGTGTCAGCAGAAGCTGGTGTCCAAAATATCAGCCCAAAAAAAAGACAAACCCCAACGTGCTTGTGAGACATCGAGCATTTGCCATCCTTGTACGGCAAGGGACAAAATAGCCCAACTTTCTTCATGTTTCTTCCACAAACCAAGTCATCTGGAAGACAAGTACACACACAGACAGTCAGGCTGTTTTTGTCCCAATTTCGCCCCTTCTTGACCATTTAATATCAAACGTCCAACGATCCTATGTTTTTGTTGATTGTCCTAAAACAGACCTGGGCAAAGTACAGCCCAGGGGCCACATTCAGCCTGCCCACAGTCTCTGACTGGCCCTCAAAGTAGCCATGAAGTCAAACGTCAAATATGTTGTGCTTTTATTTTGAAAGATGTGCTTTTTATGTGCACTCATGTGGACACCAGTACCAAACAAGTTAGCCAGGAAGAGCCTCAACTTATTTCTCAAGTGCTGTGTTTCCTATATTTAGTGACATTTCCGACCCCTCTAGCCACGATTGTTTTTGTGAAAAAGGGACTACCAAATATGAAAACAGTGGTCCAAATGTTCATTCTTGGTTCCTAAATGGTCGAGGGGAACGGGCCAAGGTTTTGTCAGTAATTCTGGACATATTGGATGTATTATAAGTAGAGCTGTCAGTTTAGCGCGTTTTTATTGGCATTAATTTAAATGAATTTTAACAGGATTAATTTTTTTCTCGTGAGATTAACGCGGCACACGTCACAAGCGGATGTTATGTTGCTCTATAAATACACCAGAAACAAAACAACAAGCGTGCTGCAGAAGTCCACGCCCATGTCTGTTTTGCCAGCAACGGCAGCGCGAGACACCGAAAACGGATACTTAAAGAGTTTATGAATGTAAAGTTTACCATTAAATAGTTGACATATTGCAACACTGACAAGACCAAAGTTATCTGTTCTTCTCTCTCTGTGTATCATACAGGTATACGATGTATGCCACTGACGCGATTGTTACTTGTTTGGAACTATTTTGTGTGGAAGGTTACAGCGTTCCGTGTCCTTCTCTGTGTTCGTCTGACAGTGACAGTGCGCTACAGTGGTAGCGACTTAGCTAAAGTAAAAGGTCTCCAGTGTTGTCATCGAACCAAGTGTAGTCATTTGAAATGAGGTCTACACAAAACCGTAGAGAGACTTCCGCGCAAGAAGGACCAACACAATCAACATATCCTGACTGTGTTAGGGGGAGTGAACCCCCCCCCCCCCCTTTCAGAATGGTTTGCCCCTGCAGCACGGGGGAAGTGCGTGTGCTTGTTTGTACGGCAGGCAGTTTTGAATACAGCGGCACATATTGAACACTGGTATCCGGTGTCTCGTTATTCTTCAACAAACATACAGAAACAGACTGCTGTGTTGAAAGCAAACTTGAGAAAAACGAAGTATGCAACCATGGTTTAAATCCACTATAGGCTGAGTACCAGTGTACCTTAGATGTGCACTTTATAATGTTATATTGCTCTGTTTTGATTTCATAAAAAAAGCTGTTAAAGCAGCTGTTGTGTGACAAAATATTTTTTTCACCGTTATTGATGGACAGTAATATTGTGTGAGAGATTATGTGTCAATAACTGCACCAAGTGAAAAATGTTCATGTAAAATTGAAAATCGAAATTGTTATTTCAGTAAATAGTTTCATTTGGCACATAGAAAACTGATTCATGATTCCATGTTGATGAGAGCATTAAAATGGGGAAACGATAAAAAATGTGTAAGTAATCACGATTAATTTTTTAGTTCATTTGAGTTAATTATGACAGTTGCATTTTTAATTAGATTAAATATTTTAATCGTTTGACAGCTCTAATTATAAGCCATCACTGTATCATTGTGAATCACTGCCAATAATTGTATACTTTTACTGCTTATGTACATATGTTTGATTCTTGGCTCGGAATGACTAATACGAGCTGGCAAAAGGTGCACAAAAATAATGCTACAATAAAACAGAAGTTGAACATTTTAACGTCATCATTTTGACATAATAAGATGATACGTTTTATGTTTCAACGTGCTGAATTTCATGTTTGAATGTGATCAGTTTCAACAAGAGAACGTATGTTAAAATGGTAAATGTGTCGTATTACAATGTAAACTTATTGTATGGTAATTTTCATCATGTAACGTTTTACATTACAACATGGTAAGTTTCACATTCCCTTTTTTGTCTGGTGTGGCAGCAACATGCTTCTGTATGGAACAGATAAACAATCTGTTAAGAGTTGAAAATTCTTGAGCCTCTGTTCCTCGTCATTGTCATCTCGTTGATGTCATTCCGTCTCAGAGCAAGAGAGACGCTTTGCTGGTGTTTTCGCTGACTGGAATGCCAAAGATGATGTCTGCTGCAGTGTCAGTTGCTTCCAAGCATTGTGTAACATATGCCCACAATCGTACACATGCACTTTGGAACATGTGCGTGAGGAACAAAATAATGCATTTAATATATGTATCTTTAGAACTTGTCACGCCTCCTCACACAATATATTTTCAATAAAAAAAGCACATGATAAAACGATGACAAAGCGGAAAAAGGTGGTAAAATTTGGAGTTCAGAAGGAATCTCAGAAGTGATTGGACAAATGTATTGGTCCACCTGTAATAGTAAAAATATGGAGATTGCGAACGGGTTTTGGGTCTCCACAACGATGGAGATAATGTGGCGTTCAAACAAAAGCCATGGGATGTGTAATGGACCGGGCGAGATGTCACACTAGAAGTTGCCACCGACCAGACCGTGCCGAGTCGTTGCGTGCTTTTGTCAGGATTCAGTCCACTGGTGCAGATCTGTTGGAGAGGTGGGACTAAAAGCTTTCAAAATTATGTTGACGGAGACATATGTGTAATATGGATGTTAAGAAAAGGAAAAATAAAAGAGAGAGAGTATGGACCTGTTTCAAAGGTGGGGATAGAGCAACATGGACTGTCTGCTTTGAGCTTGAGAATGTCAATTACACCCCCATTTGCTAATCAACTCCGAGCTTTGCAGTTAGCAAACATAGCGAGAGTTGAAATGCCATGTATACTTCCCAATATTTACCCTTTTGTTCAAGTCACTTTTAAAATAATACACTTCGAACAGTGTTTTCAGTGGGGAAAAAAAATCACAGAAATTGTAAGGAACAGTGGCAACGTAAGATGGCTGCCCTCCTGCTTCACCCGTGTGGGACCTATTAACAGTCCAATTACATATAAGTGCATGTCGGGTGCACATTTGTGCAGCTACATTATTTTGCTTATTTTCACTTGAAATGTATTCACTTGAGTTGTACAGGTCACATTATTGGTAGTTTTTTTTAATCACTAAAACCTGGCATTTAAATAGGGGTGTGTCGACATCATATATCCGGAATGAATGTTGTTGTGAATAGCTGATGCAGTTTTCACCTTCTTGCTTGAATGATGTCACAGCAACCAAAGAAGACGCTCAAATCTTCATTTTCTTTTTTATCCTGGGGCTGCACTGATGATGTCACAGATTGTGCCCTGGTCTTCATCCTCCTCAACTTCATCCTACTCATCCCGATTCGCACCAGTGGGACTCTAAGAATGGACGCCATGTGTTCACGTATAGGTTTGACGGACAGTCAGAGATGCACATGTAAAATCATCAGGCGTGTTTTCCCGGTTGCCCAGGGCGACTGGGATTCAACACATGCTGGAATTTGACACGCTTGCTCTGGCTGTGCGAGCCCGCCGCCGCCGTCACTGAAACTGGAGGAAGGAGGGCGACCGCTGGATCCGAGGAGAGACTTCGCCTCATCACAAAAAAGTCCAAACGCATTTCTTACTTCATGAGTGGGAGCTTTGCACTATACAGTACAGGGCCGGCGCGAGCCATTTTGGTGCCTTAAGCATAAAGGCTTTGTGGTGTCCCCCACACACTCCGTACCACCTCTGACAGAAATGAACCACATCTGAGTATTTGTCAGCTTTGCTTTATTTTCCAAATTAACTTGTCAATCTTAATGAGTTAATGTGTGTGTGTGGGGGGGGGGGGGGTTGTTCCTAATTACAATTTGACAAACAGAATTCACTCTTGGCTTATCAACCTAAAAATCTTTGTCTCATCTCATTCCATTTAATTTTCATAGCGTAATCAATGTGCAGGTCACAACTTTTCCACAACAGCATTTGGGGTTGTTTTTGGCAAGATTCTATAGTGCAGTCGCCATGAGCATTTCTTGAAGGACAGCAAGTATTTGGTAGGAATGAAAACAAGGCCTATTTTGACACGTAGAGTTTTACGTCATGTATTTGGAAAGACATCGAACTATTGACTGAACCATGGAAACCCTGTTTTTCTGATGATCGCATTACCGAAGTGCATGTAAACGCAGGATCTAAACATGGCTGTAACAAACTAAACAAACAATTGTTATTTAAAACATTTTCTTACCTACAAATGGCGCGTGAGCATCATCTTGCTGTTTTTTTTCTTTAACGTGGCACCAATGGTAGGCCGAGGAGAGGTCCGCACAGGACAGGAATTTTTTTTCCTGTAAATAAACCTGTTATTTTTGTATAGTACATTTTTATTAACACACTTACAAACCTTGATTGTAAATATTATATCCTGTTATTATTATTATAATGCTATGATTATGAGTTTTTACAAGCTGTATTTTTTTAGGTGCCTCCCCGGCCTACGTGCAGACGAGAGGAAGCATCGTCGATGTTGAATCTCTTATCTTCAAGTTTCAAGCCTTGCGTATTGCAATTGAATTTTTTTCTGGTCTTGTCAAAATGTTCATCCTTGAATCCAAAGATGTCTCCACACCTTGATTCTCTCCTTAATTGACTGGTACTAACACTGCACTTTGTTTCTTTTGCAGCGCAGCGTTTGCTGTCTAAAAAAAAATAAAAAATCCTCGTCTCACCCCCCCCTCGGGTGGTGTCCGTCCCTCATTCAGCTCGGGTCCTCTACCAGAGGCCAGGAAGCTTGAGGGTTCTGCGCAGTAACCTTGCAGTTCCCAGCACTGCACATTTCTGGACTGAGATGTCCGATGTTGTTCCCGGGATCTGTTGCAACCACTCATCTAGTTTGGGGGTCACTGCCCCGAGTGCTCCGACCAACATAGGCACGACTGTCACCTTTACCTTCCAGGCTCTCTCCAGCTCCTCTCTGAGCCCTTGGTATTTCTAGAGTTTCTCGTGTTCCTTCTTTCTGATGTTTCCATTACTTGGAACGGCTACATCCACTACAACGGCTTTCCTCTGCCCTTTATCTATGATCACGATATCTGGTTGGTTCGCCATTACCATCTTGTCAGTCTGGATCTGGAAGTCCCACAGGATCTTCGCTCTGTCATTCTCCACCACCTTTGGAGGTGTTTCCCATTTTGACCTTGGGGTTTCCAGTCCATACTCCGCACAGATGTTTCGGTAGACTATGCCAGCCACCTGGTTATGGCGTTCCATGTATGCTTTCCCTGCCAGCATCTTACACCCTGTAGTTATGTGTTGGATCGTCTCAGGTGCCTCTTTGCACAACCTACACCTTGGGTCTTGTCTGGTGTGGTATATCTGGGCCTCAATGGCTCTGGTGCTCAGGTGGTTCCCTGACCGGGAACATACAGTATATATACAGTATACTGTATATATATATATATATATATATATATATATATATATATATATATATATATATATATATATATGTGTGTGTGTGTGTGTGTGTGTGTGTGTGTGTGTGTATATATATATATATATATATATATTGTACAAGATCCTTCACGCTAATGCCTACCGCATACAATGATGAGAGACAATAAAACGAATGACATGCCGGCTCAGACGTCGCCCGGCCAAACAAGGTCTGCGTCAGGTGCTGGGGAACCAGAGCACCTTGATGAAAAATGGGCTACTGGAACAAAGCGGAGATGGGCGGGATGCGATAACATGGCTCTGTTGGAATGCTACTACTCAAGCAACCCTAGTCAGAAGGGTTACATGCAGAGAATGTTAAAGGGTTAAATGGTTACTTCGAAGCCCACAGTCACGGGTGACAACGAAACAACTAGGAGCTCAGTGTTCCAACATCCACAAACGGCAACTGCTGTCACAACTTGAGATTGATGAGGTACAACGCAGGTTCCATGGTGAAGGGCCCCAGGCTGCCAAAGGAGGAGGAGGAGGAGGTTATACCAGAGATTGGGAGGCAAGCCCCAATGAATGCAGATGATGAGATTGGGAGGCCAGCCCCAATGAATGAAATGCTGAGTGAGGCAGCAACTGACCTGAAAGATCATGCCGAGAATGACAGCTGGGCAACCTAGAAACCGATTACAACGGCTATGTGAAGTACCATCTGAAAGTCTCAAAGAAAGTGTGAATGCAGCACTGAGGGCGATCCCTACCGTAACGATCACAGAAACCAATGAGCTGATATACGCTTCAGCATCAGTGATCCTAGAGACTCTTGGCTATAAGATAAGATATCCTTTATTATATATATATAATATAAGAGCAACCATGGAAGCCAAGAGATACGTTACCCACAATGGAAAAGACGGTTGGAGGCTAAGATCAAGGCGGCCCGGAAAGATGTAAGTCAATTGACGGAGGCCCAGAGAGGTGTGATGAAAAGACCGATACCCGAGAGGTACTTCCAGATTACCATACCAGAAGCACTCGAAACTGCCAAACAAAGGCTCCAAGCCTTGTCCAGTTGCCTAAAGCGGTACACGAAAGAGAATGAGGCCAGACGAATAAACAGGCTGTTCGCAACACAACCTGCGAAAGTGTACGCTCAGTGGCAGGGTCCTAACAACAGAGCTGACCCACCAAGACTAGAAACTGAAAGGTACTGGAAAGGCATATGGGAGAAGGAGGTTGCACATAACAGCAGTGCACAATGGCTGGTGACCCTGAGAGAGGAGCACAGCAACCTCCCTGAACAGAACCCAGTTACCATAACAGTGGCAGACATACAGGAAAGAGTCTCAGATATGAAGAACTGGACAGCACCAGGCCCGGACATGGTCCACACCTACTGGCTCAAGAAACTCACAGCACTCCATGAGCGCCTACCAGTACAAATGAACCAGCTGCTGAGGGATGGGACTCACCCAGAATGGCTAACCGAAGGGCGAACGATCCTGATCATGAAGGATCCCTCAAAGGGTGCACTCCCATCCAACTATCGGCCAATAACAGGTTATTGGCCGATAGTTCCACAACATGGAAGCTCATGTCAGGCATCATTGCGGCTAAGATAAGTGGACACATGGATCAATACATGAACGAAGCACAGAAGGGCTTTGGTAGAGATACCAGAGGAGCCCAATATTAGCTCCTGGTTGACAGAACAGTCGCACAAGACTGCAGGTCCTGACGTACCAACCTATGCACAACCTGGATTGATTACAAGAAAGCCTATGACTCGATGCCACATACATGGATCACTGAACGCTTGGAGTTGTATAAGGTGAACAGGACCCTAAGAGCCTTCGTTGCGAACTCGATGAGGATGTGAAAAACCACACTTGAAGCCAATGGCAAGCCACTTACTCAAGTGTCCATCAAGTGTGACATATACCAAGGTGATGCACTCTCCCCACTGCTGTTCTGCATAGGACTGAACCCCATAAGCAAAGTAATCACCAAGACAGGCTATGGATACCGCCTCATAAATGGAGCTACAATCAGACACCTCCTCTACATGGATGACATAAAGATGTATGCTAAGAGCGAAAGGGACATAGACTCCCTGATCCACACGACCAGGATCTACAGCAGGGACATCGGGATGTCATTCGGGCTTGAGAAATGTAGTCGGATGGTGACTAATAGAGGAAAGGTAGTCCGCACTGAAGGGCTCTCACTCCCTGAAGGAACAATAGCTGACATTGAGGACATCTACAAGTACCTCGGTATACCACAAGCCAATGGCAACCTCGAACTGGCAACAAGGAAAGGGGCTACGGCCAAATACCTCCAGCGAGTGAGGCAAGTCCTAAGAAGCCAGCTCAATGGCAAGAATAAGACCCGGGCAATAAACAGCTATGCCCTGCCAGTGATCAGATACCCTGCAGGAATAATAAGGTGGCCAAAGGAAGAGATTCAGACCAAGGACGTAAAGACCCGAAAGCTCCTAACCATGCATGGAGGGTTCCATCCCAAATCCAGCACCCCGAGACTGTACGCAAGCCGAAAGGAAGGAGGCCGGGGACTGAGTGTGAGAGCCACTGTCCAGGATGAAACATCCAAGCTCCATGAATACATCAAGGAGAAGGCTCCAACAGATGACGTACTCAGAGAATGTCTCAGACAATGGGGAACAGAGGATGAGGAGCATATATATATATATATATATATATATATATATATATATATATATATATATATATATATATATATATATATATATATATATATATATATATATATATATATATATATATATACACACACTCTTATTTGTTTTCAAATCTGTGAATAATCTCGCGCCACTTTACCTCTCTGAGCTCATCCGCCCCTACACACCTGCCTCAGGTCTGTGGACCAGACTTTGTTAGAAGTACCAAGAACTAAACTGAGGCTCAGAGGGGATCGAGCCTTTTCTGTTGCTGGTCCCTCTCTCTGGAATGACATCCCACTGAACATTCGGCAAGCCTCCTCGCTGCCGATCTTCAAAACTCTCCTCAAAACTCACTTGTATTCTTTGGCATTCGACTCAGCATGACTTAGATGTGTTCTTGGTTTTACTGTTAGGTGCTTTCTACCGTCTTTATTACCGATTTGTCTTACTGTTTATTGTGCATGTTAAATTGCTCCATGTACAGCACTTTGTTTGCAGCGATGGCTGTTTGAAAGTGCTCTATAAATACAGTTGACTTGACTTGACTTGACTTGACTCGACTTGACTTGACTTCACACCAATTGATGCTGACTGGGTTGCGAGGTGGATGTGAATGAAAGCCGGAATCGAAACCTGCACCTCTGGGCTGCCCTCCAATTATTTACAACCTATAAAATGCCTTGAACCACTGCTACATTGATTTATTTTTTATCACTGGGAGGTTTGTTTAAAAACATTATTCTCTACTAGCTATGCTTAATTTATATTGTATATTATATGTAGTGGAAAGTGCAGATTTTCAAATTTCTTTTAATTTTTGTTTTTTTGTTTTTTGTCAAAATGTATTGTTTTAAAGCTATTCCTCATCCATCCAATTCCAATGTGTATAATAGACACACAACTGGCAGCCGTTAACGGCACACTGTGGTCATGCGCACGCACTCACACACACAGGCAGCGGTGGATCCATCGGGGTTCCCCCAATTTCTCTGGCGGCCTTCTGATGACTTCCACATGTCTGGCAGCCGTCCCGCCACTGACGCCTCTTTTCTCTGGCGTTCCTCTCGTCAGGAATCTGCACACATTTTTCTCTTCTTCCGTCTCCCGCTTTCTCTTCTTGCTTTCTTCATCCTGTCCCATTGCTTTACTTTCTTGTCTTATTTGGACTTTGGCGGTGATATGTGCACACACTCAGACTCACACAAACATTTTGTCGCATTAGACACGTTTTGAAAACATCGCTGCGGGCTTGTGTGAAAAGTCATGTTGTTGAGCTCATATTCAAGTCTCTTGCTGCATCCTTGCATCATGCATGTACACGCCGACATACACATTAACATGCACAGATATACGCACACGCAAACACAAATTTGCACACACACCGACGCAAACATGGGCATACATCCACACGTGAACACAAAACTACAAAAATGCCTCTCGGGGGTCAACTAGAACATTTATTCTCCTCGACAATCTACGCTAATATGTTATTTCCCCCCACCCCTCCAAAGGGAGCTGATCTTTGCACTTCATCGACAGAGTAATAATAATGAAAATATTTGGAAATGTGTGTTTCATTATGACGTATGTTCTTGCTTGTGTGTGGCCTCTTTCTCGTGTTTGTGCTGTGCATATTGAGTTTAGCCTTGAGCTATGGTTAGGGTTAGGGAATATAGAGCTATATTCGTGTATTTTTTGTAACTAGTGGCTATTTTTGCTTCACACACACATACGCACACGCGCACACACACACACACACAAACTCATCAAAATTGGAAAGCATCGTTCTCTCCAATTTTGATGAAGCAAATAAGTTTTGCTTAATTCTTCAAAACTTTGTAAAAATCGTTTTTTTGCATTAAACAGCACAAGCATATTAGTAAGCACACATTGGAAATCCTTCTTTATAAAGGATACTTAAGTGTCAGCATCTAAAATGTAATTTTTTCATACTAAATTGAAACAAATTAAGTCTTAAAACGATACTATAAGTATCTTTATATACTTTTTAATACAAGCCAAGTATACTTAAGCTTTAAAATTTTAAAAAGAACAGTTATATCACAGGTGTCAAACTCAAGGCCCGGGGGCCAGATCTGACCCGCCACATCATTATATGTGGCCCGTGAAAGCAAATCAAACATGTCAACTTCTACGATGATTGATAAAAACTGTCCCAAAATTTCAACTTCTCATATGTAATAAATAGGCGAGACGTTGTAAGCATTTTCTTGTTACCAAACCCATCATGACACGAACTTAAACAATCGTTGAATGAACCATTATTCTACTTTTTGACATGCTTTCACAGTCATAATGGACCTCCAAGGGACACAGTGATTACAGTGTGGCCCATGACAAAAATGAGTTTGACACCCCTGACATATAGTTTACCGCCTCCGATTTGGCATAAAAAATAAGTTTACTTATGATATACCGTACTTGAATGAACTACTTTTTGCTGAGGGGGTGGCTTTTGCTTTGTCTGAGCACAAGGTAGCCTATGTCAGTTTGAGGTAATTCTTTTGCCGTAGTTCTGCAAAAACACAGGAATCCAAATTTCAAGTGCTTCTCTCTTTCAAGTGTTTACTGTATTTACTGTAAACATCAGACCATGCACGAAACAAATTTTCCACGTCAAAAGACAGACACACCAAATCCCACTTCTCTTGGTTCGAAAATGGAGGTTTACTTTTTTTCAAGTTTGTTCCAGTTGGAGCATGGACAAATTCGTTGAAGTCACAAACTCTGCATTCCTTTCAATGTCTAGCCCTTATAAGATTGACTTATTCACAATTTCAGGTTTGGTGGTGACTCATCAAACTTTGCTGCGGTGCTGCGGCCACGCACAATGGGCACAATTGTCTCAATTTGGTGCCATCATCTGTAGTTAGGATCCATGCTCCAAATTCACTAGCAAAATCTCTTGGAGAATTTTTTGGGAGCAGGGGTTCAAGAAAAGTGAAGTGAAAAAAAACTTTTTGTAAGGGGTAATTATTTGGAATAAATTACTTGTTAAAAAAACAATATGTAACACCACCTCTGCTCCCCCCGAGCCCCCACCCGGTCCCCACAAATTTTGTAAATAGTAGGTGTATTGGTTCGTCCATCAGTCAAACTGAGATCCACAAACTACAAAACTGGGGAATATAACACAGACACAATATACACACACTGACAGTCTCCAACACACAAGACACATGCAAGCACACACGGACGCACAAGTGTGTGTGGGAGTGTATGTGTGTGTGTGCGTGTGCGTGTGTGTGCGTTTGTATTCATGACATCTCAGGACAATTTTATGATAACACACCTTCACAATGAGGACCTGTGGAAAAATGAGGACATTTTTCGCGTCCTCATATTTCCACGCAGTCTACACTACTCTAGAGCTCACGAGGATACTCCCACACCAAAAATAAGTGATGTCCTGAAAGAGCACAATTTTCAGAAATTGTGTGTTTAAGTGTGTTTAACTTTCGACTCACTTTTCATTTGGAAAACTAGTGGCCAACTTCGGTACTTAACACACTTTTAACACACTTTCAGTGACGTCATTGTGCAGGACCTCAAATGTCATCTTTTTCGGACTGACTCACACATTTTCCCCGCCCTCGTCCTGATAAGTCACATCAATTAGCAGTCACACAAAATCCAACATGTGAAGCAGCCAGACAATCCTACTCTCAAACACGACCACGCGTGGATGACCATCGGGTAAGCAATTCCTTTTCATTTATCTTACCGTAACATAGAAGTTGTTCAATATAACCGTGTTTAACAGTGCCCACCAAAGGTAATATCATTCAATAAGACAGCTAGCTAGCTAGCTAGCTCGATCGTTAGCATGCTAATAAGCTTCCAGTAAAAGTAATGTGGACATGTCCTGCAGGCAAGGTTCTGGAAAACTTTTCTAAATCTTTAACAACACAGTCTGTGGAACTTGGTTTTGGTACCATATGTTTATTTCAGTGCAGTATTTGTTTTATTCGATTGCAGTTAATTTAAATTAGTTAGTACAGGTAGCCTAATGAAAGTGGGCCAGGCACTTCTAGCATTTACGCTAAGCCCGGTGTATTTACACTGTTTATTCTTGTGCTGATTCAATTGTACACTGTTTCAATGAAAAAAACAAACAAACGTTTGCAATGAAATTATAGCAGAATTCAGCTTTGTTGGTACATTTGGTCAAGACAATATTGTGTTACTCTATTTTAATTTTACATTGTTATCTGCCTGACAAATGGTTTGCCCGAATCTATTAGTCTGACCAGCAAATGTTTGATGAAATGAATTTTTGTATTTTTGAGGAAGAAAATAATATTCCTTTGGCTCAGTACTTTTTGAGCCAAAATAAGTGCTGCCATAATATTGTGCTTGCTTATCTGGCTGACTTCTTCTCACTTTCCATTGTAGATGTTTACTGGTGGTGATAATGTCACAAAGAAGAACCAGACTGAGCCCTGAATCTGAGGCTGCTCCTTTTATCTGGAGTCAACAAGCCTTGTTTGAAAGCCCAGTGGATCAATGATTATAAAGGTATGCTATCAATCTACCTGCTATCTAATTCTTATGGCTACCGCAAGCACATGACAAGAGCTGCAACCAAAGCCTGTCACAGTGACAGATTTTATTTGTACATTGTATTTACCCCAAAAATGTCACAATAAACAGCATATTTTTTATGCCATTGATCATATTGGAGCAAAAATAATTGAAGTACTTTTGAGGAAAATGTTTAGCAGCCATTATCATTCAATTATTGAGAATATTGTATTGCCATGTAGAACTAGGAATATCTTGGAATGAAAAAATAGAAATAGAAATTATTCGGCTTCTGTTAAAATATTGTGCTTCACCAAATATCACAATTCATAAAAACACATACCATCCGTAATAGTCGAGGAAAATTAGATGCCTTTAAACTTCCTTCATAATGCTTATTTCACCTGATTGAAGAAGGCTGTGGTAGCTGTTTGACAAATCCACATTTTTATCAGCAATTTGTACTGCCCATCAAAAGTCTCTACTTAGTTGAAAACAACGAATGGTCACCGGAATTATTTTTCAGTCATTACATTGTTTTAGTCTGAAAGAGTATGTTTCGGGTGTTGTCTTTATTATTTGAACTCAGTCATGTCTGTTGTCCTGAAATTGTTAGCTATAAGAGCTGTACAGTGGTAACTACCATAAAGAGCCGGCTTGTGCAGTGTATGAAGTTTAATTTATTCAAAAGTCATGTAACTACGACATATTTCTGACACTCTATGGTTGCTATAATGTTGATTTTCATGATTTCAGTCATGCCCTCATACTTCCCAGTTACTGTAGAATACTTTTTAGAATATTTCTGATACTGTAATGTTGCTGAAAAACCTGAGTGTGATCAGGTGAAATGACTTTTGTCTGGACCTAACACTGGAGAGCCTGTGTTCGAATGTCCCGTAATGGCACCGTAATGGTGTTATGTTGCAGACACCAGGTGATCTTGACTGAACCTTCTGGAGACCAAGAAGGGAGTGAGAGATCCACTTCATCCTTACAACAGGTTACTACTTCTTATCATGATATACTAGGTTTGAGTTTTCAGGTTTCTTTGACAAACACAGGAGAAGTTATAAATCAGAAACATGGACTCTCCATGATTTCAGTCGTCATGTCCTCATATTTCTTTAGACCTGAAAAACCCGAGTGTGTTTCAGGTGACATGACTTTTGCCTTAACCTAACATCTGGTGAGCCTGCGTTCGAATGTCCCCATATTGCTGTACCACAGAACTGAACAGTGTTAACTTTCTATAGTGTGATATATTCAACCCAAACTCGCCCGTGAGCAATGTTCAATGATAATTAATATTTATTCATTTCTTAACTGGTCAGAATGAAGAATGCTGAATATTTTGACACCGTAATGTTATGTTGCAGACACCAAATGACCTAACTGAACCCTCTGGAGACCATGAATGGAGTGAGAGATCCACTTCATTCTTACAACAGGTTACTACTTCTTATCATGATATACTAGGTTTGAGTTTTCAGCTTTCTTTGACAAACACAGGAGAAGTTATAAGTCAGAAACATAGACTCTCCATGATTTCAGTCGTCATGTCCTCATATTTCTTGAGACCTGAAAAACCTGAGTGTGTTTCAGGTGACATGACTTTTGTCTTAACCTAACTCTGGAGAGCCTGTGTTCGAATGTCCCCATATTGCTGTTCCACAGAACTGAACAGTGTTAACTTTCTATAGTGTGGTATATTCATCCCAAACTCTCCCGTGAGCAATGTTCAATGATAATTAATATTTATTCATTTCTTAACTGGTCAAAATGAAGAATGCTGAATATTTTGACACCGTAATGTTATGTTGCAGACACCAAGTGACCTGACTGAACCCTCTGGAGACCATGAATGGAATGATAGATACACTTCATCCTTACAACAGGTTACTACTTCTTGTCATGATATACTAGGTTTGAGTTTTCAGCTTTCTTTGACAAACACAGGAGAAGTTATAAATCAGAAACATGGACTCTCCATGATTTCAGTCGTCATGTCCTCATATTTCTTTAGACCTGAAAAACCTGAGTGTGTTTCAGGTGTCATGACTTTTGTCTTAACCTAACTCTGGAGAGCCTGTGTTCGAATGTCCCCATATTGCTGTTACTCAGAGCTGAACAGTGTTAACTTACTATAGTGTGGTACATTATTCTCAAACTCTCCCGTGGGCAATGTTCAATGAGAAATAATGTTTATTCGTTTCTTAACTGGTCAGAATGAAGAATGCTGAAACTTTTGACACCGTAATGTTATGTTGCAGACATCAAGTGACAGGTACCTGACTGAACCCTCTGGAAACCAAGAATGGAGTGAGAGATCCACTTCATCCTTACAACAGGTTACTACTTCTTATCATGATATACTAGGTTTGAGTTTTCAGCTTTCTTTGACAAACACAGAAGTTATAAATCAGAAACATGGACTCTCCATGATTTCAGTCGTCATGTCCTCATATTTCTTTAGACCTGAAAAACCTGAGTGTGTTTCAGGTGACATGACTTTTGTCTTAACCTAACTCTGGAGAGGCTGTGTCTAAATGTCCCCATATTGCTGTTCCACAGAGCAGAACAGTGTTAACTTTCTATAGTGTGGTACATTATTCCCAAACTCTCCTGTGAGCAATGTTCAATGATAATTAATATTTATTAATTTCTTAACTGGTCAGAATGAAGAATGCTGAATATTTTGACACCGTAATGTTATGTTGCAGACACCAAGTGACCTGACTGAACCCTCTGGAGACCATGAATGGAGTGAGAGATCCACTTCATCCTTACAACAGGTTACTACTTCTTATCATGATATACTAGGTTTGAGTTTTCAGCTTTCTTTGACAAACACAGGAGAAGTTCTAAATCAGAAACATAGACTCTCCATGATTTCAGTCGTCATGTCCTCATGTTTCTTCAGACCTGAAAAACCTGAGTGTGTTTCAGGTGACATGACTTTTGTCTTAACCTAACTCTGGAGAGCCTGTGTTCGAATGTCCCCATATTGCTGTTCCACAGAACTGAACAGTGTTAACTTTCTATAGTGTGGTATATTCATCCCAAACTCTCCCGTGAGCAATGTTCAATGATAATTAATATGTATTCATTTCTTAACTGGTCAGAATGAAGAATGCTGAAACTTTTGACACCGTAATGTTGTTATGTTGCAGACATCAAGTGACAGGTACCTGACTGAACCCTCTGGAAACCAAGAATGGAGTGAGAGATCCACTTCATCCTTACAACAGGTTACTACTTCTTATCATGATATACTAGGTTTGAATTTTCAATGTTCTTTGACAAACACAGGAGAAGTTATAAATCAGAAACATGGACTCTCCATGATTTCAGTCGTCATGTCCTCATATTTCTTTAGACCTGAAAAACCCGAGTGTGTTTCAGGTGACATGACTTTTGCCTTAACCTAACATCTGGAGAGCCTGTGTTCGAATGTCCCCATATTGCTGTACCACAGAACTGAACAGTGTTAAATTTCTATAGTGTGGTATATTCATCCCAAACTCTCCCGTGAGCAATGTTCAATGATAATTAATATTTATTCATTTCTTAACTGGTCAAAATGAAAAATGCTGAATATTTTGACACCGTAATGTTATGTTGCAGACACCAAGTGACCTGACTGAACCCCCTGGAGACCATGAATGGAATGATAGATACACTTCATCCTTACAACAGGTTACTACTTCTTGTCATGATATACTAGGTTTGAGTTTTCAGCTTTCTTTGACAAACACAGCAGAAGTTATAAATCAGAAACATGGACTCTCCATGATTTCAGTCGTCATGTCCTCATATTTCTTTAGACCTGAAAAACCTGAGTGTGTTTCAGGTGTCATGACTTTTGTCTTAACCTAACTCTGGAGAGCCTGTGTTCGAATGTCCCCATATTGCTGTTACTCAGAGCTGAACAGTGTTAACTTACTATAGTGTTGTACATTATTCCCAAACTCTCCTGTGAGCAATGTTCAATGAGAAATAATGTTTATTCATTTCTTAACTGGTCAGAATGATGAATGCTGAAACTTTTGACACCGTAATGTTGTTATGTTGCAGACATCAAGTGACAGGTACCTGACTGAACCCTCTGGAAACCAAGAATGGAGTGAGAGATCCACTTCATCCTTACAACAGGTTACTACTTCTTATCATGATATACTAGGTTTGAGTTTTCAGCTTTCTTTGACAAACACAGGAGAAGTTATAAATCAGAAACATGGACTCTCCATGATTTCAGTCGTCATGTCCTCATATTTCTTGAGACCTGAAAAACCTGAGTGTGTTTCAGGTGACATGACTTTTGTCTTAACCTAACTCTGGAGAGCCTGTGTTCGAATGTCCCCATATTGCTGTTCCACAGAACTGAACAGTGTTAACTTTCTATAGTGTGGTATATTCATCCCAAACTCTCCCGTGAGCAATGTTCAATGATAATTAATATTTATTCATTTCTTAACTGGTCAGAATGAAGAATGCTGAATATTTTGACACCGTAATGTTATGTTGCAGACACCAAGTGACCTGACTGAACCCTCTGGAGACCATGAATGGAGTGAGAGATCCACTTCATTCTTACAACAGGTTACTACTTCTTATCATGATATACTAGGTTTGAGTTTTCAGCTTTCTTTGACAAACACAGGAGAAGTTATAAGTCAGAAACATAGACTCTCCATGATTTCAGTCGTCATGTCCTCATATTTCTTCAGACCTGAAAAACCTGAGTGTGTTTCAGGTGACATGACTTTTGTCTTAACCTAACTCTGGAGAGCCTGTGTTCGAATGTCCCCATATTGCTGTTCCACAGAACTGAACAGTGTTAACTTTCTATAGTGTGGTATATTCATCCCAAACTCTCCCGTGAGCAATGTTCAATGATAATTAATATTTATTCATTTCTTAACTGGTCAGAATGAAGAATGCTGAATATTTTGACACCGTAATGTTATGTTGCAGACACCAAATGACCTGACTGAACCCTCTGGAGACCATGAATGGAGTGAGAGATCCACTTCATTCTTACAACAGGTTACTACTTCTTATCATGATATACTAGGTTTGAGTTTTCAGCTTTCTTTGACAAACACAGGAGAAGTTATAAGTCAGAAACATAGACTCTCCATGATTTCAGTCGTCATGTCCTCATATTTCTTCAGACCTGAAAAACCTGAGTGTGTTTCAGGTGACATGACTTTTGTCTTAACCTAACTCTGGAGAGCCTGTGTTCAAATGTCCCCATATTGCTGTTCCACAGAACTGAACAGTGTTAACTTTCTATAGTGTGGTATATTCATCCCAAACTCTCCCGTGAGCAATGTTCAATGATAATTAATATTTATTCATTTCTTAACTGGTCAGAATGAAGAATGCTGAATATTTTGACACCGTGATGTTATGTTGCAGACACCAAGTGACCTGACTGAACCCTCTGGAGACCATGAATGGAGTGAGAGATCCACTTCATTCTTACAACAGGTTACTACTTCTTATCATGATATACTAGGTTTGAGTTTTCAGCTTTCTTTGACAAACACAGGAGAAGTTATAAGTCAGAAACATAGACTCTCCATGATTTCAGTCGTCATGTCCTCATATTTCTTCAGACCTGAAAAACCTGAGTGTGTTTCAGGTGACATGACTTTTGTCTTAACCTAACTCTGGAGAGCCTGTGTTCGAATGTCCCCATATTGCTGTTCCACAGAACTGAACAGTGTTAACTTTCTATAGTGTGGTATATTCATCCCAAACTCTCCCGTGAGCAATGTTCAATGATAATTAATATTTATTCATTTCTTAACTGGTCAGAATGAAGAATGCTGAATATTTTGACACCGTAATGTTATGTTGCAGACACCAAATGACCTGACTGAACCCTCTGGAGACCATGAATGGAGTGAGAGATCCACTTCATTCTTACAACAGGTTACTACTTCTTATTATGATATACTAGGTTTGAGTTTTCAGCTTTCTTTGACAAACACAGGAGAAGTTATAAATCAGAAACATGGACTCTCCATGATTTCAGTCGTCATGTCCTCATATTTCTTGAGACCTGAAAAACCTGAGTGTGTTTCAGGTGACATGACTTTTGTCTTATCCTAACTCTGGAGAGCCTGTGTTCGAATGTCCCCATATTGCTGTTCCACAGAACTGAACAGTGTTAACTTTCTATAGTGTGGTATATTCATCCCAAACTCTCCCGTGAGCAATGTTCAATGGTAATTAATATTTATTCATTTCTTAACTGGTCAGAATGAAGAATGCTGAATATGTTGACACCGTAATGTTATGTTGCAGACACCAAGTGACCTGACTGAACCCTCTGGAGACCATGAATGGAGTGAGAGATCCACTTCATTCTTACAACAGGTTACTACTTCTTATCATGATATACTAGGTTTGAGTTTTCAGCTTTCTTTGACAAACACAGGAGAAGTTATAAGTCAGAAACATAGACTCTCCATAATTTCAGTCGTCATGTCCTCATATTTCTTCAGACCTGAAAAACCTCAGTGTGTTTCAGGTGACATGACTTTTGTCTTAACCTAACTCTGGAGAGCCTGTGTTCGAATGTCCCCATATTGCTGTTCCACAGAACTGAACAGTGTTAACTTTCTATAGTGTGGTATATTCATCCCAAACTCTCCCGTGAGCAATGTTCAATGATAATTAATATTTATTCATTTCTTAACTGGTCAAAATGAAGAATGCTGAATATTTTGACACCGTAATGTTATGTTGCAGACACCAAGTGACCTGACTGAACCCTCTGGAGACCATGAATGGAATGATAGACACACTTCATCCTTACAACAGGTTACTACTTCTTGTCATGATATACTAGGTTTGAGTTTTCAGCTTTCTTTGACAAACACAGGAGAAGTTATAAATCAGAAACATGGACTCTCCATGATTTCAGTCGTCATGTCCTCATATTTCCTTAGACCTGAAAAACCGGAGTGTGTTTCAGGTGATATGATTTTTGTCTGGACTTAACTCTGGAGAGCCTGTGTTCGAATGTCCCCATATTGCTGTTACACAGAGCTGAACAGTGTTAACTTTCTATAGTGTCTTATATTAATCCCAAACCCTCCTGTGAGCGATGTTCAATGAATAACAATGTTTATTCATTTATTAACTAATCAGGATGAATAAATTTGAATATTTCTGACACTGCACTGTTGCTATGTTGTAGACACCAAGTGTTCCGATCCTGATGAAACCTTTTGAAGATCAAGAAAGGAGTGGAAGATCCACTTCTTCCTTACAACAGGTTACTACGTCTTATCATTATATACTAGGTTTGAGTTTTCAGCTTTCTTTGACAAACACAGGAGAAGTTATAAATCAGAAACATGGACTCTCCATGATTTCAGTCGTCATGTCCTCATATTTCTTCAGACCTGAAAAACCGGAGTGTGTTTCAGGTGATATGATTTTTGTCTGGACTTAACTCTGGAGAGCCTGTGTTCGAATGTCCCCATATTGCTGTTCCACAGAACTGAACAGTGTTAACTTTCTATAGTGTGGTATATTCATCCCAAACTCTCCCGTGAGCAATGTTCAATGATAATTAATGTTTATTCATTTCTTAACTGGTCAGAATGAAGAATGCTGAATATTTTGACACCGTAATGTTATGTTCCAGACACCAAGTGACCTGACTGAACCCTCTGGAGACCATGAATGGAATGAGAGATAAATTCTCAAAATTCTCAAATTTTCAAAATTCTCATTATTTCCTGGAATATCTTATTTTGATTATTTTATTTTTCCATTTTTAATAAATAATGCCTTCTTTTACAGGTGGGAATAAGAGACGCATATGGACAGATTATGAAGTGAAGGCTGTTGAGCGACATATGTTTGATTTCATAACAAGCCATAAAGTTTCAGGTAAAACGAGCTGTGAGTCCTGTCTCCACGCAGAGCCAGCAGCTCTGAACGACAGAGGCTGGGTGTCCATCAAAAACTACATCCACAACAGGATATAACTGCATTAAAAAGGGAAATGAATGGCTAGTCCATTGAAATGCGAGCACGTCTGGGTACATTTCAGTTCAAGTTAACTAAAGCAATAGCAATGGTGCATTTAGGGTGGGATGGTCAATTATGGATTTCATATTTGTTGTTGGATACTGTGTTTCACGTTTGTTGTTTCATGATCTTCAAGAGCAATTTGGAAAATCCTTGAAGATGTATGAACATGTAAATTATACTGTATATCAGGCATGTCCCGATCTGGGCCTGGAGGGCCACTGTCGTGCCTGTTTTCCAGCTCTCAAAAGATAGGCTTATTAGGTTTGAGGTGATATTTCGGAAAAACCCTAAAACATTTGAATTCATCCTATTTCAAGAAATTCAATACTTTTTGAAAAGTTGCTTTTGTCTAACGGTAGCTAAAGAAGTTGCTACACACATGGCACAATATATGGCCAGATTCATTAAAAATTCTTCATCGCAGTATTCACATTTTGACATAATCTTCTTCAGTTCAAACAACCCTCATCTATTGCAGTGCTTTGTGTCATGGAGAGGAGGTGGCATGTTTTCTGTGTTCATAATTTCATATTGTCAGCAATTAAAAAATAAGAAAGTGGACTGACCACATATTTAACCGTCTCTTCTTCTTCACAGCTTATTTTACTATCTTGTATTATTAATGTGAATATTTGAGGGATGATGGGTATAACGACTGTTTGGCACATTCGCCTCACAGTTCAGCAATTGATATTTGAATGTTTGAATCTGGGCATCCTTCCTTTGTAGAGTTCTCCCCATGCCCGAGCATGACAATTGGACACATGTGCCTAACATATACTGTTGGTATGTAACATGAGTCAATTTAAAAATACACACTTTACTCTTAGCTGGTCTTCATAAGTCATATATACTTGAAAATGATGTGTATCCCGGGGGCTCAAAATTCACAAAAACATGAAATGGTAGTGTGTTTGAGGTGACTGTCTCCATAATACACAAAAACCTGTCAATGTCCTCATATGTAGTAGTTTTGTCATAAATCAAAAAAAAATTACGTCCTAGCCAAAATCTGAGTAGATGGCTGTCTTCCTGATTTTTTTTCATGGTTACCATATTTTTTTGGAGCCTGTAGGACCACGGGAAAGGCATGTACCCATATGTCGGGTGAACAAACGGACGTCCTGAAAATGCACCAAAACACGTATGTGTGTGTGTGTGTGTGTGTGTGTGTGTGTGTGTGTGTGTGTGTGTGTGTGTGTGTGTGCGCGTGTGTATGTGTGTGAAGAGGGTGGTTGCATTAGCATTAGCTTTTCCGCTAACACAACATCACCTGCTGGAGCTTGGCCTTTGAAGCCAGCACACATGATGAGAAACAATATTAGGACACCTAATAAGAATATTTCAGCTTTCCTGGGGATTTTCAAGAGCAGGAATGTGGGCCCGCTGCTCTGAACTGTTGTGATCAAAAAGTCAGGAAGTCAAACACCACAAATATTCCATAAAAAGAACACACACACGTACAAACACACATTAGCGTCTCAAATCATCTTTCCCTATTGAAATGAATGGAAATGCCATTAATTTGTTCCAGTCTTCCGAAAGGGAGGAAACTAAAGGAATGGGTTTTTAAGGAAAAAAAACTTTTGTAACGTTGCAATTAAAAAATATATAGATACAAATAGTGATAGCATTACGCAATGAGTGTAAGGAATAAAACTGTTTCTTTGTCATGATTAATTAATTGCGACTTATTTTGATGTGCGCGACTTGGCCTCTGGGGGTGGGTGGGTAATATAAATCAATCATGCAGATACTAATGGAGAAGGGTTTCACAATTTCAGTTACTGTTTTTGCCGCAGTAAGTCATTTTCTGCAGTAGACAAAGTATATACAGTATGTGATCATTATTATATTTTCTATGTGATGCCGCATCAATGTTTGTTTTGTGAGCTTGTCTATGGCATTTCCTACTAGAGTATATGTTTCCATAAAGCTAGTGTAAAGCCATGTGCTTTTTTAAAATACGGAATGTAAAATACTCACTTGCATCTCAAAGCACCACTGTTAACCTTTGTGTGCATGACATACATTTCTCGCAAAAGAATATCAGATGAGGTGAAGGTAGTACATGTCTACTTGGAGAGCGTGGGAGCGTGTTGAGTGTGATGGAGGAAAACAAGCAAGTTGTCACAGGTGCGCAACTACTGAGCTGCTACCGGGCCAGTCCTCAGACACACAAACACAAGAGGGCAATGTCGGCGTTTGATCGCACCGCCAGTCATGCTGACCCCCAGCTCCTCCCCGATGAGCTGGGGAGCTCCAGTAGGATAACAAAGACCCTGTCGGCAGTGGCAGGACAGAGTCAAACACTTACATCTTCACAGTGGTGCCCAATGTTTGTTGCCGGTAATCGGAAAATGTAGTGAAATAGAATGTAAAGAAATTGACATACTGTATTTAATGACATATTTTGCATCAACTCAACTGTATTTATAGAGCACTTTAAAGAGTAAAGATCATATATACAACAACAAACAATAAAACAATAAATTAATAACAAAGACAGTTGAAAGTGCAAAAACAGGAAAACTAAAATCAAGAGTCAAAAGCCAAAGAATAGAAATGAGTTTGGGACTTCAGTGGACATTGTGGTGGAGACTCCATTCAACCATCCATTTTCTTATCAGCTTATCCTCGCAAGGGCTGTGGCCGTGCAGGAGCCTATCCCAGCTGTCATCGGGCAGTCGGCAGGGGGACACCCTGAGCTGGTTGCCAGGCAATCACAGGGCACATATAGGTGAGCAACCATCTGCGCTCACACTCACACCAAGGGACAATTTAGAGCAGAGGTGTCCAAACTTTTTGCCAAGGGGGCCAGATTTTATGTGGTAAAATGTCGGGGGGCCGACCTTGGCTGACATTCTTTACATTGAACAACAATATTGTTCAACAAATTTTAGTAAGCCAGTCTGTTTCACATTTCCATTTTTATTTTAATTTCAACAATCTTAAGAATTTATTTTGGTTCATTTGAAACAGGAATTTGAAATATGACATAGTCAATATAAACACGGAGTGATGTCTTGTTAACTCGTGAGTGATGCCCTCTAGTGTCTAAATGCTATTACTCATTTAGTGAATGTTATTACTTATTTAGCCACTAGAGGGAAGCAGTACTCTATGAAACATCACTCGCCAGTCTACGAGACCTCAGTCAATGCAACACGTGTTCCATTGCGCCCAACCTGCGGGCCAGACGGCACTGATTTTATGACGGGGGCCGAGGGCCGGATGAAATTCGACCGCGGGCCGGATTTGGCCCGCGGGCCGGACTTTGGACATGCCTGATTTAGAGTGTTCCATTAACTTCACACAAGAAGAGCAGAGCCGGAATCGAACACTTCATCTCTGTACTGCCAGGCTGAACTGCTACCCAACTTATCACCGTGGCGCCCCGGACATAATCAGGGTTCTAAATTAACTTTGTTATTTTGTTTGTTTTTGTCAACTTAAAAAAAATCTAGATTCGGATAAAATAAAACAATTTTCTTGGTTATTACTGAGGACAAAAAGAAAACAAACAAACAAAAAAATCCCACTATGTAGAATTTTGTGTCCCCTTTGCGGTGAACTAATAAAATGCAATGACCTAATCTGTATTTGCATTACGGTGTCTCAGAGAGACCATAGAATGTCATCCCCAAAAACATTTCGTTTTTCCCTCAAATGATGGAGTAAGTGCATGGTATTAGTTACACATGCTGGAGTCATCATGTTGAGGAACTGAATACACAAAGCTTGTCTCCCTCGGGTATCTGAGATGACGGCGAAACATGGCAGTCTCCTGGAGGGGAGGTGTGCCCCTGTGTAATATAATTTGTGATTATATCACCTAAAATTAAGTTTTAAAATTTGTTTTTGTTGATTTGTTGTTGATATGATATAACAATTTCTTCATCTTATTGATATTAATAGTGTTTTTTTAATAATAAACGGTGAAAAATCAACATTTTTAGACAATGTCCCTTTAATAATGAATGACCAACTGTTTTTCACTTTTAGACCTTCAACGTTTTATACTTATACTTTTTCATACTTATATTTAAACTGTGCATAGCAGCAATTTCTTTTCTTAAAACATGTGTGACTTTTTAAAAAAATCTCTTCCCCTAGATTTTTGTCTCGAAGACGAAGTGAGATCCGAACCATAGTTCTCTCACGGGCATATATGGAGCACTTGAGTGCTGCTGGTGTGGCTCGTGCTTGCTCGCGCCATAGGTGCCTCTAATCGCATTAAATGAGTGAATAGATTTTGTTCAGTACACCCTGCTTCTCTTGCTTCCCTGCGTTTTGGCTGATCTACCATCTCACTACATGACAGAACGATCCGACCAAAAATGGACTCCACATCACCAGAGGCCTGATCCCATTGCCACCCTGTTCAGGCGGCACACATCCTGCAGCCACCTTGGGACATCCCTTGAGAGAATCACTGTCATGATTCAGTTTTTGTTGAGATTAGATTTGGTTTTGATTCATAGTTTACGGTCGGTCCTGTTCCATTTGTGATCAACAGGTGGCATTGGAGGATTTCTCCTACAGCGTTGCACCTGTTGGTCATCATGTCATTTTTATTTTATTTTATTGTTCTGTTAAAAGGACTGCCACATCTACCACTCAGGTCGGATCGTTGTGCTTCTATCAGGGGGTTTTGTTTGATGTTACTTTAAGTTTGGATTTTTTTTAGGAAGGAGATTGTTGTGGACTTCAGAAGAACACACACCCAGCATGCTCTGTTGACCATTGACGGTGCTGCAGAGTAGCACCAAGTTCCTTGGTGTGCACATCTCTGAAGACCTGACCTAATTCCTACCTCACTGGCCAAAAAAGCCCACCAGCGCCTGTACTTCCTCCACAATCTGAGGAGAGCAAGAGCCCCGCCCCCCATGATGCAGACATTCTATAGAGGCACCACTTAGAGCATCTTGACCAGCTTCATCACCGTGCGGTACGGTGCTTGCCGAAAGAGTCCGCAGCGCATTGTGAGATCAGCCGAGAAGATCATTGGTGTCTTTCTTCCTCCACTCACGGACATTTACAACTCTCGTCTGACTCGCCAAGCCACCCAGATCGCAGATGACCCCACCCACCCATCTCACAGCCTCTTCAACCTGCTGCCGTCGGGGAGGAGACTGCGATGTCTCTGTGCTGAAACCACCAGGCTCAAAAACAGTTTATTACACCAGGCGGTCAGGAGTCCAAACTCCCTCCATGTTCTGCCTGCACCCCCCACCCCTATCTACCCCTGCCTCCTCCCACAATTGGTGTCCCTCCCCCAGCATCTGACATCCGATTATGGCATTTAAAAGTCATCATTGGCATTTCAATCACAGTGTGATTATCTGTTTGTGCCTGACTGGGAGCACCGTCTGGTATGGCTAAAGAGGCCGATCCGGGAGTGACAGTCCCTGTTGGAGTGGGTGCACCTGAACACACAGTTGGAGGGGGGTCACTTGTTTGTCCTGGCTGTTCTTTCTCCTGGCTCTCTTGTCTTCTGCCGATGCTCTCATCTTTTCCTCCCCTCGGCACAGACCACATGCCTGTTCACTTTGGCCTGGGGAGTCAAGTTCAGCATTCGCTTCAATAATATCTGGCGCCATCTAGCGTTGTGAATGGGTGTAATATCTAGACCCCGAATATAAGACGACTCCCACTTTTTCAGTCTTATTTCAATGCAAAAAACACCGTCATATATTCGGGCCAATACGGGTAATCCGCAACAACATTATTCTTGACATCTGATTTCAAAATTAGTTATCCATCAATATGTTGTACGCTGTGTATGTAATATGTGGAGGTGATTAAATATTTGTATGGTTTCCCCAAATTCATAATGGCCCTCCAAGGGAAATTGTAACTACAATGTCGCCCGTGACAAAAATGAGTTTGTCACCCCTGCCTTTGAGGATCACGAAAGTAATTCCTCCCAGTTTTTTCAGACACTTGCTGGGAATTTTTATTATCCTGTTTTCCAAATCGCTGCTCACTTGACTGTTCAGGATTGAGGTACGACAGCAACTTTTTAAAAACTTGTCTTTACTTTCATTTTTCTGTGTCATAAATAACATGCATGATATATTTCATTCTTTGGGAAAGGAATATGGATTTTATGACAATTTGCCTTGTTAGTTTTCATATTTTTACACTTCATCTTTTCATAGCCTTGATTTTCTCTCGTACTTTTTACCAGTAAGGTTAAAGGTGAGCTGACTGGAGCCTTACGTAGCCCGAGAATGTTTTCTACAAATTGTTTGATCACGTAATTATCAGTATTTCAAACTCACAATTATGATGAATTATAATATGGAAGTGTTCTGTATGTAATATGTGTAAACCTTAGTCGCAAGATCATGTCATGTACATGAGAAAAAGTGCATCAAATTTGCATATAGTGATAACGACCAGAGGATTCTTAGCATGCCGTGGCAGGCGGGGCTTCGTGTGTGTGTGTGTGTGTGTGTGTGTGTGTGTATGCAGTGAAACCTGTTTTTCCAAAAAGCAATAACAGCGTACATTTCTTACTTTGCAAAAGTATTTTTTTGTATGTCTTATATTATCTTACAGTACAATATGTTACTTTAAGATGATGTTGCTTTGTTTTGTTGCAATATCTCACATTATGTTTAGTTCAGGCGATTGATATGATAATTGAGGCTATTTTAATTTAACCCTACTTTTCATGACGTTATGATATGATACAGTATGTTACATTAAACCAGGGACAGGCAAGTTACAGTAAATGCTGCAGGGAGGGCCACAAATTTTCATCAGTGCTACTGGAGTGGTCACATACGGAAACGCACTTCCACAACAAATGTATGACATCCATCCATTATCTAATCCTCATGATTGTTGCGGGCGTGCTGGAGCCTATCCCAGCTGTCTTCGGGCAGTTGACGGGTACAACCTGAACTGGTTACCAGCCAATCACTGGAGACACATAAACAAACAACCATTCACACCTCGGGACAATCTAGAGCAGGGGTGGCCAACCCGGGCCTCGCGAGCCGCATGTGGCTCTTTGGCTGGTTCAATGCTTTCACATGACAAGCCTCGAAAACGCCTCCGCACTGGCGCTCCCATTCAAATAACATCGCTATGTACAGCATAACCTACAATGTCACCCTAGCAACAATCCCGTTACTTGATTGACATACAAGGCAACCAGTCAGATTACAACTGAATCACCGCTCATGCGCAAACACCGACCGGCTAAACTGGTCAGCGAATTACCTCTGATTTTAAGGCAGGGGTCCCCAATCCGTCAATCACAATCGACTGGGAGCCAGCGGACTGGTCCCAAGTTGACCCAAGGGTTGAGAGGAGGAAATGGAGGGGAGGGGAGGAACTTTGTGTGTTCGTGTGTTTCGATTTCATTCATGTTCGGTGTCGGCTGTCGTTCATCTCGGCGTGCGTGCATGCATGCGTGCATGCATGCGTGCGTGCATATGCACACGTGTGCGTGGTTGAGCCCCCGCGTACGTGCATGTGTATATGCTTGCACGTGTGCGATCGGGTCGATCGTGGGAGGTTCGTCACTTCAAAAGTCGATCTTTAGTCAAATATGTAGGAAGCTGACCTAAGTAGAAAGTAACCACTGCAGCTAGTATGTAGACAGTGCCTGTTTCGAGTGGCAAGAACGGAATACAAACTAGATTTGTAGAGAATTGTTCGAGAGAAGGATGGCCCAAAAGTCCCTGCACTAAGGCATTAAACAACATACAGAAAAATGTCATTATATTTTTGTGTGTGGACTTGGTTGAACTGTCTGTGTGTGTGAAACACTGCACACAATAGTCATTGTTGAAAATGATTCAGTTAACCTACCATGGATGTTTTTGGGATGTGAGAGGAAATATGATTACCGGTACCTGGAGAAAACCCTTGCAGGCACAGGGAGAACATGCAAACTCCACACAGAAGGCCAGAGCCTGGAATCGAACCCCGGACCGCTGAACTGTAAGGTGGACGTGCTTACCAGTCGGTCACCGTGCCACCCAAATGTATGACAAAAAAACGATTTTAAATATGGACAAAATAACTACAAACGTACAATATGCATGCTCTTAATATAGTTCAGTTTTAATCATACTTGATCCTAACCCACCAACAAAGAGATTGAAAGCAAACAATAAACTAACTACATCATGATTTAATTATCCAGTGCAAAGTGCTCTGTTGCATAAAAATTAAAAGTGCTGGACAGACTTGGGGCGCTTGTGTTTTTTGCACCTGTAATGGGCAGAATTTTTCACAACCCGGTTTTGTTCAGTGGAGATGTCGGCGCTGTTGGGCGGCCTTGGTGCGGCTGGATGGACGGCTGCTGAAGTTGAAGATGAGGAGAGAGGAGCGTTGGCGCAGAGCGCCGACGCGTATTTGGAACCGAGAGTCGCCGCTTGGAATTGAAATGGATTTCCATGGGACAGGAGAAGTGAACCAATCTCTTTTTTCGTCAATGGAAGCAACAGCTTCTTGTTGACTTTGAAACTTAGCTTGTAGCCGACGTGTGCACATTTTGAGCATGACGTCTCTGATCCACTGGTGAAAGGGCACTTCGATTCTCTCCTCTTTCATCTTAAACTGCTTAACAACAATGCGTATGAGGGAAAGGTGGTTTGGACTGAACGATTGTCCATTTTTTATGTTATGTGTTGTGTTTATTATTTTACTTTATGTTAACTGTTTTGTTAAGCACTTTGTTAAAGCTGCCGCTGTTGTGAAAGCGCTATATAAATCATCATATATTGTATTGTATTGTATTGTAAATCGCAGGTGTCGAACTTGGGTCTTGAAGGGCCACTGTCGTGCATGTTTTCAAAGTATGTGTGTTGGGAGACTTGGAAAACATGCAGAACAGCGGTCCTCTCGGACCCGAGTTTGACACCCCTGCTCTAAAGATTGTGATTGTAAAGGGTGTGATTGGTTGTTTGTTTGTATGTGCCCTGCAATTAGCTAAACAACCAGTTCACGGTGTACTCTGCCACTGGCCCGAAGACAGCTTGGATTGACTCCAGCTTACCTGTGACCCTCGTGTAAAAAAGTGCAGAAAATGGATGGATTTACCGGTAAGTGGCCGTCAGTACAACCTCATGTAGACAAAGTCAACAACAATCGTTATTTTTATGGGGAAAAGAGCAGTCGGTGAGTCAGTTCTCTCCCCATGAACTGAATTGAAACTACTGCTGGGCCGATACGTTTGCCACCCCTGTACATGCTATAGTGTGACAGTGCTAACATGCTACATGTTACAATATAGTAATACGAACATGCGACATGCAACAGCATATTTGTGCTAATATGCTACATACTACAGTGCAGTTTACATATTGAAATAGTAGTGGCATGCTTTCGTCTAGTATCACGAACATGCTACAGGTGCAGTCATGCTGAGATGCTAGCACAATACAATACAATACAATACATGCTGATTTATATAGCGCTTTCACAACAGCGGCAGCTGTAACAAAGCGCTTTACAAAACAGTTAACATAAAGTAAAATAATAAACAACACATCACATAAAACACGGACAGTCATGCAGTTCTAACCACTTTTTCATCACACGCTTTGTTGTTTGAAGCAGTTTGAGATGAAAGAGGAGAGAATCAAAGTGTCCTTTAACCAGTGGATCAGAGACGTCATGCTCAAAATGTGCACACGTCGGCTACAAGCTAAGTTTCAAAGTCAACAAGAAGCTGTAGCATCCATTGACGAAAAAAGAGATTGGTTCACTTCTCCTGTCCCATGGAAATCCATTTCAATTCCAAGCGGCGACTCACGGTTCCAAATACGCATCGGCGCTCTTCGCCAACGCTCCTCTCTCCTCATCCTCAACTTCAGCGGCCATCCACCGACTGTCCAACAGCGCTGACATAGCCACTGAACAAATCGGGGTTGTGAGAAATGCTGCCCATTACTGGCGCAAAAAACACAAGCGCCCCAGGTCTGTCCAGCACCGACAGTCAATGGCGCCGACATTCCTCCCAATCAAAATCTGTGCTGGTACAGGCGTGCTGCCGAGAAGGCGCAACCACCAAGCACAGATACTGCTCCTTTGACGAATGTCGTGGCCAAAAAGCGCTGAAAACAGTCCATATCAGGTCCACACAATGAAACAACAACAACAACAAACAACATGTGACAAAACAAAAGACAAAAACAGCAAAAAAGAACAAAAAAGCAAGGCTCTTGAAGAGCACTTGCCGAAGGCTGCCTACTCGGGCGCCATCTTGGGAACTACTGTTACTAGTGTGTAGTAACATGCTATAGCGCATGAGCGCTAACATGTTAAAGTGCAGTTTTGCTAACATGCTAATGCTACAGTGAAGCTGTATTTTCCTGAGAAGCTCAAATGAGGTTCAGACGAGGACACATGGAAACTGCAGCGACTTGCGTGTCAATTAAAGAGGAAGATCAAAGAGCACGGATGAGTCACATTTGTGCTGGTGAATGTAATCATCCTAATAATTATCACGGTAATGTGATGTACATGTCAAACGCATTGGTTGGCTGGAATGTTTGTGGTTGAACGGGTTTCCATGGAATCCGCATGACATTTAAACACCAGCACGCAACGCACACAGACACGTACCTGATCGCAGCCAGGATACATACCACACACATGCGTTTGATCTAAAAATCAACACACACCTGTGTTTTGTGATATTAAAAAATAAGACCAAGATAAATAATTTCGAAAGTTTGCTTTCTTTTTTTTCACCATTGCAACCTATAACCTATAACTATTAAAAAAATGAAAAGCTTATCAAACACAAACAAAACCATCAAAACGCTGCCATATTTTGGGTTAATCAGAGTCAATGATCGAAATATCAGTCAGTATAAACCCTTCAGGCTTCCGCTAGAAAAAAAATATAAAAGACAAAAAAGAACGAAATGTCGGGGAAAGCCTACAGAAAAATGTGAACTTTCTTTGGGTTGAATCAGATCTACAGTATTTCAAATGGTGGCAGGTGTGTGCTGACTCCCATTTAACATGAGTTTAATCATGAGCACAGCGACATTCCCAGGTATACAGGATGTGCACACTTGTGCAACCACATTTTTGCATTTGTTTATATTTACGTCACCTTGAACCGGTGACACGGATCACAAAAACCTGCTATTTGAACAGAGGTGTGTAGACACATCCACTGTAAATTGAAACACACACACAGACAGACAGACATAACAATTGCACACACACACACACACACACACACACACACACACACACACGCACACACGCACACCCCCCCACACACACACACACAAAAACAAACAAATGCAAACACAACACAATTTTACACACTTGTACACACATTTGAGTGGAGAAGAAGATGTGTGCATGATGAAGGGGGTGTTTGGTGCGGCGCTGTGCCGAGGCTCTGGTGTGATGGTCAAGGAGATGTTGGAGTCCTTTTTCAGCGGATGGGTCTGAGGCAATCTCAGTCCCCACTTTGGTCGCGTGTGAAATGAGAGAGCAGACCGAGCGGCAGGAAATGACGAAAATAAAACCAGAACAACATCAAGCCCGAAATAAAAGATAGCAAACGAGGAGGAGGGGGGAGGGTCATTTGGATTCTGGGAGATGACCCCAAATGGGGTCCTTTTCAACTTTTTTGCACCCATACACCACCTACTCAGCCCAGCATGGTTTACGGGACTATGTACAAGCAGGTACTAGTTACAAATGGAAGGCAAGCTTCCAAAGTTTGCTTTTTTGGGGTTTCAAGACAAATTTAGGGTTTCAAATGACACTTTGAAATGGACTCTTCAAGTTGGCAGCCTAGTTTCAAAGTAGGGTTTCAAGACAGGTTTATGGTTGAAAATTCAGATTTCCAAATGGTTTCAAGTCAGTGTGGGTATTCAAACATGTTTTAGAGTTTCAAAGTAGTGCTTCAAGTAGTGAGAATGTTGCACCACTTTTGCAAAGTGACTGAATTTTCGAAATTAAGCAGAGAAATGGCGGAATGGTGGACGATTGCTTAGCACATGGGCCTCACAGTGCAGAGGTGCAGGGTTCGATTCCGGCTCCGGCCTTCCTGTGTGGAGTTTGCATGTTCTCCCTGTGGCTGCGTGTGTTTTCTCCGGTTACTCCGGTTTACTCCCACGTTCCCAAAGCATGGTAAATTAATTGAAGACTTTTTGTTCCACGGTGTGAATGTTTGTCTATGTGTGCCCTGCGATTGTGTGGCAACCGGTTCAAGATGTACCCTGTCTACTGCCGATAGACTGCTGCGACACACTTCAGCACACCCTCGACCCTTGTGAGGATAAGCACACTGGGAAAAGAATGGATGAAGCAGAGAAGTGAGGAAGGTTTGAGAGTTTGTTGTGTTTTTCTTTTTGTAATCCAATTTTGCAATCCATTTGAAAGAAATTCTGATTGGGACGTTTGAGCGGGTCACCACAAACACTCACTCACTCGCACGCACGCACGCACGCACGCACGCACGCACGCACGCACGCACGCACGCACGCACGCACGCACGCACACACACACACACACACACACACACACACACACACACACACACACACACACACACGCGCGCGCGCGCACACACACACACACACACACACACACACACACACACACACACACACACACACACACACACACACACACTTGTCTTGGGGACGGAAATATAAAAGAAACACAACAAACGAAGGAACAGTGCTCTTGTCCACTCAGGACAAGTACAAATGTGATTGTTTAAAGAAAGTGACATTCGGGGCTTTCAGACCATCCATCGTTTCTGATCCGCTTATCCTCCCAAGGGATATGCTGGAGCCAATCCCAGCTGTCTTCAGACAGTAGGAGGAACTGGTTGCCAACCAATCGCAGTGCACACATAGACGAACAACCATTCACACTCACTATCCCAACCATGGGCAATTTAGAGTGTTCTACTAGCCTGCCATGCAGGTTTTTGGAATATGGCAAATGGTGTACTCGGTGAAAACCTACACAGGCACAGGGAGAACATGGAAACTCCCCACAGGAAGAATGGAGCCGGAATCGAACCCTGCACCTCCGCACTGTGAGGCAGACGTGCTAACCAGCAGGGATGATAATAGGATAGCCCCGACCTTCTGCTGCCCGGTACATATATGTCGAGTCCTTTATTCAACAGGTCAACAAGATTTTAGACAATACTTCCGATGTGCTACACTCCCAATTCGAGCTCCTAAACTCAGGAAGGAGGTATCAGACTCCTCTCTCCAAACTAAACCGATATAAAAACTCATTCATACAGCAGGCTGTCATCTTAATTAATAAACAATTAGAGGGAGGCAAACAGACAAGTGGGAGGACATGAGGGCAATATGAGGTATAAATTTGCCTGTCATGTATTGTTCAATCTATGAGAGTATATATTGTCCTGTATTGTATGTATTGTCCAGTGTATGTAGCGGCACGGGAGGCCTGTCCTCCGAGACAAGTTTCTACGGGAGACCAAATAAAAAGGATAATTCAAGTTCAGTTCAGTCAAACACTAGGCCGCCTTCATAAAGGTCTTCCATTTTTTTGTTTTTTTTTTAATTAGACAGAATATTGCGTTTTACAATTCAATGACATTTCCTTTGTCAATATAATCGCAGAGAACATTCTAGTTCAGTTGCATCATAAAGATTACACACGAACAAAATCACATTTAAGTAAATATTGAGACAAATTGTAAACAGACATTAAATAAACAACTTAGAGTACATGTTGAATACCTTTTTACCTTTCTTGGTAGTTAAAACTTCAAGAGATTACATTTGACAATCAGTATCAACCAAAATAATAATTTTTTTAAAATGTCTTTGTGAATATGAAATGGTCAGTTCCTGTGTTTTTGCTTGTTGGGAAGGTGTTCTCTCCGTCCACAGTCGATCCTGGTCAAGTGGTGGGTGGAGTCAAGCAGTCAGATCCACTTGCGACCAATCAGCAGTGGATTGTATTTCGGTTGTGCTCCAAATGAAGAAAAACGCTGGATTGTTGTTCTGAATGCTGTCTTGCTGCCATTCCCGCACATCTCTTGTCGCGCCCGGAGTCGTCCTTTGTCCAGTGGAACTTAAAGGTTGCGTAGTTAAGTTCTGCTGTGATTTTCTCTTTCCATTTGATCTCTCAACAGATGGACCAGACATACTTAAGGTTTTTGTTTCTCTTCACAATTTGTATGATTTTGGTTTCATTTTTGAAAACAGCTTTTCACTCCTCTCCACCACCTTTTGGTAGTTGTTTTTGCTGTACACCACTTCAGTAGTTGTTTTTGTTCTCGCAAGGTTGTTTTGTCCCCCTTGTTTTATGTTACTTCTCTTTGTTTCCTTGAATGAACTTATTTGAAGAAAGCCTATGTCACCGCTCTCACTTTCATCTGCGTGGTGGTTTGTTCTCTGGTTGTAAGTCCCACTCTGTAACAGAAATTTCCCAAACTAATAAGGAAAAAAATGGCAAATTTCTGTCTCAAGTGATATTTTTACCCTTAATCTTTATAGTGTGACCATTTTTTTCTTTTTGAGAAATGTTTTCGCAGAACATGATATGAAAGGAACATTAATATCATGAGTTTCACTTTCTTGATCAATACAATACAATTCATCTTTATTTTTATTACACTTTCAAAACAGCTGCAGCTGTCACAAAGCACTTTACAAAACGGCTAACCCAGGGGTCAGGAACCTTTGTGACTAAGCAAAATATTTGGAAATATATTTCAGTGAGAGCAATACACACACACACACGCATAAATATATATATATATATATATAATGCGGTGTATATATATATATATATATATATATATATATATATATATATATACACACCGTATTTTAACGACTATAAGACACCATTAAAAGTCTTAAATTTTCTCCAAAATGGACAGGACGCCTTATGATGCGGAGAGTCTTGTGTATGCGCTAAGTTCCAAAACCTGACTGACAGCCGACGCGCTGTTTATATAGAGAAAAGGCGGAAGTGAGTGTGGACAGCCATGCGGCAAAGAATCGGCCAATCAGTGAAGGGTGGGCGTGTATATATACATATATGGAGAGAGAGAGAGAGAAGGCAGATGTGAGAGAGGACAGGCATGTGGGGGAGAAGCCTGCCAATGAGTGAAGGGTGGACGTGTAAGTGGACGCTAAACGGACGCCCCAAGGCTATGTGCATTGTTGCAAAACAACTTCGGTTTTGGTTTCTAAGAACCCCCGAAAATAAATTCTACAAAGAGACACGCCTACGAAGCTCAGTTCAAACTTCAAGCCATCGGTTATGCTTTTGGCATGCGTGCCCATCTCACAGCAGCGGTGAAAAACCAAGTCAAGCAAATGAACTCTGAGCTTGCCGTTATTCCCGGAGGCAAAACTAAAGAACTCCAACCACTCACTGGACATCTGCATCAACCGGGCGTTCAAAGTAAAGTTGCGACCGGCAGGGGAACAATGGATGATCGATGGCAAACACAACTTTACAAAGAGTGAGAGGCAGCCCTGGGCGAGTTACGCCACAATTTGCGAATGGATTGTGGCTGCTTGGACGAACGTGTCTGCTTGCACCCGTTGTTCGAGTTTTTGGCAAAGCCGGCATCATTTCTGTGGAGCCGGTCAATGAGAGTGACTCTGACAACGAGAGATAACGCTGCGTTTTTTATGGATTACCGGTACTTGCACAATTGTTCAATTCTGATACAGAGGATGAGGACTTTGATGGATTTCTGGGCAATGATTGATCGAAAAACGTGAGTACATTGTACGATGGCTAAATAAAATACAACGGAACTCACTTTTGCTTCCGTTGCTTTTTTAAAAACGTGTTTTTAGCTTGTATCTGTATGTCTTGGCATGCTACCGTATGCTTTAAGCTAACGTGTTTTTAGCGTGCGCGCATGCATGCCGTATGTTTAAGCTGGCGTATGTTTTACCACTTTAAAACTGCGCCCAATGAGACAGTGCGTTTTGTCTATGTGTAAAATACAGAAATAGCACCCATTAATGAGACTGCGCCCAACCATACGGTGCGCCAAATGGTCGTGAAAATACGGTATGTATAAAAATTTAATTAAAAAATTCCTCGTCTCACCCACCCTCAGGTGGTGTCCGTCCCTCATTCAGCTCGGGTCCTCTACCAGAGGCCAGGAAGCTTGAAGGTTCTGCGCAGCATCCTTGCTGTTACCAGCACTGCACATTTCTGGACTGAGATGTCCGATGTTGTTCCCGGGATCTGTTGCAACCACTCATCTAGTTTGGGGGTCACTGCCTCGAGTGCTCCGACCACCCCAGGCACGACTGTCACCTTTACCTTTCAGGATCTCTCCAGCTTCTCTCTGAGCCCTTGGTATTTCTCAAGTTTCTTGTGTTCCTTCTTTCTGATGTTTCCATCACTTGGGAACGCTACATCCACTACAACGGCTTCCCTCTGCCCTTTATCTATCATCACGATATCTGGTCGGTTCGCCATTACCATCTTGTCAGTCTGGATCTGGAAGTCCCACAGGATCTTCGCTCTGTCATTCTCAACTTCCTTCGGAGGTGTTTCCCATTTTGACCTTGGGGTTTCCAGTCCATACTCCGCACAGATGTTTCGGTAGACTATGCCAGTCGCCTGGTTATGGCGTTCCATGTAGGCTTTCCCTGCCAGCATCTTACACCCTGCAATTATGTGTTGGATCGTCTCAGGTGCCTCTTTGCACAACCTACACCTTGGGTCTTGTCTGGTGTGGTATATATCTGGGCCTCAATGGTTCTGGTGCTCAGGGCCTGCTCCTGAGCAGCCAGGATGAGTTTCTCTGTGCTGTCCTTCAGGCCAGCCCTCTCTAGCCACTGATAGGACTTCTTGAGATCGGCCACTTCAGTTATGGTCCGGTGGTACATCCCGTGTAGGGGCTTGTCCTTTGGCCACCTTATTATTCCTGCAGGGTATCCGATGACTGGGAGGGCATAGCTGTTTATTGCGCGGTTCTTATTCTTGCCATTGAGCTGGCTTCTTAGGACTTGCCTCACTTGCTGGAGGTATTTGTCCGTAGCCGCTTGTTGCCAGTTCGAGGTTGCCATTGGCTGTCCTCAATGCCTGCTACTGTTCCTTCAGGGAGTGAGACCCCTTCAGTGCAGACTACCTTTCCTCTCTGAGTCACCATCCGACTACATTTTTCAAGCCCGAATGACATCCCGATGTCGCTGCTGTAGATCCTGCAGCAGTTGTGTGGATCAGGGAGTCTGTGTCCCTTCCGCTTTTACCATACAGCTTTTTGTCATCCATGTAGAGGAGGTGACTGATCATAGCTCCATTTCTGATGAGGGGATCCATAGCCTGTCTTAGTGATTACTTGGCTTAGGGGGTTCAGTCCTATGCAGAACAGCAGTGGGGAGAGTGCATCACCTTGGTATATGCCACATTTGATGTACACTTGGGTAAGTGGCTTGCCATTGCCTTCAAGTGTGGTTTTCCACATCCTCATCGAGTTCGCAACGAAGGCTCTTAGGGTCCTGTTCACGTTATATAACTCCAAGCGTTCAGTGATCCATGTATGTGGCATCGAGTCATAGGCTTTCTTGTAATCAATCCAAGCTGTGCACAGGTTGGTACGTCGGGACCTGCAGTCTTGTGTGATTGTTCTGTCAACCAGGAGCTGATGTTTGGCTCCTCTGGTATCTCTACCCGTGCCCTTCTGTGCTTCGCTCATGTATTGATCCATGTGTCCACTTATCTTAGCCGCAATGATGCCTGACATGAGCTTCCATGTTGTAGAGACAGGAGACAGGTTATTGGCCGATAGTTGGACTGCTTGAGCTCATATATACTGTATATATATATTATATATATATATAATAATAATAATAATAATAATACATTTTATTTGTGGGCGCCTTTCTAGAAACTCAAGGACACCTTACAACAAGCAGTTAAAATCACGAGTACAATGTTAAAAAACTACATCAAATAAGATAAGAAAAAATACAACAAAATAAATAAATAAAACAATGGCTTTATGGTCTGAGTGAATAGGCTTGTCGAAACAGATGTGTTTTGAGGCGGGATTTGAAATGTGTTAATGAGGCTGTATTACGAAGGTCAGCGGGGAGTGAGTTCCATAGCTGGGGAGCAGAGCGACTGAAGGCTCTATTTCCCATGGTGACGAGGCGAGCAGGGGGGACAGAGAGGAGGACAGAGGAGGAGGAACGAAGAGAGCGGACAGGCGTAGGAATATGGATGAGGTCAGATAGGTATGGAGGGGCTAGGCCATGAATGGATTTGAATGTGAGTAGCAGGATTTTATATTGAATGCGGTGTAAAATGGGAAGCCAGTGGAGATGTTGGAGGACAGGTGTAATATGGTTTATGTATGGCGTGAGTGTGATAATGCGGGCAGCTGAATTTTGGACCAGCTGAAGCTTATGGAGGGTTTTTTGAGGGAGACCAAACAGAAGGGAATTACAGTAATCGAGTCGCGAGGTGACGAGGGTGTGTACAAGTATAGCAGTGGACTGAGGAGTGAGAGAAGAGCGGAGCCGGTGGATGTTTCGAAGATGATAATATGCAGAACGAGTGATGTGGTTGATATGTGAGGTGAAGGAGAGGGTGCTATCAAGGATGACACCCAGACTCTTGACCTGAGGGGAGGGGGAGATGGAAGAGCTTTCGAAGGGAATGGAGAAGTTGTTTATTTTGTTTAGATTGGATTTAGTGCCTATAAGGAGGAATTCAGTTTTATTGCTATTCAGTTTGAGGAAATTTGAGGTGAACCAAGATTTTAATTCCTGCAGGCAGTTGGTTAGGGAGGATGGTGGAAGTGCGGTATTAGGTTTGGTAGAGATGTAGAGCTGGGTGTCATCCGCGTAGCAATGAAAATGAATGTGATGTTTCCTGAAGATATTACCCACGGGAAGAAGATAGATTAGAAATAGCAATGGGCCAAGGACAGAACCCTGAGGAACACCTGAAGTGAGGGGAAAGGGGTGAGATCTAAAACGTTTGAGCTGGATAAACTGGGTGCGGTCAGAAAGATAGGAGCGGAACCAGGAGAGGGGGATGCTGGTGATGCCAATGGAGGAGAGTCTGTCGAGGAGGATGGAGTGAGAGATGGTGTCAAAGGCTGCACTGAGGTCAAGCAGGAGGAGGATGGCGAGTGAACCGGAGTCAGCAGAGAGAAGAAGGTCATTGCATATTTTGAGGAGGGCAGTTTCAGTACTATGGAGGGGACGGAAGCCAGATTGAAATTGTTCGTATAGCTTATTGGAGGAAAGATGGGTGTGAAGTTGAGCAGCTACTGTTTTCTCTAGAAGTTTGGAGATGAACGGAAGGTTTGATATGGGACGAAAGTTGTTCAAGTCGCAGGGATCAGAGCCAGGTTTCTTCAGTATGGGAGTGACAGCAGCAGTTTTGAGATGAGATGGTACAATGCCAGTAGAGAGGGAAGTTTGAATAATGTTAGTGATGAGAGGGGAGAGGGCCGGGATAGAAGCTTTGACTAAAACAGTAGGGAGAGGGTCAAGCTGACAAGTAGAGGATTTGGACTTCTGGATTAAGATGGAGATTTGGTGGACAGATGGGGATGTGAATGCAGAGAATAGGTGGGTAGGAACCGGGGAGAATGGAGAAGGAGGGTTAGGAGCAGCTGAAGGGGTGAGTTGCTGGTGGATAAGTTGGATTTTGGATGTAAAAAATGAGGCCAGAGTATTACAAAAATCAGTGGAATAGAGATGTGAGGGAAGAGTGTCAGCAGGTTTAGTGAGTTTAGAAATGAGTGAAAAGAGTGATCTGGGGTTGCCTTCATTGGAACTGATTAATCCAGAGTAGAAGATTGATTTGGCTTTGGATATTGAGTCCTTGTAATGGAGAAAGTGGGTAGTGTACATTTCTTTATGAATGGCGAGTCCAGTTTTTCTATATAATCTTTCAAGTTGACGGCCTTTTGATTTAAGTTGTCTGAGGGTAGGGGTAAACCAGGGTGCTGTTTGGTTGAAGGAGACAGTTCGGGTTTTGAGTGGGGCCAGGATATTGAGAATGTTATGGAGATTTGTATTGTAGTGTGTCAAAAACTCATCTGTTGTAGAAAGACAATCAGTACTGGGGAGGTTGTTGATAAGTGATTCTAAATTGTCCGGGTTAATGTCCTTGATTTTACGGAAATGTATAATGCGTTGTGGGTTGGATTTGAAAAATGACAGGTTAACATTGAATGAAAGCAATAGATGATCTGTGTATGGGAGGAGATCGGTTTTACAGTTTGTTGGTGATAATCCAATACAGCAGATCAAGTCCAGAATATGTCCTTTACTGTGTGTGGGAAAGTTGACATACTGTTGAAAACCAAAACTGTCCAGACAGGAGGTAAAGTCTTTGGTAAGTGAGTCATTGATATTGTCCATGTGTATATTAAAATCTCCTAAGAGAATCACATTTGGTGATAGTGTATACAGATGAGTGAGGAGTGTAGTAATGTCAGTGATAAAATTCTTGTTTGGTTTTGGTGGACGGTAAATAGTGGCAATCAGTGTGGGAGTTGATCCAGAGAGCTGTATAACAGTCGCTTCAAAAGATAAAAAAGCAGGCACATTTACAGGTGCAAATTTCCAATCCTCGCGCAGAATCATCGCGAGGCCGCCTCCCCTCCCAGTCGTGCGCGGCACAGCGTGATAAACAAAGCCCGGTGGAGTAGCTTCATTAAGAGTACCATAATCATCTGGCTGCTGCCATATATATATATATATATATATATATATATATATAGAGAGAGAGAGAGAGAGAGAGAGAGAGAGAGAGAGAGAGAGAGAGAGAGCTGTCAAACGATTAAAATATTTAATTTAAAACGCAACTCTCATAATTCCCTCAAATAACTGAAAATTAATCATGATTACTCACGCATTTTTTATCGTTTCTGAATTTCCTTTTATAATTTTTTTGTCCTTTTTTCCCCCATTTTAATTCTATCATCAACATGAAATCATGAATCAGTTTTCTATGTGCAAAATGCAAATATTTACTGAAATAACAATTTCGATATTTAAAAACATGAACATTTTTCACTTGGAGCAGTTATTCACACATAATCTCTCACACAATATTACTGTCCATCAACAACAGTGAAAAAACTATTTTGTCACACAACAGCTGCTTTAATAAAGCTATTTTTATGGAATCAAAACAGAGCAATATCACATTATAAAGTGCACATCTAAGGTAAACTAGTACTCAGCCTATAGTGGATTTAAACCATGGTTGCATACTTCGTTTTTCTCAAGTTTGCTTTGAACACAGCAGTTAGGCCATGTTGATTGTGTTGGTCCTTCTTGCACCGAGGTCTCTCTACGGTTTTGTGTAGACATCATTTCGGATGACTACACCTGGTTCGATGACAACACTGGAGATGATTTATTTCAGTGTGGTGACTGGGTCGCTACCACTGCACCGCTGAACTCTAGACATGCCTCAGCGCACCATCGCTGTCAGACAAACACAGAGAAGCTCCACCCCCATTATTTATATGGACACGGAACACGGTAACCTTCCACACAAAATAGTTCCAAACAAGTAACAATCGTGTCAGCGGCATACATCGAACTCAATGGAATGCATGCTCTTTATTCACCAGAGGCTCATGAACCTCGTCTCTTATTTCTCTCCCGAAACAGTGTCTTCTGCCGCTTGGTGTACCTTAGCCTTCTCCGCTAGGTACAATTTCTGTTCATAGCTTGTAATGGAGGCTCTCGCTGGCAATCCGTCGTGGAGTCGTTCGATGCAATGCGAATGATGTAAATGTTTGAAAACTATGCTTTTGGGGGCAGGTTTTTTTTTTTTAGAGAGAAGAAAGACAAGTCGTTGCGCCCGTGTGTCAGATGTCGGGGTTTAAATGAGATAACCATCAAGAATAAATACCCGCTCCCATTATTGGACTCTGCGTTCGCCCCTCTCCAATCTGCCGCTATTTTCTCCAAATTAGATCTGTGCAGTGATTACCATCTGGTCCGGGTTCGGGAGGGGGATGAATGGAAGACAGCATTCAAGAACTCTCTAGACATTTTGAATACTTGGTCATGCCATTCGGATTAACCAACGCGTCGGCCGTATTTCAGAGTCTCATCAATGATGTGTTGAGAGATTTTTTGAATGTCTTTTGTTTTTTGTATTTGGATGACATTTTGATATTTTCGCATACCCTTCATGAGCACCAACACCATGTCCGACTTGTGCTACAACGCCTGTTGGAGAACCGTCTATATGTCAAGGCTGAGAAATGCGAGTTTCATGTCGAGTCCATCTCATTTCTGGGTTTTGTAATTGAGAAGGAGCAGCTGAGAGCGGACTCTGCCAAGGTTAAAGCGGTGGTGGAGTGGCCTACACCTACCACCAGGAAACAGTTGCAATGTTTCTTGGGTTTTGCCAATTTCTACCGCCGGTTTATCCGGAATTATAGCCAGGTCCTACCTCTGACCCGGTTGACCTCAGTCAAGGTTCCATTTAGATGGGACACCGACGCCGACAATGCATTTTTGGGACTGAAGAAGGCCTTCACTAACCCCCCGGATTTGCAACATCCTAACCCAGCTTTTCCTTTTATTGTAGAGGTGGACGCTTCAAATTCTAGTGTGGGGGCGGTGCTGTCGCAGAGATCCCCAGTCGACCAGAGACTCCACCCTTGTGCCTTCTTCTCACGTCATCTCAGTCCAGCCGAAGCTAACTATGACGTGGGGAACCGGGAACTGCTAGCTGTCGTAATGGCTCTGCAGGAGTGGCGACACTGGCTTGAGGGGACTAAGGAGCCGTTTACTGTGTACACCGACCACTAGAATCTCGCATACATTCGAGCTCCTTCTGACACGGTTCAACTTTACTCTCACTTATCGTCCTACTTCCAAGAACATACGTCCTGATGCTCTCTCCCGGATTCATGACCCCGCGGAAAGAAGCAGCGAACCACAGAGCATTTTTCCCGCCCATCGTATTTTGGGGGCTCTACAATGGGAGATCGAACGGAGAGTCTGGGAAGCCCAGAGCGGAACCCCAGTCCCGGCTGGTTGTCCCGCCGGGCAACTTTTTGTGCCCCCACCTCTGCGCTTGGACGTATTGCAGTGGGGCTCGTCTAAGGTTGCGAGCCATCCTGGGGTGAACCGGACTTTCCACATCGTCTCCCAGCGGTTTTGGTGGCCGGAGTTGCGGAAGGACTTACGGGAATTCGTCATGGCCTGCCCCGACTGCGCACACAGTAAATCATCCCGTCAGCCACCGGCCGGGTTGCTGATGCCCCTACCCGTCCCGCCTCGGCCGTGGTCCCACATCTCCATGGACTTTGTCACGGGCCTGCCTCTTTCTCGAGGCAAGTCCGTCATACTCACCGTTGTGGATAGATTCTCCAAATTGGCCCATTTTGTAGCCTTGTCCAAGCTGCCGTCCGCTCTGGAGACCGCCGACATCCTCATCAAGCATGTTTTTCGTCTTCATAGGATTCCGGTTGACATTGTGTCCGAGCGGGGCCCTCCGTTCGTCTCCAGAGTATGGAAGCGGTTCTGTCGGGCTTTGGGGGCCACTGCAAGCTTGTCTTCGGGTTACCACCCGCAGACCAAAGGACAAACTGAACGTGCCAATCAGGACTTGGAAGGAGCGCTGCGCTGCGTGTGTCTCCATCGCCCTTCATCTTGGTCGACTCACCTGCCGTGGGTGGAATACGCCCACAAAACCCTCGTCTCGTCTGCCACAGGTCGGTCTCCGTTTGTCGGCCTATGGTTACCAGCCTCCTCTGTTTCCTTCCCAGGAGGGTCAGGTGGATCTCCCGTCCATACAGCTCCACCTGAAACGGGCTCATCGGGTGTGGAGAGAAACCAGGGCTGCACTGTCGCGCACGGCCGTGAGGAACCGCCAGATTGCGGATCGCCGCCGTCGCCCTGCGCTGAGATATCAGGTGGGGCAGAAGGTATGGCTGTTCGCGAAGGATCTACGACTCGCGGGGACGTTGCGCAATTTGGGGCCTCGCTTCTTGGGACCGTTCGAGGTGGAGTCCATCAACAGCCCCGTCTCCGTCAGGCTCCGGCTGCCACCAAACAATGAAGGTGCATCCCGTCTTCCACGTTTCCCTGATTAAGCCTGTGACCGCAAGCCCCCTGGTTCCTCCTCCCACATCACCTCCTCCTCCGCGGATTATTGATGGCCACCCGGTGTACACAGTGCGGGAAATCTTGGACTCTTGGCGCAGGGAGAAGGGGTTCCAGTACCTGGTCGACTGGGAGGGCTACGGCCCGGAGGACCGGCAGTGGGTCCCCCGCTCCTGGATCCGCGCTTTCCATGCTGCGCACCCGTTGAAGCCGGGTGGTCCGCCAGGAGGCGTCCGTTTAGGGGGGGCGGGGGTGGGGGGGGGTACTGTCATGATTCAGTTTTCGGTCTGGCCAGTAGGTGGCATGAGTGGACTTCGGTACGCACCTGCTGCCAATCTGTAATTTGTCGACTCTGTATTTATGGTCTCTTCTGCTGTGCACCTGTGTCAGACTATTGTTTCTTGCATTGCTATTTTCTCTGCTCATAGACTATTTGGCTATTGACCTCGTCGTGTTTCGCGTTTTGTACTCTCGGTGCCCCTGCTTTTTTTAAGTACGATTTTGATTTTGTGGTTTGGCTTTTCGCTCACGTGTATTTTGATACATTGTTTTAGTTTGGATTTGCGGTCTTTATTTTTCTCCCTTGCCTTTTGTGCAAGCGCTTTTTGTTATTCGTTTTATGTTCCCTCTGGTCCTTGTTTTGACCAGCGCTTTATGTTACCTCTTTGTCGGTGCGACTATTTGCATTAAAGCATATTTTTGTTCCGGAGACCTTGTCTACGTCTACATTTTGGGATCCAGACTTAACTCGGTTTGTCCGAGTCGTGACAGACTGGTTGGCCACCCCTGGATTACTGTGTCCAAAAATGTTGGCAGAGGACAGCATGAAGCCAAATAAATTAAGACCCGACTCATGCTGATAAGCCGCTTGAGTTTTTTGAAAACGTGCGAATATTGCCAACAATCATCCCGATTTGTGACTGCTACTTCAGTAAACTAAAATACAAATTCAAACCTCACTTTGAAAAGCTGTGCATTGCAAAATGTGCTTACTGTATCCAATAGTCCAGAAATCGTCTTTGATTTTTTTAAAAAACAGTACAAATTATTTTATATATTTTTGTTTTGCAGGTTAAAGTTTTTTTTAATATTGTGCTCCTGAGTTTATGTTGGTGATCAGTTTGAACGCAATAATATTTATTAATTGTACGTAATTTTATTTTTCAGTTTCGTATGGTTTGACATGGACAGTCAAAAAATGTTTTTAGTTTAATTATGGATTTCATTTTATTTTTGAATGTCAGATGCACTTTAAATCCTTTCTGTTACAGTTAATAAAGCTATTCTTTGTTGTAAGTTGGTCCATATTTCTTTCTTTTTTATTCAGTTCTAGGTTAATAAGAAGACAATGTTGTGCAGATATGTACATAAAACCTTTCCTCTTACTATGCATGTTGCTTCGCAAAGGGGCGAAAAATGTGGAATTTTACTGAATGTATATTTTGAGAAAAGTATGTTGTTTTTTGAGGAAAAAAAATTAGACAAACATTTTTTCAGACAAAGATGCATCTAAGGGCTGTTCGGTCACTGTACCACCGATGTCAGAGTTTGGTTCGCATTGCCGGCAGTAAGTCGGAATCGTTTCCAGTGGGGGTAGGACTCCGCCAAGGCTGCCCTTTGTCGCCGATTCTGTTCATAACCTTTATGGACAGAATCTCTAGGCGCAGCCGAAGCGTTGAGGGGGTCCGTTTTGGGGGCCTCAGTATTGCATCCCTGCTTTTTGCAGATGATGTGGTGCTGTTGGCTCCTTAAAACAGGGCTCTCCAACTCTCACTGGAGCGTTTCGCAGCCGAGTGTGAAGCGGTTGGGATGAAGATCAGCACCTCCAAATCTGAAACCATGGTCCTCAGTCGGAAAAGGGTGGAGTGCCCCCTCCGGGTCGGGGAGGAGATCTTCCCCCAAGTGGAGGAGTTCAAGTATCTTGGGGTCTTGTTCACGAGTGGGGGTAGGAGGGAGCGGGAGATTGACAGGCGGATTGGTGCAGCGTCTGCTGTTATGCGGACGTTGTATCGGTCTGTCGTAGTGAAGAAGGAACTGAGCCAAAGGGCGAAGCTCTCAATTTACCGGTCGATCTACGTTCCAACCCTCATCTATGGTCACGAGCTATGGGTCGTGACCGAAAGAAAGAGATCCCGGTTACAAGCGGCCGAAATGAGTTTTCTCATTTCTCAGGGTGTCCGGGCTCTCCCTTAGAGATAAGGTGAGAAGCTCGGTCATCCGGGAGGGGCTCAGAGTCGAGCCGCTTCTCCTCCACATCGAGAGAGCCAGATGAGGTGGCTTGGGCATCTGATTCGGATGCCTCCTGAGCGCCTCCCCGTGAGGTGTTCCGGTCATGCCACACCGGGAGGAGACCCCGAGGAAGACCCAGGACACGCTGGAGAGACTATGTCACCCAGCTTGCCTGGGAACCTATCAAATAAATACCTACCAAAATCTAGCCACGTCTGTCACGTCCCGTGTTTGCCAGCAGGGGGCCGGCCCTGTTGCCATACTACACACCTGTCACCCATTAGGGACCAATTACACTGGCTTTATTTGTGCGCTCTGGCAGTTGACTTACTGCCGGAGAATTCCACGCCGTGCCAAAATTTCTCTCGCCCAATTTCCTACTTGCATTGATTCATTGCCTCTTAGCCTTGTGGCTGTTATTACGCGTCGTTGTTCCTCTTACGAGTGAAATTATAATCTTTGTCTAATCTGACCCTCCTTGCTATCTTTTTCCGCAAGCGTTTTCTGTTGTCCTTTTATTTGATCCCTGGTCCCTATTTTGACCAGCGCTTTTTGTTATTCTCCCTGTCGGGTTATTTTGTGTTCCGTATTAAAGACTCCTTTTGTTCTTTGACAAACATCTTTCTGTGTCTGCTATTTCGGGGATCCTCTTCCTTATTTTGTTGTGCACGAAGCGATCCTTCTATCGCTTCGGGCACAACGTGACAATGTCATACTTATTTTGAAAACTACATATCTGAGAAAGGTGGATGTAAGTAAGCCTAACGAAAAATGTGCGTCAAAATCTTCAGTTCTGCCTGAAAGGTGGTCTTTGACGAGATGACACTCGCAATTTGGCTCAATGTGTCTGAGCCAAGCAGGCGTGTCTCGCTTCACTATGGGATGCTTTGGCAGCAAAGTTCACTTTGGTGACGTGGCACCTTTCTGTCCGCACAAACAAAGACTTGATTGTGGTCGGGCGTCTAATTTTCTTGCCAGCGTGCCCGCACTCGTCCTCCGGCGAGTGTCCGAGCAAATGCGGTCGTGCTCGTTAGCATGTAGCATGCAGCGTCTTCTTGTTGTTTTCATTTGGAGTGGGTGGGCTGCGACAACGTTTCTCATTGTGAAACAATTTGTGCCGGCCAAAGTTGTGACAATAAAACAAACGGCATTGCTTGTGTGCTCATTCACTCTCCATTTCACACACCAACACATAAGAAAAAAAACAACGAGAGACCTCCACCAAGGTGCCAACAGCAGCTACGCGGCTAATTCGTTGCCTTCCCTTGACAAATGCACGACAAAGATTTTAACTGACTGTCCGGCAGCCATTTGAGAGCATTTTGCCAGATCTCGCACAGCAATGTGCTGAAGGGAAAAAAAACGTCTGGAACCTTTTCTGATCATGAGTAATCAGCAGCGGATGGCGGTTTCCTGACTAAAAAGCGCAGAAAACGCCACGGTGAAAGGCTTCTCCTTTACCCTGCTGATCCGCTCTTCGTTCCAAACTGCAATTTCAGACAAGATCCCCAACCACGACCAAGCGGCGGCCTGAAAGCCACTTGACCTCGGTGTTTTTGTGCAAATTCGAGTCCATTTTGTCAAAGACGCGATTTGTTGATTGAGCCCTCGATCGCAAAGACTCTCGCGTCCTCCCACACGAATCTGACGAAAACAATTCCGACAAAGTGGGAATGATTTATTTAAGGAACTGAGAGGTACAACAACAAATGAACAATCAACAACCAGAACGCAGGCGTGCAAACAAAAACATCGACAGCGTGCGGTGTGTGCGTTTCAACTGTGAAAGTAGGCTGAAGCCACGGGAGCTTTGTTACGTGGTGGCGGCAACTCTGACGAGGAAAGAGAGGAATCGGACCATCCACGTGGGATGGGGCGACGCAGTCCATTATGTTCTACACGTGTCTCGCATCGTTGTGCGCTTGGGACGGCGTGTTGCGTTGCGATTGTGTCAAGTTACCTCTGGGAATGAAAGCGCCGGCAAGACCGGAGCCGGGGATGCCGTCGTCTCCCTTAAAGTATTTGGCATCCAGCCCGCCGGCAAAGTCGTTCCTTCTGCTCGCGGTCGCGTACGGAGAAAAGTGTGCCTGCGGGGCGGGGAAAGAACAAAAGGCGTCAGGCGCTCAGTCTGGTACGCGGCGTCGACAAAGACGACGGCGGCGACGCTCTCGCTTACTCGGGGTCCCGCCGACAGTGGGGCGTTCTCCGACGTCTCCGGAAACTTCTCGTGCAGCTGCTTCTCGTTCAGCAGCTTGTTCAGCCAGTCGATCACTGACGACGACAAGCGCGACGCGCCGAGTCACGCCACCGCGTGCTCGGGACGAGACGGACGCTCCTCACCTCTCTCGTTCTTCTGCAATGTCTCGTTGGCGTCGGACAGCTTGTTCCCGCTCGACTCCAGCTGCTCCTTCAGACTTGCGATCTGACCGTCAAAAACCCATGCGCAGATGGACCAAAACGCAAAAATCCACACCGACGCCCACGTATGACACGAGAGGAAACGGGCCTGTTAACAAGCGCCCGCGTGCAGCCACGTTGCAACCGGCGCGCGCCGCTCACCTGCCGGTCCCTGTCGTCGAGCTGCCGGCGAGCATCCTGCGCTTCCTGCTGGGCTCGCTCTAGCTTGGCCGAGGTGTCGCGCACAATCTTCTCCTGCATCACCAGCACCGTGCTCTTGTATTTGCTCTTGTCCAGCTGAACTTGCAGCTCGCACTGGAACTTCCTGATGATCTCGTTGCCCTGGCAACGCCGCCAGACGTCACGTCAACTGGCAGCAGCTTTCAAAGCCTCTTCGCATCTTAATCGCGACATCATTAGGTCGGGCGCCGTCGATTCATCCAACAGAAAAGGGCCGACCCTTTTCTGTTCATGAGAATTATTCTCGGCGTGCACTCGGCCATTGGGAGTTCCTCCAAATCATGTCGTTGCGCCGTTTGTCCATCAGATGGAACTCTGAATCCACTCGATCGATATGACGCGGCTCTCGCGTGACGAGCCAACTTTTACAACCACCTTAGCGCTTACCTAACGCGGCCACACGCATTTCCTGTCGGGACTGTCAAGAAGAAAAGGAGGGGGGCGGGGGAGACCAACCTTTTTGACATCTGCTGCCAAAACCTCCACCTGGGCTTCAAATTGTCGCAGCTGAACCTCTTTGTCGTCGACGCTCTTCCTGAGGTATCCCTGCAGAATAAAGAGAGGGTGGCGTGACGCGGCCCGCCAGCATCCAAGTGGGCCGCCACAAACCTGCTGCTGCTGCGTCGCCATCAGCGCTTCCTGCGTTAGACTCATCTTCCACTCCTTGTCTTGGACTTCCTGCTCCAGGGCGGCCACGCGCGCCCGCAGCTGCTCGGCCAGCCGCTCCTTGGCGTGCAGCTCGGCGTCCGCGGAGCCGACCCGCTGCTCCAAGCGCTGGCGCTCCTGCGTCACGCGGAGCACACTTTTCGCTGCGGTCTCCGGAGCCGGCATGTAACCGTCAAGTAACCCCGGGGCCGCTACTGGTAGACGTACCTCCTCGGCGCCCGCCAGCTTGGACTTGAGGTCCCGGAGGGCGGCCTCGTTTTTGAAATTCCTGTCGCCGAGCTCCGCGCAGGAGGTCTCCAGTTGTGCCAGGCGGCTCTGCATCTGCTGGCTGCTGCGCTGGTGAGCGCTTTCCAGATCTCGGCAGACTTGCTGCGTCTCCTGTCGCAGGCGCTCCTGCAACTGGGACACGTGGCCGCCACGCCGTCGTCACTCGGACGTCGGCGGCGCCGGGTCGTTAGGGGCACGTGGGGCCTCACCTCGGCCGCCCTCTGCCGCTCGGACTGCAACTCGTTGGAAAGAGAGCTTCTCTGAAGAGTCCATTCTAAATGCAGACGCTCCATCTCGGTACTCTTTTCCGACAGAGCCTGGTAAGACATCGCAACGGGGAACGGGACTCAAAACTCTCTCTTAGCGGCGGGGCCGAACAAATCACGGACGGCCGTCAAACGGTTTGATGGTCGATGAGCGGCCCGTCAATCGCCGGAGTTTGGTGCGTTTTTCGCTTCGAATAGGGTGGGAAAGCGACGAACCTGCTCGGCGTTGTGGAGCCGCTTGGTCAGATCATCTTCGGTCGTTTGCAGTTTGACCTCCAACGCTTCTTTGTCGGTCTGAAACGCGACAGGCTTTTTACAGATGATGAAGTCACCGCTCAAGTGCTTCCCACGGCATGAATTTGAAAGAGGAAAATACAAAAACCAGCGCGGACGCACGACGAGCCGATTTCGGCGCGAGCGTGCCGGCCCACCCGATTTCCCGTTGAAAGCCGGCCCGGCTCGAGTAGGCTCACCTTAAGAGAGGCCAGACAGGCGGCCAGGTAGTCCTTGACTTGCTTGTCCGAGGCCTGCGCCAGCTGCAGAGAGAGCAGGTTGAGGTGCTTGAAGGAGCTGCTCTCCATCACGTTCAGCTGGGCCGGGCCATCCAGTGACGGCGAGTCAAACGACAGCAGCAGCTGGAACCTGCGGGCCACAAGAGAGAAAGCAAACAACAGAAAGCCGCCGCCGCAGCCACGTCAACGCTGTTGGCTCGGTTAGCCGCCCGCCATCCCGCAAAGAGAGACGGCGCATTCCGAAAAGGAACAGCGGCCGCCGATGTTGCGCTTGCCTACAAAGAAACCACTGAAGCCGTCGCACGTACAGTATGATTACAGTTTTTTGTGGCTTGAGGGATACGAATCGTGTGACTGTTGAAACACGTGACCATTCTTTGTGTCCTAAAATGAAGACAAACTGAGGATAGTTGACTTGAGCATTACAATAGCGTGACTGGTCAAAGGAACAGAAAGGTTCTTCTTAAACTTTGGAACGCACATTCTTTGGCTTATTTGAGAATGTATTTATTTATTTTTTAGAAAGGGGGGGCTTATTTGAAACACCAACAAACGGGCTCTTGTTTACACAGAAATATTTGCCCCTTTCACTCCCTATATGTGGGGTGACAGAAAACCCGAGCAAGGGTTATTCTTGGCCTAGTTCTACACGGGTAGTGTTTCGTGATGACAAAACATGTCGTATCGCGTTTGAGAAAATGCAAGTGATCCATGTTGACGTCGGGAGGAGGAGGGCCGGCGGAGTACCTGGGATGGCTGCAATTCTGCTCCGATTGACATTGACGAAGAAGCTGCGTCAGCATCTCGGGGAACGACGTGAATTCAATCAGTAGCGACTGCTGGACTTTCAAACTACAAGATGATCAAAAAAAAGCTTGGAAAAAAAGCTCACACCGCACAAAAAATTGCACTTCTTCTTCAGCAAACCTTTGGAAGTCTTCCTCAGATATTGTGAGGCTAAAGAGAAAATGTGGATCAGAGTCATTGGTTAGTCTCACCAGAAGATCCTGAAGAGCAGAGAAAATGCATTTCAAATTGCTTGATTGACACCTCCCGTCAAATTGACACAGCCTGTCTCCGGGAAGAAGAGGCAGAGAAGGTCCCCAACTCATCTCCAGTGATCATTACTCCCGCAGAGCACAGAGACGATGGCACACATGCTCTGTTCTGGCTCCATTCCTGTTCATCCTCTACACCACGGACTTCAGACACGCCACTCCAAACTGCCACCTTCAGAAGTTCTCCGATGACTCTGCGATTGTTGGCCTCATTACAGAGGGGGACGATCGGGAGTACAGGGGACTGACAAAGGACTTTGTGGACTGGTGACAGCAGAATCTCCTCCAGATCAACCCTAGGAAAACTAAGGAGTTGGTTGTGGATTTCTGCAGGAAACAGTCCTCACCAGCACCGATGAACATCCAGGGTATGGACATAGAGAGGGTGACCTCCTACAAGTACCTTGGTGTTCTTCTGAACAACAAACTGGACTGGTCTACAAACACGGACACCCTGATTAGGAAAGGACAGAGCCGACTCTTCCTACTCAGGAAACTGAGGTCTTTTGGGGTTCAGGGGTCGCTCCTTAAGACTTTCTATAACTCGGTGGTGGCCTCGGCCATCCATTATGGCATTGTCTGCTGGTCAGGCAGCATCTCAGCCCGGGACAGAAAGAGACTGGAGCTGGTCAGGAGGGCCAGTTCTGTCCTGGGCTGCTCCCTGGACACTCTGGATGAGGTGGGCAACAGAAGGATGCTAACTAAGCTAAAAGCAATGGCCAGTCCCTCCCACACCCTCCAGCCCGCCCTGACAGCACTTGGTAACTCCTTCAGCCAGAGACTGTTACACCCGCGCTGCAAGAAGGAGAGATACCGACCCTCGTTCCTACTGACTGCTGTCAGGCTGCTGAATAAAAATAACAACAATAATATAATAATAATAATAATTAAATGATGTGAAAGACAATTGTAAATAGCACTGCGATATCCATTTTGTGTTTCTATTGCACTTAATTGAACGGTGTTTGTTGTTTTTTTTCCTCTTTCTTCTTTCTACCTACATTCTTGCTGCTGGAGGCTGTAAATTTCCCCAGTGTGGGACAAATAAAGGATATCTTATCTTATTATCTTATGAATGCCTGGGAGCAGAGATGGGCAATCCGTCCCTAGACGCAAGGATTCTGTTTGTGGATTTCAGCTCTGCGTTCAACACCATCATCCCGGAACTCCTCACCCCCAAACTACTCCACCTCGGTGTGTCCCCTGCGATCTGCCAGTGGATCCTCAGCTTCCTGACGAGACGGACACAACAGGTGAGACTGGGAGCAACAACATCATCAATACGCACCACCAGCACTGGAGCCCCACAGGGATGTGTCCTCTCGCCACTGCTCTTCTCTCTCTACACAAACGATTGCACCTCAACAGATCCAGCTGTCAAACTCATAAAGTTCGCAGACGACACCACGGTCATCGGTCTCATCAAAGACGGCAACGAGTCTGCGTACCGCCAACAAGTGGAGCAGCTGGAGCTCTGGTGCGGCCGACACAACCTCGGGCTGAACACGCTCAAGACTGTAGAGATGATCGTGGACTTCAGGAAACATTCTTCTCCTCAGTTGCCCCTCACACTATCCAACTGCCCTGTGTCAACCGTCGAGACCTTCAAGTTCCTGGGAATCACAGTCTCCCAGGACATGAAGTGGGAAGTCAACACCATCTCCATCCTGAAAAAGGCCCGGCAGCGAATGTACTTCCTGAGGCTGCTGAGGAAGCATGGCTTGCCACAGGAGGTGCTACGACAGTTTTACACGGCAGTCATCGAATCAATCCTGTGTTCTTCCATCACGGTTTGGTTTGGGGCCGCCACAAAAAAGGACAAAATCCGACTTCAACGGACAGTTAGGACGGCAGAAAAAATCGTTGGCACTGCCCTACCCACTCTTGAGGACTTGCACACTGCAAGAATCAAGACAAGGGCACGGAAAATCCTCCTGGATCCCCCGCACCCTGCCCACCACCTTTTTCAGCCACTCCCCTCAGGCAGACGCTACAGATCTATGCGTACCAAATCCAGTAGACACTTAAACAGCTTCTTCCCTCTAGCCATTAACTCCTTAAACAGTCACTGACATAGTCACTCTTCTTGCACCACAAAATGGTATTACAAAACTACTGGTATACTCTAAAATGGTTCAATGATTTTGTTGTTTACGATGATACTAGTGCAGCGTGTTATACCGGAGACAAATTCCTTGTGTGTTCTACATACTTGGCCAATAAAGATGATTCTGATTCTGATTCTGATTCTGACTGAACCGTCTGTCCGGACGCCCATTTTGGGACGGAGGACGAGAAGTTTTTTTTGGGAAAGGACATATTAACTCATTTACACCCTTTGACGTGTAAATACGTCAATTGGCGCATAGCCGTTCCCTCCCCATGACGTATTAATACGTCAATTAGCGCATAGCCGTTCCCTCCCCATGACGTATTAATACGTCAATCACGTGTTTTCATGGGGGAGGGTGCAAGAGAGTCTGATGCAACTTCTCACCACAAGATTAGGCTTGACGGCAATGTTAAATAGCAAAAAGACGGCCATCGGGTGGCAGTGGTGCAAAAATCAACCAGGATCACGCCGCAGAAGTAGTAAAAAGGGCGTACAGTGAAGGAGGGGCGTATGTGGATAGTGGATTGGAACATTAGAAACTATCAACAATGGAGAAAAGGAAATAACTAAAAAGGATTGTTTTTTTCGCTATAAAAGCGTCCTCGAAACAAAACAACAAAGGAGATGGTGTTTGTGTGGAAGAGAAAATGACGCTTCGGTCACTAATCGAAAGCGGCACCCGTCAAACGATCGTCGGCCGGCACAAACATGGCGTGCTACACGCAGCCCGCATAGCTCACGCCGAGTTTCGAGTTCATCTGATGAAGATGAACTTGCTCCACGTCAGCGATCATCGCTTGGCAGAGCATTTTGTGCCTCCCGATGCCCCACATCGCCCCCAAATCGTCTCCCCGTCGACTTCCAGCGATGACGGCAAAGAGGCTGCATTGCTTCGCATGGCCGACGCCGGGCACACGTCAGCGATTCATTGAAATCGTCTCGTAATGACGATGGCGAAAACGATGAATTGGAGGGCGATTTGGATCCCGATATGTCGGACGAATACGTGCCTTCGGACATAACGGAAAGCAGCTGAGAGTCCTCGCCAGAGCCGCTGGAACGAGGAGGTAACTGCTGACTAGCTTGCAAGTTCCCATTCAAAACTTCATCACTTCTTATGCCTCATCAGTCACTTTTATGTACCGCTACATTCCCCGCTATACTATAAAGTTGCCAGTAACACTAATCATTTATGTACAGCTGATGGCGTCTCGTAGACGTGGATGAAAATATGCGCCGTAAATGTGCCGACTTGCATGTCGCCATAGGGTTTTAAAAAACAAAACAAAAAAAACAGGACACATTTGGTCCGCTCAGCTCTGCTCAAACCACTAGTGTTGAATTCATATTCCATTTCATGTCAAATTAGATGCTGAGCAACGTGGAATGAATGGTGTAAATAGCAGTGTGTGTATGTGTGTGTGTGTGTGTGTGTGTGAGATGTTGAAATGTCAGTGGAAAGCAACAATAAAAAAATAGAAACATCAAAGTGTGGTAATGGTACATACTTTTATAAGTTACAGATTGTCCAACCAGAAGCCAAAAGATGACTCCTCGCTTTGGTGGTGGAAAGAAAGGTAAATCAAATTATTGTACCTCACTCTGCACCAAGATACTGTATATTTGCAACTTTTTATGTTTCTATAATTTATAGGTCGTGCATCTGGCCGTGGTGGGATGAATCGATGTGGTGACAAACTGGATGGAAGCCAAAAAACTTCTCCACAGCTGCACTTTTGTTCATAGTTCAATAGTTTTGTTGTGTGCAAATCAATTATTTTGCTACAAAAAACATTATTTGTAATGTTCTTTTGTAGGAGGAACACATTATTGAGGTATTTGTGCTGTCAAAAAAGAAAGAAATAGTGTAAAACTTGAAATGCATGCTTTTACAAAAAGCTCATTTTCTCAGGATTTCTGCAGAAAATCGGCCTTTTCCATAAAACTTAGCAGTTTTCTAATGCTGATTGCCAACGAACGGAGAACTTTTTTTTCTGCTGAAAGAAGAGAGTCTCGCCATTCTTTCGACAGGTTGTATGTGTAAATAGCCATAGAACAGAAAATTCTGTGGGCCTTGCAAATCAGTCGAAATTCAGTAAAATGTGAGGGATTGAGGGGGTTGCTCCAGTGAAAAGGGGTGGTATTCAATGAGTTAAGCAAGGATGGAAGTGGGTTTTCGTTCATCCCTTTACTCGTCCCTAGTGGTGTCGGGAGGCAAAATAACAAGGCCAGAGAGTAGCCAAACACTGCCTTCTCTTAACAGGCTCCTTCATCTCAATAGTATTTTTAGAGCAACATTGACACCTAGCGTAAAGTCAAGAGAACAGAAAGGATGAGGACGGACACGGACGGAGGACAATTATGATATGAATAAGGGCGGAGGGACGATGACGGAAGGGTACCGAGGTCGCAGACGGACCAGCAGAAGAGGGCCATGTCTGCCTGCGAGACCACTTGAAGGAGTGAAGACAGGAAACTGCAAGGAGCAAAAAAAGGCCGCATGCCATACTCACTCGTTTGCAGATGGCACCAGTGCTCGATTCAAGCTCAATCGTGACGCGGATGTGTTCTTTTCTGTAAAATGAAAACATAGGTCATTATACGGATAAACCCATTGTGGGTTTTTTTCCCAATCTTTTCCGTTTTTGATGTCATCTTTATTCATCCAGGTCAAGCCTTTGAGAAAGGATTCTCTTTTACACCACGGGTTGCTCGTCGCACTACAGTATGAGCAAGGGAACTCTCTTTTTGAGCTCCCAACTTGTTCTTTCGGATGATTGTGAGGCAGGAATGGAGGAAACCATGCAAACTCCAGACAGGAAGGCCGGAGCCGCAATCGAACACTGCACCTCTGCACTGTGACGCCGTAGATTCAGCTCTATTTGTTTATGATTGTATTCGTTCATCGATTTTTAAAAAACACGTACTGTACCATAACATGACATGTGATGACTGCACGAAGACGTGCCGTCCATCTCCCCGCATTCAATTATTTGGCGAAACGGATGAAATGACGTCAAATTCCTTTCTTTCTATACAGGAAGGAAATTGTGAAGACGTTCGCTGGCGGTCAAAATATGTTGTGGTGAACCAGAACAACAATTGATCGAAATCAGCCGTCTTTGTTGTCCTCATTCGCCTTGAAGGCTATGAAGTCGCAACCGGGCCAAATCGAATGGCATAAATCCAACTTTGAACACAGCACTCTTAGAATCGGTTCGGCTTAGTTACAGTGGGGGTTCTGGATCAATTTCACTGAGGGGGCCGGGCTGGGGCCGGAGGTTTTGGTGGGGGGGGGGGGGGCACATTCAACCCTCCCTGCCGGGGACAAAAATTGCAAATACACTGAAGCTAGATTTTCTACATGCATATAATTACCCACATTTTAAAAGGCAACGTCTTATATATTGATCCAGTTCAATAAAAATTAAAATAAAAAGGGAGACCAAAAAAGTTACAGACACACACGCACACACAAACGCGCACACGCACGCACACAAACGCGCACACAAATAGCACTCGTGTTGTGGTAATTTCCTTCTCTGCGGACTGCTTCTCATTTTCCCGCTCATTTTTAAGTGGCGCAGCGCACTAAAGGGTCCGACTAGAATGTTAAATCACGCACTTTGTTTCCACCTTTCGCGTCGGCGACTGCGTAATCTACGCTCGGAGGGGGGGCCACGGGGGGGGGGGGCAGAATCAGTGCTGTAAATATACGAATCAATTCAATTGGCAATGAGCTTCCAGCTCAAAGATTTCATTCCCCAAACAGGCACAGCTAAGGGCTTCTGATGGCAAACTGAAATCGGAACTTCATCATTTCATCGTGTTGAGTCACGTCTCGTCCGGAGTCACAGTTGCCGTGTACCTTTCATTGCAGTGTCGACATTTAATGACGACTTTGAGGACTTTGCTGAAAATCGCTTCCATGGTGGAGCGCCCAAACGAATTTTATTTCTTCTTCGTTGGTGAGATGTTCTTTTTCGTCGTGCTGCTTCCTCGGCGCTCTGTCGGCAAAGTGCGCGTGATCGCACCCCCTAAGGAGAGACCCGCAAGTGTGAGAGACACTGTGTTGTGGCGAACTCCTTGGGAGTGGAGCATTCGGGCTCTGTCTTGCCAGCTGAGCACACGCTGTTGTCCGGCTGAAAGTAGAAAAATGATGTTTACGTGTGTCTTTGAGGAAAGGCACGTGTTGAGTGAGTTGACATTCTTTTTAACAAAGTACTGTACACTCATTTTAATCCCTCGGGTGGAACTTCATCTCACATACTCAAATGAAGTTTGTGCATTATCTGCACTGTCAATTTCAAATCATCTTCTGATTTTGAATAAATGGAGCCGAGTCTCTGCAAGGACTAGACTGGACACAAAATATGTTTTTATGTGGGAACAATGAGGAATTGTACAGCTTTAAGATGAAAGTCTGAGACATAAACTGAATTTTAAAAGAGTTCGAAAAGGGATCTAAGAGATGAAAGAAAATCATCTAACAGATTAAAGACAATTACGCCACAATAGACAACAGCAGTGGCTTGCTTCAGAGGGAAACAGAAATAAAAATACATTATTTCCAAGCCACAATACTTCTCAGTGCAGAACAAATAATCATTACAACCCAATGTTTTGAGATGCAGTCACACTTACTCGATATGTTCCGGTGTGTTGGGTGTGTACAAAGCACGTGGACAAGCACAAATGATCTCCCCTCTAAAGAACAGATAACACAGTTCATATAATTTCACAGTCAAAAAAAATTTTTACATCTTATAACATTGCGAACACTTACGCTGTACAGCTGATCACACGACTCACTCGTGGTAGATTTCAAACTCCAAACCAAACCACTCCAGATATTGTGCTCTACAAATACCATTCAACTAATTAATCATCTGTCCAAAATTAACACCTAACATGCGTCATGGTAAAGTAGTTACCAATTACCTGAATATCGCCAGGGTTACGACGACGATCATGGGTGTATGAAGTTGGGACAAGCAGTGGGCACAGTTCAGCGACTACCCTCCTTCACGTGCATGTCACCCTTACTGGTCTGATTCTCACACGCTGCATATGTTCCCGCGTGTTTTGATCTAGTGTGGCTCTTAAAGTGACAGTGCTACATTTGTTAAACAAGGAAGCCTTCACGACGTAAGGTTCACCTGGTTACATAAAGTTATGGAAAATAAAATGTGTTTTTTGATTGATTAAAAAAAACACAATAATTAGTGATTCATCAAAAGTCACAGGTTGAATTTCCAGAAATATTTATTTCTCCGAGTTATTTTTTTTATTGAAAAACACATTCCTCAAGAGCTGTAAAATGTTCCCCCCCACCCCCAAAAAAATGCGAAAATAGAAAAATAATCACCCCCCCCCCCCTTTTTTTAAACAATGACATATTTTTTCCTCAAAAATATATCTGATCAAAGGCAAAAGAGGCATGCCATGGTGACTGATTAAAAGCCAGCCCGGCGCTAATGAGCAGCCAGGTGTCAGCCCTTCGTGTTCCTCTGCCATTGGTCGCCGGAGTGCCTCAGCCTGCTTTAAAGCCCGCGCAGGAGGTTGTAAGCGCGCCGTGTTCAATTTAAGATTAAGATATCCTTTATTTGTCCCGCAATGGGGAAATTACAATCAGAATTCAGAAAGGAAAAACGCAGGGTAGGGAGAGGGGAAAAAAAACACGCTCGAACTATACTCTTCCGAGGATAATTTAAGTCCATGATAAAAAAAAAAGACCCTAGCACGTGAATAAGCATATGACAGTTACAACAAGTTACAAGACATAACATGTATAAGGGAGAGGATAAATGGGAAGGGGGAAGGGGGGGGGGGGGTAACCGCGACGCGGCCGAAAAATGACCAGCTGCACGATCCCCGTTGCGCTCCGCATTATCGAACCACGTCACGGGGGGAAAAGAATCGGAGCGATGAAGACGGTGATAACAAGGATGTGTATGCGCGTATGCTTGTCCAGTCGTGTACGTGTATGCGTGTACAGATCATAGCTGCTTCGTCGAGGTCTGCTCATCACGAAGACAGTCCCGGCTTATCAGTCCATGGCCGAGAAGGAGTGGGGTGGTGGTGGGGGCCCTAGACTCCATGCGTATTTCCATCCAGGGGAAAATGCCAAATAGCGTTGTTTGTTTTGTAGAGACGGCTGCCAACAATTCCAGACAGCTTTGAGTCCTTGGTCTGTATCTCCTCACTGGCGCCAATCATTCAGATCCGAAAATTCTTTCGCAGCGTGGATTCCAACGTCTCCATGGTATTTTCAATCGCGCGGAGTCGCTCCAAAACCGCAAAGTCGCAACAATATTGCGGCTGAGCTCAGTCACCGCTCGAGTCTGAGTGTTGGACATTCGCGCCAAGCCATCCAGAGTGACCGACAGCTTCTTCACTTCCAATACAGCCTCTCCCGTCGGTCGAATTTTGCGATAGAACAGAAAGCTGCCAACATCAAACAGCAGCATACCTGTTATCAAAAGGCCAATGATGTAGATGTCTTCCACATCCTCCACGGACAGTACTGTCAGGCACACCGGTCTCCACTTTCTCCACGGATCCAGGGCGTATCCGGCAGCAAGTGTCCCCGGAGGGCAAGCAGGCTCCGCACTGCCCGCTCTTTTCGTGGAAAAAATTTTGTCGATTACATCGAGAGACCAGCCAACTAATTCCATGGTTAGTTCTTCGGATGAAAACACGGTAGGAGGCTCGGGAAAAAAAGTTGGACAAAGACAGCACAAAAGACTAAGTGGCGAGCAGGGAAAAAGAGGTGGGAGGGCAGGGGAGCTAAGCAAAAAGTGTCCGCCTTCGTCGAGAGCCAAGCAGAAAGGCTTGATTTTCAATTTGCAACCCTTCGTCACCGGTTAGAATGGCGGCTCGTCTATTGGCTGCTGCGCTGCCGTGCGCTTTGGCTCTTCCAGGCTTGGTGAAGCCTCAGTCTTTGCCTTCTTCGGTCACGTGCGGCGAGGACAGCGTGAAGGCGGCGACCGGCATGGTCGTCCGGCACGTCAACCGACATCACAAGCACGGCTTCAAGTTGCGGCTGCACGAGGTGCAGGGCAGCAAATACCGGCAGGTGAGCAAGTCGGCCGGCCGAGCCGCTCCTTGGGAGATGATCGAGATGCGCTCGTCTGGCGGCTCTGCCCACGCAGGTCTCGGGAGGTTGCCATATTGACATCAACGTGAAGCTGCTGCAGACCAAATGTCACTTCAGCAACCCCAAGCCCTGTGCGAGCTGTGGCGGCAGAATGAGCGGGTGAGCGTCCTTTGGGTCCTGCCGCTCGCTTCTGTCTGATGTGCTAACAGTGTTGTTTTTGGGTGGCTCAGGGCGCGGTGGCCATCTGCAGCGTGGAGTTTTGGGTCATGTGGGGCGCGGCCAAAGTCACCCGCCACGAATGCACCACCCGACCAGGTCGTGAGAGCCCCGCTGCTTTGGTGCTTGTCTGTGAAATGCTTTGTTTCTGATGAGAGCTGATGGCGAAGCTTGGGCACCGCTGCCGCCGCCACCTTGTTTGCAGAGCCGTCCGACGAGGAGCTGTTGCTGATTTGTCCGTCGTGCCCCAAGCTGTTGCCTCTGGATGACCCGACGGGCGTCGGCGCCGTGCGGGACGCGGTGCTCAAGTTCAACCGGGAGAGTGAGCGGCCCAATTACTTCGCCTTGCTGGAAGTGGCTCGGCTCACGAGTGTGGTGAAGATCCTTTGTCGAGTGTTTGTTTGGATTGGCGCCTGGTGTCCGCCTTCCTTCTAAACGTTCGCTCGCTCTCCTGTGACAGACCATCGGCACCATCACCCAGCTCAAGTTCGCCCTGGTAGAGACCACGTGTCCCTGGGAGGCCGCGGCCACTTTCGCCGCCTGCTCGCCTCGCTGCCCCGACCGAGCTGTGAGTTGCAACTTGCTGCTTGACTGGCTTTCTTCCACGGGGGTTGCATAAGTTTTGCCACGCTTGGCGGCTTTCTGGCAATTGATTCTTGACCCGGCGGGATTTTTTTCCTCTCTCCTTTAAGTATCACGTCTACTGCCGAACCTCCTATTACAATTCCCACAGACGAGTAGGAGAACTCAAGTGCGAAACGTACCCGCCCAAGGTAAGTCTGCAGCTACAGCACCGCATCCGTTTAGGCGGTGGAGCGCATCACCGTTCCTCTCGGGTCTCCACAGAATTTGGAGTCCCTCCCAGCTGGTGAGCCGGAGCCCGTTTGCAGGCCCCTGTTCCACCAAAGTCCAGAAGCTTGCGTTTGTAAGGACAGGCTGAAGAGTCCCGAGCCGTCCCTCCACCACATTTGTCCTTTCCCGCTGAAGTGAAATAAAAAAAACTTCACGCTGCTCAACTTGTGTTTTGGGTTTTTTTAAGGTACATTGCACTCTAACCCAAAGGGTTGGGCAACTATTTCTTGACCAGCTCCACCCTTATTTTTCCACTCGGCATGGGGCTGAGAGTTTGAAACTCCAGGATAAGGAGAGGGTACCAGGAAGTGTGCTGCGTTTGATGCCACCTGATTCTCTCCCCCACCCCCTAACTGGAAATATGCTTTTAAAGGTGAGCCCCGCCTGTATGCAGGTCTGGCTTAATTTTTTTTTTAATTTGGGAGAAAACAGTTTTTCAACCAGCTTATGTTTTCAGTGTTTGCATTATTTTAGGGTTCATACAGCCTACCCACCCCCATTGCAATTTATTGGATTTTTTCACCTCAATTGCAACTTTAGCTGTCATGCATGAGCACACATCTGACAACTCGAGTGAAATATCAAAACTGAAATTTTCAGAAGTCTGAATTTGTTTTTGATCCCCCCCCCCCCTCAAGTATGTCAAATCAATGTTTGGGATCACTTGGAGGGTCAGATTTTTTTTTTTTAGCTTTTAAAGACTATTCATTAAGAGGGGGGAATGGGTTATTTTCCAATTTGCTATTTTCTGTTGTTCAGGGCTGCGATTGGCTGGCAACCGATTCAGGGTGTCCCCCGCCTACCGCCCGAAGACAGCTGGGATAGGCTCCAGCACCCCCCGCGACCCTAGTGAGGATCAAGCGGCTCGGAAGATGAATGAATGAATGTTGTTCGGGGGTGTTATTTCCTTCTGAAAAGAAAGTAGACCTTGATGCTGTCTTTACAAAAAAAACGTTTCACTCAGAAAAGGATCTTTTTCCTAATCAGAGCCCGGTTCATTTCCTTGGCTCAGCTGTGGCAAAAGAGGGGTCGCCATGGTGACCGATAGAAAGCCGGCCCAGCGCCAATTAGCAGTCAGGTGTCAGTTGGTTGTCCTCTGCGATTGGTCGCCGAGATCCTCAGCCTGCTGAAGGCCCGTGCCCGAGCTTTAGACTGACGTGTTCTGTTCAAGATGGCGGTTCACCCGTTGGCTGTGGTGCCGTGTTGCGCTTTGGCTCTTCTTGGCTTGGTGGCGCCTCAATCTTTGCTTTCCTTGGTCACATGCGGCGAGGACAGCGTGAAGGTCGCGACAAGCCTGCCGTCCGCCACATTAATATATAAAATGTGAAAGGTTCATAATTAACTCACACTCAGTGCTCATATTATTGAGCATGCCAGCCCCTTTCATGTATTAGAGCATTTGGCAGCATATTATGGCTTCCCTTTGATTTCACCCACAACGGGATGATTGTTAGCCCACATTTATCTCCGTGGTTGGTGGGGCACCTCTCCGCCTCCTGATTTTGTCATCACGTCGGCCTTCCTCTCAAAACATGAAGCAGATTGTCAGTGGAGAATTAGTTGGGATTTATTTTCTATATACATGATGTGTTATAAATATCGTACAGTATAAACACAGACGTTAGTGTCGTCACACCCGTGTTGAGAACTTCTAAAAAACAAATCTGATAGCCAGCACCCTCTGTGCATTCTTTCAGAGTTTGCCACGCTCGGACACGAGCGCTGACCACATGACTGCAGGTTCCATTTGGGAGTGTCAAACAATTAAGACATGCCTCGGTTGCGTTTTCTTGACGGTTTTCTTCACCCTCCAACTTCCAAGATGCGAGCAGGAAGTCGAATGCACCTTGAGGAGACCTGATGGGACTTCTGATGCTGCCCTCTGGTGGCGCCTCTGGCACACACATTCATCCACAGTCAAATGCAGCCAGGCACGCATACCATTACACCCACGCACATCAACATGTACAGACTATACACACGCATACACAGACACGCGGGTGCTACAGTTTGTTGTAAAACAAAGAAGCTCCTGATGAACATCCAGGAAGTCATCGTTCCTTCCCTGCCGCTTCCGTCATGTTGGTCTCTTCTTTTGTCTTTGTGGCGCGCGCCACGGCAAGGTCAATGGCCGCTGTCTGCGATGACGGTAAGCGCCGGTTCGGCGCTGTGCTGCGCAACCTCCGCCTGGGTGGCGCTGTCGCGGTCTTGACGCGGCGCACACGCCATGCGTGTTGATATTGTAGACGCCGGGAGCGAGGAAGCAGGCTCGCAGGCTCAAGGTGACGTGTCTGACGGGGACAAAGCGACAGCCGGCGGCGAGTCTGGCCCACCCAAGCGAAGCCATATGCGCACTCGCTCCGCTCTGAACTACAAAAGAGCGGAAAAAAATGCACAGGCGACAAAGGAGGAGAGAAAGATTAGCATGCACGTTCTTGTATGTTTGACAGGCGGCACTCAAGCGCAGCCCTTCGGACCCTTTAGCCTAGCAAGTACAAAGTCCCACAACTGGCGTCTAGAGTCGATTTCATGTGTCTGCATCTGTGGCTGACCTGGCCCGCCTTGCTGAATCGGTGACCCGCCAGGATCATGTGGAAGGATCTGCTCCAACAGCAGAGCGCTGCGCAGGTCCGAGTCCTGGTCAGGAAGGACAAAGCAAAAGTAATCACGCGTGGAACTGAAGCCCGTTTCATTTTGCGACACTACTTGATGACAACCTTGAGGATTCCTTACCTCGCTGGTCATTTTGATAAGCAGCGTGGCAGCTTCCGAATATTTCCCCTGACTCTTGAGAATCTCTGTGCTGACAAGAGCGCAGCGCTCGGCCAGCACCATATTCCTGGGAGGGACACAGCCGCAAGATCATCTGACGAAGAAGACAGCCCCTCGGACTCGTGGCGGGACGCAGGAGTATGACGCGACGCCGCGTTGAGCCCACCGTGATTTGCCTTCGCCGTTTGCTAATCTCTCATCCTTGCTAAATTTTCTCCCATAGTAAAAAAAAATTTGTTCAAGACCAACCTGCAATAGGTGAAAATCTGCGAGAGACTAACACATCCATCTAGATATTTAAACACATATACATCCACACATTGTATCTATTTGTAAATATGTAGATCTAGATAGCTAGAGTATATAGAAAAATATGAAGACTACTCCTAATGCCTAAGAAAACCCGGCTGCTGGTGGTTTGCTACCTGCAGACGTCTCTGTAGGTCTGGATGTGCCGTGTCCATGTAGTGCGTGGGATACGGTCGCGCGGCTCCAGCCTGCAGAAAGGCAGACACTGCCGCCATTTCCTAGACGGAACACAAAGAACCAAGCTTGTGACGCATCAATAGGAACCCAAAGCAGACAGGACGTTCAAATATAATTCATCTTTTTGCCTCTTGCCCTTATCTAAAAACTCTCTGCCAACGACGTGCTCCCCCCCACACTTGGACGTTGTGGCGCTCACCAGGGCACCGGCGGCGTAGAGCATGGCCTGGTCCGAAAGGAAGTCCTTCTTGGCCGTATGGTAGCAGCTGTAGGCCAGCTCTAGTACTGCACCAGGAAGCACAAGTCGCCCATCTTCCTGATCTGCAGTTCGAGGGCCTCCGGGGGGTAGCTGCCATCACAGGTCGAAAATCAGGACACTCTTCTCGGGAGCTTTGCCGCCACCGAACCACTTCTTGGTGGCCGTGAACGGAGAGCGGCTCAAACCTTTTCTGGACACCAGCTGCGGACGGACAGGAAGATGTACGCTGAGCAAGAGACTGGCAAGTCGGGAAAGAGGACAGAGGACGAGCATGCTGCGGCAATGATAGATGATTGACCAGGAGAGTTGTCGCCTTTGCAACGATACACTCCTTTCCTCCTGCCTGGCCAGGATCAACGCAAGCTTTTTGCGGCCGCAGACCACTTGCGCATTTGGGACCGGGCCAGAGGAGTCCCTCGCAGCTTGATACGCACAGCGCAAGCAGCATTTCCAAGTGCATTTTGGCGTGAGCTTTCAGGAATGAGCAACCATTCTTCTTCTTTGTAACGTTTGATTCAGTTCAAAGACTAACCTGAACCTCGCAAATTCGTCAGCTTTCCCGCAGCAGCTTTCCTGGCTGACGTTTCACAATAAAAGCATGTTTGCCATTTCCTCAAGCGCGTATCAAACAGGTGGCCCTATTCAGTACCCAAGAAGCAGCTCTCGGGTTCAACGTGTCGGTGAGCCCCGGAGGAGGGAACGCAGACTACATAATAGCTGAGCGCCCGGGTCGAGCACCTGGTCATTGAGCTGCCTGATGTTCTTCTCTATGTGAGGCAGCAGGCCTCGGAAGGTGAACTCCTGGACGAACTAGCGGATGTGGTCATGGTCACCGAGGGTCAGACACGCCCCGTGGGTCCCCGGCGTCACCTCCGCCTCCCCGGCGCCCTTCTTGGCGTCGGCGAGGGCGCCCGAGCTGCTCGCTGGGTTCGGGTCCGCACAGCTTCCTTCTATGGTGCACAGGAGTCACGACGCCGCTGCCGCTTCCTCTACTTTGAACTATTTCGAACTGTCAAGTGTGAAGGTGGCGCCTGTGTGTGGAAAAAAACACGATGAGATCTCGTCCGAAAAGTGGTCAGCACTATACGTGATATTTTGTCTTACAGGAGGCAAATTTGCTTGAACCTTTGGACCATTCCGAGACCTCGTATTCATTTGTACTTCAAAAATCGATTCAAACAAAAGGATCGTTAAGAACAAAAAAAAGGGACCGGTGTCTGCAGAACGAGCCTCCTCCGCCGGGTCGCCGCCGTTTTCATCAGCGCGGGAGTTCAAGGCGGGAACCGCATCGTCATCCTGGTCCTGCAAATGCACAGACAAGACAAGGCATGGTGGCGTTTCCCCACAGAGTTGCAGGTTTGCCCCTTTTTGCACACGTGGTGGCTGGGCGATTGGTGGAAAAGCTCACGTCCCAACCAGTTTTTGCACTCGGGCCAAAGTCGTACCCAAGATCGAAAATATCCTTTTGGCACCTCCGAGTCGTATCTTGGGGCCAAGAAGCAACGTTTTAGGGAGAGGAGAGGCTTCATGTTGGCCGTCTTCGCTCTTGTGAAATGACCACTTGTGCAAGATTTTGAAAATGCCCTTTTTTCCCCCTCTGAATGAAACAACTTTGTCAAATATACCCCCCCCCCCCCCCCCCGCACAATTACACTGAGATTTCTCTGGGATATGACTAATTGAAAACAACCGACTCATCTTGAAAAAGAACAATTTGTTTTTAAACACCCCCCCCCCCCAAAATGACCCAACAAAAATTTCTCCTTAACAATGACCTATTTACCTTGACAATAAGACAAAGTAGACTGATGACTCTCAAATTGACCACATAAAGGGCCTTTTACCAGAAAATCTTAAGCGAGCCTTTGTCCCTCCCATGTCTCCTCTTAAGACTAGAATTTTTGAGGGGGAATATCTCCGTCTCATTAAATTTGAAACAACACAAACTTCAAGGTGTCTTGTGCTGTCTTATTTTCTGCTCACAGTGGCCCCAATAATCTTCCATAATCAACAGAACATACTTTTCGCTTCATTTTTTATTGCGCCTGTCAGTCTTTTATACAAATCAATTGATACATTTTATTCACACACGTTGGGTGGCATGATTCGTTGCCAGTAACCACGGCAACGTGGCCGGACATACGATCACATGATTTCCACTTACCCCATTATGTTTGCCAGCTCGAAAAAGAAGGCCGGCAGCGTCACACGAGCGCCTTCCCGTCCAGGACGGCAAAGATGTCCCGGAGGGATCGCTACACGCACCGCAAGAAGCGCGAGACGTTGCGAGCCGGGTAGCCTCTGACGTTGCAGCCGATCCAGTCGTCGTGGACGCCGTAGCCCACGCCCAGGCCGTCGGGCACCACAGGGGCAAAGCCGCCCGGCCACACGGCTGGGCTGGACAGCGTGGTGGTGGACAGGATGCTGTGGTTGATGGCGGCGTAGGCGGGGTCGGCGTAAAGCTCGTGCGGCGGACGCCCGGTCGATGCCGACAGGTTGCGCAGGGCGAAGAGGTGCCGGTCGAAGCCCTGACCTGAAAAACAAACGGGGAGGGGTCAATGTGGGGACACCGAAAGACGAGCAGTAGAGACCATCCCGACTAAGCGGCGATGCGCATCTCGACTCAAAAGAAGTTGACATTCATATACCAATTCCAGGACGGTTGGATTTGGAAGTGTCAAGATTCAGTGAGATGAGCATTGGGTTCCACGTGGTGCGGCTCAGTTTGAGACGGTGCCCTGCGATGACCTTTTGCTTATATTGGAGCAAACTTCAAGTCGAGTCAGGAAAGTCGATGTGCCGCTTCCTTGGAGGAGACGCCTCTCCCACAAAGGTATAGATCCAAGTGGAAACATTGGATTCGGTGCGCTTGCATCTTTTCAATCAAAAGCAATTTTCCGCTTCAAAGTGCTTTTTGCTGCCCCCCATATGGGAAGCCCAGAGCCCCCCAGCTACTTTGTGAAATAAGGCTATATTCTACTTGCTAGCCGCAGGAGTTCCACATGCCATAAAGGTCCCAGAGGACGACTTCTTCAGCTTGACGGCAAGCCTTCTCACCGGTTTGCGCCAACGGTTTCAGGGCTTGCGCCGCCTCGACTTTGGAGGCCACCGGGTGCTTGCCTTCGAGCTCCACCTGCCGCTGGCCCGCACCCGGGTGCGGCGAAACACGTCGCGACGTTTGTCCTCCTCCGTGGGCTCCTTGGAGCCACGCTTCCTTTGGTCCCTCACCCCGGCCAAGGGGGGACAAAAGCCCAGACGACTGAGCAACTTGAATCATCGCAACGTACAAACGAACCCCAGCCGCCAGCAAGAGGGGGCGGGGCGGCAGGAGGAGCCACAGAGTGGCGTGCGAGTGAATTTGCAAAGCCGGGGGTCAACCTCACCCATGGCGGCCTCCTTGTTCAGCTGCCCGTGGTAGGCGGAGCACTGGCGCAACATGTCCAACAGCCCGTCGGCGGAGTGTCTGGCGGGCTCGCCGACGGAGGCGCGCGCGCTTAGTGAAGGCGCTGGCGGGGCGGATGGTTTCCGTGCGGCCGTGATGCACGACTCGTACGTGGCCACCGTCTGGCCGTACTGCCGCAGAAAGGCCATCTGGAAAGCCAGCTACGCCACCGTGTCCGGGCTCAGCTTGGACTTCTTCAGACGCTCCTTACCGCCAACTTGAGGGAAAACTCGTGTCATTGCAGCCCATCCACGAAAACCGCGACCAGCGCGTCAGTCGACTTGTGTACGGGATTGTCGTGCTCCGGACATTTTTGCTTCTATTTGGGCGGATCCTAGTGGCACCTTGTTCTGTTTGTAGTTCATCGTTGCGCATTTCTGCACAATAGTCAAACATGTTTCAGGTGAGGAAATACTGACATCGGCACGCTGCTGCTACTATCCGTGTGCAAACTACGGCCCGGGGGGCCTTTGCAGCCCAGCCTCTGTTTTTCGGAGGCCCGCGGCAGGACCTAAACTGAACAAATGAATGGATAATATTTGGTTCCTAAGTCGCCGTTCAACTCGTGCGTCGGACCGCCTCAGGAATGAGGAGCAGGAGCCTACTGGCACGCCTACCAGCGGTTGACGCCGTCGCCGTGCAGCATGTTGCCGTCACGGTCCAGCACGTCAAAGACATAAATGTTGCCCTTCCTCATGACCAGCAGGTGGCACGTCGCGGGGTCGGTGACGAGCCGGTCCCGGCCCGGACGCGGCAGGCGCGTGGAGTTGAAGAGGCGGAAGTACTGCGACATGTCCAGCGGGTAGGGGTTGACAATGTAGGCGCCATACCAGGCGAGCCAGGCGGGCGCCGAGCGGATCAGCTTCTTGAAGGCGTCCGTGTCGCTGCGAGCCGCGTCCAGATGGAACACCTCGGGCTCCAGCAACCCGGCGCGCAGCGTATTCATGAAGTGCACGGCCGAGCACACCATGTTGCCGGCGCGCACCAGCTTAGGGTCGTCGTTGAACGACATGAAGGGGTTGAAGTTCAACACCACCGGATCACGCGCCGACAGGTACATGTTGAACCACGGGCCTGAAACACACACCGGCGTGCGCGGGTGAGGGGTCAGGGGCCGGCTACAAAAAAAACACACCAAGGCTTTCCTCTCCCCAGCCACTTTGGGCAATACAAATCAGAGAATATTTCCCGTTATGAGGCTTAAGTGCTGATGAACAGACAATTTGTCCGTTATTTTGATCGGCAACTTCTCATCAATTCCTAACTCTCATCCGTTAAGTTAAGCCTGGTCACAAGGCCACACTTTTCAACCACTGGAGTTTATTGCTTTCCTCTCAATCCCGGGTCACTGGACCATCACCTGAGATGTAGCTGGTGTGCTTGTTTTTTCTGTCTTGAGCCAGCTACTCCTCCTGGAGCCTCTCGCCTTCACCGGCCAGGAAGTCCTGGGCCACCTTCTCTGTGTCGCTGAAGGAAAACAAGGACGATGTTTCATTTGGATTTTCACCAAAAATGTCCATGCTGATGACGTTTTTCATTTGATCCCATCTGTATTGTCGGTAGTCCAGAAGAGGCCGTTGAGCGGCTAAGTACCTCCTGATGGTGTCCTCCAGTTTAGGAACGGGCAACCTGGACCAGGCAAAAGCAGGTCGATTTCAAGGTAACATTTAGACCTGGCCTGCGCAAGTCCGGTCCTCGAGAGCCCCTCTCCTGCCCGTTTTAATTGTATTCATTCAAATGATCGGCTCATCGGCCAGCTTTGCAAAAGTCTGACAATGATCCGAGGAGAGAGCTAAAACAGGCAGTTCGAGGACCGGACTGGGGCACCCCTGGCGAACTCCGTAATGGCATGTCACAGAGAAGGTACAAATAATAATAATAATAATAATAATGATACCTTTTATTTACAAGCGCCTTTCAAGACACCCAAGGACACTTTACAATAACAAAAAACACAAAACAATACGGGTTGAGCAGCGCCAGCGTTCACTCAACCCGGAAGTCAGAAATAAACCACAAGGGAGGGAGAGGGGGAGAAAAAAACACGCTCGAACTACCCTCATTATGAGGATAATTTGAGCTAGGCAAAAAATGTTTTTTGTTGTCGTTTTCACCCAGTGGCCCTCTAGCGGCCACTAGGTGATTTCCAATGTGCAATTTCACCGACACTCAACGAAAGCGTTGAACGTGTCACCTTGTGGGGAGCTAAAGTGACGTTCTCACCTTGGTAAACTCTTCTGATAGTGCATCGTTGGCACAGGGCTTCTGTGCAAATACTCCGAGGAGGACGACGACGACGTCTCGTCTTGGCTGCTGTAGTTTCGCTTGCTCAGCGCCCAACATAACCACCTCGAATGGATCAGACCGGCGGGTTTCCTCAAAGTGGCCATAACGTGAGGGAGGGAAAAACACACACGAAGAGACCTGCTTGAAACAAAGAGACTCACAGGACGCGTGACAACTGTCACTTGAATGCTAACTCCTTAGCAACCACGGCTAATTGCCCAAGCAACCGGCTTCCGTAGGCTGCTCGCGAGCGACGTCTCCTTTTCGTTACTTTTTATAACGTTGTTGCAAAGCTTTGCCACATAGATGACTCCCACACTGGACGCTACCCACATTGACACTCCTATTTTATGTTCTTTCTTAAATTCTATTTTCTTCACACTTTGGAGGGGAAAAGGGGGGGATACGAATGAGATTCGGGAAGTTAAGAGTCCGTTCATGTCACGTGATTTATAAAGCAACACGTCATGCTCCGAAGACCACGTCCGAGTTGTTGTTTTTGGGCGGGGGTGGTGCACATTAATCAACACAAGAATAAACAATGAATGCCCCGGATTTAACATAAACGTTAGGCAGGTTTCTAAAATAGCGCAGTGAAACACATCAAACTTTAAAAGAACGATGACAAAAATAAAAACCAAATAGGTGAGCCATCATAAAACAAACAGTTGCAGTACTAAATTTCAAGACAATAGACCGGGCAGACAGATCATTAACAGCTACAAACTTGCTGCCCAGAAGCCCACTGGAACGGGCTGGATCGAGTCTGGCAATGGTGTTTAATGGACGCATGTCTGATGACGATGATGATGAGTGAAAGGTCAACTCGGAATTCTCACATTTAAAACTTTAAATAGAATAATAAAATAATTACGTCAAATTAGACCTTATTCGTACGAGCACGAGTTCAACATATGACCACCGCAGTGCGACCTTTTGGCCAGTAGGTTGCATTATTGCCGTTTCTTGTGCGCGCTGCGCCTGGTTTTTGATCCATTCTCGTGGATTTCGAGTCGATCGAGTTTCGGTCTTTTCAATAACAAATTGATCCAAGACGTCATGACGCCATCGCGGGACGTTATTGTATCGCGACGCGGTGAGTACAACCCGACAATGTGAGCCCCGTACATTCGAAATTCATCTATCCGTTATTTAAACCACTTAATCCAGTTGTTGAAAACTACGCTGACCGTGACCTTACTCTGACGTCGATTTATCGCGCCGTCGAACAGCGGAGCAAACCCGGAAGCGCAGTTAGCAAACACTGCGGCAGCAAAGTTCGCCGACGGCTTCAGAGACTTTTGACTAACTCTCCTTCTTGCTAGCATTACGTAGTTTTTCCCCCAAAATGCCCGACCACCAACTACCACCACTGAGGTACGAACGCCGAGGTTACACATTGCTTGAATGTGTTCTTCACCGAAATCACCTGTATTATAACACACTTGTTACGTACAGTGTGGTGGTATTAATTGATCTCGGTGATTAGAAAAGTTGTCACGATCCAACTGGTTTGCAATCAGTTGTTGGAAATTTTTGGTTGTCATTGCATGACGTGAGGTTCTTGGAACTCAAGTGCCAGCCCTCCGTGCTGCGTGGGCATGCGCATGACTAGGAGTCGTAATTTTATTTAATTCATTGCAATCGGCTTCTTTCTGTTCCTAACGCTTTTGTGAAGGATTGTGGCCACGTGGTGCAGAGCCAGCGATGGGCTGGAGGGCTTCAAGGCTCACGCCGTGTTCCAGGAGATCAACAAGAAGCTGCAGCAAGTGAGAAGGAACGCAGTGAAGGTCAACGGTCACTCCAGGATGTGACGTGTGATTGATGTTTGAGCAGGAAGGCGACGCGTATGTGAAGAAGATCGGCGGCGTGTTTGCATTCAAGGTGAAGGATGGTCCGGACGGCAAGGAGGCGACGTGGTTGGTGGACGTCAAGAACGGCAAAGGATGCGTGCACAACGACACAGGTGCCGCCACCGCCCCTCACCACCACCGCCTTGTTGACCTCGTAAAGATGGCCTTTTGACTCGAAATGCGAAAATAAGTACAACACATGAATGAATCTTTGTGTGGCAGACAAGAAAGCGGACTGCACCATTGCCATGTCTGACTCTGACCTGCTCGCCTTGATGACGGGAAAGATCAACCCTCAGACGGTTTGTGTGCAGACATATATACTATGGAGAGCTGTCAAGCTATCCGTCTAACAAAAAAAATAATAATAATAGATGTCGACATTTTGCTCTCCAACTATAAATGGCCGTTTACTGGTTGTCGGGCGATTTTCTGGCCTTGTTTTGCTTGCGCGCAGGCCTTCTTCCAGGGCAAGCTGAAGATCACCGGCAACATGGGCCTGGCTATGAAGTTGCAGAACCTTCAGCTGCAGCCCGCCAAGGCCAAGCTGTAGCCGCCCGCAGGTGGGGGAGGGACGGCGGTCACGCGACTCCACTCCACTTCCGGTCCCACGAGTACCAGCTGAATAAAAGCCGCCACATTTGAGGAGGGAACAAAAAATGTACATAGACGACGTGGGCCTCAGTTGTCTGCAAGGTGTCGACCATCTTTATCGTCATCCAAACTGTACTCTGGAAAACAAGGACCGACAGATTTCAAATACACGCACGGGAGGTGAATGGAAGAGTCCGGCCTGCACGTCCTCGTGATTGCCGGCGCGCCCGCGGCCCTTCATGAGGATGCGGCGCTTGAGAAAACTGAGGGGCGCGTGCCACTGCGACCAACTTGCTAACGCCGTCGGAATGCATGCTTTTGCATTTTATGCGCCAGCCATTTGGAATCATGTCCTCTTTGCAATAAAGTGAATAAAAGTGCTTTGAATCTGATTCATTAACAATTGCAACCCTACTATGGTCGCTATTTTACAGCTTTTTATCTATTGAGAAAATAAACTAGCTATTACTGTACAGTCACGTATGTCTGCGTGTGTCTATTAGGGATGTGAATCTCAGCACTGAGGACGATTCGATACACATCACGATCCACTGCCAGCGATGCGATACTTAAACGATACATGGAATTTTCTGGCGATACGATGCGATACGTTTCACCGTCGTCACGATGCGATACGATTCGATACACATTAAGTTCAAATCAATGCGATCCGATACGATACAATGCAATTTGTTGCGATATTGTGCAATTAAACATGATGCAAATAAGCAAAGAAAAAAAGCTTTTAAAAAGATGGAATTCAGTATGGTATTACAAAAAGGATACCACTTTATTCCTTATAAACAGTAGAACTTGTAAAACAACTTATTTAAGCCCTTTCACAATTGGGTTTTGTGCAAAGAAAATGTAAACAATTTGGCACCTGAGACTCACAGCTGTTGCTGTAGTGTAAATACAAACAGACTATTCTCACTGAGTGTCTTATATGAAATATAATAATAATATATATATGTATATGAATCTCTAGCGCAAGATGTCCACCCATCCACTGTAAGTGCAACTCTTTGCGCACTGTTCAGCGACACAGTAATCTCACTTCTCACTTTGTTGTACGGGAATATGTTTGTAAGTGAACACAGACCTGTCTGGTGTTTTATACCTGGGTTCCAAAACGTGCACGAGCTGTCTGAAATCCTCGTTGTCCACCACGCTAAGGCTGGAGGTCTTTGCATATGAAATAAGCAGTGGCCTTAGTTATAGCCATTGCGCGGTCACAGTGAGTTGCAAGGGGACTCCCAAAATAAGAGGCAATTTTTTTCTGATCCTGACCTGGTTTACCAAGAGTTTCTCCGGTGTCCGACGAGGAACTGGGCGGGGAAGCGGGAGGGAAACTTGTCGGTGATCTGGTGACATCGGTTTAAGTGGGTCTGCATATTTGTGGTGCTGCCGTTGTATGGCTTCTTAGTGCGACATTCCTTGCAAATTACGGAGGTTTTATCAAGCTTTCCGTCTTTCTTTTCGAAGCCGTAGTATTTCCAAACATAAGATTTGAATGTTGCGGCTGCATTAAATATAGTAGTTTCCTTGCTGCCGCGTACGCTAACTTCCATAATGTTTCGCTAGTTGTGTACTGGACTGTATGTGACGCACGGCTACCGTCCGTATTCAACACAAAACGCAAAGCAATGATGGTGCATTCATTGCGCCTAGGAAAGGGCAGATATGTGACGTTTAACATGAATAAAACGGCGATTGAATCGGATTTTACCGATACCCATCAATGCATCGTGATGAATCGCGATTTCACCGATACCCATCAATGCATCGTGATGAATCGCGATTTCACCCGTCAATCGCGTCGTACCCAGTGAATGAGCCGATGCACTCGGATCGCGGACGTGCGCATCGATGTATCGATTAACATCGATTATTTTCCACACCCTTAGTGTCTATATATATATATATATATATATATATATATATATATATATATATATATATATATATATATATATATATATATATATACATACACATAAAAAATGACAATGTAAAAATTCTCTCTCTATATGTGTGTGTGCCTATGTTGTGGATAGCATGTTTATTGAATTGTATACAATTTTATTGTCAAATGTGCTGTACGTATGTGTAACAGCACAGATGAAATTTCAGCGTTCTTTGAAGAATGACTTGTTAAAAAGAGTCAATTAAGCCCCCGCCCCCCTCCATTCTGTTTTGGCGGGGCCAGCAGTTGTCGTACTTAAGGAAGATGTCTTGCGGGACTGAGCAGGACTGTATGACTTTCTTCAGCCAAACGATGAGTTGACCTGCTTTTTTACAAATCGTAGTAACTTGGGCCAGCTGAGCCTCTCGAGGCTTGCACATTTGCAGCCCTCCTCTCACCTCAGGCAGGCAGGAGGGCCTCAGAGATGGTCTTCGACACGTGTTTTTCGTTTCAGAGCGGCGTATTAATTTACGTCCTTTCCACCTTTGATCATCAGGACGTTTTTTTCGGCTCTCTTAGACAACGCGGGCGATGGTGCTTGTTTTTTTTTTGTAGCTCACACCGAATGGTTCGTCACAAGAAAGAATTTGATGTGTTTTGAGCCACTTCTGCATGCCAGTTTTTGAAACAAGCTTCCAGATTGCCACGCTCGCTGCACTCGTGTTGTTGACGTGACCCAGTTTTCTGCTCGGTGCTCACATCGGGATTACTCGTGTTGGAGCCCAGCGGGATTTGTGTCATAACAACAAAAAAGGGTGTGAGAGTGTGCGGAGGACACACCGCAACATGTTCACATCCCCACATTTGTAAGATCACCTGCAGTTTTTTGGATTGTGTGTGTGTGTGTCACTCACTGAATCGCTCAGTTTGCTTTCCCAGCGTCGGCATTCAAGTTGAGCAAGTAACCGCGGTCGTCTGGAAGTGCGCCACTTTGGACACTGGTGTGGTTTCACTGGAATTCTGCTTTGGGTTGTTTTTCTTGAACCATCCCCTTGCTGCTCTTGATCCGTGAAGTGGCCTCCACAGTTGCTGTTGACACAGACAGTAAACAGCCGCAGAAATATTTTTGGGGGCCGACTTTGGACACTCAACTAATTTTTCTGGTCACACACAATGAATACAAATCAAAGCGGCTTACGATGTCGACATGCGTTTGTCAACTCAAGTCTCCAGTGTGTTTCTTGAGCACTTGTAAATATCCACCGCGGTACACAAAGTGCTGTACGTGGGGCAAATAGAATTCGATCGACAAACAAAAGAACAACCAAGACGGTCGAAAGCACAAAAACCGTCCAACTCAAAATCAAGTCTCGGGCCAAGTCCAAAGCCAAAGCCCGAATATGATGGGCAGCGAGGGAGGCCAGCAAAGAGGCCAGCGGCAGCGTTCTAGACCGACCCGATACGCTTCGTGGAGGATTGGCTGACTCCACGGTAAAGTGCGTTCCGGTCACCCGGCCAGATGTGACCAAGGTATGAAGGACTGTTTCCAAGTGCTCTTGAGATTCGTTGATACGAATCAGCAATCGAAGAAACGTATCGCGGCTGGTTGTTTTGAGGCGGCGCGTCGGCTCCGTGCCACAGGGACGATTGCGGCTGCGGCCTTCCCGTGCGGAGTTGTCCGGGTGCCTGCGCGTCTTTTCTCCGGGCACTCCGCTTTCCTCCCACCAATTCGCCGACCAACTCGCCGGGCTGAGAAACCAACCGACTCGCTCAGTGGCCGACTAATTGACTAAGTGACCGAGTGACAGACGAGCTCATGGCCAAGCCACGTCGTCACCTGCAAACCAATCGACCTAGTTATGAAATGGACCTGCCAGGCCAATGACTGACCGGGACCATCAAACGACGGGCATACGAATCTGAGGACCAGTCGACCAGCTGCGCCGACTGGCCAAGTGAGTCGCGGACGAACGGACCGGCCCACCGACAAACGGCCATGTGAATCGGCTCACGTGGCCCCCGATCGAGCGGGCAACCAGCCAACTGACAAACTGACCGGCTGGCTGCCAAAACTAACAATTGACAAAGTAATTCCAAAACGGGCAACCGAGATGGAAAAGTTGTCTTTTTACAAACGGTGCGACTGGCGAAATGTAACAGCGGCGACATGTTTGCGATTGAGCTTGTCTTGCATCATCCTGAGATCTGTTTCTAATCAGAAAAACGCTTTCCTGCGACTCCGCCACAGACAAAGATGATAAATCATCAAGTTGTGTAACATTGTGCGTTACGCAACACGTCAGCGATTGGTCTGGCGCCGACTTGACAGAGCCAGCAGCACTAATAAGCCACGCTGGTCTTCCTCCCTTCTGGCGTCGAGCGTTGGTTCAGACGCGCGTGCAGGCAGAGACGTCAGATGCACTTGCGCCTTTGTGCACCTCGCTTGCGCGTTCCCTTTGACGTCGCGAGTGTGTTACGGCTCGCCCCGGGTCTCTGCCGCATCGCCCGCTTTTGCGTCCTCTTTGCAAACCTCGGCCCAAGCAGATGACCCACGATTCATTGTTGCGGATTTGACCAAACGGCGAGAAACCTTTGGTGGAATTTCTGTCTGTGCCAAAATGTTTTGGTTCTTTTTTTTTCTTCGAGTCGAATTAGCGACGTATTCCAGAGTTTATCATTTGTCTAGGTGACATTTCAAGCGATGTTTGAAAGTCTCGTACAAATTTTTTTATGGTCATCGTCAAAGATTGACAATCGTACAACGGCATCAAGTGTTCCGCCGCACGCCTTGTTGTTTGAGGCGTGAATCCGCACGCGGGGCCGCAAATGACGGAGCCAGAGCAGCCATCGACTGGGAGCCCGAGCTCGGGCCGGATGATCCCCGCAGTTCCGATCCGATTTTCAGCAGCACCATTGGCCAAACAACAACCGATGCTGCAGCGTTCAGTGGCCCAACCCTGACAGGCGACAATTTTCGCAGGCTTGTAAGCGGTGCTCTCCCAACCCGTGCGACCAACTGGCTCAGAAATGGACAAAGCAAAGAGTGCGACCATCCATGTGCCCATCAGCCGACCAACTGACAAGGATCAAATTCAAAGACCGAGTGACGACCGACGGAAGCGAAAACAAGAATGAAAAGGGTCACGATCATGCCCGTTTGTTACTTTGCTTCGTGGGGTGTTCCCACGGTGGGTCGCTCCCGCAGGCTACGTGGGTTCAAAACAACGGCTCGAAAAGGCAAAAAATGGGCCTTATAATAATGGCGTGAGCTTCTCAGCGTGCAGCGGGGCGCTGTGACTAATGGTACACACTATGTGCCGCGTAATCACATCCATCCCATAATAATCCCCATCACGCCTTTCCTGTCCAACTGTCGACAAGATGGACCGCACCGACTTTTCATTGGCTCCAGAAGGAGCGCTTGAATCAACAGGACTGTGTCCACGTCTCCTTCTCCGACTTTGCCCAGTGAGGTGGGCGGCTTGGGGGTGTGTGAGCCCCCCGCCCACTCTGTAGTGTGTCTGTGTGTGCGTGTGAGAGACATCTGGAGGCTGCGCAGCTCTCGTCAGACCGCTGCTGCTGTTGCTGCTATGGGACGAGCTGCTGCGTGCGGACAGGAGCATTTGCGCAAGTTTGTCTGACGTCCGCCGCAAGACTACCGCCGCGGGTCAGTCCATTTCTTCTCGTGTCTTGTGTGCGCCTGCGTGTCACGCGCTTGTGACGTCACGTGTTAAGCGGAAGTACGGTCCCAAAAGGGGGCCGATTGCATGTTTACGGCCATGCTGTGACAGGTCCAATCTCTTCTTAAATCATCTGAGCACGTTAACGTAGTACGACGGTTTCGCCATGGAAGGTGATGGGCAGTCACCGCACCTCCTAAATGGGTGCTTCTCAAACTGGGGTGCTAAAATATCGATTTGGAATGACTGGCCTGTCATTTGTGAAAAAGGGCTTCCTTACATCTGAGGACAGTCGCGCCAATAAAACTCGGCCTGCAACTTATAATGACTAATTAAAAAAAAAAAAAACATTTAAGGGGTGGGGGTGTGGGGGTAGGGGATCAATAGAGATTCCTTGTATGTTTTTAACATACTTGGCCAATCGGGATGATTCTGGAGTCATGCATGTTGGGAAATCCCCCCTGCCTGCCTGCCTGCCTGGAGTCAGTGAGTCAGGATCAGGATGTGGATATCAGCATACCGCGTAGATGATTCCCATGAACACGAGTCTTGTTGGACGACAAAAAAAAAAGAAAAAAAGTTGGGTTTCCAGCAAAGTATGTTGAACAAACAGGGGCCCCGTGTGGCGAGCATGGCCTTTCCCGAGCATTCCATCCCGCGGACAGCCAGCGCTGTGCTGGCGCTGGCCGGACTGCTGGTCCTGGGCCAGATCTCGGCGAGAGCACGGGGGGAGGAGCCGATCGGGCCACCGGAGATCGCCGCGGCCAAGCCGGACCCCGGCCAATGCCCGGCGGACTGCAGCTGCACGGCCGAGGGGGCGGTGGACTGCGCCGGAGTGGACCTCACGGATTTCCCCGCGGGGCTGCCGGCGACCACTCGCCAGCTGGCGCTACAGGTGCAAACCCGTCAGCATAGCTACCTGCGCCTGTGGGCAGAACCACCGACTGTCTTTTGTCCCCCCCGCCCCACCGCAGAACAACAAAATCGAGGCGATACGGGCGGAGCACCTGTCACACCTGCATCTGCTCGAGACCCTCAACCTGCAGAACAACTGGCTCACAACAGACGGTCAGGAATTTACACTGAAATGATGACTTCCCATTCCACACCAGTCCAGTAAGTGGCAGTAGTGCACGTTACAAAGCAGATCTAAACTGACACAGCACAACACCATCTGTCGGATCTGGTGCACCACTGCCTTGCTCCCAATGAGAGTGGAATGTCACATCTGAAAATGAAAAAGAACCTCGGAAAGAAATGCCTATCGAGCATCAAACCCACTGACCAACTCAACAACCAGCAAAGGAGCGACTAACTCATGAAGCGACCGACCCGCCACCTAACTGACAATTTATTAGCAACGTCACCGGCGAACTGACAAACCAACTGGCTTCGAAAGCAACGAAGCGACTGACCAGTAGATGGACCGAGCTCACCTACCTCCCTACCAACTGATTAGCTAGGTAAGCTTAGGGGAGGGTTACTGACCAGGCTGACTAATTGACTGACTGATTGACCACCAGCTGAGTAGCCATTGAATGAAATGGATGGCTACTCCAAGTCGTTGACTGACTGACTGACTGACGGACAGACACAGCGACTTATGGACCTCGGCCGCAATCCTCATGAGGAGAATTGCAGTAGAAAGCGGCTGTGAGAAGTGGAAACCTTGAAGGCAACGACTCGATGCTCTCTTTGCAGGCTTGGAAGACGAAGGTTTTGAGATGTTAGAAGAGCTGGCGTATTTGTACCTGGCCAACAACCAGGTAGTTGCAAGCGAAGTTCCCCTTTGCACCGCGCGCAGCGTGGTCCGGTCCTCTCCTCAGCCACTTGACGTAGGAGTCCTCTCATTCTTTCAGCTCACCTCGGCACCCAAAGCCTTGCCGCCATCGTTGGTCAGTGCCGACTTTGCCGCCAATCAGCTGACCAAGATCTTCCCGTACACGTTTGGCTACAAGCCCCACCTGAAGTGCGTTCCTCTTCATCAAGGTCTGGTCCGACGGTGCCCCTGACGCCCGCAAACCAAAATGTTTCCAGGTCCGTCTATCTCCACAACAACAAGTTGACGGACGGCGGGCTTCCCGAAGGCATGTTCAACGCTTCCGACAACCTGGAGATCCTCACCATGTCCAGCAACTTCCTGCGGACCGTACCAAAGAACCTGCCCCCCAGCCTGTACCGCCTTCACCTGAAGGTCGCCGGCAGGACGCCTTCTGTCATTGGCGGAGAGAGCCGCACTGACGTCGCTGTGTCCCTTCACAGAGCAACAAGCTGGAGAAAATCCCGGACGGAGCCTTCGACAGCTTGCGGAATCTGCGGGAGCTTTACCTGCAAAACAACCTCCTGAGCAACGACGGCATGGACAACGAGACCTTCAGGTCTGGGCGCGGCGCGGCCACGGCCTCCCGGGAGAGGCGCGGTCTGATGGTGTCCCGGTGTCTTCCAGCCACCTCAACAGCCTGGAGTGCTTGGACTTGTCCAACAACAACCTGAGTGTGGTGCCCAAAGGTCTGCCTCGCAACCTGGTGTTGCTGCACCTCGAGAAGAACTCCATCCGCAGCATCCCGGCGGACGCCCTCGGTTCCGTGCGCAACCTGCAGTACCTCCTGCTGCACAACAACAAGCTGCGCTCGCGCTTCATCCACCCTTCCGCCTTCCAGGTAAACTTGAGCCGGGGGTGGGAGGAATGCCAATCGCATGGCCCGGGTCGCAGACGCGACTTGAAATCTAGGCCGGACCGCCATTGATGAGTTCGATTTTGCCGACGGCAGCGTGGGACTCGCGCACCCGGCTTCCTCCCACTGCCGCGATCGGAGTTGCGCCGCCTCCTCCACTGGGTTTCGCTCCGTTCCCTCCTAGGGCCTGAAGAAGCTGCACACACTTCACATGTACAACAACCAGCTGGAGCGCGTTCCGCGTGGTCTGCCGCGGCGGGCCAAGACCCTCATGCTGCTCCACAACGCCATCTCGGAAATCGGCCGCAACGACCTGGCACTCCTCTACACGCTGACCGAGCTCAACCTCAGCTACAACCAGCTGAGCAATGCCAAGCTGCACCGCGACGCCTTCCGCAAGCTGCGCCTCCTGGAGACGCTGCACCTGTCAGGCAACGCGCTGCACTCGCTGCCCGTCGGCCTCCCTCGGAGCCTGAAGGTGTTGGAGGTGAAGAACAACCGGCTGGCCTCCATCCCGGACGGAGCGCTGACGGGCATGGGCAAGCTGCAGAAGCTCATCCTCAGCGAGAACCAGCTCAGGCTGAACTCAGTCTACCAGGGGGCCTGGATGGAGCTCGGTGCGCTCACGGTGAGTGTCAATTGGTGAGGGGGGGGCAACACTGGACATGATTGGGCAGTCCCTGTTATCTACACAGCTGCCTTAGCCCTTGTGAAGCGCTAAATTGGCTGCTTGAAAAGTACAGTTGGTCTTTGGTCCAAAAAGGTTGGACGGCCCTGCTATAATCGAAGCTTCAGAACTCGGTCCCAGGTTTCCGCCTCTCCTCTTCACACAACTGCAAAAATTCAGAAAACAATCACCGCCACCGCTACCCCCCCCCCCCCCCATTCCATGTCTGTACCTTTTACAGCAAGTAGATGTTGGCAGCCGACAAATGCTTTCACCGCAGCGAGCTGACAAAAGGTATTGTGGGGTACTCGGTGTGAAAAGCTTCACACCGCAGTCCTGGCTTTGTGCTCTCCCCTTTTGCGCAGAACAATGGCCAAAAATGGCAGAGTCGCAAGGCTTTTGTTGTGGTTTCTCTGATGATCCTTGTAGACATTGGACCTGTCCAGCAACTTGCTGTCGCACGTCCCGGCCGACCTGCCTGAGTCGTTGGAGTACCTCTACCTCCAGAGGAACCGTATCGCCAGCATTCCTGTCTCCGCCTTTGAAGGCACTCCCAATCTCAAAGGGATATACCTGCGGTAAGTCCACGCCCGCATGAAACCATTCACAACGATCACCGCGTGACTATGCCTCCCAAACACCAGTGCTTTGGGTGGTTTGAGCACTTCGTAAAAACGCAGCGTCATCAAGATAAATCCAATGTCAGCAAGTGAAAAGCCGGCACCCGGCGAGAGAAGGCCGCAATCAAATTCATTGCGCCGCTCCTTCTGTGATGCCCATCACGACGACCGAGAGTCAGCGCAATACAGACAAAGGAAGATGGGTCGACTTCTTCCACGACTGCAACTCAAAGTGTCTCAATAAGTCCATTTTGTCGAGGATAAATCGTCGATGAATGTGATCGGTCCACATGCGTTGCTCCATTATTGGTCAATTGAAAAATGGGGGGAGGGAGATCGCCTCTGGGTCAAGTTTTGCGACATGGAAAAGTGATGAAAATATCTCGTTGAGATCAAAGTACATCCACAGGACATACAAAAAAGTAGAGTAAGTGAGAATTGTATGAGGATACCGACAGGAAGTGAAGAGTGAAAAAAGTGTCAAGTTTGGATCAAGGGAAGTGAAAAGTGAGAGAAAAAAAGTGTTTGGACAAGAGTATAGCGACACCTGCATGAAATAAATACAAGCCCCAAAAATCTGGCGTCGTGACAAAAGTATTGGGACACCTACAGGAAGCGGAATTGGAAGAAAACGCGATGAGTTTGTCCAGATGTTTTGGGATAATTGCAAGAAATGGAAATGATGAAGAATCAGTGGCGTTTGGACACTAGGAAGTGACCCCCTCCCGACCCAAACAAAAGTGTAGCAACCTCATTCCGGCATCGCTAAAGAGCCGCAGCTATGCGTCTGCCGGCTAAAGTGTCCCAACACTTTTGCTCGTATGGCCGGCTGCCGTCCTCCCGTCTATTATACGAACGACAGCTTATGCGTCTGACATGACTCGGAAGGTTCAACCGTCTGTCGGCGTCAGCGGTGGATGAGAGCTCGCTGGCTCACCTGAGCCAGCTCCAGGTGCTGGACATCGGCGGCGGCGCGGGAACGGGCGCTGACGGCGACGAGGAGGAGGAGGAGCAGGAGGACGAGCAGCCCGAGTGACTTTGCGGGACTTGAAGCGGCGAGGCGCTCCCGAGACATTCCTGGTGCGGGATACCGGATGAAAGTTAGCTTGGGCTGGTTCGATGTCTACGTGGAGGTGGATGCATTCGCATGAACTGTATATCACGTATTGTGCCTTTGCTTTTGTTTGGCAGGATATAAACAACACGGCAACTTACCGCTGCCACGCACTTGCACTTGTTTTTTTTTTAACGCGATATGAGCGACTGCAATGTTACAACAGTACCCCCACCGAGCTCATCACTCTGTTTACTTGCATTAAAAGCACAAATTACAGTGAACTCACATTATTTGCTCACCTGGCTGCAAACAGTTGACGCTAGGTATAGTTGCCATGAAAATAATTTTGGGGGGGGGGGGGGGGGTGCAAAATAGAATGCAGAAAAACGGCACCATATGTAGACAAATAAACCTGATTGAGAAAGGATCACAATTGCACATTCAATGGGCGAGGCCTGACATCAGGCGCGCTAATCTGCATGTGAGCATCCGAGCGTAAGCTGTGGCCTACAGCAGCTCCTTGCAAGCATTGTCCATAAAAATGCTCCTTTTGTATTGAGGCTTATACAAAATATAAAAATAAAACCATTCACATCAAAACTCATGACATACTGTATATGCATCAGTGTATTCCCAAAATGCCGACGGCTACCTCATGTCTAGCAAGTGCTGTGATCTTCAAAAAAAAAATAAAAAATAAATAAAAAGCCATTTGACCATCCATCCGACCATCCATGATCTGACAAAACTCGTTTATCCTGACGTGGGTTGCGGGCATGCCGGAGCCCCTCCCGGCAGTCTTCGGCCAGTAGGCGGGGTACACCCCGAATCGGTTGCCGGCCAATTGCAGGACGCACACGTAGACAAACGACCACATCCGCGCCCACACTCACACCGAGGGACAATGTTCCTTTCACCTACCGTGCATGTTTTAGGAATGTGGGAGGAAAGCGGAGTACCCGGAAAAAAACCCACCCAGGCCTGGGTGAACACGCAAACCGGAATCGAACCTTTCACCTCTGCATTTTGAGGAGGACCAGTCGACCGCTGGGCCGCTGCCATTTGACCGTGGAGAACATTTTGGCGGCGACTCAAAGTTTAGCCTGCTTGTGATCCACAGAGGCAGAAAGCCGATGCGCGGACTTCCCGGAGGCCATCGAAGGACGGATGGATGGGCGGATGCATTGACGGAGCAATTCCATCGGGCGAGTTTTGGTCCTCAAGCTGTGACGTTGAACCGTTTTTTTTTTGTTTTTGGTCGGTTGAGACATCCAATGGCCGCAGATGGATGGCATACGTTCAACAGTCCACGGGACCGGTGAGTGAATCGCAGCTCCAGGAGTCTTGAGGCAGAATCAAACGAGTGATTCTTAGGCTCCGTCCAAGCAACAGCGTTACGGGTCTGGGCGCGGTTCTTGTTCCGGTCCGCCCGCAGATCAGAAAGAATTCTGAGGGCCAAAGGCAAAGGCGTCGTCGCCGTCCCTCACACGTTGGTCTCCAGGCCGTTCACGTCCACCACGGAGTGGTCCTTTTTCCTCTTGGCATGTCGCGGGGGGACGCGCGGCTTCTTCCTGTCGGGCGGCGGCCGCAAGCCCTCCTCCAGCCGCATGAGGCGCGCCACCTCGGGCGGGACCGGCGCGTGCTTGGACGGCGGCCGGCGCTCGCCGTCGGTGTCGTGGCAGTTCATGAGCGAAGCCGCCACGCTGGCGCGGCTCTCACACACCAGTGGCACCTGCGCACCGCCAAGGAGTCGGGAAACGCGGGGTAAGAAAATGACAGACTTGGCCGGCGAACGGGAATCAAGGACATGGGAGGTGAGGCGAAAGGGCGCGGAAAGTAGGAAACCACGCCGTCATCACACGAGAAAGAAGGAGGCGGGAAGTGAGTAAACAGAACAGCGGGCGGACGTCGGCAACGGGGAAAGAAGAATTGGAGAAAGGGCAAACGAGGACGGTGAGAATTGAGGCAGGAAGTCAAGACGAAAGACAGGCGGCAACGGGAAGTGAGAGGACGGCAAGTCGGACGAGCGAGCGCTCACCCCGCCTCCCTCCTTGATGAAGTCCTTCCGGCAGATGTGCGCCATGATTCCGGTGGCGAGGGCGTCGCCCATGACGTTGACCATGGTACGGAATCGGTCTCTGCGCAGGCCAAAAGGTGACGCGGGATCACCGAGGCGTCGCCGACATTCTACACGCGAGCCACTTACAGTGCCCAATCCACGGCGATGATGAGGCTGATGTCGTCGGTCGGCAGGCCGACGGAGGTCAGCACGATTACCATGGTGACCAGGCCCGCTTGGGGAATGCCCGCCGCGCCGATGCTGGCGGCCGTGGCCGTGATGCTGCCAAAGAAGGAAGGAAGCATCAGTAACACGGGTCCCAATAGTCCTGGGGACCGAGCCTTGCCTTGAACCGCACAACATGCAAGTCGGAAGTTGGCTCGGGCACACTGAGAGGTAAGAAAGGAGCCATGAGGGAGCGGCAAGGAAGGTTCCACTGACCTGATGGTAATGATCTGTCCCAAGTCCAGCTCGTAGTTGTTGACCTGCGCAATGAAGATGGCGGCCACGGCCTCGTAGAGCGCCGTGCCGTCCATGTTGATGGTGGCGCCCACAGGCAGCACGAAGCGAATGATCCGCCGGTCGATGTGGTTGTTTTCCAGGAGGCACTTGAAGGTGATAGGCAGCGTGGCCGAGCTACGGGCGAAAGAGTCACACGAGCCGCCCGGACGGTGACCCCGAGCGCCACGCGACGAGTCGGGCCGGGCGACGAGTCGGGCCGCGCGACGATGCTTACCTGGACGAGGTGGCTAGGGCGATGAGGAGCGCCTGGAGGATTCCGCGGATGTATACGATGGGGCTCTTCTTGGTGATGAAGAAGTACATGGCGGGCAGGATGAAGAGGCCGTGCAGCACCAGGCCCAGGACCACCGTGACGGCGTAGAAGCCCAACTTCTTGCCCATGGCCGACGGGTCGCTCATCTCCAGGATCTTGCCCGCCACCAGGAACACGATCCCGAACGGGAAGTACCTGCGGCGTGGGGAGGGTACTCACACCGGGTACTCTCATGGGTCAGTTCGGGGACGAAGGCGCACGCGCCAGGATGTCTGAGGCGCGGACTCCAATCGGAAGTCTACTTACCAAATGACAACGGCGACTATTTTGAGCACAGCCTCGTTCAAGCTCTGGCAAAGGTTGACCAAGGCGCTGCCGTTTGGACCCATCCTGCCCAACATGATGCCTGCAACGACACCACATCATGCACCATCTTGCTCCCGAATCTTAATCCCGAGTTTGGACAACGTTACCCATGGTGGCAGAAAAGATGACGATGCCGAGGACGTTCATCCCGTCGCTGGTCCCCTCCCTGGTTTTGACCAGCAGGTCGGGGGGCGGCGTCAGGTCCAGCGAGAAGTTCCGGACGTCGCTCCCGTTGTCGTCCCGGATGCCGTAGATGAGCGGCGGCCGCGTGACCGACCGGGACGCCGTCCGGGCCGACGTGGGCTTGGTCTGCACCGTGTACTGGCTGCTGGTTCGATACTGTCCAAAAGCACGGAGCAACGCGCCATGGTGGACGCCGCCACGGACACGCCGCCGGAAAGGACGGACTGCATGTGCAGAGATGGAACTCACGATGGAAAACACGGAGCCGGAGAAAAAAAAGTCTGGGCATCGACGGGAGGGCCGCTATATTGTTCCTCTTAACAAAGCAAGGTCGCGTGATTCGGACGATTACGTTGGGAAACGCTCCCAAAATGTAGCGTACGGAAAGGATATTTTTAACTGCACGGCATAGATTTGATGACAATCCAAGTCGTGAACTAGAAAAGAAATGGGCTCGCAACATGACCACAAAATACGGTCGCGCTTTGGTGAGCATCCCGCGTCCCACAAAAGAGATTGATTATTCATCCGGTGAAAGGAATGACGCAGAGGTTAGCTTGAATTCAAATTTGCTGAACATAGGCTTTAGCTCAAACACACACACGTCTCCCTTTGCGTGTTTTTTTCTTTTCGCTTGGGGGTGGCCAGGCTGAGGCAGCATGTTGCAGCTGCCCCGGCAACAATTTTGCCAAAAAACCACAAAGAGTGATGCAAGGCCATACCAGCAACAGATACATCAGGGTGCCAGACTTTGTCGTTTCCAACTTTGGGTGAACAAGATGGTCAGCAAGATTGAGCAGGCGACCAACATGACAACGGAGCGGAGAATGAAAAAGATGGACGATACGACCGTAAAGACCAGGTGACCCACAAAATGGACGAAAGACGCTAGTGTGCAAAAGGTCGACAAGACAGCAGCCGACATGGGACCGCGTGACCGACAAGATAGGAGACACAATGGTGAACAAGTTGATGGAGCGGGTGGATGGGTGACACGGCGGTGAAAAGATGCTGGACACGGATGCCAAACACGGCGGTGGAACGGATGGCCAACGAGATGAAAGACTTGATGGTGATCAAGATTTCCCTTTGGGTCACCTGTTGGAAGGTAGCCTGCACCAGATTGGCCGGGAACATGTTTCTGCGGGATAAAGGCGATCAATTAAAAATCCTGTTCTCCTCAAATGTGTACTTGGGAGCGAGACTGGACCCGTGCGCACGTGTGGTAAGACGCAAAATTGCGAGCGTATTAGCTGGCGTCAAGGAGGCACGTGTGGACGGAACAGTTCCGGTCCCGGCTTTGAGCCTCGGCCGGGGAACTTCCCGGGCGAAAGCCATTTGGTCAGAGACACAATGGCCAACTTCTGCCCTCGAGGCGGCACTGGAGCCAATTTCGCAGGGATTTCTAACCTCTGCGAGAAGATCGCACGGCCGACCGCATCTTCGTCACCTGCTGGGAACAAACCGCGACGGGGGAGAAATCTCACCGGATCAGGTCGAGCAGAGCGTCCGCTGAGCTCATGATGGGCTTGCCGCTGTCCTCCGAGTCTTCCTTCTGGGCGGCGCCGCCCGGGTGGATGACGGACACCATGACAATGCCCACGATGACGGCCACGAAGGTGGTCCACAGGTAGTAGGACACAGTGATCAGGCCCAGCCGACTGGAGCACTTGGCGTCCAGCGCGGCCAGGCCTGACATCAAACTGCAACGGCAAAACGCAAGACGCCGCGCGCGGGGGTAACGTGAAGGTCATTTGAAGATAACACGTTGGCAGCATGAAGGCGACGACACAAAGTCAAAGGAAGGCAGGCTGAAGACAGCGTCGCATGTCGGCGACGCTAAGGCGGCAAGATGACTCGGTTGGGCCCTCTCTACAACGCACATGCACCCACACAGAATCTAAGAGTGCGGCGCGAGTACCTGGACACCACCAGAGGCAGAATCAGCATCTTCAGCATCCTCATCAGGAGCTCGCCAGGAAACTGGAAATATTTGACTTCCTGTTTGGGGAGGAGGGGGGGGAGGAGAAGAGAGACAGCACAGAAAAGGTGCCTTCACTATTTCCTGTTACTTGACCATCCGAAAAGGCTTTGCAGACGGCTGTGTTTCAAGTCACCCGCCATAATCGGATGACAGACAAGCAAAGATATGTTTCATGAAATGACTGATAAGTAAACTAGGTGCTACACGACAAGGATTCGCATTCGCTATTTTCTTTCCCCATTGAAATGGCCGCCAATGCAAACGCCATTCACCCGTCGCAGCTGACAAATGATGTGCTTGTGTTATGTCATGGGAAAAATGTTCCGTATTTGATGAAAACGTGGTCACACAATTCTACAGAATGTGAAGAATTCACCAGTTTGCATCCTGATCGAATGCTTCCATTCGATTGGTTGTGCCAATCTTTTCGTTCTGGCCGTCTTGGCCACCGGGGGGCAGCATCACTCGGTCACGCTACGTCGTCCGTCTCGAAAGAGCGGTTGCGCGCATCGCCACCAGAGATGGGAAACTCAGGTCCAGAAAGTCAAAAGCCTGCCAGAGTTTGCTTCTACTCCGGTTGCTCATTTACTTGCCGCTTGAGGAGAAGCACCGGTGGCTGAAGCCAAATCGCAGCGGGGGCTCTGCGGACCCGGATTTCCCATCTCTGGCCGTTGCTAGCGACGCTTTTGTTACACGATGTGCCAGCAGGGACGTTCCGAAAGCAAACTGCCGCTTGTCATCGACCGAACTGACTTGCCTGCCACCGTGCGGCGCTCGCGTCTCAACTTTGCGCTTGGAAGTCAGAGCAAAACTTCGGCACAGCGGTGCCTCATACGTCGAAAACTCCCAAGTCGAGTGTTAGCTGGCTAACAAGAAAAACTAAACTTGGGGAAAGAGAAGCCACGAGACTCGTCGTCGCTTTGACGTCACTGGATCGACATCGTCAAGTCATCGCGGTGACATCACGTGACTTACCGGTACTGTACTTGTTAATACCAGTCGAGTACGAGTTGATACCACACAACTAGTTTGAGTACCAACTAGTACCGGCAGGGACGGTTCGCATCGTTCATGACATTGAGTGTTCAGAGTGGCAGGGCTAGTCAAGAGTAAGTACGCCAGATCGGAGCTAGTACAAGTTTCTGTCCGACCGGTCCTTCATTCAGATGAGCGCACTCGTTTTACTGGGGCAGGCCAGCAGGAAACTGCGGCTACACACGCAACGTGCAGGCCTCTGTTTGCATTGCCACGTGACTTTGCAGCTGTTCTCTATCAGCCCTCATTATGTTGGGCCGCTGCCATCTCGACTTGGACCAAGCGGCGCCACCGACGCCGTGATGACGGCTGGCTTAGCTCGGGGCAGGGGGGGCGTCATAAAGGCAAAATGCTCCTTCGGATGCCCTCTCCGCATTGAGCAGCAAAAATTGCTTTTCCTTTTGACTTTGATATAGCTTCACACAATTACCTTTTTATTAGCGACCAGCAACTATCCTTCGCCAATGTGGCAGTGGAGGTCCTATGAGCCAACGTCTCGCTCCAAAGATGTGCGGCAACTGGCGCAAGGATGGTCTGACCTTAACTCAGAGGTGTCAAAGTCCGATCCTCCGGAGCCGCTGTCCTGCATGTTTTCCACCTCTCCCGGCTGTGACGCACCTGATCCGAGTGATCAGAATCGTGATTGCTGATGAGATGATCATTCGGATCAGGAAGACATGGAAAACATACGGGACACCGACCACCCAGGACCGGTCTAATTGACAACTCTGACGACGAGCCTCACTTCTGATTCGCGGCCAGGTGATGTTTCGCCCCGTTAGTGTCACGCACTGCAGTTTCTCCCCTCGCCGTACTTTATGAGCGCACTCGATGAATCCCTATCCAAGAGTTTCCGGACTCTTGCGAAGAGAGAGCAAGTCTGAGTCCTGAAATGCTTGAACATGATCATAGTCATATTCTCATTGGAACGCTTCACTCCGAAAATATGTTTGCTGTAAAAGAAAGAGAGTCCGTCGAACTTGGCGAATACATGGGCGTCAGAACGGGGCCTCCTCTACCTCCCGTTTGAGCCAGGACGCGCCCCGGTACCGTCTGCCATCTGGACCGTATCGAAACCGCGAAACGTTGGGAGTCATGGCCACCGTCAAGGGAGTCGGGTCCGACACAAGGAGGGAAACGGCAAGGCGAGCTGGCGCAGGAGGATGAGGAAGAGGAGGAGGCCTAATGGATGGCTGCTAAAGCGCTTTGCCAGCAGCCACTAAGCGCCGGCGGCTTAGTTTTGCTGTGTGACAGCCGGATCAGCGACCAGCGACCCACACACATGCGCACATTTTGACCAATACGCAGATTTACACACCCTGATACACAAAACACACACACCTATTTCATTTGGAATTTGAAAGCATTTCAAAGTTGAAATGCAAAATGTTTCACTGAAGCAAATTCATTTCAGTCCGAATAAATGTTTTGATTCTAAATGATTTCTCCAAATGACGTCAATGTGGCCTTGACTTTCATTTGCGTTTGGCATTTACTTTGAAACTTTCAAGTTGGGACTGAATTGACCGTCACAACCTCAAATTCAATGTCATGTTCAAAGACATTCAGCCCAGTTGTGCCATTGGCAGCGTTTGGCATGATCGATGAGTCACGGATACGAATGCTCCATTCGGCACAATCGAGACTTTCATTCTCATTCCCTATCTTCTGTTTGTCATGACATGAAGAGGAAGTTTTAAATGAACGACCCTGGTGAGGCCAAGCGCTTGGGAAAGTGAATGAAGCAAGGAAGGAAGGTTTTTCAAACCATCTGTCCCGTTTGTGTGCGCGGCGCCAACCTGCTCGGAGAGCCGCCTGGTCCTGAGGAAGAATCCCAGAAGGCAGCCGACGACCACGGCCAGCACGGACATGATCAGGAGACCATTTTGTTTGCAGACGTTCTTCACCCTCAGCCAAACGGCCTCCAGGCCCACCGCCATGGTCGCCCGCTCACCTGGCCCGCCCCTCACCCCCCCGCTCTTCGTCTCCCTCAGGCCGCCATGCAGGTTCAGAGACGCGAGCGACGTGGTCCCCAAACGCCACCGGGATGCGAAGAAAAGCGACTTCCCGCTGATGCGCGGCGCTTCTACAGCTCCAGGTCCCGCCTCGGCATCCTGCCTATCCTCACGGGCTGCTGCACCACTCTGCGCTAAGCTGGCATTCTCGGAGCCGGACGCTAACCTCGTGCTGACCAATCCCCGCCCGCCGTAGCCCCGCCTGGCTGGGCTCCATCCATCCATCAACAGCTGGCGGCCACGTCCGCGCGGGTTAACATGTCCAATCCTGTTATACGGCCGCTGTAGCCAACGGTCTGAGGATGGATTAACATGGCGTGGACAAAAAAATAAATAAACGGAAGCGGACAAAGAGGTTCGCCCTACTGTGGCTTATTGTGGCCTCAAAACTCACTTGTATTCTTTGGCGTTCGACTCAGCATGATTTGTCCTTGATTTTACTGCTTGGTGCTTTCCACCGCCTTTATTACCGATTCGTCTTACTGTTTATTGTATATGTTAAATCGCTCCACGTACAGCACTTTGTATGCAGCGATGGCTGTTCGAAAGTGCTCTATAAATACTGTTGACTTGACTTGACTTGACTTATTGGGACTCGCCCGGTGTCTCCCTTAAAATGTCTTCGCAGTACAGTATAGCCATTGGGGATGTGCAAATGATGAGTGCAAGCATTCGCTCATTCCTAACTCCCCAACACAGGCGCTCGATTGCTGAAAGGATGAACCAAATGAACGGGCACTTGAAGCAGCGCATCAAACTGCGCCTTACTCTCAATTCCTATGTTGCAAAGAGAGCGTGAAAGTGCCATGTCGCTTGCGCAGCAAGTGCGCATCAGACGCTATCGGCGACTCAGCCGCCCCGGGGCATGTTTGAAACAGTTTTGTGACATTCCAGTTGGAGTTGACCGTAAAATGAAACCCACAGCAAAAAGAATGGTAACCGGTGCCAATGCTAAAGTCAATTTAATATGATATCGACATGCTCGTAGGAAATTAGCTTTGACTTCCAGGAGTGGCTTTCCTTAAATTAACGAACATTTACACATAAGTGCTGCAGATACACATGTCGAGGGGCAATAATAAAAGGCATACATTTTTCCAAATGTATGCCTTTTCCAAAAATGGTGGTACAGGCATCAATTGGTTAGCATGTCCACTTCACAGCGCAGAGGTGCAGAGTCTGCTTCCAGCTCTGTGGAGTTTGCATGTTCTGCCCGGGCCTACGTGGGTTTTCTCTGGGTACTCCGCTTTCCTCACACATTCCAAAAACATGCATGGCGCATTAATTAAATTGTCCCTTGGGGCGATTGTGAGCCCGGATGGTTGCTCGTCTATCTGTGCCCTGCGATGGGCTGGCCACCGGCTCAGAGTGTCCCCCGCTTCATGCCCGAAGACACCTGGGATAGGCTCAAGACACTTGTGAGGAGAAGCAGATCAGAAAATGGATGGATGGTTTGACATTGCGATGTAAACCATAGGTGAGGGTTTCAAAAGAGAGAGAGAGAGAGAGAGAGAGAGAGAGTGTGTGTGTGTGTGTGTGTGTGTGTGTGTGTGTGTGTGTGTGTGTTGGGAGGGTCGTATGAGGGTTAGCTATTTTTGTGAAGTTGCACAAGTGGAGGTGGAATGATGTCCTGGGTCTCCCCCGAAACACGCAAGACCGCATCACACTCATGTGTCGCACCGCACGGCAGCAAGTACGGGCGCGGATTTGCGCAAGCACCACGTTATCGTGTGAAAGTATTTTTTGTTTTTGATGGTTTTTTTTCTCTCTCAATTGGTACACACAGACGCTCCTCTTGCTAATCCTGCCCCTTTTGCCAATATTTCCCTACGGCTCAGAGTCGATGGGGCCGGAATTACACGGGATTAGATTAGCGGCAACATGACATGACAGCATGCGCTCATTCATTCCAATTTCCAAGGCCACGGGCGCCCCAATGGCGTCCAAGCGTCACCGCAATCTCATGACTATGTAATGAAGGGGAAGCCGAGAACCGCAAGGTGACCCGCTCCGTAGTTATTAAACGAGACCACAGGAGGATTTGAGTTTATACGTTTTACCTTCAAACCGGGGCGGAGAGTGGGGGTGGGGGGGGGGGGGGTCATCGTCGCCAGGATGAAGCTTTGAAGAGTGAGTTTAGAACTCTGGTTCATGTTCCAAGTTGAATTTTTTTACGAGAAAGTTGGGATTTTAAGTTAAATCTAGTTCTCAAACTAGGGTTAGGCTTTCTCGAGTCTCGGTCAGGGTTTCACAATTGGGTTTCAAACCAGGATCAAATGCAGAGTTTCAAATGATGGTGTGAAAATAGGGTTAGGGGGTTGAAATTGGGTTGAAAGGATAGCGTTGTGTCAAAGCAGATTCTCAAAATGGGGTCTCAAGCCTGAAATGCAGCTTTCAAGACAATGTTTTGGTTGCAAATGTCCTATGGGCCATCGTGCAATTCGCCCTCCGGAGAAGACGGTGGCGAGAAGCCGTCGACCGCAACAACAGTCACGTTGTGGGCGAAGAACAAAACTTGGATGGCGAAGAAGGAGGCAAACGTTTTGACTTGTCCCCGTTTAATTCATTAAACGAAAAAAAAAGAAAAAAATCATACGGAAGTGTCCCGGTGTTGGTGCGGTCAAAAGGATAAATTACGTGTTTAAACGCAATCATTTAGCTTAGTATGCGGGCTAAGCAACGATGGGGCGCAACGTCATCAATGAGCGACGAGAAGACGACAGTTAGCAGAAGTTAGCTTAGCCAAGGCGGCCTCCGACGAGATGTGGAGACGAGCGGGCACCAGCGACGCTCTCGACCGGGCTCGAGCGCTACTGGCCGCCAAGAGCAACAAAAACCACGGCGACCTACGAGCAGCCGGCGCCGATGCGGTCAGTCAGGCGGCCGTCGCCATCCAATCAGCCTCGCGTGACCTCGTCTAATGTCGCGTTTAGGCTTTCAACATCCGACGGCTGAAACGAGGTTCAATGTTTCATGTTTGGGTTCAAGTTCAAATGGAGGTTGTTAAATAAGCGTTTCAAAAAAGGTTTAGGATTTCAACCGGAGAACAAAGTTGCGACAGGCGGCCCGGTAGTCCAGTGGTTAGCACGTCGGCTTCACAGTGCAGAGGTACCGGGTTCGATTCCAGCCCCGGCCTCCCTGTGTGGAGTTTGCATTTCTCCTCGGGCTTGCGTGGGTTTTCTCCGGGTGCTCCGGTTTCCTCTCACGTTCCAAAAACATGCGCTCTAAATTTTCCTCGGTGTGAGTGTGAGCGTGGATGGTTGTTCGTCTCTGTGTGCCCTGTGATTGGCTGGCAACCGATTCAGGGTGTCCCCCGCCTACTGCCCGGAGAAAGCTGGGATAGGCTCCAGCACCCCCGCGACCCTAGTGAGGATCAAGCGGTTCGGAAGATTAATGAACAAAGTTGCGGTATTCCTCACTGTGGGATGGATGGACGGATGGCGAAAGGTTACCTGACTCGACACAAGGTTCGGGTTTAAATGATTCTGTTCGTCAAGCGTGCGTTGCTGTGTCGTTGACAGGACGCCCAAAGCCGAGCGGCTCCTCCAAGCGGCAGCGACGTCTCGTCGGACTCGAGCAACCTGTGCCCGCTCGACTCGTCTTGGGGACAGCGAGGAGACGCGGCAGGGTCCCGCTCGCCGTCGCGTTTTCTGAAGAAGGCGGCGGGGTCGCGTGAAGACAGGTGTGTCGAGGTAGGCGGGGCTAAGAGCTCTGCCCTTTCGCCTCCATGGCATACTCCGCTCTTTTGAATCGTGTGTTTCTCAACTCACTTTCTCATTTCCTTCTCCTGAATTCTTTTGGGCTTCTTGTCTTCCCTCGTTTACTTCTCTTTCTTCTTGTGCTTTTTTTCTTGACACTCCTCAATTCCTCTCCTCCATCACTCCTCCACTTTCTCATCCTTTCTTCTTCACCTCCTCCACTTTTGCTCATTCTCCTTAATTGTTCCCGCTTTCATCCTTCTCTCTCTCTCTCAAATGTTTGACTGTCTCCTAATTGAGTTTGCTCGTCTTGCTCCTGTCCTCGTTTTCCGTTGACTCTTCTTCTCTTTCTCTTCTCTTGGCTCTTTTGTTTTTTTGGTTGGATTTTGGTCAACTTTGGCAATTCTCTTCCTTGCGCTCTTCAGGCTGCCGTCGCGGTCCAAACCGGGCTCGCAAGCCTCCGCCCTGAGGAGGTTGGCCCTGATCGAGAGACGCGTCCACGACCGTCAGCGAGGGGCAGGACCCCGGACCCGAAGCCCGAGCTCGGACCCGTCGCCGGCCTCGCGACCCCCGTCGTCGGCCGGTCGGGAGGCGACGCGCTCGGTGAGGAAGAAAGCTGCGGGGTCTACCCGTGGGGGGTCCAGCTCCCTGCTCGGATGTAGCCAAAGCGCGGACAGCGATGAGGAGGAGGTGATGAAGCTGGTGGGAGACGGCAACTTGAGCGGGTCGTCGTCCGGGAGCAGAGCGGGCTCGGTACCTTCTTCTTTTATTTTTGCCGTCAGACTTGAGAGCCATTTCAAATCATTGACTGTAGCTTTTACTTTTCGATGGTATGGAAAACATTCCCTGTCCATTTCTTTGTCCATAAACAGCACATTATTTGCAATTTGCATTGCGGAAAACGCACCAATAAAAGGGGATGACAATTCAGTTCCTGGTTTTGCATGCCAGAAAATTGCAACAACTACTGTTAACAACAATTCCTACGTACGCTTTGTTGTTTGAAGTGTTTTTTTGCGGGGGGGGGTGCAGATGCTCAGCCAAAGAAGCCCGAGGTCGGCGTCCCCTCCGCCCCGCAGAGACGCCCCCATCTCACCCTCCTCTCGCATGGCCTCCCCCACCCGTGCTAGGCTCCCACCGGAAGCTTTGCTCGACCCCCCGAGGTCTCAATTCTCCCCCCGGCGCGCCCCCAGTCCGACGTGCTCGTCCGGGTCGGCCCCGAAGGAGATCCTCTCGCTGGAAGAACTTTTCCCGCTTGGATGCGGCGCCAGCCAAGCGTCCTCACAAGGTGAGACACACGCCCGGCTAACCAGACAATCAGGGGCCGGATTGTTCGCGCACGAAAATGAGAGACAAAAGTCAGCGACACCCGCAGCGCACCCTGTTGATGAGTCTTGGTCGTGTCGTAGAGCGCTTTTGGGTCAACGTGAAGACGTTGGAAGATGTTGGCTCGGCCGGCAGCAGGACGGAAGCAGAAGAACCGACGCAGGTTGACGACGCAAATTCTGTAAGTCTGCCATCCCAACCGACCTTCTGATGAGGGAGGCTCCCAAAGTGGTCACGACATGTGCCGATGTGCGCGCAGGGATCGGACGAGCTACGCGGCATCTGGGTGCCGACGGCCGACTACCAAAGTGACTTCGAGAGCGCCGGGTGTACGGAAAGCGGTCGCTGCGGTAGCAGTGGACAGGTCGCCCGCAAACACGCGCGCACTCATATGTCACGGACACATTGTCGTAATTGCTCCAAAAAGATAATCCTGCCCTGAGCGCTGCGCTCCGACTGATCCCGGCCGAGCGTGAGGTCGTCCCATCTCAGGTTGGGGATATTCAACAGCTCGGATTGCTTTGCGTCGACTTCGGTTGACGGCGATGTGCACCCAATGGACGTCAGAGATGGACGAACAACTCGGTGAAACGTGGCACCGGCGGGAATCTTTGCACGACATTCCAAGACATTTCTATGGGAAGAACCAAAGCGACATCATTCGGCCGTAGCAGGCGCTGTCCGTCGCGGCGGCGACTCCGTCCTTTAGACCAACATCTCTTTTTCCGTTTTGCCGCTCACGCCCCCGCCAAAAATAATTCATAAAAGAGCACAATTGTTTGAAGAGTTTGGAAGTGGGCCAACAATTTGAAAATCTTGCTGCGTGAACTGGCCTCGAGTCTCGCACTCACACACGTCCCTCAGAGAGTCACGCGCACCCTCTCTCACTCAGGTGTCGGAACACCTGCCAGGCAACGGCGAGGAAGAAGAAGCGGTCGGGTCGACGCCACGTGAGGCCTGGACGGAAGGCGGGGACGCATCCTCGCGGCCGTCCCACCGCCCCACGCCGCCCGCCAGATCTCTCGGTCGGGCGTCCTCGTCATCCTCCCCGCTGCCTGGCCAGCGCTTGAAAGATGCGGCGGCACAGACGGACGCCGACACGTGGCCCGCGTGGGGCTCGCCCCCGTCGTTGCCGCTAACCGACCTGCTGAAGCAGCGGCTAGCCGCCGCTCGCCGCGTGGCGAGAAACAGCCGCAGGCGCCGCGACGGCCTCATCCGCAGCCTGGGGCCTCCCGCCTACGCATACGCCACCCTGCGCCAAACCATGGAGGTCAAGAAGACACACGCACTAATTGCCGCACTTTCACACACGTGCAGTTTCACTCATTTGCTCACGTTCAACTCTTCTTTTGCTTACACAGCTCATCAGTAAAACAAAGGTGGCCAGAGTGCGCGAGACACACACGTGATTGTTCGCCGCGGACGACCACTCTCAATTGGAAGATCATCATCGCCTTCCCGACTGAGCAAGGCCGACCGCTGTGAAGATTACTTCATCGTCCAACGGGGCCGGCCGGATTCAGAGGGAGCCCCGTCTTTCCGAAGGCGGCTCCATCTTGTTCAATGGACTCGGATATCATCGTATCGTACGAGGTTGGGTCCAATGTTTGCCCTCCTGGGGGTTATGGCCCTTTTCTGCCCTTTTCAAGTGACGCTCTGAGATATACGATCATGGTATAGCCAAAAGGTCAAGCGGAGCTGCAGCGTTGCCACACCATAACATGAGCAGAGTTGGCTTATGGGAAGCGGCACCAAAATAAAATGTTAACCAAGTGCCTCACTCAAAATTCAGACATGCAATCACCTGTTTATTGATTTCGGGGGGGAAAAAAACAAACATAAAAGGCTGTCACCGCTGCTTGTGGTTGGACGGGGCTGGACGAAGGTACAAACGTTGACATTGACACGGGCCGTCAGTAGGGGTCGTTAAAGGGGTAATGAGGATGCCCGGCGTCGCGGGGAACCGGCTTCCCATCCACCTGAGCAACAAAAGGCCAAGGTGATGTCACTTTGCAACGCGCACCCGATTGTAACAAAAGGAAGGTCTTCGACAAGCTGCTAGTATGCTTTCAGGGCCGATTGACGCGCCGGCCCGATTTGCACGAATACAGTGGAACGTTAAATAATCGAAAATCCACATCTTATTGACCTCCATTCAGATGCAAATGTTTGCCAGGAAAAACGGGGAGGGGGTGGGGGTGGGGTGGGGGGGGGGAATCAAAAACTACATCGGGTGCTGGTCGGCTTGTGCTTCTGAAAATAAAAGAATGGTAGTCTTCACTTGACACCAGATATTTGCCTTCCTTTTTGTTGTTACAAGAAAATAGTCTTGACTGACCAATTTTGAGTGAGGAGAAGCGGATCCGAAAACGGATGGCTGACGTATTTTGAACAACGCGACAGGTTGTCGCGCTTCCTGGTGGCCGGGGAGCGCAACGCCGACGGCCATTGACATGGGGATGCCCGGGACAGAACCACGGCAAGGAGTGTCCCTATACAGAAGGGGGGCGGGTGGGAGGAAAGTGCTGCGGCTGACTTACTTGAATGACGGGCAGGATGTAACGCCAGTTTTTGTTAAGCGCCGCCAGGTCGCTCATCTCCTCCGCCGAGAGCGTAAAGTCAAACACCTCCAGGAAAAAAAGACGATAGATCACTCAATAAATAATAATGAAACATTTCCGTTATCATCATTCAACGCAAACAGCTGAATGTTTGTATATTTTCCATCTCAAATTCTGTTTGGACTATTTGTGTATTTCTTTTCAAAAACATATTCATCAATATTTATGTTGCGAACATTTGTCTATTTTTATATTTGTGCAGCATATTTTTCCAAGTCTCTTTTCTCTCAATGTCACTGTATGTTTCCGAAACTCGTGTGGATTTTTCATATTCTTTCGCATACGTCAAGCGTTGCGCAAAGCGCACCGACATCTGCGGCAGATGCATCAAAGATGGATAACGGTGGCATGGTGACACAAATGCCGTCGCTGTAACGCGGACATCTATCTTGAAGAAGGAAGAAAGTAAGAAAAGCTTCTCTATGCTTTCCTGGATTTCAAGCTGTTCGGCTATCAGACCAAATGGTTTTGAGTCACGCGTCTCCTCGCACCACGCTCGTCGTGGCTGCAGCATTTTTGCGGGCGCACTGAGCGCGGTGCCTACTTGCAGGTTTTGTCGGATGCGCGAGGGCGTTACGCTCTTGGGAAGGGTGACCACGCCGCGCTGCGTCTGCCACCTGCACACGGGGGAAGCGCGCTCAGCTGCCAGGGCTGGACAACGGTGCCAACAAAACAAAAGTCCCCCGCAAAATCGGCGGTGGGGAGGGCTGACCTGAGGAGGATCTGAGCGGGCGACTTTTGGTATTTGGCGGCCAAGGCGGACAGGGCGGGCTCGTCCAGGAGCGCGGGCTCGTCGGGGTGTTTCCAGGCCCGGTCGGGGGAGCCCAGAGGGCTGTAGGCCGACATGGCCACGCCCAGCGAGCGGCAGTGCGCCAGCAGCTCTGTCTGCGCCAGGTACGGGTGGCTCTCCACCTACACACATTTTTTTTTAAATGCTGGCCATTATTCGTATTGTTTTTTTTTTCCCTTTCCCCCCCAGGCCTGTTGGTCCGGGTTGATGCTGATAATCCGGGCCAGTACGCGACCTGCAGGACGGCGGGCTTGACGCAGGCGGCGGCCACGACCTCATCCAGCTGGCGCTTGTTGAAGTTGGAGAGGCCGATGGCGCGCACCAGGCCTTTGGTCAGCAGCTGCTCCATGGCGCCCCAGGTGGCCCGGTAGTCCACCACGTCGTAGAGCAGCGGGCCGTCCCCGCCGGCCCTGGGGAAGGCCTCCTCCCCGCGCCTGACAACCGACAACGACAAAAATGCAACGTCACAAAGTCAGACTCTTTCCGATAGCCAACGGTGAACTGCGGACCTTTCTTTCACCTAAAGTGGAACCTTTTGCTCTTGTTGGGGCAAAAGGTTGGAGGACTTGATCCTCACTAGGGTCGCGGGGGGTGCTAGAGCCTATCCCAGCCTCAACGGGCAGTAGGTGGGGGACACCCTGAATCGGTTGCCAGCCAATCACAGGGCACACAGAGACGAACAACCATCCACACTCACACTCACACCTCGGGACAATTTAAAGTGTTCAATCTGCCTCGGGCGAGCCCACCAACAGTCAAATATGGCTGGAAGTGATGCCCTTCTATTGCAAAACTGTGGTGCATTTTTTTCCATGCTTTCTGTCATCCTTTTTTGTTTTTCAGAAATTTTAGTTCACGGTTTTCCCCTGTTCTGGGATTCCCCCCCTCTCATCCAGAGTCTTTTTTCAGTTTCTTGAAAAAATGTTTTTCTGAATAGATTCTTTTTCTCAATTATTCAGAATAATTTGCCCGTGGTCTTTTAAATATATATTTATCAGATTTTTAAATGTTTATTTGGGGGATCCTACATTTTTAAAATAGTTTTTGGACACATTAGTTCTGCTTTTTTTTTTTTGGTACAATAACCACGTTTTTCAATTTGTCTGAATAATCCTCCCTGTTTGAAAAAGAAGAAAAATGTTTTTCTGATTGTACTTATTTTTATGTTTTTAAGATTTTCTTGCATTATTTTTAATTGATTAGTTTTTATTTTGGTTTCCTGATTTTTTTTTGGCGTTTTTTCCGGTTTTGGATTTCATAATAATAGAACATTATATGTGTTTGCGTGGGAGCGACCGGAAGGCGTAGGGCCAGTGGATGAGGTAGAGGTCAAGGTAGTCCAGTTGAAGGTCGCGCAGGGTGCGCAGGAGGGCGGGCTCCACGTCCTCGGGGTGGTGGCACGTGTTCCACAGTTTGGACGTGACGAAGACGTCCTCCCGCCGCACGCCCTGACAAAAGGGACAAACTGAGCTAATGTCGGCTTTCTGCCGGCGCGCGCGATTGACTCACGTGCGGCTGCGCGAAGGTCTCGCCGAGCGCCTGTCCGATCTCCGCCTCGTTGCCGTAGACGGCGGCGCAGTCGATGTGGCGGTAGCCCGCCTCCAGGGCGCATTTCACCGCCTCTTTCACCTGACAGACACAAGGCGACCGAGCACAATGTGTGAAGCCACCCCTCTAACCCTCACGTGGAAAACCTCGAAGCGGGTGCCGAAAAGCCCGATTCCGACCCCAATTTGAGCAGCTCGGCCATATTTTCTCAAGCAGGCTTTTGAACTCCCCGATTTCATCAGGCCCGAACTCTTGGAGGCTCGGAAGGCCAAGCCTCGTTTCAAACCCCGGTCTTCTGTCAAAACGCCACTTGGAAGCCCTCGGGCGTTTGGAAAGCCCCATTGCAAACCCTGTCCGGGATCCCTCCTTTCAAACACTAACCTGGAATTGGAAAGCTAACTCCTCATTTGGAAGCGCGCCAGTCATTGCCTGAAACCTTCAGGCCAAGCTCCTCGCGCTATCTCCAAAACCGACCCGCGCCTTCAGGCCGTCCTCCGAAAGCCGAGCCCCGTGTTGAAATCCCAAACCGGGTTTGACGCCCTCATCCCAACTCTCATTTCCAAAAGCATAACCCGGGTTAGAAATTGCAAACCGCCATTTGGACTAGAAAGGCCATCTCGAGAGCCGTATTTAAAGCCCACGTCGAAGATTGAAAGCTGGATTGTTAAAAAGCTGACGGTTCCCCCTCGGGGCGTTGGCCTCACCTGCCCTGGCGAGCTCTTCCACGTGCCGAGTCCGATAAGCGGCATCTTCTGGCCTGTGTGGAGGACAGCGAACTGGCTCATCCTCACGCTGCGCTCCACAACGTCCTCACATTTAGAAGAAGAAAAAACAAACAAACAATCAATGACAACATTCATCGTCATCGACACATCGCTGTCAGCCGAGTCATCTGCAAAATCTTTTGGAACGTAGAGCACAACAGAGATGTGATCTACAGCCACACTTGCGAGCCAATGTTCTTCTTGGGAAGAAGAAGCAGCAGAAGAAAAAAAAGTTCTAAAAAATCAACTTCTATGTGCCTGACCAATTTCATCAAATGTTGAATTGACGTCAAATAATTTATTGATATAAAACATCTCATTCTAGTTTTTGGGGCGGGGTGGTTGGTTTCTAATGAGGCAATGACATCAAAAAACACAAAGAGGAGTCGATGACCGAAGAATGAAACCCAATCCAAATGTATTGTGCAATATTCATGACATAAATGTTAGACGAATGATCATATAAATTTCTTCAAATAAATGAAGCAATTATTTCATTGGGAAAATCGATGTCAAATTATTCATTTTAAGATTAGATTTGTAGTTACGTGACTTAAAATAAGCCAATTAACCAAGATCAATGAATATGAAAATAAATCGGTTCATGAAGCTGTTTTAGGGAAGGAAAATCCAGATGATGCACTTTGTCCAACCAGGTCCCAAAACACAAAACACCCTTCCACGAGCGGGAGACAGGAAGAGCACGTGATGCTGACTTGCATTTTTCTTTTAATCAGTCAGTTAGTTGCACACTGAAGGTTTAAAAAAAACGAAAAACAAAGACAAAGTCGAGGCCGATTTTCCTGCACCGAAGCTTCTTGTCTAACTTTGAAGAACACTCTTGTTCATTTGCGAGATTTCGACTCTCCACACACAAAATATGGAGGGACGTAGGTGGCAAGTTGCTCGCCGAACTGCAATTGAGTCAAATCTCGGCGCTCTCTTCGGAAGGTGCCCTCACAAAAGGTTCACGACGAATTGAACGATGATGCCAAGCTAACCTGGGCGAATTTTTCCTTGGAGGAGGTCCTGTAGCTTGTCGCGCCGTCTGCTCTGCTGGCTCGCGGACCTTGGCGTCTTGTCTCGTCCGCTGCTCTCCAGTGGGCGCAACAAAAAGCAGGTCCTTGATTGGCCGTCGCTTCCGTCTGGCTCGTCCCGCCAAAATAAAATCGAGCCGTCGATTGCCGGAACCCATTCAAGTCTCGAGGGCGCTCAAACGCACATTCATGACGACGACAGTATTTCCAAACGCAAACCCGACTCCACGTTTCAAGCCCCAATCTTGGCTTCAAGCCTCGATTCAAGACGTCAACCCCAATATTCACTGTCATTTCAAATGGCCAAAATTAGGTTTGGAGACCCGATTTCAGACTTTTATTTTGAAATCCCGGTTAAGCGCAAACACTATGGCCCAGGCTTGAAGCCCGAAACAAATCTCAAATCGAGGATGAAATACAGTACTTCATTTGAAATGTATTTTGATTCAAACATAATTCGGATCCGTAATCCGATCTGGAAATGCGAATTTAAGTTTTCTCTTTGGCTTCAAATCGAGGATGAAATACAGTACTTCATTTGAAATGTATTTTGATTCAAACATAATTCGGAGCCGTAATCCGATCTGGAAATGCGAATTTAAGTTTTCTCTTTGGCTTCAAACCTTAATCAAAGTTTTCAACCCCAAAAATAAAATCTGCAAACGTGTGACCCGGGAGGGGGCTCCATCGTACTCGACGAGTACCGTGTTGGCCGACGAATTGCGCAGATTTGGCCACTCTGGCCACACCCTGTCTGCTGTTGATGGAAAATGACCTCAAATAGTTCGCCCGTACACCTCACAAGGCAGACGTGGTGGCTTCGAATCCATCCCCGACCTAGTTGGCTTTTTTCCGGGTCCCATGGTTTCCTCCCACACCCCAAGAAACATGCATCATACGTTGATGGAACATTTTTCCGAACCGCTTGATCCTCACTAGGGTCGCGGGGGGTGCTGGAGCCTATCCCAGCCGTCTTCGGGCAGTAGGCGGGGGACACCCTGAATCGGTTGCCAGCCAATCACAGGGCACACAGAGACGAGCAACCATCCACGCTCACACTCAGACCTAGGGACAATTTAGAGTGTTCAATCAGCCTGCCACGCATGTTTTTGGAATGTGGGAGGAAACCGGAGCACCCGGAGAAAACCCACGCAGGCCCGGGGAGAACATGCAAACGCCACACAGGGAGGCCGGAGCTGGAATCGAACCCGGTACCTCTGCACTGTGAAGCCGACGTGCTAACCACTGGACTACCGGGCCACCCGTTAATGGAACACAGCAGTTAAAATAAAAACGTCCCGAGGTGATTGTGAGCGCAACTGGCTGGCAACCCGTTCTGTGTGCCCCCCGCCTGAGGAGAAGCGACTCAGACAACGGATGGAGAAATATGGCGCCTCTTATCTTGTTCGGCTTTGCGTTGACATCGCTTGCAGCAGAGCCGCCAGGGGGATGGAAACCGTTATGCATTCATTCCACTTTCATTGTACCCACAATGCAATAGTCACAAGAGCGCGCCCACGCACACCCAGAATGGTGGTAACTGTTGAAACTCAATGTGGGAAGAAAAGTTGTAATTGAGTAAAACTTCCTTCGGCATTTTACTATCAAGGAAAAAAAACCCCTCTGGTTTTCAAGTCTTGAAAAATAGTTCCGATTATTTAAATAAGATAACATTTTAAAACGGGAACGTTAGAGACTGGATTAGGAGAATTTCAAATATGTTCTTAAAGAAAGCAAGAAATTGCAAGACTGAAATTTGGGAAGAAAAACAATTCCAGAGTCCAACACGTTTGAAGTCTAGGTATCGAGTGGGAGAAAGATTCAACAAGAGCAAGCCATTTATTGGACGGCAAATGAGTTGAGGATGTCCCCTTCATCCTTTGACCCATTGCTGCTGCTGCCGCCTCCGAAACCACTGGCGCTGCAGCGGCCCCACCGGCGGGAAGGGACAAATCGGGTGGATGGCCGGCTGGTGGTCGGCCAGACGCTCCTCGCACAACCTCGCTTCCGGACTCTCGTGGTACAACAGGCTACACGTGGGTTCCGCCGCGCCAGCCGGGAGTCGAGGAGAACTCTGCGGACCAAAAGGGGGTCGATGCGTGCGCTGCGCCCCAGTCCGTTTTGCAGTCAACTTACGTTTCGTGGATAGGTTTCACACTCTGGGCCTCTCATGGCTTTTTGTTTGTAGTAATAGGCCACTTTGCAATAGGCATGATTCTGAAAAAGAAAAAGAATGCAGTCACGGCTCATTGTTGACGTTGGAGCTTGGACCGAGAGCGCGCCGCAAAATACAGCAGCCAACACATCCAAAAGCCAGAACCAGCGATCGAAAAGTCGAGTGGGGAGCCGCCGCGAGCGTGAAGTCCAGCTCACCGCTCGATCCGGGCAGAGGGGCGTGCAGGGCGCCAAGGTGTGTGCGGCCTCTCGGGGGCAGTTGGTCTCCACCAGCGCCAACTCCAGCCAGGTCACCCAGCCCGTCGACGGCATGTACTGCACCCCCAAACAAAAGAGGAACGCCCGCAAACGGCACTCGGCTTAGACTCGTGCGCCCGGCCGGAGAGGGACGAGCGGTCGTGCCACCAACCCAAGCAAGCCGGTCGGCCGGACGCTCACCCGAGTCATGACGTGAGCCACTTCCAGCAGGGCCATGTAACTGGGGTCGCCGCCCCCCCGGTTGTACTTGTCGACCGCCTCCTGGGCCACCTTTACAGCCGTCGGCTCGCTCAGCGGCAGCAAGATGGAGCAGTTGGCACACGTCTTAAGCAGATCCTCATTTGTCGGGTCTGCACACAAGTCAGCTGCGTGTTAACTCAATAGTGTTTCTTCAATTTGGGGGGGAGGGGGGGAGATTCCAAGTTTTTTTTGTAAATCTACCCAGGAGGAAAGAAGGAAAAAAACTGAACACTGCACTTCGCTTCCACACCCCTCATCATTTTGATTGCACGTAAGGACCGGTTGGGGGTCATGACCTGGTCTGGTGGCGCAGTCGTATCTCGTCACTGTTGCCGCGCCCCACGTGACCCGAAGACTGGCCCAACAGGTGGCCACTGCGCCCTAAACCATGCAGAAAAAAAGTCATGTCTTGATGAAACCTCGACGGCAAACACGGCACAGATGGCCGTCAAGACAACCACGTCTTACCCGCTCGAGCCGTTCAAAAGGCTGACATTGCTCAAAAGATTTGGGGTTGGTGAAGTGACATTTGGTCTGCACCAGCTTCACGTGTACGTCCACGTGGCAACCGCCGGGCATCTGCATTGACAAAAGATCATCAATAAAATTCCCCCCCCCTCCCATCTCACCTCTCTGCCAGAGAGTCTGTTGAAGCGGATCCATCGGCGGTGCGCGCTCACCTGTTGGTATTTGCTGCTTAGGACCTGGCGTAGCTTGAACTTGAAACCATGCTTGTGATGTCGGTTGACGTGTCTGACGACGAGGCTGGCCGCAGCCTCGGCGCTGCTCTGGTCGCACGTGACCGCCACCGCCGACGAGAACGACGACGACTCCCCCAGCAGGTTCCGAGGAGCCAAGGCGCAAAACAGCATCGCCGCCAACAACATCGTGACAACTTGAAAAGTAACGACGAGTCGCGAGGCGACCAGCCTTTAGCCGGCCCGGTCGCTTCGGGCCACCAATCGAACGCGACCACAAATGCGGGACAGCTGCGTGCTCCGGACCGGCAGGCGTGCCTGCAATCAGCAGCCCCGCAAGGCCGCCTCGGCACCGAGCGAAAAGTCGCAAACCAGCGTCCACGCGCCGCAAGTCAAATGGAATGGAGAAAAAAACACAAAACAAAATGATGACACCACCGCAAGAATCAAGTCGGGCGATTACAATTAAGGAAACAAGACGGAAAAAGTGTTTTTTTTTCACTTGAAGAGCAATCTGGGAGTAACTTACTTGCTTCATATTTCATTGAAGATGGACATTCTTACAGAGTGACACGGACAAATCTCTTTCTCATTTACCCCCGCCCCCTTTCCCCAAAAAAGAAAAATAGTACTTTTTATGTTTGGAACAATAACAAAACGTTTTCATCTCACCCCAAAATATTCACCCATGCAAGTGAAAGCAAAAATCCGACCAACACAAAAACACGAGCCACTGTTCCGCCGCCGTGCAGCCCACGTTGACTTGAATGTGTCTTTGTTGTTAACAGACAAATATGCTCTCAATTATTTCCTGTTTTACTTTGAAGGGTCTGTTCCAACGTCCGGTTTGTCCATTTTGTATATACATCTTATATTTATATATATATTGCGTGTCGTCCCGCACGCGGTCTGTCCTTCTGTCTGTCCCTTTTCAAAACGTACCTACTTCACCGCGCCGCTGCGCGCTGCCACTGCGCCGCTCAGGCAGTGGCTCACTACGATCGGGCGGGCATCTTAGCGAAAAAATGTTGTCTACCCACAAGCATTGCAATGAAATTGTTAGTTATTTAGTAGAGCTAAACATCTCTTTATTTTCGCGATAAGCAATGAAGATGAACAAAAAGTTGAACCAAGCAACAACACTTTTGTGGGCCGAAGGCCCACCTTACCAGCCTTCCGCAGGAACTAGCTGATGAGCCGCCCGGAGGGCGGCAAACCAGCTAGTATATATATATGCTGTGTGTGTTATACTTGACTACTGACCAATTCTAATAAAGCAAGAGACTGTCACGCAGATTTTTCCTCCGTTTATCCAGCCGCCTTGAGGGGTGACACACGGGTATACTGCACAAGTAAGCCGCTGACAACAGTTTTTTTGGAATTCAAAATGTCCACCAGAGAATGAACCGCAAACGCGATTGAACATCTTTTGCGTCAAACGGAAAGGTGTGTGTTTGGGGGTAGGGGGGGGGGGCACCATTCCAGAGGAACATGTCGATGGGATGGTGAGATGAGCGGCGGCGGCCTCATGTTGATGAGCGTGCAAAATTGCTCCCTCCAGGTTTCATGTGATCGTTGTGCTTGTCCTTGAGTGCATCGGTCGGACCAACCAATCACAAACGTGAGATGTGCACAGGCAAAGCGAGAGTGCAGAACACATCTGATGACTTGCGTGGGGAAAAATAAGCTATACAGTGATCCCATTGTGTATTGCGCTTCATTTGCCGCACCTGCAGTTCATGACAATTGTATTCAGGAAAAAAAATGCCGAATGACTCAGAGGTTTTATACGTGTCTGTACGCATAATTGGTTCCCGGCGCAACATCGACCAATGACAGCAAGAGTGGATTTTTCCTGTGAACTGATTGGCTGCGAATCTTCACAGCCCCTCCCAGCACCTTCCCTTGTGCCACATCGTGCTGTTGACTCTATGATAGTACGACTGCCTCTCTCTGTCATACTGTCTCTTCTGTTGTTTGCAACATGCGCGGTGGGGAAAGAGAGAGAGAGACAGAGAGAGTGAGAGAGAGAACGGCCGGGCCCACCGCCAGGCCCGCCATCAGGCCCCAGAACGCGCCCTGGCCCGCAAATGGAGAAGAATAACACAGCGGGCCGAGGGCGCGCGTTGGAGGGGAAGGAGCGCCGACGGAACTGCTCGTTGGTGCGCGGTCAGAAGTGATCCCTCGCTATTTCGTGGTTCGTTTATCACGGCTTCAGTGCAACGTGGATTTTTTTTTTCAAACATATTCCTAAAAAAAAAAATTGCGAACGGTCTGGGAGAAGCAGCAAAAGTCAGCAAAACAACAGCGAATCACATAGAGCAACATATACAGGACTACATGTATATGTTTACTGTATTTTGTTATTCATACACTAATCTAACCTAACTTATACATGTTTAAATCTATTAGTATACAGCATTAAGTAATGGTAATTATGACACAATTTACTTCTACATGCATGTATACCATTAAATTTGGCCTGATAAATATTTTTATACTCATACACATGTACATGTACCTACCTATACGGGGGGGGGGGGGGGGGTTGCTACTTTGCGGGTTTTCGTTTATCGCGGGTGGTCTTGGTCCCTATGAACCGCGATAAACGAGTGTCATGATTCGGTTTAGGGACCAACAGGTGGCAGTGTAGGGCTCCCCCAGCAGCTGCACACCTGTTGGTCATAGGTCAGTGGTCCTCAACTAGAAATGCAGTATGTCCACTTTTTAAAATTTTTTAAATAAGACCAAGGTCCAGTCCCATGCACGGCGTTCATGGGCAGCAGGGCTATATGCCCATTTAGTATGATCAAGCCAAGCTTATACAAATCAACACTCCTCACAACCAACCAATAATGGGGTACATGAAAATAACAATTATTCAGTACACAGCAAATAATGAGAGGTATTGTGTTGAGGCACAGAAACACTTTTATTTTGCCTCCTTAATAATAGAAACAGCCCTTTTAGGGAAATAAGACATTTGTATTTAAACTTTGTTAAACAGTAATTGTCTTTTTTCCCTTAATTTAACAAAAACAAAATACAAATTTTACCAAAATAAATACTAAACATGAAAACAAAAATATCCTTTTCATTTTTACAATTCCCCTTTTCACATCCCCTCTGAAATCACTGAAAAATATATCAGAAGAGGAGTTCAGAACCATTTTAAATACTGACACAAGGGAGCACAGGAATGTGGGGTGCTGTTCGTCCACTAAAGGTGAATGCAATGTCTGAGGCATGTAAATATTATTTCAGGACGCCATTGGGATGTTCATTTACCATGTTGCGGTGTTCTGCTGTTAAACAGTTGCAAAGATCCCCGGGTATTCATTCATTCATTCATTCATTCATCTTCCGTACCGCTTGATCCTCACTAGGGTCGCGGGGGGTGCTGGAGCCCATCCCAGCCGTCTCCGGGCAGTAGGCGGGGGACACCCTGAATCGGTTGCCAGCCAATATCCCCGGGTAGACGGGAGCAAAACTGCACACAATCGAAAGCTCCCGCAATTCGTCTTGTCTAATTGTCTGTGTGCGGCTCTCCTGGGCTGAAACTGTGAGCACACTGTGGCGTCGCGCATGCGTTTGTTTCCTGACATAATCATCCATTTTGAATGCGTGTGTATTGGGATGGACGCGTGCTGACGCTTATGTATGGGCACACCTTAAGTTCAGAGGAGCCAATCAGCGCATCATTATCGCCGACATGCCCTGCTCAGCCAGGATCTCCAGTTAGTCAAACATTATACACACACAGTCGCGCTGCTGCGGTCCTCTGCATTACATCTGTTTGTGCACGCAAAGAATACAACGGATAATTTTAACAAGCGGTCGCGGTAATGCGCAGATTATCGTTCAAAAATATAAAATGTATACCGTAAAAATCACTTTATAATTTATTATTTTCTACAATTTGCCGAGGGCCGGGACAGAGGAGGTCCGGACAGAGGAGGTCGGCGGTCCGGTCGTGGATCGCGGTCCGCCAGTTGAGGAAGACTGCTCTATACATTTGACTGCTCTCCGACTCTTATTAGCGGCCCAGTTTTTAACATGTTAACAACCAAACCAATCTTCACCAACAATGTGCACCAATCTTTAGCGGGCCGGATTAAAAAGACCAACGGGCCGCATCCGATCATATTTTATCTCTACTTAATTTGATAAATTCCTTATTTTTCATGTACATTTAATAACAACAATACTAAATAGCATGGCAGTGTGCACCTTGTTCGCTCTTTCTGGTTGACCACCCCTTACAAATTTTTACATTATGTCATTGTTTTTCTTTGTGTCTTCCTCATTGTCCAATGTGTGTCTACTGTCCAGCAGTAAATTACACACATTATGTCTCGTCTGACCCATCATGGACATACCCCTGTGTTGGAACAGTTGCTATAAAAGTGAAATAGATCAATATAGAGATGTGGTTTCCAGCTCTTCTGCATTTTTCGAAGCAAAACTAAATAATTGCTAATAATCAAGCCACATGTGTAAAATTCGTGTAGACTTCCTTTAACTTTTACTTTCTTTGCCACTTGCCATGTTAAAAAGATAAGCACTGTAATTCTAATTTCTCCTCACTATACTAAATATAACCTGAAGATGACGCCATAGCTGGCAGCTATCTGCAAGAGCTCTTCCAAGAGCTCTGCTTTTTTTTCTTGTTGTTTTTGTCTTTTGTTTTGTCATATGGTATTTGTTGTCCTTCATTTGGACCCTTTTTGGACTGTTTTCAATGTTTTGGCCATGACATTAGTCGAAGGAGAAAAGTCTGAGCTTGTCACGTCGCGTGTCCGCCAGCAGGTGGCGGGTTTTCTCCCCCGCCATCTGCGCACCTGCCCGTAATTTCGGGCTGATTACCCTCCTATATTAATGAGACTCCGGCAGTTCTCCCACTGCCGGAGAATTCCTCACCGTGCCATTGATCTCTCGTGCTAATTCCTCTATTTGTAGATTACTCGTTGCCTTCTTGCCTTGCGGCCTTTACTCTTGCCATTCGCGTTAGTCACTAAATTGAATACTTCGATATTGCCTAATCAGTAGTTCCTCGCACTTTGTTTTTCAGCGAGCGTTTTCAGTTGTTTCCTTATTTCTTCCCTGGTCCTTATTTGACCAGCGTTTTGTGTTTCCGTTTTTTCCCTGTCGGGCTCTTTCTGTTTTTGTCATTAAAGACACTCTTTGCTTTGAGAAAATTCTTTCGTTGTCTGTTTTCCGGGGATCCAATTCTTTATTTTTCTCGTTCTGCACGGAGCGATCATTATCGCTTCGGGCAGATCGTGACAGAATTCTCCGGCCACCATGGATCCCGCAGACATCGAAAAGATTTTGTCCGCTCTTTCCCGACAAGAGCAACAGATGAGTCAGCAGGGCCAAGCCATTAGGGAACTCCGTGGCGCGGTCTCCATGCTGGCTCATCGGTCCGATGATTTAGAACCTCGGTTGGTCCGGGTGGAAGAGCGGAGACCATCTCCCCCCGGGGTTCGTTCTATTATTCCCGAAGCGCCCTCCTCATATCCCATTATGACGAGGGAGCCATCGCTTCCACACCCCCCTCGCTACGGGGGCGAGCACGGGCAGTGTGGACACTTCCTCCACCTGTGCTCTCTCATATTCGACCTACAGCCTTCTGCCTATGCTAATGACGCCGCCAAGGTGGCTTATGTCATGAGTCTGTTAACAGGTCCGGCGGCATCGTGGGCGATTGCGACCAGTGACGCTAAGCCGAATCTCCGTACTTCGTTCCCCGACTTCGTGGCTGCGTTCCGCCGGGTGTTCCATCATCCCGTGCGAGGCAGAGAGGCAGAGGGCCGGCTACTCGCCCTCCACCAGGGAGAGCGATCGGTAGCGGATTACTCCATCGAGTTCCGGATCCTGGCCGCCCAGAGTGGATACGGTGATCGGGCGCTGTGTGGCCTGTTTCGCCACGGGCTAAACCCTCAACTCAAGGACGAGCTGGCGACCCGCGACCACAGCACCAACCTGGAGGAATTAATCGACCTCTCCCTCCTCATGGACAATCGCCTGAGGGAGCGAAGCCGGGAGCGTGGAGGTGATCGGTCCCAGTTCCGACGAACACCCACGGAGGAACAGGTGCAGCTGGGAGGCAGGGACGCTGGTGCGGAGGAAAGAAAGCGTCGTTTCAGCGACCGAGCGACGACTGACGGCGTTCCACCATCTCCTCACGCCGCAACCAGCCATCCGGGGTCGTCACCCCCTGCCCACCAGGAGTACTGTGAGTCACGACCGCGCGCGCCCCCCTTCGAGTCTAGGCGAGTCGACTCGCGGCCTGGACACCCCAACAGACTCGAACTCGAGGGGGAGATATTAACGGGGTCCCGGTCGTGGCGGGTTCGGGCTCTGGTAGACTCGGGGGCAGATGACTGTATAATGGACACCGATCTCGCATCCGAGCTGGGTTGTTCCGTGGAGAGGTTGATAGATAGGAAGCGGGTTTGTGATCTTGATGGGCGCCTCCTGGCGGTAGTTACGCATAGGACGGAGCCGTTGAAACTTCTACTGTCCGGCAACCATGTCGAACATCGCCGTTTTTACCTAATGCAGTCTCGCAATGCCCCGATCGTTCTCGGGTTACCCTGGCTGAAGACACACAATCCCGTGATTTCCTGGGCGCGCCCAGCGATAGACAGCTGGAGCCCATATTGTTACCAGCACTGTCTACAATCGGCCGTCGGGAAGCATGAACGTGTCACGCCCCCCGAGGAGATCTGCCTTGACGGAGTGCCGGATTGCTATCGGGATCTAAAGGAGGTGTTCAGCGAGGATCGTGCCCACTCTTTGCCTCCACACCGCCCCTACGATTGTGCTATAGACCTGCAGGCGGGCGCTCCGTTGCCGACCTCGCGGCTGTATCAGGTGTCCCAACCCGAGCGCGAGGCATTGACGGAGTACATCAACAGCTCGCTCGCCGCAGGTCTTATTAGACCATCGCGTTCACCGTTAGGGGCGGGTTTTTTCTTCGTAGGGAAGAAAGACAAGACCCTGCGACCCTGCGTAGACTATCGGGGATTAAACGAGATAACAATTAAGAATAGATACCCGCTACCCTTGCTGGACTCCGCCTTCGCCCCATTACAGTCAGCCACCATTTTCTCCAAATTAGACTTGCGCAGCGCTTACCACTTGGTTCGCATCCGGGAGGGTGACGAGTGGAAGACGGCTTTTAAGACCCCTCTGGGTCATTTTGAATACCTGGTTATGCCTTTTGGGCTCACCAACGCCCCTGCCGTTTTCCAAAATCTAATCAATGATGTGCTAAGGGACATGATAAACATCTTTTGTTTCGTTTACCTTGACGATATTTTAATTTTTTCCCAGTCATTACACGAGCACCAGCAACACGTTAGGCTGGTGCTACAACGTCTACTGGAGAACCGGCTCTTCGTCAAGGCAGAAAAGTGTGAATTCCATGTCCCCGTCATCTCCTTCCTAGGGTTCATTATTGAACAGGGCAGGTTAAGGGCGGACCCCATTAAGACGCGTGCAGTCACTAACTGGCCGGTTCCAGCCAATCGCAAGGAACTGCAGCGCTTTCTGGGGTTCGCCAACTTCTACCGACGCTTCATCCGCGGTTATAGTCAGAAGACGCTCCCCTTAACCCGCCTTACGTCCATTAAAACCCCATTTAAGTGGGATCCGACCGCGGATGCGGCGTTCGCAAACCTGAAGGCGGCGTTCACCAGTCCCCCCGTACTACAGCACCCTGATCCTGATCTCCCCTTTATCGTGGAGGTGCACGCCTCGGATTCGGGGGTGGGGGCTGTGCTGTCCCAGCGCTCTCCGGTCGACCAGAAGTTGCACCCCTGCGCCTTCTTCTCCCGTCGACTCAGTGCCGCCGAGTCCAATTACGACGTGGGCAACCGTGAACTGTTGGCAGTTGTGACCGCCTTGCAGGAGTGGCGGCACTGGCTCGAGGGGGCGAAGGAACCCTTTACGGTCTACACGGATCATAAGAACCTCGCCTACCTCCGCTCCGCCAAAAGACTGAACGCCCGTCAGGCCCGGTGGGCCCTCTTCCTTACCAGGTTCGACTTCATCCTCACCTACTCTCCCGGGTCTAAGAACACCAAGCCCGACGCCCTCTCCCGTCTCCACGAGCCTGCGGGGAGGGATCGATCCCCGGAGACCATCCTCCCGACCCGGTGCGTCGTGGGGGCCGTCCAGTGGGAGGTTGAGCAGCGGATCCAGGCAGCCCTGGAGGGGGTTCAGGTGCCGACGGAGTGCCCAGCAGGGAGGCTATTCGTACCTCCTCCCTTACGATCTGAAGTTCTGCAGTGGGGACATGGGTCCAAGGTGGCGTGTCATCCCGGGGTGAACCGGACTGTGCAACTCGTCGCCCAGCGTTTCTGGTGGCCGGAGCTCCGCAACGACGTGACGGAGTTCATCAAGGCCTGCACCTCCTGCGCCTGCGGCAAGTCGTCCCATCAGCCGCCGGCGGGACTGCTCCAGCCGTTGCCCATTCCTCCTCGCCCGTGGTCCCACATCGCCCTGGACTACGTCACGGGTCTCCCGCCTTCCCGGGGTCGAACTGTCGTACTCACGATCGTGGACCGCTTCTCCAAGGCGGCTCATTTTGTTCCTTTGTCCAGGTTGCCGTCGGCGCTGGAGACCGCCGACCTCCTTGTCGAACACGTCTTCCGTCTCCACGGCATTCCACTGGACATTGTCTCGGACCGGGGGCCCCAGTTCGTGTCCCGCGTCTGGAAGCAGTTCTGCCGGTCCCTCGGGGCCACGGCCAGTCTGACCTCGGGGTACCACCCCCAGTCCAATGGACAAGCCGAGCGTGCCAACCAGGATCTGGGGGCGGCCCTCCGCTGTGTGTGCCTTCACCGTCCCTCATCCTGGGTCGACCACTTACCCTGGGTGGAGTACGCGCACAACACCCTCGTCTCTTCTGCCACTGGTAGGTCCCCCTTCATGGCCGCCTACGGGTACCAGCCGCCGCTGTTCCCGTCCCAGGAGGGGCAGGTGGAGGTCCCCTCTGTGCAGCACCACCTCAAGCGGGCCCATCGCGTGTGGAAGGAGGCCCGGGCTGCGTTGTCCCGCACGGCGGCCAGGAACCAGCGGATCGCGGATCGTCGCCGGCGCCCGGCTCCTTCATACGTGGTAGGACAGAAGGTGTGGTTGGCGACTAGGGATCTTCGGCTGGCCGGCACGTCTGCGAAACTGGGACCCCGATTTACTGGACCGTTCGAGGTCGAGGCCGTCATCAGTCCATCTGCAGTCAGGCTCCGGCTGCCACCCACCATGAAGGTTCACCCCGTCTTCCACGTCTCCCTACTCAAACCCGTGTCTTCCAGTGACTTGGCTCCTCCTCCCACGCCGCCGCCCCCTCCGCGGGTCGTCGACGGTGACCCGGTGTACACGGTTCGTGCCATCCTGGACTCTCGGCGCAGGGGAAAGGGGTTCCAGTATCTGGTCGACTGGGAGGGCTACGGGCCTGAGGAGCGGCAGTGACTGCCTCGCTCCTGGATCCTTGATCCGTCCCTTTTGCGCGACTTCCACGCTGCACATCCATCCAAGCCGGGTAGTCCGCCGGGAGGCGTCCATTGAGGGGGGGGTACTGTCACGTCGCGTGTCCGCCAGCAGGTGGCGGGTTTTCTCCCCCGCCATCTGCGCACCTGCCCGTAATTTCGGGCTGATTACCCTCCTATATTAATGAGACTCCGGCAGTTCTCCCACTGCCGGAGAATTCCTCACCATGCCATTGATCTCTCGTGCTAATTCCTCTATTTGTAGATTACTCGTTGCCTTCTTGCCTTGCGGCCTTTACTCTTGCCATTCGCGTTAGTCACTAAATTGAATACTTCGATATTGCCTAATCAGTAGTTCCTCGCACTTTGTTTTTCAGCGAGCGTTTTCAGTTGTTTCCTTATTTCTTCCCTGGTCCTTATTTGACCAGCGTTTTGTGTTTCCGTTTTTTCCCTGTCGGGCTCTTTCTGTTTTTGTCATTAAAGACACTCTTTGCTTTGAGAAAATTCTTTCGTTGTCTGTTTTCCGGGGATCCAATTCTTTATTTTTCTCGTTCTGCCCGGAGCGATCATTATCGCTTCGGGCAGATCGTGACAGAATTCTCCGGCCACCATGGATCCCGCAGACATCGAAAAGATTTTGTCCGCTCTTTCCCGACAAGAGCAACAGATGAGTCAGCAGGGCCAAGCCATTAGGGAACTCCGTGGCGCGGTCTCCATGCTGGCTCATCGGTCCGATGATTTAGAACCTCGGTTGGTCCGGGTGGAAGAGCGGAGACCATCTCCCCCCGGGGTTCGTTCTATTATTCCCGAAGCGCCCTCCTCATATCCCATTATGACGAGGGAGCCATCGCTTCCACACCCCCCTCGCTACGGGGGCGAGCACGGGCAGTGTGGACACTTCCTCCACCTGTGCTCTCTCATATTCGACCTACAGCCTTCTGCCTATGCTAATGACGCCGCCAAGGTGGCTTATGTCATGAGTCTGTTAACAGGTCCGGCGGCATCGTGGGCGATTGCGACCAGTGACGCTAAGCCGAATCTCCGTACTTCGTTCCCCGACTTCGTGGCTGCGTTCCGCCGGGTGTTCCATCATCCCGTGCGAGGCAGAGAGGCAGAGGGCCGGCTACTCGCCCTCCACCAGGGAGAGCGATCGGTAGCGGATTACTCCATCGAGTTCCGGATCCTGGCCGCCCAGAGTGGATACGGTGATCGGGCGCTGTGTGGCCTGTTTCGCCACGGGCTAAACCCTCAACTCAAGGACGAGCTGGCGACCCGCGACCACAGCACCAACCTGGAGGAATTAATCGACCTCTCCCTCCTCATGGACAATCGCCTGAGGGAGCGAAGCCGGGAGCGTGGAGGTGATCGGTCCCAGTTCCGACGAACACCCACGGAGGAACAGGTGCAGCTGGGAGGCAGGGACGCTGGTGCGGAGGAAAGAAAGCGTCGTTTCAGCGACCGAGCGACGACTGACGGCGTTCCACCATCTCCTCACGCCGCAACCAGCCATCCGGGGTCGTCACCCCCTGCCCACCAGGAGTACTGTGAGTCACGACCGCGCGCGCCCCCCTTCGAGTCTAGGCGAGTCGACTCGCGGCCTGGACACCCCAACAGACTCGAACTCGAGGGGGAGATATTAACGGGGTCCCGGTCGTGGCGGGTTCGGGCTCTGGTAGACTCGGGGGCAGATGACTGTATAATGGACACCGATCTCGCATCCGAGCTGGGTTGTTCCGTGGAGAGGTTGATAGATAGGAAGCGGGTTTGTGATCTTGATGGGCGCCTCCTGGCGGTAGTTACGCATAGGACGGAGCCGTTGAAACTTCTACTGTCCGGCAACCATGTCGAACATCGCCGTTTTTACCTAATGCAGTCTCGCAATGCCCCGATCGTTCTCGGGTTACCCTGGCTGAAGACACACAATCCCGTGATTTCCTGGGCGCGCCCAGCGATAGACAGCTGGAGCCCATATTGTTACCAGCACTGTCTACAATCGGCCGTCGGGAAGCATGAACGTGTCACGCCCCCCGAGGAGATCTGCCTTGACGGAGTGCCGGATTGCTATCGGGATCTAAAGGAGGTGTTCAGCGAGGATCGTGCCCACTCTTTGCCTCCACACCGCCCCTACGATTGTGCTATAGACCTGCAGGCGGGCGCTCCGTTGCCGACCTCGCGGCTGTATCAGGTGTCCCAACCCGAGCGCGAGGCATTGACGGAGTACATCAACAGCTCGCTCGCCGCAGGTCTTATTAGACCATCGCGTTCACCGTTAGGGGCGGGTTTTTTCTTCGTAGGGAAGAAACACAAGACCCTGCGACCCTGCGTAGACTATCGGGGATTAAACGAGATAACAATTAAGAATAGATACCCGCTACCCTTGCTGGACTCCGCCTTCGCCCCATTACAGTCAGCCACCATTTTCTCCAAATTAGACTTGCGCAGCGCTTACCACTTGGTTCGCATCCGGGAGGGTGACGAGTGGAAGACGGCTTTTAAGACCCCTCTGGGTCATTTTGAATACCTGGTTATGCCTTTTGGGCTCACCAACGCCCCTGCCGTTTTCCAAAATCTAATCAATGATGTGCTAAGGGACATGATAAACATCTTTTGTTTCGTTTACCTTGACGATATTTTAATTTTTTCCCAGTCATTACACGAGCACCAGCAACACGTTAGGCTGGTGCTACAACGTCTACTGGAGAACCGGCTCTTCGTCAAGGCAGAAAAGTGTGAATTCCATGTCCCCGTCATCTCCTTCCTAGGGTTCATTATTGAACAGGGCAGGTTAAGGGCGGACCCCATTAAGACGCGTGCAGTCACTAACTGGCCGGTTCCAGCCAATCGCAAGGAACTGCAGCGCTTTCTGGGGTTCGCCAACTTCTACCGACGCTTCATCCGCGGTTATAGTCAGAAGACGCTCCCCTTAACCCGCCTTACGTCCATTAAAACCCCATTTAAGTGGGATCCGACCGCGGATGCGGCGTTCGCAAACCTGAAGGCGGCGTTCACCAGTCCCCCCGTACTACAGCACCCTGATCCTGATCTCCCCTTTATCGTGGAGGTGGACGCCTCGGATTCGGGGTTGGGGGCTGTGCTGTCCCAGCGCTCTCCGGTCGACCAGAAGTTGCACCCCTGCGCCTTCTTCTCCCGTCGACTCAGTGCCGCCGAGTCCAATTACGACGTGGGCAACCGTGAACTGTTGGCAGTTGTGACCGCCTTGCAGGAGTGGCGGCACTGGCTCGAGGGGGCGAAGGAAGGTTCACCCCGTCTTCCACGTCTCCCTACTCAAACCCGTGTCTTCCAGTGACTTGGCTCCTCCTCCCACGCCGCCGCCCCCTCCGCGGGTCGTCGACGGTGACCCGGTGTACACGGTTCGTGCCATCCTGGACTCTCGGCGCAGGGGAAAGGGGTTCCAGTATCTGGTCGACTGGGAGGGCTACGGGCCTGAGGAGCGGCAGTGACTGCCTCGCTCCTGGATCCTTGATCCGTCCCTTTTGCGCGACTTCCACGCTGCACATCCATCCAAGCCGGGTAGTCCGCCGGGAGGCGTCCATTGAGGGGGGGGTACTGTCACGTCGCGTGTCCGCCAGCAGGTGGCGGGTTTTCTCCCCCGCCATCTGCGCACCTGCCCGTAATTTCGGGCTGATTACCCTCCTATATTAATGAGACTCCGGCAGTTCTCCCACTGCCGGAGAATTCCTCACCATGCCATTGATCTCTCGTGCTAATTCCTCTATTTGTAGATTACTCGTTGCCTTCTTGCCTTGCGGCCTTTACTCTTGCCATTCGCGTTAGTCACTAAATTGAATACTTCGATATTGCCTAATCAGTAGTTCCTCGCACTTTGTTTTTCAGCGAGCGTTTTCAGTTGTTTCCTTATTTCTTCCCTGGTCCTTATTTGACCAGCGTTTTGTGTTTCCGTTTTTTCCCTGTCGGGCTCTTTCTGTTTTTGTCATTAAAGACACTCTTTGCTTTGAGAAAATTCTTTCGTTGTCTGTTTTCCGGGGATCCAATTCTTTATTTTTCTCGTTCTGCACGGAGCGATCATTATCGCTTCGGGCAGATCGTGACAGAGCTTGATTGTTGCGCCATATTTACACTGTTGACGCAACTTCCTGCATGCCGATAATGTATTTTGTGGGAGCCGGTACTTTCCGTCATTCCGTTTTCGCAAAGGTGCACTCCTTCTTCTGTTACTACTTTGGAAGCCAGAAGATTTGTGAGTCAACTTCAGCACCCCTCACCCTGCTGGTACCTTTCACAGAGGAGCATCACAAAAGGGGTTAGTTTTGCAACCCTTGACCTTGGACCTCATTGGACATGAGCTAAAGCATTTTCAGCAAGTTGCTTCCATTCTGGCCCTGGCCTTCCTGTGTGGAGTTTGCATGTTATCCCCGTGCCTGCGTGTGTTTTCTCTGGGTACTGCGGTTTCCTCCAACATTCCGCACACATGCATGATAGGTATGACATTGTCAATGTGAATGGTTGTTTGTCTAGATGTGTGCCCTGTGATTATCTAGCAACCAGTTCAGGGTGTGCCCCGGCTACTGCCCGAAGACAGCTGGGATAGGCCCGCGACCGTCGTGAGGATAATTCAGGATGTTCAGATAATGGATGAATGGATGAATGAATGTAAGGCTCAGACCTTTATAAGAAGTAATATATATACTTTGTTCTTTTAAGTATATGAACTTTTGTTTTATATATATATATATATATATATATATATATATAAAATGGTCATTGGAATTTGCACTGGTGGCAAATGTTTAAATCAAACACAAACTTTAATTGCTTCAAATTTTATGCATTAAATTCTTTATACATTTAAATTGAGTTTAAGTACATGCTGTCTGTAGCTTTAAGCACCCACTGTAAGTAACTGTATTTGTCCATGGAAATGCCATTCCTTTTTTGGTACAAGCTGTTTGCACAGTTAAGTGATGTCACAGAGCAGAGTATTTATGCTGTCAGTCACCCTCGCCCAAATGCACATCACACAAACAAATGGCCCTCTAGACTGTGGTGTATCGTGCAGGACCAGGGCAGGAACGGAAAGGCGAGGTTCCATTTGGGAAATCAGACAGGAATGTTGGTCTGTGGGATGGTGAACTTTCCGCCAAGGCCTGTCGCTTCTTGCGGTCGTGCCTCTTATAGTGGAAGTCCAATGGTGGGCGTAAAGCCAGAAAGCCTCCTACCTCCTCAGAGGATGAGTCAAATGAACCGTTTACTGATAGCTGCCGATCTAAAAGATCTTCAGCAGACTCACTCGAAGATGAACTGAAGGATATTGGTGGATTAAAGAGAGGGTCCATGGGACGAGGGCTAATCTGTGTGGGGTCAAATGGTGCAGATTGAAGATCAGGGAGCGGTGTGGGGTCAAATGGCGCTGGCTGCGGATCACGGGGTGGTGTGGGGTCAGAATGAGCAGGCTGCTGCTCTTTTCCTGGATAATGGATAGGAGGCACTGTTGGGATGTCAGGCTTAAAGGGGAGGTCATGACCTTGTGGTTGCAATGGGCGAAGGACGTCCACATTCTGAGGAAGGGAAAGACCAGCACACGTCACATTGATATTAACCAACTTGCTGTTAATGGCTATAAAGGTGACTTGGTTTTACTACATTACAGTTTATGGTAACAGTATGTAATCAACAATTACACACAAATAAAGGAAAACAAATATTAAATGACACTCAGCAATAGATAGACCTGCATAATCATCGAAGATTCTGCTCTACAGAAGAGCACAAGAAATTCTGCCTCCGTCAGTGCACCACTTGGCCCCCTTGCACACAGAGGGGAGCATTATGAAAAAAAAAGTGAAAATCATGATCTGAATCTGAAACTGGATTGCCACAAAGTTTGTCCAGGCAGTGGATGATGAGGTTCGAACTGAATCGCAAGTATGCGGGACACACTTTCCTGTACGTAAAGAAAGATTAGGACCCATTTGCTGTTCTCACTGTATCTGCCCTCTTTGATTTCCATCTTCAGGAAACATGGTATTCCCTCCACTGCTATGCTGGTCACTGTTAGATCTAGGTTCCGTTGAGCCCCCCCCCAAAAAAAACACTTTCTCATTGAGGCCACTTTTATCCTGTCCACAGGAAATCAAGACCTGGATGGCACAAAGACAGAAGTGATGGTGTTTGGTCCCAGTGGCTGTTGTACATCCCATCCTGCGGACTTGGGCCCTGTGGCTCCTTATCTTAAGCCAACAGTCTCAAATTTTGATCTTAAACTGGACACTGATTTTAAATTGGACCGGCAAATTGGTGCCATTGTTAAATCCAGCGGCTTACATCTTCGGAAGCTGGCGAAAGTAAAGTCTTTCCATTCTCATGAGCACTTTGAAAAAGTAATTCACACCGTCGTCACATCTCTGCTGGATTACTGTAATGCGCTTTACTTTGGAGTCAGCCAATCCTCCATTAAGTGTCTCCAGGTGGTCCAGAATGCTGCTGCTCACCTCTTAACTGATACTCGTAAGAGGGAGCACATAACTCCTACTATGGTATCCCTTCACTGGCATCCCTTCACCTTTTTGAGAATCTATTATTTGTTTTCAAATCTTTTAACGACATTGCCCCATCTTACCTTCACTGGCTCCCCATTCATTTTAGAGTTATTTTCAAGATCCTCCTCTTTGTTTTCAAATATAATAATCTCGCGCCACCTTACCTCTCTGAGCTCATCCACCCCTACACACCTGCCCGGCGCCTCAGGTCTGTGGACCAGTCTTTGTTAGAAGTATCAAGAACTAAACTGAAGCTCAGAGGGGATCGAGCCTTTTCTGTTGCTGGTCCCTCTCTCTGGAATGACCTCCCACTGAACATTCGGCAAGCCTCCTCGCTGCCCATCTTCAAAGCCCTCCTCAAAACTCACTTGTATTCTTTGGCATTCGACTCAGCATGACTTAGATTTGTTTTTAGTTTTACTGTTTGATGCTTTCTACTGCCTTTATTACCGATCTGTCTTACTGTTTATTGTGCATGTTAAATAGCTCCATGTACAGCACTTTGTATGCAGCGATGGCTATTTGAAAGTGCTCTATAAATACTGTTGACTTGACTTGACTCTCTGATCTCCGTCTTACCTGGCCGGTGCCTCAGTTCTGCGGACTCAACACTATTAGAGATACTGAGAACTTAGCAGAGGTTTACAGGGGATGGAGCCTTTTCCCTTGCTCGTCCCTCTCTTTGGAATGACCTCCCGCTGAACGTGAGGCAAGCCCCCTTGCTGCCCATCTTTAAAACTTGTCTTAAAAGTAATTTTTATTCTTTGGCTTTTGACTTGACATGAGACTTGATTTTTATTTGAACTCTTTTTGCGCTTTCTACTGTCTTCATTATTAATGTATTGTGTTATTGTGTGTTGTTGTACTAATTACTTTTCCTCTATATAAATCACTTTGTATACAGCGGTGGTTGTTTTAAAGCGCTCTATAAATACAGTTGAGTTGAGTAATTAGAGGCAAACCTGCTCGGGTTTACAAGGGGAGACTGCGGAAACTGCTCTCACTTTCATCCTTTCCATTTGATCACTTGTGTGCTACTTGTTCAACGGATTCAATAGGTTTGTTGTATTGCCTTGTTTTGGACGACATACCAGCACAACAGCTTCCTCCTCCGCAAACACAAAACAAAAATAAATCTTGGGCTGTCAATATGTGGCCCTATACCAAATGGGCCACACACGCACGCACACTTGCGCGCTCAAATCACATGTTCTGGTCTTGGTGAAAGTGCCATTCTCGTCATCTACAGGAATCCAAGCTCACATTTGATAGTTCTTGTACTGAATGTCAAGACGTTTGGCAGATCTATCTATTGCATTGTATTGTGGCAGTTAAAACCTGAAGATACATCCCCAGTTCCTTGGTCTGATTTGATTCACAGCGCGATGAAAAGTATGAGCTTCTGTACCTGAATTTTGAACATCTCGCAGGACACTTGGATATCCGGATGAGCATGCAGGTCTCCATGTACAGATGCTGTACAAAAGCCTGCAGTCTACGGGCAAGGCATAACATTAGCCCAAGATTAATGAAAGATTGCAGACACTAAAATGTGTGGTTGAGAGCAAAATTCATTGGGATTTGTTTTTTAAATACTGTAATACTTTCAGGGGCGTAGCTAGAATACCATATTTTTTTTCAGTGGGGTGGCCCAGGTGACATAATGACTCACCGAGGAGCGACAATACAATGGATGTGTATGCATGCAGGTGCACATGCAGTTGCTAGCGTGAGAGGGCGAGCGCAGACCCACCCGTGCACACCCACCCCCACACACCTGTAGCCTTACAAGTTGGTAGGTCAGTCTCAGCTGCACAACAACCATGGCAGAGACACATCATCGATTTATCATACCATCTGTGGTCAGGGATGGCCCACATATGCCAACCTGGCCCAACACACTCATTATATGAGCAACAACATCTCAGTTAAAAAAAAAAAAGGTTCACCGATCTTGATTTACTAGTTAATGCATTTCACTTTGCTTTTTTCCATTTCTATCTCATGCACTGATTTGTCAATGAGAGTGAATAATTGCCACCAATAGATTTTGCAAAGTGCCAATTTGCCGATCCAACTGCACATTTCATGCCAATCATAAAGAAGAAGAATGATTAAGAACAATGACAGTTACTTTCCTAATTCTTCACAATTCCAAATGTTGCTTTTTCTTTATATTTGTTCCTTCTTGTATGATGCATATGTTGGGCAAGGTTATGCATTTTCATGTCACGAAAACCATGAATGTGGATGGTATTATAAACAATGACTACTCAGCCATGTAGTTGTGCGCTAAGATGCGAACATAGTAGTGATGGTTAATATTCACTTATATCACAGACAACATGAAATGATGCTTGATTTAATGCATGCAGCTAAACATTATACACGCATACATGTATGATCGGTTTAAATTGATGGAGGCACAGCATGTAGAGCCCCTGGTGTAATGTGACTCTGTGAAGACAGCAGTAAGTTGGAACTAATGAAATACACAAATTGCCGTTCATCAAAATCTTTCCCTCGACATGGAGGTGGCCAGTGGAATGATCGGAGGGACCATTGCCACCATTTAGTAGCCTGGCCCCTGAATGCTTGCAAAACTTCTACTTTGTATTGAAGAGGCCATGAAGAACAGTAACGACTATATTTTCTCATATGGTGGCCAGGGGTGTTGTTTACCTTAATGTCTAGACTTCCAGGCGTCTATTAATGGGCTGGAGTTTATTTGTACAAATGTATATTTAAAATATTTGCTTGTAGAGCAGAAGTAGAAGTTGACTCATTGCAAACCTCAGTGTCTGAAGTGGATGTCAACCGCTGGCAGGTGCCTTTTTCTGTCACTCCCTCTGCACACTCTTGGACTGTAAATTCCACAAATCTGGCTTTCACTGGCAAAGCCTGAAATACAAAATTCATACAGTGAGAAAATTAAATTAAAAAAAAAAGACTAACAGAAGGAGAACGTGGTAAAGAACTAATAAATACTCTAATTTTACTTCCTGCTTGGTACACAAAAACCCACAATTTCACTTTGCTGTATGATCATGAGTTTCTTGTTGCATTTTCACTTTCAAGACAGACTAAGCACTCGGCAAACCGCAGTGTTCTAAAATCCGCCACAGAAATTTATCCCTCACAAACTTAAGTGCTTAACAACACACTTGTTCCGCAGCTCTGGTGATCCGCTTCACTCCAAGCCCTGCACCCACAGTGGATCGCCTCTTATAGGATGCCAGCGCGACCTGAACAGCCAGCACAGCTTGTTGACTGTCAACGGGAAGTAGGATGGGGCAGGTTGGACATGTCTGTTGCAGCTTCTCTGCGGGGTCTGCATCAAAGGATGACATTTATTCTTGGAGCTATCGGTACAGATGTTTGTTTGAATTGAAATACTAAATCTATTTTACAACAAGATTGGCAAATTTAAATAAATTCTTTCAACATGCCTTGTTGCAAACATGTCAATTGAGACATCTGAAGCACACAGGGACAATTATTTGGATTCTTTGTTGCATTTTATCATCATTTATTTGTATTTATTTATGTATTTTGTCATACAGCCTCATTGCAAGATGAAAATCTGCAGCACAATATCAGAATCTGACTGAATCTTAACTGGAAACAACTCATCTTGTTGATATGTTCACATTACCTGGCACAAGCGTGCAGTCATAACTGTACAGGTAGGAGTAACCTTCCAATGTGTGGAGGATGGTTGTGTTGCAGTTACCGGAGATTTGCTGAAAAGATAAAAGGAGAAGGAGAAATGACAAGCTCTTCTAAGAATTAGAGTGGAGATTTGCGGTACATTTATATGCAGTAATCGACTCACATCCACTCAAAGAGCTGTGTGGGTGTTTCCTTACTTGATAACTAGTTCATGGGATTTGTCTGGAAAGTATTAGTTTTGAGGCGACATATTTAGGAAGCTTTCTTTTCAAATTGCATGTACTGTACTGCGATCAAATTGGGTGGCCCAGTGATCCAGTGGTTAGCGCGTCAACCTAACAGTGCAGAGGTGCAGGGTTCGATTCCGGCTGCGGCCTTCCTGTGTGGAGTTTACATGTTCTCCCTGTGCCTGTGTGGGTTTTTGCCAGGTACACCGGTTTCCTCCCACATGCCAAAAACATGCGTGGAAGGTTCATAGAACACTCTAAATTGTTCCTCGATGTCAGTGTGAGCACCAATGATTGTTTGTCTCTGTCTGTCCAGCGATTGGCTAGCAACTATTTGCTGCCTAATGCCCGAAGACACAGAGGATAGGCTCCGGCACGCCTCGTGATCTTTGTGAGGAGAAGCGGATCAGAAAATGGATGTATGTATGTATGTCATGTAGTCATCTCACAATAGGCAACGCATTCTCAATTTTTTATTATTAATGTGCTGTTGTTGACTCGCATGTCTCTGAACATCACTGTGTCCTTTTTAATCTCCCTGATTTTATCACACAGTCTATAGTATACTGACGGGGGGGGGGGGGGGGGGGGACGACCTCCGTCAGTGCTTAGTTTGTCATAAAAAAAAAAAAAAGGTTTCTTATAATTTGTCACTCGTCAGCAAAATGGGCCTCAGTGACGGACTGACGGAGCTTGCATCAGTACTGACGGAATGTCCACCTCTGGCATTACTCTATAGCCTTCTTCCTAGAGAGCCCTCTGCTTTGGGAGCTGTGGTGGGTCGTGGGGCACTATGCGTGCTGTACCGGGGCCTCAATGCTGGTGGCTTGCGGCTGTTGGGGCAACCTGTCAGATGGTCTACTGTTTCCCTTCGAGATTCTTTGTAGCCAGTCTCACATTCTTATGTCTTTCATTGCGCTTTTATTTTTTATCTTGTGTATTTGTGGGTGGTGTGTGTGTGTATTATTTGTGAGACACTTTTTAATAATGTTTGATTGATAGATTGGTTGACTGAGTGCTATTGTTTTTTGTGCTCGTGATTTGCAAATTTGTATCACTGCACAGCAAAATATTACACTGAGAGGATTTTAAAACAGACTTGTTATCTGATGATATCTTTTGGATCTCAGGATATTAAATTTGCAGCCATGCAGCGATTAATATTTCCCGCTCAGTGTCCTCATAAGGATAGTCAAAGTGCCCAGTTTATTTCTACTGTATGTGTGTCCCTTACTGTTTCCATGAATGGTCTGACGTCACAGCGTTTCCATGGTTTTGGACTGCCTATGTAACACTTGGTTTCCAGGACATCCAGGTCCAGGTAATACACATTGCCTGCTGGACCCTGACATGCACAAAATAAACACAAGTAAAAAGGAAGGGGACATGCAAACATTACGTAGGTTCATGAGCAAAATGGCAACAATGTAAAGGTCTTATGGAATTTTTTTGCAGTCGTCATTCAGCATTATACCTGTATGTAAACAAGGTTGTTTAAGTTACATCACTTAAGAAATAAATAGTTGCTGTCCTGTGAAAAACACTTGTGTCCATTTTTGTCATTTTTATGTTAATAGAATGTGTAAAACACGGACACCGCTATTGACATAAAAACGTTTTTTTTTAATAACAAAAATGGACAAATGTGTTTTTCACAGGACAGCGATGATATGCAACGTAGCGTGACAAAGTGAAAATAATCATTGTCAATGCTGACAGGCAATTAGTGTCCTTGCTCAACAAATTCAATGTTAATAATCAGAAACAAAATAGGGGTTTAGCTTGGTCGAAATGTATTCATGATCCAAAAATGGCGGACTTTTTTGTGCAAGATCATTGATGCATTGACAAAAAGTACTTGATTTTCGGTTGCACGTGATGAATATAAGTTACCTTTATACGTTTCATTTGTTTTGAGGAAAACATAGGTTTATCACATTTTAATGATGTCCAACCGATATTCATATTCAAATTAAGTAAATCCAAAGGACCTTTTTTCCCAGACGGTGTCTTCTGAAACGTTCTCAACAACCAAGCAGATGTATTCCACAACCCTGAAGGAGAACGATGTGTGCAAGGGCCGCCGCCGTATGCTATATTGTGATTCATTAACCAGAATGACAGTGCACCTTTCACCATTTCACTTTGCTTAACACAGCATCTCAAACATCACCATGCTGTATTTCATAGGATTTATTAAGAAATTCTATTCACATTTACTTACATTTTAATGAATATTTGACAGTAAAACACGGGAATTGTCAACTATCCAATTGGTTAAACCTAAAAAAATTAATTTAAAAAAGGCACACTGAAACGACCTTCAAATGAGCAAGTATTCTTTTCAAACATTTATCCCCACTCACCTGAGCATGTAGGTGGACATTAGCAACGCGATTGAGGGCAAATTTGTACCCATCCGCACGATCCTCGTTGATATAAGTGACAGCCAGACGGGACAGTTTCTCCACAGCTTTGTCATTGCAGGGAATTGGAGCAAGTTCAGTGGGCACCAGTGCTAATCCCTCAGCATTCAGATACAACATTTGAATAAAAAGCAGAGCTAACTGCAGGAACGATGTGTAACTGGATTTATGCATAACGGCAGAGGATTCTGCTCCAGCAGCTCGACGAAGCTCCAATCGAAGTGAAGTTTTTTCCCCTGTGTTTGTGCTCAGCCTGGCTTGTGTGTTGACTTTTGGAATCAAAATAGGGAGGACTGTTGAAATCAAGCCAAGGACAAATGTTTATTTTTGTGAATGAATATTGACCGTTATTTAACCCTTGGAAGAAAAAAAATACACACGATCAGTAAACCAGGGTTTTCAATTAATATAATCATAATAATAATAATAATAAGACGAAGAAGAAGAACAGAAATGTTTTTTGTAGGGGGTTGACGACGACGACTCAGTCACCAAGTTCAGACAGTATGCAATGAGTGTATTTCACCAAGAGAGGACGCTGTATGTCTTCTTGTTGGTGAGGGAAATGTTCACGAGGCAAAATTGGGCTAATGAGTCACTGATGTCAGTTTTATCATTCCCATCCATCCATCCACCATCCATACACGCATTCTTCACCGTACCGCTTATCCTCATTGATAAGGGCCGCTTTACAAGCTGACTTTGGGCGAGAGACGATATCTGTGTGTTTGTGTTTGTGCGAGTGTGCGCGCGTGCGTGTGTTTTGATTGTTCACCACTGATGTCAGTGGGCACATTTTGATCGTGCACAGCCACACTTGCATGCACCAGTGTTTTCAATAGCCAGTTGTGTTGCAGCAGAAAGAGTCTGCGGGGGGGAGATAAGGGATGCTCCAAGGACTTGCTCTACAAGCACAATGCCAGACCCAAGTTGAACAAACCTTCTTTGATGTGAGCACAGAGAACTCCCCCACTCTGCTTCGTGGGGAGATGCTAGGATGAAGTGATGCCCAGCTCCAGATACAACTGAGGCGCTTGGACCCCTGCTGTTCACAGTGCACGGAAAAAAAATAGAAGTGGTGGAGATAGGTGACTGCCATATTGTCGAAATACTTTCATTAATTATGCAAGCCGTGTTTATTCGTACAGAATTTCATTATTTAACACAGGTTTGATCTAATTTCCACATTGCTCTGTATATATTGTGTACCATTTCCGTATTTAGTCCCTTTTGGAGGGGGGCAGAAGCAAGACATTGAAAAACTCTGCCCAATTTTATTGTATAAACATACACAGTATATTTTTACTGTGTGTTCTTTTGAACACGTTTTTTTAAATCTCTAAAAAAAACCCAGAATGAGTTAAACCTAAGACTTTTTTGTCACCACTTCCTTGTCAACTTGTAGTGAAATGTAATGCGTAGTGTTAAATCGAGGCAGCACACTTGTTCTCATACTGTTTTTTGGTGAATGTTGTTTTTCACCAATAACATTTATGGCATTCAGTTACAAAGCTCATTCAACAGTGCAACCTTCTTTTAGTAGACGATGAGATGACCATATTTATTAGCGCTGGACGATTATGGAAAATAATGAAAGTAGGAAACGCCTGCTTATCACGTAAATTCTTTCCACCAAGCATGACAACTCTTTGGCGTCTCATCGATTAAATGTGGAGAAACATATTTTCGTCGGTCTTTAGGCTCATTCATTAAACATACAGGTGAAATGATCCTCTTATTTCCTGACCGCTTGACAACTTGGCAAGTATTGGGTTTTAATTTTCGTGGCTCAAATTGCCGTACAATGTCACACCTAAGTCAACAGTGCACAAAATAAAAAAAAAAAAAATACATGGTGGTCCAGTGGTTAGCTCGTCGACATCACAATGCAGAGGTTCCAGCTCCGGCCTACCTGTGTGCAGTTTGCATGTTCTCCCCGGACCTGCGTGGGTTTTCTCCGGGTACTCTGGTTTCCTCCCACATTCCAAAACATGCATGGCAGGCTGGTTGAACACTCTAAATTGTCCCTATGTGTGAATGTGAGCGTGGATGGTTGTTTGTCTCTGTGTGCCCTGCGATTGGCTGGTAACCGGTTCAGGTTGTCTCCCGCCTACTGCCCGAAGACGGCTGGGATAGGCTCCAGCACCCTGCCGCGACCCTTGTGAGGATTCAGCGGATCAGAAAATGGATGGATCGAGTGGCAAATAGCCCATGTGCATCCACATGACAGTGTTATAGTAACATTTACTTAAGTGTTACATATTCAAGACTCAATTGATATTTAGAGCAACAAAACATATTGTGAGGATGAAGCGGATCCAAAAATATATGGATGAATGGACAAGGGCGGCACACATTCGACAGCCATCAGACACACACACACACACGCACACGCACACGCACACGCACACGCACACGCACACGCACACGCACACGCACACGCACACGCACACACACACACACACACACACACACACACACACACACACACACACACACACACACACACACACACACATACGTGCAGCCAAAACATGACATAATACACAACACAAGTACACGTGTAGTGTGTGGAGGGGGGGGGGGGGGCGTCCCACACTTTTTTTTAAAACTTGCAAGGCGAAAAAGATCAGGCAGGTAATATACACTCGCCTCAGTCTCTCGTGAGATGGAAACCAACCACGCTCTGCTTGCTGTGAAAGCCCCCCTACCCCAAAGCCCCTCTCCCTCCCTCCGCTTTCCAACACAGTAATTAAGAGTGGGCAAGAGCAGACGGCAGTGCTTAGTTGGTGGGCAGGAACAAAAAAAAAAATGCACTGAAGAAAATATACAATCCTCAATAATTGCACATGTCGATACATTAGCTTGAGGATCAATACTTAAAATCGAGCATCCAGATTTAAATATTGATTTTATGGTATTGATCCGCTCATTCACAGCGTAGCATGATCTGCCCAAAGCATTCTCTCTAGTCCAGTGGAGTGAAATTTGAAGTGCATCTTGCTTTATCAATGACAAATGAAAAATTCCTTACTTGACCACTCAATGTTTACTTACTGTATCTGTTTTTTTGGTTGCATTTACTGATCAGTCATGAAGCTACTTGGTAGGAAAGAGGAAAGAAACAAACAGGTGGTCAGACTACAGATGTTTTTCAAAACAACGCAGACACTTAACATATATTAAACTTTTTCGACCGAAGATCGACTTTTCGAGCAAGCAACCTCCCGTGATCGACCCGTTACCGCGGACGCACATACACACACATGCCATGATGAGCAACAGCCTGACACGAAGGCATGCGATGCACCTTTGCAGCCTGTTAACTATCGTAGCTCACACGTACCGTTTTAAGTCAAGTCATTTGTTTATTGTCAAACGCGCTGTATGTGCACCATACAGCGCAGATGAAATTTCTGCCCTCGCCTCCATCAAAAAACAGTTAAAATAAATGAGAAAATAATACAACACAACACATAAGACACAGGCAGTCATGCAATCTTAACCACTTTTCCTGCATACACCTTGTTGTTTGAAACAGTTATAGATAAAACAGGAGCGAATCAAAGTGTCCTTTTCCCCAGTGGATCAAACATGTCATGCTGAAAATGGTCACACGTCTGCTAGGTTTGAAAGCAACAAGAAGCTGTAGCGTCCATTAACAAAAAAGAGATTGGCTCCCATCTCCTGTCCATGTAAATCCGCTTCAATTCTAAGCCGCGGCTCCCAGCTCCATATACGCATCCACGCTCTGCGCTGACGCTCCTTTCTTCGCATCGTCGGCTCCTCAAGCCATGCATCCAACCAGCCGAAGACTTTCCAAAAGCCCTTTATAGACCTTTATAGGCGCAAAACACAATCACCATGTCGAGCAACGACAGTCAAATAGCGCCGACATTCGTCCCAATCAAAAAATCTGTGCTGGTACACATGTGCTGCCGAGAAGGTGCAAACACCAAGCATAGATTCTTCTTATTTGACGAATGCTGTGGCCAAAAATGCTGAAAACAATCCACATCAGTGGATAAAGTGGATAACGTGCTTCCCTCGGCCCTCAAGATTCCTATTCTTTGCCCGTGCCCTTGGTGAATTGCACACAAAACAAACTCTGAATGAGATTAATAATAACGATAAAAGATATAGCACAACAGCGCTGATCACAAGCTGCAATTGCAGACTGCTGAACGCTAACAACTTCCGGTGACGCAGGTCATATGGCACCATAGATTAAATATTTACCTGCTTTATTTTATTTTTTGAATACTTTTTTTGTGAAAATGAGACGGATAGGATGATTAGGATGCAGTATACATTCACACAAAAACACTGTATATGTTACCAACATCCACAAAGACACACAAATGGTTGTTTTTTTTTTCTCCTCTACACCGCTTGCGATCGATTTGGGACCAGTTAGTGATCTACTGGTCGATTGCGATCGACGTAATGGGCACCCCTGTCTAATACATATGCTGTCATGGAAAAGTGTGCATGTCCAGGTGCTTAAAAAAAGACTTACGTGCAAACAGAAAATGATTGCCCTTTATGCATTCAAAAGTAATGATGACCAATGCTACTTTCTTAACATGCTATCTGACTTATTGGGTTCATTCCCGCATTTCAGCAGGAATGTATAAAGGAGTGAATCAATACTGAAAGCTGAAAAAAAAACGAATAGTGTACTCGGCCAGACCCTCTGGTAACCCACACTCTGCCTCTGATTGACAACATTACACATTGTATGATCATAAATCTGTGATACAGCATCATCATTAGTGAAATTCTTGCACGTAAAATTAGGCAACATTGATGTGTGTGAAAATTTGCCAGAACTGGTTCAAAGGCACAAATGAAAAGCAGATGCTTTGGAGCAGCAGTTGCAGTAAATGAAGTTGTTGCTACACTGCATCTCTTTGAGCCAACTGGAAGAGAAAAAAAACTCAGCCATATCGGAACGCATTACAGAATGGAATCGCTGCAATGATGACACACAGGACCACACCTGGCATAATGACAGAGTACCAGTGAGGGTCTTCAAGCAACAGTTCTTATGCATGATGCATCACCCACTCTATATTTGATCTTCAGAATCAGAATCATCTTTATTGGCCAAGTATGTAGAACACACAAGGAATTTGTCTCCGGTATAACACGCTGCACTAGTATCATCGTAAACAACAAAATCATTGAACCATTTTAGAGTATACCAGTAGTTTTGTAGTAACATTTTGTGGTGCAAGAAGAGTGACTATGTCAGTGACTGTTTAAGGCAGTGGTCACCAACATGGTGCCCGCGGGCACCAGGTAGCCCGTGAAGACCACTTGAGTAGCCCGCCAGTGCCTGGACATTGTGATTTGCTAGTAGAAATTATGATTTAAAAATGCAAACATTGGCAGTACTGTGAGACATTTCGAAACACGATCAAAGTCTGACAATTTAAATCATCAAGTATTAAAAATAACACATCCTCATATTATTGAAGGTATTTTGGACAAATATGTTATTTCAGATGTGTATCAATTTGGTAGCCCTTCACACAATCGGCACACATGAAGTTGCTCTCACCCTCAAAAATGTTGGTGACACCTGGTTTAAGGAGTTAATGGCTAGAGGGAAGAACCAATATCAAAAGTGGGCAGCAGTTTGAGTCAAACCAGAAAAAAAGTGAATTCCTTGGCTACATGTTGATTATGTGAATATTACCGTGTGCATAACATCATGAATATGTTTGTATCCATTGGTATGTGCTTGCATATATCAGTGTGTGCATATATGTGTGTGTGTGTGAGAGAGAGAGAGAGAGACAGAGAGAGAGAGAGAGAGAGTTGAGAATAAGTCACTCAGTTAATGCATGACGTTGTCGAACTGAAAGGGTGTTCACACGGCACACATGCTGCACCGATGTATTTTGTTGCGATGTATCTGACACCGGTGTAAATTTTGTGGAGCGTTCATACGTAAAAAGCTGCTTACTAAAGAGAAGCGTGTTAAACCCGGTGCAGCCCCACTTGCGTTCACACGGCAGTTTCTGCTGCCGTGCAATACGCATGCGTAAAGTGTACTTCCTTTTCCCTGCCTTGTTTATGACATATCGAAAAACCATGGTTTATACTTCTCCAGACAAATCAACGCTGTGGTTTGTCAGACACTGTAAAAGGATGAGAGAGAGAAAAGGAAAGATGGCGGAAGTACAACAGAGCACGAAAAGCAACGCATTCTACGATTCATTCGGCAACAAATACCCGTATGTAATTAACTCTTCTCACGCGTAGCGCGTCTACCCCTGTAGCGTTCACACATCGCATTTTATATCGGTGCTGCCCCGCAAACACGCATTTACTCCGGAGTAAATTTTTAAACAACCTCCTGGGCAGGGTTAAATTTGCTCTGGTTTAAACTGTTTTCAGGGGCTACACCAGTATAACTTTGTACTTGATAATGCTCCACCGGGGGCAGCCCCAATGCTACACCGGAGTGAACGTTGCCGTGTGAACACCCCTTGAGTGTATCAAACTCATGTCATGTGAAACTTTTCAGGCCCAGAGCCCATTTATACAGTACAGCCATACAGACCTCTTTGATGTCGGTACTTAAAAGTACCACGAAACCACCCTGGAGGGAAATCCTGGTGCACAGAGGATGCTCGGCGTGTGTGTGTGTGTGTGTGTGTGTCCATGAAAGTGGATGCAATTAGAAACAGTGTGAGCATCTGCGTTTTTTTCCTTCTAGCTAAATTTGTTTTAAACTAGCAATCTTAACTCATCTTCTCTTACAATCCTTCTTCTCCACTGTCTGTGTTGCAGTAAATTTTGAAATTGTGTGGTCTTTTAATAAGCCCTCACGTTCATTGTCATACCACGCCATACATAATAAGTTCAACACTACCACAAATGGAAATATGTTCGGGTTAATGCAAAACCTGTGATGTTAATTTTAACACTGAGAAAGTGTCGATATGCACCCATATTATCCAGTGTTGAAATAACATTTACAAAAGTGTTAAATGTTCAACCCCCAGTATTGTTTTAAAGCAACAATATGAAGTGTTGACTGTGCAATAACAATGAATCATGACATTATTGAGTGTTTTGATATGGGGTCTCCAAGTCCGGTCCTTGTGAGCCGGAAAGGGTTCACGAGGACCGGACTTGGTGACTGCTGGACAATCCATCTAATCCATCTATTCATCTGTCCAACCCCCCCCCCCCCCCCCCCCCCCCCCCGCCTCCCAATTTTGCTGCTGTAGACTGCAAATTTCCCCAGTGTGGGACAAATAAATGTTATCTTATCTTATCTTATCCATCCATCCATCCATCCATAACTGTGTGGAGTTTACATGTTCTCCCCGTGCCTGCGTGGTTTTTCTCCAGGTACTCCGGTTTCATCCCACATTCCAAAAATATGCATGGTAGGTTGACTGAATGCTCTATATTGATTTTGAGCGGGAATGGTTGTTCATTTGTGTGTGCCGTGCGAGTGGCAGACAACCGGTTTATGGTGTACCACAGGGGTCCCCAACCGCCAGTCCGCGGACCGGTACCGGTCCGCAGGGCATTTGGTACCGGGCCGCACAGAAAGAACTTGCCTTCAATCCGTACAACACCTACATTCTGTTTTTAACACTGTCCTTGAACTTTTAACATATTTGCGGTGCACTCTGTTAATTGCTAAAAGCCAAATATAGTCAAGAAAAAACTCCTTTGTTTTCTCTTGAACTTAATCATTTCTTCTCTGCCACTGGATGGATTGGACTGGATTCAAGGCTCTACCTGTCAGATATTTTTTCTCCATGAATGAATAAGACCCTCATCCTGACAGATACGATGCATCGGAAGAACAGTGTAATATTAAAATGCAATGATTCTTTTATATGAATTAAACTGCTATTAATATCCTGCCAAATTATTACTACTCAAAAGCATAAAACTACTTCCTCAAATGGAGCACATTTACATTGAAATATCTCTTCCACATCGTGATTTAACACTAACGGTGGAAATGATTTTAAGTGTGTGCACATAGCCACAACTAAAATGTTTATTCTACACACACACACACACACACACACACACACACACAAACAGTGTGTGTGTGTGTGTAGAGCAGTGATGGGCAACTGGCAGTCATGGTACCCTCGACCACACTGAGTAACCCTTTAAATAACATTCAAAGTGAGACTTTTTTTTCTTGGGGCTCCAAACCATGGCTCACTACTGTTTTTACTTTCATCATCCACACTTGTTTTCAATACAGTGCACTCCGCTTAATAGAACACCGGTTAATAGAGTAATCCGCTTAATAGAGCAAAAGGCTCTGGAACGGATTTGCCTAATGCAATTTCCTATAAAGATACTCCGCTTCGTAGAACAGGCTGTAAGCAATGAACATTGTAAACTAGTGGTTTTCGAAGTGTAGCTATCGCGATACTGTACCACTATCGCGAGAAAACGCGGTAGTTCTAGCCGTATACAGTAACAGGTAGCACGCGTCACTCCACACATAGACACACGCACGTCACAATGGCTTCAACTTCATTCAAGAGACGAGGGCTATAAGAAGGACATACTCAGACGATATGATGCATTGCCGGATTCTCAGAAGGTACGCCCGCGATTTCCAGGACTTCCCCCTTATCCAACGCATTGAGAGGGAAGTCAACCGCAAAATTACGGACTCCTGTTTCCAGACAAAAGTAACGAAATTTTTCTCGTGATTTGAGATGTTTGACTGAAGTTGATTAAAGTTGTTGTTTTGTTGTTTGATTAAAGATATGGACGTCCACAGTCGAAATATCTCTTCTAACTCGTCAGCAGGGGTTTTTCTGCGTGCATAACTTGATTGTCGACGTGTCTGAAGGTGTACCTAATAAAGTGTCTCCGGTTAATAGAAACTCCGCTTAGTAGAACAGAAGCGCTTCGGCCCAATGGTGTTCTATTAAGCGCAGTGCACTGTAATGTGATGTGTTGCACATCTGAGAAGACAGACTCTTGCCTCATTTCTCATTTCAACATTTTAGATTTTAAATTCAGTTTTAACTTTTTTTTTTTTAATTGAAGAACTGTACATTTTTTGTAAGGCTGTGCTTACTACTTTTGGTCACGTCACCAAACAGACACCAGCGGAGCTGGTCATCTTCCTATCTCTGATCATTATGTTTCTGTATGTATAATTTGGTGTGAACAATGCTCATGAACTCTGTGGGCACCTCCCACCGTGGACCCCTGTGCTTGCACATAGGGCTTTGAAGTGCCAGGTGTGTATTCTCGGTCTCTCTCTCTGTCTCTCTCTCACACACACACACACACACGCACACACGCACACACACGCGCACACACACACACACACACACACACACAATAATTCATTGACAACTGTTCAAAACACATTCTATCCTTGTTTTGTTGTGGTGTTCTGGGACAGAACTCTGATTGGATCCTGCATAATCAGATTCACAGATCCTAGGTTACTACGTCTTCAGTAAATGAAAAACACAGAATTGAAGCCTTCTATGTTGTCATAAGGGAGTGATGTTTAGAGTCTCACCATTCATGTGGGAAATCTATAACACAATTCCCCCTCTCAGTGAGGTCAATGACATTTATATGTGCACAAAAACACTTGTATGTGTGAAATACTTTGAAATGAGTTGCTACTGTGCTGGTGAAGCATTCAAGTATGGGTATTCAGGTGTTGCTGTTCCACAAGGGTCTGCACACATTACTTTTTCTGTCTTGGTTTTAACCTTCAAACAAAGCTGCTGGCAAGACCATTCATCCATTTCTACACCAATTATCCATATCAAACTTTAGATGGAGGCTATCCTATTTCACTTTGGACAAGAGACAGGATTCTCCTGGACTGGTCACCAGTCAGTCACAAGTCACGTATAGACACGAGGGATGTGAATCTCAGCACTGAGGACGATTCGATACACATCTCGATGCACTACCAGCGATGCGATACTTAAACGATACATGGAATTTTCTGGCGACACGATGCGATATGTTTCACCGTCTTCACAATGTGATACGACGCGATACACATTTAGTTCAAATCAATGCGATCCGATACGATACAGTGCAATTTGTTGTGATATTGTGTGTGCAATTAAACATGATGCAAATACGCAAAGGAAAAAAGTTTAAAAAAAGATGGAATTCAGTATGGTAGACCACTTTATTCCTTATAAACAGTAAAAAGTGTAAAACAACTTATTTAAGCCCTTTCACAATTGGGTTTTGTGCAAAGAAAATGTAAACAATTTGGCACCTGAGACTGTAAACACAGACTACTCACTGAGTGTCTTACATGAAATATCCATCTCCATAGGACAGAAAAAAATACAATTGAAACAATGTGGCAGTGACAGCCTCAAAGCTGCTGTGTGTATTGTAGCGTACACAGACCACTCTCACTGAGTGTCAAAATGAAATGTCCAAAAGAGTCATCCATATATAGTTTTTCCTTGCGTGGTCACAATGAGCTGCAAGGGGACCCCCAAAATAAGAGGCGATTTTTTTCTGATCCTGACCTGGTTTGCCAAGAGTTTCTCCGGTGTCCAACGAGGAACTGGACGGGGAGGCGGCGGGGTGGGGGGGGGGGGGGGGGGGGGGGAGGGGGGGGGAACTCGTCGGTGATGTGGTGCCATCGTTTTAAGTGGTCTGCATATTTGTGGTGCTGCCGTTGTATGGCTTCGTAGTGCGACATTCTTTGCAAATTACGGAGCTTTTATCAATCTTTCCGTCTTTCTTTTCGAAGCCGTAGTATTTCCAAACATAAGATTTGAATGTTGCGGCTGCATTAAATATAGTAGTTTCCTCGCTGCTGCTTGCGCGAACTTCCATAGTGTTTCGCTAGCTGTGTACTGGACTGTATGTGACGCACGGCTACCGTCCGTATTCAACACAAAATGCAAAACAATGATGGTGCATTCATTGCGCCTAGGAAAGGGCAGGTAGGTGACGTTTAACATGAATAAAACGGCGCTTGAATCGGATTTTACCGATACCCACCAATGCATCGCGATGAATCTCGATTTTACCCGTCAATCGCGTCGTACCCAATGAATGAGCCGATGCACTCGCATCGCGCACGTGCGTATCGATGTATCGATTAAAATCGATTATTTTCCACACCCTTAATAGACACTCACTTTCAACATGCACGCATCAGGTTGCAGTTAAAAAAAAAGGGTGTTTGGTGTCGTTGTGGGTTTGAACACAACCGTGTTTTCTGCACTATAAGATGCTTCAGAGTATAAGGTGCACCCTCTATTTTAAAACTGTTTCCTCTATAGAACACCCTCCATTATAAGGTGCATTAAAAAAAGCTACAATAGTGGCTGGAGTTGTGCTATTAAGTTAGACTAAAGGGAATACAAAACAATACAGTTTTAGTTATTCAAACCTTTCCCAACCGCTTCAGCTGGAACAAAACACTTTACAGAATGTTTAAAATACTACTTACAAGAAATCAGAATATTGATCCACATGTAGCTTCCTCAGGATGTAGCATGAAGCATAAATCCATAAAAATACAGGGTTTTTCTCCTGGAGAACTGATTCCAAACACGGACATGAAACATGTAAATACAATTGGCAGTACAAAACAAAAGATGAAAGACAAACGTTTCGAAGACAATTGATTCAACAAAAAGGCACACAAACCTTCGGGGCTCACATCCAAAAGCGGCTAAATATCCTGAGAAGTCTTGCTTGTCTCCATCTTCCTTGGTTTAGTCAGCAGTTAACAATGCTTTTGGTATTATCTTCGTTTCATTATGGCTGCGCAGAGATCACAAAGTTGTCTGTTTGAGTGTGTGTTTGGTTCATTTAAAAACGGAATAATAATGGGATAAGTAAATTAATCTCGATCACGATTCAGATTCATTTTGTCACGATTCGGTTTGGGGACAAACAGGTGGCACTGTAGAGCTCCCCTGGCAGCTGCACACCTGTTGGCCATAGGTAATCAGGCCTATAAAAGGACTCTTGCCCGCACACTCGGTGTTGGGTCATTGTTGTTTTTTGCTACTGTCATGTGTGTTTGAGTCATGTTTTGGTAGCTGCTATGTTTTATCTTCAGTCATGATTTTGTTTGCTACTTTGGACTTTGTTTGCTTAGGATTTAGTTTTCTGTATTTTATCAATACACATTAGTGATGGGTCCATGAGGCCTCATGAGGCGTGTCGACACACTGACACACTGTGTTGATACTGTGCTGATACTGTGTCACTGACCACTGCCACCTGCTGGACCTTCAAGATCCCTGCAGCCAACCCACTTAACAGACTGAACTGACTGATAAATTGTTTTGTATATTGAACATATAAAATATACAATTCGGTAATAAATTGGCAAAAGGTGAAGGTAAGATATAAAAAAAAGGAAAAGAAAATAGTCATCATCACAAATATGTGTTCAAAGGAGTAGAAAGAAGCAAAAAACCTACCCCGAGTCCTACCCCTTCTTATATATGAATTGATCATTTTTCTAAATAGGAAAGAAAGTCTAAATATCAACAAATGCTTTTACCCTTATGTATGCTGTACTAATACATTTTTACATTAGGTTTGTATATACAGTACATACTCTTTAGAGCACATGTATATGTCGATTTTCTCATATTCATAATGGATGCTACATTTCATTAATATATTAAATAATCTCATCAATGTATTTCTGATGTATTGCTATATTTCATGAGTGTATCGAATTTATCAGCTTAATTCTGATTTGTGTAGTTGACTTGTACTACTCTCGAATTCATTTTTAATCTCAGCAAGAGAGTTCCTCATTTTACTGGTCCGTTTCAGAATCATTCCACAGATTTACACCTATTACAGATACACTCCTTTGTGTGATGTTCGTTCGTGTTTTGGATTTTTTTGTATAGATTAGTACCCCCTAAATTATCACAACTTTCTCAAATTTTAAAAAGCTTCTGGATCTTTTGGGAAAGGTTATTATTGTGTGCTTTGTACATTAATTGGGCGATTTTGAAGTCAATCAGGTCATGAGATTTCATTGTTTAATTTGATAAACAGTGGATTTGTGGGTTCCGTCCATTTGGAACCAGTGATTGTTCCGATTGCTTTGTATTGTAGTTTTAAAACAGTGTTTTACTGGCATTTCCCCATATTCCCACACAATAGGTCAAATATGGAAGTAATAAAAGTATGTGTACAAGGATCTCTTATTCAGCACATCCTTAGTTTTTGGGAGGATCCCTATGGTTTGGGATATTTTTCTTTTATTATCTATTATGTAGCTGCCAGCACGGTTTTGCATCTACAACTGTTCCAAAACATTTTCATAAGGTCATTCATCGATTTGATGATGAAGTGTACAATATCATTCACATCCATGCATTCATTTTGCAACATTCAATGTGTTCAAATAATGTGAAGATCATTTGAATGAGGATGCTTGTGGGCTTTTATTTCACAAATTTTTATTGAGAAAAATAAGATGCTCCAATGTTTTAAACTTCAGCCTGTTGCGTCTTTTGCAAGCGATTTCTCCTGCTGTGGAGAACACACGCTCACAAGGGACGGATGAGGCTGGCGTACAAAGGAACTCCTTTGCGAGGTGGGAGAGGTTTGGGAAAGAAGTGTGTTGGTCCTTCCAGTACAGCTGCTTCATGGAACCTTGATTGTCAAACATGGAGTGGAGAGTCAACCAATAATAATTACTGATTGTCAATTAAATCATCAACATAGCAACCGTGAAAAGATGAGTGAACGTTTGTATACCTGGCGTAATACTGGGTGTATCGCGAACTTCATTCTCATGCTTGGCCCGATAATGCCTCAGCATGGTGGAGGTGCTTCTGTTGGTGTATGACAATTCGACCCGGCAAATTCGACATTTCACCTGTAATGAAATGTGAATAAGAAGTAACTAAGAGTTACCTTGAAATGTATTCGGATTAGAATGGTACAACACATGTCAATAATCTGAGAGGCACTCGGCGAGTGCCTCTCGCCGAGAGGCTCTCGGCGACAGAAGGCGATTTGAATAAATAAATAAATAATACCTTATTCTCCGGGACATCAAAATGGTCCCACATTGCGGATGATTTGCGTCTCTGCTCCATAATCGGCAAGGAAGGCAAGGCACGAACACGAAGTCTGCACTGACACGAACTTCGACAAGCGAGCGTGAGTGAGGTCTGGCTTGTTTCGGCAAGTGGCATTGTGTCGCCAAACCCACTTCCTTATAAACACTGTGCGGCGGGCTTTTGCTGCGTCAACGCCCTCTGCACTGAGTCGACGCCCCCTGGACTAAGTGGCGCAGCCTGTACTGTGCCAAGCAGCCGATGCAGTCTAAACTGCACCGGTGCAGTTCACGTGTCAATTAGCAGCCTGGACTGTGTCAACGCAGCCGATGTGTCAATTAGCAGCCTGGACTGTGTCAACGCAGTCGATGTGTCAATTAGCAGCCTGGACTGTGTCAACAGCCGGTGTGTCAATTAGAAGCCTAGACTGTGTCAACGCAGTTCACGTGTCAATCACGTGACGTAATGAGCCAGCACATGCATCGACACGTGGTTTGCTCTGTGAGCCCGGCGCATGTGTCAATGCATCGGTGTCGCTGGACCCATCACTAATACACATCTTCAAATACACCCTGCTCCTCTCTCCTGCCTGCTTTTTGGGGTCCACCACCACCATGCAACGTGATACATTTGATGTATGCTGTTTTCATATTTATTAATGAAACATGTAACGATGAATGAAAGACATTTAGCTATAATTTTTTATTTCTAGTTATAGTTTACTCTTAGATGTAAATTCAGTTAGTTGTTTCTTTCTTTTTTTTGTGTAAATGAATTTATTTAGCTAGTTTTCCTACACTATAATAATATTGGCATAAATCATGTCCTGAGGGGTGTTTTGCATGTATACCTGCATCTGTGTCTCTTTGAGTTTGGCACATTTGATAAAAGAACCATGATGCTTTGTTGTTCATGTTTAGCATTAGCATACTGAGTCCACCGTCTAGGGGTCTTCAAACCTGAGGAACAAGATTGAAGAACTCGGCCATAGAAGGTGGCAAGGTTTTCTCTTTAATTTGTTGTGAAAGTTAGCCAGAGTTTGAAATGCATGCAAATGACACTGACAGGACTAAAGGACTCAGAAGTTAAACATCAAAAGTTGCAGTTTTTGTCTCTGTGTATGCTATCAAAACCTGTATACCATGTGATGGCTGAGCAGTAGATTCAGTGATATGATGGGATAGACCAAAACATTCCGAATGCTCACAAAAACAGATATTAGTTTAAAAATAACGGTCTAATTAGTTTTCAGTTGTGTTTGTGAAGGCAGAATATGGCTGGGGCGACCGATTAATTAAGAGAATTAAGTCTTTGATATTAATGAGGAGGCTCTCCCATGACACCCTTCAGAAATGTATTCAAACAAAGGAAAAAGTTTTCTCTCTGGCAAAATATTGACCTTTATGCTGTTTGTTCACTGATGATGTGATGCATCTTTAAAATACAGATATAGACAGACACGTCCTTAGAAATCAGATTTAAAGGGGCCACATGTAAAGCACGGGAAAAGAAGGGTGTAATTATTAATAGCCTTCAGACAATTAATTTTGTTCTATATATTATACTGTATTTTTGCCACTCCCAGTCAACAGGCTTCAATGGTGCCATTTGTGACACTGTTTGCAAGTATTATTATAGACAACATTTACAGTTCCATACATAGATGCCATCCAGAGTACGTCGAGGACACGGCCTTATTGGATGTAAAGTGAAGAGATTTGTGATGATTTGGCCTCCTCCGCTTACTCCTTCGAGATGTATCATCAAGCCAGCACTCATTGGATTATGACAGAACCACTGTTTTTGATATGATATAGTTATAACTCACCTTTATGAATATTATTTATTTGGACACATTCAACATGGGAGAGGTGCTGAGGTAACGCTACAAATGGGGCACCCGGTTTAAAAGGGGAAAAGGAAAAGAAAACAAATCTTAACATTAGATATACAAAGGGTTTGTGGCTTCTCTGGTTTCTTATATGGAACGGGTTCAAAGGCTCTCTAGTTGCTCACCCGAATGTAATATGCTCCCCTAACACATCCCACCGTAGGAAGTGTCCTGGAATGTGATTGTGGCATGGAGAGTCTAAAATGCGTAATGTATGAATTTCTCAGCTAATATCTGAACAATGTGTTCTGTCCTCACCAAAATATCTGATGACATCTCTACGAATGCGCTGTTCAATCTCTGACGATATCAGAATGACTCACTATTCCCTATTTTTTAAGGCTCTGATTGTTGTGGTATTTTAGAGTTTTCCGCATTTGTTTTGGTGACGAAACATGCGTGGCAGGCTGATTGAACACTCTAAATTGTCCCTAGGTGTGAGTGTGAGTGCGAATGGTTGTTCGTTTCTATGTGCCCTGCGATCGGCTGGCAACCGATTCAGGGTGTCCCCCGCCTACTGCCCGAAGACAGCTGGGATAGGCTCCAGCACCCCCCGCTACCCTAGTGAGGATCAAGCGGCTCGGAAGATGAATGAATGAATGATTCGTCGTTTTTGGTCAGATTAAACTTTTTTATGCTTACACGATGTGAAGCTTTAGACTGTCCACTGTCACAGTCTATCGCTAGGTCCTCGGCTCTCATTATTCACAAAAATGTAAGTATTTTCCAGACATGTAATGCTATGTTACACAATGCCACACACACAAAACACTGTCAGATTCACTTAAAAAAACATGCAGGACACATGCACGCCAACATAGATGTATTTGCAGTGTACAGGTCTGTGTCAGGTTTGGATTCGAGAAAAGTGAACTCGTAAAGAATTGACAAAAAAGGTTATCTCACCAAAAATAGGTCATCCGACAAAGTTCAACAAAGAATGCTGGTACAACACTAGGAAAACGGGGCAACCAAAAATGCTTGCAAAAAAAGGCAAGGATAAAAAACATACAGTAAATAGAAATTAATGTCAGTACATAGAGTAGAAGAAACCTTAACGCGTACAATACAAAAACTGTGACGATAACTACAAGGTTTAACTACTTTCACAGGTAAGTGCAGAAAAGGTGGCAGGAACAAAAACCAAGAGCAAGAACATGGAGCGTCTAGACGAATTCAACACTTGGAGACAATCGTGAGCAAGGAGAATGATCCAATAGTGGCATAACAACATTGGGTCCTTAAATATTCGGCTGATTCTATTGGCAGCAGGTGTGCAAGCTGGAGGGGCAGCCCTCCTCTGCCACTTACTGGAGAACCCCAAGAACAAGATCATGACAGTCTGTGCACCCAACATTATTTTCACAAAGGCCGTGATGATAGGTTGTTGTCGATAAGAATGGTCTGATCACCAATTAGCGCATTATTTCTTCCGATTTTTAATGTCTTACTGATAAACTGAATATTTTAATATTTCACAACACAAAAAAAGCTACCATGATAAAATAATGGAAAAGTTAATATTATTATTATTACTTTATTAGTTATTTTTAGAGATCCGCGCCTCAAGTTTGGGGCAAAAACCTCTCTGGTCTGCCCCTAGGGACTGGTCTGGGAATAGGTATGGATATAGCTCTAGAGGGGAAACATCATTACCAAGTCTGTTGTCTGTTAAATCAAAGTACTTCCCCGACTTTGATATAAGATCCTTGTGCTGACTGGGATGGGAGTTTGTAGCCTGGTTAATGGAGAGATGATGAATAAGTCAAATGCATAAACCTATTTCATTGTGGTTTCATGTGTGCTTTTTAGATTTGCTGAGTTGCACTGCAGTGTTCTGCTTTTCGTAGCGAGTTCACAAGCAAAAGGATACTATCAAACAGAATTTGTCAAGACTGGAAATAGACAATAACATCCAACTGAATTAAATATGAGAATGCAAGAAAAAACAGAAAGAAAGGAATATAATTGGCCAGAGTTTGCCATCATTTTTTATTATGGTGTGACAAAAACAGAGGTTTCTGTGAAGAGCTTCAAAGTGTGTTGCTGATTCGTCTGCTCACCAGATGCATGCTGGAAAAAAAGGGGTGGTGATGGCAGAGGTTTTGTTGAGGAACCCAAAATGTAAAAGTAGTGTTGACTAAACTGAACACCGAAGCATCGTCTTTTACACAGCAGGGACTTTTCATGAACTGTGCTAATTTAATGTGTGCTAAAGCAAACGATGCATAGTGGCTGTAGCAGTGTTGATGGGCGCATCAGAAACTATCCAACTGTTAATTCTCTGCACCCCTGATCCTCACAAGAATCACAGGTGTTCTGGAGTGTGAACCCCAGCTGACTTTGGGCAAGAGGCAGGACACGTCCTGTACTGGTCAACTGTCAGATGCAGAGTATTGAAATAAGAAAACCTTTATTCGTCTCGCAATGGAGAAATTCGCAATTCACAGCAGCAAAGTTATGAAAGTCAAGTCAAGAGTATTTATAGAGCACTTTCAAACAGCCATCGCTGCATACAAAGTGCTGTACATGGAGCGATTTAACATACACAATAAACAGTAAGACGAAGTAGAACAACAAAATATAGGAGCTGCTGGAAAGGCAGCCACTCTCGTGGCGCCATTTTGAATTCAAAATAACAAAAATAACACAACACAACACATAGGACACAGACAATCGTGCAATCTTCACCAATTTTCTGCATACACTTTGTTGTCTGAAGCAGTTCTAGATGAAAGAGGAGAGGATCAAAGTGTCCATTCACCAGTGGATCACAGACGTCATGCTGAAAATGTGCACACGTCTGCTACAAGCTAAGTTTTGAAAGCAAACACGAAGCTGTAGCGTCCATTGACGAAAAGAGACGAGTTCACTTCTCCCGTCCCACGTAATCCACTTCAAACTCCAAGCCGCGACTCCCAGTTCCAAATCCGCATCGGCGCTCTGCGCTAACGCTTTCTTCTCATCGGCGGCTCCTGAAGACTTACATCCATCCAGCCGCAGACCGTTTAACAGCACCGATATCTCCACTGAACAAAGCGGGGCTGTGAAAAATGCTGCCCATTACAGGCGCAAGACACAAGCGCCACGGGACTGTCCAGCAACGACAGTCAAATGGCGCCGACATTCCTCCCAGTCAAAAACAGTGCTTGTATACCCATGCTGCCGAGAAGGCGCAACCACCAAGCACAGAGTCTCCTCCTTGATGAATGTCGTGGCCAAAAAATGCTGAAAAAAGTCCACATCAGGTCCACATGACGTAACAACAAACACAAAGTGACCAAACAAACACACACACACAAAAAAAAGCAAGGTTCATGAGAGCACTTGCTGTCGGCGGCCTACTCGGGCATCATCTTGACTTCAAAATCCACAAACCATGCAAGCTAACATTCACACCTGAGAAACCAGTGATGTAATCCTCGAATATGACCACATTTTTTGATAATAAATTGAACATGCTACTCTGACCAGACCAGTAATCACATTACTTATCTAATAAAGTCTGGTCTACATGTTAGTCAATTTATAAGTAGATCAGGGCGGCCCGGTAGTCCAGTGGTTAGCACATTAACTTCACAGTGCAGAGGTACCGGTTTCAATTCCAGGTCTGGTCTCCCTGTTTGGAGTTTGCATGTCTCCCCCCCCAGGCCTGCGTGGGTTTTCTCCGGGTACCTCCCACATACCAAAATCATGTATGGCAGGCTGATTTAACACTTTAAATTGTCCCTACGTGTGAATGTGAGTGTGGGTGGTCGTTCGTCTCTGTGTGCCCTGCGATTGGCTGGCAACCGATTCAGGGTGTCCCCCGCCTACTGTCCGAAGAGAGCTGGGAGAGGCTCCACCACCCCCCGCGACCCTTGTGAGGATAATGAATGAATAAGTAGATCCATCAATCGTTCAATCAGATTTTTATATGGCACCTATCATACTTTAAAGGCAACACAAAGTGCTATCCAAAGCAAATGATAAAAGATAAAAACAAATTTCCTGTGGGATGCACAATTGAAAGAATAAAATCTTACAGTACTTCCAGTTTATTTTGATCCCAATCTGAAAAATATTTTATTTTGAAAAGGGACGGATTCTCTGTTACATCTGTCTAGGACTCGAAGAAATATTGGTTGCATAATGCTAGTATCAAAGCTTGCTAAATGAATTAAAAAAACAGCCATATTTGGAAGGTTCCTTGGCAATGGGGAAAAGTTCCAGTGATGAGATAACGCAACAGTCTATGACCAGAAGCAAAAAAAAAGGTCAATTTTACAGACAATAGAGGAGTTTGGGCTTTTCCGCCTTCCTCACAATGTTGTGTCAGCGAGCATGTTGAAAGGCAAGACCCACTAACAAAGCGGCCTTTGCCATGCGTCATGCATTGCTGGCTGTAAGAGTCGGCACAAAAAGGTTTCTTTCGACTTCAGAAAATCTTTCCAAAATAAGGATTTGACACCCACCCAAAGGAATCGCGATTGATTGCCGGGAGCTCAGCTGTTGCTATGGTTGCGAGCCACAAACATCTTTGTCGGTGAGCAGTCCGAAGAAAGCTTCACATAAACCCAGTTGTGCTATTGTTTCTCTTGTCTTCGTTAAAAGTTATTCAGCGATTATTTTAATGTGGCCAGCAACTTTCCAGCTCACGTTATTTTGCGGCTCTGATTGGTCAGTTGCTTCAGCAAGGAATTCTGGGCCAGCCGTGAATCAGCTATTTTACCGTGATTAATAGGCTAGGCGGACCAGTGGTTTAGTGGTTCGCGCATCGACCTCACAGTGCAGAGGTTCAATTCCAGCTCCTGCCTCCTTGTATAGAGTTTGCATGTTCTCCCGGGGCCTGCGTGGGTTTTCTCCGGGTACTCTTGTTTACTCCCTCATTCCAAAAACATGCATGGCAGCTGATTGAACACTCTAAATCTTCCCTAGGTGTGAGAGGAAGCGCGGATGGTTGTTCGTCTCTATGTACCCTGCGATTGGCTGGCAACTGGTTCAGGGTGTCCCCCACTTACTGCCTGAAAACGGCTGGGACAGGCTCCAGCACCCCCCGCGACCCTTGTGAGGATAAGCTGATTGGAAAATGGATGGATGGATGGATGGATGGATAAAATAGTCTGGCCATGAATAGGTTTTTTTAGCATGATGTGTAAACAGCTGTTATGGTTCAACTGGCTTCCACATTAATGAGTTTCCGATTCCAGTTGTGGCCATTGGGGATGGGAACTGACATTATTTTGCAATTCTGATTCTATTAGGCGGCCCGGTAGTCCAGTGGTTAGCACGTCGGCTTCACAGTGCAGAGGTACCGGGTTCGATTCCAGCTGCGGCCTCCCTGTGTGGAGTTTGCATGTTCTCCCTGGGCCTGCGTGGGTTTTCTCCGGGTGCTCCGGTTTCCTCCCACATTCCAAAAACATGCGTGGCAGGCTGATTGAACACTCTAAATTGTCCCTAGGTGTGAGTGTGAGTTCGTTTCTGTTGCCCTGCGATTGGCTGGCAACCGATTCAGGGTGTCCCCCGCCTACTGCCCGAAGACAGCTGGGATAGGCTCCAGCACCCCCCGCGACCCTAGTGAGGATCAAGCGGCTCGGAAGATGAATGAATGATTCTATTATTGATTCTCTTCCACAATCGAATGGTTCATCCATTCTCTTATCGATACTTTTTTGGGGGAAAAAGGAGACATGTAGTAGTAAAAGAAAGTAGCTTTGTGTCCTAAATGTATTTGTTTGTTTGTTTGTTTGTTGATTGAACATAAAAACATATACAGTCATAAATTGACAGAAAGTAAGGTCAGTAAAATAGTAAAAAGGAAAGAAAAATCAGTCATCATACAACAATTATGTTCAAAGGAGTAGGAAGAAGTAAAAAAACTTATCTAGTCCTACCCCAAGTTATGTATTTATATATAAATAGATCATTTTTAATCAATCAGAAAACAAAGAAGGAAGAAGTCTCCATAAAGGCTCATGGTTTTACCCCTAACCGTGATATTTTTACAACTTTTGGTTTGTATCGGGATTTTATACATACACACCCTGGCACTCTGGTGTCAATTTTCTCTTGTATTCATAATGGATATTGCAGTACCTTTCTCTATTTATCAACTTAATTCTGATTTATTATTATATTGAACTAATGGTTAGAATTGATCACCGTAACTCTGATTGATGTAGGTTGTTTGTACTATTTTTTAAAATTTGTTTTTGAACTCAGCACTTTCAAACCCAACAGTGTGGTCTTCAGACATCCATATTCTAGGACTCCTTGATGCAGTGCCATGGGGTCTGTCCCCAGAATGAAAAAGATTTGTTTTGAAAATAATTGTGTCTATCTGTATATGGGTTAGGCAGTGGGCGACTGGTTCGAACATCCGACTCACTGTGCAGAGGTCAAGGGTTCGATTCCGGGCCCCGGCCTATCTGTGTGCCCCAAGTGTAAAAAGAAGTTATATTAACTATTAAATGTTAAAAAGTCAAATACAATGTAATACTATTTGATAAGGCTCGGCAACCAACCAGATAGTATGCGGATCCCACAAATGCAAATTCAGACAAATCACGACAACAAGATTTACTTAAAGAAAAACAAAGGACAGACAAAGTGTAAACAGAAATCGCTGGCAACAAAGAACCAGCAAAATCCAATAAGAATGAAAAGCGCTTGCAAAAAGCAAGATCAAAATGGAAATCTGAAAAGACACAAAATGAAATACCAAAAGTCCAAACAGGCTAAATTAAAATCAGAAGCTGTTAACAAACCAACTAAAATACTTAAATAACGAGAACCGGAACAGAAGTGACTATGAACAAGAACGGAATGTCGAGAAAATATCTCTTGAGCATGAACAGCAAGTGGGGTCAATTATCCGACAGTGACGAAGGATCTTGGCAGTCCTTAAATACATGGCGGGCTTGAGTGGTAACAAGGCACACCTGCTGAAGAGGCACACTCTTCACTCCAGCTAGTGCTGAAAACAAACACCGACAGAGCCAAAACATGACACTGTTATATAAATTCAAAACAAATCAATTTAAAAACTCTCACGGTAACTTTCCTGCCTAAAAACGAAAGACCTAAGGTTGCACATACAAGATGCAATTAGTCTGAAATGGATGCACTTATCTACATAAAGTGTATAATGAATAATTTTGCCTTTGATGCAGGACTGCTTCACTGCTTAGGCCAATTTTTGTTCTGTGCACTGGGGAAAGAACACCCATATACATAAATTTACGTGGTGCATTAGTTAGCTTTACCTTGACTTGTAAATTTGATAGTTGATCATTAAAGGAAGGCTCTGTATGCAGTTGTCCTAACGCGTTGCTATAATTTGGGCCTTTCAAAGGTGCAAAAAATTTGAGCACATTAATTTCACCACCCGTCTTGGAAGTTAATTTGTTCATTAAATATGTGCTTTGTGGTACCTGTACTGTGGTACCAATTGCTATGTGACACATAATTAGGAGTGTCTCCCCTGTCGTAAGAGTTAATCCTTATCTCAGTGTTGCAGTATGGATTATTTTGGAGTTCCCAGGAGGAGGGAAGTGTATACGGTAAGTGTTGTCTAGAAAGCCATGAAATGAAAACGGATGGTTTAGAAACCTTCTGTATCATGACATTCTCAAATACTTCTAAATATCGTTATGCCATTTGTCAGTTATTTAGATGAAAATTTGATTCCATGTCACATATATTGTAGTTCTGGAGAAATAGTAAATACCGTAAAATGAGCATGTTGTCACATAAAAAATATCAGAATCAGAATCATCTTTATTGGCCAAGTATGTAGAACACACAAGGAATTTGTCTCCGGTATAACACGCTGCACTAGTATCATCGTAAACAACAAAATCATTGAACCATTTTAGAGTAACCAGTAGTTTTGTAGTACCATTTTGTGGTGCAAGAAGAGTGACTATGTCAGTGACTGTTTAAGGAGTTAATGGCTAGAGGGAAGAAGCTGTTTAAGTGTCTGCTGGATTTGGTGCGCATGGATCTGTAGCGTCTGCCTGAGGGGAGTGGCTGAAAAAGGTGGTGGGCAGGGTGCGGGGGATCCAGGAGGATTTTCCGTGCCCTTGTCTTGATTCTTGCAGTGTGCAAGTCCTCAAGAGTGGGTAGGGCGGTGCCAACGACGGTTGACACAGGGCAGTTGGATAGTGTGAGGGGCAACTGAGGAGAAGAATGTTTCCTGAAGTCCACGATCATCTCTACAGTCTTGAGCGTGTTCAGCCCGAGGTTGTGTCGGCCGCACCAGAGCTCCAGCTGCTCCACTTGTTGGCGGTACGCAGACTCGTCGCCGTTTTTGATGAGACCGATGACCGCGGTGTCGTCTGCGAACTTTATGAGTTTGACAGCTGGATCTGTTGAGGTGCAATCATTTGTGTAGAGAGAGAAGAGCAGTGGCGAGAGGACACATCCCTGTGGGGCTCCAGTGCTGGTGGTGCGTATTGATGATGTTGTTGCTCCCAGTCTCACCTGTTGTGTCCGTCCCGTCAGGAAGCTGAGGATCCACTGGCAGATCGTAGGGGACACACCGAGTTGGAGTAGTTTGGGGGTGAGGAGTTCCGGGATGATGGTGTTGAACGCAGAGCTGAAATCCACAAACAGAATCCTTGCGTAGGTCCCTGTGCTGTCGAGGTGCTTGAGGATGTAGTGCAGACCTATGTTGACTGCGTCTTCCACAGACCTGTTTGCCCGGTAGGCAAACTGGAGAGGGTCCAGCAGGGGTCCAGTGACGTTCTTTAGGTGATTCAGCACAAGGCGTTCAAAGGACTTCATGACCACAGACGTCAGGGCGACAGGCCTATAGTCGTTCAGTTCCGATGTTGCCGATTTCTTGGGAACTCGGATGATGGTAGACTGTTTGAAGCAGGATGGGACCTCACACAGCTCCAGGGATCTGTTGAAGATTTGTGTGAAGACCGGCGCCAGTTGGTCAGCGCAGACTTTCAGGCAGGAGGGGGACACTTTGTCGGGCCCCGGAGCTTTCTTGATCTTTTGCTGCTTGAAGAGCCGTCTCACGTCCTGTTCGTGGATCTGTAGTGGAGAAAAAGAGGGTGGGGGGGTAGGTAGAGTGGTTTCTGGTAGAAGTGGGTGTGAGTGGGAAATGGGGGTGTCCTTTTCAAATCGGCAGAAAATCATGTTTAGTTCATTAGCAAGACCCTTATTGTTCACTGTTTGGGGGGATGGCATTCTATAGTTAGTGATTGCTTTCAGGCCATTCCATACAGATGCAGAGTCGTTAGCAGAGAACTGGTTTTTCAGCCTCTCTGCATAGCTTCTCTTTGCGATGTTAATTTCCTTTGTCAATTGGTTTCGGGCATGTTTGTACAGTGCCCGATCTCCATTTCTAAATGCGGCCTCTTTCTCTTTCCTGAGTTGCCTGAGTTTGGGAGTAAACCATGGCTTGTTATTGTTGAAGGAGCGGTAGGACTTCGTTGGTACACACATGTCCTCACAGAAACTGATGTATGATGTTACAGTGTCTGTGTATTCATCCAGTGTGCCCGTTGAAGTTTCAAAGACGCCCCAATCAGTGCAGTCTAAGCATTCTTGTAGAGCTAGCTTTGCTTCATCTGTCCATTTTTTCACAGTCTTAACAACCGGTTTAACACATTTGAGTTTCTGTCTGTATGTAGGTATTAAGTGGATTAAATTGTGGTCAGAAAGACCCAATGCTGCACGGGCGACCGATCGGTATGCATTTTTGATTGTTGTATAGCAGTGGTCTAGAGTGTTGCCTTCTCTGGTGAAACAGTCGATGTGCTGCTTATATCTGGGAAGTTCACGGTTAAGATGTGCTCTATTAAAATCGCCCAAAATGATCAGGGGTGACTCTGGGTATTTTAGTTCGAGTATACCCGTTTTATGGTCATCATAGTGAAAAATCACACAGAAATTCACTTTTTTAAACCTATCTCACATGCGTTTCCATTTTTTGCGCAACTCTAAAGCAAAATTTGGCTGCTGATTGATTTTATTCTTAGGAGAAGTGAAGGTGCTTTTGTATTATTGTCAGAGAGGTTCACTCGGATGTTTTCACAGGAACAGATTGTCTTCCTCTGCCGGCAGGAGGTGCAGTTTTCCTGAAGCCACTCCGTGTGCGCTTCCCACTGACAGCCGACCCCTTCAACCTCTGCTGGCCCTTTTATTGACTATATATGTAAATTACAAGGAATATATCAGAAAAACCCTCCCATCTTCATTAACATGATACACCTCTGGACGGCCCCATTGGGTCGCCCCTCAGACAAAGCATTCTCTTGGTACCAGCACCAACATCCAAAATAACAGACACGTGTACATTTTAACGAGCGGTGTCTGTAATCTGGCTTGTGACCCTTTCTCATGATGGAGTGTTCGAGTACTCCCTTCCATCCAAGGTTAAATCTTTCTGTCTGAAGTACCATCTGCTTGGGTCCCTTGATCTCTCTTTGCTTCCATTGTGTGCAAGATGCTCTGAACACAAGCATTTCGAGGTCAATCAAGCATGTAACAAGATGAAACTTTAAAACATGACAACATTGTCTTTTTCTATTCTAACAATTATTCAGTTTAAGTTTCAAAGGTTGATATTTCAAAATCATTATTCTGAAGAAAATAGTAGATATGACATTCCAAACCATTTTCTAACCGTATAGTATACGGTTAGCAACATACAGGATACGGCGTATACTGTACGTAAAAACAATGCCAATGTTGATGACTACATTAAAATGCTACACGAATGTAAAATACGAACAAGTACAAAACACTCTGGCTAAGCTTTGACAATGAATGAAAAGACATGCCATTACAGCACATGATTCTTACTGTTTTGAATATGGACTCTGCTTACTTTATACAACTTCCAGTGAGTAGTGAATCCCCTTGTTAATTTTTTTTTCTTTTGACCACTTGGCCACCGCTACCTGAGACAAATATCGGAAGACACAAATTGTTTCCTGCTGTAGATGTAGTTCTTTGTGGTGGTTAACTGCAATTTGTTCTTTTATTCCTGAACATACGGGTACCAACCACAAACCCAGTTTGCCTGACATGAGACACACAATGACTTTCTTGAATGCCCCAATTGGCTACTTATATATGATTCAACTTCTTGTTGAAAAGTAAGAAATTTCTGTGAATCTAATCAATAAATAGCACGGCATTTTCTCACAATGATGATGTATTTCTTTAATGCATATCTCATTATGTGTGTGGCCTTTGAACCTTACTTTACCGATGAGGTCAAACATCCCTGGAGGCCTCATTATACTACAATGGAGGATCGGATTAAAGAATCATTTATGGAATAATACGGGCCCTGGTTTATTTTAACCCACACTCTCCAAGCAGACAGTGCTGAACTCACTTCAGAACACCATCCAGACCCATGTACGGGCCTTTAATTAAACGATGGACTGGTGAAGTAAGCCAATTAAAATTTAGTTACACAGTAAATAGAAGAGCAGCAAGTTTGGGCCCCGCCTCGATTATTGTTCGTCTAGCATGTATGTCAAATTTACATTCGCCTCACAGTACGGAGGTCGTGGGTTTGAATCTGAACCTGTGTCAAGTTTGCATGTTCTCTCCGTGCCTGTGTGGGTTTTCTTCGAGTACTCCGGTTTCCTGCTATATTCCAAAAACATGCATGGAAGATTCATAGAAAACTCTAAATTGTCCCTAGGTGTGACAATGAGCTTGAATGGCCGTTTGTCAATGCGTGTCTTGTGATTGGCTGGCAATCAGTTCAGGGTGTACCTCGCCTACTGCCCGAAGACGGCTGGGATAACCATCAGCACACCCGCAACCCTCGTGCGTGAAGAGAAGCGCTTTAGATAATGGATGGATAGTGGATCGATGAATTATTAAAGAAAGATATGATACTGTTGCTTATACATTGTCCTTTTTTTGTAGGCATCATCTTGCCTAAGGTCTCCAAGGGGTCTCCAAAGACCCCTGCTCCTGTGCTACAAAATCTCACACTGTCAACAGGGAAACTTTTCTCATGCACAAAATTAGGTCTTTAGTCTAGATCAGGGCTACCCAATCTACTACACATTTGACGGCCCTCTAACCCTCCTGTTGTCCTCGGGTCATTTTGACCCGTCACTGTGTTAAAAATGCCCCAAAAACCTTGGAACTTGAAATTTTATGACTTTTCCGAGATTGTCCCCAACTGCAGAAAAATTGAAATGTTGTTTTTATTCACATTTCCATGGAAACTACAAAAAAAAGTACAAAGGTGGTCTTCGGGGCAAAATGACCCATGACGCAAATAGGGTTGAAATCAAAGTCACAAAGTTTTACACACCATAGAATGTTTCAGTGTTTTATTTGTGTCTCAGATCAATTAGTAGAACACGTGAACAAGACGGTAGCAGACATAAACAAGACAAGATAGGTGGCGTTCTCGTAGATGGCAGAACTCTTTTTTTGTGGATTTCAAGGGGCTATAAAGAGAGAGAGTTGTTTAGTTATTATTTATTTCCAGTTTTTTTCTGTGAAGAACTCAGAGAGGGTTGTTTAGTTATTATTTATTTCATTAATACTCTTATTATTTGTTTCCTGACTTTTTTTCTGTAAAGAACCTGGAAAGGGTTATTTGGTTATGTGTGGCTTTCTGGGAAACAATACATTTTTTAAGCTCCCCTACGATTGTTTATGTTACAAACTGACACTGGCCCCCCATCAGAGAAGGGAAAAGTTATGTGGTTCTCACAGGAAAAAGTTTGGGGTCTAGATACAAACAAATACAGTCCATAGAGAAAGAGGAATGACGATGTATTCCTTGCCAGGTTGTTCATGACTCCCCGTTGCTAAATATGGATATTGAGTGCAGCGGGTTAAATGAGGTGAAGTCTTTTTCAGGCATCTGCTCTGACGGGGCAACCATTTGAAATATTAACCAGGGGGACTGTACAAGATAAATCACAAACTAGATTTGTTCAAAGAAGTATGGAGAGAATTGTATGGAGGTAAGGACAAGGGCATCGACTAATATTTCCAACGTCTACGATTCAAAAACACTTGAAGAAAGTCTGTGAAAATGAAAAACGTTTAACTGATGAACATAATTCATGGTTTTCACAAGTATTATTAATTACAGTATTATAGTTAAAATCTCATCCAGACTTTATAATGGTAATGTAAACAGTAAATTAAAATTGGTTACAATTTCAAATAGCATTTTTGCTTCTGAACTCAGTGTCACGTTTGCGAGGTGGTGGTAGACCCCATAAAGCAGGCAGGAGGGAGGAGCAGGGTGTACTTGACAAATTGTATTAAAACATAGAGAAAACTAAATCCAAAACAAAGTCCAAAGAACAAAACGAATCCAAAGTAACAAACAAAAACCATGGCAGAAGCTAAAAACTCTCAATAACAGAAACATGACCGAAATATGACAGAGAACAAACATGGCAGTTCCAAACAGCAACAAACAATGACCCGGCACACTGGTTGTGCCAGGAGTCCTTTCAAAGCAATAATTAGATAATGACCAACAGGTGTGCAGCTGCAGGGAGAGTTCTACAGTGCAATCTGTTGGTCACAAACACTCAGCACACAATAAACTCATATTATGACAAAGAAGGTCTGCAATATACTGCAATCATCTGGATCCGCAACCAATCTTCCCTCTAAGCCGCTCGCGTGAGCAATTGCGCCAACTTCTTCCACCCCACTTTAATCTACAAACACGACACCGTGGCTGCGTACTCAGGTGTTCTACAATAGTGTATTGCATACATTCATATTCATTCACTCACACAGAGGCTGCTGGTGACGTGCACACCCCTCCATTCAGGAACTCAAAACATGGACATAGTTTCCTAGCTCCTTGAATGGCGCTCTTTCGGGCGTTTCAAAGGTTAGGTGACTAGGAATTTTTGTGTTTTACTAAATGACGTTTTCCATTATTTATGTGTGGACAATGTGTGACTATACTGTATGTAACAGTATAGTCACAGTTACATACAGTGACCTATAGTACATTGGGGCCTGTGTGTCCACGTGTGTGGACATGACGTCTTTGGCTTTGAAGACTATAAGGTTAAATTATGCTTGAAAAAAACTGTGTGCTAAAATAAAAGTAACAACAATTTTATTCATGCTATAAATCTCCATTCAGTGATATGTTCTATATTTGATATAAAGGTAGTTCATTTTTTTTCAAAACATACCACATCACCTTGCTAAGATTGCAGGTTTTATACAGGTGTGATCCTGGTTTGGCCGCTGTGTGCATGTCTGATATTTGTCATCGTGGTCCAAGCAATGCTCAGGGACGTTTGTGTGAATGTTCCTACGCATGGAAAATTAGAGGGAAATTTTTTCTGCAACCAAAAACTAATGGAAAAGAGGAGTGGCTCACACATTTTGGTCCACAATGAAAAAACAAGAAATTACACAAAAGAGACTGTGTGTGTTCAAAGGGCCTCATGATAGTTCATTAACACTAAGGGCTCTATTTTCGTGCCAAGCGCAAGTCAAAGAAAGAGCAGTGTAACTGTGTATATAAGTGGAGTTTCTATGGTATTTTCATAGGAAAGGGCTTTTGTGCTGTTGCGTGAGTGAACGCAGCAGACACATATCCCAGTCAATGAAAGTGGTTCCAGTTAAGCACTTTAAATTCACCACAGCAGAGGAGCAGACTGACTTTGACTGCAGAAGTGCACATAGAATCTATGGAGTCAATGCAGAAGATCAAAGTGCACAAATGATATTGACATGAAAAAGGAACTGCATGCAGACTTCCGCTCGTGGGTGATGTGAAGTTGCCGAATGCGATCACAGATCACTGCCATGTCATGGGAACTTGAAGAGTGCCTTCAACGCCAAACACCCCACAGCCACACGAAGGTGTGCCGTGGCCCGGGGGGGACGGCAGGGGTGTTTTGATTCATTTAATAAAGATGATGATGATGATAATAATGATGCATTCAGTGAATTGATTTCCACAATGGGTTCGATGGATTCTGTGGTCTTATGTATAAATGAAATACGATGACGTCCAGCACACACACCGTATCAGCGTGGAATCTGTCTGCCTGTGCCTTGATTAAATCACCCAAAATCATCAGACTTTACCCGGCACGAAAATGAAGATGAACTGTTTGTGCAGAACGCTGGTGTGCCTGTCTATATAGATAGAATGCATAATACTACATGGATCTTAATTTAAAAAAAATCTACTCTTATCAGTCACAAACCGGTCGTTGGGAAGGTCATTTACTGTACAGAGTCAACCATTGCAAGAATTGAATCACCATTCACAAACTCCTCTACTGGCAATTGTTTTTTGTACGACATAACTAAAACTATTTGCTGAAAAATAGACCTTAGGATTGCCCAAAATACATGCTATTTAGTAATTCTAAAATAAAAATAAATCAGATCAACATAAATACAGCAAAATATAAATAAATAAAGAATAATACTGTGTGTACTTTTCTTAATTAAAACACATTATCGTCTTACGGAGGGCAGGTTCAACACAGAAAACTTGCGTGGATAAAGAGGTAGCCTGGGGATGCTGAATTACCCATGCAAAGTGAAAGCACCATTTGACACTTTCCTTAGCACTGATTGTTTGGCTGCTTGCCTCAAGATTCCCGGAGAATTAGCTCATACACTAAATCTATGCAGAGGAGCGAATACATCAATGACAAGCAACAACTTAGCTGTTACATTTTATAGAACACACTCATTACAACAGCATGGAGGTGTGCTGGGTGAAGGCTCATCTGCTGTCACGTCATCGCTTGGTGTGATTATCATTGCGACAGCAACTTGGCTAAATGGGGGAAACCTGTCCTATAGTTTTGGATCCCCCACAGCGGAAGGGTCTGTGTCATGGGAATTTGAATTTTCAAAGAGTCACTGACCCCTTCGTGTGGGGTGAAATAATTCCCTGCTCTCTTTAAATTTTAATCGTGCAGGTTGTGGAAAGTTATTCAAAATTCTGCTCGAGCAGCTCTTTTATTTCCCCCTTTCTCTAGTTCTCCCTCACTTACCAAAGTGATGCATTGAAGACCATGCAAATCACTTAAGGTGATGGACTAATTTCATTCAGAGTGCACATATAGGCACGCACAAATAGGAGTAAAATCACTTTATTCGCAAATAGTTGACTCCAACAACCCCGTCAACTGTGACAAAGAGGAAAGCGGACGATGCTGCTGCCTGGAGGTTTTTAAGCAAACAATTCAATGAAAGGAAATGAAGTGTTTCCAGATTGGACGTCATTAAAATTAGTTGCGGGCATAGGTTTGTAATATATAGACGAGTGGTAAAAATACGATTTTCAATTATTCCACAGCTACACAGAGCAATCCTTTGAATCTTTTGAATGTACACAGTGAAGTGATTCATTAAATATTTACAGTCGCAGGTCACACTGCCAGTGTCATACGTATGAAGAACATAAATATACTGCATCATTTCATCATGTTACAGCAGTTGATTCTCACATAAGGGGGGAAAAATGGTACTCAACTACATCCTGGCAGCATTGAGGGCACTAGAGGAAGACAGTACAAGCACAGGTCCCTCCAGAAGAACTACCTACTAAATATAGACTTCAGAGACTTGGGAGAAGAAAGAACAATAGTAGGCAGGAAAGCTAGGGGGTTGTGCAGTATGAGGCAGTGAGGTGGGAGGAAGGACTGCAAGGGAAGACGAGAGGTTTAAAAATGCAGACGAAGGAAAGATGGCACAGGGAGTCTGACCTCTGAAATTTCAAACATTTGGTTCTCAATACGGCGTCTATTCTATTAACATTTGCAAGGAGTACTGAATCGATATCTGATTGAAAGGGTAAGTTGAATCATAATGAGTAATCTAGTCCTACCATGTTATGTATTAATATATCAATAGATGTTTTTTTTAATATCAATCAGAAAAGAAAAGGAAATGTCTGCATGGAAACAAATGCTTTTACCCTTATCTGTTATATACTTATCCAATTTTACAACTTTTCGTTTTGTACTGGGGTTATTTACATACACACTATCACACTTTTAGGATTAAGATCAAGATATCCTTTATTTGTCCTACAATGGGGAAATTACAATCAGAATTCAGAAAGGAAAAACGCTGGCTAGGGAGAGGGGAAAAAAAACAAACATGCTCGAACTATCCTCTTCCGAGGTTAATTTAAGTCCAAGATAAAAAAAGACCCTAGCACATGAATAAGCATATGACAGTTACAACAAGTCACAAGGCATTAAATGTATAAGGGGGAGGATGAATGGGAAGGGTGGGGGGGACCGCGATGCGGCCAAAAAAATGACCAGCTGCACGGTCACCGTTGCGCTCCGCATTATCGAACCACGTCACGGGGGAAAAAGAATCGGAGCGATGAAGACGGTGATAACAAGGATGTGTATGCGCGTGTGCTTGTCCAGTCATGTACGTGTATGCGTGTACAGGTCATAGCTGCTTCGTCGAGGTCTGCTCATCATGAAGACAGTCCCGGCTTATCAGTCCATGGCCGAGAAGGAGGGGGGGGGGGCCCTAGACTCCATGCGTACTTCCATCCAGGGAAAGGCCAGATAGCGTTGTATGTTTTGGAGAGACGGCCGCCAACAATTCCAGACAGCCTTGAGTCCTTGGTCTGTATCTCCTCACTGGCGCCAATCATTCAGATCCGAAAATTATTTCGCAGCGTGGATTCCAACGTCTCCATGGTATTTTCAATCGCGCGGAGTCGCTCCAAAACCGCAACAATATTGCGGTTGAGCTCAGTCACCGCTTGAGTCTGAGTGTTGGACATTCGCGCCAAGCCATCCAGAGTGACCGGCAGCTTCTTCACTTCCAATAGAGCCGCTCCCGTGGGTTGAATTTTGCAATAGAACAGCAAGCTGCCAACACCAAACAGCAGCATACCTGTTATCAAAAGGCCAATGATGTAGATGTCTTCCACATCCTCCACGGACAGTACTGTCAGGCACACCGGTCTCCATTTTCTCCATGGGTCCAGGGCGTATCCGGCGGCAAGTGTCCCTGGAGTGCAAGCAAGCTCCCCACTGCCCGCTCTTTTCGTCAAAAAAATGTTGTCGATTACATCGAGAGACCAGCCAACTATTCCATGGTTAGTTCTTCGGATGAAAACACGGTAGGAGGCGAGGGGAAAAAAAAGTTAGACAAAGACAGCACAAAAGACTAAGTGGCGAGCAGGGAAAAAAAAAAGGTGGGAGGGCAGGGGAGCTGTGCAAAAAGCGTCCTCCTTCGTCGAGAGCCAAGCAGAAAAATATGTGTTTATATGAAGACAGCTGGGATAGGCTCCAGCACCCCCCGCGACCCTAGTGAGGATCAAGCGGCTTGGAAGATGAATGAATGAATGAATGAATGTCTTTATGTATTTCTCTTTTATTCAAAATGGATATTGCATTACATTACTACTTTTATCAACTTAATTCCGATTTATTATTGTATGTAATGATGGTTTCGAATTGATCACCTTAACTCTGATCGATGTAGTTTTTTTGTACTATTCTCTTGAATTTGTTTTTGAACTCAGCAAGCGATTTACTCATTTTCAGGTCCATTTGAAAATGAATCCACAGATTAACACCAACACCTATTACAGATACACTCCTTTGCTTTATGTTGTTTTGGATTTTTTGAATAGGTTGGTACCAGCAATACAGACTTCCCAAGTGAGTTAACCACCTTTGCCTCTTTTTTACCCTTCAAGCTGCCGTCATAATTTGTGATGACGCATGTTGCCACCTGAGGCTCCGTGATTTAGATTACCAAATGTCCTTATCCCCCCACATATGAAGGCTTGATTAGCGTATGTTTAGCCTGGTTTTCTTTTGGAAAGCTTATGAAATCTAGCACTCTTGCCAAAAAATGAACTGTCACTCAAAAGACGTTCGCAGGCGCATTTGGAAAAATGTACAGAACAGGCAGAAATACACTACATTTAGTTCCCCTTCGCCCAAAGTACGAATGAGTTCATGAACTTTTGGTCATTGAAACTGGCTCAGGTACAGCACTGTTCGCGTCACATACGTGGCCGACTACATCAAACGCACTTTGCACACACTCTCTTCTCTTGGTCTCAGCGAGTCAATTTCTGCCTCTGCAAGTTTTAATGGAGATGAGGAGAATGTACTTCGATTGTCTGGGAGTTGACTTGTTTCATCCCATAATGGCACCCAACGGCACGCATGCCCCATTACGTCCAATTCTACCTGTGCAAAGTCTATGAAAATACCAAAAGAAAACTTGACCCATGCGCATAGTTAGACTGCACTTCACACTTGGCTTGCGCTCTGCACAAAAACAGTGCCCTGACAGTTGAATCCTTTATATACAAATCATAAGCAACAGGTGCTTCTACTCAACCGTCTGGACCTGGATCTGACACCTCTGGCTGTATGACATTTCGAGGTTAGAGACAGCATAAGAATAATGTTCACACAGTACAAGAAGGTACACTCATTTATCATTTTGTTTAACATTTATGGCCTACTGTATAAGTGTTTTGTAGGTTAGTGATAGACTAAAGCAGTTATGTCGCCACCGTAGGAATAGTGCCTCAAATAAGTGAGCATTCTCGCCTGGAATTGCCTTTATTTGGAAAATAATGTCTTTTGAGAGGCATGCATCAGAAAAATCATTAGGTTTAGTGTGAACACAGATTCCAGCAGTGTATGAACAGCCTCTAAAAATGCCACTGTTGATCTTAAAGCATCATAATTGAGACCACGGAAACTATTGGTTCTTTAGTGTGCATTCTATGTTTCTTAGAATACAAACTATCTGTGGAACTTTCCTAAAAGAAAAAGATCAGTGCCATGTTATACCATTTTGTACATGCGGATATGCACGTGTGGTTAGATTATTAAATAAAATGTTTTCAAAGGCTATGTTTAAAGAACAGATCTTTATTGTTCTTGATGCCTATTAAGTTGGGTTGCAACAAAAGGAAAAAGCAGGTCTCGGTATGACCATAGTTGAGATACAAGGCTGGAAAAATTGTGTTTAGTAGGTATATGTTAACAAACACAAAATCGCTTACCTGACCTGAAGGCAGATGGGTAAAACCAACATTTTCACCATGATTGACTCCAACACAAGAAGACAGTCCGCTTTTCCTCAATGCCATCTTATTAAGATGGCATTGGAGATGCTTGTTTGTTTGTTTGTTTATATGCTTAAGATGTTAAGCATTTATAATAATAATAATCATACATTTTATTTGTAAGTGCCTTTCACAGCACTCAAGGACACTTTACAACCAAGAGCATACAGTAAAACCACAGATAAAATCATAAATAAAAGAAGAGATTTACATTGAATATGCAAGTCTATATAGGTGGGTTTTCAGCTCGGTTTTGAATGTGTGAAGAGAGTCAATGTTACAAATATTGGGTGGAAGTGAGTTCCAGAGTTTGGGGGCAGAGCGGCTGAAGGCTCTGCACCCCATTGTTTTGAGACGGGCAGAGGGTACAGAGAGGTGGAGGGAGGATGAGGACCTGAGTGAGCGAGAGGGAATGGAAATCTGAAGATCTGAAAGATAGGGGGGGCAAGGTTATGGATGGCTTTGAATGTATGGAGAAGTATTTTAAAATTGATTCTGAGTTTGACAGGGAGCCAGTGTAGCTGTCGGAGGATGGGGGTGATGTGATGGAAGCCCCCTCCTTCTATCTTCTCGTGATGATCCGGGCTGCTGAATTCTGAACAGTTGAAGTTTACGGAGGAATTTGTGATGGACGCCGAACAGAAGTGAATTGCAATAGTCGATACGGGAGGTGACGAGACTGTGAACAAGGATTGCAGAGGTGTGAGGAGTGAGAGAGGGACGGAGACGGTTGATATTACGGAGGTGGAAATATGTGGACCGGGTAATGTTATTGATGTGGGAGTGGAAAGATAGTGAGCTGAAGAGGATGACACTCAGGCTCTTGACCTGGAGGGAAGGAGATAATTTAGCTTATACAATACAATACAATACATCCTGATTTATATAGTGCTTTCACAACAGCTGCAGCTGTAACAAAGCGCTTAACAAAACAGTTCACATAAAGTAAAATAATAAACACTCACAGCAATCACAACCACTTTTCCCTCATTTTTTCCCTCATTCCCTCGTGCATTGATGAAAAAAAGAGATTTGTTGACCTCGCCTGTCCTATGTACAGTAAATCCATTTTCATTCCAAGTGGCAACTCTCAGCTCCAAATACACATCTGCGCTCCGCGCCGATGCTCCTTTCTTCTCATCCTCAACCTCAGCAGCCATCCATCCAGTCACACCAACGAAGACCGTCCAACAGCGCCAACATCTCCACTGAACAACACTGGGCTGTGAAAAATGCTACCCATTTCAAGTGCAAAAAACACAAGCACCCCAGGGTGCTTACATGTTCTGCTCATTGATTGTGTAGTGGTGTGCATGGCTGACTTCCCATTGCCACTCAGGGACAAGATCGTGCTTGTCGGAGACAAGGTTTCAAGGAAAGGCATCGAGAATGACGGAAATAAGATGGCTATCCAGCAGCTGCCACAGCCAAAATGTGTGTAAGATGTGTCATTGCAAACTACCTCGCTAAATTCATGCCACAGCTGGCTACCATAACCACACTGCTTAAGGGGCTCCAAAGGAGAGAAATTAATGGATATGGGATGAGCCACAGAAAACAATGTTTCAGAAACTAAACAAGATGTTTGGTTTTCGTGAGGTGCTTGAATTTTGTTAAACTGAATAAACAGTCCTACCGGGCCTTTTTGGCCTGTTGGACTCCAGAAGCAGCTGACAAATACTGACTGGCCAAGCAGAATACAATTTAGGCGGGCGCTGAGGCCAAAACTGAGCGCCGAGGCCATAGAAACCGACTTCTGGATGGGTTCCAGGAAATGTTGGTCAACCAGCTGGGATCGTAGGAGGGGGAAGCAGTGCACCATTAACACAGTGTATGGTGGAGATGAGGTGCTGCTGATCTCAACTCGGGACGTTTTGGGTCATTGGGGAGAATACTATGAAGACCTACTCAACTCCACCGATAGGACTTTCCATTGAGGAAGCAGAGTCTGGAGACTCTGAGGTGGGCTCAGAACATTGCAGAGTTCTGTTAAGATGCGTGCCAGTCTCTCCAGTACTGTCATATTTACGTTACCATTCATGGAGACAGTGACTTCTGACTGCTGCTTAATAATAGATCAGGCCATTGCCTGCAGAGAGTTATGTGTGGGACAAGAGAGGTGGAAGCAGTGACATGAAAAGAGGGTGAGACCGAGACAAGCTTCCTCTTCACCAGTAATAATGCCCCAAAAGAAAAAATGCTTTACATCAGAACCGAGGGTGTTAATTATTTATCTGGGGAGTTGCTGGAGGAAAGGTTTGGTCAACTGTCATGTGCTTCCTTCTTCTCCTGCATCATTGATTTTTTTTTTACCTTCTTTGTATTTCATTGACTTGTGCTGCCTGTGCTGAGGTCAGACACCATGCTCTGTCTATGTTGTCCCCACAAGCACGCCTACACTGTCAATCAGTTTACCCCAAACAAAGGGCCGCAATGACAAGTGCATATAATGCGCACAAACACAAATACATCCTTTGGATATGGGCACCATTTTACTCATTTGACCTTTTTGTCTTAAAAAAAACAGTACTCCCCTCCGTGAGTCGTCACCTTACCGTGGTGGAGGGGTTTGTGTGTCCCAATGATCCTAGAAGCTAAGTTGTCTGGGGCTTTATGCCCCTGGCAGGGTCACCCATGGCAAACAGGTTCTAGGTGAGGGGCCAGACAAAGCCCGGCTCAAAGACCCCAATGATGATTGAAATAAATGGATCTAGGTTTCCCTTGCGCGGACGCGGGTCACCGGGGCCCCCCTCTGGAGCCAGGCCTGGAGGTGGGGCTCGTTGGCAGGCGCCTGGTGACCGGGCCTACACCCATGGGGCCCGGCCGGGCACAGCCCGAAGAGGTAACGTGGGTCCCCCTTCCCATGGGCTCACCACCCATGAGAGGGGCCAAAGGGGTCAGGTGCAATGTGAGCTGGGCGGCAGCCAAAGGCGGGGACCCTGGCGGTCCGATCCTCGGCTGCAGAAGCTAGCTCTTGGGAAAAGGAATGTCACCTCTCTGGCAGGGAAGGAGCCCGAGCTGGTGTGTGAGGCAGAGAATTTCCGACTGGATATAGTCGGACTTGCCTCCACACGCAGCCTGGGTTCTGGTACCAGTTCTCTCGAGAGGGGTTGGACTCTCTTCCACTCTGGAGTTGCTCACGGTGAGAGGCGCAGAGCAGGTGTGGGCATACTCATTGCCCCCCGGCTCAGTGCCTGTACATTGGGGTTCACACCGGTAGACGAGAGGGTTGCCTCCCTCCGCCTTCGGGTGGGTGGACGGGTCCTGACTGTTGTTTGTGCATATGCACCAAACAGCAGCTCAGCATACCCACCCTTTTTGGAGTCCTTGGAGGGTGTGCTGGAGAGTACACCTGCTGGGGACTCCCTTGTTCTGCTGGGGAACTTCAATGCTCACGTGGGCAATGACAGTGATACCTGGAGGGGCGTGATTGGGAGGAACGGTCCCCCTGATCAGAACCCGAGTGGTGTTTTGTTATTGGACTTCTGTGCTCGTCACGGATTGTCCATAACGAACACCTTGTTCAAACATAAGGGTGTCCATATGTGCACTTGGCACCAGGACACCCTAGGCCGCAGTTCGATGATCGACTTTGTAGTTGTATCATCGGATTTGCGGCCGCATGTTCTGGACACTCGGGTGAAGAGAGGGGCGGAGCTGTCAACTGATCACCACCTGGTGGTGAGTAGGCTCCGATGGTGGGGGAAGATGCCGGTCCGTCCTGGCAGACCCAAACGTATAGTGAGGGTTTGTTGGGAGCGTCTGGCGGAATCCCCTGTCAGAAGGAGTTTCAACTCCCACCTCCGACAAAGCTTTTCCCATGTTCCGGGGGAGGCCGGGGACATTGAGCCCGAGTGGACCATGTTGCGTGCCTCTATTGTTGAGGCGGCCAATCTGAGTTGTGGCCGTAAGGTGGTTGGTGCCTGTCGTGGCGGCAATCCCCGTACTCGCTGGTGGACACCAGCAGTAAGGGATGCCGTCAAGCTGAAGAAGGAGTCCTATCGATCCTTTATGGCCTGTGGGACCCCAGAGGCAGCTGACGGGTATCGACTGGCCAAGTGGACCGCGGCTTCGGTGATCGCCGAGGCAAAAACCCGAGCGTGGGAAGAGTTCGGTGAGGCCATGGAAGCCGACTTCCGGACGGCTTCGAGGAAATTCTGGTCCACCATCCGACGTCTCAGGAGGGGGAAGCAGTGGACCACTAACACTGTGTACAGTGGGGATGGGGCGCTGCTGACTTCGACTCGGGACGTTGTGAACCGGTGGGCAGAGTACTTCGAAGACCTCCTCAACTCCACCAACACGTCTTCCTTGAAGGAAGCAGAGCCCGGGGACTCTGAGGTGGGCTCTCCTATCTCTGTGGTTGAAGTCACCGATGTGGTTAAAAAGCTCCTCGGTGGCAAGGCCCCAGGGGTGGATGAGATCCGCCCGGAGTTCCTCAAGGCTCTGGATGTTGTGGGGCTGTCCTGGTTGACGCGCCTCTGCAACATCGCGTGGTCAACAGGGAGAGTGCCTCTGGATTGGCAGACTGGGGTGGTAGTCCCTCTTTTTAAAAGGGGGGACCGGAGGGTGTGTTCCAACTACAGAGGGATCACACTCCTCAGCCTCCCTGGTAAGGTCTATTCAGGGGTGCTGGAGAGGAGGGTCCGTCAGGAAGTCGAGCCTCAGATTGAGGAGGAGCAGTGTGGTTTTCGTCCCGGCCGTGGAACAGTGAACCAACTCTACACCCTTAGTAGGGTCCTTGAGGGTATGTGGGAATTCGCCCAACCAGTCTACATGTGTTTTGTGGACTTGAAGAAGGCGTTTGACCGTGTCCCTCGGGAAGTTCTGTGGGGGGTGCTTCGTGGGTATGGGGTACCGAACCCCCTGATATGGGCTGTTCGGTCACTATACCACCGATGTCAGAGTTTGGTTCGCATTGCCGGCAGTAAGTCGGAATCGTTTCCAATGGGGGTAGGACTCCGCCAAGGCTGCCCTTTGTCGCCGATTCTGTTCATAACCTTTATGGACAGAATTTCTAGGCGCAGCCGAAGCGTTGAGGGGGGTCCGTTTTGGGGGCCTCAGTATTGCATCCCTGCTTTTTGCAGATGATGTGGTGCTGTTGGCTCCTTCAAACGGGGCTCTCCAACTCTCACTGAAGCGTTTCGCAGCCGAGTGTGAAGCGGTTGGGATGAAAATCAGCACCTCCAAATCTGAAACCATGGTCCTCAGTCGGAAAAGGGTGGAGTGCCCCCTCCGGGTCGGGGAGGAGATCTTACCCCAAGTGGAGGAGTTCAAGTATCTTGGGGTCTTGTTCACGAGTGGGGGTAGGAGGGAGCGGGAGATCGACAGGCGGATCGGTGCAGCGTCTGCTGTGATGCGGACGTTGTATCGGTCTGTCGTGGTGAAGAAGGAGCTGAGCCAAAGGGCGAAGCTCTCAATTTACCGGTCGATCTACGTCCCAACCCTCACCTATGGTCACGAGCTATGGGTTGTGACCGAAAGAACGAGATCCCGGATACAAGCGGCTGAAATGAGTTTTCTCCGCAGGGTGTCCAGGCTCTCCCTTAGAGATAAGGTGAGAAGCTCAGTCATCCGGGAGGGGCTCAGAGTCGAGCCGCATCTCCTCCACATCGAGAGGAACCAGATGAGGTGGCTTGGGCATCTGATTCGGATGCCTCCTGAGCGCCTCCCCGGTGAGGTGTTCCGGTCATGTCCCACCGGGAGGAGACCCCGAGGAAGACCCAGGACACGCTGGAGAGCTGTCACCCAGCTTGCCTGGGAACGACTCGGGATCCCCCGGGGAGAGCTGGAAGAAGTAGCTAGGGAGAGGGAAGTCTGGGCTTCCCTGCTAAAGCTGTTGCCCCCGCGACCTGGCCCCGGATAAGCGGTAGATAATGGATGGATGGATGGATGGATGAAAAACAGTACTGTAAACATGAGGGTACAAGAGATTGGTGTCTCATCAGCCAGCGTTACCGACCAGCAGTGCTCGAGAGAAACCAGGAGGCCACGGCATTGAGAGTGTCGTGCACGGGACATATGGAAGAGATTGGCGTCTCATCGGCCAGCGACGAGACGCGGTAGCGGATGGACACCCGAGACAAAGAAAATATAGACACAAGAGTTTGTGAAAACACAATTACTGCCTACCTTCGTCGAGACCTGACGCGAAGGCATGGGACACACTTTTACAGCGCGTTAACTATCGCAGCTCACGTGTACCATTTTAGAATGCTTCTCTCAGCCCTCCAGATTCCCATTCTTTTCGAATGCCATCGGTGAATTGTACATGAAACAAACTCTGAATGAGAATAATAATAACAATGAAAGATATAACTTAACAGCTCTGATCCGAAGCTGCAATTGCAGACTGATGATCGCGAACAACTTCCGGTGATGTATATCACGGGCCACCGAAGGTTCAAAGTGACCTGCTTTTTTATTTCGGTTTTAAAATAATTTTGTGGACGTGAGACTGTGAGGATGGAAAGGGAGCAGGGTGCACTAACACAAAAATATATAATATTAATAACACAAACACAGACACACAAATGTTTTGGGTTGGGGTTTTCCCTCCACACCCCTCGCAATCCACTTGGGACCATTCCACGAGCTACCGGTCGATCGCGATCGACGTATTGGGCACCCCAGCTCTAGACGTATAAAAAGTACAGGCGAATGGTGTTCCCAGGCCTCTTCGGAGCTTCCTCCTCAGTTTTCCTTTAATGTTTGCATCAATTTCGGACGGCTCCCCGCTTCAAAGGAATGTCTGTGTTTTCATTTAAAAAAAAATATATATATATATATTTCTTGATTACTGTTTTCTCATGTTCCAATACATGCATTGTACCTTTCTCCTGGCTGCTACCTAAATTACATTTTCAAAAGATTTTGCAATAGGGTTCAAGTGAGTTATTTGGGATGAAGTTTGAAGTAATATCATTAGTTTCAGGCTATTGTTCAGCTAATTACAGTGATCCCTCGCTATTTCGTGGTTTCGTTTATCACGGCTTCAGTGCATCGTGGATTTTTTTTTCAAACATTCATAAAAATAAAAAATTAAAAAATTGCAAACGGTCCGGGTGAAGAAGCAAAAGTCAGCAAAACAACAACGAATCACATAGAGCAACATATACAGGACTACATGTATGTTTACTGTATTTTGCTATTCATACACTAATCTAACCTACCGTATTTTCACGACTATAAGGCGCCATTAAAAGTCTTAAATTTTCTCCAAAATGGACAGGACGCCTTATGGTGCGGAGCGTCCTTTATATGCGCTGAGTTCCAAAATCTGACTGACAGCCGACACGCTGTTTATATAGAGAAAAGGCGGAAGTGACTGTGGCCAGGCATGCGGGAAAGAAGCCGGCCAATCAGGGAAGGGTGGGCGTGTATATATACATATATGGAGAGGGAGAGAGAGGGAGAGAGAGGACAGGCAAGCTAGTCCGCCAATGGTGAAGGGTGGGCGTGTAAGTGGATGCCTCAAGCCAGTACCAACACTTGTATAGAGTGTGGCAATGTGCATTGTTGCAAAACAACTCCGGTTTTGGTTTCTAAGAACCCCTGAAAATAAATTGGACAAAAAGACACGCCTACGAAGGTCAGTTCAAACTTAAAGCCACCGGTTATGCTTTTGGCATGCGTGCCCATCTCACAGCAGCGGTGAAAAAAAAAAGTCAAGCAAATGAACTCTGAGCTTGCCGTTATTCCCGGAGGGTTGACTAAAGAACTCCAACCGCTGGACATTGGCATCAACCGGGCGTTCAAAGTAAAGTTGCAAACGGCATGGGAACAATGGATGATCGGTGGCAAACACATCTTTACAAAGAGCGAGAGGCAGCGCTTGGCGAGTTACGCCACAATACGCAACAACGAGAGGGAACGCGGCGTTTTTGATGGATTTACGGTACTTGCACAATTGTTCAATTCTTTCTACACACACACGCGCTGCCACCATGTTTCGCTCTGTTCTTTACTTTCAAATGTGGGAAAGCTTCACACGAGAGAAATGTTGACTTTGCTGTTGCTACTCCTTCTTTCCGCTCGGCATTGCGTAGCAACTCACACTAGCATGTGATGCATTCAATGACAACTGAGATGTGCAGTCCTCTGCTTCTGATACAGAAGATGAGGACTTTGATGGATTTCTGGGTGATGATTGATCGATAAACGTGAGAACATTGTACGATGGCTAAATAAAATACACCCGAACTCAGTTCTGCTTTCGTTGCCTTTTTAAAAACGTGTTTTTATCTTATCTGTATGTCTAGGCATGCTACCGTATGCTTCAAGCTAACGTGTTAGAGTGCGCGCATGCATGCCGTATGTTTAAGCTGGCGTATGTTTTACCACTGTAAAACTGCGGCCATTAGTACGATGCGTCCTGTGTATGTGTAAAATACTTTAAATGTCACCCATTAATGAGACTGCGGCCATTAGTACGATGCGTCGAATAGTCGTGAAAATACGGTAACTTATACATGTTTAAATCTATTAGTAGACAGCATTAAGCAATGTTAATTATGACAAAATTTACTTCTACATGCATGTATACCTCAAAACCTGGGGGAACCGAGCCTTCTCTGTCGCGGCCCCCACCCTCTGGAACGCTCTACCAGAACACATCCGCAACTGTACTGACTTCCAATCCTTCAAATCATCCCTTAAAACTCATCTGTTCCACAATGCTTTTAATATCTTTTAATCTCTTTTACCCATTTTGCTTATTGTTCATCTAAATGTGCTTTTGTAAATTATGTATGCTTGTTTTAAGTGCACATTTTTATCCTGTGTTTTAAGCTCTTGTAAAGTGTCTGAGTGTGATGAAAAGCGCTTTCAAATAAAATGTATTATTATTATTATTATTATTATTATGTATACCATTAAATTTGGCCTGATAAATACTTTTGTATACTCATACACATGTACATGTACCTATACGGGAGGAGGGGAGGGGCTACTTTGCAGGTTTTCGTTTATCGCGGGTGGTCTTGGTCCCTATTAACCACGATAAACGAGGGATTACTGTAAATCTATTATGATAGCTTTCAACAAACATTCGTTGGTTGTTCCTTTGATAGAACAAACCAGTAGACAGCAGTCTTTTTTGTCCAGAAGTTTTTATTTTTGATCATGCATGTGGTCTAATTAATTATTACGCCACACAAAATAATGAATGAAATCACGGCCCAATTTCTTTAAGAAAATGACAGCTTGATTAACTGTTTTGTTTATTGATCAGCAGTGCATTACAACTGTATGGCTCCAAAAGATAACGTCTACAACCCTGCATTCACAAAACATTTTTAGTACACTGAACAGCACGCAAATATAATGCACCCACCCACACCCTGATAATATACAGGCGTGTGCAAACACCGATTATAGTACAACGCTATTATAAATTACAGGAGATGCTTTGACTGAATGATCAGTAACACAAACAGCATTGAAGATAAACACGAAGACTAGAGCTCTTACTGATCTCTTGTTCTTCTTTTAAATTAGAAACCAACAAACAGCATCAGTGCATCCTTCATAGTTTGACAGTTAACAAGAACAACACATACCAAGGTAGAATTACTAATTGAGAAGGTAAAACACATCCAGAGAGCATGTTTAATCATGTTGGATTTTTTTTAAAACATTGTGAAATAAAACAGTCCAAATGGAAAAGTGGTTAGAACTGCATGACTGTCCGTGTTTTATGTTATGTGTTGTGTTTATTATTTTACTTTATGTTAACTGTTTTGTTAAGCGCTTTATTACAGCTGCCGCTGTTGTGAAAGCGTTATATAAATCAGCATGTAATGTATTGTATTGTATTGTATTGTATTGTATTGTATTGTAAAAATGACAAGTGTGGCTTGAATAATGGATTGAATGGCATCTGTGAGATTGTTTTTGGCACTGTTTTTGTTCAGAATGCACAGTTGAGACTTCTGCCACATACAAAACATTTTACAAATATATATCTAAATTGGTGTGTACCGGGAACTCTACATGAACTCTGTATGGCAATATGTGATAATACAAATGACACAATCATGTGCCTGTGAGCTGTATGCGGGTTTATTTATTTATTTATTTAAAGCACAACTGTGTTTACTTCATTGTTGTTGGAAGATGAACTGGAAGATTTCTTAAACTTTATCCTCCTGCTGTTCTGTACTTTCCCTTTCATCTCAGCATAGTGTCATACACTCGAAGTACCAGAGGAGCAGGGAAATGTAAAAAGCCTCAGACGGTTGGCTTATCTTCAGAATCTGAATCAGAATCAGAATCATCTTTATTGGCCGAGTATGTAGAACACACGTTATAAGGTTTCATGTTAAGAGGTAGCTTTTCAGTGTCTCTGTTTAGTGGTGAAATAACCGGTTCTATATAAGCCACATCTGCAAATGTCAGGATTAGTCATCAAGCTTCCGATATTCCAGCAAAGCAAGCAACATAAGCTTAAGATGTTCTCAAAACATATTGTGTCAATGCATGATGCACTTGGCTGGGTTTGGACTAAAGATTGATGGTATCTCACTTTGTAATTTACAAACTCAATTCCAATGAAGTTAGGAACTTACAATAATTTACGTTCAACCTATATTTACTGTATTTTCCACACTATAAGGCACACCTAAATGTATTCAAGTTTCTCAAAATCTGACAGTGGGCATCCTAATCCGATACACCTTATATATGGATGAATATTCTGATTTCTTGGATGTAGTATTTTAAATGATCTGTAAAGTAGCTCCAGTGGTTGTGTAAACTCGATACAAATAAAGCTGTATTGTATGAATTCCTTTTAGCGTAGCTCCATCGATGGTCTGTATCACGCAACCGCAGACACTATTGTCGATTCTATTCTAATTGCCTGATAATGTCGTGCGCCCTATGTATAAAAACAGTTCTAAAATATGTCATTCATTGAAGGTGCGCCTTGTATTCCAAAATGCCTTATAGTGCAGAAAATACGGTCATTTGATACATTACAAAGACAAGATATTTAATGTTAAAACTAGTAAACTTATGGTTTTCAGCAAATAATCATGAACTTACAATTTTATGGCTGCAAGACATTCACAAAAGCCCCCAAATAAAGAAAATGTGCTAATTTCATCTTGTACTTCATTTTTTAAATACACTTTCCTCATTTTGTGGTATTTCGGTGGAATTGTGAATTCTGAAATTCTTAAAACTATGTTATTAATATCCTGTACCTCGACATAGTGCAAGAACAACCAACTTAAGATACATGTGACCGTGAACAAAACTCACCCTCCGTTTTCCTGAGATATTTAGTTACATCTGTAGTAGCAAAAATCTTGCAGTGGGTAATTTTCACTAACACATTGATGTGAGCTCATCGAAATAAAATATTTAGAAGTACAGGTTTTTCCATGTTCGTAAGCTTATTGGCACCTTATCTCAGTTTTTGAAAACCAATACATTTTCCCTAGGGATGACAAACTGCTGACACACTTCCAGTTCATGACAGCAAATTTTTGACCACCTTTTTTAATATTATTGTGATTATTTTATTATTACGATTTAGTATTTTAACATACTCCGGATGCAAGGCAACACGTGCAGCTATTCTCACACCGGCGGAAAATTGAGTGATTTTAATATTTGCCAAATATGATCAAAGCCAGAAAGAAATGCTGTGAAGAACAGTCATGCTTGATAAAATGCAGATTTCAGCCACGCACAAACGAAACCCAGTCAAAATAATAATTTAACACTTGGTTCACAGAAAATGGAAGAAACTAAAGTTGGGGTCACTTTTGCAGCTGTCACGGCGGTTTGACAGGGTTGACGTCAGGGCTCCTAATTTCTTACACCACATAACTCATCTCATGATGTCTGTACGGATTTTGCTTTGTGCATTTCGTTACAGTAGGGGACTAGGAAAAAAAGTGACTTCCCCGCACTCTTGGAATATTAAATCACACAATTGTTACGATTTAAAGGGGTAGGATTTTGCTATTGTTTCAGGTACTGTATGCCTGTCAGTAGTTGCCCCCCCACCCCCCACACCCAAATTTTTTTTACAGGCAATTCACCACATATTATTTCTAGTTTTAATCATCATCACTGCCTCAACCTACCAATCAACAATGTCACAATCAGGTGACCAGTGAGTTGAAAATCAGACTGATGCAAAGCCCCAAGGCCTGGTACAAAATGCTCATCACCCTTCCGATGTCATCTAAAGTAATATGAATGAAATTTGATGTTGCAGTTATGACATCTGATGTGCTGTGCTAAAAAATGAGTGATTGACCTCCTGTCATATGTCGGTTTTGCAGCTCAATCACATGATTCTCTCTTGTTTGTGCGACCTACTGCAATTTGTGCACAACAGGAACATTTCATTTGAGTAATTGTTCAGTCATTCTCCCTTGAATATTTGACGCATGCTGTGGCCTGTCTGTTGACGTTGTGTACTCGTTTCCTGTCTTTTATTTTAATATTATCTTTTATTGAATGGGACTTTACTCGTTCCCAAGATGAGCTTCAGAGAGTATTTGTGCTAAATTTAACAACCCTAATTTGAAGTACTTTGAATGAATTAACTAATTAGGTCAGCCATTGTACATCCTTGCATGGAAGAGGTGATATACTACTTGGATTGCCAAAAGTACCAAGAAAAATGTACCGCCTGTTTGTTAAAGCAACAGATTGTAATTCCATTTCATCAAAAACTGAAAGAAGGAAATTGCAAAGCACACTATTCACAATCACAGTAAAAACAAATGATCAGATCGGAAATAAACACCCCATATCATAATATGTACAGATTCTTCAATATGAAGATAAGCTTGTCATCATCTCACTTAACCATGGGTTCTCCTGTATTCAAGTCGTGGCAGTTGTCACTGAGACAATGACATAAGACTTTTTCCATCTTTCTACACAAGAACCATGAAATTGGCTTTTTTGGGACAGTTTTTGTTCACACAGTTATTCTTTCAAGACAGTTTTGCCATGCCAGCATGTTCATACAGTGGCTGCTTAAGGTGGAGAATCTGGTCTTGAATCAAACGGTCAAGTTGGTAAAGAGGATGGATGGATGAAAATGGGCCTTTATTATCGTAGTCCATTCAGGTCAGAGCCGATCTGGTCTTGTAAAGAGCAGATACTTGTCATTCTTTTCACCACTCAAAGAACTGCTAACCTTGCATCGGCGCTTGCAAATGTGGATTAATCACTTCCACTGAGGCATGAAGTTGAAAGCAATCCCGGAAGAGAAATAGAAGAACTTGAGTCTGAACAGTGACTGGTGAGGAAAGACGTACATGCATGAAATACAGCACGCCGCCCTTGCCTGAAGACTTAAAAACGCACCAATTTGAATGTGGCGATCATATGGATTTAGTAGGAGACTGGTCATCGACGTGGTGCCTCATTGACTGAACGCTTGTAAGGATTTTCTTCTGGTGTCCAGCTAGAGACACTCCAATCCTCTGAAGATCTCTGACAAAACACAGAAAAAACAAGCAAATAAACAAAAAAAAACAAGAGATGTTAAGTTCCAAGAAATACCTAATCAACATTAGAGAACAACTGCGAACCATTATCATAGGTTATTTTCTCTCCTTCCTACATTAGCTTTGGCAAATTCATCCACCTATTTTTCTATTACGACAAAAGGCGGGCTACAACTTTAACTGTTCATCAATCAGTCAATCATAGGACACACATTGAGACAGAAAACCTACACACATAGTCTATTCACACCTATCATTCATGACTTAACCAAGCACTGCATCATATAAAAGCAATGTTCTGCAATGAGGTTACTAACTGTAGCTGAATGTTATAATTTCATTAAAAATCATTTAAAAAGAAGAATAAAGATGGAGACTGTGATAAAAATAAATAAATAAATATATATATATATATATATATATATATATATATATATATATATATATATATATATATATACCTGTATATACAACTGGACAGTTTGTAAATGAGGTTGCCAATTTTGTTCTACTTCTACATTGTAGACTACATACAAACAAACAAACACACACACCCATATATATATATATATCGCATCTCGCCCATCTCTGCTTTGTTCCAGTAGCCCATTTTTGAGGCAAGTCCTAAGACGCCAGCTGAATGGCAAGAATAAGACCCGGGCAATATACAGTATGTCATACTGGACAGTATGACAGTTGTCATACTGTCATACTGTCAGTGTCTGACACTGGACTACCGGACAGTTGTCATACTGTGTATGTATACACACACAGTAGGACAACAAGCATTAGGCGGCCCGGTAGTCCAGTGGTTAGCACATCGGCTTCACGGTGCAGAGGTACCGGGTTCGTTTCCAGCTCCGGCCTCCACGCGATTCCAGCTCCGGCCTCCCTGTGTGGAGTTTGCATGTTCTCCCCGGGCCTGCGTGGGTTTTCTCTGGGTGCTACGGGTGCTCCGGTTTCCTCCCACATTCCAAAAACACGCGTGGCAGGCTGATTGAACGCTCTAAAAATTGTCCCTAGGTGTGAGCGTGAGCGAGGATGGTTGTTCGTCTCTGTGTGCCCTGTGATTGTGCCTACTGCCCGAAGACAGCTGAAATAGGCTCCAGCACCCCCGCGACCCTAGTGAGGATCAAGCGGCTCGGAAGATGAATGAATAACAAGCATTAATGCAGATTTTTTTTTACCCTTGAAATTTACAATTTTAATTTTAAGATTATTTTTATTGATGTTCTCAAAGTTTCCCATTTCATCCCAATACAGTAAGTAACGGCAAACAGCAGCAGGAGCAAACATGAAATATGTGCTGGAGCAGGAGATAATAGCGCTACGGGAGCCCAAATGAATAATCATTATTTTGAAAATAGAGCCATTCATCTCGTGTGATGCTAGTTTGCACCATGATAACAAAAGGCAGCAGGAATGGATGCTTGCAGGCAGCCAGGGGGATGGCTCTGAATGGCAGACAGATGCACACATGGAGCAGCCAGCAGCCTCCCTGCCAGATCTCCATCTCACAAGATGCACACTTGGCATGGGAACAATGTGAAACACATGAAGAGAGGGGCAGACGGAGGAGAAAGGAGAAACTCTCAAAAGAGAAGACATACTCTGCAGTGATTTGAGTGACGAGTGGCAAGGAGGTGAAGCCTGATCCCAGGAAGGAATCTCTGTATTGGCTCATTTTAAGTGCGGCCAGCCAGTCCTCCACAGAGCTCAACCGGCTCAGATCTGGAGCACCACAATCTAACAAAGGATGATGGGAAGGACTGACAGAGGAGAGATGTGAAGGTATCAGAAAAGACATTTTAGGAGCTATTTCAACCGTTTCATACATCCTTTGAATTTCTCCTCACCCTGGCGCAACATTGTTGGTGCCGGCTTTCAGGGATGCGGGGTTGCGTATCATTTTGTCCAACATGTTGACAACATCGGGGAACTTTGGGCGAGCGTTCCTGTCTTTTTGCCAGCAGTCCAGCATCAGCTGATGGAGAACTGTTGGACAGTCCATGGGAGCTGGAAGTCGGAAGTCCTGCTCAATGGCATTGATCACCTAGGAAATTGGAAATTTAGACAGTATCTCAGTGTTCACTTCTACTTGCTGGAGCTTCTTTAACGCTCACTATAATATGAATACTGCAATAATATGGGGGACCACAACAGAGGACTGCAAGTGTAATTCTGACAGGTTTAATAATACAAGAAATATCGAGGTGAAAGACGCCAAGTGTCATAGAAAATGCCATGGGGTATGTTGGAGGGAGTGGGGACACCTGAGCTCAACAACAACCTAAATTACATCTTAAATATATTATATTATATAACTCAAATATTTTCTTGACAATGATGAACACCATGCGCCACTCATTGTCTAAACATGGTATTTTGATTAATATTTTGATGGTGGAATATGAATTACTGTAATTTCCAAATCGCAAAATGCTGATTAAAAGCTGCAACAGCTACATTCAAAAATTTTGCAAAGCACCACACAATCATATTAAAATGGAAAGATTATGAAACCACTGCAAACTAGGGATGGTTCAATTGATTGGTGGCTGGTACTTCGGTTGATATTCGTGAAAAAGTGCCTGGTGGGTGTATCCAATTAAAGCCTCTGCAGGCCGATCTATCACCTTTTGTATATAATTGTTCTGGTAAGGGAGTTACATATTTTTCTCCTAAATGTTTCACAATTAGAACAATTGAATCTAATTGGGAATGTCTCCATTGTGACACGAATAAAGGTTTTTCTTATTATCAAACTTCAGTTATTAGTACTACATTCCATTTTTTTCTGCAATGCACATTACTAGAGGAATGGACATGGATGTCACTATTTCACACACAACGTAAAGTTACGGTGTGTTAAAGAAAAATGACTGTGACAAATGTTAGCATTTAGATATCACACAGTTAAATAGTGGGAACAAAAAGACACATATACAGGTATGATGAGGATTAAATTAATAATTATAACCGAGTGCAGCCGTTGGAAACCGGGAATGGTTGCACAAAGTTTCAGAATGGGTCGGGGTTGCCGTTTGGACTTGTCTGGATTTCTTGACATTCAAGTTTGAATGCTGCAGTAATCTCAATAGTCAGTCTTACATCTATTTATTCATGTATTTACAGTGTTGCAATGTTGCAGATGATATGGTATCACGTCCGATTTCTTACAATCTACAGTGGAATGGGTCAAAACTAAACATTTCCAGGTGTTAGAGTAGCCAGGTCAAAGTCCAGACTTGAATCCAATTGTGAATCTGTGGAAACATTTGAAACCTGTTTTCTCAAATGCTCTCCATCCCAAGCTTTTTTGCAAGGATGAATTGCCAAAAATATCAGTTTCTAGATGTACCAAACTGACAGAGATAAAGAGATCAAGAGGGGCTGAAAACCTTCGCAAGACACTGCAGATATAATTTCAGAAACTTGGATGTCTGAAACAGATTTCCATTTCCATGTGGGAATTTCATGCTGCCACCGTTTGCAATCACATAGGAAATCAAAATATTTATCTCCAAGTCGTAGTGGCGCCTGCTCTGATGTTGCGCAAGTATCAGAGCTTTGAATGGAAAGACTCTTGATTTCATTATCGGTTTTGGGTTTTGAAGTGGTAAAGTGGATTTGGTATTTGGGGGGCATTAACAATACAACATCGAGTGTACACACAAATATTTATTTGGACTCTAGCCTCCTTGTTAAATTATTGACCTGGAAAACCGTGTTTTATCTCTGCCTATTCTCAGCCAAGCGTCCTTGACAGCATTTGCCTTTACACTTTGTGCTGTCTTTCATGCCTTTAAGAAATCAGAAGTGAGAACGCTTGAAATGATACATCATGCTCTTTTTTCCCCCCGCTTGAATGGAGAATTATAAGCCAGTGTCAAAATACTTGTAAGACGACCGCGTGGCACGCTGCGGGAATGAGATGCTGCACTGACTGGAAATGCTGCAGCTGGAATTTGCGCTCTGGATGAACTCCGCTTGACCCTGAACGTTTCTTAAGATTTGTGCTGAAAAAAAAATGTTTCAAAGCGTCGCTGTCAATCAAAAAAGCAGCAAGTGTCGTGAAACTTCACAGGTCTGTGGATTCATGATTTATTCATGTTGAACACAGCACCTGTGGTAAACCCACTGACAATTTCAGTTCAGTCAAGTCATTCTGAAAATATTTTGGGGCGTGTGAGCTGGATATACGTGCGGCTTCCTGCATGTGTGAGTACTGCAGCTATGCGGGAGGTTCATGCATACTTAATACCCCACTAGACCCTCGTTAACTGCAGTGCTAGCGCATACTTTCATCATCATTATAAACACCGCCTTTTCCATCATAAAAAATGTCTCCATCCTTATACTGTCTCGGTCATGGCTCAACTGCGTTTTCTGCTTCAATGGATCCAGGGTAGCCACCGAAGGATTAAGATGTGAGGTTTGCAAAGGAGATAAACAGGGTGTGAGGAAAGAGATGAATTGTGAAACAACAGGGAAGCCGTGTACTTTATACAGAATACTTTGACAAGCAAACATTTCAAGAAGAATTCAGATGCAGTCTGGCAGTTACGTAATAACGTAATAATTTGCAACAGCAAGGTGTGTAAATGTGTTCTGTAAAAGCATTAGGAAAAATCTGGATCCCATCTTGTTAAAGGCACTCACAATGTAGGTCACTGGAGAGTTCCTCCAATTTCTCGTGTACAGTATTCCAGTTAACAAGCGGGTGAAAGAACACTCAGAGTAGTTATTCTGGCCACTTGTGAAGTTGGTAATAATATTTTGGTTAACACTGCAACATTTTTTGTCATTCCTCAGGTAATAATGCATGACTTAGTTTTAATTATATTTTCCCCCAAGATAAATAATCAATAAATAATGAAGCATATCTACCAATGCGTGAATCTCAATTTAGGTGTATGCCGAAGGTGGCTAACTATTAAGGTGTACAATTTAGTGGGAATTCTAACTATTGCATTGCTTCTGGATTGTTGTGTCATTCAAAATATTCGGGTGTTGCATTGTACTGCAAGTTCTGGATTTGATAATTTAAAAAAAACCCTGCCCAAAACCTTGATAAAAAATGACATCTTCATAAAAATGATCACCATAAATAATGATAGCTAATTTTGCACTTGGGTAAAGTCCCGGAGGGTATGCACAGAGTGATGTGGGAATCTGCCTGCCTATGTGGAGTTTGAATGTTATGTTCGCCTGTGCAGGTTTTCTGCAGGTATTCCGGTTTCCTACCACATTCCAAAAACATGCACGATAGGTTAATGCAGTGCTTCTCGATTATTTGCTGTCATGCCCCCCCCCCAGGAAGAAGAAAACATCTTGCGCCCTCAATAGTATCATTTGTCTATAAAGTAGTTATAAGTACACCTCTGCATAACACTGTATCCTTATTAACGTATAAGAGAATAAAAAAGAAAGATATATGGACCAACTTACAACAAAGAATAGCTTTATTAACTGTAACGGAAAATATTTAAAGTGCATCTGAAATTCAAAAATAAAATTAAATCCTTAATTTAACTGGAAACATTTTTTGACTGACCATTACATAAAATCAATAAATAACAATGCATTCAAACTGATCACCAACATTAACTCAGGAAAACAATATTAAAAAAAACTTTAACATGCAAAACAAAAATATATAAAATAATTTGTGCTGATTATTATCATTTTTTTTAATCAAAGATGATGTCTGGATTAATGGCTAGAATGAGCATGTTTTGTAACGGACAGATTTTCGAAGCGAGGGTTGAAACAGGATACAGCAACTCTCAGCTCCTGCTCAATGTGTAGCTAGGACCTGTAATTTACTTTACTGAAGTAGCAGTCACAAAGCGGGATGATTGTTGGCAATATTCGGCATGTATTCGCTGAAAAACTTAAGCGGCTTATCAGCGTGATTGGGGTGCAATGTATTTAAGTGACACCTTAATTTATTTGGCTTCATGCTGTCTTCTACCAACATTTTTAGGCAGAGTAAGCGCACCGGTCTTTCCTCGTCTCCCACCGTAGTCACAGTGAAGCCAAGCGCTACATACTTTGTCATATTTCCTCCCTTTGAATGCTCCCTGCGCACACTCTGCCAATGTGAGTGCCACTGCCCCCTAATGTAGTGGAGGTGCAACTGCACTTTATTCTAGGACTAAAAAAAAATCGAAATAAAAATTTTTTAAAGCATGTTCCTCGAGGTCAAACGTGCCCCTCTTGACGTAACCACAGTGTTTGCACTGTGGTTGAGAGGAAATAAATTTCATCTGTGCTGTATATTGTACATAGAGCATATTTGACAATAAAGCTGACTTGACTAAAAGATTAAGACATTCACAAAACTATTGTGATACCGTCCATCAATTTAACATTCTCTTGTACACGGTCAAGATAATAATGTTGTTTTTTTTCCTTACAGTTCATTTTTGGAAGTTAGTGGAAATGTTTGTCTTTTATCATTTTTGGCATATTCAGAAAAAGTATACACACTGTTCAACAAATAAAAAAATAAAACAGTTGACTGTAAAAGCTAGAAAACAAGTTTCTGCTGTCTTCTGTTAAAGACGACATTCGAATTGTTGAAGACTTGTTTAATTGATATGCGTTTACAAAAAATGCAGGTACTATGCTGTGACAGCTTGTCAAGGAAAAAACAAGCACACCCATGATCCAACACGCAACACACATACCGAGTGCAGGTCAGCAATGATGAGAAATCACCAGCAGGAGTGAGAAGACACAACCTCAGAAGTCAGACTGTCTTTCTTTGTCCCGAAGTCATGTTACTTACATCTTGGTTACTCATATCCCAGTAAGGCCTTTCGCCGTATGACATCACCTCCCAGGTGACAATCCCATAGCTCCAAACATCTGAAGCTGACGTGAACTTCCGATAGGCGATTGCCTCTGGGGCTGTCCACCGCACTGGGATTTTACCACCCTGAGAGAAAGAGAGAGAGCGAGAGAGCGAGACAGAGAGAAGGGATTTATGAAGAAAATACTAATGACACACCCTTGCTTCCACTTGTGCCAAGGCTTCAAGCTATCTGCACGAGAAAGAAAATACTCTTGTTGCTGAGCGAGATGGCAAAACTCTGAAATTGAAACAAATGCCATTTAATTTGTCGTACAACTACTATCTTGAAAGCAGAACTGAATGCAAAGCAAATGTCTGATTTTATGCATCTGTTTGACTTTTCAAAGACAAGACTCAATCATTGCTATTTTGACTAGAGATGTTTTATTCCACTGAATCCAGACAAAATAACATACCCATTGATTGTTAATCTAAAATTTACCTTTTTTTAAGGAAAAAGCCAATAAAAAAATACAACATCCTATCCGATGCCAAATACAGCATGAACTGTAATGTTGACTTTCTTTCTTTCTCATATAATGCTTTGGACTGCCTAATTTATTGCCAGACTTCAAGTGTCATTATACACAGCTCGCTTCTTAAAATCCAGTGGACCTCTACTTATGAATGTCTCTTTTACGAAATGTCTCAACAAGAAAATATTGCCTCTTGTTCCAAAACACATTTCAAGATGTGAAAGATACATACAATATGACCTGCGAGCCACAGCCACAGAGTTTCCTGAACGCAACATACAAACAGCTGCTCTGCTATTGGCTATTACAGAGCACCACCCTGGCATCCCATTGGCTAAGAGGGACTACTACCGTATGTGCCAATGTGTGTAGATAGATATGTGTCTATGCAGCATCCTCATCATTCACCCCTAGGGTCATGAGGTGTTCCGATTGTTTTACGTAAATGTAAATCACCCTGAAAAAGTGTTCACCAGTTGGGCAATCGCTCACTATGCTGATGTTTGCCTTGGACATTTTCGAGGTATTGTTAAAAGCCACCGAAAGCAAACATCCTTGGATTAGTTCTTTACAAAATGCCAGGCAGAACCACTTCTCAGAGAGAACATGAACTAAAGAGGGAAAAAAACGATGAGGACGTTTTTTTTGGGGGGGGGGGGGTCTAGAAACGAATTAGGGCATTTACATGGAAAACACATCTCTACTTACATTTTCTAGCTAAGAAATTTCTTCCAGAGCCAATTAATTTCGTAAGTAGAGGTACCACTGTACTGGCAATTGTGACAACAACTACATGTGAGTCCACCGTGTAACTGTGTTCTGTGTTGGGTATTACTTATGTCCACATAGAAACTACACTATGCAGTTTATGGTTGACTATCCTAAAGGTAGAAAAGCGCCATACAGGTGAGGCTTATTTATCATTTAACTCCAAGACACTTCGAATTGGCTCCTCTCATTTTTTCCTCAGTCATGTTGGGAATCTCTTAATTGGGATTTTGCAAGAAAATATCCCCAAAGTCACATCCTGAAAAGGGCCCAGCAGAGGATGTATTTCCTGAGGCTGCAGAGGAAGCATGGCCTGCCACAGGAGGTGCTTCGACAGTTCTACACGGCAGTCATCGAATCAATCCGGTGTTCTTCCATCACGGTTTGGTTTGGGGCCGCCACAAAAAAGGACAAAATCCGACTTCAACGGACAGTTGGGACGGTGGAAAAAAATCATTGGCACCGTCCTACCCATTCTTGAGGACTTGCACACTGTAAGAATCAAAACAAGGGCACGGAAAATCCTACTGGATCCCCCGCACCCTGCCCACCACCTTTTCCAGCTACTCCCCTCAGGCAGGGGCTACCGATCCATGCGCACCAAATCCAGCAGACACTTAAACAGCTTCTTCCCTCTAGCCATTAACTCCCTAAACAGTCACTGACGTATACTCAACCGCACCAGACACTTCAAAGCGCTCAAGGATATCTGCTAAATTGCACACTTCTTGTAGTACAAATACTGCGACTGGTCACTTTAAATCAGGGGTGTCCAAACTTTTTGCCAAGGTGGCCAGATTTTATGTGGTAAAATGTCGGGGGGCCGACCTTGGCTGACATTCTTTACATTGAACAACAATATTGTTCAACAAATTTTAGTAAGCCAGTCTGTTTCACATTTCCATTTTTATTTTAATTTCAACAATCTTAAGAATTTCTTTTGGTTCATTTGAAACAGGTATATCACATGCAACTGCTTAGTCACTTGACTTTTTCTTAAACAGAAGTCTCCTGAGTGCAAATTGATTGATTTGAAACATAAGATGTATCACCATGACTTTTCAATAGTCACAAAACCTTTGACTCGAACAACAGGGAAATGAACAAGCAATACACATATCCACAACTGCAAGGATCATTTGAAATATGACATATCAGTCAATATAAACACGGAGTGATGTCTTGTTAACTCGTGAGTGATGCCCTCTAGTGTCTAAATGCTATTACTCATTTAGTGAATGCTATTACTCATTTAGCCACTAGAGGGAAGCAGTACTCTATGAAACATCACTCATTCATTCATTTTAGAATTATTTTTAAGATCCTCCTCTTTGTTTTCAAATCTCTGAATAATCTCGCGCCACCTTACCTCTCTGAGCTCATACGCCCCTACACCCATGCCCGGCGCCTCAGGTCTGTGGACCAGTCTTTGCTAGACGTACCAAGAACTAAACTGAGGCTCAGAGGGGATCGAGCCTTTTCTGTTGCTGGTCCATCTCTCTGGAATGACCTCCCACTGAACATTCGGCAAGCCTCCTCGCTGCCCATCTTTAAAGCCCTCCTCAAAACTCACTTGTATTCTTTGGCGTTTGACTCAGCATGACTTAGATTTGCTATTGGTTTTACTGCTTGGTGCTTTCTACCGCCTTATTACTTATTACTTATTACTTATTACTGATTCGTCTTACTGTTTATTGTATATGTTAAATCGCTCCATGTACAGCACTTTGTATGCAGCGATGGCTGTTTGAAAGTGCTCTATAAATACTGTTGACTTGACTTGACTTGACCAGTCTACGAGACCTCAGTCAATGCAACACGTGTTCCATTGCGCCCAACCTGCGGGCCAGACGGCACTGATTTTATTACAGGGGCCGAGGGCCGGATGAAATTCAACCGCGGGCCGGATTTGGCCCGCGGTTGAATGGCCTGCTTTAAATGGTTCAATGATTTTCTGCACCAACTATACAACTGTGACGACTGTGTGTGTGTGGGTGCGTGCATGCTCACCAGGGAGCTTGTGTAGGTAGGATCAGAAGTATCTTCCTCCAGATAACGAGACAAGCCAAAGTCGGACACCTTACACACCAGGTTACTGTTAACCAGGATGTTGCGAGCAGCCAAGTCTCTGTGAACGTAACTCATCTCTGCCAGGTACCTGCAACCAACATGATTTATTATTAGAACATGCATTATCTTGTGCCAGCTACTTGGGCCATCACAAACATGGAATGGGATTTTATGTGCTTACGATTCCGTGTCATCTTTGCTTGAAATAGGAATGGGATTTAAGGCTTTTGAACACGTACACATTGGATTTCGACACAGCAGGCAGCCTAGGTGTGTTTATGTGAACGAAGTGTCTTACTGAGTACATAGGAACACAGAGCAGTACCATGGTTACAGTTTATGTTTCTGTACACCCACAGAATGTTGGAGCTGCTCTTTAGAGGCTACTGATGTGTGTGTGGGGTTGAGCCCCACAAACGACCAGATTGCAACTGTGATCACCACATGAAATCTCATATCAATGGAATTGCTTTGGTTACATGTAAATGTCATTTGACATAACTGAATCATTAAAAAAAAAAACGAATTTTTTTCATCTTGATGATGAATGGGTTTGTACAGCAGAAATGTGGGTGCGAGTGTACCTCATTCCAGAAGCGATGCCTCTCAGCATACCAACCAGTTGGATCACTGGGAATTGCCCGTCATTTTGCTGCAAGAGCATGAAGCAAGAGAGGAGTCTTTTTCTTGTTGGTTATCAGAAGCGTAACAAATGGTCTCATGTCTAGCGAGTACATTCAACCCTTTCATGCACCCTGTAACCCAAGAACATGATAAGCTGTCCACTGCAGTAAGCGCTGTCCCTGAAAGGGTTAAGCAAAAGTGAGCTGGTGCAAGGCGAGAGACAACCCCCCCCCAAAAAAAACAAAAAAAACAAACAAAAAAAAACAATCATTTACACTCACATTCACATCTAGGGTCAATTTAGAGCAAGGGTGACACCAATGTGGAGTGCACGGACACCAGGTTGCCCCCAAAGACAACATGAGTGGCCCTCGTGTCTGTTCTAAAAATATATCACCAGTGAATTGACATTGTGATTTCTTAGGAATATTGTATAAGTGCTCATTTGAATTGTAAACACTTGATGGAGGGGCAGCCCGGTAGTCCAGTGGTTAGCACGTCGGCTTCACAGTGCACAGGTACCGGGTTCGATTCCAACTCCGGCCTCCCTGTGTGGAGTTTGCATGTTCTCCCCAGGCCTGCGTGGGTTTTCTCCGGGTGCTCCGATTTCCTCCCACATTCCAAAAACATGCGTGGCATTGAACTGCGTGGCAGGCTGATTGAACACTCTAAATTGTCCGTAGGTGTGAGTGTGAGCATGGTGGTTGTTTGTCTCTGTGTGCCCTGTGATTGGCTGGCAACCAATTCAGGGTGTCCCCCGCCTACTGCCTGAAGACAGCTGGGATAGGCTCCAGCACCCCCCCGCGACCCTAGTGAGGATCAAGCGGTTCGGAAGATGAATGAATGAATGAATGACACTTGATGGACATTTATAGAGATTTGTTGGATATTGAAATGTATCTGTTTGACAGTTTTAGTGAGAAATGATTGACATGACCAATGTCTTCATATTTTTAATCAGCAATAAGTGGTGTTCCGAATGGAGTGTGACCGGCCAATTTCCGTGGAAAAGTACATCATTAGCATGTCACGCAGACCCCTTCATTGCAGATCACATATAACCGTTCACCTGCAGCTTTAAAAAAAAAATTAGTGCAAGCAAATACTTGTTTTTCTACTTTCTTCCCTCCAAAGTTTGCTGCTGTAAATTGCGAATTTCTCCATTGTTACACAAATAAGGTTTTCTTATCTTATCTTACTTTGCAGCCTGTAGCCAACTAAAGACCAGCCTGTGCGCAGTGCAGTGCCTCCCTCCTGCCTTCTTCACACTACACGGTTCAGACCAAACAAGTAACTGAATTACAATGTATGTTTGTGCATTTTCTGAACTGTCGATTTTAAAGACTGTTCTGTTTTGATTTTTGATTTTTATTTTTTAAATATGGAATAAGATGGAAATTTGCATGGTAAAATCTGATTCATCATTTATTCAATTAAAAAAAATGACAGAGTCATTGATTATTAAAATTACAATTAGTGAGCAGCTTTAAAATTGAAAAACATGCAGAGAATCCATGTGATCAGGATCAGAATCTGTGTCGGCCAATCTGACACATGGATGATTGTGTCGGAATTGGCAGCATAAACCCTGATCGGAACATCCCGAGTAAAAACTAATGATAGCATGATTAAAGGTAATTCGAGCAAATACGTTATTTTGGAGGCCGCCCGGTGGTCCAGTGGTTAGCATGTCGACCTCACAGTGCAGAGGTACCGGGTTCAATTCCAGCTTCGGCCTCCCTGTGTGGAGTTTGCATGTTCTCCCCGGGCCTGCGTGGGTTTTCTCCGGGTACTCCGGTTTCCTCCCACATTCCAAAAACATACATGCTGATTGAACACTGTAAATTGTCCCTAGGTGTGAGAGTGAGCGCGAATGGCTGCTTTCTGCTGTGTGCCCTGCGATTGGCTGGTAACCGGTTCAGGGTGTCCCCCGCCTTCTGCTCGAAGACAGCTGGGATAGGCTCCAGCAGCCCCCGTGACCGTTGTGAGGATAAAGCGGATCAGAAAATGAATGAATGAATGAATGAATGAATGTTATTTCGGAAGTGTGTATCCAAGTTTACAGTTTAAAAGGGAATTGCCCAATGAGGGTTAATTACACTGGTAGAAAAACAAAACAAAACTGCAATTTGAATTATTTTTAGAAGGAGTTAATAATCTGTGACTCATTTTCAGCATCTTCTGTGTTTTGACAGGTCACTGACCCAAGAAACTCAGGCAAAACGCATGTACATGTATGCTTAAAAGATGCATGACAACCGACATTTCATATTTTGTTCCACTTTATTGTTCTTGGAAGTAGTTTTGTTGACTATCCGGAGTGAATAACTAATTCTAACCTATCTTTGGCATGTAATTGCTGTGTATCACTGCAGGGGTGTGCAAACTCTCGGATTTTCTCCAAAAGTCCTGTACAATGCCGAACCTGTGTTGGCTAGACTAAACTGATGGTGCAAACATGTTGCATATTTGAAGTTTGTGTATTTGAGTGTATGTCTTCCAATTCACTTTGTGTGTCATGTTGCATCTTTGATCCTGTCTCACATGCATGCGCACACCAATATACTCCCAAACACACACACACACACACACACACACACAAGCACGCACACACACTTTACAGTGTATAGATTTTGTTCATTCCAAAATGGTCAGATGAACACACCAACAGTGGTCTTGATCATTGTGTGTGTGTGTGTGTGTGTGTGTCTGTGTGTGTGTCTGTGTGTGTGTGTCAGAAGATGAAACCTGAGTCAAAACAGGTCACACTGTGAGAAGTGGGCACCAAACAGCTTCTCCCTCTGTTTTGAGCAGTGCCTAGAAAGGGGATCAAACGGACGTACTGACAGACAGACGGTGTGCTGGCAGGACGGGGAGGAAAAAAAACCACAAGAGAAAAGGTAGTGGGGAAAAAAAGAGCAGGAGGTTGCTTCTTTCTTTTGTCTTTTTCTGGAAAAGCTGCTGAGCCCCTCCTTGCCCATCTGTTTCTCTATGGGGGTGTATTTCTTTGTGCCTTTGTCAATTCCACCCAGAAAATAAAGACATTGCAACCAATTGTTCACTGAACTCATCCTACGATGCAGACGGCTTTTTTTGTTTTTTTTAATGAATAGCGAATACAAATGACAAGGTGAATTCAAACTAAATCTGCTCGTCACAAAAATGAAATCGTAGTTCTTCTAGTCACTAAGAGAAGCATCAAGATGTCATTTCTTTTTCATGCTGGCAATAGCAAGACAATGTTTTATAATAACTTTAAATTTTTCAGGTTGTCCATGTTCAAGTGTGTTACTACATACTGTGCATGGAGTAACAGACACACTATTCATATTTTTATAGAGAATCTGATGAGGACCTTGAAATGACATACATTACACTGACTGTCATATACAATACAGTGAAGGATCTCAGACACTAATATCTGCACAGACCTGGCCCGTGACCTAATTTAGTGTCGCCTGCTAAGGCAAATCATTTTGACTTCATAGTTCTTGTAAAACACTGAGGTACAACATATTTTGGCATGTTTTCTGTTACCAGTCCCTCTTTTAACACTTTCATTCACTAATAGTGATAACCTGTAAACCTGATACGATAAGGTGTCAACTGTCCGATGTCCCTGAAATGGTTAAAATAATTTGAATAGTTGAGCGAACAATTATTTACTGGTTTCTAATTTCAAAACCATCAAATAGTTGTGTATGTATACTATGTGAAAATATAACGTTAACCATACATTTATATGGGTGCACGGTCATGACGGATCTCAGAGGGAAACCATAACTAGGAGGTGGCCTGCGACCAAATGAGTTTGACACACCTGGTATACTTTCTTTTGAGACACTTGACTGTCAAAGCCAGCAGCTGTTTGGCCCAACTTGAGCAAAGCCATCCAATTTCTTGCTGCCACGAACAAACCAGTGAATGCGCCGCCGCCAAAGGTGAAACCCAACACAGTTTGAAAAGCTTACTAAAGCTAAGGAGTTACCTCAGCAGCAGAAAGAGATGTTCAAAGCGCTGCCAAAGAACTTTAAAAGCATTGTTAAACTGATGATAGACTCATCAAACTCAAGACCGGAAGTGTTAGCGAAGGAGGTTCAGAAGACAACGTTGACAATATAAAAACTGACAACAGTCAATGATACAACTCACTGCAGTCAGATGTGTTTCAGGTCTGTGACAGTCTGATGGCTGTAACAGACAAGATGGAATATCTAGTCCATCTAGGAGCAACTACCTGGTGATTGATGGAATGGAGTCACCCCAAGAGACCTGGGTTACAACAGAAGAAAACGTAAAAAAAAAATGGAGATGGAGATGGCTCATGGAAAGTTGGATTACAAAGACTGTGATGCAGCATTATTAAATTCTTGTGGGACAAGGACATACTCGACAATTCTATAATGCACCAAATCTCTAAAAATGCACCCAGATCTACATACTGGGGACCTGACGGGAACTGTGAGGAAGAAAACGAAAGAACTAATCCCGGAACTAATGCTAAAAGCTGCAGGAGAGAAAGAAGAGATTGCCTATCTCCAAGAAACAAATTGATTATTCATTCCCCGACAAGTGCACCAAATCCACCAAGACACTCATGAACATTGCATGATCTTGGAAAAACAGACTATTCACTTAAGTCAAACGAAGAGCAACTAACTGTTTTCAGTTTCTTTGCATTGGCCATGATGCACAAATTGTTAAGTCGAGCATTGCTTGATGTGTATTTTGAAAAAAAAAAAACAAAAAAAAACAAAAGTGTCATTTCACACCACATTTTATTATACAATATAATAATCTTTTTCTATTCAGGTTAAAAAATTAGCAGACTCAATTATTCTTAGCTAATTAATTGTAATGAGTGTGTACAGCACTGTACATACAGTATTTTTAAAGTCATTTCATGTTATTAATTCCCCTAGATATAGTCTCCAATTGAAAGCAATGCACGTCTATGGTTGCATCTGATTGGTCAAAGTCAGATCAAGGTATACAATTACATAATATTGCAGACCTTTTTGATACGTGTACTGCACAGACCATTATTGTCATGTTGAGATTTTTTTCGATATATTGTGAAGCCCCTATACACGATATAGAACTATACACGCACACATAAACACTTGCAGGACAAGAGCCCACAATAAAAATTGGCATTTGCAGAAAAAACTTATCTATTCGCTGTTTTTAGGGCTTGATATAAACAGAAAGCGATGTGCAGTTCACATAACCTTGGTCGCTGTGGATTTATAACGAGTACTTTCTACAAGAGCGTCATATCATCTTATTATGTACTGGTGTTCAGGGTGTGTAAGACATCAACCCTCCTAAAGAGTGCCAGTTTTTTTATAACCAGAATTATTCCCCAAATTATCCAGGTTTGCCTTTGTAAATTCCCACAACTCATTACTTGCCTCCAATTGTGCTCATATTATCACTGTTCCACTGGTAAGAAAGGACACTGTATGTTTCTTTAATTATGCATATCCAGTCATCTATATATATATTGCGCGTCGTCCCGCACGCGGTCTGTCCTTCCGTCTGTCCCTTTTCAAAATGTACCTACTTCACCGCGCCGCTGCGCGCCGCAACTGCGCCGCTCAGGCAGTGGCTCACTACGATCGCGCGGGCATCTTAGCGAAAAAATGTTGTCTACCCACAAGCATTGCAATGAAATTGTTAGTTATTTAGTAGAGCTAAACATCTCTTTATTTTCGCGATAAGCAATGAAGATGAACAAAAAGTTGAACCAAGCAACAACACTTTTGTGGGCCGAAGGCCCACCTTACCGGCCTTCCACCGGGCGGCTCATCAGCTAGTTCTCTTCTAATTGTGGAACAATTTTTACATGATGACTCATGCAAATAAATGAAAAAAAATTCGTTGCAACTCATTTTCACGAAATTTTACTGCATCAAATTTGTCTCTGGTGAGGTTATTTCATACGTTGCCAAAGCCACATATCAAATATATAAATATAGACTATTTTGATGTCATCATGTGGCATCTTGGTTCCAAACACTTATGGTGGACTAAGGCAATATTTTTTGTCTAATTGACAAAAGTGCTTCACCGTCTGGTAGCATCGGCCAATTTTCACAATTTACGGAAAAACTCTGTCCCAATCTCCCTTAAATAACGGGGTTTCACTGGATGCTTTAGCAATGCTCGTACGTTCACAAAAAATGTGTGCATGATGCAAACAAATAATTTTGTGAAACTTACCCTGAGAAATGAATCAAGAGCTCCATTTTCCATGAATTCTGTGATAATCATCGTGGGCCTGCTCTTGGTCACCACGCCTTCCAGCCGAATAATATTTGGTTGGTCAAATTGGCCCATGATTGATGCCTCAGACAGAAAGTCCCGCCGCTGCCTCTCAGTGTAGCCCACCTTCAGAGTCTTAATGGCAACGGCAATTTCTCTTTTCCCCACAGGTTTTAGTCGGCCTTTGTACACCTCTCCAAACTCGCCTGGAAGAGAATACATGATGTGGCTCAAAATCCAAACTTTTCCACAGAGAGAAATCAACCTGCTTGAAGCAAAAATAGATGGATTGTAACCACTGCTGAGTTTTGCATTGTGGCTCAATTTACAAAACCTTTCTCTCTGAATCACATATACTTACGGCAAAAAATACGGCATTTAATGGCTGCGATGCCATTAAATGCCGTATTTTTTTTTATCTAAGGGGCTAGCGTGAACACGTGCAATGGTGGTTACAAGTGTGTTAACAGGTTTGTTTGGGATTTACTCTGGCGAGATTTCTCAGACCTGTCAGTATTTAACCCTTTCATGCATCCTGTAACCTCATAAAATGATAAACTGTCCACTGCAGTAACCGCTGTCCCTGAAAGGGTCAAAAACATTTTCAGCCTGAATATACCTGTACATACATGATGTGCCGAACAAACAGAGCAGTGAATCAGATCAGGGCTTTCTGATGACCCATAAGCTCTTTATCGTGCAGCTTTTGGTTGATGATGAAGAAACCAAAGTGAATGTTACGTGATGCTTTTGTTCCAGACGAGAGAACCAAATCACCAACCTCACCAGAGACAAATTTGAGACAGTCAAAAATTCCCTTGAGTGAAAGTGAGGCGCAACTATTTTTTTTCATTTATTTGCATCGGCCGTAATGGAAAAATTGTAATTAAAAAAAATCCACTATTAGAAGAGAATGCCGCATCATTTGGTGTGTACTTGAATTTTCTATTTAATATTTTTGAAAACAGATAGCTCCATAATTGTATTTTGTGTGACATCACATGGTCACATAGGCTACACGGCCAATCACGTGAACATGTATTCAACATGCTTTGTTTAGCATGTTAATAAAAAGCAGGTTTATGTACACATCAATTTGAGAGAACTTTGACAGTGGGCGGCCCGGTGTCCGAGTGGTTCGCGCGTCAAGCTCAGAGTGCAGAGGATCGATCCCGGCTCCGGCCTTCCTGTTTGGAGTTTATATGTTCTCCCCGTGCCTGCGTGGATTTTCTCCGCGTACTCCGGTTTCCTCCCATGTTGGAAAAACATGCATGGCAGGCTGATAGAACACCAGATTTTCCTGAGGTGTGAGTGTGAACGCGGATGGTAGCTCATCACTGTGTACCCTGCAATTGGCTGGCGACCGGTTCAGGGTGTTCCCCGCCTACTGCCCGAAGACGGCTGGGATATGCTCCAACACCCTCTGCCACCCTTGTTAGGAGAAGCGGATCAGAAAATGGATGGATGGAACTTTGACAGTTTCCCACAAGGACAATGGTTGTTCATGCAAAATAAGGGAGAAGCAACCAAGCTTGCACAACAGCCCTCCACCTCAATCATACCACATTGCGCTCTGTGCATACTGCAATCTGCATGCTCTCTCACTTGAAAATGTCCTCTGGGAAAAAGGTTTAGTGTCCATGAGGATGTGGAACAGCTCTTTGCTAGTGAAAGTGACTCTCAACCATTAGAAAACACGATCCTTTTCAAAAAATGGAAAGATAATATAATAACAATCCAGACCCTCACGTGACTGTTAACGAGTGCTTGGTTGCATTTTGTGATTGTGCATTTCGACCACAGATGCCAAGAAAGCCTGCCAATATAAGGAGGACTTTTCTGGAGCAGCTGGGAAATGCACTGGTGTAACCTCATATTTTCAGAAGACGCTGCTTTACAAGAGCAGTAATAGCTGCTTCAGCGATTTGTGAGGGACATACAGAGACAAACACCCAAACTCCTCCGTTGTTATAAACCGCGGGCAAAAAACATGGCCAGTGTCTCTCTCTCACACAAACACACACACACACACACACACACACACACACACACACACACACACACACACGCACAGAATTTCCCCAACCACTACGCCCCCCCCCCCCAAAAAAAATCAAAATCATTAATTATAAATATTCATGAGGGGAGAGGGGAGCGGGAGAGGAGTTTCCCAACATTATCTCAATATGTTGGGAATATATCACATCAATATAGTTCAGCCCGGTAGTCCAATGGTTAGCACGTCGGCTTCACAGTGCAGAGGTACCGGGTTCGATTCCAGCTCCGGCCTCCCTGTGTGGAGTTTGCATGTTCTCCCCGGGCCTGCGTGGGTTTTCTCCGGGTGCTCCGGTTTCCTCCCACATTCCAAAAATCTGCATGGCAGGCTGATTGAACACTCTACATTGTCCCTAGGTGTGAGTGTGAGTGCGAATGGTTGTTCGTCTCTGTGTGCCCTGCGATTGGCTGGCAACCGATTCAGGGTGTCCCCCGCCTGCTGCCCGGAGACAGCTGGGATAGGCTCCAGCACCCCCGCGACCCTAGTGAGGATCAAGCGGTTAGGAAGATGAATGAATGAATGAATATAGTTCATTTGCTATGAGTCATGCTGCACACCCCAAATTAGAAAAAATTGAGATGAAAGATGTTTAAGACCGTAACTCTAAAACTGAAAATTTGACCTGATGGTGGCATTAAAGGAAAGATCATTTCATCAGCAAAACCAATAGGTTTCATCCTCCTGTGGCTATTCATACTGTCAGAAAACTTCAGAAGATTTGTATAAAAACTAGAGCTGTCAGTTTAGCGCTTTTTTATTGGCATTAATTTAAGTGAATTTTAACGGGATTACTTTTTTTCTCGCGAGATTAACGCAGCACACGTCACAGCGGATGTTATGTTGCTCTATAAATACAGTAAACCAGAAACAGAACAACAAGCGCGCTGCAAAGGTACACGCACGTTTGTTTTGCCAGCCATGGCAGCGCGAGACACCGAAAACCTATACTTAAAGAGTTTATGACTGGAAAGTTTACTTTTAAAACGTTGCCAGATAGACCAAAGTTACCTGGATGCTTTGCAGTAGTAAACTGAGCTATCATCATAGCACGTCAAGTCCGAAATACCACTTAATGGCCAAGCACACAGCTGATGTGAGTACTCTGCCCCCTCGTCTAAGACAGACAGCTATGGATCATTTCAAAGCGAAGAAAATGGATAACACGACGAAGAACAAATTTGCTGAAGCCATAGCTAAATGTATGGCTACTGCATGCAAGCCTGTCAACATTGTCCTCAGCCAGACTCAAGCTGAAATCAATCGCATTGCGTCGAACGACTCCACTACGGATTGCCAGCAAGAGCCTACATTACAAGCTGTATACAGAGATTGTACGTAGCGGAGAAGGCTAAGGTACACCAAGCAGGAGAAGATACTGTTTCGGGAGAGAAATAAGAGACGAGGTTGATGAGCCTCTGGTGAATAAAGAGCAGGCAGGCTGTTGAGTTCGATGTATGCCACTGACGTGATTGTTAATTGTTTGGAACTATTTTGTGTGGAAGGTTACCGTGTTCCGTGTCCATATAAATAAAAGGGGTGGAGCTTCTCTGTGTTTGTCTGACAGCGACGGTGCGCATGTCGAGAGTTCAACGGTGTAGGGGTAGCGACCTAGCGAACACACTGAAAATAAAATGTCTCCAGTGTTGTCATCGAACCAAGTGCAGTCATCCGAAATGATGTCTACACAAAACCGTAGAGAGACTTCCGAGCAAGAAGGGCCAACAGAATCAACATAGCCTGACTGCTGTGTTCAAAGCAAACTTGAGAAAAACGAAGTATGCAACTATGTCTTACATCCACTGTAAGTTGAGTACTAGTTTACCTAAGATGTGCACTTTATCATTTTATATTGCTGTGTTTTGATTCCCTAAAAAGAGCTGTTAAAGGAGCTGTTATGTGGCAAAATATTTTTTTCACTGTTGTTGATCGACAGTAATATTGGGTGAGAGATTATGTGTGAATAACTGCTCCAAGTGAAAAATGTTCATGTAAAATTGAAAATCGAAATTGTTATTTCAGTAGATATTTGCATTTTGCACATATAAAACTGATTCGTGATTCCATATTGATGAGAGCATTAAAATGGGGAAAAAAATAGGACAAAAAAATAAAAAAGGAAATTCAGGAACTATAAAAAATGCGTGAGTAATCACGATTCATTTTTAGTGAATTTGAGTTAATTATGACAGTTGCATTTTTAATTAGATTAAATATTTTAATCGTTTGACAGCTCAAATAAAAACCTTTTAAGATACATTAATTCTAATTTAAAAGTTTGACCCGATGGTGGCACTGGAGTGCAGTTTAACTCACTGGTAAGGTTTATGATCAAGGGGGTATTTAAGTATTCAACAAATAAAAAAGTACCTTATACAAAAACAGGGTCAACAAATTCATATCCACAATTTTTTAGAGCCTAATGTACCTGGGGTTAATTGACCCTAAGGGTAAAATGTGCCAGTACTACTTGAGGATAATCGGAGGGATAAGGGACCTGTAAACTGTTTTAAATTGTTTTAAAAATATGTATAATAGCTGAATATAGTTCCCTGAAAGGATTTAGGTTCTTATTTGAATTGTTTGACTTTCTCATTTTTTTATCTGTTTGTTTTAAGTTTCACTTTGTTCTTATGATTGCTCAAATGCCAAACTACAATTTTGTGCAACACATCAAACACAATTTTACACGTACAGTGCACGCATTGACACAACTTATTATCCTTAGGTGGATGTCTCAGCATAAATGAAAGCAAATCTCTCTCAGCTTCAAAGCACACAAAAATAATTGGAATTGCTTGTTCCCGCCTCATGCTCACTGACATGTAAAATTGGTTTATTTCGTCTACTGTTATCTACCGTTTCAAGTGACGGGCTGTCTCTTGGAAGGTGCCACAAGCATTGCCAGTGTGTCTTTTGAAAGCATTGGGAAGAATATACAGTGGAACCTTAAAATGACTATTATTAGAAACTAATGAAGACTTAGCAATAAAAGTCACCTTCATTGAAAAACTTAGTGACTCTCTCCATAATTACTGGCTGGCAGTCAACCAATGAATCAAGTGGGACTATCGTGGCACTGAAATAGTTGGTAAATCTTCTAAGGGACAATGTCAATTCTTATGACCAGGAGTTTGAGTGTACAAGCCCCAATTTCAATGAAGTTGAGACAGTGTGTAAAAATAAATAAATAATTAAATAAAAACTTTTCAAATCCTTTTCATCCTACATTTAATTGAATACACAACAAAAACAACATATTAAAAGAACTTGAAGTATATTTTCATATCTTTTCTAATCCGCTTATCCTCACAAGGGTCACAAGAGTGCTGAGCCTATCCCAGCTGGCTTGGGGCAGTAGGCGGGGCATACCCTGGATTGGTTGCCAGCCAGTTGCAGGGTACAATACAATACAATACATCCTGATTGATATAGCGCTTTCACAACAGCTGCAGCTGCAATAAAACAGTTAGCATAAAGAACGGGTACACAGAGACAAACAACCATGCGCACTCACGCTCACACCTAGGGACAATTTAGAGTGTTTCATTAACCTGCCATGCATGTTTTTCGAATGTGGGATGAAACCAGAGTACCTGGGGGAAACCCACGCAAGGCACGGGAAGAACATGCAAACTCTACACAGGAAGGTTGGGATTGAACCTTGCACTGTGAAGGCGACACACTAACTCGTCAATCACCGTGCCAAAAGTAAGTTTTCATCATTGATCAAATATTTCCTTGACGTTTCGAATGAAACATCGACTTACAACTAGTTTAATGGTACCTTTGTCATGGCCTGAGTGGGTCAGAATGGCTTTTGCTGGCCCCTTTCACAGCAGCGGTGAAAAACCAAGTCAAGCAAATGAACTCTTGAGCTTGCCGTTATTCCCGGAGGCTTGACTAAAGAACTCCAACTGGACATCGGCTTCAACCGGGCGTTCAAAGTAAAGTTGCAACCGGGTGTTCAAAGTAAAGTTGCGAACGGCATGGGAACAATGGATGATCGATGGCAAACACAACTTTACAAAGAGTGAGAGGCAGCGCTGGGCCAGTTACGTCACAATTTGCGAATGGATTGTGGCTGCTTGGACGAACGTGTCTGCTTGCACCGTTGTTCGAGTTTTTGGCAAAGCCGGCATCATTTCTGTGGAGCCGCATGGCAATGAGAGTGACTCTGACAACGAGAGGGAACGCGGCATTTTTGATGGATTACCGCTACTTACAATTGTTCAATTCTGATACAGAGGATGAGGACTTTGATGGATTCCTGGGTGATGATTGATTGAAAAACGTGAGTACATTGTACGATGGCTAAATAAAATACAACGGAACTTAGTTTTGCTTCCGTTGCCTTTTTAAAAACGTGTTTTTAGCTTGTATCTGTATGTCTTGGCATGCTACCGTATGCTTCAAGCTAATGTGTTTTTAGCGTGCGCGGATGCCTGCCGTATGTTTAAGCTGGCGTATGTTTTACCACTTTAAAATTGCGGCCAATAATACAGTGCGTTTTGTCTATGTGTAAAATACAGAAATAGCACCCATTAACGAGACTGCGCCCAACCATAACGTGCGCCGAATGGTCATGAAAATACGGTAAGTAGTTATTAATGCTCAAATCAAAATGAGAATTCTAATGTTAGCTATCGAAAATTTGTGTGGTAGCGATATCCAACAGCTTGATAGTTAGGCGTTTCCAAACTAGGGATAAAATGGCAATATCACAACATAAATTGTCATTGATGTCATGTCACGAAATGAACAGCATCGCATCTGTTAAATGGGCCAGGTTATTTTTCATTTGTGCACTTGTAGCACAATCTGGTGGTTTGTTTATGAGTGCAGTTTAATTTGAATTGAGCATCTTCTGGCTGTTCAAGACCCACGCTCATGGCCAAATGAAGTGGAACGCAACACGTCAGTTGCTCCACAAATTGACTTGATTCGCAAGCTGTGTGTACATTCGCAAGTAAATGGCTGAATAGTCAGTGTTATTCGTGTTATCAGCTGAACACAGCATTGTGAACTACATTGAAATCATGATACTTTGTGTCGCTGAGCCAAGAGGAGCACTTGACAATGAAATGACTGGCCAATCCTATTTCTTTGTCACTGCTGTTATCTAAAAAAACACAAGATTATGCTTTTTTCCCCAAAATGATTAAAAGAAATATTGTGATAATTATCATATTGTGATTGGACATCATTACATCGCTATTCCACACAACCAGCCATGCAAAAAACTTAAAAGTACCGTACTGTAGAAAGAAAAAAAAATGCAATGCGTGCAAACCACAAATATACAGTTTTAGTGAAGCCAAGATGAATTCCAAATTACAAAATTAAAATATCGAGTCCTAACAACATAATTATAATAGTAGAGAAAACAATACAATGTGAAGATTTTTTGATTGGTAGTACTTTCCCTGAGAGACGTAAAAACAATAAAGTTGATCAGTTTTATTATAGATAATAAATAATATGATCATAGAATCTCGAAACAAACAAGATTATTGCACGGTGCGATGTCCTGAATACTCGTGTGCCAGAGATGATTGACACAATCGTCAATGATGCCAGAATATAAAAAATGCTCACCTGAACCAATGACTTCCTCAATCTTGACACATGAGGGATCAATTTCCTTGGCAAACTCTCGGACAGCCTCATTGGGGTCTTCGTAGGTGAAAGGGTCGATGTAGATCTTGACCCCAGGTGAACTGTGACCATCAGACAGGGTGGGGAATGTCACCGTGGGGGTAGGACCACTAAAAATATCACTTCTCAGTGTCACCTCTGAAAAAGGAGAGGATAAGCACAGTTTTATACTTTGGAAATACACTACACATTGTCCTGAAAATTGTCTGTACCTCTAGGATAAAGAAAAATCCACAAGTGTCTCTAAGGTTCCCTATAATACAATACATCTTTACCCTAAATTATAGGTGTCAAACTTAGGTCCTGGCGGGCCGCTGTCCTGCATGTTTTACAAGTCTCCCTGTTGCAATACACCTGATTCAAATGAACAGGTTCAATGTCAGGCTTCCACAGAGCTTGCTGATGATCTGATCATTTGAATCAGGTGTGTTGCAACAGGGAGACTTGGAAAACATGCAGGAGAGCGGCCCTCCAGGTCCTGAGTTTGACACCCCTGCCCACTCGTTGTCAATCTAATGGTCCACCGTTGGCCCAGCAAACAAGGTTATTCCCCAACGTAGTCGAAACTAAAGGTTGCAGGTCGGACTTTGACTAGTCTCAAATACACCAGAAGGTAAATGGCCAGGACTGCATCTGTCCAAGTGTGCTGAAAAACTTTACTTTATAATACTGTATCACTTTTTCTTTAATCTTTTGATCCACCTCAAAATTGTAATAAATTTAAAATAAAAATAGGGGTCTTCTCAGTAATTTTAGATGAGATTAAAATATAGATTAGGGTCTGTAATTAATTCATCGCACAGTTTTTTTAATCGCTTGACAGCACTATCAAATATATGTAAAATATGTTGGCAGTTTCAGATTGTAAAAAAGTACAGTATATAATATGTCTCTTTAAATATTTTGTTACATAAACTTTTGAGACAATCACTACTCTCAAAAGATGATGGTAACTCTCAGTAAGACTTGTGGACCTGCGTACAGATATTTCAGACAATTCCTCTCCTACAGCTATTGATTGGATTTAGAGGACTCTTCAGAATAGTCCAATGTTTGCTTTTTAGCTATTCTTATATGATTTGAGCAATGTGTTTTGGGCATTTGGAGGACCCTTGGATGGAAAGCAATTGTTAGGGCAGGAGTAGCGACCGCTGCAAGGTGCCTAATGTGTGTGTAGAAAATCTTCTTTTTCTTCTTGTTTACCATTATTCATCCATCCATTGTCTGAACTGCTTATGCTCACAAGGTTCACGGGCGGGCTGAAGCCCGTCCCAGGTGTCACACTATAAAACGATTTTTGTGGCGTCCTGCATGCATGATCGGTCACTTTTGGTGTTGCTGTTTAAGTGCTGCTTAAGTTTAAGGTTGACGATTTACTACTTTTTAATCCCATCTCATCTCTTTTAGACACACTCCAAAAATCTCTTCAAAACACTGGAACTGATAATAACTACAAAGGGGAGAAGGGCTCTATGTCATCTGTTTGTAGTTCCTATGGATGTAAGGCCTAATTTCCAAACACTGTGTATTTAACATAAACAATTGTTTATACCTCCCCCTGCATTGTACTGCTGCAGCTTATCACCATACACACTCTCTTTCAACTGCCTTCTCCTGCAGGGGAAAAAAAGCAGATTTTGTAAGACAAGAAGGTAGATAAAACAGCTGTACATACAAATACAAAGGTGGGCTAATTAGTTGGCCTTTTGTTAACTGCAGTTGACTCAGTGTCACATTTTGGGATATAAAAAATATATATATCAACAAGGAAGGCAGGAATCTATTTTACGTCCCTGTTGTGTTTTGCAGACTTTCATCTGGGGGTAGAGCTGAGGGAAATAAAAAAACTGATCTTTGCACTATAACCTTGCAGGAGACGGCACACAGCCAAATGCTTCAACATACTCCAAAAAAAAAAAAAGAAAAAAAAACGACCACTTTTTTTCAAAGAGCTGTGAAGAAAACCCTGTGAAAATCTACAGTATCTATCTTATAGTAAAAAAAAAAAAACTTGACAAGAGACACCAATTTTACGAGTCAACACATAATTAAGAGGACATATCTATCACAGCAGGACACATGAAGAAGTCTCAAGGACCCATGACTGACATTAAACTGAAAGGCAACCATTTTAGTTTGAAGCAGACAATTTCGGCTGATACTTTTAACAAAACCACAAACTGAAAAGCATGTGTGACAAACTAAATCACCATCCAACTGTCAATTCATTCTTTTCTCGTATGTCCAACTTCACTTAGACTCAGTGTCCTTTGCCTCACCGGGACATGGGCGAAGTTCATTCATCTTCCGAGCCGCTTGATCCTCACTAGGGTCGCGGGGGGTGCTGGAGCCTATCCCAACTGTCTTCGGGCAGTAGGCGGGGGACACCCTGAATCGCTTGCCAGCCAATCGCAGGGCACACAGAAACAAACAACCATTCGCACTCACACTCACACCTAGGGACAATTTAGAGTGTTCAGCCTGCCACGCATGTTTTTGGAATGTGGGAGGAAACCGGAGCACCCGGAGAAAACCCACGCAGGCCCGGGGAGAACATGCAAACTCCACACAGGGAGGCCGGAGCTGGAATCGAACCCGGCACCTCGGCACTGTGAAGCCGACGTGCTAACCACTGGGCTACCGGGCCGCCTGGGCGAAGTTCTTTCTGACAAATGTTCACAGTAAACCCTCATAATACAATTGGGTCTGTCAGGTCGGACCCGCATCTTTCCACATCATTGGAGCTAACGCACCACCAGGAGGTGATCAGTTGAGAGCTCGGCTCCTCTCTTCACCGAGTCTCCAAAACTGAGGCCGCAAGTATGATGACACCACCACAAAGTCAATCATCGTACTGCAGCCTAGGGTGTTCTTAGTGCCAAGTGCACAGAAGGATACATGTTTGAACATGGTGTTCGTAATAGACAATCCGTGACGAGCACAGATATCCAGTAACAACACGGCGAGGGTTCAGATCAGGGAGTTGGGAGGGGGACATACCTTCCAAGTCTCATTGTTATTGTTCACGTTTAGGACTCCGAAAAGCAAAATAGCAGCTCAGAGTACCCACGCTCAGAGTATCCACACTCTGAGCTGCTATTTGGTGCAGAGGCAAAAGAACAGTCAGGTCCCATCCCCATCCCACGGCAGAGAGAGCGTCCACTGAGGTTAACCCTGATGTTCAGGCGCCAAGCTGGAGGGCAATAAGTATGCCCACAGATGCTCTGCGATGAGTCAACTCCTCTGGAGAGGACGGGTCTCAGAGACCATGCTGTGTGTGGAGGTTCGTCCGACAATGTCTCATCTGAACTTCTCTCGCTCACACAACTGTTTGGATTCCGTCCCTGCCGGAGAAGTGACACTCCATGTCCAGAGAGTTATGTGCTTCTTCAGCTGGCAATCCGGCAAGATCTCAGTTTACAGAGCACCCGACTTCTTTGACCCCTCCCATAAGTGGTATGCCCATGGGAAGGGTGAACCACATCGCCTTTTCTGGCTGTGCTTGTTTGGGCCCCATGGGTGCACGCACCAGGCACTCGCCAGCGAGCCCATCTTCCAGGTCCGGCTCCATGGGTGAAGGTGGGGGTGGGGGGGTGCCCGGTGACCCTCGTCTGAGCAAGGCATAATTGAGTCCAACATTTTCATTTGTCAGAAGGGGTCTGGCTAAGCAAGTTGTAAATTGCAAAACTTATCAGCCTAATCAATTTAGTGTTAGCAGAATAAGGTGACCAATCAATGATAGGATTCTTCATGAAAAAGGGTCTGGAAGTCTATGTGGATCACTACCTGTAGTTTGAGCTGACATTATCCATGTAAAGATTCCCTTACAAGTCCTAATTACATTTTAATGAATTTGAAATTATTCTTTAATGAGGTCAAATGGACTTTTCCACTGGCATGCATGCAGCTTATGCGGTACATTTGTGTGCATTTTTTATGGGTGTATCACCTGGTACAAAAGATGGCGATGGCAACCAGAGAAACAATACAAACTCCGCCTACTAAGGAGCCTGCAATCAAGGAGAGCTGCTGTCCAAGCTCTGATTTGAACTCATCTGCAAAAACATACAAATATTTTTCATTAAAGTGCACTCTAGATGAATTGTTGAAACCGCTAAAAAAAAGGCAACATTAAATAATTCTGCATGCCTGACTAACTCCAGTGTGATCGACATGTTAAATGTGGTTCAAAAGCCCACATACACGTCAGGTAGATGGAAACATTTCCAGAGAGATTTCCAAACGAGTTCAACATCTCATATCACTTGATTGTGCATGCAACTCCCACTCCTCCACACACACCTCCACAGCACTCTCGCAGCGCACCCACACACTTACCGTCAGTGAGTGTTTGGAAGAGCATCTCTTTGCTGTAGGCTCCATAGCCAGCCACAGTGCGAGCCCTCACCTGAACCACATAGCCGGTGCCTGGCCTCAGCCCTTCCAGAATCACACTGGGTGTCTCGCTCTGAACTACTGAACTATTAAACTCTGAAGGGTGAGACTATGGGGAAAGAATAGAGAGAGAACATGTCAGAGAAAGAATAATGACCCTCAACTGAACTTTCTACATCATCAAAAACTATTATGACCTTCATCTAATGTGCTTTTTGTTGAATTACACTTCAGCTATGTCATGGAATGGAACATATCTCCAAAGAGCAGGACTCGGAGTGACAAATTGGTAAATGGTAGTTTTACTGTGAGTCACATATGAACCCAATTTGCCAGCACACCAGACAGCTACAGCTGATAACTTGGATTTAAATGACAATCCCTCTCGCTGCACAGAGAATTTCTGCTTCATCCTTTTAAAACGGGTTTATATAATATTAATGTATTCAATAGCTCTGTATCGACATCAATTCACTCATCTGCGTGAATTGATGAGCAAGTAGTAGAATTGGACCCGATTTGCGTGCAATGTTGATCTTCTATATATATATTGCGCGTCGTCCCGCACGCGGTCTGTCCTTCCGTCTGTCCCTTTTCAAAACGTACCTACTTCACCGCGCCGCTGCGCGCCGCCACTGCGCCGCCACTGCGCCGCCACTGCGCCGCCACTGCGCCGCTCAGGTAGTGGCTCACTACGATCGCGCGGGCATCTTAGCGAAAAAATGTTGTCTACCCACAAGCATTGCAATAAAATTGTTAGTTATTTAGTAGAGCTAAACATCTCTTTATTTTCGCGATAAGCAATGAAGATGAACAAAAAGTTGAATCAAGCAACAACACTTTTGTGGGCTGAAGGCCCACCTTACCAGCCTTTCCGCAGGAACTAGCTGATGAGCCGCTCGGAGGGCTTCGAACCAGCTAGTCTTTTATATATATATATGTGTATTTATTTATTTTTTGAGAGAGAGATATTGTAGGTGGCACGGTGGTCGACACTGGTGAGCATGTTGGGCTCATAGGGAAGAGATGCAGGGTTTGATAATGGCTGTCTGGAGTTTGCATGTTTTCCCCATGCCTGCATGGCTTTTCTCTGGGTATTCCGGTTTCCTCGCAGGTTCCAAAAACATGCATGGGAGGCTAGGGGAACATTCTAAATTGATCCTACAAATGATTGTGAGCGTGAATGGTTGATCGTCAATGTGTATCCTGAGAGTGGCTGGCAACCAGTTCAGGGTGTCCCCCGCCTACTGACCGAAGACAGCTGGGATAGGCTAGAGCACCCCCGTGACTCTTGCGTGGATACGTGGATCAGCAAACGGATGGATGGATAGTTCATTTTTCATAAAATACCATTTTGCATCCATCCATGCATTTTCCGAACCGCTTGATCCTCACTAGGGTCGCGGGGGGTGCTGGAGCCTATCCCAGCCGTCTTCGGGCAGTAGGCGGGGGACACCCTGAATCAGTTACCAGCAAATCGCAGGGCGCACAGAGACGAACAACCATCCAGGCCCACACTCACACCGAGGGACAATTTAGAGCGACCAATCAGCCTGCCATGCAAGTTTTTTTTGGAATGTGGGAGGAAACCGGAGCACCCGGAGAAAACCCACGCAGGCACGGGGAGAACATGCAAACTCCACACAGGGAGGCCGTAGCTGGAATCAAACCCGGTACCTCTGCACTGTGAAGGCGACGTGCTAACCACTGGACTACCGGGCCGCCCCCAATTTTGCATTGAAAACACAATAAAATGAAATAACAATATCTCAATAAATACAATGAAACACAAATGTCCAGTGGCAGGAAAAAGACTGAGCCAAATTGGGTGGTACAACCGTAGAACGGTACATTCACATTATGGCATGCTCTGCCATACTTAATTTGTCATGTCCTTGTTTATGATGATACTAGTGCGGCCTGTAAGATAAGATAAGATATCCTTTATTCGTCCCACACTGGGGAAATTTACAGCCTCCAGCAGCAAGAATGTATGTAGAAAGAAGAAAGGAGAAAGAGAAAAAAACAACAACAAACATCTTTCAATTAAATACAGTATGAACACCAATGTATAAATCGCAGTACTATTTACAATTTTCCTTCACATCATTTAATTATTTTTATTACTATGATTGTTATTTTTTATTCATCAGCCTGACAGCAGTCGGTAGGAACGAGCGTCGGTATCTCTCCTTCTTGCAGCGCGGGTGTAACAGTCTCTGGCTGAAGGAGCTACCAAGTGCTGTCAGGGCGGGCTGGAGGGGGTGGGAGGGACTGGCCATCATAGCTTTTAGCTTAGTTAGCATCCTTCTGTTGCCCACCTCCTCCAGAGTGTCAAGGGAGCAACCCAGGACAGAACTGGCCTTCCTGACCAGTCGCTCCAGTCTCTTTCTGTCCCAGGCTGAGATGCTGCCTGACCAGCAGACAATGCCATAATGGATGGCCGAGGCCACCACCGAGTTATAGAATGTCTTAAGGAGTGACCCCTGAACCCCAAAAGACCTCAGTTTCCTGAGTAGGAAGAGTCGGCTCTGTCCTTTCCTAATCAGGGTGTCCGTGTTTGTAGACCAGTCCAGTTTGTCGTTCAGAAGAACACCAAGGTACTTGTAGGAGGTCACCCTCTCTATGTCCATACCCTGGATGTTCATCGGTGCTGGTGAGGACTTTTTCCTGCAGAAATCCACAACCAACTCCTTAGTTTTCCTAGGGTTGATCTGGAGGAGATTCTGCTGGCACCAGTCCACAAAGTCCTTTGTCAGTCCCCTGTACTCCCGATCGTCCCCTTCTGTAATGAGGCCAACAATCGCAGAGTCATCTGAGAACTTCTGAAGGTGGCAGTTTGGAGTGTCGTGTCTGAAGTCCGAGGTGTAGAGGATGAACAGGAATGGAGCAAGAACAGTCCCCTGCGGCGCTCCATTGCTGCAGAGAAGCCGGTCCGACTCACAGCTCTGCAATCTCATGTACTGCGGCCGATTTGTGAGGTAGTCTATGATCCATGCTGTGAGATGGTGGTCCACTCCGGCGTTCTGCAGTTTGCCTCCCAGCAAATTGGGCTGGATGGTGTTGAAGGCACTGGAGAGATCAAAGAACATGATTCTCACAGTGCTCCCAGCCTTCTCCAAGTGTGACAGCACTGAGTGGAGGAGGTAGATAATGGCGTCTTCCACGCCGATGCCAGGCTGATAGGGAAACTGCAGCGGGTCCAGTGACGGGCTCACCAGCGGTCGAAGGTGGGCGAGGATGAGTCTCTCCAGCGTCTTCATCAGGTGAGACATCAGCGCCACCGGTCTGTAGCTGTTCAGCTCCTTAGGGTGGGGGGTCTTGGGCACTGGGACCAGGCACGAAGTTTTCCACAGCTGTGGAGCTCTGCCTAGCTTCAGGCTCAGGTTGAAGATGTGCTGGACAATGTTACACAGCTGGTCAGAGCAGGTCCTGAGGAGCCGGGAACTGATCTTGTCCGGACCTGCTGCCTTCCTCACATTCATCTTCCTCAGTTGGTTCCTTACCTGCTCTGTTGTGACGGACAGGCAGGAACCAGGTGACATACTGGGTTGATGAGAGCTGGTCGAAAGAGGAGACAAATTCCTTGTGTGTTCTACATACTTGGCCACTAAGGATGATTCAGATTCAGATTCTGAATCTGATTCTGAAATGTCCGATACAGGCCCAAAATTGCAACAACCACCCATTGTGAATCACTTGGTGAGGACCAAAAGCTTGTTCCTGTGCTGAGCAGCGACAAAGTTAGATGCTAATGCTAACGTAAAGGCGAGCGTAGTGACCCACTTTCAGCAAGCTATTATCTTGTTATAAATGCACGAGCACTTCAACTAGTCCTCAACTAGAAATGCTTTAGGTCCACTTTTTTTTTTTTTTTAAATAAGACCAAGGTCCAGTCCCATGCACGGCGGTCATGGGGAGAAGGGCTATATGCCCATTTAGTATGGTCAAGCCGAGCTTATACAAATCAACACTCCTCACAACCAACTAATAATGGGGTGCATGAAAATAACAATTATCCACTTTGCCAGTACACAGCAAATAATAAGAGGTATTGTGTTGAGGCACAGAACCTCTTTTATTTTGTTAAGTTGTGCCTGCTTAATAGTAGAAACAGCCCTTTTAGGGAAATAAGACATTTGTACTTTAACTTTGTTAAACAGTAGTTGTCTTTTTTTACCTTAATTTAACAAAAACAAAACAAAATACCCCCTCCGTGAGCCGTCACCTTACCGTGGTGGAGGGGTTTGTGTGTCCCAATGATCCTAGGAGCTAAGTTGTCTGGGGCTTTATGCCCCTGGCAGGGTCACCCATGGCAAACAGGTCCTAGGTGAGGGACCAGACAACGCACGGCTCACAAAGCCCCTTATGACAAATAAAATCGATGGTACCCAGTTTCCCTTGCCCGGACGCGGGTCATCGGGGCCCCCCTCTGGAGCCAGGCCTGGAGGTGGGGCTCGTTGGCGAGCGCCTGGTGGCCGGGCCTACACCCATGGGGCCCGGCCGGGCTCAGCCCGAAGAGGCAACGTGGGTCCCCCTTCTCATGGTCTCACCACCCGTGGGAGGGGTCAAAGGGGTCGGGTGCAATGCGAGCTGGGCGGCAGCCAAAGGCGGGGACCCTGGCGGTCCGATCCTCGGCTGCAGAAGCTAGCTCTTGGGACATGGAATGTCATCTCTCTGGCAGGGAAGGAGCCCGAACTGGTGTGTGAGGCAGAGAAGTTCCGACTGGATATAGTCGGACTTGCCTCCACACACAGCCTAGGTTCTGGTACCAGTCCTCTCGAGAGGGGTTGGACTCTCTTTCACTCTGGAGTTGCTCACGGTGAGAGGCGCAGAGCAGGTGTGGGCATACTTATTGCCCCCCGGCTCAGTGCCTGTACATTGGGGTTCACACCGGTGGACGAGAGGGTTGCATCCCTCCGCCTGCGGGTGGGGGGACGGGTCCTGACTGTTGTTTGTGCATATGCACCAAACAGCAGCTCAGCATACCCACCCTTTTTGGAGTCCTTGGAGGGTGTGCTGGAGAGTACTCCTGCTGGGGACTCCCTTGTTCTACTGGGGGACTTCAATGCTCACGTGGGCAATGACAGTGAGACCTGGAGGGGCGTGATTGGGAGGAACGGCCCCCCCCATCAGAACTCGAGTGGTGTTTTGTTATTGGACTTCTGTGCTCGTCACGGACTGTCCATAACGAACACTTTGTTCAAGCATAAGGGTGTCCACATGTGCACTTGGCACCAGGACACCCTAGGCCGTAGTTCGATGATCGACTTTGTAGTTGTATCATCGGATTTGCGGCCGCATGTTCTGGACACTCGGGTGAAGAGAGGGGCGGAGCTGTCAACTGATCACCACCTGGTGGTGAGTAGGCTCCGATGGTGGGGGAAGATGCCGGTCCGTCCTGGCAGACCCAAACGTATTGTGAGGGTTTGTTGGGAGCGTCTGGCGGAATCCCCTGTCAGAAGGAGTTTCAACTCCCACCTCCGACAGAGCTTTTCCCATGTTCCGGGGGAGACGGGGGACATTGAGTCCGAGTGGACCATGTTCCGTGCCTCTATTGTTGAGGCGGCCAATCTGAGTTGTGGCCGTAAGGTGGTTGGTGCCTGTCGTGGCGGCAACCCTCGTACTCGCTGGTGGACACCAGCAGTAAGGGATGCCGTCAAGCTGAAGAAGGAGTCATATCGAGCCTTTATGGCCTGTGGGACCCCAGAGGCAGCTGACGGGTACCGACTGGCCAAGCGGAACGCAGCTTCGGTGGTCGCCGAGGCAAAAACCCGAGCATGGGAAGAGTTCGGTGAGGCCATGGAAGCCGACTTCCGGACGGCTTCGAGGAAATTCTGGTCCACCATCCGACGTCTCAGGAGGGGGAAGCAGTGCACCACGAACACTGTGTACAGTGGGGATTGGGCGCTGCTGACTTCGACTCGGGACGTTGTGAACCGGTGGGCAGAGTACTTCGAAGACCTCCTCAACTCCACCAACATGCCTTCCTTGGAGGAAGCAGAGCCTGGGGACTCTGAGGTGGGCTCTCCTATCTCTGTGGTTGAAGTCACCGATGTGGTTAAAAAGCTCCTCGGTGGCAAGGCCCCAGGGGTGGATGAGATCCGCCCGGAGTTCCTCAAGGTTCTGGATGTTGTGGGGCTGTCCTGGTTGACACGCCTCTGCAACATCGCGTGGTCAACGGGGAGAGTGCCTCTGGATTGGCAGACCGGGGTGGTAGTCCCTCTTTTTAAAAAGGGGGACCGGAGGGTGTGTTCCAACTACAGAGGGATCACACTCCTCAGCCTCCCTGGTAAGGTCTATTCAGGGGTGCTGGAGAGGAGGGTCCATCAGGAAGTCGAGCCTCAGTTTGAGGAGGAGCAGTGTGGTTTTCGTCCCGGCCGTGGAACAGTGGACCAGGTCTACACCCTTAGCAGGGTTCTCGAGGGTATGTGGGAATTCGCCCAACCAGTCTACATGTGTTTTGTGGACTTGGAGAAGGCGTTTGACCGTGTCCCTCGGGGAGTTCTGTGGGGGGTGCTTCGTGGGTATGGAGTACCGAACCCCCTGATACGGGCTGTTCGGTCACTAAACCACCGATGTCAGAGTTTGGTCCGCATTGCCGGCAGTAAGTCGGAATCGTTTCCAGTGAGGGTAGGACTCCGCCAAGGCTGCCCTTTGTCACCGATTCTGTTCATAACCTTCATGGACAGAATCTCTAGGCGCAGCCGAAGCGTTGAGGGGGTCTGTTTTGGTGGCCTCAGTATTGCATCCCTGCTTTTTGCAGATGATGTGGTGCTGTTGGCTCCTTCAAACGGGGCTCTCCAACTCTCACTGGAGCGTTTCGCAGCCGAGTGTGAAGCGGTTGGGATGAAAATCAGCACCTCCAAATCTGAAACCATGGTCCTCAGTCGGAAAAGGGTGGAGTGCCCCCTCCAGGTCGGGGGGGAGATCTTGCCCCAAGTGGAGGAGTTTAAGTATCTTGGGGTCTTGTTCACGAGTGAGGGCAGGAGGGAGCGAGAGATCGACAGGCGGATCGGTGCAGCGTCTGCTGTGATGCGGACGTTGTATCGGTCTGTCGTGGTGAAGAAGGAGCTGAGCCAAAGGGCGAAGCTCTCAATTTACCGGTCGATCTACGTTCCAACCCTCATCTATGGTCACGAGCTATGGGTCGTGACCGAAAGAACGAGATCCCGGATACAAATGGCCGAAATGAGTTTTCTCCGCAGGGTGTCCGGGCTCTCCCTTAGAGATAAGGTGAGAAGCTCGGTCATCCGGGAGGGGCTCCGAGTCGAGCCGCTTCTCCTCCACATCGAGAGGAGCCAGATGAGGTGGCTTGGGCATCTGATTCGGATGCCTCCTGAACGCCTCCCTGGTGAGGTGTTCCAGGCATGTCCCACCGGGAGGACACCCCGAGGAAGACCCAGGACACGCTGGAGAGACTATGTCACCCAGCTGGCCTGGGAACGCCTCGGGATCCCCCGGGGAGAGCTGGAAGAAGTAGCTAGGGAGAGGGAAGTCTGGGCTTCCCTGCTAAAGCTGTTGCCCCCGCGACCCGGCCCCGGATAAGCGGTAGAAGATGGATGGATGGATGGATGAAAACAAAATACTAATTTTACCCAAAAAAAATACTAAACATGAAAACTAAAATATCCTTTTCATTTGTACAATTCCCCTTTTCACATCCCCTCTGAAATCACTGAAAAATATATCAGAAGAGAAGTTCAGAACCATTTTAAATACTGACACAAGGGAGCACAGGAATGTGCAGTGCTGTTCTTCCACTAAAGGTGAATGTAATGTCTGAGGCATGCAAATATTATTTGAGGACACCATTGGGATGTTCATTTACCATGTTGTGGTGTTCTGCTGTTAAACAGCTGCAAAGATCCCCGGGTAGACGGGAGCAAAACTGTACACAATCGAAAGCTCCCGCAATTCGTCTTGTCTAATTGTCTGTGTGTGTCTGCTTGCGCGAACTTACATAGTGTTTCGCTAGTTGTGTACTGGACTGTATGTGACGCACGGCTACCGTCCGTATTCAACACAAAATGCAAAACAATGATGGTGCATTCATTGCGCCTAGGAAAGGGCAGATAGGTGACGTTTAACATGAATAAAACAGCGCTTGAATCGGATTTTACCGATACCCACCAATGCATCGTGATGAATCTCGATTTTCACCCGTCAATCGCGTCGTACCCAATGAATGAGTCAATGCACTCGCATCGCGCACGTGCGCATCGATGTATCGATTAATATCGATTATTTTCCACACCCTTAGTTCCTACCGACTGCTGTCAGGCTGCTGAGTAAAAAAAAAAACAAAAAACTAAAAATAATATTTGAATGATGTGAAAAACAATTGTAAATAGCACTGTGACTTATCCATATTTGTATTTGTATTGCACTTATTTGAATGGTGTTTGTTTTTTTTCTTCTTTCTTCTTTCTACCCACATTCTTGCTGCTGTACACTGTAAATTTCCCCAGTGTGGGACAAATAAAGGATATCTTATCTTATGATTGCATGAACGATGGGGGGAGGGAATCATGCTGTAAGGTTGAAGGAGGCCTGGAAGATGATGGCTCACAGTGGGTTGAAAAAAGAGAAAAGGAACTAAATTAAGGTTAGGGATGTAAAATGAGGTACTGCAACAAACGTATGAGTTGAAAAGGCTTTGAAAAGTCACTGCATTTTGACTTCAGTAACTATCACAACAACTTGTGTGTGTGTGTCGCGTGTGTGCATGTGTGTGTGTGTGATTGGGAACTGAGGGGAGGTTAGGCCGGCCCCCATCTGAGAAGGTCTGGTACCCAGAGATAAGCAAGAGGAATGAATCCTACCACCCTTCGCGATATTAAATTTGTGGAATTCAAACCTCATTATCTACAAGAGTGAAGGCAATGGATGGGGAAGTAAGGAGGAGGGGTTGACGAAGTGGAAACGAAGACGAGATGACAGTATAAAAAAAGTGGGAAAATAGTTGGCATATACTTACGGTCTGAAATTCATTGTAATCAATATAAATAGAACACACCAAAATATCAAATTTTCATTGAATGTTATCTTGCTCCTTAATTAAACGTTCAACCACTGGCCTGATTTTTGACAGCTTGCTTTATCAGAATGCAGTGTGCACAATTTTTGAGTGAAGTATCTCTTTGTTTTCTCCTACGGTCTTCTAAGTGATCAATTTGCTTTCCAAGACACAGTTCATCTTTTTGTTAGCTTGCTATAATATTCTCACGCGACACTTTAACAGGTATTCTGATAAAGTCTGTAATATTCAGTCATGAATTGGTATCTTTCAGTTTGAAATGACAAATAACAGTGGCCGCCAGAGAGGCAGTCCTCGGCTACCAGCCTTCTCGCCCTGGGCTCATTTGCTGACGCCCACATAGACTGAAAAAATATCGTATATGAAGTTACTCCATTTTATTGAATCAAGTGGTTGCATAAAATCAACTCATTTGGCTGCAGGTACATTTTTAAGTAGAAGTACAGTTCATTTAGAAAGTGTAACTGGATCCAGATGATTATATTTCGTGCAACTACTTGACGAAATAAAACTGAGTGAATTCATCAAAAACTTTTTCTCAGTGTTGCCTCAGTTCAGGGTTTTTTTTCAACATCCTGCAGTGTACCCCCTGTATTGCATTGTAAATCTGAATGCCACTCTGATGTCATTGCTACTCTCGCCATACAGTTTAATATAATCCTTGTAGAGGAGGTGGCTGATAGTTGCTCCACTTCTGAACCGGCACCCAAAGGCACTCTTGGTTATGATTTGACTACAGAACAACAGTGGGGGAAAAGCTTTTCCTTGGAGTATGCCATATTTGATATGCATCTGTGTAACTGGCTTTAAGTTTGCCTCAAGAGTTGTATTCCACAGCCTCACTGAGTTCTTGATGAATGTTCTTTGCATCCTGTTGATGTTAAACAGTTTCAAGCACTCCAGTATCTGTCCGTGTGTATGACATTGAGTCCAGGCATTTTTGTAGTCAATCCAGGTAGTGCACAGGTTGGTGGTTCTGTTTTTACAGTTTTGGGTGATTGCTCCGTCAACCAGTAGTTGGTGTTGGGCACTTGCATTGTTATTATCAAAGTCTTTCTGTTTCTGCCCATGTATTAGTCCATATGCCTACTTATTTTGGCTGCTATGATCCCTGATAGGAGCTTCCATGTGGTGCTGAGGAATGTACAGGCGGATAGTTTGATGGAGTGCCTTCTGGGGGGGGCCTCCTCTGCAGCACTGGGGCGCCGCAGGGGACTGTCCTGGTTCCATTCCTGTTCACTCTCTTCACCTCGGCACATCACTCCAAACCGACACCTTCAGAGGTTCTCTGACGACTCTGCGATTGTAGGCCTCATTACAGAAGGAGACGATTGGGAGTACAAGAGACTGACGAAGGACTTTATGGACTGGTGCCAGCAGAATCATCTCCAGATCAACCAAAACAAAGGAGTTGGTTGTGGATTGTTGCAGGAACAGTCCTCATCTGCACTGATGAACATCCAGTATACGGCCACAAAGAGGGTGAGCTCCGACAAGTGCCTGGGTGTTCTTCTAAACAATAAACTGGACTGGTCAAACAACACGGACGCCCTGATTAGGAAGGGACAGACTCTTACTACTCAGGAAACTGAGGTCTTTTGGGTTTCAGGGGCCACTCCTTAAGACCCTCTATAACTCGGTGGTGGCTTTGACCATCCATTACGGCATTGTCTGGTGGTCAGGCAGCATCTCGGCCCGGGACAGAGAGAGACTGGAGCGACTGGTCAGGAGGGCCAGTTCTGTCCTGGGCTGCTCCCTGGACACTCTGGAGGACGTGGGCAACAGGAGGATGCTCGCTAAATTAAATGCTATGATGGACAGTCCCTGCCACCCCCTCCAGCCGGCCCCGACAGCACTGGGTAGCTCCTTCAGCAAGATAATAATAATGATAATAATAATGATGCATTTAATTTAAAAGCGCCTTTCATGCCACCCAAGGACACTGTACAGACAATAAGAAAATACAATGTAAAAATTAGTAAGCAAGATATTATACAAAAACAGGACATAAAATCATAAAAACATAGGAAATGGAAGAGCTATGTATTGTAGGCAATCCTGAACAGGTGTGTTTTTAGACGGGACTCGAAAGTGGAAAGAGGTGTGCAGTTTTGGAGGTACGGAGGTAATTTGTTCCAAAGCTTTGGAGCAGCGTGACTGAATGCTCTGGCTCCCATGGTGCCCAGGCGGGCAGGGGGCACTGACAGGCGGAGGGAAGACGAGGATCTGAGGGAGCGAGAGGGTATATGGACCTGGAGAAGGTCGGACAGGTAAGGAGGGGCCAGGTTGTAGTTGGCCATCTATGTATAGAGAAGCAGTTTGTAATTGATGCAATGTTGAACAGGGAGCCAGTGGAGCTGTTGGAGAATGGGGGTGATGTGCTGCTGGGAAGATGTTTTTGTGATGATGCGAGCAGAGGCGTTTTGAACCAGCTGAATTTTATGGAGGGACTTTTGAGGTAGGCCAAAGAGGAGAGCGTTGCAATAATCGAGGTGGGATGTGACAAGACTGTGGACAAGAATAGCAGTGGTGCGGGGGAATTTACCGGTCGATCTACGTCCCAACCCTCACCTATGGTCAGCTATGGGTCGTGACCGAAAGAACGAGATCCCGGATACAAGCGGCTGAAATGAGTTTTCTCCGCAGGGTGTCCGGGCTTTCCCTTAGAGATAAGGTGAGAAGCTCAGTCATCCGGGAGGGGCTCAGAGTCGAGCCGCTTCTCCTCCACATTGAGAGGAGCCAGATGAGGTGGCTTGGGCATCTGATTCGGATGCCACCTGAGCGCCTCCCCGGTGAGGTGTTCCGGTCATGTCCCACCGGGAGGAGACCCAGAGGAAGACCCAGGACACGCTGGAGAGACTATGTCACCCAGCTTGCCTGGGAACGACTCGGGATCCCCCGGGGAGAGCTGGAAGAAGTAGCTAGGGAGAGGGAAGTCTGGGCTTCCCTGCTAAAGCTGTTGCCCCCGCGACCCGGCCCCGGATAAGCGGTAGATGATGGATGATGGATACTGAATTCCATCTTTTTAAAAGCTTTTTTTCTTTGCTTATTTGCATCATGTTTAATTGCACAATATCGCAACAAATTGCATTGTATCGTATCGGATCGCATTGATTTGAACTTAATGTGTATCAAATCGTATCACATCGTGACGACGGTGAAACGTATCGCATCGTATCGCCAGAAAATTCCATGTATCGTTTACGTATCGCATCGCTGGCAGTGGATCGAGATGTGTATCGAATCGTCCTCAGTGCTGAGATTCACATCCCTAATGTCTACGCGACCCGCGGTGAATGTAGCGACGTCGAGGCAGGCGAGCGATGTCAGGATGATGGTGCAGCTCCGGCGGTGGAGGCTCCGGTGCAATCCTCCGGATCCGGAGAAGATCCGAGACAGAATAGTGGAGCAGTCCTGTCACTGGATGATGGCAGAACGTCAGGAGTATCAGAAATAACCCAAAGGCAGCGAAGTTGTGGCGTCCCATGACGAGGGAGAAAGGCCGGTGCGGTGACAGCCGGTAAGTTAAGCTACCGGCGTTAGCCCGTGAACTGAGCTACGAATTGGGGCTTGACTGGTCGGGTGAAGCTATGATTTGCTACATCAATCACAGTCCAAACAGTCCAAAACAGAGGGGCAAAAGAAAAATCAAGAGGAATATCTGAGCTTTGGAAAAGTTTGGAGTGAGAAGCGGCGACAACCCCCCAATTTTGCTGCTGTAGACTGCAAATTTCCCCAGTGTGGGACAAATGAAGGTTATCTTATCTTCCTGATGCGGACTGTCTAACTTTGGGTTAGCTGATGTGGGTGGGTCCCGGATGGTAGTAGCTGGCTCATTTGTGATGCCAGGCTTTCATAGAGAGCAGTGAGCTTCTTTCGCCAGTAAACGTGAATCATGTGGGACACTGGTGCTGTTATCTCGGCATCTCTAACACTCTTGCTCAGATAGTCACCACTGTTATGAGTACTAGTTATTGCTCTAGGACGTTGCTGGGCTCTAGTCAAGTCAAGTCAAGTCAACAGTATTTATAGAGCACTTTCAAACAGCCATCGCTGCATACAAAGTGCTGTACATGGAGCGATTTAACATACACAATAAACAGTAAGACGAATCGGTAATAAAGGCGGAAGAAAGCACCAAGCAGTAAAATCAAGAACAAATCTAAGTCATGCTGAGTCGAACGCCAAAGAATACAAGTGAGTTTTGAGGAGGGCTTTAAAGATGGGCAGCGAGGAGGCTTGCCGAATGTTCAGTGGGAGGTCATTCCAGAGAGAGGGACCAGCAACAGAAAAGGCTCGATCCCCTCTGAGCCTCAGTTTAGTTCTTGGTACTTCTTACAAAGACTGGTCCACAGACCTGAGGCGCCAGGCAGGTGTGTAGGGGCGGATGAGCTCAGAGAGGTAAATCAGAGAGCTATTTGTAAATCTGCCAGCCACTGGGCATTGGTATTCTGTGACGCCTCCTTCTCCCAGATATGTCTTCCAGTCGTGCTGTGTCTCTGCCTTGACTGGGTCTGTTTCGGTCTTGAAACCTTTTCATTGCGAGTAGACCTTAGCTGGGTTGTTGAGAACATCTCCTGGCCTCTAACTCTGTCGTGTTTAGGCGGTTAGCCAAGGCAGTAACTCTTTAATTGGCAGTCTCAAGTGCCTCATTTGTGGACATTATGCTGTATTTCTTCGGCAGTTCTTTCTTAAGATTCACATGTTTGCTTTGTACTGTTAGGAGGCTAACTTCTCTCTGAGTCAACTTTTGCCTCTGGCCTTCTCTTCCGGAATACAATGATTTGCAAATCATGTTCAACCGATGCTGAATTGAATGCACCACAGAGAGAAAATAGTAAATGTTCCAACTGACAAACTTTGCTCTTTTTAGCAAATAATCCATACATCCATCGTCTACCCCTTATCCGGGGCCAAGTCGCGGGGGCAGCAGCTTTGGCAGGGAAGCCCAGACTTCCCTCTCCCTCGCTAATTCTTCCAGCTGTCCCCGGGGGATCCCGAGGCATTCCCAGGCCAGCTGGGTGACATAGTCTCTCCAACGTGTTCTGGGTCGTCCTCGGGGTCTCCTCCCGGTGGGACATACCCAAAACACTTCACTAGGGAGGCATTCAGGAGGCATCCAAATCAGATGCGCATGCCACCTTATCTGGCTCCTCTCAATGTGGAGGAGAAGCGGCTCGACTCTGGGCCCCTCCTGGACGACCGAACTTCTCACCTTATCTCTAAGGGAGAGATGAGCGCAGACACCCTGCGGAGAAAACTCATTTCGGCCGCTTGTATCCAGCATCTCGTTCTTTCGGTCAAGACCCACAGCTCGTGACGATAGATGAGGGTTGGAACGTAGATTGACCGGTAAAACGACACCACGACAGACCGATACAAAGTCCGCATCACAGCAGATGCTGCACCGATCCGCCTGTCGATCTCCCGCTCCCTCCTGCCCCCACTCGTGAACAAGACCCCAAGATACTTGAACTCCTCCACTTGGGGCAAAATCTCCTCCCCGACCTTGAGGGGGCACTCCGCCCTTTTTTGACTGAGTACCATTGTTTCAGATTTGGATATGCTGATTTTCATCCCAACCGCTTCACACTCGGCTGTGAAACGCTCCAGTGAGAGTTGGAGAGCCCTGCTTGAAGGAGCCAACAGCACCACACCATCTGCAAAAAGCAGAGATGCAATACTGAGGCCACCAAAATGGACCCCCTCAACGCTTCGGCTGCACCTAGAAATTCTATCCATAAAGATTATGAACAGAATTAGCGACAAAGGGCAGCCTTGGCGGAGTCCTACTCTGACTGGAAACGATTGTCTTCGAAGTACTCCGCCCACCGGCTCACAACGTCCCGAGTCTAGTCAACAGCGCCCCATCCCCACTGTACACGGTGTTAAGGGTGCACTGTTTCCCCCTCCTGAGACGTCGGATGGTGGACCAGAATTTCCTCAAGGCCGTCCGGAAATCGGCTTCCATTGCCTCACCGAACTCTTCCCACGCCCGAGTTTTTGCCTCGGCGACCACCGAAGCTGCATTCCACTTGGCCAGTCGATACCCGTCAGCTGCCTCTGTTGTCCCACAGGCCATAAAGGCCCGATAGGACTCCTTCAGCTTGACGGTATCCCTTACTGCTTGTGTCCACCAGCGAGTACGGGGGTTTCCGCCACAACAGGCACCAACCACCTTACGGCCACAACTAAGATTGGCCACCTCAACAATAGAGGCACGGAACATGGTCCACTCTGACTCAATGTCTCCCAGCCTCCCCCGGGACATGGGAAAAGCTCTGTCAGAGGTGGGAGTTGACTCCTTCTGACAGGGGATTCCACCAGACGCTCCCAACAATCCCTCACAATACGTTTGAGTCTGCCAAGTCAGACCGGCATCTTCCCCCAACATCGGAGCCTACTCACCACCAGGTGGTGATCAGTTGACAGCTCCGCCCCTCTCTTCACCCGAGTGTCCAAAACATGCGGCCGCAAATCCGATGATACAACCACAGTCAATCATCAAACTGCGACCAAGGGTGTCCTGGTGCCAAGAGCACATATAGACACCATATGTGCAATGAGTATGCCCACACCTGCTCTGCACCTCTCACCGTGGGCCACTCGAGAGTGGAAGAGAGTCTTTGAGGTCAAGATGGTGCCCGAGTAGGCATCCGTCGGCAAGTGCTCTCATGAGCCTTGCTTTTTTTTTTGTTTTTCGGTTTGTTTTGTCACTTTGTGTTTGTTGTTACGTCATGTGGACCTGATGTGGGCTTTTTTCAGCATCTTTTGGCCATGACATTCATCAAGAAGGAAACTCTGCTTGGTGGTTGCGCCTTCTCGGCAGCATGGGTATACCAGCACTGTTTTTGCCTGGGAGGAATGTCGGCGCCATTTGACTGTCGTCTCTGGACAGTCCCGGGGCGCTTGTGTCTTGCGCCTGTTATGGGCAGCATTTTTCACAGCCCCACTTTGTTCAGCGGAGAGATCGGTGCTGTTGAACGGTCTGCGGCCAGATGGATGTAAGGCTTGAGGAACCGACGATGAGAAGAAACGAGCGTTAGCGTAGAGCGCCGATGGGAGAACTGAATTCCAAGCCGAACTGGGAGTCGCGGCTTGGAATTGAAGTGGATTTACATGGGACAGGAGATGTGAGCCAACTCTTTTTTGTCAATGATCGCTACAGCTTCGTGTTTGCTTTCAAAACTTAGCTTGTAGCAGACGTGTGCACATTCCAGCATGACGTCTTTGATCCACTGGTGAAAGGACACTTTGATCCTCTATTCTTTCATCTATAACTGCTTCAGACAGCCAAGTCTATGCAGAAAAGTGGTGAAGATTGCACGACAGTCTGTGTCCTATGTGTTGTGTTGTGTTATTTTTGTTATTTTGACTTCAAAATGGCGCCGCCTGAGTGGCTGCCTTTCCAGCAGCTCCTATATTTTGTTGTTGTACTTCTTCCTTTCATAACTTTGCTGCTGTGAATCGGGAATTTCTCCATTGCGAGACTAATAAAGGTGTTCTTATCTTATCTTATTAACCCCTCTTGTGAGAATTGGTACCAGAACCCAGGCTGTGTGTGGAGGTAAGTCCGACTATATCCAGTCGGAACTTTTCTACCTCGTACACCAGCTCCGGCTCCTCCCCTGCGAGTGAGGCTATATTCCATGTCCCAAGAGCTAGCTTCTGCAGCCAAGGATCGGACCGCCACGGTCCCCGCCTTAGGCTGCCACCCAGCTCACACTGCACCCGGCCTCTTTGACCCCTCCCATGGGTGGTGAGCCCATGAGAAGGGGGACCCACGTTGCCTCTTCGGGCTAAGCCCGGCTGGGCCCCATGGGTGCAGGCCCGGCCACCAGGCGGTCGCCAACGAGCCCCAGCCCCAGGCCTGGCTCCAGAGGGGGGGGGGCCCCGGTGACCCACATCTGGGCAAGGGAAACAGGGTTCCATTTATTTTGTTCGTCGTAAGGGTTTCATGAGCCGTGATTTGTCTGGTCCCTCACCTAGGACCTATTTGCCATGGGTGACCCTACCAGGGGCATAAAGCCCCAGGCAACTTAGCTCCTAAGATCATTGGGACACAGAAACCCCTCCACCACAGCAAGGTAACGGTTCACGGAGGGGTGACGGCTCACGGAGGGGAGCAAATAATCATGAAGTTAAAATTTTATCCATGACACATCCAGTTTTTATTCTGTGATGCACGATGACTGAACGGTTGTTTATTTAAGCAGTGTGACGGTGAGATAAGATGAGCAAGCAGTGTCATCACTGCTGCTTTCACAGTCTTGATAACTGATATATTACTGTGTTTGGTTCGCCCACTTTACTGACTTTAATTGACTGCTGGCAGTGAACAGTAGGGAAAAAGCACACAGACACACATTAGTTATCAAAATATACCTGATGATAGTATCGTATCTCATAGTCGAGGATTATTCCATTGGGATGTTCAGGGGGCGGCCACGACAATGAGAAACTGCGGCTTGTTGAGCTCACTTGGTGCATTATGGGTACCACTGAAGGAGCTGTTAAAAATGCACACACAGGTGCACACAGTTAGCATTATATTATATGAGAATTATGCAAATATATAATGATACAATGACATCGGTCGGATTATTTACAACCATGGAAGAAACATGTTACTCCATCATCAATATGTGCTTGCCACTAATGGGGTAGAAAGAATAAGGACGATAGTGCATTTTACACCTAATTTTAAGAGCCAGTGGCTGTTGTAGTGAAATGTGTATTTATGGTTTTGCTGATGGGATTTTTATGTTGGTTTTCATCTCATTACGACATTACTTTGAGAGGTGAAGGGATGAAATGAGAAAAAGAGACAGACAGCAGAAGTTTTATGGGACTCAGGATATTAGACTAGAGTACCGAACAATGTTTTATCAGCAAATGTGTGCCCTGCAATTGTCTGGCAACCAGCTCAGGGTGTCCCCGGCTTCCTCTCCAAAGGCCGCAACCCTCGAGAGGACAAAGCGGTTCACAAAATGGATGTATAGATGAATGGAGTCTGTGATGGTAAATGGGCTGTCACGTCTATAGTTCTTTTCTACCTCGGGTATCCTGGAAATTAGTTTGCATTTTCCAGAATAGAAGAGGAACATTTCAATCTGAATGCACATAGATATTTCACTTGAGTCTATCTCTATAAAGTACTGAGGCACCAGGAACTTGATTGACTTCACAGTCTGTGAGAAGTACGTAGTCAGAGACTGGAATGAGTGTAGGGCAAGTGGTTGATGGCCAGAGAGAGAACTAAGAGGAAGGCATTGGCAAAAATGACAGCATGGTGAAAGCTGCAGGAAGAACACAGAGGTTGGGGGGGGGGGGGTCAGAAAGACGTGGCAAGTCGAGAATATGTTCTATGAAGTGAAAGGCTGCAGTTTTTGCAATTTCCTATAACCCCCGAGACATCTCTTTACTCACATAATCCACAGTGCCCCAGGGTACGATTATACACACCCCACAGATGGCCGTAAACACATCCGCTCACGGACACAATGCTTTTGCACTCACCAGCTTGATTGGTTGTAATGTTGATTGACACCTGCTGGGCGGGATAAGGGCTCTTGTTGGAAACTCCATTGACTGCCTGTAGAATAGTAACAGAATCAGCAATTTACATTATATACATATATGGTCATTTAAACTTGCTTTTTGAATCATGGAAAACAAGATTAAAATACATTTCCACAAAGAACACATACACTCTAAAGCTAGAAACATGTACACCTTAATGATCCCCAATACAAGAACTGTGTCCCACCAATATGCTTAAAAATATATATAAAATATCCTCTGTTTTGTGTTAAGGTAACCAAGTTTTTTATCTTTATGTTTTGCAATATTTAACTGCAATGCTTGCTGCACTGAAGGGCGTTTACATATTTTGATACATAGGGCAAAATATTATAAACATCTACTTGGATCAATATGATGCAACAGTCCTTCACCACTGCTAACAACACCACAAAAATACAAATATTGTTAAACAAGTGGCTTATTAACAGTTTCAGTCAAACATATGCATAATTATTTATTGATTTTTGATCATTCTTGCACCAGATGTCATCATATTATGCTGGTCTATCAAAAGAAACTGCCAGTGAGTTTTATAATGCATGCTTTACATTGCTTACAGACAACTCCTAAACTCTTGGCTGACATTGCCGTCGCAGACAGATTTTATCATCTGTGAGGTAATTAATTAAACAGTTATTTCCATAACTGCTTTAATTAAATACACTCTTCAGCTGATTCATTTCAAAGTCAACACAGCAAATAAGTGCTTGATACAAGTATGAATTTTGGAAACGACATCCTGTACTGGCCCATCTGCTGCATTTTGTGGTTTTGTCAGTAAAAATGTCACCGCTCAAATAACATCCCAGTCGAACTATTTTCAGCACGCTTCAAAGGATTAACTTTGCAATCGTTTGCCATTTCTTATGGCTTGTTGTCACAATAATCCGATGGTGCCAAGATAAGAATATTTATGCAGACTCGAAGCAGAAAACACACTGACAATGTCGAAGTGCTTTTATGCAGACTCGAAGCAGAAAACACACTGACAATATCGAAGTGCTTTTATTCAGTGGTACAACGTGTCTCAGTGCCATGCCAGATGGAGACGATTAGCAGTAGCCTGCATGTAAATGTCAAGGAGAAGTGTTGGTTGTATTAAAAGATGTTCGTATTTTTGTTTTGTTAAGTTACTTCCTTTTGCTACATTGGCATTGCTTTGATAGGATCCTCTCCCTGCAGATTAGATTGTTTTTTTGTGAGCTTTGGACTTCTCTGTTACATGAGTGTCATTTCAAATGCATAATGGGATGCTGTACAAACATTCGTGTTGGGTTTTTGTTTGGATGCAGTCTTACAAGAAAGTCTTCCATAAAAATACTAAACGGTGGATTCTCATCTTCGAGAATTGTTTATCTCGCTGTCTACACCATGCTCTCATGTCAAACGCATGGTATTGGCAGAAGAACAGGTCTATTTTAATACATTTTCTTGCATGAAGCACATCAGATTATAATTACATTAATTTTGTGAAGCATTGTATGTTAAATACAGTACAAATATGTAATTGTACTGTAAGTTTAAATGATACATTTAGCTTCATCATGCAAGCTTCAAATGAATACAGCACCACCTTTCTCCTAAGCTTTTGTACACCATATAAGTGCACATGGCTTGTTTCGAGTGTAAAAGAGGAGTCTCCTCCGTCAGATGAAAAAGCAAAAAGTTTGACCATTGCTCGTCAATCTGGGGATCGGTGGATGTGTTATTAGCTTGGCTGCAAAATCAAAAATCTTGATTTACTGGCCATATATGCAAAAAACGCACAAGGAATTCCCTTCCCAGTTACAACCCATTCAGAGAAACATAGACAAGATGAACATCGGCGAGACAAAACGATGCTCATTTTTCGCTCAGTCCCGGCAGCTATTGTTGTGTTATCTACTTCTTCGTTCCACAGACAGCAATGATTTAGAAGTGGAGATCGGGCACTGTACAAACACGCCCAAAACTAATTGACAAACGAAATTAACATCGTGAAGAGAAGCTATGCAGAGAGGCTGAAAAAACAGTTCTCTGCGAACAACTGCATATGTGTGGAATGGCCTGAAAGCATTTACAAACTATAGGACACCATCCCCCCAAACAGTGACCAGTAAGGGTCTGGCTGATGAATTAAACATATTTTTTTGCCGATTTGAAAAGGACACCCCCATTTCCCACATATGCCCACCTCTACCAGAAACTACTCTATCCACACCCCTACCCTCATTCTCTGCCATACAGATCCACAAACAGTATGTGAGATGCCTCTTCAAGCAGCAGTAGATCAAGAAATCTGCGGGGCCAGACAAAGTGTCGCCCTCCTGCCTGAAAGTCTGCGCTGGCCAGCTGGCTTTGGTCATCACACAAATCTTCAACAGATCCCTGGAGCTGTGTGAGGTCCGATCCTGCTACAAACAGTCTACCATCATCCCAGTTCCCAAGAAACCAGCAACATCGAAACTGAACGACGATAGGCCTGTCATTCTGACATCTGTGGTCATGAAGTCCTTTGAACGGCTTGTGCTGAACCACCTAAAGAACATCACCGGTCCCCTGCCGGACCCTCTTCAGTTTGCCCACTGGGCAAACAGGTCTGTGGAGGGTGCAGTCAACATAGGGCTGCATTACATCCTCGAGCACCTCGACGGCACAGGGACCGACGCAAGGATCCTGTTTGTGGATTCCCGCTATGCGTTAAACACCATCATTCTGGAATTCCTTACCCTCAAACTTCTCCAGCTCGGTGTGTTCCCTACGATCTGCAAGTGGATCCACAGCTTCCTGCCAGGACGGACACAACAAGTGAGGCTGGGAAGAACAATATCATCAATACACAACACTAGCACTGGAGCCCGACAGGGATGGGTACTCGCTCCACTGCTCTTCTCTCTCTACATGAACTATTGCACCTCAACCCACCCAGCCGTCAAGCTCATAAAGTTCGCAGACGACACCACAGTTTTCATACCGACAAGAAGTGGAACAGCTGGAGCTCTGGTGCAGCCAACATAACTTAAAGGTGAACACGTTCAAGACGGGAGACATGATCGTGGTGAAGGAAACATCCTTCACAGCTGCCCCTCACCCGATCTAACTGTCCTGTGTCAACCGTCGAGACCTTCAAGTTCCCGGGAATCACAGTCTCCCAGGACATGAAGTGGGAGGTCAACACCAACTCCAACCTGAAAAAGGCCCAGAAGAGGATGTACTTCCTGAGGCTGCTGAGGAAGCATGGCCTGCCACAGGAGGTGCTAAAACAGTTCTACATGGCAGTCACCGAATCAATCCTGTGTTCTTCCATCACGGTTTGGTTTGGGGCCGCCACAAAAAAAAGGACAAAATCCAACTGCAATGGAAAGTAAGAACGGCATCGCTCTACTCACTCTTGAGGACTTGCATACCGCAAGAACCAAGACAAGGGCATGGAAAATCCTACTGGACCCCCCGCATCCTGCCCACCACCTTTTCCAGCTACTCCCCTCAGGTGGACGCTACCGATCCAAATCCAGCAGACACTTGAACAGCTTTATCCCTCTAGCCATTAACTCCCTAAACAGTATCCTAAATCTAACTGTATAGTGGCTCTGCAATTTTGCACAACCCTGTGGAACAGCATTACCGTTATAATCATTGTAGCTCCAGCTCTGTATTCACTTGAGCCACTGTCACTGATCTATATTCCACAGCACCAGACACTTTAAAGCGCTCAAGGACACCTGCATAATTGCACACTTGTACTACATACGTGTAGTACACACTTGTACTGAAAATACTGCTACTGGTCACTTTAAAATGTTCAATGATTTTCTGCACCAACTGTTATAGTATTGTATCCTACCACTGGTCACTTTAGCTCTGCTTGATTCTTTGCACATTGTCTCACACTTGTCATTGGGTGGTACTACCGCACAACGGTTCACATAACTTCCTTCCATACTTGTTTGCCATGTCTTTGTTTATGGTGATACTTGTGCAGCGTGCACTACCGGAGACAAATTCCTTGTGTGTTCTACATATTTGGCCAATAAAGATGATTCTGATTATATTTTCCCACATAGGAAGACTGGAAACCTGTTGCAGGCGGTGACAAAGTTCCTCGGTGGCAAAGTTCCAGGGATGGATGAGATCTGCTCAGACTTTCTAAAGGCTCTGAATGTTGTGGGGCTGTTCTGGTCAACAAGCCTCTACAACTTTGCCTGGACATTGGGGATAATGCCTCTGGATTTGCAGACTGGGGTTGTGGTACTCCATTTGGCGTGTGTCCCAACTACAGAGGAATAAGACTCCTCAGCCTCCCAGATAAGGTTTATTCAGGAATGATGGAGAGAAGAGTCAGTTGGGAAAAAGAATCCCGGATTCGGGAAGAGCAGTGTGATTTTAGTCCCAGGCGTAGAACACAGGACCAGCTCAACACTCTCAGCAGGGTCCTCGAGGGTGAATGGGGGTAAGTCCAGCTGGTCTACATGTGTTTTTTGGACTTGGTATGCATTGCCATCATTGAGTCGCATATGTTACCAGTGACGTTTGGACTCCACTCAGGCTTCCCTTTGTCAATAATTCTGTTCAGAATATTCATTAACAGAATTTCGAGGCAAAACCAAGAAGTCACAATCTCCCAAATCTTCCTGGAGTGCTTCACAGCCACATGTAAAATGGTTGGGATGGAAATTAGCACCTCCAAATCTGAGACCATTGTTGGAAAAGGGTGGAGTGACCTCTCCTGGATGAGGATGAGATCTTTCCCGAAATGGAGGAGTTCAAGTATCTCAGATCTTGCTTACTACAAAGGGGAGAATGGAGTGGGAGATCAAGAGGCAAATTGGTACTGTGTCTGCTGTGATGTGAGAAGATGTGAAATTGAAATATGAAGTTGATCTACATTCCTACCCTCACCTATGATCAAGAGCTATGGGACGTGATCAAAAGAGTAAGATCCAACCGGCCAAAATGAGTTTCCTGCACAGTGTGTCTGAGCTCTCCCTTTGAGATAGGGTGAGAAGCTTGGTCATCCAGGAGGGATTTAGAGTCGAGCCAGTGCTCCTCCATGTTGAGAGGAGCCAGATGTGGTAGTTCGGGCATCTACTTAGAATGCCTAGTGGACGGCTCCCTGGTGAGGTGCGCCGGGCATGTACCACCGGCACCAGCCCCCAGGGACAACCCAGAAAAGTCCTTTGGTACCCTTGTTTGGTTTGGACCAAAAGCAGATTTGCTTTTTTTGATTTGGTGCAGTTCATATTCACATTGTACATTTGGCAACTGAACTCTATTTTATTTGTTTTGGTCATGCTAATGGTCAAAGAAGAATAATCCATGCTTCATGGTTGCACCCTCTTGGCAGCATGCATGTACCAGCACTGATTTTGATGGGATAAATGTCGGCGCTATTTGACTGTCGCCACTTGACAGTCCAGTTATTTGCCCCAGTAATGAGTAAAACACAGCACTGTTTTGTTTAGTAAAGACGTCACCACTGTTAGACAGTTGGTACAACAGTTGGTGAGACAGGATGGATGGCTGCCAGAGCTGAGGATGAGGAGAGAGGAGCGTCGGTGTGGATCGTGTATGCGTATTTGGAACTGAGAGCCTGTGCTCGGAATTTAAGTGGATTGAAATGTCACAGGAGAAGTGAGCAAATCTCTTTTTTCATCAATGGATGCTACAGCTTCTTGTTTACTTCCAAGCTTGTAGCAGATGTATGGGACGTCATGCACGTTTTGAGCATGATGTCTCTGACCCACTGGTGCAGGGACATTTTGATTCTCTCTTTCATCTATAACTGCTTCAAACAACAAGGCATTTGCAGGAATAGTAGTTACGACTGTCCATGTCTTATGTTGTGTTGTGACATCATAGTTTGTTATTTCTTTGGATTGGATTGGATAAACTTTATTGCCAAATGTACTGTATGTGTAACATACAGCACAGATGAAATATCTTCCCTCTCACCATAAAACAAGAGGAGCCGCTGCGTTAACTGTCCTGTAAAGTGCTTTGTTGCGGCTGCAACAGTTGTTAACGCGCTATATTAATAAAGATATTGTATTGTCACACTGTCGCGTGTGATGATCACCGTTCCCATTGGACAGAAATGACGAGGGCGGCACATAGAGCACAAACCCAGAAATGGAGGAAATCCTGCGGGTTCCATTCTTGGTCGGATTGTTCTGTCATGTGGGACGTGATGGTGGAAGAGCAAAAAAGCAGGGAGGCAGGAGAAGCAGTGTGCACTGAATTAAATGTAGTCGCAAAAAACACTTCCAGGGGCACACTCAGTGGCCGGCCGAGCATTTCAACCTTTGGCCTTCAGTGACGTCACATACATTAACACAATACAATATAGGCTCGTCAAGCAGCACTTAATCTGAGGAGGATTTAAAACCATCAAGTATGCATTCACAATTAAGAGCAGGAAACAAAATTTATAGATATTGTCAAAAATAAAAAGATGATTTAAAAATACTAAATAAAATGCCACCCAAAGTCTATCCAATAAATTGCGCAATTAAGATAAAGATTAAGATATCCTTTATTTGTCCCCCAATGGGGAAATTACAATCAGAATTCAGAAAGGAAAACGCTGGGTAGGGAGAGGGGAAAAAAAACACGCTCGAACTATCCTCTTCCGAGGATAATTTAAGTCCAGGATAAAAAAGACCCTAGCACATAATAAGCATATGATAGTTACAACAAGTCACAAGACCTAACATGTAATAAGGGGGAGGATGAATGGGAAGGGGGAGGGGGAGGAGAGGGGGGTAACCGCGACGCGGCCAAGAATGACCAGCTGTACGGTCCCCGTTGCGCTCTGCATATCGGAACACGTCATGGGGGAAAAAGAATCGGAACGATGAAGACGGTGATAACAAGGATGTGTATGCGCGTGTGGTTGTCCAGTTGTGTATGTGTATGCGTGTACAGGTCATAGCTGCTTCGTCGAGGTCTGCTCATCATGAAGACAGTCCCGGCTTATCAGTCCATGGCCGAGAAGGAGGGGGGTGATGGTGGGGGCCCTAGATTCCATGTGTACTTCCATCCAGGGGAAAGGCCAGATAGCGTTGTTCGTTTTGGAGGGACAGCCGCCAACAATTTCAGACAGCCTTGAGTCCTGTATCTCTTCACTGGCGCCCATCAGCCGAATTAAAAAAAAACTCTTTCCGCAGCATGGATTCCAACCTCTCCATGGTGTTGTCAATCGCGCGGAGTCGCTCCAAAACCGCAACAATATTGCGGTTGAGCTCAGTCACCACTTGAGTCTGAGTGTTGGACATTCGCGCCAAACCGTCCAGAATGACCGGCAGCTTCTTCACTTCCAATAGAGCCGCTCCCGTCGGTCGAATTTTGCGATAGAACAGAAAGCTGCCAACAGCAAACAGCAGCATACCTGTTATCAAAAGGCCAATAATGTAGATGTCTTCCACATCCTCCACGGACAGTATTGCCAGGCACACCGGTCTCCACTTTCTCCATGGATCCAAGGCATATCAGGCAGCAAATGTCCCCAGAGGGAAAGAAGGCTCCCCACTGACTGCTCTTTTCGTCAAAAAAATTTTGTCGATTACATTGAGAGACCAGCCAACTAATTCCATGGTTACTTCTTCGGATGAAAACACGGTAGGAGGCTAGGGAAAAAGTTAGATAAAGACAGCAGAAAAGACTAAGTGGCGAGCAGGGAAAAAGGCGGGAGGGCAGGGGAGCTGTGCAAAAAGCGTCCGCCTTCGTCGAGAGCCAAGCAGAAAAGCCAAGCAATGTCGCAGTGTTATATAAGACACCAACCAAACAATAACAAAACAAACTATTCTTTGAAAATAAAGTAAACAGATCATTTGCATTTTGAGAATCGGCTATACACCAGCAAATAACTGACGATGTTGAGCAGCTGAGATTGAACGAACTTTAGTGCACGAAGGTGACTACAATGCGCCATTATAAATTGCAGGTGAGCAGATTTATTTGATACATTTTTGTATCGTTGTCATTTAATTTCGTTACCATTAATTTAATACTAACGAAATAAAATGAGGGGGGCCCGGTAGTCCAGTGGTTAGCACGTCGGCTTCACAGTGCAGAGTTACCGGGTTCGATTCCAGCTTCGGCCTTCCTGTGTGGAGTTTGCATGTTCTCCCCGGGCCGGCGTGGGTTTTCTCCGGGTGCTCCGGTTTCCTCCCACATTCCAAAAATCTGCATGGCAGGCTGATTGAACACTCTAAATTGTCCCTAGGTGTGAGTGTGAGTGCGAATGGTTGTTCATTTCTGTGTGCCCTGCGATTGGCTGGCAACTGACTCAGGGTGTCCCCCGCCTACTGCCCGAAGACAGCTGGGATAGGCTCCAGCACCCCCCGCGACCCTAGTGAGGATCAAGCGGCTCGGAAGATGAATGAATGAATGAATATGAGGATGATTTTATATTGATTCAACCAACTCGTATGAGACATTTTAAGATAAAGCTTCTGTCTGTATCAAAGTGTGTATACAAGATTATTGAGAGCAGATTCTACAAACTCACTAGATAAGATTTTTTTTAATCGTATCAAGACATACCAAACTGACAAGTGGCATCATTAAAGGGAGAAATGAGCAAGTCACAGTTCAATCACACACCATGACAGAATCCCACACTGCGCTCAAAAGGACACTGAGATGACAGTTACAAGACAGGTGACCTTGCAGCAGGCACAGAGGCCTGATGGTAAAGTTTGCTCCTGATCAAAGTTTGAAGGTCAAATTCAGTTACAGCCTTAAAGCATCTACACGATTCGACTATTGGAGCGATTCCTGATAAAATATACCTGCAAACTGTGCAAAAGAAATCAAAATTCAGCATGGTTATCTAGTTCCTCATGTATCCTTGAGCAATGACATCCAGCCTGCTGTTGATGAGACATGAGATACTTAAGATCAGGGCCGTGTAACAGCATTTAATTTAATCCTTGAAGAACTTGTCATGGAACTTTGTAAAAGTACCTTTCTTAACTTGTGTCCCAAAAATTGTGCTGTGATAATCATCCAAGATTCAAAGCATATAACATAGACGTTTCATTTTACGAATTAACCTTGAGCTTGTTAAAGATTTGATAAGATACAGACTTTGATCAGAATCAGATTCAAAATCATCAGAATCATCTTTATTGGCCTAGTATGTAAAACACACAAGGAATTTGTCTCTAGTAGTACGAACTAGAGGTGTCAAATTATCGCATTAATTGTGAATAATTAATTACAGTCATATTTAGCGTGTTATGTTTTTTAATCGCGTAAATCTAAATTTTAATCTCTAACTTTATTGTTTCTGTAGGTGGGTTGCCTTTTTCTAATACAGTATCCTTTTTATGTGTTTGACTTGTTGAGGGTGGGGAAACAACTCTCCGTCACAGCCTGAAGCGGACATTGATTGGCAGTTATTATGTTTGGGATTGTTTAGCATAAGCTGATTGGCTCCCATCGGATTTGGGCGGGCTAAGTAAGTAGCGGTGAGGAGAGGAGAGATGAAAATGGAGGAGCATGTGAGAGTTCTCGGCACAATGAATGGACAATTTGCATTCCAAAAACACCCGTGACTGCACTGTTGATAAAGGTAGAGTGTTGTGCCTAATTTGTAAGGAGTTTGCTTACCAAGGAAGCAGCTCAAGTTTAGCCTCCTACATCAATGCACCCAATCGCGAGTGCAGCCACGGGTAACGTTAGTTCTGTACCGAAGGTGTTAGCAATGGAGCAATGAACAAAGCTCTTCGCCAAACTAAACTTGAGAAGAACACCCCGTGCGAGACATGAAGTCAGCATAGCTGCTGTGTCCTCTGTCGACTATTAGAAGTGGTTGATGTTTATTTCCGCACTTTACTTTGTCATGATCAAAAGTGTTATTTCTGAAGTGCTCACTTACAGCACTGTGATTTAAGGGTCTGTTTTATTTGTTATCTGAAGCAAGTTCCGTTTTCAGTACTTAGTACTCAGCTCAGAAAATTGTTCTTACTGTTTTTGATATGGTAATCTAAGAATTTTTGATGGACCTGGTGTTCTCTTTTATTTTTATTTTGTAATTATTTGGAGATTTACAAAAACAAAACAGTGATACAGCAGAAAATAAATGGCTTGGACTGCATCTGTTCAAGTCTTTAAAAAAACCCAAACTTTATAATACCACTTTTTTGTGAATCTTTTGATCTGCCTCAATACTCAATAATGGAATGAATTTAAAATGAAAATAGGGGTTTTCTCAGCAATTTTTAGATGAGATATAAATATAGATTGATTCAATCAATTATTACAGATCAAAATTTATTAATATCACCATTTTTTAATCTCTTGACAGCACTAGTATGAACTACACTATTATTGCAGTAACTAGCAACTATGACAAATAAAGACATGACAAGTATCGAAAGACTTTCAATAATGTAAGGGTGCCATTGTGTAGTAGGACCGCCCAATGTCAGCTGTGTGACAATGTGCAGTCATCAAGCAGAGATAGAATGATTGGTGGTGCGGTACTTACAATATTATGACGTGCAGTTGGTGCAAATAATCGTTGCACCATTTTTTCAAGTGACCAGTAGCAGTAATTATGGTACTGTACAACTTTAGGTGTGCAATTATGCAGAAAGTCCTTGAGCACTTTGAAGTGTCGAGGGCTATTGAATATTGATCAACGACAGTTGTTCAAGTACAGTATGTGGGGAGCTGGACCTACAATATGTGCAGTAACACTATCCTAGGGGTGTGCAAAATTTGCAAAGAGCCACTATAGATTTGAGTTACTGTTAAAGGTGACGGGGGAGAAGCTGTTTGAATCTCTGCTCGTTTTGATGCACATGATTCAAAAGCGGCGATCTGAGTGATGCAGTTTTCATTTTGGTGAGATAAAGGGCCATATCTTGGTAGATTGGGGCCCATGTGCTCTGCACGACTTCATTTGGGTGCCTGGGAAAGTCTAGTTTAATGTATTTGGGACAAGACACCCCTTACTGGGCTTTCCGGCGCACGGAGCTGCAGCCCCCCGGACACACTTGCTAATTTGGTAACAGAAACTCAACTACGCTTGGCCTAAAAAAAGACACATATCCATTTATATACAGTACAGTATATACCGCTATATCTATCTATCTATCTATCTATCTATCTATCTATCTATCTATCTATCTATCTATCTATCTATCTATCTATCTATCTATCTATCTATCTATCTATCTATCTATCTATCTATCTATCTATCTATCTATCTATCTATAGAGCGTGGTTGTGAATCTGGTAGACGCGTTATGCCTCACTGCATTTTATGAGTGACGCGGCTCCTGGGGGTCTCACACAGACATACATGTTGTAGGTGCAAGGGGGTCAATTGGCCACGTCACATACAGTACATGGCTGATGATGCCATCTGCAAGGGGAAATCTTACAGTTTCAGTGCCAATGTCATGCATGGACCCCAGCAAGTCTATTTACGTTTCCGCAATGTTAAGCTAGCGTTCGCTACGACCGGCCTGATTTTATTGCAAATGAGGGGTGCGTCTGCATGTACAAAGCCGAGCAAAATACCAAAAGAACTGCACTATTATCTTTTCTAATTATGAATACTTTGAAAGCAGAGGTGACTGAATTTAAGATGACATCTTTAAAAGCCGACACAAGAGAAATTGCTTCCATAGGATGTATATTTCATTTCATCATACTTTTATCAACTAATAAGAAAACATTTGAAGACACTGAAAAAAAAGGAAACACGAGTATGGAATCTGACCTCAACATTTACATGAATTATTGAGCTAATTACCTAATAATCAGAAAATTTTACTCGAGCAATCTTGTAAATCCTGAGTTTGATGTCTTTGTTGATCTAAAAGACAATACTGTAGTGTGATGATGTTGAGGGGCACAGTTGCAAAAATATTGGTGCAGCGAAAAAAATAAAATAAAATAATTGAACAAAATGAAAACACAAGCGATAAGATCTTTGCAAACCGGGCCTTGGTATTTTTATGTCTTTCAGACGGAGTTTTGTGGATGTGTGAATGGACACAGATGAATGACATGTAATTACTTTAACCTGTCGCGACAACAATAATAGACACGTGGTGACAGATTCGAGGCGGCCCGGTGGGCCAGTGGTTAGCGCGTCGACCTCACAGTGCAGAGGGCGGTTCGATCCTGTGTGGAGTTTGCATGTTCTCCCCGTGCCTGAGTGGGTTTTCTCCGGGTACCCCGGTTTGCTCCCACATTCCAAAAACATACTGTCAATTGTCCCTAGGTGTGAGTGTTGAGCGCGGATGGTTGGTCGTCTCTGTGTGCCCTGCGATTGGCTGGCAACCGGTTCAGGGTGTCTCCCGCCTACTGCCCGAAGACAGCTGGGCGAGGCTCAAAACCTTTGTGAGGATAAAGCGATCAGAAAATGGATGGATGGATGGATAGATGGACAGAATCTATTGGGTCACCTCTGAATTTTGTAGATAATGAGCAAGACATATGGTGCCCTTAAAGGGTCAAAAATCAATTTGGCAAAAAGCTCAATTTTAAAAGTCGAATAGGAGATGGTCCGTGAATTCTTAAATTCATATTTAATGGAAAAAAAATGCAGTTGAGCTAATCCGAGTCCCAGATATTTTTTCACCAATTTATACTATCTAATAAAATACTCTACTGGTACTTCAATAAATAAACAATATGCACCATTCCATGAAACAAACCTGTATGTCAAAGGTGTATGATGTGTGGGCCCGCAGCTTGCTGATTTCCACCTTAGTTACTTTTAATCCCCTCCGGCCTGGAACATATGCCACGCTGTCATCGCATGGCTGACACAACCGTCGCTCATTGTTGTGACAACGGTGGCACAACACATTATAGGACAAGTCTTCACGATGCCCGATGTCACGTGGTGGATGCCACTCCAGTTGCACTGATGTCTGGTTAACAACTGAGACCAAGTTTCGAGGACCTGAAGGAACACCTGGAGAAGGAGATGGGATTATGAGAGCATGATAAAACAAACAATCTAAACCTAGAGTGTACTTCTCCTTCATAATTCACAACTCTATTATTCACAACGGAAATCACAGAACAACATCAAATTGAAAAACACACACACAGACACAATTATGTAGATCTATGATTTCCACCATCCTCAAATGAGGTTGAGCTCACTCCTCAACATTTCATTTACATCTTTACTAGCTTTTTATGAAAAAAAAAAAAAAAAAAAAAAATTACTTGCTTCGCCTGTGACATAGTGTTAGTTTATTTCAGCATGTATTTGATGCCATTCTTGTGTTGCATAAAAACAACATCAGTTTAATTCACTCCTAACATGCACAGCTAAGTCAAATTTAATTGTATTTAATGATTTTAGGTTTGGAGAATCTATGCCTTTATTTTTTTCTTTTCCTAGCTTCATTTTGTGTGTACAAAGTACGTTGACTTGGTTCTCAGTGATCAACTTTCATCAAACGCTCTTTAAAATAAAATTGTCTCCCATCTAATCTTATTTGGTTGAAAATAAAGTAAGAAAGCTGCCTCTTTTTTATGACATGAAGTCGCTCACTATTGGGGTATGCAATGGCTAAAATTCAATTCATGTTTGCCCTTGAAATGAAAGACAAAGGCAATTCATGGGACGAGTGTGAAGCAGCGTCGCCTGACACCAAAGACCTTTTCACTGTGAAAACCTGATTTTTCTTCAGCATCAATTTGTGCGTGTACCGCCATTGTTGGGGCGAGTTGCTTTCACTGTTGTCAGTAGTGGCCAACTGTTTCATTTCGTCTATAGGAAAAAAAAAGACATTTCTCATATTATTTATTATTTATATATATTTTAAAACTATAAAGTTGTATCTAGGCCAGCAAGGACGGGCACATGTCTAAAGATAGTACACATGCACGTAGGAAGCAAATTCTCCTTGTAGCATTGTCAATGCCCCCCACCCCAAAAAAAAGAATCTGCAAAAAATAAAAACAAAAAACAAATTTGAATGCAGAATCCCAATAAACATTTATTTATATCTAGCAACTCCTCACAACAATTAGAGACTGAAGGAGGGATTGTAAACTACAGTACTTGTATACATGCATGTGCGCACACAAACACACACACACACACACACACACACACGCACGCACGTACAAATACAATCTGACTTGCTGCAGAGACAGCCTGAAATGATTCATGTCTCAACCTACTTCCACCACGTCTCAATGGAGCTGAGAGCAGCGAGTGTGTTTCTAACCCTGCTGCTCGTCTTGCATAGCAATGCAGCCCCTTCAACACTCAAAAACAGATCTTCACTTCAGTGAAAAGCCAGTGGAATGTGGAAGATGAAATGATGGCATTCTGCTGCAGCACTGACACTGGTCTATAACACTGGTCAACAGCAAATTTTAATCAGAGATGGCTTTATGTGTCCCTTAACCTATTTTTGACACTGATTTTTTAAAAAATGTATGTATGTAATTTAAAAAATCTTTTTCCTAGTATTTCAGGTTTTTGAGATGTTTCCTGATTGACTTTGACCAATAAAAGCTTGCGCTATATGGGATAAAGTTATTACCTTTAAGAAAAAAAATTCAAGCTGTTGCTGAACCAGACGCAGAACTCATACATGTTACTAAATATGATATTATTGTTGTAATATTATTATTATGAAATCCTGATGTGCAAGAGAAAAACACAAGGGTAGATTCAGAATCGGCACAAAAACCTTTCAAGAAAAGTTTATTTGCATCTCTCATAAAAAATAAAATAAAATAAAAAATTTTTAAAAAATCTTTAAAATGTGTTGACTGGTGTCATTTTACAGTTGAACTGTTGCCCTGAACGTTCCATAACATAGATAGCTGGATCTCAAAATCAAAAATATAGGTTTCTAGTGCTGGCCGATATGGAAAAAAAATCTACAAAATATACCAATGTTGGCCGTTTTATATCACAATAATAATATAGCATGATATACTTTCAGTTATTCTATTAAAAATGGATACAACAGAGTGTGACTGCTTACCTTTTCTCACTTTATTTTGATGACGTTAAACACACCTGCATCAAATGATTAATGCATTCTTTGTATAATAATAATAATTCATGCCTTTGTCACATCCTGGCTCGATTATGCCTATTATTATTATGCAATGCCCTTTACTTTGGAGTCAGCCAGTCCTCCATTAAGCGCCTTCAGCTGGTCCAGAATGCCGCTGCTCGCCTCTTGACTGGTACTCGTAAGAGGGAGCACATAACTCCTACTCTGGCATCCCTTCACTGGCTCCCCATTCATTTTAGAGTTATTTTCAAGATCCACCTCTTTGTTTTCAAATCTCTGTATAATCTCGCGCCACCTTACCTCTCTGAGCTCGTGCGCCCCTACACACCTGCCCGGATCCTCAGGTCTGTGGATCAGACTTGGTTAGAAGTACCAAGAACTAAACTGAGGCTCAGAGGGGGTCGAGCCTTTTCTGTTCCTGGTTCCTCTCTCTGGAATGACCTCCCACTGAACATTCGGCGAGCCTCCTCGCTGCCCATCTTCAAAGCCCTTCACAAAACTCACTTGTATTCTTTGGCATTCGACTCAGCATGACTTACCGGTAGATTTGTTCTTGATTTTACTGTTTGGTGCTTTCTATCGCCTTTATTACAGATTTGTCTTACTGTTTATTGTGCATTATTTATATTATATATTATATATATAATATATATTATTTATTGTGTTAAATTGCTCCATGTACAGCACTTTGTATGCAGCGATGGCTGTTTGAAAGTGCTCTATAAATACTGTTGACTTGACTTAACTTGACTTGACATCCAGTCGTGGTGCTATATAAAGTCAACAAATATAAATAGAAGTAAATTTACCTACATATTTTTGAACAAATCTAGAAAATAATGTCGCTGACAGAAATTGAAAAAAATATATAAAAAGATAAGATTTACTGTAATGCAATTTTGAAAACTTATTTTTCAGATCTCAAAAGTAAAAATCAAAACTCAGTACTGCATTATGAAAACAAATCACATTTGTACTGTTCTGTGCATTCAATAAACTCACTATATATTAATCAATTTTCTGAATCGCTTGTCCTTAATATTAATATACAGTCATACCTCGGTTTTCGACCATAATCCGTTCCAGAAGGCTGTTCGAAAAACAATTTGTTCAAAACCCAAAACCATGTTTCCCATTATAATCCATAGAATAAATTTTAATTGTTTCCAAGTCTAGAAAACAGCTTTTTTTAAAGCATTTTTTACTCTTTTACACCCTATTTTTACCAATTTTAACATTGTAACATAAAAATGTAACTAACATCTCTCTCTCTCTCTCTCTCTGTCTCTCTCTCTCTCTCTCTCTACCTCCTACCGACTCTCTCTGCAACCCTACGCTACGGTATGAACTGGCTGCCTCCCCATGACTAATCACTGAGTGCATCCCACTTCTTTTCCTAACCAATTTGTTCCCCTGAGGGAACAAATTCTGTAACACTGTTACAGGATGAGGGCAACTTTGCCAAAAACGCCTAAAAAGGTGCACTCAAAGTAATTTTGTAGCTGTTCTTGAACTATTTGGAGTATGAGCATAGTTTTGGAACAGTTTTAGAAAAATGTAAAATGTTATGAATTTGAATTTTTCCCCAATCCGTGTAAGTGCTCCTGTCACTGAACTATGGATGTTTGAAAACAGAAAAAAAGGTGAATCTTATGTTTGTCTAATTTCTTTTCAAATCTTCAGAAATTCAGCTTTAAAAGATGAACAACATGTTCACATACGTACTCAGCTGACGACGAGGATCAGCGATTTGTTTTGACAGATGACGGAGGGCCCCTCGGTGGGCCGTCCTAACTTGAAAGAGCTAAACATTTCGAAGCATCCTCTGTTTGCTTGAAAATCAAACTCTTCATGAGCAATGCTAGGATTCTTTTTTATCTCCATACAAACTGTATCTTGAATAAGACTGTCCCCTGCAAGCTGTTTCTCATTCATGAAAATAAGCAAAAGTTTCCTCACTTCCTCTAAACCAGGGGTGCCCATTAGGTAGATCCTGATCTACCGGTAGATCTAAGACAGGTCCCAAGTAGATCCGAGGAGTGTCGAGGAGAAAAAACAAAAAAACAACCATTTGTGTGTCTTTGTACATGTTAGTCATATATTTTTTTGTGTTAATGTACGCTGCACCCTAATCATCCTATCAGTCTCATTTTCACCAAAAAATGTTTTAAAAATAAAATAAAGCAGGTAAATCTTGAATTTATGGTGGCACGTGATTACATCACCGGAAGTTGTTTGCGCTCAGCAGTCTGCAAATTGCAGCTTGTAATCAGAGCTGCTGCGCTCTATCTTTTATCGTGATTATTCTCTTCAGAGTTTGCTTGGTGTACAATTCACCGATGGCAAAGAATAGGAATCTCGGAGGGCCCAGGGAAGCACTTTAAGGAGGTTAGTTGATCGAAAAGTAGATCTTCGGTCCAAAAAGTTTGGGCACCCCTGCTCTAAACAAACGAGACCCTTTAGCCACATCCGTGATTTTAAGATGGTCTTTCTTTTTTAGGATGCTGCTGATCGTCGATTTCGGCAGGCCGAACTCTTAGCCAACACGGACACACGAACAACTGATTAATATTTCGCTATCAAATCTTTCTTAAATAGTTTTGCGCACTATTCCCCTCTTTTTTTCACCAGCTTTATTTCTTCCACTTGCTTTCTTTGGTGCCATTATTAGGGGCTGATACACAATGCAGAAATAACAGTCCGATTGGCATAAATGTCAACAATCACGATGCTTAAAAAAAAAAAAAAATCTTTATTGAACATGTCCGCTCACATTGAACGCTCTTTTTTTTATCTTAATTGAACACGTCTGCTCACATTCAACGTTCTTTTAAAAAAAAATCTTTATTGAACACGTCTGTTCATAATGGAATGCTACACGAGGAAGCGTCACTTCCTCGTGTAAGGAAGGCGAGAGGAGTCGAGTTGCGCATTCAAGTGCGCTCAGTTTCGCCGCGAACCAATTTTCGGTCGTAATCCGAAGCATAAAAAAACTCGAAATTTTTGGTCGAAAACCGATTTGGTCGATAACAGAGATGGTCAAAAACCGAGGTTTGACTGTACAGTGATCCCTCGCTATTTAGTCGTTCGTTTTTATCGCGGCTTTGGAGCATCACAGACTTTTTCAAACATTCATTAAAAAAAAAATGGTTTGTGTGTGTGTGTGTGTGTGTGTGTGTGTGTGTGTGCGTGTGTGTGTGTGTGTGTGTGTGTGTGTGTGTGTGTGTTAGTGCGCTATGCTCAAGCGCAAAGGCCCACGTGGGGCAATTTCTTTTTTATATACAGACGCTCCTAGACTTACGAACATCCGAGTTACGAACAATGGTACATACGAACATTTTTACGGGTATGTCGAAAAAGTTCAATTTTGTATTGCGCGCCTTTTTCCAAGTACAGGCACTGTAGTGCTTCTTTCCGCCGCTAATACCGACGTGAGGCCCTCGCTGTGAGAGCTCGCCCAGCATCCACCCCGAATCCGGCTTCCTCTGCCCAGTTGTTAAATATCTCGTGTATCCATTATTCAATATGGTTGGTGAAAAGCGAAAGGCTTCTAGTGAGAGTGGAAGTGTAAAGAAGAGGCAAGCCATTTCATTTCAAATGAAAGTGGCAATAATAAAGAAGCTTGATGCGGGTGAGAAAATGGTGAGCATTGCACGTGCATACAACATGAATAGTTCGACCGTTGGTACACACAAGCCTTAAACATACTTTTATAAACCTTAAACATACTTATATAAGCCTTAAACATACATTCCATACAAAATATAGCACTGAAGCAACTTACAAAGGAATTCACCTGATGAACGATCGTTCGGAACATATCTCGATCATAAGCTGGGGAGCGTCTGTATGTTAATTGGTCGCTACTTCGCGGATTTTCGTTTATCGCGGGTGGTTTTGGTCCCGATTAAAGGATAAAGGAGGGATTACTGTACATTTAATTTTCAAGGCCACTCCTCCAGGAGTGGACTTATTGTCTGCCAGCTAATGGCAATGCAGCAACAAACAGATTGAAAGTGAAAGCTTTTGCCCATCAATTCAAGCTTATTTGACGTATTAACGTTATTCATTGTCTTCACTATATATATTGTCATGTCGCCCAGCGCGAGAGGTTTCCCTGCTGAAAACTGCATGTACAACTCAATGTTGTGCTTGTCCTTGAGTGCATCGCTCGGACCAACCAATCACAAACGTGAGATGTGCACAGGCAAAGCTGGAGTGCAGAAAACATCTGATGACTTATGTGGGAAAAAATAAGCTATACTGTGATCCCTGGGTGTATTGCGCTTCATTTGCCGCACCTGCAGTACATGACGACTGTATTCAGGAAAAAAAATGCCAAATGACTCAGGTTTTATACATGCCTGTACGCATAATTGGTTCCCGGTGCAACATCGACCAATGACAGCAAGAGTGGATTTTTCCTGTGAGCTGATTGGCTGCGCATACGCATAATTGGTTCCCGATGCAACATCGACCAATGACAGCAAGAGTGGATTTTTCCTGTGAGTTGATTGGCTGCGCATCTTCACAGCCCCTCCCAGCACCTTCCCTTGTGTCACCTCGTGCTGTTGATTCTATGATAGTACGACTGCCTCTCTCTGTCATACTGTCTCTTCTGTTGTTTGCAACATGCGTGGTGGGGAAAGAGAGAGAGAGAGAGAGAGAGAGAGAGAGAGTGAGAGAGAGACAGAGAGAGTGAGAGAGAATGAAAGCAAGAGTGCGAGAGAGAGAGACAGAGAGAGAGAGAGAGCGAAAGCCAGCCTGCGAGAGTGGGGGAGGGAGGGGGTTGGGTTTGTCCAAAAAAGCAGCAAGTCTCTCTTCACCTCCTCCTTCCTCATCAATACCGTTTAATTGTCTTATCATAAACACATCGGCTGTGCGGGGATAGCTGGCCAGGAGGTAGCTGGAGGCTATTGGTGGCTGCACCGTCAGAGCGTAAAGTGAGAGTAACACAAGTCTCTGTCTCTCTCAGAGGGCAATGCTGATGAATGTTAATTACTGTGTACGGTTTTATAATGAAAATTTCAGTAAATGCGTGTACTGCTGTAGTCTATCTCAAATATGTAAAGTATAATCACTGTTTACATATTTTAAACACACTATTCCCCACATACACTTACACAAAAATTCCTAGGGGAGGAGCAAACCCTTCTTTGCTGTTCTTCACTTAGAACGGGCAGATCATCCCATTAACTATACTCCTATTTACATTTACACTATACTATACGCCCTGTAAGAAAAAAGAGGCTCCAAACCATGCATTTCATATGCTCCCCAAAAGACTGATGTCTGGTGATGGGTCTGTTGAAATGGCAAATTTGGTAAAACATTTAACTAGCAATGTTGTCCATTACATTCCTCTAAGGCAGTGGTTCTTAACCTGGGTTCGATCAAACCCTAGTGGTTCGGTGAATCGGTCTCACGGGTTCGACGGAGCCTCTCCCATGGAGGTTAAGACACACCTGACTCAACATGTCAATTAGTTATGACACGCCCGCTTAGCCATCACTGGCTGCAGATGATCACATTACATTGCTTGTCCAATCAGTGCTGTGGGAAATTTAGTTCGCTCAGTGGTCAATGTGTGACAAAACAAAAACTTTTACATGTCTTCAAATTTCATTTACTTTTTTTCTGTTCTTAATAAATGTGTTTTATAAACCTTGAATTTGTAAAAAGTCATATTTTTGTTTTTCCACGAATGAAGGGTTCAGCGAATGTGCATATGAACTGGTTGTGTTCGGTACCTCTAACAAGCTTAAGAACCACTGCTTTGAGGGTTTGTTTATTTTGCATAATTATTATTTTTTTTGGTATAGACTTTTGACAGAGAGGGACTCACTGGTGCACAAGTCCTGTGGTTTGTCCATGTCACCACGATAGTAACCATTCCGACATCCACAAAGGGAGGCAGCCTCGACGGTGGACCGACTGTTAAGTGGACATTGTTGACATAATCCGGGCCCCTGGGATGATTTAAAGGTGCCCTGTGGACAAGCTGTGAAGAAATTGGAAAATGAGGATGCTGCCTTTGCATATTCGAACATTTTTACTGATATTGAGAGTTCATACACAAAGTTTAAAAACACTGTAAGTTGTGTTGACAGTGAGACGGAAGGGGGATTTTGGCATGCCTGTACATTATTTAGAAAAGACACACAAATATTTGTTGTAAGGTTTTTCTTTTAATATTCTTTGTAGCTACTCGACAACAGTTTTACAGCCGTGATCCTCTTATATGGGTCAGAGTGCTTTATAACTGTTAAATCAAAAGTACTCTTTAAGCCTTTATGCATCTATGAATAGTTTAAGATGGTGCGCCCCCATTTTTAAGTTTTTCATCATTTAGCTCAAACAAACGTGTACCGAGCAAGCAGCACTTTTTTTGTTTTTCAGACTGCAGACATTCTTTTTAATTATTTGCCATACTCTCAGAAAATAGGACCGGTGTGATGGCGGATAACATCAGTGTAGAATGCTAGGTTTTTAAGGATTCATGAAGGCCAAATCAAATACTCCAATTGGAGGTGTGTCAGAACAGGAAAACAAACAAATAAAACATACTAACGAACAGCATTGAAAACTGAACTTCTCACAACTTACACCCTTTTGGCAGCTTTTACCTAATAATGATAACATAAATCAGTCAGCCACATATTTCATTGTCTCTTTTGGAAAACTAACAACCCACATTCCCATTTTAGTTTGAGATCTTTTTCAAGATACATTCATGCCAGCATGGCGAAATGTGTGTATGTACATTTTGCTTGCTTTCAGGCAGGCTTGCTCTGCCAACATTTTATTGTATCTGTATAATAGCAATAAAGATGGCCTCTGGTGGAGTCTTTGTAGCTCCAAAACGGCCTGTTTGTTCAAGAGAGCAAGCCATTTGATTGGTCACCATATTATAAAACAATCAAATAAAATAACACCCACACTTGTGTACTGATCAATAGCACAGATTTGTGAAAAAATATGTAAAATTGACCAAAAGGAGATTTTTGCCCAACACCAGCGATATCTATTTTATATCAAAGCATGTGTGTCTTCCTTGGCCGTCGTGTAGTGTGTGATTATCCAGGTTATCCATAATTGGAAATCAAAATTGAAAAAAAAAACCTAATTAACTCACTGTGTGCAGTGAGACCACTTATAGGAGACTCATATCACACAATTGTTGACAGTTAATTGGAACACAGCATGCAACATAACCTTGGGACTCAAAATAATTTTTCCAATTAGTTCCACCTGTGTTTTTCTACAATTGCTCGCATGTGGCAAATAGTGTAGCAAGAGCCCATCTTAAAGCCATGGCACACAGTCGTGTAGATGACAGTATAGCGCCGTTTGTCACTTTTGAAATTAAATGATCGAGCAATTCGACCCATGAGAAAACCACTTTGTGAAGGAAACCATCACCCTGGCACCAAAACGTCTGACTGCTTGACTGACTTTTAATCTTTTTCTGACACTTTAGTGCAGTTCCTCAGTTCATGCTCTGTCTGCAGCAATCTGTTTAAGCTTCTCTGCCTACTTCACAGTCCCCCCCCTTCCGAAAAGCCAACTTCCCTCTGAAGAAGAGCAGCATTGTCATCCGTAGTGGACGTGCTGTGCCTGGAGCTGATCAACTTACGATCACATCGGTGTGAAACATCACTCTCATTACATAAGTGGGCATAACATTAAATGTCAAAGCTGTATTACCCGTGTTGTTGATGTGTTCAGCCACCAGACTTGTCTGCATCCTGTAATCATTTCAGTCTACACTTGAAGCCCATTGTGCCTGTATTCAAGCATGTGCATGAATGACATTTCAATTCGCAATTCCATTGAATTTACATTGAATGTAATCTACGCAGACACAATTATTATAGACTACAATTATTCTGACTTTTTATGACTTTTTATTGACTGTTTAAAAAAAAAAAATCACTGCGTTTGTCTCAATTCAATGCAATCTTTATTGCAGACACAGCAGATCCATATCGGTAAAATACAGAATGGACAAGGTAAAGATAAAATGAAAATGGAAATGTCCAACACTCAGACTCAAGCGGTGACTGAGCTCCACCGCAATTGTGGTTCTGGAGCGTCTCCGTACGATCGACAACAACATGGAGAAGTTGGAATTCTCCCTTCGAAAAGGAATTGAGGAATTGGCTGATCGGCGCCAGTGAAGGGATATAGCCACGGACTCAAGGCCACCTGAAATTGTTGGCGGCTATTTGGACCCCTTTCCCCTGGATGGAAGGTATGCACGTAAGCTAGTGCCCCCACCATCACCACTCCTTCTCGGACATGGACTGATAAGCCAGGACTGTCTTCATAAGCAGACCTCGACGAAGAAGCTGCGGCCTGTTCACGCATACACAACCAGACAATCACACGCGCATACACATCCTTATCATCACCGTCTTCGTCGTTCCTATTCTTTTCCCCAGCGACGTGGAATGATCTGCGGAGCGCTCGGTGCACCGTGCAGCTGGTCGGACGGGCCGCGTCGCGGTCGGCCCTCCCCCTTTCCATTCATCCGCCCCCTCATTACATGTTATGTCTTGTGACTTGTTGTAACTGTCATATCCTTATTTATGTGCTAGGGTCTTTTTTTTATCCTGGACTTAAATTATCCTCAGAAGAGGATAGTTCGAGCGTGTTTTTTTCCCTCTCCCTACCCAGTGGTTTCCTTTCTGAACTCTGATTGTAAATTTCCCCATTGCAGGACAAATAAAGGATATCTTAAATCTTAAAATAGTTTATAGAGTTCATATACAGGCAATCTCATCAGTATTTTCTAAATGTAGATAAGAACCTATAGCAGCTCTTCTAACGGATGGCTAAAGCCTCTATGATAGTGTTCTCTGAGTTCTCCAGGCGACACTTAAATTTGTCCATCAGGTGTCTCAAAAGTGCTTCACAATTAGGGATATGACAGTACACAAACCGTCCACTTGCACTGTGCCACTTAGGTACCTGAAGCAGCAACCTCAGTGCATTATTAGGGCCATGATAAGCCACGGCAGACTGCTTTTCCTATAACTACACCAAAGATGAGCGGTATACATGGGTGTGCAGAAAACTCTGAACAGATAACATTTTACACCAAAGGAACACATATTCCTCTCCGTGAGCCGTCACCTTACCGTGGTGGAGGGGTTTGTGTGTCCCAATGATCCTAGGAGCTAAGTTGTCTGGGGCTTTATGCCCCTGGCAGGGTCACCCATGGCAAACTGGTCCTAGGTGAGGGACCAGACAAAGCACGGCTCACAAAGCCCCTTATGGAAAACAAAATCGATGGTACTCAGTTTCCCTTGCCCGGACGCGGGTCACCGGGGTCCCCCTCTGGAGCCAGGCCTGGAGGTGGGGCTCGTTGGCGAGCGCCTGGTGGCCGGGCCTACACCCATGGGGCCCGGCCGGGCTCAGCCCGAAGAGGCAACGTGGGTCCCCCTTCTCATGGTCTCACCACCCGTGGGAGGGGTCAAAGGGGTCGGGTGCTATGCGAGCTGGGCGGCAGCCAAAGGCGGGGACCCTGGCGGTCCGATCCTCGGCTGCAGAAGCTAGCTCTTGGGACATGGAATGTCACCTCTCTGGCAGGGAAGGAGCCAGAACTGGTGTGTGAGGCAGAGAAGTTCCGATTGGATATAGTCGGACTTGCCTCCACACACAGCCTAGGTTCTGGTACCAGTCCTCTCGAGAGGGGTTGGACTCTCTTTCACTCTGGAGTTGCTCACGGTGAGAGGCGCAGAGCAGGTGTGGGCATACTTATTGCCCCCCGACTCAGTGCCTGTACATTGGGGTTCAAACCGGTGGACGAGAGGGTTGCATCCCTCCGCCTGCGGGTGGGGGGACGGGTCCTGACTGTTGTTTGTGCATATGCACCAAACAGCAGCTCAGCATACCCACCCTTTTTGGAGTCCTTGGAGGGTGTGCTGGAGAGTACTCCTGCTGGGGACTCCCTTGTTCTACTGGGGGACTTCAATGCTCACGTGGGCAATGACAGTGAGACCTGGAGGGGCGTGATTGGGAGGAAACCCCGATCAGAACTCGAGTGGTGTTTTGTTATTGGACTTCTGTGCTCGTCACGGACTGTCCATAACGAACACCTTGTTCAAGCATAAGGGTGTCCACATGTGCACTTGGCACCAGGACACCCTAGGCCGTAGTTCGATGATCGACCTTGTGGTCGTGTCATCGGATTTGCGGCCGCATGTTTTGGACACTCGGGTGAAGAGAGGGGCGGAGCTGTCAACTGATCACCACCTGGTGGTGAGTAGGCTCCGATGGTGGGGGAAGATGCCGGTCCGTCCTGGCAGACCCAAACGTATAGTGAGGGTTTGTTGGGAGCGTCTGGCGGAATCCCCTGTCAGAAGGAGTTTCAACTCCCACCTCCGACAGAGCTTTTCCCATGTTCCGGGGGAGGCGGGGGACATTGAGTCCGAGTGGACCATGTTCCGTGCCTCTATTGTTGAGGCGGCCAATCTGAGTTGTGGCCGTAAGGTGGTTGGTGCCTGTCGTGGCGGCAACCCTCGTACTCGCTGGTGGACACCAGCAGTAAGGGATGCCGTCAAGCTGAAGAAGGAGTCCTATCGAGCTTTTATGGCCTGTGGGACCCCAGAGGCAGCTGACGGGTATCGACTGGCCAAGCGGAACGCAGCTTTGGTGGTCGCCGAGGCAAAAACCCGAGCATGGGAAGAGTTCGGTGAGGCCATGGAAGACGACTTCCGGACGGCTTCGAGGAAATTCTGGTCCACCATCCGACGTCTCAGGAGGGGGAAGCAGTGCACCACTAACACTGTGTACAGTGGGGATGGGGCGCTGCTGACTTCGACTCGGGACGTTGTGAACCGGTGGGCAGAGTACTTCGAAGACCTCCTCAACTCCACCAACACGTCTTCCTTGGAGGAAGCAGAGCCCGGGGACTCTGAGGTGGGCTCTCCTATCTCTGTGGTTGAAGTCACCGATGTGGTTAAAAAGCTCCTCAGTGGCAAGGCCCCAGGGGTGGATGAGATCCGACCGGAGTTCCTCAAGGTTCTGGATGTTGTGGGGCTGTCCTGGTTGACACGCCTCTGCAACATCGCGTGGTCAACGGGGAGAGTGCCTCTGGATTGGCAGACCGGGGTGGTAGTCCCTCTTTTTAAAAAGGGGGACCGGAGGGTGTGTTCCAACTACAGAGGGATCACACTCCTCAGCCTCCCTGGTAAGGTCTATTCAGGGGTGCTGGAGAGGAGGGTCCGTCAGGAAGTCGAGCCTCAGATTGAGGAGGAGCAATGTGGTTTTCGTCCCGGCCGTGGAACAGTGGACCAGCTCTACACCCTTAGCAGGGTTCTCGAGGGTATGTGGGAATTCGCCCAACCAGTCTACATGTGTTTTGTGGACTTGGAGAAGGCGTTTGACCGTGTCCCTCGGGGAGTTCTGTGGGGGGTGCTTCGTGGGTATGGAGTACCGAACCCCCTGATACGGGCTATTCGGTCACTGTACCACCGATGTCAGAGTTTGGTTCGCATTGCCGGCAGTAAGTCGGAATCGTTTCCAGTGAGGGTAGGACTCCGCCAAGGCTGCCCTTTGTCACCGATTCTGTTCATAACCTTTATGTACAGAATCTTTAGGCGCAGCCGAAGCGTTGAGGGGGTCCGTTTTGGGGGCCACAGTATTGCATACCTGCTTTTTGCAGATGATGTGGTGCTGTTGGCTCCTTCAAAAGGGGCTCTCCAACTCTCACTGGAGCGTTTCGCAGCCGAGTGTGAAGCGGTTGGGATGAAAACCAGCACCTCCAAATCTGAAACCATGGTCCTCAGTCGGAAAAGGGTGGAGTGCCCCCTCCGGGTCGGGGAGGACATCTTACCCCAAGTGGAGGAGTTCAAGTATCTTGGGGTCTTGTTCACGAGTGGGGGTAGGAGGGAGCGGGAGATCGACAGGCGTATCGGTGCAGCGTCTGCTGTGATGCGGACGTTGTATCGGTCTGTCGTGGTAAAGAAGGAGCTGAGCCAAAGGGCGAAGCTCTCAATTTACCGGTCGATCTACGTCCCAACCCTCACCTATGGTCACGAGCTATGGGTCGTGACCGAAAGAACGAGATCCCGGATACAAGCGGCTGAAATGAGTTTTCTCCGCAGGGTGTCTGGGCTCTCCCTTAGCGATAAGGTGAGAAGCTCAGTCATCCGGGAGGGGCTCAGAGTCGAGCCGCTTCTCCTCAACATCGAGAGGAGCCAGATGAGGTGGCTTGGGCATCTGATTCGGATGCCTCCTGAGCGCCTCCCCGGTGAGGTGTTCCGGGGATGTCCCACCGGGAGGAGACCCCGAGGAAGACCCAGGACACGCTGGAGAGACTATGTCACCCAGCTGGCCTGGGAACGCCTCGGGATCCCCCGGGGAGAGCTGGATGAAGTAGCTAGGGAGAGGGAAGTCTGGGCTTCCCTGCTAAAGCTGTTGCCCCCGCGACCCGGCCCCGGATAAGCGGTAGAAGATGGATGGATGGATGGATGGATGGAACACATATTGAATTCACCAAGCAACATGTTTGCCGGAGCATATTTTCCGTACTATCGGTCGGTGAAGGCCCTCGTTATCGAGGAATGCAGCCCCCAGGACAGGGCGATGGCTCCTGGTGCTTGTGTCTCAGATGACTGTGGAGGCCCAGTCTTCCCCGAAAACCCCGCCCGCAGAATTGACAGAAGTAGGTTGGGGGGCCGGGCGGTTGCAGGGCCCTCTCCTTCCTCCGCGCTCGTCGGTCCTCCTCTGCACCGGCGCGTCGAGTCTCGAAGACCCGGACCCCGCCCCGCACAGCCCCACGCCAGGCCACGCGATCCGCGGCCAGGTCAGCCCACTGTGCCGGGGGAATCCGGCACCGCTGAAGATGACCCTTTAGCTGGTCTTTGAATCGTCTTTTCGGGGCTCCGCGGGGATGGGTGCCCTCCAGCAACTCCGCGTAGAGGAGCTGCTTCGGGAGACGATTGTCGCTCATCCGCTGCACGAGGCCGGCCCACCGCAGTTAGGCCAAGGTGATCATGGCCTCGATACTCGTGAGGCCAGCCCGGGTGAGGATCTCATTATTAGTCAATCTCTCCTCCCAGGAAACGTTGAGGAGAGATCGGAGTCGTCCTTGGTGGAACCTCTCGAGCCTCTTGATGCTGCTCCGATAGAGGGTCCAACATTCGGCGCCATAGAGAAGGGTCGGGAGGACGACAGACTTATACACCATGATCTTCGTGTTGGTGGAAATGGCGTGATTCCTGAAGACCCGACGACCAAGGCGTCCAAAGGCTGTTTGGGCTGCCTGGATACGGTGAGTGAGGTCCTCCGTGAGGCCAGCGTCCTGCTGGATAATGCTATAAGGCGCACCTAAAAACATTCAATTTTCCCAAAAGCCGACAGTGTGCCCTATAATCCGATGGGCATTGTGTATGGTGTTTCAAAGGATCTTTATATTCCCCATTGAGTTGTTTCTCTGTTAGTGTTCCTATACCATCTAGTGGTGATTATTAGCAGGAACCAATTGTAACGTAAAAGGCTTCTGCCCGACACTAAATGTTTGAGTGTGTGTTAGCATTCGCTAACACACACTCACACAGACAACTGCTCTGTGAGTTCTGCTCAGCCATTAAAATAATACCAAAAGCATAGTTAACTACTGATTAACGAAGGAAGAAGAACACAGCAAGATTTGTAAGGATATTAAGCCCCTTATGGATGTGAGTCGACAAATTTTGTGTGCTTTTTGTTGAATCAATTGTCTTCATAACTTTTGTCTTTCATTTATTGTTTTGGAATGCCATTTGTGTGTATATTTTTCACGATAAAGCTGTATTGTGCTGTAATGGCATAGCTCTATCTAGTGGATGCATAGCGCAACCGCAGCCATTCATGCAGCTTCTAATCTATGCGGCTTATAATGCAATGGGAACTATACCTGTATATGAAAACAGTTTTGAAATAGGCCATTCATTGAAAGTGTTCTTTATATTCTGAAGTGCCTTATAGTGCAGAAAATACGGTAATTTACAAGTGTCGATATATATATAATGTATGTATGTGTATATATATATATATATATATATATATATATATATATATATATATATATATATATATATACCGTATTTTCACGACTATAAGGCGCCATTAAAAATCTTAAATTTTCTCCAAAATGGACAGGACGCCTTATGGTGCGGAGCGTCCTTTATATGCGCTGAATTCCAAAATCTGACTGACAGCCGACACGCTGTTTATATAGAGAGTTTATATAGAGAAAAGACGGAAGTGACTGTGGCCAGGCATGCGGGAAAGAAGTCGGCCAATCAGGGAAGGGTGGGCGTGTATATATACATATATGGAGAGGGAGAGAGAGAGAGGGAGAGAGAGGACAGGCAAGCTAGTCCGCCAAAGGTGAAGGGTGGGCGTGTAAGTGGACGCTAAAGGGACGCCTCAAGCCAGTACCAACACTTGTATAGAGTGTGGCAATGTGCATTGTTGCAAAACAACTCCGGTTTTGGTTTCTAAGAACCCCTGAAAATAAATTCGCCAAAAAGACATGCCTACGAAGCTCAGTTCAAACTTAAAGCCACCGGTTATGCTTTTGGCATGCGTGCCCATCTCACAGCAGCGGTGAAAAAATAAGTCAAGCAAATGAACTCTGAGCTTGCAGTTATTCCCGGAGGCTTGACTAAAGAACTCCAACCGCTGGACATTGGCATCAACCGGGCGTTCAAAGTAAAGTTGCGAACGGCATGGGAACAATGGATGATCGGTGGCAAACACAACTTTACAAAGAGTGAGAGGCAGCGCTTGGCGAGTTACGCCACAATACGCAACAACGAGAGGGAACGCGGCGTTTTTGATGGATTACGGTACTTGCACAATTGTTCAATTCTTTCTACACACACACGCGCTGCCACCATGTTTCCCTCTGTTCTTTACTTTCAAATGTGGGAAAGCTTCACACGAGAGAAATATTGACTTTGCTGTTGCTACTCCTTCTTTCCGCTCGGCAATGCGTAGCAACTCACACTAGCATGTGATGCATTCAATGACAACTGAGATGTGCAGTCCTCTGCTTCTGATACAGAGGATGAGGACTTTGATGGATTTCTGGGTGATGATTGATCGAAAAACGTGAGAACATTGTACGATGGCTAAATAAAATACACCCGAACTCAGTTCTGCTTTCGTTGCCTTTTTAAAAACGTGTTTTTAGCTTATCTGTATGTCTTGGCATGCTACCTTATGCTTCAAGCTAACGTGTTAGAGTGCGCGCATGCATGCCGTATGTTTAAGCTGGCGTATGTTTTACCACTGTAAAACTGCGGCCATTAGTACGGTGCGTCCTGTGTATGTGTAAAATAAAGAAATGTCACCATTAATGAGACTGCGGCCATTAGTACGGTGCGTTGAATAGTCGTGAAAATACGGTATATATATATATATATATATATATATATATATATATATATATATATATATATATATATATATATATATATATATATATATCATCAGACCATTAGTGAGAAAATGATTATATCATCAGACCATTAGTGAGAAAATGATCGAGGTAGTTCATCTGCTGACTAAGGGTGTGGAAAATAATCGATATTAATCGATACATCGATGCGCACCCCCGCGATCCGAGTGCATCGGCTCATTCACTGGGTACGACGCGATTGACGGGTGAAATCGCGATTCATCACGATGCATTGATGGGTATCGGTGAAATCCGATTCAATCGCTGTTTTAATCATGTTAAACGTCACATATCTGCCCTTTCCTAGGCGCAATGAATGCACCATCATTGCTTTGCGTTTTGTGTTGAATACGGACGGTAGCCGTGCGTCACATACAGTCCAGTACACAACGAGCGAAACATTATGGAAGTTAGCGCACGCAGCAGCAAGGAAACTACTATATTTAATGCAGCCGCAACATTCAAATCTTATGTTTGGAAATACTACGGCTTCGAAAAGAAAGACGGAAAGCTTGATAAAACCTCCGTAATTTGCAAGGAATGTCGCACTAATAAGCCATACAACGGCAGCACCACAAATATGCAGACCCACTGAAACCGATGGCACCAGATCACCGACAAGTTTCCCTCCCGCTTCCCCGCCCAGTTCCTCGTCGGACACCGGAGAAACTCTTGGTAAACCAGGTCAGGATCAGAAAAAAATTGCCTCTTATTTTGGGAGTCCCCTTGCAACTCACTGTGACCGCGCAATGGCTATAACTAAGGCCACTGCTTATTTCATATGCAAAGACCTCCAGCCTTAGCGTGGTGGACAACGAGGGTTTCAGACAGCTCGTGCACGTTTTGGAACCCAGGTATAAAATACCAGACAGGTCTGTGTTCACTTACAAACATATTCCCGATGTGTACAACAAAGTGAGAAGTGAGATTACTGTGTCGCTGAACAGTGCGCAAAGAGTTGCACTTACAGTGGATGGGTGGACATCTTGCACTATAGATTCACATATATATATATATATATATATATATATATATAATATTTCATATAAGACACTCAGTGAGAATAGTCTGTTTGTGTTTACACTATAGCAACAGCTGTGAGTCTCAGGTGCCAAATTGTTTACATTTTCTTTGCACAAAACCCAATTGTGAAAGGGCTTAAATAAGTTGTTTTACAAGTTCTACTGTTTATAAGGAATAAAGTGGTATCCTTTTTGTAATACCATACTGAATTCCATCTTTTTAAAAGCTTTTTTTCTTTGCTTATTTGCATCATGTTTAATTGCACAATATCGCAACAAATTGCATTGTATCGTATGGATCGCATTGATTTGAACTTAATGTGTATCGAATTGTATCACATCGTGACGACGGTGAAACGTATCGCATCGTATCGCCAGAAAATTCCATGTATCGTTTACGTATCGCATCGCTGGCAGTGGATCGAGATGTGTATCGAATCGTCCTCAGTGCTGAGATTCACATCCCTAATGTCTACGCGACCCGCGGTGAATGTAGCGACGTCGAGGCAGGCGAGCGATGTCAGGATGATGGTGCAGCTCCGGCGGTGGAGGCTCCGGTGCAATCCTCCGGATCCGGAGAAGATCCGAGACAGAATAGTGGAGCAGTCCTGTCACTGGATGATGGCAGAACGTCAGGAGTATCAGAAATAACCCAAAGGCGGCGAAGTTGTGGCGCCCCATGACGAGGGAGAAAGGCCGGTGCGGTGACAGCCGGTAAGTTAAGCTACCGGCGTTAGCCCGTGAACTGAGCTACGAATTGGGGCTTGACTGGTCGGGTGAAGCTATGATTTGCTACATCAATCACAGTCCAAACAGTCCAAAACAGAGGGGCAAAAGAAAAATCAAGAGGAATATCTGAGCTTTGGAAAAGTTTGGAGTGAGAAGCGGCGACAACCCCCCAATTTTGCTGCTGTAGACTGCAAATTTCCCCAGTGTGGGACAAATGAAGGTTATCTTATCTTCCTGATCGCATCGTATCGCCAGAAAATTCCATGTATCGTTTCAGTATCGCATCGCTGGCAGTGGATCGTGATGTGTATCGAATCGTCCTCAGTGCTGAGATTCACATCCCTACTGCTGACATGCCTATTTTGATATTTCCAATTTAACAACCTGTGTTACACCCATCCAGCTGTTTCAACAAGCCGTTCATGCACACATTAAAGGGAATAGGAGACAAAATTCCACCTTGATGAATACCATGATTTGCACGAAATGGGTCAGACAGAACATTACCCCACTTTACCCGAATTGTCTGATTGACATACTAGAAAATCAGTATTCTAAGTATGAACTTTGGATCCTTTATAGCACTTAAGAGACAGGACTGGCAAGGGCAATTGGTCGATAATTATCAATTCGATTCAGTTTCTCAACCTTGTGCTTAATGACAGGCACGGACAGGACAAAGATAAAAGAATCTGGGAGAACCCCATGGATTATGAAACCAGTCAACCACATTGCAAGTAGAGGACTGAGCCGATGGCTGGCATTCTTTAGGTGCTTGGCAGAAATAAAATTATCTGACATCCTAATGGCTTCAGAGACATGCTCAGATATGACTGTAATGTTTTCACAAGGCTCAACATTTTCGACAATCATTACATTACTTTTCACACAATTAAATAAGCGACAGTAATGTCCACCCCAGAGCTCAGCTATTTCGGCTGGTTCCTTGGCTGGCAAGGATTTTTTTACAATTATTCATAACCTGAACATCTTTCCAGAAATCATAAAGGTTATTATTAGACTTCCAACTTTCTGACAACTGAATCAGCTCTCATTGTGTTCTCAATTCTTTTAATAAAACAAAGTGCATATTTTAATTTTGCATTTGTGTGTGACCAGAGTTTAAAAGCTTCTCTAGCTGCAGAATGTTGTTCAGCGACAAAGTCATTTCATCCAGGCTTGATGTTATGAACCTTATTTTGTATGTTTACATAAGGGCTAACTAGAAGCATTAAGCACAGCAAGAGTATTATATATATCATACGTGCCACAATGTGCAACACCTTGATATGGGTTTTTACAGTTCACATTAAGGCACGTCAGAGCGTCATTAGGCTGCTCAACTTTATTTATCAGGTTATCAGTTACAGCAAAATATCTATGTATATCTTCCTCAAACAAATGTGTTCAATCCAGCCCCTCATTATTAGCTCAGTGTCGTTAACAGCCATTAATGGTATAGTGTGATCATTCAGGGAGATAAAAATTGGTATATGATCAGTGGTGGCTATTCTATAATATATATTTAAATTATTAAAGATGCATGAGCACAAACAATGATCAAGCCACGAGGTGTTGTGCCAAGCCTCACGAACATAAATAGAAGTCTTGCCGGCAGGAACATTTTGCTGTGTAAAATATGATTGCTCTCATTACAAAATTGCAGAAGGGGTCAAGCAAATAAATGAATGTCAGCATTGTAATCCCCAGTAAAGTAGAAACAGATTGAAGAATTGTCTTCAAAAAGAGGAATGTATGGATGTGAATCTATTCAAAAATTCATCCTGAAACTAGTAAGACGGTAAGGTGCGTAGAAAGTTATGAAAGTTCATCTCTTCTCATTACAGTTGACTTCTAGCCCAATAGCCCAACATTCAGCCTTGAAACCTTAACTCAGGGGGGGAGGGGGGGTGGTTCATATTTCCTCTTCCAAGATATTGCTACACCTCCATGTATTCTCTCTTGAACTACTTTTATACGAAGATCTGTAGTGGACTCTCCAGCACCGCAAAAATCCTTATCTAGTGTATTCAGTTTATCCAAGTATTATTGGGCAAGGCAAGTCTCTTGGTGGCACAGGATGTCACACTCCTCCAAGAGAGTGACAACCAAAAAGTGTCTTGTTCTGTCAGCTGCACTGTGCCCCCCACTCAGGCCGCGCGTATTATATGATATGATTCCAGTCTTAGTTTTTGTCTTGCTTCTCAGATGGAGATCTATTCCCCACTGGTCCCACGAGCATCATCCCTGAGACCACCGCTTTTTTCTGAGCTGGAAACTCCCTCTGGGCCAAATGAGACACCCTGGCACTTTTAGTTTCTCATAAAAGCGCCGCACAAAGGATCCTGCAGGCCATAGCACAGGATCATATAGTTCTGGTACTTCACAACACTCAGCACTGACATGAAATTAGCTAAATCTGCAATAGGCTGACTTAATCTTACGGCATTTAACCTGTCGATACAATTTCTCTTTCAAATAGACATGAAGAGTTTCAGTGTCAGGGCTTGGCTGAGACCTGGTTGCAAACACACTCTTATCTTGACAACTTGCTTATTTTCATCTGTGACCGTACTAGTTACACCAGACATCTTTCGCTCACTTTTCCTTCTCGCTTGTGCCAAGCGAGGTCTCATCAGGCGATGTCCATCTTTCACAGGCTGCCCCGACCCTGGTTGTTGCTGCCTGTCCACTTCATCGCCAACAGCACCCTCTCGAGAGCCCACTGATTTCTCAATGGCAGTCAGCCTACCATCAAGGGTAGCAGGCACCACCCGCAGACCTTTGCGGATAACTGTGTGAGTCTCAAGCGCTCTTGTCAGGCAGCAGATTTCATTGTTCATCTGGACCATTCTTCCCAGCAGTGCAGAAACATCAATGCAGATAATGAAACAGGAGAGAGCTCATCCAAGTCGTATCTTGGTATTCCCTCGTCGCACTCATTTAACACTTTCAGGCACATTTTTACATGATTAATGTCCTTTGTGGGCCGCATGCATATCTGTCTATCTATCTATCTATCTATCTATCTATCTATCTATCTATCTATCTATCTATCTATCTATCTATCTATCTATCTATCTATCTATCTATCTATCTATCTATATATATTAGAGCTGTCAAACGATTATAATATTTAATCTAATTAAAAATGCAACTGTCATAATTAACTCAAATGGAATAAAAAATTAATCGTGATTACTCACACATTTTTTATTGTTTCTGAATTTCCTTTTACATTTTTTATCCTATTTTCCCCCCATTTTAATGCTCTCATCATCATTGAATCATGATGTGTGCCAAATGCAAATATTTACTGAAATAACAATTTCGATTTTCAATTTTACATTTTTCACTTGGAGCAGTTATTCACACATAATCTCTCACACAATATTACTATCCATCAACAACAGTGAAAACAATATTTTGCTTTAATAGCTTTTTTTTTATAAAATCAAAACAGAGCAATATAACATTATAAAGTGCACATCTAAGGTAAACTAGTACTCAGCCTATAGTAGATTTAAACCATGGTTGCATACTTCGTTTTTCTCAAATTTACTTTGAACACAGCAGTCAGTTTCTGTATGTTTGTTGAAGAATAACGAGACACCGGACACCAGTGTTCATTATGTGCCGCTGTATTCAAAACTGCCCGCCGTACAAAAAAGCGCACACACTTCCCCCATGCTGCTGGGGCAAACCATTCTGAAAGGTGGGGGGGGGGGGCATTCCCCCTAACACAGTCAGGCTATGTTGATTGTGTTGGTCCTTCTTGTGCGGAAGTCTCTCTACTGTTTTTGTGTAGACCTCATTTCGAATGACTACACTTGGTTCGATGACAACACGGGAGACGTTTTATTTTCGCTAGGTCGCTACCGCTGTCAGACAAACACAGAGAAGCTCCACCCGCTCTATTTATATGGACGCAGAACACTGTAACCTTCCACACAAAATAGTTCCAAACAAGTAACAATCGTGTCAGTGGCATACATCTTATACCTGTATGATACAGAAGGGCTGTTCACGCGGCAAGATTTGGTCCGGTGATGCACCGGGGCTGCCCCAGTAGAGCGTTCACACGTGCAAATTAGCTCCGGCGTAGCCCCGGAAATATTTGCTCCGCAGCAAATGCTCGTTTGCGAAGCAGCACCGGTGTAAATTTGCACGTGTGAACGCAACTGGGTTAAATTTGCTCTAGAGCAAATGCTTGTGAAGAGTACGTATGGCGAGAATGCGTTGCTTTCGTGCTCTGTCGGACTTCCGTAATATGTTTGTTTCATAACGACACAAGACTTGGCTAGTAACATCTTTCCTTTTGTAGGAGACTGGACTGTCTCTGAGTTGTTTGTTCCTTTGTTGTTTGTTCACAACCCCCCGGCCCCCATAGAATTTATTTTGTGATTTCCTCTCTTGATTTTCTGTTTTGGCGCATTAGTGTTTGCTTTGCTGAGTGTCATTGAAGTCATCGTTCATTTACGTTTTCTTGGGCGGTCACTCTCGAGCAGAAGGCACGGAAACCGAGAAGGAGAAGGACGTGCCGGTCCAGTAGTCGCTTGAGTTGTGTATGAACAGTACGTTTTAAAAAGAACCAACACGACAGCTCGTTTGTTTTCTGTGGTTTTGCTCCGCTGCAGAAACTGCCGTGTGAACGCAAGTGGGGCAGCCCCGCTCAGCGGCTTTGTAGGTGTGAACGCTCCACACAATTTGCAAAATACAGTGCAACCCCGCTATGCGACCACCTCATTTAAACGACCACCTTAAAAATACGACCGGTTTTGTACAGTCCCAAATAGAACGCCTATGTATTGTATTGTATTGAAACCCTAGAAATGAGACCACCCCGGAACTCAGAATTGCGACCGCGATATCCGGTCCCGAGGAAGCTATCGCCTCATAATTACGAGCAGGAGTGAAAATGGCAGCAAGCAAGAAGAGAGTTGATTTGACCCTACAACAGAAAATAGAAGTTATTCGAGCCAGTGAGCAGCCAGGATCGAGCCAGCGAACATTAGCTGAGCGGTTTGGAGTTGGAAAAACTCAAATCCAAACCATTTTGAAAAAGAAACGGGAGCTCCTCGACGCATACCAAGCGAACGCTAGCTCTTCGAGAAAGCGCCTGTGCTACCGAAGCGACTACGACGACGTGGACGAGCTAACTTGGCGATGGTTTCAAAAAGCGCGCAGCCAGAATATCCCTATCAGCGGACAGATGATCCAGGAACAGGCACGAGAATACGCAAAGGAGCTTGAAAAGGACGAAGCCTTTAAAGCGTCCAACGGTTGGCTGGATCGTTTCAAACGAAGGCACAACATTGGAGGCGCTAAGCTAACAGGAGAGCGAGCCAGCGTAGATCCTGAGACAGTCCATGCTTGGAAACAGCGGCTACCTCAACTCACAAGAGGGTATGATCCCTGTGACATCTATAATATGGATGAAACAGGCCTTTTCTATCGAGCTCTACCTGATAAATCACTTGTTATCAAGGGTAGTGATTGTGCTGGTGGAAAGAAAGCTAAAGAGCGCTTAACCGTGGTTATGTGTGTAAGTGCCACAGGAGAGATTGAGAAGCCGTTAGTTATTGGCAAGAGTCTGAAGCCTCGCTGTTTCAGAAATATCAACATCAAAAATCTGCCTGTGTTGTGGACAGCAAATCGCAAAGCATGGATGACGAGTGAAATTTTTCACGAATGGCTGACAGCGTTCAATACAAAGATGCAGAAAAAGAAGAGACGCGTGTTGTTGTTGCTGTACAATGCACCCTGTCACCCAGCTGCTTCGGAATTCTCTAATGTCACGCTGCAGTTTTTACCAGCGAACACTACATCAGTGTTGCAACCACTAGATCTGGGCATCATCCAGAACATGAAGTGCCACTATCGTACGTCTCTCCTTCGTGCTGTACTGTGCCAAATTAAAAAGGGCTCTGCATCAGAAATTTCAAAGGGCATCAACGTTTTAGATGCATGCCATTGGATTCACACTGCAGTCCAGAATGTGAAGGCACACACCATAAAGCGTTGCTTTGAAAAAGCTGGTGTTATTTCAGAAGAGGGCAGCATCTGCAGTGACACTCCCGACGAAGGTGACAGTCTCACACAGCTTGGTGAGCTCTTGCAAGACACAGTGGACCATCTGCATCTGGAGAGCTCCTTATCTCTCAACGAGTACACCACAGTAGATGAAGAGGCACCAGCTATTGAAGATCTCCAACAGGGTTGGGAGAAAGACTTAGTAGAGGAGTATAAAACAGCCAAAACTTCAGCCACCAGAGGAGAAACCGTGCAGTCAGACGATGAGGAGCCAGATGAGCCATGTCCAGCAGAACCGTTGATCAAAAGCTACACGGAAGCAATGAAATGGGCCGGGGAATTGAAGCAGTTTGCTATTGCCAACAGTCTAGACTCCATCCTTTGCAACATTATGTCTGTAGAGTCTGGACTGCAAGAGGCTGCTTTGAAACACAATAGCAAGAAACGACAATCTACTTTGGATAGTTACTTCCTCTAAGAACCATAGTTTGTAGCTGTAGTTTTTTTTCTCTTGCCTTATACATACAGTACTGTACATAGACTATTCAAATGCTTAAATTTCTTTTGTGTACAATAAAGTTGCATGTACATTCCATCATTTATTACTCATTGTGTGTACATGACGCTACAGTATATTGTTGCATGTGAGCCACATTACTTCTGCATTATCATTACTGCATGCCACTTCAGAAATCAGACCACCCCGAAAATAAGACCACCTTGAGCAGTAACATAGGTGGTCTTATTTCTGAGGTTGCACTGTATATCGCAACAAAATATCTCGGTGCAGCACCGGAGCAAATGTGTGCCGTGTGAACGGCCCTAGAGAGAAAGAAGAACAGATAACTTTGGTCTTGTCAGTGGAGCAATCGGGCAACTTTTTAAAAGTAAACTTTCCATTCATAAACTCTTTAAGTATCCGTTTTCGGTGTCTCGTGCTGCCGTGGCTGGCAAAACAGACAAGGGCGTGGACTTCTGCAGCGCGCTTGTTGTTTTGTTCTGGTGTATTTATAGAGCAACGTAACATCCGCTTGTGATGTGTGCTGCGTTAATCTCACGAGAAAAATTTTAATCCCGTTAAAATTCATTTAAATTAATGCCAATGAAAACGCGCTAAACTGACAGCTCTAATATATATCCAACCATCCATTTTCCGAACCGCTTGATCCTCACTAGGGTCGCGGGGGGTGCTGGAGCTTATCCCAGCTGTCTTTGGGCAGTAGGTGGGGGACACCCTGAATCAGTTGCCAGCCAATCACAGGCCACACAGAGACGAACAACCATCCACGCCCACACTCATACCCAGGAGCAATTTAGAACATCCAAACAGCCTGCCATGCATGTTTTTGGAATGTGGGAGGTAACCGGGCACCCGGAGAAAACCCACGCAGGCCCGGGGTGAACATGCAAACTCCACACAGGGAGGCCGGAGCTGGAATTGAACCATTGGTACCTCTGCACTGTGAAGTCGATGTACTAACCTCTGGACTACCAGGCCGCATGCATATATATATATATATATATATATATATATATATATATATATATATAAAATCCTCGTCTCACCCCCCACCCGAGGGGGGGTGAGAAGTCCCACAGGATCTTCGCTCTGTCATTCTCCACCACCTTCGGAGGTGATTCCCATTTTGACTTTGGGGTTTCCAGTCCATACTCCGCACAGATGTTTCGGTAGACTATGCCAGCCACCTGGTTATGGCGTTCCATGTAGGCTTTCCCTGCCAGCATCTTACACCCTGCAGTTATGTGTTGGATCGTCTCAGGTGCCTCTTTGCACAACCTACACCTTGGGTCTTGTCTGGTGTGGTATATCTGGGCCTCAATGGCTCTGGTGGTCAGGGCCTGATACATCCACATAGTCTATACCAGGGGTGCTCATTAGGTAGATCCTGATCTACCGGTAGATCTAAGACAGGTCCCAAGTAGATCCGAGGAGTGTCGAGGAGAAAAAAAAACAACCATTGGTGTCTTTGTACATTTTAATAATATATTATATATTTTATAATAAATATTTTATATTTTAATGTACACTGCACCCTAATCATCTTATCATTCTCATTTTTACGAAAAAAGGAGGGCCCAGGGAAGCACTTTAAACCAGTATGTGTGAGCTACGATAGTTAACAGGCTGCAAAAGTGCGTCGCATGCCTCAATTTCAGGCTGTTTCTCATCAGGGCGTGCGTGTGCGTGCGCGTGTGCGTGTGTGTGTGTGTGTGGGCGCGCGCGCGTGCCGGTAAGGGTAAATCCTTGGAGGTTAGTTGATCGAAAAGTAGATCTTCGATCCAAAAAGTTTGAGCACCCCTGGTCTATACCATGTGGATGTCACATTGCGGGCCACATTGTAGTTATGGTTTCCCTTGGAGGGCCGTGATGAATTTTGGGAAACCGTATAAATTTTTAATCCCCTCCACATATTACATACACAGCGCAAAACAAATTGATGAATAACTAGTTTTAAAATCAAAAATCAAGAATAATGTCTGTTATTGTGGATTACATATGACGACTTTAAATTTTGGTTCAGACTTTCGCAAGCATCATGGAACTTGACATGCTTGATTTGCTTTTGCGGGCCACATAAAATGATGTGGCAGGCCAGATTTGCCCCCCGGGCCTTGACTTTGACACCTGTGGTCTATACTATAATATAAAAGTCTAACATTACAATTATTTCCCATAAAAATCATTCATCAGATACTCTCCCTCCGCCAACAGCCTCTTGCATGCACACCTTAATTGCAAATCTGCTTTCCTTTGAAGTCCTCTCTTGAGGACTGTCATCAATGTGGGTGTGACCTTTGAATGGGCTGAAAGACATCTCGCTTGTCAAGGTCATTTATTCAGCAACAAGTTTGTATGCGCTGAGAGTGTCACCATGGCAACATGTCCTGCCATTAGACGGCTTCACAGACACGTCTCCGCAAGCGGCTCACTCATTCAAAGCGCATTCAAAGATGCGTCTTAGTCAGTACTGTTGAGGTAGTATTTTCGGTTGCTCTTTTTTTCCTGCAAATGGACAGGATGAGTTAGAAAGCAGGACGTCTCAGTCCTGTTTACTCAGTACAATATTGAGTGAGCTACAGAACTATCCTTAAAGCTTCCACACCACAGCACGTTATCTGTGCGGTTACTTGATGGGCCTGCACGTGTATCTGTCCGTATGCCTCAAGAACAATATGGAACAACAACGAGAACAATACGTTGAACAACGCTAACACAAAAAGAATGTACATGGCAAAAGAAGCAGCATGTCTGCAAGGCAACTTGCGGGGATAGTTACTTTTCTCTGCATGATCATCACCGACGTTTGTTACATTTCATCAAGGATACGGGTGAGTGGCATTTCTTGCAAAACATTGACTGAGCAATGACTACAGGTTCAGTGATGTTGGAATCCTAATATATAAAAATATATATTTTGATTATTGAGTTCCCTGTCTGCATTACTGTATTTTATTGGAATTTCATGTCTTTCAAAAATGATAAAAACTCACCAAATTATCATTTACAAGAGCTGGATCGTCACAGATTATAATTACTTAATTTATTTAAATGTATAATGAAAATAAATCAGTGTGGAGGTATTGCATGTAGAGGGAAAAAACAGCTGTGGGTTGGATATCTTAAAAACGCTACCAAAGAATTGAATAAAACACAAAGCAGGTGCATGTCAATGTGCCAGACCAGGTACTGTCACCAAATACCGCGTGATTCTTCCTCACAGTGTATTTCCATGCACCAACTGCTACCTTACTTTCCAAAAATACACCTGAGACTAATGCTGTTTACTGAAGATTCAGCTCACTGGATACACGGTGTGTCTGAATGAATTCAAAGAGAATTTAGAGTTTGTTGTTGCAAGGTTTTTCTATACTTACACAAAATCGGTCCAAAAAACAATATTTATATTTATAGTGTGTTTTTAATTAGCCCAAAAATTGTCTAAATCAGGGGTGTCCACACTCTTTGGACCGAAGATCTACTTTTCGATCAACTAACCTCCCGGGATCTACTATTACTGACACGCGCGCGCGCGCACACGCACGACATGATGAGAAACAGCCTGAAACTGAGGCATGTGATGCACCTTTGCAGCCTGTTCACTATCGTAGCTCACACATACCATTTTCAAGTGCTTCCCTGGGCCCTCCTAGATTCCTATTCTTTGCCCGTGCCCTCGGTGAATTGTACACGAAGCAAACTCTGAATGAGAATAATGATGATAAAAGATAGACCGCAACAGCTCTGATCACAAGCTGCAATTGCAGACTGCTGAGCACTAACAACTTCCGGTAACGTAATCACGCGCCAGCGTAAATTCAAGATTTACCTGCTTTATTTTATTTTTAAATTTTTTTTTGTGAAAATGAGACTGATAGGATGATTAGGGTGCAGCGTACATTAACACAAAAAAATATATGACTAACATGTACAAAGACACACAACTGGTTGTTTTGTTTTTTTTCCTCCTCGACACTCCTTGGAGCTACTTGGGACCTGTCTTAGAACTACCGGTAGATCAGGATCGACCTCATGGGCACCACTGGTCTAAATCATGCAGCCATTTATACATCCATTTGGTTTCGACAGTGATTGTCCTCATTTCGGTCCTCCATGAGTGATGTTGAGAGTTTGGGCAGGAAGACATGTACACCCAGTAATGGCTGGTTCCCAGCCCAGTCCCCCCCCCCCCTCCCCTCCCCAAAGAAAATGTGCGTGTGTGTTTCTATCTATCTATCTATCTATCTATCTATCTATCTATCTATCTATCTATCTATCTATCTATCTATCTATCTATCTATCTATCTATCTATCTATCTATCTATCTATCTATAACTGCAGGGTATAAGATGCTGGCAGGGAAAGGAAAGCCTACATGGAACGCTATAACCAGGTGGATATATATATATATATATATATATATATATATATATATATATATATATAAAAATTCTCATCTCACCCCTCGGGTGGTGTCCGTCCCTCATTCAGCTCGGGTCCTCTACCAGAGGCCAGGAAGCTTGAGGGTTCTGCGCAGTATCCTTGCTGTTCCCAGCACCTTTCCTCTCTTAGTCAACATCCGACTACATTTCTCAAGCCCGAATGACATCCCGATGTCGCTGCTGTAGATCCTGGTTGTGTGGATCAGGGAATCTATGTCCCTTTCGCTCTTAGCATACAGCTTTATGTCATCCATGTAGAGGAGGTGACTGATTGTAGCTCCATTTTTGAGGCGGTATCCATAGCCTGTCTTGGTGATTACTTGGCTTAGGGGGTTCAGTCCTATGCAGAACAGCAGTGGGGAGAGTGCATCACCTTGGTATATGCCACATTTGATGGGCACTTGGGTAAGTGGCTTGCCATTGGCTTCAAGTGTGGTTTTCCACATCCTCATCGAGTTCGCAACGAAGGCTCTTAGGGTCCTGTTCACCTTATACAACTCCAAGCATTCAGTGATCCATGTATGTGGCATCGAGTCATAGGCTTTCTTGTAATCAATCCAAGCTGTGCACAGGTTGGTACGTCGGGACCTGCAGTCTTGTGCGACAGTTCTGTCAACCAGGAGTTGATGTTTGGCTCCTCTAGTATCTCTACCAATGCCCTTCTGTGCTTCGCTCATGTATTGATCCATGTGTCCACTTATCTTAGCCGCAATGATGCCTGACATGAGCTTCCATGTTGTGGAGAGACAGGTTATTGGCCGATAGTTGGATGGGGCTGCACCCTTCGAGGGATCCTTCACGATCAGGATCGTTCGCCCTTCGGTTAGCCATTCTGGGTGAGTCCCATCCCTCAGCAGCTGGTTCATTTGTACTGCTAGGCGCTCATGGAGTGCTGTGAGTTTCTTTAGCCAGTAGGTGTGGACCATGTCCGGGCCTGGTGCTGTCCAGTTCTTCATATCTGAGACTCTTTCCTGTATGTCTGCCACTGTTATGGTAACTGGGTTCTGTTCAGGGAGGTTGCTGTGCTCCTCTCTCAGGGTCACCAGCCATTGTGCACTGCTGTTATGTGCAACCTCCCATATGCCTTTCCAGTACCTTTCAGTTTCCAGTCTTGGTGGGTCAGCTCTGTTGTTAGGACCCTGCCACTGAGCGTACACTTTCGCAGGTTGTGTTGCGAACAGCCTGTTTATTCGTCTGGCCTCATTCTCTTTCGTGTACCGCTTTAGGCGACTGGACAAGGCTTGGAGCCTTTGTTTGGCAGTTTCGAGTGCTTCAGGTATGGTCATCTGGATGTACCTCTCGGGTATCTGCCTTTTCATCACACCTCTCTGGGCCTCCGTCAATTGACTCACATCTTTCCGGGCCGCCTTGATCTTAGCCTCCAACCGTCTTTTCCATGGTGGGTAACGTATCTCATGGCTTCCATGGTTGCTCTTATAGCCCAGAGTCTCCAGGATCACTGATGCTGAAGCGTATATCAGCTCATTGGTTTCTGTGATCGTTACGGTAGGGATCGCCCTCAGTGCTGCATTCACACTTTCTATGAGACTTTCAGATGGTACTTCACATAGCCGTTGTAATCGGTTTCTAGGTTGCCCAGCTTTCATTCTCGCCCTGATCTTAGCTTTCAGGTCAGTTGCTGCCTCGCTCAGCATTTCATTCATTGGGGCTGGCCACCCAATCTCATTATCTGCATTCATTGGGGCTTGCCTCCCAATCTCTTGTATGACCTCCTCCTCTGATCTGGCAGCCTGGGGCCCTTGACCTGCGTTGTACCTCATCAATCTCAAGTTGTGACAGCAGTTGCCGTTTGTGGATGTTGGAACACTGAGCTACTAGTTGTTTCGCGGTCAACCGTGACTGTGGGTTTCGAAGTAACCATTCAGCCCACATTCTCTGCATGTAACCCCTCTGACTAGGGCTGCTTGAGTAGTAGCATTCCAACAGAGCCATGTTATCGCCTCTCGCCCATCTCCGCTTTGTTCCAGTAGCCCATTTTTCATCAAGGTGCTCTGGTACCCCAGCACCTGACGCAGACCTTGTTTGGCCGGGCGACGTCTGAGCCGGCATGTCATTCGTTTTATTGTCTCTCATCATTGTATGAGGTAGGCATTAGCGTGAAGGATCTTGCCCAAGGACCCACAGTGGATGGTGTTATGTGCTCATTTTTGCCCCAAGCGGGATTCGAACCACCGTCTCCCGTATGCCAAACCGATGCCTTACCAACTGAGCTATCCAGCCGCTATATATATATATATATATATATATATATATATATATATATATATATATATATATTTATTTATTTATTTATTTATTTATATATTAGAGCTGTCAGTTTAGCTCGTTTTTATTGGCATTAATTTAAATGAATTTTAACAGGATTAAATTTTTTCTCGCGAGATTAACGCAGCACACGTCACAAGCGGATGTTACGTTGCTCTATAAATACAACAGAACAAAACAACAAGCGCGCTGCAGAAGTCCACGCCCATGTCTGTTTTGCCAGCCATGGCAGCGCAAGACACCGAAAACGGATACTTAAATAGTTTATTAATGGAAAGTTTACTTTTAAAAAGTTGCCAAATTGCTCCACTGACAAGATCAAAGTTACCGGTTCTTCTCTCTCTGTGTATCATACAGGTATACGATGTATGCCACTGACGCGATTGTTACTTGTTTGGAACTATTTTGTGTGGAAGGTTACAGCGTTCCGTGTCCATATAAATAGAGCGGGTGGAGCTTCTTTGTGTTCGTCTGACAGTGACAGTGCGCTGCTGTTGCAGCGACCTAGTGAAAATTAAATGTCTCCACTCTCCAGTGTTGTCATCGAACCAAGTGTAGTCATCCGAAATGAGGTAGACACAAAAACCGTAGAGAGACTTCCGCGCAAGAGGTACCAACATAATCAACATAGCCTGACTTTGTTAGGGGGAGTGAAACCCACCTCTTTCAGAATGGTTTGCCCCAGCAGCACGGGGGAATGCTTGCGCTTGTTTGTACGGCCGGTAGTTATGAATACAATGGCACATAACGAACACTTGTGTCCGGGGTCTCGTTATTCTCCAACAAACATACAGAAACAGACTGCTGTGTTCAAAGCAAACTTGAGAAAATCGAAGTATGCAACTATGGTTTAAATCCACTATAGGCTGAGTACTAGTTTACCTTAGATGTGCACTTTATAATGTTGTATTGCTTTGTTTTGATTTCATTAAAAAAGCTGTTAAAGCAGCTGTTGTGTGACAAAATATTTTTTTTCACTGTTGATGGACAGTAATATTGTGTGAGAGATTATGTGTGAACAACTGCTCCAAGTGAAAAATGTTCATGTAAAATTGAAATTATTTCAGTAAATATCTGCATTTGGCACATAGAAAACTGATTCATGATTCCAAGTTGATGAGAGCATTAAAATGGGGAAAAATAGGACAAAAAATGTAAAAGGAAATTCAGAAACGATAATATGTGCGGCCCGGTAGTCCAGTGGTTAGCACGTCGGCTTCACAGTGCAGAGGTACCGGGTTCGATTCCAGCTCCGGCCTCCCTGTGTGGAGTTTGCATGTTCTCCCCGGGCCTGCGTGGGTTTTCTCCGGGTGCTCCGGTTTCCTCCCACATTCCAAAAAAAACATGCGTGGCAGGCTGATTGAACACTCTAAATTGTCCCTAGGTGTGGGTGTGAGTGCAAATGGTTGTTCGTCTCTGTGTGCCCTGCGATTGGCTGGCAACTGATCCAGGGTGTCCCCCGCCTACTGCCCGAAGACGGCTGGGATGGGCTCCAGCACCCCCCGCGACCCTAGTGAGGATTAAGCGGCTCCGAAAATGGATGGATGGATGGATAAAAAATATGTGAGTAATCACGATTAATTTTTTAGTTCATTTGAGTTAATTATGACAATTGCATTTTTAATTAGATTAAATATTTTAATCGTTTGACAGCTCTAATATATATATATATATATATATATATATATTATACAGTATATATATCCATATACGACTTCAATTGTTCATCCGATGAATGTGTATGTGTGTATGGTTGTCTGTTGACACAATATGTGGCCTACAATTGGCTGGCGACCAGTCCAGGGTGTAATACCCCTCACGCCCAAAGTCAGCTTGGATAGGCTCCAGTATAACAGAGACTCTAGCCAGTGCTTTGAGTCGAAATGAATGAATTCCAGTACTCCCCTTATCCCTGTAACAATGCCTCAAACCAGCAGTGTAGTCTTTCTTGTTCTGTGTAATTATTAAAAGTGAATCAGAAGCTGCTCATCGTCACCACTTCATCGCCAGCCTGGGTTCTCCTTTGGCCATTTTAGGGCCCCGCCAACATTGGGTTTAACTGTATTAAACCAATGACGGTATAAAGAACCTGTTTCAAGTTTCTCTTTGCTGTCATATGTTTACATTCGTCACTACTTATTGTTCTTGCCACACGCTGGCCTTGCAAGACTGCCTCGCGAAGGACAGCCGTAGATCACAAAATCACAAAGCACGAGCGTGAAATATTTCAAGGGTACGGTGGGCTCATGTGGAGTATGCTTTAAAAAGTCCTGACACGCTAAGGCACAAGTGTCAATCTCAAGACCCCGGGGCCATATCTGGCCCGCTACATCATTTTATGTGGCCCCTGAGAGCATATCAAAAATGTCAACTTCTATGATGCGTTATACCAAAGTTTAATGTAATAAATAACAGTGATATTGTATGCATTTTATTTGTACCAAACCCCTCATTACAGTAACTTCACTTAATAGTTGAATAAACCATTATTCTTGACTTCTCTATATGGTTTCACAGTCATACCAGCCCTCCAAGGGCAACAGTAAATACAATGTGGCCCGGGACAAAAATGAGTTTGACACCCCTACGCTAAGGACTAAAACTGAGAAGTGTTAGTACTCTATACTGGTGCGTAAAGCACTGACTGTACCAAGAACAAACTGTATTGAAAATGGATGGACAGAAAAACTGGTGATTTTAACTCTTTCATACTCCCTGTAACCTGCTAACATGATAAGCAATCAACTGCAGTAACCGAACGTAATATTGAAAGTAATGTTCAAAGCTGCACACACGAACATTTGCTGACTAACAACCAGATGTATTCACTCGTCACATGAGACATTGGCACTGAAATGTTGCTTCACAGTCTCTGTTTGTTTATTTTATTTTACCTTCCCACTTTGTGTCCTTCCCTCCCAGAAGATAACTTCATTTAATGTGCTTCTTTTATCACTTTCCCATTTCTTTATATGTCTACTGTAATACCATATGACCATTTCTTTGAGTACAAAACTAATTTGCTCTTCTCTAATTAGTATAGAATGAAACAGATTCACTTATCATTTCACCTCGTGTACATGAACATCACACAAACACACACTGAGAGTAATTCATACAGACATAAGCACACACGATGGCTCAGTCTCGAGAGAAAAGGGCGGAAATGGGGAAAGAGGGCAGATAAAAAGAGCACAAATGAGAAACAAGATAGGATGAAGAGTATTTCTGTGCCATCTTCACCCAAACTTTCTTCTGCCGTGGGTTGCTCCCCTTCGAAAAAAAATAGATCTGAGAATGTTTCTGAATGTAAAACCTAGATTTTAGGAAGATCATTCAGACTGGAATGACTCAGCTGTGGGAGGCGCATCATTGATGATGTTTAATGGACCGAATGAGGACTTAAACATTAAAAAATGTTCGGCAGTAGCATACCAGTTCGCACCAGGGTTCTAAATTAACTTTTTTTAACACCAGCCAATCAGGATTTTCAAAGCCTTTTTTTTCTTTTTACTTGAGCTAACATAGCTTTTTTATCTATCTCAACTTGTCTTGTCCTGGTTGCACTCCAGAAAGTAGTGAGAAATAGAGGCATTCACGCTGGCAATGGCTGTCTTAAACTTCATTATCTAGTACTGGGCATAGTATTTATTGGAAATGAACAAGTCACTGCTCGAGGTACAAATGGCAGGTACAAAACAGCGTGGAACAGGGTTGCACATTGTTTGAATATCTTTCCGGTTCCAATTTCGGGTCCTTCTTTCAATTCCAGTTCCGAACAAATCTCAATTTTGATTCTTTTGAGGGGTCCAAATTATGTCTATTCAGTTTTAGCATCTCACAGCAGAGACCAAAACAACATTTGACATGGACTGAGTCATTTGGCCTGCACTATACAACAGTCTTTACCTTTTACACTGAGTGGCATGGCAGGAGAACAAGAAGATTGTTTTAATTTCTCACTTCGTTGTTTTCAACCAATCGGTCATCATTCGATAGGCCAAGCTAAACTCTTGAAAAATAATTTGTTGCTTTACCGACCTAACTGTTTTTTTTCAACTGTACAATATATATGAAACAAAATATATTGCAGTTCTCCAAATGTATCCCTATTAACATTTCACTTTTTGAATAACTTTACTATGAAGTTCTCAGTGGGTTATTTTAAACCAGGATTAATATCAAATTGATCAACTTGAATTTATAAGATCTTACTTAATTACCGATACTTTCCCGAGAGAACTGCACATTTGACACCTTAATGAAAATAAGAGTGGAAATGAGTACTATACTGAGCTCCAACTGATTGGCTGTGTCGGCAGACAAGTTCAAATTATAAGAAGGAACAGTGTGTGTTTACAATGTGCATGTTATGGACACACACACTTGTTTGAAAATTCGGTACATATGCTAATGTTCGCTGATTATTGGCATTTGAGTGGACCCACTGCTTCGTTGCTGGAAGTGTCAATGTGGCCAACAGACTCATCTTATTTTCTAACTCACCCAAATATGACACAGTTCAGCATGCTCTCGGCTTTGGCATTGAGCGGGAGGGGCCACCAAGACCGTCAGACATGGCAGTCTGTTAATTTTTACATGTCATGCAACATCCTTGGACAATGTAACCTTTTTGTAAGTGCGGCACTCAGGCGACATTTAGTGATTTAGTTTAAATATGTTAAAAGACACTTGTGATCAGTGTGTGGTACCCCTGCGCGTTGGTTTCTATTTATAAGAGTCCAACCCAAATTATACTGTATCTGACAGATACAACTGTCTCATGAATCACCGGCCAAACTGACTGTTAAGTTTTAATCATCACCTGCCGAAATAAATTTTAACTTGTATTTGTAATAATTTAGAACCCTGGTTAGCCAGAAGACTCGTGCTCAAATATCCATTGGAAGACATCTTTGTGAGGAGTTTGCATGTTTTCCCAGTACTTGTTTCTCTGGGTAAGTTCTTCTTTTCAGAAGCACAGTCAGAATCAGAATCAGTTTTAATGGCCAAATATGTGTTTGGCCAATAAACCCTACAGATGTGCCATTAAGGCTAACTCCAAACTGTAAATTGTCCAAAAGTGTGATTGTGAGTGTGAAAGTTTGTTAGTTTACTGACTGAAGACACCAATCTAGGGCATACCTCCAATGTTGTGGATTGTGTTTTTCAAGTCTGGTTTTCGAGGGCTTCTATCGCATCAACTAATAAAAGGCATTATCTGTGCTTGACAGAGGTCACCCAACTGAGAACATTGGTGGTGTGAGTACCCTCTTGAAATAGTTTAGTGTGTTTTTTCATTATTGTTTTTAATTTTTCTTTTTATGGCAGCCAAATAACTTTTTGGTAATCTTAACATATTCACAGACTCAGCAAAGTTTGCTTTTGTATTTTGGTTAAAATGTGTGTACCGGTATTTCAAGGGTCTCGAAATTGATCATTTCCAGTGTAAGTCTAACAAAATGGTAAATCAACGTACTGTGTGTAATTAGCAATTGTGTCCGAGTGAATAAGTATCAAAATAATATAAAAACACATATTCCACCGATTGGTCAAATGTTTGCTTGTGTTGGCGAAGGAAGTAAATGCCCGTTCACTTCAAGATTTATCAGGATTATTTCAAGATCACAAATGTCGCCAAATGTACGCCAAGAGTTTTAATGGTTTCTCTTGTCATGACGAAATTTTGAATTTTGATTATCAAAATTCCCTTTCCACAAGAAAAGTACAGGCAAATGTTTGCGACCTTTAACAAACCCTGACAAGAATGCAACGTTCGCTACCTTCGCTCACACTCACAAACGTTCGACCCTCAGTGGGAAATGTGCTTAACATTTTGTGAGTTGCAGCGTTTGTCACATTTTAGCGAAGGGCGGGCGCATCAGTAAATGTTGCCGGTCTATCATTGACCAGCAGCCGGGTTACCGTCACTATCACCTCTATTTGATTTTTTTTCAGCCTGTCTGATTTGTCATTTTCTCCATATTCCCCCTCTTCTTACATTAGCTGCTATCTTGTCTTAGCTGTGTGTTTAATGCACAGCATGTTTGCACTGAGGAGGATTGAGAGGAAGAAATTTAATCTATGCTGCATGTCATACATAAAGCACATTTGACAATACACTATACATATAATACACTATAGATGACCTTGACCTTGACCTTCAGTTGATCACATGTCAGTTGACATGGATAATGTCATGCCCCAATGAAAAAGTGCCAGTTTAGTGGGTAGTGCAGGAGCACCAGAGGTGTCGCTTTATTTCTTTGCTTCGGTGGTTGAAGTACCGCTCTGTGCCTTTATTATTATTATTTTTTTTTACTTTATTTATTTTTAACTATGTTTATCATTTCTTGCAGCCATCCGGGAGCTGTACAAGCCATTTTGTTTCACCTGTGTATTGAAGAATGAAACAATTTCAATGTAGTGACAAATCTGCAGACAAGAAACACAAATTTACTGGGCTGACCTTGCCCTATTGATCAGTGGGGGCAGCATGGTTCAGCAATAAAGTGGCCGTCTTGTAACCCAGAGGTCTGGGATTCGATGCCCAGCCATTTCTACTGTGTTGAAGTGGACTTGAGTAAGATACTGAAGCCCCAGTCGCTCGTAATGCCGCATCATCAGTAAGTGAATGAGGTAACAGGCGTGAAGCACTTTGAGGAGCCGAGGTAGAATAGTACTATACAAGAGAGTGACAGCCCATTTATCATTTAATCTGGAAGCCAGTTGAACCGGGACGACCAGAAAAAGGGACAGGCTTGGAGAATTGGATCCAAGATTTCATTAGCAGGCAAAACAAACAGGTAGGTCACCAGATTGACTGTGACATTTGACATTTTCTTTTGATGTTCTATCAGCAGATGTGGAGCCCCTCCTCCAATCGAAGCTTGGTGTATTCACTCCCATGTACAAACACAGCGAGACATGCGCCGTGTTTCCGTTAGTCGTCAGCAAAGCGGGAGTCCGTCAGTGATGGAATGAAAAGGTCCAACAGTACTGTCCCGATTCGTGACGCTTCCGGTGACAGTCGAAAACCCGTTTCCAGCAGTGCTAAGTCCGTCAGTTTTTAGAATTGTCATAGGCCAAAAAACAGGCGTCTGTCAACTTCCGTCAGTTCTGCCAAAATGTCCACGACTGATTTTAACATTAGTTATTCTTCTGTATGTGTAGATACAAGCCTAGTGCAAAGAAGAGGGTTGCTGAGTTGTATTCGGAAATTTTGAATACTTTACTATTACCTAGTGTGACGTGGTGTGAAGACACAGAACCCTTGTTCTCTTATACATAGCCATGCGATAGGCTCATTATAAAAACAATTAATTTAGTTTACAAGACACAGTGGTGTAAAGTACATTCTTCAAATATGGATTTTTTTCTCCCAGTTTTGTTTTTCTGAGTACATTTGGGATTTCATGAGCTACAAAAATAAAAAATAAAAAAGATTCACCTCTGCACAGGTTGTCACCGTCCGGTTCATACCCGGCCTTACAGCTGCAGCTGCCAATGGGTACCATCCACTCTCCATCGCCGTTACAGTAAAGCTTTATGGGCACATCCACTTCCTCTGCATTGGGGATACAACTTCCTCTGGCAATGACAAGTGATGTGGATTCTGCTCCAGTAAGTGTCTGGAAAGATGCATATAAATAATTCACCTCAAATCCGGTCCACAAAACTATGCTATCAAAGAAAAGAGCAACTGGGTACATTCCGTACCTCTGGGAAGTAAGCAAAGTTCTGAACTATGCTGGGACATTTTTTGAAGAAAACTCTGACGGCAAGGAGGGACATACAGGCTCCTAGATCCTGGAAAGCCAAATGAAAGCCTTTTCCTTTGGAAAGTGGGCCAAAACTTCGAACTTCTGTGTTCACCTTCATCAACCTCCCACCAAAATCGACTTGGGAAAAACTCTCATCTGCGGCAATGGTGTCCACCTATTGGATAAGACAGAGTAGGTGAACCAGCAAAATCATTAAGTACCGTGCGGGTCTGTGCACTTGCAGTGTTGTTTGAATTAACTTTTCAACAAAAGTAGGACAAATATCAAGAAAATATCAAATATCAAAAAACAGCTATCCGCAAAAACTTTGTAGAGGTGTTGTCCTAGGTTATTTGATGATTTGTTGGAAACAAGAGCTTCTTAACAACTGACCTGTCCAATATAGGCTACTTGATAGAGGCAAAATACAGGAAATAGAATGATTGTAGCGGCACGGGGTCCGTCAGCATTCCATTTATTGAGATATTGGAACAGCTGGTGAGGTGAACAGCTTCCTGTTGATACCAACGCAAGTGTCACCCCTTAGTTACTGAATACCCACATTTTATGTAATGTTGCACACTGGGGTGATGTAGCAGCACACAATGTATATTGAGGTAACATTCTACCAAGATTTATGGGTTCAGCAATGCTATTTTGAATAATATGGTACCTTGATTTACAAGTTATTTTTATTCCCACTCAAATTAATTAGTCAACTATCAAATCAAATCTCCTCATTTAAATCAAATCAAAGTCGTTTACGCCATGGCGGTGTTTTTCAGGTTTATGTTTCACTCTGGGACATGAGTTACATTTTGGGGGGAGATTTATATGACAAAAAATCTAGCCTAAGAATAGTTGAGATCAACTGGCATCCAGAATCCCTGTTCCCTAATCGTGGCAGCGAATGAGTTCCGGTTAGAAATTTTTGCTTCTAAAAATGAAAACATTCACCTTTTTAATTTAAAGATAGTTCAACTAGAATCCTGCTTCACATTGTGGCCAAAGGGAGTATTCAGAAAAAGCCAGAAACAATCTGATCAATTGAATTAGGAGGGTTGAAGTCGGGAGAGATCGAAAACAGGCAGGAGATGGCTCTCTAGGAACCGGAGTTCCCTACCCCTCGTGTAACCGGTGAGGTCTTACTCTTGCGGTGTCAACCCAACTCGGGGCTCAAACCGCGCTGCCACTAAATCACCGGTTTGCGAGCACAGGGGACAACTGAGTTATAATTCCGGTCCACCAACTCAGCTCAGTTCCGTATTTGAAGGAACACGAAGAGGTTTTACTGACGTACTAAGCGACCTACATTTTTCTTAAAAATCTATAATAATCATAATCATAATAATCAGTGGCTATGAGACTGACGGGGCGCAAAAGCTGTGGTGTACACCAGCACAAAATACACATTATCTAGTTGGGCAGTCCTGGTTTATAATACAGGCTGTATTCTGAAATTAATGGGAGATGAGAGTCAGTTTACCTCAGTAAACACACACACACACACACACACACACACACACACACACACACACACACACACACACACACACACACGCGCGCACACACACACACACACACACACACACACACACACACACACACACACACACAAGTCCACCTCAGGATAAGGCACAGGACACACAAAAAATTGGACAATGGTAATCTAAGGATGTGAAATCAGTCACGCGATTAATTGATTACGAGCGTCTGCTCCTTGTATCTGGCAAGTGTTTATCATTTGGTTTGTGTGTGTTTGACTATTTGTACCATTCAGTAAACAGCTGAAAGTGCATCGGCTCATGTGCATCTCAATTTGTTTGTCACTTCACTGGAGCGGCAGCATATTTGAAGCACACTCTTTAATCCCATTTGGACTCACAGCAAATGTAAACATGTAAGTTGCATGCAATTACCTTAAGAAAGGGGGCATTTGCCCAGTATTCAACCCCTCGGATGCCCTCTGACACAGCCCTGTCTGTTTCCAGGTAGTAAAGATTGAACGTCTCTTTGCAGGAGCCAAGAACACTGGGGATGGAGGCACAGTCTCGTACAGTGAAGCGGATTTCCACATAGATACGCAGTGCTGCCCGTCTGTCAACGTATGTGGTGAGGAGCCAGTTGTTCTGGCTGGGCTCGAACACATTGCACACTTGATATGTCCTGATGGTGTTGAGGTTCTCATCATAGCCACTCACCTCCTCCCACTGGGGAAAATGTGAGTGTGTCAAAGAAACAGGCAGGCGGGTGGTTGGAATGAGTGTGGACAGAAAGGGAGAGGAGAGAGGAGAAGCAAAACCATTAATGGCTTTCCCTAAACCTTGCTACACATTTCACTGAGTTTTCTCGTCATCTGCATAATTTCCCTCTTCTCAGTCTTGTTCATTGCTGCACCGTGTTGTGTATCTACTGGATTATCAGCAATAGACATTTCAAACACACAAATCATCACTTTGGCTGAAGCTGACTGAAATATCTAATGCGGTTACGAACGGTGGAATGATGCATTTGTCTGACTTGCGTGTGCAGGTGGTGTGGCTTCAGTTCCCACTCAGTGACGGTGTGAATGTGAGTGTGAATGGTTGCCTGTCTCAGTGCCCTGTGATTGAGTGACAACCTATTCAGGGTGCAGCCTGATTTTTGCCCGATGCAAGCTGGGATTTGCTCCGGCCCTCTGGATAAGAAAATGGAATAGATGGAACATATAATGAGTGAAAACATGATTCACTGCAACAGAAAATAAGAAAAAAAAAGATCCAGGGGCAGCCTAAGTGATATATTTTTCACCTACAAAGAAAAATAGGGGTCTTTATTTTATAAGCTATAGATGAAAAATAATATTAACTATGCAAATTTCGGAAAAAAAGTTGGAGTCGGCGCAATGCTTGAACATTTTGAGTGACCTCCAAATTTCACTGTCACTATTGTGACATGAGTTCTTGCATGTAAGACAATGCATTTTGGTGATTTACAATACAGTCTGTGGAAAAAGTGGATGGGGTTGCAGACTGCAATTCTTTCTTCAACCCTTTCTTGCACCAATAACGAAAACCTGTCACCTGATAACATCATAAACTGTCAACTGTAGTAACCGCTGTCCTTGAAAGGGTTAAACTTAAACGCCGTGAAGTTTCCAATTCCAGCATCTCAGCCGGTGACATCTATGATCCTGGGTTATCAATTCTGGTCGCTGGAGCCTTCAATCTTGCCCCTCTCTCTCATCTATAAACAGCTTCATACAGCATGTTCAACAGGATGCAATACATCTCAGCAAGTATATCCTAAATGCCAAGGTAAAGAGCAAAAATTATAAATGAGAAAAGACTTATGCATATGTAATTTAATGTGTGTATTTATTTTAGTCAGTATTGTGCTTTATGTTTTATGTACAGGATTTGATTACATGCTGCCAATGCTGTTAAAGTGCTCCGGAAATTTAAGTTGAGCTGAGCTGAGTTAAATTGAGATTTTGCTTTTTTTGTATTCAAAATAAAACAACACTTTCATGGAATCCATCGGAAAATTTGTTTGCATTTCATTAGAGCACTAATATAATACTATCAATCCTGTTTCATCTGAAAAACGGATCATCTTCAAGTGTACTCAAACTATTCAACTGGCACACAAGCATATTCACACTCACATATCCATTCTCAAAACAAACAAACAAAAAATGCTCATACGCCATTGGCAGGGAATGAGATCCAGCCAAGCTCAGCCGTCGCTGTCCTCGTATCCATCACTGTATCTGTCACAAAGAAAAGAGGACAGAATGGTTGATTACATTTATAATTGAAGCAAAATTGATTTAATAACTGAATACAACTGTGTGAATAATCCTTATTTCAACAAGCTTGCATACTTTCAGAAATAAAATAAGATAATATATCCCTTTATTTGTCCCGCAATGGGGAAATTATAGTCAGAATTCAGAAAGGAAAATACTGGGTAGGGAGAGGGAAAAAGTGTGTGTTGTGAAGGATGGCCATGATATTTAATTATTCAGTCAGTAGAAATGCTGTCTATTGTCTCTAATTGATTACATTTTGAAGTAGAGAGCACCATGCACTGTTTGGCTACTACCCCTTATCCTCACAAGGGTCGCGGGCATGTAGGAGCATATCCCAGTTGTCTTCGGGCAACCAGTTCAGGGTGGACCCCACTGGGGACCACCCTGAACTGGTTGCCACACATAGACAAACAACCATTCACGCGGAAAATCACACCAAGGGACATTTTAAGAGTGTTCAATAAACCTACCGTGCATGTTTCTGAAATGTAAGAGGAAACCGGAGTATCTGGAGAAAACCCACGCAGGCAAGGGGAGAATACTCAAACTCCACACAGGAAGGGTGAAGCCCAGAATGATACCCTGGACCTCTGTACTGTGAGACAGACGTGCTCATTATCCGAGTTTCAACGATCTTTGTTGAGCTACAACATTCACAACTTCCACCATTCCAAAAATAATCCATCCATCCATTTTCTGAACCGCTTGATCCTCACAAGGGTCGCGGGGGGTGCTGGAGCCTATCCCAGCTGTTTTTTTGTATTCTATACTGTCTTCGGGCAGTAGGCGGGGGACACTCTGAACCGGTTGCCAGCCAATTGCAGGGCACACAGAGACAAACAACCATCCATGCTCACATTCACACCTAGGGACAATTTTTTAGAGAGTTCAATCAGCCTGCCACGCATGTTTTTGGAATGTGGGAGGAAACCGGAGTACCCGGAGAAAACCCACGCAGGCCCGGGGAGAACATGCAAACCCCACACAGGGAGGCCGGAGCTGTAATTGAACCTCTGCACTGTGAAGTCAACGTGCTAACCACTGGACTACCGGGCTGCCCCATTCAAAAAATAATAAAGAAATAACGTGGTAGCTGGAAGTGCATTGTCCTACACCAGGGGTGTCCAAACTTTTTGCCAAGGGGGCCAGATTTTATGTGGCAAAATGTCGGGGGGCCGACCTTGGCTGACATTCTTTACATTGAACAACAATATTGTTCAACAAATTTTAGTAAGCCAGTCTGTTTCACATTTCCATTTTTATTTTAATTTCAACAATCTTAAGAATTTCTTTTGGTTCATTTGAAACAGGTATATCACGTGCAACTGCTTATTCACTTGACTTTTTCTTAAACAGAAGTCTCCTGAGTGCAAATTGATTGATTTGAAACATAAAATGTATCACCATGACTTTTCAATAGTCACAAAACCTTTGACTCGAACAACAGGGAAATGAACAAGCAATACACATATCCACAACTGCAAGGATCATTTGAAATATGACATATCAGTCAATATAAACACGGAGTGATGTCTTGTTAACTCTTGAGTGATGCCCTCTAGTCTCTAAATGCTATTACTCATTTAGTGAATGCTATTACTCATTTAGCCACTAGAGGGAAGCAGTACTCTATGAAACATCACTCACCAGTCAATGCAACACGTGTTCCATTGCGCCTAACCTGCGGGCCAGACGGCACTGATTTTATGACAGGGGCCGAGGGCCGGATGAAATTCGACCGCGGGCCGGATTTGGCCCGCGGGCCGGACTTTGGACATGCCTGTCCTACACTTTTGAAACACTCTCATCCACACTAATGAAAACGCTGTCATCCACGCTTTGACCCCAAGCTCATACACAAATTTGACTCTCTCTCTCTCTCTCTCTCTCTCTCTCTCTCTCTCTCTCTCTCTCTCTCTCTCTCTCTCTCTCTCTCTCTCTCTCTCTCTCTCTCTCTCTCTCTCTCTCTCTCTCTCTCTCTCTCTCTCTCTCTCTCTCTCTCTCTCTCTCTCTCTCTCTCTCTCTCTCTCTCTCTCTCTCTCTCTCTCTCTCTCTCTCTCTCTCTCTCTCTCTATATATATATACTGTATACACACAGTATATACATACACATATATATGACACTCCACCATTATTTCGCTCTGGACAGTCCCAGGCAATAATGATATTAATATCCTATCACAGCATAATATTGGAAACTGCCTTTCGTCATGAGAACACGTGCATCAAATCTTATGTTGTTAAATGATTAGTATCCAAGTCAAAACATGAACAACAAACACAGTATAAACTCAGTGGCCAGCGAATTATGTACACTAGGGAAATAAAATGCAACACATGGACAAAAAAATTAACATCTCACTGATACAGCTGACAAAAGTTAGACATTATACAAAGCCCCCAAGATACAACCTTTCGTATAGTAAAGCATGGTGAGACAACGACATCTCACTGAGTGGGGGGGGGGGGGGGGGGGGGGCGCAGGCAAACAAGCCACTTGATTCCTCGCATGCCCTCCTCCTCCTCCTACATTTGTTCATGCTGTCACCCTGCTTCTCATTATCTCCCTTCCTCCTCACACCCTCCCCACCTTCATCCTCTCCTTCACTCTTCTTCTCTTTTATCCACCCCCCTCACTTTGGGTGTCTCTGTTTTTGTCAGTGAGCTTGCCTAATTACAGCAGAATCAGCCTTTTTTTCCTCAGCTCTCCCAAGAGAATGAAGGTCATTTTGGGAAATGAAATGCTTGTCAGAGGGAATGTATTCCACTATCAGTAATCACAGAGCAAAGCTTATTCAAACAGTAACAATTGTCACCATCCAATTTGTAGCTTCAGTGCATTTAGTGATGTCTTGTCACCAAACATTCTGTGGAAAAAAAAAACACTGGAAAAAATGTAGAGGAGGTCCTTTTTGGTATTTGCGTAATTCTTGGCACTCTCCTCGACCATTCCAAGGTCTTTGTAGTTGGTGTACAAAGAACAAGCCTAAAACATTAATGTCACCATTTCAACATAAGAAATCATAGAAGTATTATATGGCAGCAATTTTCAAAGAGGGCTTTTGGTTCAGGGCTTGGCAGGGAGAATAATAATATGCATTTATATTTTATGCTGCTCCGCAACCCAGACCATTTTAGTGAGGATTTGTATCAAGGAATTTAAATTTACCCTTTGAATCACGATGACATCTGAGGACTGAAGAGTGGTATTTCACAAGCTATTTAGTATGCACAGCTGTAGACAGATATGGGAAACAAATAAACAAACAAACAGACAAACAGACAAACAAACCAACCTCCAGTCCATACCTTTAATCTTGTTTAGAGAGAGGAAAGAACTAGAATCTCTCTCAGCTCACCGGACACAAAGTGGACACCAGAGCTTATCTTATCTTTCCACCATACAGTGCTTTTTCTAGAACCTGGTCATCCGCGGTAAAAAATGAGGCAATACTGAGTGGATGACGCGATTGCTTGACGCTACATTGCAACAAATGACAAGAACAACCAAACATGCTATTTTATTATTGTGACGTGGCTGGATGCTGTTAATATTTTACACCTCTCTTAACTGCAGCAATCTATTTTGGCCATCAGTCACCACTTGAATATGTTCATCACCTTACTATAGCAAGTAAATACACGAGCTGTTTGATCTCCATTGCTGTTGATTTTTAAAATGTCTGATTTGAAGTGCTGAACGCATTATGTTTGTGTATATTTTGCAGATCACCACGGTATCACTCTGAAGTGAAGTGAAGCCTTCTTTGATGTTGTTCTGTTCTTTTTTTAATGTCTTTCATGTTGTGTTTATATATCCATCCACCCATCCCTTTTCTGATCCACTTATGCTCACAAGGGTCACCAATATTGTGCTGGAGCCTATCATAGCTGTCTTCGGGCAGCATGCGGGGTACAACCGAAACTGGTTGCCAGCCAAATTTGCTGAAGCCATAGCTAAATGTATGGCTACTGCATGCAAGCCTGTCAACATTGTCCACAGCTCGACTCAAGCTGAAATTATTCACATTGCATCTAACGCAAATCGCAGGGCACACAGAGAAAACAACCTTGCACGCCCACATTCATACCTAGGGACAATTTTTAGAGCGTTCAATCAGCCTACCACGCATGTTTTTGGAATGTGGGAGGAAACCGGAGTACCCGGAGAAAACCCACGCAGGCCCGGGGAGAACATGCAAACTCCACACAGGGAGGCCGAAGCTGGAATTGAACCCGGTACCTCTGCACTGTAAAGTCGACATGATAACCACTGGACTAACATATATATATAAAAAAAATCCTCATCTCACCCCTCGGGTGGTGTCCGTCCCTCATTCAGCTCGGGTCCTCTACCAGAGGCCAGGAAGCTTGAGGGTTCTGCGCAGTATCCTTGCTGTTCCCAGCACTGCACATTTCTGGACTGAGAGGTCCGATGTTGTTCCAGGGATCTGTTGCAACCACTCATCTAGTTTGGGGGTCACTGCCCCGAGTGCTCCGACCACCACAGGCACGACTGTCACCTTTACCTTCCAGGCTCTCTCCAGCTCCTCTCTGAGCCCTTGGTATTTTTCGAGTTTCTCATGTTCCTTCTTCCTGATGTTTCCATCACTTGGGACCGCTACATCCACTACAACGGCTTTCCTCTGCCCTTTATCTATGATCACGATATCTGGTTGGTTCGCCATTACCATCTTGTCAGTCTGGATCTGGAAGTCCCACAGGATCTTCGCTCTGTCATTCTCCACCACCTTCAGAGGTGTTTCCCATTTTGACCTTGGGGTTTCCAGCCCATACTCCGCACAGATGTTTCGGTAGACTATGCCAGCCACCTGGTTATGGCGTTCCATGTAGGCTTTCCCTGCCAGCATCTTACACCCTGCAGTTATGTGTTGGATCGTCTCAGGTGCCTCTTTGCACAACCTACACCTTGGGTCTTGTCTGGTGTGGTATATCTGCGCCTCGATGGCTCTGGTGCTCAAGGCCTGTTCCTGAGCAGCCAGGATGAGTGCCTCTGTTCTGTGCTGTCCTTCAGGCCAGCCCTCTCTAGCCACTGATAGGACTTCTTGAGATCAGCCACTTCAGTTATGGTCCGGTGGTACATCCCGTGTAGGGGCTTGTCCTCCCATGATGGTCCCTCTTCCAGCGCCTCATCTTCTGTTCCCCATTGTCTGAGACATTCTCTGAGTACGTCATCCGTTGGAGCCTTCTCCTTGATGTATTCATGGAGCTTGGATGTTTCATCCTGGACAGTGGCTCTCACACTCACTAGCCCCCGGCCTCCTTCCTTTCGGCTTGCGTACAGTTTCAGGGGGCTGGATTTGGGATGGAACCCTCCATGCATGGTTAGGAGCTTTCGGGTCTTAACGTCCGTGGTCTGAATCTCTTCCTTTGGCCACCTTATTATTCCTGCAGGGTATCTGATAACTGGCAGGGCATAGTTGTTTATTGCCCGGGTCTTGTTCTTGCCATTGAGCTGGCTTCTTAGGACTTGGCTCACTCGCTGGAGGTATTTGTCCGTAGCCGCTTTCCTTGTTGCCAGTTCGAGGTTGCCATTGGCTTGTGGTATACCGAGGTACTTGTAGCTGTCCTCAATGTCTGCTATTGTTCCTTCAGGGAGTGAGACCCTTTCAGTGCGGACTACCTTTCCTCTCTTAGTCATCATCCAACTACATTTCTCAAGCCCGAATGACATCCCGATGTCGCTGCTGTAGATCCTGGTTGTGTGGATCAGGGAATCTATGTCCCTTTCGCTCTTAGCATAAAGCTTTATGTCATCCATGTAGAGGAGGTGACTGATTGTAGCTCCATTTCTGAGGCGGTATCCATAGCCTGTCTTGGTGATTACTTGGCTTAGGGGGTTCAGTCCTATGCAGAACAGCAGTGGGGAGAGTGCATCACCTTGGTATATGCCACATTTGATGGACACTTGGGTAAGTGGCTTGCCATTGGCTTCAAGTGTGGTTTTCCACATCCTCATCGAGTTCGCAACGAAGGCTCTTAGGGTCCTGTTCACCTTATACAACTCCAAGCATTCAGTGATCCATGTATGTGGCATCGAGTCATAGGCTTTCTTGTAATCAATCCAAGCTGTGCACAGGTTGGTACGTCGGGACCTACAGTCTTGTGCGACTGTTCTGTCAACCAGGAGCTGATGTTTGGCTCCTCTGGTATCTCTACCAATGCCCTTCTGCGCTTCGTTCATGTATTGATCCATGTGTCCACTTATCTTAGCCGCAATGATGCCTGACATGAGCTTCCATGTTGTGGAGAGACAGGTTATTGGCCGATAGTTGGATGGGGCTGCACCCTTCGAGGGATCCTTCATGATCAGGATCGTTCGCCCTTCGGTTAGCCATTCTGGGTGAGTCCCATCCCTCAGCAGCTGGTTCATTTGTACTGCTAGGCGCTCATGGAGTGCTGTGAGTCTCTTTAGCCAGTAGGTGTGGACCATGTCCGGGCCTGGTGCTGTCCAGTTCTTCATATCTGAGACTCTTTCCTGTATGTCTGCCACTGTTATGGTAACTGGGTTCTGTTCAGGGAGGTTGCTGTGCTCCTCTCTCAGGGTCACCAGCCATTGTGCACTGCTGTTATGTGCAACCTCCTTCTCCCATATGCCTTTCCAGTACCTTTCAGTTTCCAGTTTTGGTGGGTCAGCTCTGTTGTTAGGACCCTGCCACTGAGCGTACACTTTCGCAGGTTGTGTTGCGAACAGCCTGTTTGTTCGTCTGGCCTCATTCTCTTTCGTGTACCGCGTTAAGCGACTGGACAGGGCTTGGAGCCTTTGTTTGGCAGTTTCGAGTGCTTCAGGTACCTCCCTGAACAGAACCCAGTTACCATAACAGTGGCAGACATACAGGAAAGAGTCTCAAATATGAAGAACTGGACAGCACCAGGCCCGGACATGGTCCACACCTACTGGCTAAAGAGACTCACAGCACTCCATGAGCGCCTAGCAGTACAAATGAACCAGCTGCTGAGGGATGGGACTCACCCAGAATGGCTAACCGAAGGGCGAACGATCCTGATCATGAAGGATCCCTCAAAGGGTGCAGTCCCAATCCAACTATCGGCCAATAACCTGTCTCTCCACAACATGGAAGCTCATGTCAGGCATCATTGCGGCTAAGATAAGTGGACACATGGATCAATACATGAACGAAGCGCAGAACGGCATTGTTAGAGATACCAGAGGAGCCAAACATCAGCTCCTGGTTGACAGAACAGTCGCACAAGACTGCAGGTCCCGACGTACCAACCTGTGCACAGCTTGGATTGATTACAAGAAAGCCTATGACTCGATGCCACATACATGGAGTGGCTAGAGAGGGCTGGCCTGAAGGACAGCACAGAGGCACTCATCCTGGCTGCTCAGGAACAGGCCTTGAGCACCAGAGCCATCGAGGCGCAGATATACCACACCAGACAAGACCCAAGGTGTAGGTTGTGCAAAGAGGCACCTGAGACGATCCAACACATAACTGCAGGGTGTAAGATGCTGGCAGGGAACGCCTACATGGAACGCCATAACCAGGTGGCTGGCATAGTCTACCGAAACATCTGTGCGGAGTATGCGCTGGAAACCCCAAGGTCAAAATGGGAAACACCTCTGAAGGTGGTGGAGAATGACAGAGCGAAGATCCTGTGGGACTTCCAGATCCAGACTGACAAGATGGTAATGGCGAACCAACCAGATATCGTGATCATAGATAAAGGGCAGAGGAAAGCCGTTGTAGTGGATGTAGCGGTCCCAAGTGATGGAAACATCAGGAAGAAGGAACATGAGAAACTCGAAAAATACCAAGGGCTCAGAGAGGAGCTGGAGAGAGCCTGGAAGGTAAAGGTGACAGTCGTGCCTGTGGTGGTCGGAGCACTCGGGGCAGTGACCCCCAAACTAGATGAGTGGTTGCAACAGATCCCTGGAACAACATCGGACCTCTCAGTCCAGAAATGTGCAGTGCTGGGAACAGCAAGGATACTGCGCAGAACCCTCAAGCTTCCTGGCCTCTGGTAGAGGACCCGAGCTGAATGAGGGACGGACACCACCCGAGGGGTGAGATGAGGATTTTTTTTTTTAATGAAAAAAATCTTCATTGCGGTCTCGCTACTTATTGTTTTTTGTTTTTTTTTTTTTTACCTCCGCCAAAGAAATTTAGCTCTGAGCAAAATGACTCGACAGAGTTGCTTTTTTTTTGTTTGTTTCGTTGTCGGCAATGTATGAATTTGTGTCAAAATACACTCAGCGGCCACTTGATTAGATACCTTTAGAAAGACAACACACAATGATATATTAGAGCTGTCAAACGATTAAAATATTTAATCTAATTAAAAATGCAATTGTCATAATTAACTCAAATGAACAAAAAAATTAATCGTGATTACTCACATATTTTTTATCGTTTCTGAATTTCCTTTTACATTTTTTGTCCTATTTTTCCCCATTTTAATGCTCTCATCAACTTGTAATCATGAATCAGTTTTCCAAATGCAAATATTTACTGTAATAATTTCAATTTTCAATTTTACATGAACATTTTTCACTTGGAGCAGTTGTTCACACATAATCTCTCACACAATATTACTGTCCATCAACAACAGTGAATAAAAATATTTTGTCACACAACAGCTTTTTTAATGAAATCAAAACAGAGCAATATAACATTATAAAGTGCACATCTAAGGTAAACTAGTACTCAGCCTATAGTGGATTTAAACCATGGTTGCATACTTCGTTTTTCTCAAGTTTGCTTTGAACACAGCAGTCTGTTTCTGGATGTTTGTTTGGAAAATAACGAGACCCGGGACACCAGTGTTCGTTATGTGCCGTTGTATTCAAAACTGCCGGCCGTATAAACAAGCGCAAGCATTCCCCCGTGCTGCTGGGGCAAACCATTCTGAAAGAGGTGGGTTTCACTCCCCCTAACAAAGTCAGGCTATGTTGATTATGTTGGTACTTCTTGCGCGGAAGTCTCTCTACGGTTTTTGTGTCTACCTCATTTCGGATAACTACACTTGGTTCGATGACAACACTGGAGACATTTTATTTTTGCTAGGTCGCTACCACTGCACCGCTGAACTTTCGTTGTCATGTCATCGCCTCTGCGCACCGTCACTGTCAGACGAACACAGAGAAGCTCCACCCGCTCTATTTATATGGATACGGAACGCTGTAACCTTCCACACAAAATAGTTCCAAACAAGTAACAATCGCGTCAGTGGCATACATCGTATACCTGTATGATACACAGAGAGAGAAGAACAGGTAACTTTAATCTTGTCAGTGGAGCAATCTGGCAACTTTTTAAAAGTAAACTTTCCATTCATAAACTCTTTAAGTATCCGTTTTCGGTGTCTCGCGCTGCCATGGCTGGCAAAACAGACATGGGCGTGGACTTCTGCAGCGCGCTTGTTGTTTTGTTCTGGTGTATTTATAGACCAACGTAACATCCGCTTGTGACGTGTCTCGCGTTAATCTCGCGAGAAAAAATTTAATCCCGTTAAAATTCATTTAAATTAATGCCAATAAAAATGCGCTAAACTGACAGCTCTAATATATATATATATATATATATATGGTAGTCCAGTGGTTAGCACGTCGACTTCACAGTGCACTGATTCATTTGATCCACAAATGAATCAGATCCCCACATTATGTGGATGACCAAATGCGTTTTGTTCGTACCGTACAAACCAGAGTTAACACAAATCTGATGGCATGTACGCCAACTTATAGTGGTGGGAAGAATTCACCAATAAAATGTACCTGTTCTTCAATACTTGACTTGACTTGACATCTTAACCTTCTCTGGGTTGGGTCTATGTTGCACTCTAAATGAGCTTGCATTCAAACGTTCAGGAAACTTTCATGGTTAGTTGGAGCCAAGTCTAATGAGAACAAAATGTAACCTTGTTTTTCATGGTCCATAGGTGTATTAGTGGGTACCGTAACTGCACATCATTCTAATTAACAGCACACCCCTCTTTGTGCAAAATAGGAAATGCTATCATCAGCCTAATTGCATGTGACTTATTGCAGGCTGTGGCTTGCACCTATCACCACACCTATTAAATCTATGCTGAGCCAAAACATAAAATCAAAATCCATTTAATTGCTGAAGGAACAGCAGCTAAATCTGTATGGTACTATAGATCTTAGAAAGCCTGTTAAAAGCTTGGTGAGGCCTGCATGTAATTTGACGATATCAAACTACTTTCATAACAGCTGCTGAAATTGTATTACTTGGTGTGATTTCCAATGGCTGCTGCAAATGGTAACATTAGATCATTGTATGCTAATTACCCTTACGTTCCCCCACCAAATTGCTCTGCGGTCCAAAGAGGGCCAATTAGTTCTGATGTACAGTATATGTTAGTGGATGTGTTGGTTTGTGTGCTGCATAAAAGCACATACTATGTGGCATGACCACCTACAGAATGTAAGGTTTTGTGGTTAAAGAACACCAACAGCGACACCATGTTGACAAGGCAAACATTAAACACGTTAAAGGCCTTCCTGAAGTTTCAAACATCAAACTACTCACAAAGAGACATTTGTTGACTAATTCATGTGGACTGACACAATGTCACGAAATGACATCTAAGTCTGGACCATTCCGAAACACTTGCACCGACACCTAATGGATGTAAGTCGCTTACCTATTTGTGTGAAAGAATAAAAAATATAAGAAATAGTTCTCAGTGTGATGCAGTGCAGTTTTGAACTACAACCATGATAATGAACTCATTATTCTTACCTTCCCGGGCTGGACAGTGTTAATCAAAACTGAACATTATTATTTCTATCCATCCGTCCATTTTTCAATCTACATATCCTTACAATGGTCACGGGCACGCTGGAGCCTCTCCCAGCTGTCTTCCGACAGGGGATGCGCTACACCCTGTGAACTTCCCAGCCAATCACTGGACACACATTGACAAATAAATATCCACGCTCATAATCACACTTAGGGACAATTTGGAGTGCCCAATAAAACTGCCATGCATGTTTTTTGGAATATGGGAGGAAATGGGAGTACTCGGAGAAAACCCACGCACACCTGGGAAGAACATGTAAACTCCACATGGGAAGGTCGGAGCTGGAAAACGAACTCTGCACGTCTGCACTGTGAGGCGTACGTGTTAACCAGTCGAACACCGTGCTGCCCCATTATTCTTTCTAAAGGGAGAATACTTGATACTGCTCTTATATTTGATGCAACTGCATTATGCAAGGGGTCATAATGTTTTAGCAGGTGGTGTTTAATAAGAGACTGCAAAGAAAGACTATAAAGCATTCACTCTGGACTGATGCTCCGGCACCTTTTAAAAACCCAGATTTTGCACAGCCAGGCACCCTTAGCGACAAGAGCTACCCCTTGTCCAAAAATGACAGTCTCATTCGTTAAGGTTCACATTCGAGGTCAGTTAATCAGCTCACCCTGACCTCTCACAAGCATGTATTCAGCAGTTTTAAAACACATTGTATCAGCAAAAAAAATTGGATAACTTTAAAACATCGTGGAGAAAATTACAATTCCGCTCCATGAGCAAGACAAATGCATTTTAGAACATAATTTCAAGCTTTCAGGTGTTTTCATTGGAATTTTTGATCAGTTTTCAATGCCGTGACGATCCACAGCGGAGAAAAATAATAGAATAGATGCATCACTATGGAGGTGCGCAACCATTCAGAATCTATAATCTTAGGTTGGCATAAAGAAAAACCCGAGGAAGCACAAGTGTAGAATGCTGCGGTCAAAGTGGGGCAATGAGCGTGCAATACAAAATCAATATGCTGCTTTGATATTGGGCTCCATGTGAAGTGGAAGAGGATCTAATGAAAAGCACATCGAGCAGAGACATGGCACATTACCTGATACATCTGATCTTTGACTTTGAAACCATATGGGATAAGCACAATTTGTATACATTTTGCTTTCACTGACAAAAAAAGATACACCAAAAAACCTCTGTGGTGAACCAGGGCCTATAGTTTGGCAAAAACTAAAATGTGGTAGAGGATATTTACCAACACCAAATTCAGTTTTTAAATTTGCAGGTACACCGGGCTGGAATTTATTAGCCAGCTGATTCAACATCTTTGAGAGGAGATGTGCCTTGACATGAAACTTCCAAGCAAGTCCCATGTTACTGTGACAAAAATCAAGCTATCAAGTCAAGGCCACACAAATGTTCAAGCAAGTTGAAGGTTAAGAACGAGTCAAATCATATAAGATTGCACAGTCACAATTACATTCAGTACATTAAATTCCCACGTTGGCAACCTTTCCCCCAGTTTCTTTTTTGGAGGTAGCTGTCTTTGCATATTTCATTATCCACACTGCTTACCCTCACAAGGCTTGCAGGCTTGCTGGAGTCTACCCCTGCTGTCTTTGGGTAGTTGGCAGGGGACACCCTGAAATGGTTGCCAACTAATCGCAGGGCACACATGCACAACCATTCTCACTCATAATCACACGACAGGGACAATTTAGAGTGTTCCATGAACCTATCAAGCAGGTTTCTGGAATATGGATGGAAACATAGAAAAACACGGGGAAACATAAAAACTCCACATAGTAGTCGAACACTGGACTGCACTGAGGGGCAGACATACGAACCAGTCAAACACTGTTCAAGCACTTCATTAGAATGGGGGTGAGTGCGCCCGGGCGGTAATCATTATAACTGGAGGAAGATGACTTTTTCAGGACCGGGATGATCGTGGTGGTTTTGGGGGCATGTTGGGACAACAGCTCAATGAGGTGTTGAAGATTTCGGTGAAGCTCCTCAGCACAGTCTTTCAGGACACGACCAGGGATGTTGTCAGGGCCTGTCGCATTCCGTGCGTTTGTCCCTCTGAAGGTCTTCTCACGCTATCCCGGGAAAGCGTCAGCACCTGGTCACCAGGAGGAAGTGGGGTCTCCTGTGCTGGGGTGTTGTTGTTCACCTCAAAGTGGGCGAAGAATTCATTCAGTTTGTTCAGTAGAGAGAAGGAGTTGTCACAGTGGAGAGGGCTTATAGTCCATGATGAATTGGATCCCACGCCACAGGTTCTCGCTTTGGGTGGGAGAGGTACCGGGTTGAAATCCCGGACGAACCCGTATTTAACTGGGACTGAATACATCAAAATAGACTCCTGAACTTAAAATGGCACTATGTCAATGTCTACAGTTGGAAAAACTAGCACTATGTCACAGCAGTGTGGCTCGTTGGTCGAGGGGTATGATTCTCACTTTGGTTGTGAGAGGTCCTGGGTTCAATTCCTTGAAGGGCCCTTTATTACATTTGACTCGGAAAGTCAAATGTAATAAAGGGCACTTTTTTGAAATTGGAATGCCAAGGTGCGAGAGAGTTAAATCCCGGATGACCCTGAATTGACCTGGGACGGGATACATCAAAATAGTTTAATCCACTTACAAAGGCAATGTGTCAAAGTATGCAGTGGGAAAACTAGCACTCCGTCAAGTTAATGTAACTTCTTGGTCTGGGGTTATGATTCTTGTTTCAGGTGAGAGAAGTCCCGGGCACGTTCAATTCCTGGACGTGCCCTTATTTTTATATTAACATATCCTGTATTTCCCTATCCCATCTTTTTCCATTTTCAAACATTTTTGAAAAAGCTGTAGGGAGCCACTAGGGTGGCGCGAAAGAACCGCATGTGTCTCCGGAGCTGCAGGTTGCCGACCCCAGTCCAGGGTTAGGCTTCTCGCTTAGGGTGCAGAGGTCCTGGGTTTAATTCCTGTGCACGCCCTTTATTACATTTGACTCAGTAAACCGAAGTAATTTTGTGAAATTGGAATGCCAATAGGTCAAGGTCCACTCTAGTAAAAATAGCTTTGGGTCATCTGCATGTTGGTCGATGCGTATGGTTCTCACTATGGATGGCCGCGGTACCCGGACGAACCCGTATTTAACTGGAACTGAATACACTGGGAAAAACTAGCACTAGGTCACAGCAGTGCGGCTCGTTGGTCTAGGGGTATGATTCTCGCTTCGGGTGTGAGAGGTCCTGGGTTCAATTCCCCGATGAGCCCTTTATTACACGTGACTCAGTAAATCAAAGTCATGAAGTGAATTTTGAATGCTAAGAGGAAAAGGTTCACTCTGGTGAAAATAGCAGTGAGCCATTTATACATTGGTCGAGGGCTATAAATTTCACCTCAGGTCTAAGTAATTTTGTGAAATTGGAATGCCAATCGGTCAAGGTCCACTCTGGTCAAAAAGCTTTGGGTTATCTACATACTGGTCGAGGCGTACGGTTCTTGCTCTGGGTGTGAGAGGTCCCCGCTCCAAATCCCGGAGGAGCCTGTTTTTAACTGGGACTTAATACATCAAAATAGTTTCCTCAACTTACAAAGGTAATGTGTCAAAGTCTGCCGTCGGAAAACTAACACTACATCAATCGAGTGTGGCTCATTGGTCTAGGGCAGTTCCTTCGGGGGGCATGACAGAAAATAATTGAGAACCATTGGTCTAGGGGTATGGTTCTCGCTTAGGGTGCCAGATTTGCTAGGTTCAGTTCCTTGATGTATTCTTTATTACATTTGACTCCGGGGGTTGATCGAAAAGTAGATCTTCGGTCAAAAAAGTTTGAGCACCCCTGGTCTAGGTGTATGATTCTTGCTTCGGGTGCGACAGATCCCGAGTTCAGTCCTGTACGCACCCATTATTACATTTGACTCAGTAAATCGAAGTCCTTTTGTGAAATTGGAACGCCAATAGGTCAAGGTCCACTCTGGTGAAAATAGCTTTGGGTCATCTGCATGTTGGTCGAGGTGTGTTTCTCGCTTTGGTTGTAAGAGATCCCGGGTTCAAATCTTGGATGATTTCATATTTAACTGTGACTGATTACATCAAAATAGTTTCCTGAACTTAAAAAATGGCACTGTGTCAAAGTCTACAGTGGGGAAAACTAGCACTATGTCACAGCAGTGTGGATAGGGGTCGGCAACCCAAAATGTTGAAAGAGCCATATTGGACAAAAAAAAGCAAAAAACTAATATGTCTGGAGCCGCAAAAAAATAAAAGCCGACTGTAAAACCTACGATGAAGGAAACACATGCTGTACGTACTGTATGTAGGAGACTGGACTGTCTCAGAATTGTTTATTTATTCCTTTGTCGTGTGTTCACAAACGCCCCCAGAGAATTTATTTTGTGATTTCCTCGCTTGAGTTTTTGTTTTGGTGCATTATTTTCGCTTTTCTTAGTGTCAGTGAAATGACCATTAATTTCCGTTTTTCAGAGGCTGTCTTTGAACGCCTCCCGAGTCGAACGAGAAGAGAGAAGGCACGGAGTCGGACGCTAGACGTGTCTGGGTTTGTCGAGACTGTTAAAAGTATAAATAAAGTGTACATTTAAAAAAAAACACCACAGCTCTCCCTTTTCGGAGCTGCAACATGTATCTATATCTATTTGAGCTATATTAGCCTACTATGAAAATCTTTTTCCATTTTCAAACATTTTTATAAAGCTCCAGGGAGCCACTAGATGTCGTTAAAGAACCGGATGCGGCTCTGGAGCCGCTTGTTGCTGACCCCCGGTCTAGGGGTATGATTCTCGCTTTGGATGTGAGAGGTCCTGGGTTCAATTCCAGGACAAGCCCTTTTTTACATGTGACTCAGTAAATCAACGTAATGAAGTGAATTTTGAACGCTAAGAGGGAAAGTTTCACTTTGGTGAAAATAGCGTTGGGTCATCTACACGTTGGTCGAGGGCAATAATTTTCGCCCCAGGTGTGAGAGAATTCAAACCCCGGACGAGCCTGAATTTAACTGGGACTTAATACATCAAAAAAGTTTCATCAACTTACAATGGCAATGTGTCAAAGTATGCAGTGGGAAAACTGGCACTACGTCAATTGAGTGTGGCTCATTGGTCTAGTAGGGGTTGGCAACCCAAAATGTTGAAAGAGCCACATTATATAGAGCCACCATGCATCTTCTACAACTGCCCTGACAGCATCCATCTGTGGAGGGTCAAACTGTTGACATATGTTTCACTGACACCACTCTCGGAGGCATCCGGCAGCCAATAAGACACTGCTATCTCGGAGGGTGCAACAGGGGAGACGCAAGCTTGCACGGGATGACACTTTGGCATGCCAACATGAAGACTGATATACTGCAGGGTGACATGCTGTATAAAATGGAGGAGTTACTAGTAGAGGCCAAAAGGGAGGCAAGACCACACACTGTAAATGTATCAAGGCGCAAATGAACTTTTTCGAATCGCAGTTTTGCAAATCAATTATTTCATTTGAGGAGCATTGTTGCAATTATGAGGAGCAATTTTTTTGCAAGGCCTGAAGCAAGAATTTTGTCAAACAATAAAAGTATGACAATATAACAGGGAAGTTTTATCGCAATCCAATATTTCAGTGTTTTGAGTATCCTCCGGAAAATTAACCTGAATAAATATTTGGGTGCTTGATTAAAGAGCAATTATGAATACAAAAAAGAAAATCAGACATTTTATGTTATCTAAAAGGACCAAGTGGTTTCCTAATTTATATAATGAGCCGAGTTTTTTTTCTTCAAATCACATTGTGCATGTCACTCAGCCGTATTTTCCTGTCTAGAAATACTTTCCGTCAGGAAATTTCAAGCACAAATAGCACATTTCACTTTAAACTGTAAAGCTTTTTTTGGATCTAAAACATAAGTACCGTATTTTCCGCACGAAAAGACGCACTGGATTATAAGGCGCACCTTCAATGAATGGCTATTTTGTAATTTGTTTCATATATTAGACGCTTTGCACTCTACAATGTGTCCATTAGATGGTGCTACGCTCCTTCCATTCAACTTGAGAGGCATTTATGACCCCCTCTGAAAAATGTAAATTAACTGCTACTGTACTTAAATGAAACTACGAAAATTGGAAATAATCAATCAAAACAGAAAATCAAGCGAGGAAATCACAAAATAAATTCTATATCCCCCCCCCCCCCACCCCCCTACAGAATGTATTTTGTGATTTTCTCGCTTGATTTTCTTCGTGGTTTCATTGAAGTAAGAATTAATTTACGTTTTTCGTAGGCGGCGAAGAACACCTCTCGAGTGGAAAGGAAGAAAGCACTGAGACTGACAAAGCCGTACAGTACCTGTACTTGCTGAGACTGTGAAAACCATTCATAAAATCTGCGTTTAAAAAAAATAAAACCACAACCACAGCTCTCATTCTTTCAACAAACTCAGGTGTGTCTTTGTCCTTCCCTTAATTTCTTCGTGTTCATGACCGCCTTCGAAAAACCCCTTGGCATTTCCTTTATCGTAGCTCCAAGAATACAATCAGATAAGATAAAATAAGAAAACCTTTAAAAATCTCACAATGGAGAAATTATGTAGCAAATTATGCAGCAAAGTTATGAGAGGAAGAAATAGAAGAACAAAATAAATAGAAGCTGCTGGAAAGACAGCCACTCTAGCAGCGCCATCTTGAAGTCAAAATAACACAACAAGATGTCAGTGTAGTTATTTATTCCTTTGTTGTGTTCACAAATGATGAAATCACAATATAAATTATGTAGGGGGAGGGGGAAATATAATTTATTTTGTTATATCCTCTCTTGCTTTTCAGTTTTGATGTATTATTTTAAATTTTTGTTGTTTCATTGAAGAAATCGTTAGTTCACGTTTTTCGGTGGTGGTCTTGAACGCCACTCGAGTCGAACGGAAGAAATCACGGAGATAGACAAAGATGAGACGTACCTGTATTTGTTGAGACGGTTTTAAAAAATTAACACCACAGTTCTCCTTTTTTCGGAGCTGCAACACATACTTAATTAATAAAGCAGTGACACAGTTCACTGAACCAACAGCAAGTTATAACATTGGAAGCATGTCTCCAGAACGGAGCCATGGAGTTGATGTATTACGGTAATGACCATACAAAAGACGCACCGGATTTTAAGGCGCTCAGTGAGCTTTTAAGAAAAAGCGCACCAAAAAAAGACTTTTTGGTCTGGACAGCACATGGTCCACACCTACTGGCTAAAGAAACTCACAGCACTCCATGAGCGCCTAGCAGCACAAATTAACCAGCTGCTGAGGGATGGGACTCACCCAGGATGGCTAACCGAAGGGCGAACGATCCTGATCATGAAGGATCCCTCAAAGGGTGCGGTCCCATCCAACTATCGGCCAATAACCTGTCACTCCACAACATGGAAGCTCATGTCAGGCATCATTGCGGCTAAGATAAGTGGACACATGGATCAATACATGAGCGAAGCACAGAAGGGCATTGGTAGAGATACCCGAGGAGCCAAACATCAGCTCCTAGTTGACAGAACAGTCGCACAAGACTGCAGGTCCCGACGTACCAACCTGTGCATAGCCTGGATTGATTACAAGAAAGCCTATGACTCGATGCCACATACATGGATCACTGAATGCTTGGAGTTGTATAAGGTGAACAGGACACTAAGAGCCTTCGTTGCGAACTCGATGAGGATGTGGAAAACCACACTTGAAGCCAATGGCAAGCCACTTACCCAAGTGTCCATCAAATGTGGCATATACCAAGGTGATGCACTCTCCCCACTGCTGTTCTGCATAGGACTGAACCCCCTAAGCCAAGTAATCACCAAGACAGGCTATGGATACCGCCTCAGAAATGGAGCTACAATCAGTCACCTCCTCTACATGGACGACATAAAGCTGTATGCTAAGAGCGAAAGGGACATAGACTCCCTGATCCACACAACCAGGATCTACAGCAGCGACATTGGGATGTCATTCGGGCTTGAGAAATGTAGTCGGATGGTGACTAAGAGAGGAAAGGTAGTCCGAACTGAAGGGGTCTCACTCCCTGAAGGAACAAAAGCAGACATTGAGGACAGCTACAAGTACCTCGGTATACCACAAGCCAATGACAACCTCGAACTGGCAACAAGGAAAGCGGCTACGGCCAAATACCTCCAGCGAGTGAGCCAAGTCCTAAGAAGCCAGCTCAATGGCAAGAACAAGACCCGGGCAATAAACAACTATGCCCTGCCAGTGATCAGATACCCTGCATGAATAATAAGGTGGCCAAAGGAAGAGATTCAGACCACGGACATTAAGACCCGAAAGCTCTTAAGCATGCATGGAGGGTTCCATCCCAAATCCAGACCCCTGAAACTGTACGCAAGCCGAAAGGAAGGAGGCCGGGGACTAGTGAGTGTGAGAGACACCGTCCAGGAGGAAACATCCAAGCTCCATGAATACATCAAGGAGAAGGCTCCAACGGATGACGTACTCAGAGAATGTCTCAGACAATGGGGAACAGAGGATGAGGAGCTGGAAGAGGGACCATCATGGGGGGACAAGCCCCTACACGGGATGTACCACCGGACCATAACTGAAGTGGCTGATCTCAAGAAGTCCTATCAGTGGCTAGAGAGGGCTGGCCTGAAGGACAGCACAGAGGCGTGAGACGAGGAATTTTTTTTAATTTTATATATACCGTATTTTCACGACTATAAGGCGCCATTAAAAGTCTTAAATTTTCTCCAAAATGGACAGGACGCCTTATGGTGCGGAGCGTCCTTTATATGCGCTGAGTTCCAAAATCTGACTGACAGCCGACACGCTGTTTATATAGAGAAAAGGCGGAAGTGACTGTGAAAGAAGTCGGCCAATCAGGGAAGGGTGGGCGTGTATATATACATATATGGAGAGGGAGAGAGAGAGAGAGAGAGAGGGAGAGAGAGGACAGACAAGCTAGTCCGCCAATGGTGAAGGGTGGGCGTGTAAGTGGACGCCTCAAGCCAGTACCAACACTTGTATAGCGTGTGGCAATGTGCATTGTTGCAAAACAACTCCGGTTTTGGTTTCTAAGAACCCCTGAAAATAAATTCGACAAAGAGACATGCCTACGAAGCTCAGTTAAAACTTAAAGCCACCGGTTATGCTTTTGGCATGCGTGACCATCTCACAGCAGCGGTGAAAAATCAAGTCAAGCAAATGAACTCTGAGCTTGCCGTTATTCCCGGAGGCTTGACTAAAGAACTCCAACCGCTGGACATTGGCATCAACCGGGCGTTCAAAGTAAAGTTGCGAACAGCATGGGAACAATGATCGATGGCAAACACAACTTTACAAAGAGTGAGAGGCAGCGCTGGGCGAGTTACGCCACAATACGCAACAACGAGAGGGAACGCTGCGTTTTTGATGGATTACGGTACTTGCACAATTGTTCAATTCTTTCTACACACACACGCGCTGCCACCATGTTTCGCTCTGTTCTTTACTTTCAAATGTGGGAAAGCTTCATACGAGAGAAATGTTGACTTTGCTGTTGCTACTCCTTCTTTCCACTCGGCAATGCGTAGCAACTCACACTAGCATGTGATGCATTCAATGACAACTGAGATGTGCAGTCCTCTGCTTCTGATACAGAGGATGAGGACTTTGATGGATTTCTGGGTGATGATTGATCGAAAAACGTGAGAACATTGTACGATGGCTAAATAAAATACACCCGAACTCAGTTCTGCTTTCGTTGCCTTTTTAAAAACGTGTTTTTATCTTATCTGTATGTCTTGGCATGCTACCGTATGCTTCAAGCTAACGTGTTAGAGTGCGCGCATGCATGCCGTATGTTTAAGCTGGCGTATGTTTTACCACTGTAAAACTGCGGCTATTCGTACGATGCGTCCTGTGTATGTGTAAAATACAGAAATGTCACGCATTAATGAGACTGCGGCCATTAGTACGATGCGTCGAATAGTCGTGAAAATACGGTATATTAAAAAAAATCCTCATCTCACCCCTCGGCGTGAGACGAGGAATTTTTTTTTTTATTTTATATATATATTAAAAAAAATCCTCATCTCACCCCTCGGGTGGTGTCCGTCCCTCATTCAGCTCGGGTCCTCTACCAGAGGCCAGGAAGCTTGAGGGTTCTGCGCAGTATCCTTGCTGTTCCCAGTACTGCACATTTCTGGACTGAGATGTCCGATGTTGTTCCAGGGATCTGTTGCAACCACTCATCTAGTTTGGGGGTCACTGCCCCGAGTGCTCCAACCACCACAGGTACGACCTGTCACCTTTACCTTCCAGGCTCTCTCCAGCTCCTCTCTGAGCCCTTGGTATTTCTCGAGTTTCTCATGTTCCTTCTTCCTGATGTTTCCATCACTTGGGACCGCTACATCCAATACAACGGCTTTCCTCTGCCCTTTATCTATGATCACGATATCTGGTTGGTTCGCCATTACCATCCTGTCAGTCTGGATCTGGAAGTCCCACAGGATCTTCACTCTGTCATATATATAAAGCGTATATATATATATATATATATATATATATATATATATATATATACGCTTGCGTAAGCCCGGTTTTTGTCATCATCAAAGCATGCAGTCAATTATATCTACTGCATTTGAAAAGTCATCTGATGGCTCTCTTCAGCCTATATGGAGTGCTTGAGCGCTGCTAGCACTTCATAAGGCTGGAGACGCCGCTAAACACTGGCAATTGTCTCCATCCAGTACAAAGTCAGCATCATTGTTTTTTAGCACCCCCAATTAGCAATTGAATGTGATTTCAGGATATCATTGTTTTGTTGAAATCGGTAGCTACTGCAAACAGCCCCTAGCAGGGTCAAGTCAGCTTTGGTGGCGTGTGTTACTGCTATGCATAACATTCATATCTGTTGCAGTGGTTAACTTCTTCTTGTCAGTGTACACATAAAGTGGGCACTCGAGGCAGAACAAAATGCCTTGAGCATTTTTTGGAAGTTCCTGAATTGCATTTCAGCCTTAAAGCAGACCTCCACTTCAAGCTAATGTAAAATAAACCTAGGTGATAACGCATCAACACTGCTAAGTCCGGACAGGAGAATGTGTTCCAACCCGATGTTGGAAAACAAAAAATGTTTAATTGTTCCACAGGAGTGACAATTTGCTCAATCAAATCACAAGGTAGTAGAAAGCCGCTGAAAATGACATTGAAAGTTGATTTTGTCTTGACATCAGTCTTCGAATCTTCCAAACCCATTTTCTTGTTCCTTTGATGGGATTTTGACATCTCAACTGTCATGCTGAGAAGTGACTGCCGAAGTAAACTTTTCATTCTCATTCCCCTGACGATCAATGCTGCCCTCGTTTTGCTGCAAAAATAGCTGCAGAAGCATCCTAAAACCGCAAATTCTAAATTATTTATTACTGTATCTTGAAATAATTAGAGTTGCTTTTCTGTCAGTCTTGGTGACCCCGGATGGAAATTAGTGGTCTATGCACAACTTCAGCATGCCCCTAAATAATTGTATTTAAAATATGAGATGCTGCGAGAAGTTTTTCATCCACTCACGCAAATGCATCCAGTAAATGTCTAGATTTGTTTTTTTCTGACATCCAGAATCAAAAGACTTTTATCGCTGAAACAAGGGCGGCCTTAACAGGATGTTGTGATGAAACAAGAGAAGAAATTAAAAAAGACACCACCGCATGATCAGCAAGACTTGAATGGGCATGAGTCGGAGTCAGCTTCTTGTTGCTTCCTTCAGCTAACTTGATCGCTACTCGATTCATACTGGCACCAATGGGACCCGTGGGCCCACAGAATGGAATAACTTGTCTAGCAAGGCAAAGTGATGCTTCATCATGCTTTACCGTCAGATTATTGTGACCAATAAGACACAGACAACACTGCCTGTTTTTGATTACTTTCTTGATCACAGATGTTTTCAGATGCCACCAATATCAAGAGACTTTCCTTTCAGGCCCTGCCGTTACCTTCATAAACACTTCACTCAAAATACAACATACAAGTGGTCAAGTTGAATCATCGCTATTGGTGAGTGAGATTTTTTTTTTTTAAATCTGTTTCTATGCCACCAGTCCTGCAAACTATGTGGTCACACAGTGAGTGGCACATTTTGTGGACCACTGCCAAACATACATCCAACCATTCATTTGCAACACTGCTTATCCTGAAGTGTGTCGCGGGAATTGCTGGAGCCTATCCCAGTTCACCTCGGGCAAAAGGCGGAACAACCCCTGAACTTGTCGCCAGCCAATCACAGGGCACCTTTCGAGACAAACAACCACACACACCCACATTCAAACGGTCATTGAGTTTGAACCAACCCCACGCTGCTCGCACACAACTTCTGTTCTGTTAACTATTTCTCAATACAAACAACGTAGGCTACATTTTATCTTAAAACAGATTTTATGTCAACTGAAGTATTTAAATCCATCCATTCATCCATTTTCCAATCCGCTTATCCTCACACGTGTCGTGGGGTGTGCTGGAGCCTATTCTAGCTGGAACCTATCCCAACCTGAACCAGTTGTCAGCCAATTGCAGGGTACACAGAGACTAAACCTCATTCGCGCTCACACTCACACTCACACCTCGGGACAATTTTGAGTGTTCAATCAGCCTGCCATGCATGTTTTTGGAATGTGGGAGGAAACCGGAGTACCCAGAGAAAATCCACAAACATGCCAACTCCACACAGGGAGGCCAGAGCTGGAATTGAGCCTGGTACCACTGCACTGTGAGGCCAACGTGCTAACCAGTGGTCCACCCAGTATTTAAATCGATACATTTTACTTTGTTTCTAAAGAGCGACTTAATGCAGCCTAAGGGAAATGTGGTTTAAACATGATTAATCGCATAAGAGACATATGATTATATTTTTTAATCACTTGACAGCACCAATTGTATGACTTTTGTCATGGAGTCTTTCAAGCCTTAATGTTAATGTGTGTAAATTATTTTAGTTAGATTTGTGCACAGCCATAGCTATGAATGTACCTGTGAAATACAATATCACAAAAACTTTTAAGTATTGTGGATATTATGACCATATGGGCCTGGACTGCTTCTGACAGGGCCAAAACCCCAAAAGACTAAAATATTGGCCTCTAACAAAGAACAATTAGCCAAGAGGATGATCACTGCCTATTCACCCCACCCCCAATAAACCAGAGGGGACAAATGCTGGACCGTTCGCCAGTCAGTCGGACAGCACATATAAACAGGTCGACCGATAACTGTTCGCTCTCTTTAGGATTTAAACTGTATAACTACAAACTGTTTATGTTGCTTCAAATCTTGCATTGTGAATTGAAAATACCTGTAGTTTCTGAAAGTATGGTATAAATACTGTGAAAAATGTGAATATTTACTTTCCAAGTCAACTTAACGTGTGCACCCCTCAATTGTCTCTCGCGCTCCTAAAATGTTATGTTAGGGGCCTGATAAAAATTGTTAGTCTGGTACTTTTCACACCAAGTACCACCTTAAAAAAAACATTCAGCTCTCCAAGTACCACCATCATGAGCAACATTAAAATACAATTGTGTAATAGGCCCAAATGTTCATCAAAAATCAGGCAGAGGTATCATTTCTAAAATGTATATCATGAAATATCATAGTCAACTACCGTAAGCTACAATTATGCACAGTACAACATAAAACACATATCAATACAGTACCACATAATGCAACCTGTTAAAGTTCGGCTTTTCGTTTCTAGTTTTTATTCATACCGATGGCAGACACAGTACAGCATACACTTGCTTTTAACATCAAGCATCCATTTTGTCCTCATTTCAGATTTCATTTCCTTTTGTTGACACAGGCGTCACCATCCAGCATGGCTCTCTGTCAGACCATATGCCCACAACAGAAGTCCTTAAGAGGCTGGCAACGGGCCCATTGACAAGTAGCAAATAAATAAATGGCCGCTATTGTGAATCATTTAAATGCTTTCTAATTTTCTCAAGTACAACATAGTGGAGTGTGACTGAAATCCCAAGCAGGTAGCATTGATTCTGTCCAAAGGTTTGGTTAATTACCAATGGATTGTACCCAGAATATACCAACGAGCAGCATGGCTGCGACTAATTGGACATAATATGAACAGGTGCCAACTAACACAAAATTTTCTTTGAACTATGAGACCAGGGGTCGGCAACTCAAAATGTTGAAAGAGCCATACTGGACGAAAAAAACAAAAAACAAATGTTTGGAGCCGCAAAATATTTAAAGCCTCATAATGAAGGCAACACATGCTGTATGTATCTATATTAGCTGTATTAGCCTACAATCAAAACAACTAAGTTGGCTACAAACACACAATGAGCCTTCAGGGTGAAATGTTTTTCCCCCTGCAGTGCATCCTGTAGAGCAGGGGGGCCCAACCTTTTTTGACCTAAGATCTACTTTTCGATCAACAACCCGTTACCACATACGTGTGCAATTACACACGCATGCCATAATGAGAAACAGCCATAATGGCCCCTAAGATGAACGTTGCCTGCCTGGCATCCTGCCCTGGTAATAGAAACGTGTGTTGCAGGCTATGACGCAAATCTTCGTTGACAGAAATGTTGAAATGTAATATTTATTAACATTTTTACAGCATAGGAAAACATTAAGAATGTTTGTATCATGTTTGTCCTCCTACAGAAACCATATTAAAACAAAAAATATATTTCCCTGCCACATCTTTTTCCATTTGCAAACATTTTGAAAAGGCTCCATGGAGCCACTTCAGCATTGCTGAAGAGCCGCCGCCGGCTCTAGCGCCGCATGTTGCCGACCCCCGCTTTAAGATATGAAGCCTCAAAACAGTGAGGCTTTATATCTTATGAATGATGTAATTTCAGTCAAATGAATCACGTTTCGATATGTGCTACAGAAATCCTAGATTGCTCGACATATCCTTGAAGCCTCAGCAAAATTTAACCCATCAAAATCAATGACGCTGAATATGAATTATTTTTACAGTTTAGCTGCAGCAACTACTGTACGATTAAAGGTCAACTTGTGTTTTAAATTCATTCGTCACAAAACTAAAATGATTTAAAAAAAAACACACTCAGTGTTTGATGTGTAGACCCGTTAGTCAAAATGGCTATTTGACTATTTGACGAAATAGCCTTCCTTTTTACACATGCAGATTATATTATTGTTACCCTTTAGTAAACAAAATAGGAGACATGATGTCTACTGAGAGATTTTGAAACAGGAAAAAAGTAATTTATTGAAAATTAACTAATATGGAGTTACTTTCTTTTTAATGGTCCATCAAAATTACAAACAAAAATAAACAAACAGGCCTCGACAAAAATGTCGTTTTGGGTTGGGTTTTTGATGTTGCCACTTGCTATGGTACTTTAATTCAGTCACCTTTATTTTGTCGTTTAGAATTGGGCATGCCCTGATGTCACTCAGTATTTCAGCTCGGGTTGTTCAGTGACACAATCTCATGATGTGAAGATTTTGTCCATGCCCTTCTCTCTGATGTTACTTTATCGTTCATCTCCAGCAGGGGTGGCCAAACCAGTTTGAGACCAAGAGCCAATTCTTTTTTACTGTGTTACTACAAAGAGCCAAATCATACACATGGGCACACATAAACATCACCCCATCCCTTCTTTAAACACACACACACACACACACACACACACACACACACGCACACACACACACACACACACACACCTCTGCTCAGCCAGATTTATTGTAAATGTCCAACAGTACTAAGACAACAGGCCAGTCATTTTCAATTATAATATTATGTGCACTGTCTTACACACACAAACTCTCAGTTCAACCAAGTCCACCAAAAAAAACAAAACAAAAAAAAGAGTGTTTCTCTTACTATGCATGTTGCTTAGCGCCTTAGTGCAGGGACGTCTGGCATTCCTTCTCTTGAACAATGCTCTTCAAGCACCTCAACAAGTCCAGCTGTCAAACTCATAAAGTTCGCAGACGACACCACAGTCATCCCTCTCATCAAAGACGGCGAGTCGGCGTACCGACAAAAAGTGGAGAAGCTGAAGCTCTGGTGCAACCGACACAACCTCGGGCTGAACACGCTCAAGACTGTAGAGATGATCGTGGACTTCAGGAAACATCCTTCACCACAGTTTCCCCTCACACTATCCAACTGCCCTGTGTCAACCGTCGAGACCTTCAAGTTCCCGGGATTCACCCAGGAGATGAAGTGGGAAGTCAACACCATCTCCATCCTGAAAAGGGCCCAGCAGAGGATGTACTTCCTGAGGGTGCCGAGGAAGCATGCCACAGGAGGTGCTACGTTCTACACGGCAGTCATCAAATCAATCCTGTGTTCTTCCATCATATAGCAGGTGCAATCACCGACAAATAAGCAGCAGGTGTGCAGGCGGCCGAAATGGAACGTCTGCCACATGGTGCCCAATACGGAACATTGGACAGTTAGGACGGTGGAAAAAATCATTGGCACCGCCCTACCCACTCTTGAGCACTTACACACTGCAAGAATCAAAATAAGGGCACGGAAAATGCTCCTGGATCCCCCGCACCCTGCCCACCACCTTTTCCAGCTACTCCCCTCAGGCAGGGGCTACCGATCCATGCGCACCAAATCCAGAAGACACTTAAACAGCTTCTTCCCTCTAGCCATTAACTGCCTAAACAGTCACTGAAATATACTCCACCGCACCAGACACTTCAAAGCGCTCAAGGACATCTGCACAATTGCACACTTCTTGTACTACAAATACTGCGACTGGTCACTTTAAAATGGTTCAATGATTTTCTGCACCAACTGTTCAACTGTCATAGTATTGTATTCTACCACTGATCACTTTAGCTCTGCTTGATACTTTGCACATTGTCCCATAGTTGTCAGTGGGTGGTACCACTGCACTATGGTTCACTTACATGACGAAATGTCCTTCCATACCTATTTGTCATGTCCTTGTTTACGATGATACACATGCAGCGTGTTATACCGGAGACAAATTCCTTTTGTGTTCTACATACTTGGCCAATTAAGTTGATTCTGATTCAGATTCTGAAATCTGGCTTATTTCGTTGTTGCCACTCAAAGCAAGCACTGTCTGCATGCAAGCTGCAGAGGTTACTTACTACTCGGGTCAGCCTGCCACATAGGGCAAACTTCTTTGCCCGAAGATCGACTTTTGAAGCGTCCAACCTCCCACGATCGACCCGTGCACGTGCAAGCATATATACACGCACGCACGCGAGCGGGCACCCAACTATGCACACGAGCGCATATACACGCACGCATGCACGACACGATGAGCAACAGCCACAACGGCCCCTCACATGAACAAAACCGGAACACATTGACACACAAATCTTTTTTTTTTCTTCTATTTCTTCCTCCAACCCTTGCGGTCGACTTGGGATCAGTCCGCTGGCTCCCGGACGATCGCGATGGACATAGTGGGCAGCCCTGCCTTAAAAGAAACTCTACATTGTTTCAATAAGCTCCCATTGAGTAGCCCTGGTACAATTATGTTGTAATAAAAAAGAAAAACTCAAAAAAAAAGTCACAAAAGTCTCTTGTTAGATTAAAAAAACATCTCTAAAATGGATGAACTTTGCCCTGATATGCCGTAAGTCTTGAAGTTCATCTATGAGGTCCGTGGGGCCGGAAAAAAAAAAGGACCAAACACCAACCTTGAGAACCATGCCAAAACATTATGTGCACCCCTGTTTATAATGCACATAACTTTTTGAAATATATAAATATATATTTTATAAATATGGAAAAAATACATTCGCACATATTGAGTCAAATGCATAACCTCTCAGCTGTGTAACGATGAATAAATGGATACGGCATTTTCAATGCAACCAACTTCGAAGCGCTGAAATGCAATGGATCTGAAAAATAACTATTAGGACATTTTTAAAAAGAGTGCTTCTTAGAATTCACTTTCTGAGCATGCTGAATGACTGGTTTTAAAATATACACACTGTGAAAAAAAGAGTGGTTTCAGTACTTTAAAAAAACATGCAATATTTGCAATAATATACTAATGAGTTACTTTTGTGAATTTCTGAAAATGTGCAGTAACTGACATGAATCATCAGGTGTGCCATGAAAAAGTTATTCAGTTGTGTGAAAATTCACAGCAGAGATGTGAAAATTCATCGTTAAGGAAATATTTTCACACAACCAGAACTCATTAATCACATCACAGTTAACATTGGAGGCGTCTTGTGGGAAACAAGTTATTATTTATAACTAAGTACTGTGTCTCATGCACGACACATTTTGATTCCCATCCCAATGCATGAACCCCGAGTCTCGACGCAATAAGTAAATATTCCTTCAAGTACCTGATAGGAGAACACAAACAGGTGAGCTGAAAATGCTGAAGGGAAAGAAATATTTAATAGTGAAGGCCTTGGAAAACAGACTGCGTCGAACCCAGTGGAATAAAATCTTCAGGGCTCATGTGAAGGATCTTGCAAGCTCCCTCTTTTCATCAGTTCAACTGTCTGTCTGTCTGTCTGTCACACTGATAACGTGCGCCGCTACATGAATATAGAAACAGCATCTTTAAAACATGAGCTGACGGAGCATGCTGTATGCAGTATGCAGGAGTAGCATGTATAGTGCGTAGGTGCCATCAAAGAGAACATCGCCTCACGATATGTGCCTCACATTTGTCAAGGCCGCCCCCCGAGGTCCTCTTGGAGGTGCAGTGTTGTTGGTTGAGTGGATATGCAGATTAGGGTGGAATTACCGACATTTCAATGGATGTTGCTCTCTCAGTTTTTCTCCTCAGCGATCCACCTTGGGCTGGTGACAGGACAACACATCCAGCCCCGACTCGAGACTTTTGGTCTTGGCTTAATTTTTTTTTCTTATCCTTACAATACCCACACAAACATTTATCCCCACACATTCCACGACTGACATAACTGATTGTTTACATATATGTGTGCAGAATTTATTTAACCCTTTCATGGACAGCGGTTACTACAGTAGACAGCCTATCACGTTATCAGGTGACAGGTTATCATGATTGGTGCATGAAAGGGTTAAGCATCCAAAATGGGTTTCATTTGATCTGATTGGATTTCCTTTAATTGATGAATTTCAATTCGGGCTGCAATTGAAGATTATTTTAATAATCGATTAATTGCCCCATTATTTTGTTGAATAATTGATGAAAAAAAAAATGACAATGATTTTAAACTTGACCGGCAAATTAGTGCCGTTGTTAAATCCAGCTTCTTTCATTTTACAGAGCTGGCTAAAGTAAAACCTCTCCTTTCTCATGAGCACTTTGAGACTGTAATTCATGCCTTCGTCACATCTCGGCTGGATTACTGTGATGCACTTTACTTTGGAGTCAGACAATCCTCCATTAAGCATCTCCAGCTGGTCCAGAATGCTGCTGCTCGCCTCTTGACTGGTACTCGTAAGAGGGAGTACATAACACCTCGTCTGGCATCCCTTCACTGGCTCCCGATACATTTTAGAATTATTTTAAAGATCCTATTATCTGTTTTCAAATGTTGAAACTAAAGCTGTTAGTTTAGCGCGTTATTATTGGCATTAATTTAAATCAATTTTAACGTGATTAAATTGGTTATCGCAAGATTAATGCAGCAACACGGTGCGCTATAAATAGACCGGAAACAAAACAACAAGTGCGCTGCACAGGTCCACGCCCAAGTCTGTTTTGCCAGTCACGGCAGCACGAGACACCGAAAACGGATAATGAAAGAGTTTATGAATTGTAAGTTTACTTTTAAAAAGTTGCCAGACGGTTCCACTGAAAAGGCCAAAGTTACCTGTATGTTTTGCAGTCATAAACTGAGCTATCATCATAGCACGTCGAGTCTGAAATACCACTTATTGGCCCAGCACACAGCTGATGTGAATACTCCGCCCCCTCATCTAAGACAGGCAGGACACTATGGATAATTTCAAAGCGAAGAAAATGGATAGCACGACGAAGAATAAATTTGCTGAAGCCATAGCTAAATGTATGGCTACTGCATGCAAGCCTGTCAACATTGTCCACAGCTAGACTCGAGCTGAAATCATTCGCATTGCATCTAACGACTCCAGTACGGATTGCCAGTGAGAGCCTTCATTAAGATATCCTTTATTTGTCCCACACTGGGGAAATTTACAGCCTCCAGCAGCAAGAATGTGGGTAGAGGGAAGAAAGAAGAAAAAAAAAAAAACACCATTCAATTAAGTGCAATATAAATACAAAATATAAATCACAGTGCTATTTACAATTGTTTTTCACATCACACACATCACATCAAATAATTATTTAATTATTATTGTTGTTATTTTTATTCAGCAACTATTAACAGAAATTGTACATGGCGGGAGAAGACACTGTTTCGGGAGAGAAATAAGAGACTAGGTTGATGAGCCTCTGGTGAATAAAGAGCAGGTAGCCTGTTGAGTACGATGTATGCCACTGACACGATTGTTACTTGTTTGGAACTATTTTGTGTGGAAGGTTACCGTGTTCCGTGTCCATATAAATAAAGGGGGTGGAGCTTCCCTGTGTTCGTCTGACAGTGACAGTGCGCTGAGGCACGTCGAGAGTTCAGCGGTGCAGTGATAGCGACCACACTGAAAATAAGAAAACATCGCCAGTGTTGTGCCTCGAACCAAGTGTAGTCATCCGAAATATTGTCCACACAAAACCATAGAGAGACTTCCGCGCAAGAAGGACCAACAGAATCAACATAGCCTGACTGCTGTGTTCAAAGCAAACTTGAGAAAAACGAAGTCTGCAACCATGGCTTAAATCCCCTATAGGCTAAGTACTAGTTTACCTTAGATGTGCACTTTCTAATTTTATATTGCTACTAGCTGGTTCGCCGCCCTCCGGGCGGCTCATCAGCTAGTTCCTGCGGAAGGCTGGTAAGGTGGGCCTTCGGCCCACAAAAGTGTTGTTGCTTTGTTCAACTTTTTGTTCATCTTCATTGCTTATCGCGAAAATAAAGAGATGTTTAGCTCTACTAAATAACTAACAATTTCATTGCAATGCTTGTGGGTAGACAACATTTTTTCGCTAAGATGCCCGCGCGATCGTAGTGAGCCACTGCCTGAGCGGCGCAGTGGCGGCGCGCAGTGGCGGCGCGGTGAAGTAGGTACGTTTTGAAAAGGGACAGACGGAAGGACAGACCGCGTGCGAGACGACGCGCAATATATATATATAGATGTTTTGATTCCCTAAAAAGAGCTGTTGAAGGAGCTGTTCTGTGACAAAATATTTTTTTCACCGTTGTTGATAGACAGTAATATTGTGTGAGATTGTGTGAATAACTGCTCCAAGTGAAAAATGTTCATGTAAAATTGAAAATCGAAATTGTTGTTTTGGTAAATATTTGCATTTTGCAAATAGAAAACTGCTCCATGATTCCTTGTTGATGAGAGCATTAAAACTGGAAAAAATAGGACAAAAAATATAAAAGAAAATTCTGAAACTATAAAAAATGTGTGAGTAATCACAATTAATTATTAGTTAATTTGAGTTAATTATGACACTTGCATTTTTAATCATGATCAAATATTGTAATCGTTTGACAGCTCTCGTTTAAATGGCTTTGCACCACCTTAGCTCTCTGAGCTCCCGGCCCTGTACACCTGCCTGGCGCCTCAGGTCTGCAGACCAGACATTATTTGAAATACAGTCAAACCTCGGTTTTCATCCATAATCCGTTCCAGAAGGCTGTTTGAAAACCGAAATTGTTCGAAAACCGAAACCACACTCTTTTTAAAATAAAAATGTTTACTGAACACGTCTGCTCACAATGGAAAGCAACACAAGGAAGTGTCACTTCCTCATCTACCTGAAGAAGCGTCACTTCCTCATCTAAGGAAGGCGGGAGGAGTCAAATGGTGCATTCAAGTGTGCTCAGTTTGTTCGAGAACCGAAATGTGTTCGCCATCTGAGGCATAAAAAAAATCGAAATTTTTTGTTGAAAACCGAATTGGTCGAGAACCGAGACGTTCGAAAACCGAGGTTTGACTGTACCAAGAACTAAGCGGAGGGGGATCAGTGGGAATGACATCCCACTGAACATTCGGCAAGCTACCTCGCTGCCCATTTTTAAAACTCGTTTCAAAACTCACTTTTATTCTTTGGCATTTGACACGGCATGACTCAGACTTGATCTTAGTCTTACTGTTTTGTGCTTTCTACTGTCTCTGTTATTAATTTGTTGTTTTATTGTTGTATATATGATATTTGCTCCATGTACAGCACTTTGTATACATCGATGGTTGTTTTAAAGTGTTCTATAAATACAGTTGAGTTGAGCCGAGTTGAGAAAAAAAATAATTTCCATCCTTTTTTACAAACAGGAAATTATTTCATTTGACAGTGCACAAAAAAAGATTCAAAAACCTGTTTGGTCCATAACATGTCAGAAAAAATATTCCAACATGAAATTTTCCAACATGAAAGCAAATGTTTGCAACTGTTTTATTTTGAATTCAGAAACTGGAAAATAACTACTATTCAGAATGTAAAATTCAGACGGTTTGGACAAATTTAAAAATTAAACTAATGAGCGGTGAGCAGAAATTATGTTCCATCCACCTATTATCTGAACTGCTTCATGAGGGTCGCGGATGTGCTGGAGCCTATGCCAGTTGTCTTCGGACAGTAGGCGGTGGACATCCTGAACCGGTTGCCAGCCAATGGCAGGGCACACAGAGACGAACCATCCGCGCTCACACCCACACCCAGGGACAATTTAGAGTGTTCAATCAGCCTGCCATGCATGTTTTTGGAATCCATCCATCCATTTTCCGATCCGCTTTATCGTCACAAGGGTCGCGGGGGGTGCTGGAGCCTATCCCAGACGTCTTCGGGCAGTAGGCGGGGGACACCCTGAACTGGTTGCCAGCCAATCGCAGGGCACACAGAGAAGAACAACCATCCGCGCTCACACTCACACCTAGGGAGAATTTTGAGTGTTCAATCAGCCTGTCATGCATGTTTTTTTGGAATGGTAGGAAACCGGAGTACCCGGAGAAAACCCACGCAGGCCCGGGGAGAACATGCAAACTCCATACAGGAAGGTCGGTGCCTGGAATCAACCCAGCGTTTTTGCACTGTGATGCGGGCATCCTAACCAATCGAACACTGAGTTGCCCGTGATTAATTTGATAATCGATTTGTAGCAGATTAATAGTTGCAGCTCTAATTTTAATAAACTATTCTTGAGTAAGCTTGGAAGACATTGCGTCTCCCTTACACTCACACTATCATGTGTTTTTCACAGTATTACTTACACACACTCACAAGCCTAATTGAACGGTACTGAGTTACCAGTCAAAGCATGTCAGATGAGACAATCTGCAGTTTCGCTAAATGCTAAAAAAGCATGGCTAAGAGTCCAAAAGGTCCCTTGTGCATGGAGTTTGTTATGTTCTCCTCATGCTCGTGTGTGCGTGTGCGTGTGCGTGTGAGTGTGTGTGTGTGTTCCTGCTCCAGTGAAGACTCAATATTGCCCCCTTTACTCGTGCATGAGAAAATCACACAGAAATCCTCAAGCACTCAACAGCCAACACTGTTTACAAATCAGTGGATACGGTGAAACCACTAATTGCTGACTGCATATTTGGTTCAGGCACAGATGACACAACCCAAAGTGCATCAGCGGCAACATCATATTCTGGCTGGGTCAGGGTCTGTATTCTCGTTGTTGTTTATTTGTTTATTTCTTTGTGCTGTAAACATTCTAACAGAGGTCCAAATACTGAGTGAATCTGTTCAACACATTCCTTGAAAAGACAGAACAAGTTAGGAGAAAATTAAATTCACTTAAGCCCTACCAACAACAGAGTCTCAGGAGATGTGCGAGGACACTTGTTCTCCTTTTTGGACCACAACCAACAAGCCGGTGTCTCTGCAAGGGTGCAAAAGTCACTTTTCAACATGATAAGCATACATTTAAATAAATGAAGGTTCAGGCATGGGATGGGTTCCAACATTTGATCACAATGCTACGACTGCTTTCATCAAATGAAGTGAATGCGGTGACCACGCCCACATAGAAGTGCCGAATCTTTATTTGGTTGGAGAAAGACATCACATGGGCACACTGCGCAAAATGTGCAGGACAAAAAAAAAGCAATACTGGAAACAAACAAAAAGGCCCACAAACGCAGATCCAGATAAATCATTTTTAACAAGCGGCCCCGGAGAAAATCCTACTGCTCAAAATACCGCCTTGTTAAAAAGAGAATTCAATAATTTATCGGGGGCTTAATATGGTGTAGACCTACTCTTTTGCGCCCTGCAGTATGTCATGAATCATCTTTGTGTCTGTGCCATGTTTTGTGGCACATCCTAAGATCAAAACCTGAGGATCAGAGAGGAGCTAATTTATCCATATATACAGTCTACAGTATTGACATTTCAGCACAAAAATCTTGCTACAGGTTCGCAAATGGGAGTGCCTCAATGGCTCCATTGCATACCTACTGCCAGTTTTGCTTTTAGTGCACATGTGTTTGTAAAGAAAGTGCCTACCGTGGAATGGCATAACAAGCCCTCTCCAACAATGCACCTTTTCCTCGAACCCTACTACCTGCTGTGTCTCCCATACACAAGCTCAATGTTCTGTTGGGTGAAAATAGACCAGCCCTGCAATGCATTTACATCTTCCCAAATGGGAACGCCTCACCAGAGTCTGTCATTACACACCCCATTAGAACACTACAGAGGATTTATCTCACATTTTTATTTAAGACAGCAGCGGCGAGAGGAGGAAAAGCAAGGGTTGCTGCTGAGGCAGGTTGCATGTAAGAAGATGGCAGAGAGGTGGGAGAGAATCTCGCAGGGATGAGTGGAAGGAATGAAGAGATTAAAAAAATGAAATGAATCTGAATTCATGAAATCAATCAATGTTACAATCGCTCGGATGTGTGCATTTTTTTCCCTGTTGTTTACATTTAGTAATATCACGGCGACAACTCTGTCCACTCTTTGTATCTAAATCATCTGAAGGACAAGCAACAGAAGGAAGGTGAAAGTTAAAAGCAGGAATTTGTACACTGTTGGCAACGGAACACTGCAAAAAGCTAAATTCCACCAAATAGCAAATAGGTGAATTTTTAGCAGACAACAAAAGATAAATTGGAGAAAAAAATTCAGGATGTCAAATTGTGAATAAGGCTGGGTTCACTGTAGTAGGGATAGTTTGTCAATTATTTTTTTAAATTATTTTTAAAGCGGTTGGAGAAGTTCTGGATGTTCTGAAGTCCAGTTTTGATGTGAGTGTTGCACTGAACAAAATAATGATTCCTGCCTGATTGGTGAAACTACAAAAGTCACTGTATTGTACAGCGCCTGTTGACAGCACTCGCAGCTCGCAGGTCTAGCATCATTCAAGGGCACAACATAGGGTGGCGAGAGCGGTCGGATTACATTTCAAAGGTACCGTATTTTCACGACTATAAGGCGCCATTAAAAGTCTTAAATTTTCTCCAAAATGGACAGGACGCCTTATGGTGCGGAGCGTCCTTTATATGCGCTGAGTTCCAAAATCTGACTGACAGCCGACACGCTGTTTATATAGAGAAAAGGCGGAAGTGACTGTGAAAGAAGTCGGCCAATCAGGGAAGGGTGGGCGTGTATATATACATATATGGAGAGGGAGAGAGAGAGAGAGAGAGAGAGAGAGGGAGAAAGAGGACAGACAAGCTAGTCCGCCAATGGTGAAGGGTGGGCGTGTAAGTGGACGCCTCAAGCCAGTACCAACACTTGTATAGCGTGTGGCAATGTGCATTGTTGCAAAACAACTCCGGTTTTGGTTTCTAAGAACCCCTGAAAATAAATTCGACAAAGAGACATGCCTACGAAGCTCAGTTAAAACTTAAAGCCACCGGTTATGCTTTTGGCATGCGTGACCATCTCACAGCAGCGGTGAAAAATCAAGTCAAGCAAATGAACTCTGAGCTTGCCGTTATTCCCGGAGGCTTGACTAAAGAACTCCAACCGCTGGACATTGGCATCAACCGGGCGTTCAAAGTAAAGTTGCGAACAGCATGGGAACGATGATCGATGGCAAACACAACTTTACAAAGAGTGAGAGGCAGCGCTGGGCGAGTTACGCCACAATACGCAACAACGAGAGGGAACGCGGCGTTTTTGATGGACAATTGTTCAATTCTTTCTACACACACACGCGCTGCCACCATGTTTCGCTCTGTTCTTTACTTTCAAATGTGGGAAAGCTTCACACGAGAGAAATGTTGACTTTGCTGTTGCTACTCCTTCTTTCCGCTCGGCAATGCGTAGCAACTCACACTAGCATGTGATGCATTCAATGACAACTGAGATGTGCAGTCCTCTGCTTCTGATACAGAGGATGAGGACTTTGATGGATTTCTGGGTGATGATTGATCGAAAACGTGAGAACATTGTACGATGGCTAAATAAAATACACCCGAACTCAGTTCTGCTTTCGTTGCCTTTTTAAAAACGTGTTTTTATCTTATCTGTATGTCTTGGCATGCTACCGTATGCTTCAAGCTAACGTGCCAGAGTGCGCGCATGCATGCCGTATGTTTAAGCTGGCGTATATTTTACCACTGTAAAACTGCGGCTATTCGTACGATGCGTCCTGTGTATGTGTAAAATACAGAAATGTCACGCATTAATGAGACTGCGGCCATTAGTACGATGCGTCGAATAGTCGTGAAAATACGGTAGTTTAACAGACGTACAAAGTCAGAATGGGCACAATTTCATGCTGTAGGTCTGGCACATTTGTCGTTCCTACTGATCACTTTTGAACAAATAAGGCTTACTCATGTGTTGTTGTTGTTGTTGTAAAATCGCAACTGTGCATCTGACGTCACTTTGTCTCATAGACAAAAATACATGGGGAGAGATTTGTCTTCATCTCACTAATGTTTGCAGAGAGGAAAAGAGTGTGCTGCTGCCAGTATGCAGTTTCAATTTAGTAAAACATTTTGAGTATGTAACCAGGAAAACCAGCTAGTCATTTGTTATTAAGTGGAAATGTGTGTGGAGGGGGGGTTGTCTTCTGCATTCAAAACCTTTCACATTTTTTTTTAATCCGATTACCTGCTGATTCCATAGAATTTTCAGTACTATAAAATAGAATACATCCTGCAACTGTAACAAAGTAGGCTATCTGAAGACAATTTCGGATACTTTTGTGTGTGTGTGTGTGTGTGTGTGTGCGTGTGTGTGTGTGTGTGTGTGTGTGTGTGTGTGTTGCAATATCACAGAAGCTGCAAGTTACGTTACATCGTTTTGAATCACATGTAGACAAAATATTAGTGCTTCCCCCCCACCAAGATGGCGCCCGAGTAGGCAGACGTCGGCAAGTGCTCTTCAAGAGCCTTGCTTTTTTGTTTTTTTGGGCTCGTTGGCAGGCGCCTGGTGGCCGGGCTTACACCCATGGGGCCCGGCCGGGCACAGCCCGAAGAGGCAACGTGGGTCCCCCTTCCCATGGGCTCACCACCCATGAGAGGGGCCAAAGGGGTCGGGTGCAATGCGAGCTGGGCGGCAGCCAAAGGCGGGGACCCTGGCGGTCCGATCCTCGGCTGCAGAAGCTAGCTCTTGGGACATGGAATGTCACCTCTCTGGCAGGGAAGGAGCCCGAGCTGGTGTGTGAGGCAGAGAATTTCCGACTGGATATAGTCGGACTTGCCTCCACACACAGCCTGGGTTCTGGTACCAGTTCTCTCGAGAGGGGTTGGACTCTCTTCCACTCTGGAGTTGCTCACGGTGAGAGGCGCAGAGCAGGTGTGGGCATACTCATTGCCCCCCGGCTCAGTGCCTGTACATTGGGGTTCACACCGGTAGACGAGAGGGTTGCCTCCCTCCGCCTTCGGGTGGGTGGACGGGTCCTGACTGTTGTTTGTGCATATGCACCAAACAGCAGCTCAGCATACCCACCCTTTTTGGAGTCCTTGGAGGGTGTGCTGGAGAGTACTCCTGCTGGGGACTCCATTGTTCTGCTGGGGGACTTCAATGCTCACGTGGGCAATGACAGTGATACCTGGAGGGGCGTGATTGGGAGGAACGGCCCCCCCGATCAAAACCCGAGTGGTGTTTTGTTATTGGACTTCTGTGCTCGCCACGGATTGTCCATAACGAACACCTTGTTCAAACATAAGGGTGTCCATATGTGCACTTGGCACCAGGACACCCTAGGCCGCAGTTCGATGATCGACTTTGTAGTTGTATCATCGGATTTGCGGCCGCATGTTCTGGACACTCGGGTGAAGAGAGGGGCGGAGCTGTCAACTGATCACCACCTGGTGGTGAGTAGGCTCCGATGGTGGGGGAAGATGCCGGTTTGTCCTGGCAGACCCAAACGTATAGTGAGGGTTTGTTGGGAGCGTCTGGCGGAATCCCCTGTCAGAAGGAGTTTCAACTCCCACCTCCGACAGAGCTTTTCCCATGTTCCGGGGGAGACGGGGGACATTGAGTCCGAGTGGACCATGTTCCGTGCCTCTATTGTTGAGGCGGCCAATCTGAGTTGTGGCCGTAAGGTGGTTGGTGCCTGTCGTGGCGGCAATCCTCGTACTCGCTGGTGGACACCAGCAGTAAGGGATGCCGTCAAGCTGAAGAAGGAGTCCTATCGAGCCTTTATGGCCTGTGGGACCCCAGAGGCAGCTGACGGGTATCGACTGGCCAAGCGGACCGCGGCTTCGGTGGTCGCCGAGGCAAAAACCCGAGCGTGGGAAGAGTTCGGTGAGGCCATGGAAGCCGACTTCCGGACGGCTTCGAGGAAATTCTGGTCCACCATCCGACGTCTCAGGAGGGGGAAGCAGTGCACCACTAACACTGTGTACAGTGGGGATGGGGCGCTGCTGACTTCGACTCGGGACGTTGTGAACCGGTGGGCAGAGTACTTCGAAGACCTCCTCAACTCCACCAACACGCCTTCCTTTGAGGAAGCAGAGCCTGGGGACTCTGAGGTGGGCTCTCCTATCTCTGTGGTTGAAGTCACCGATGTGGTTAAAAAGCTCCTCGGTGGCAAGGCCCCAGGGGTGGATGAGATCCGCCCGGAGTTCCTCAAGGCTCTGGATGTTGTGGGGCTGTCCTGGTTGACACGCCTCTACAACATCGCGTGGTCAACAGGGAGAGTGCCTCTGGATTGGCAGACCGGGGTGGTAGTCCCTCTTTTTAAAAAGGGGGACCGGAGGGTGTGTTCCAACTACAGAGGGATCACACTCCTCAGCCTCCCTGGTAAGGTCTATTCAGGGGTGCTGGAGAGGAGGGTCCGTCAGGAAGTCGAGCCTCAGATTGAGGAGGAGCAGTGTGGTTTTCGTCCCGGCCGTGGAACAGTGGACCAGCTCTACACCCTTAGCAGGGTCCTTGAGGGTATGTGGGAATTCGCCCAACCAGTCTACATGTGTTTTGTGGACTTGGAGAAGGCGTTTGACCGTGTCCCTCGGGGAGTTCTGTGGGGGGTGCTTCGTGGGTATGGCGTACCAAACCCCCTGATACGGGCTGTTCGGTCACTATACCACCGATGTCAGAGTTTGGTTCGCATTGCCGGCAGTAAGTCGGAACCGTTTCCAGTGGGGGTAGGACTCCGCCAAGGCTGCCCTTTGTCGCCGATTCTGTTCATAACCTTTATGGACAGAATTTCTAGGCGCAGCCGAAGCGTTGAGGGAGTCTGTTTTGGGGGCCTCAGTATTACATCCCTGCTTTTTGCAGATGATGTGGTGCTGTTGGCTCCTTCAAACGGGGCTCTACAACTCTCACTGGAGCGTTTCGCAGCCGAGTGTGAAGCGGTTGGGATGAAAATCAGCACCTCCAAATCTGAAACCATGGTCCTCAGTCGGAAAAGGGTGGATTGCCCCCTCCGGGTCGGGGAGGAGATATTACCCCAAGTGGAGGAGTTTAAGTATCTTGGGGTCTTGTTCACGAGTGAGGGCAGGAGGGAGCGAGAGATCGACAGGCGGATCGGTGCAGCGTCTGCTGTGATGCGGACGTTGTATCGGTCTGTCGTGGTAAAGAAGGAGCTGAGCCAAAGGGCGAAGCTCTCAATTTACCGGTCGATCTACGTCCCAACCCTCATCTATGGCCACGAGCTATGGGTCGTGACCGAAAGAACGAGATCCCGGATACAAGCGGCCGAAATGAGTTTTCTCCGCAGGGTGTCCGGGCTCTCCCTTAGAGATAAGGTGAGGAGCTCGGTCATCCGGGAGGGGCTCAGAGTCGAGCCGCTTCTCCTCCACATCGAGAGGAGCCAGATGAGGTGGCTTGGGCATCTGATTCGGATGCCTCCTGAGCGCCTCCCTGGTGACGTGTTCCGGGCATGTCCCACCGGGAGGAGACCCCGAGGAAGACCGCCGAGACACGCTGGAGAGACTACGTCACCCAGCTGGCTTGGGAACGCCTCGGAATCCCCCGGGGAGAGCTGGAAGAAGTAGCTAGGGAGAGGGAAGTCTGGGCTTCCCTGCTAAAGCTGTTGCCCCCGCGACCCGGCCCCGGATAAGCGGTAGATGATGGATGGATGGATGGATGGTCTTTTGTTTTGTCACATGGTTTTTGTCGTTTCGTCATGTGGACCTGATGTGGACTGTTTTCAGCGTTTTTTGGCCACGACATTCGTCAAAGAAGAAGAATCTGTGCTTGGTGGTTGCGCCTTCTCAGCAGGATGCCTGTACCAGCACAGATTTTGATTGTGAGGATTGTCGGCGCCATTTGACTGTCGGTGCTGGATAGTCAAATGGTGCTTGTGTTTTTTGTGCCTGTAATGGGCAGCATTTTTCACAGCCCCGTTTTGTTCAGTGGAGAAGTCGCTGTTGGACACTCTGTGTTGGTGCGGCTGGATGGATGGCTGCTGAAATTGAGGAAAAGGAGAGAGGAGTGTAGGCGCGGAGCGGCGATGCGCATTTGGAACTGAGAGTCGCCGCTTGGAATTGAAATGGATTTCCATGGGACAGGAGAAGTGAACCAATCTCTTTTTTTCGTCAATGGATGCTACAGCTCATTGTTGACTTTGAAATTTAGCTTGTAGCCAACGTGTGCACATTTTGAGCATGACGTCTCTGATCCACTGGTGAAAGGACACTTCGATTCTCTCTTTCATCTCAAACCGCTTTAACAACAATGCTTATGAGGGAAAAATGGTTAGGACTGCACGATTGTCCGTGTTTTATGTTATGTGTTGTGTTTATTAATTTACTGTGTTAACTTGTTTTGTTAAGCGTTTTGTTACAGCTGCTGCTGTTGTGAAAGCGCTATATAAATCAGCATGTATTGTATTGCATTGTATTATTAGGCCGACTTGCACTGCTTCGGATGACAGGATTTGCTCATATTTGACTTACTTTATTTTACTACATGAGTGGGAAAAACCTGATTAGCGCTATATAAATAAGCATGCATTGTATTGTATTGTTCTGCAGTACAGTTTTACACCAGTCAAAGCTATCGTAATAAACACTGATTTAATACCTCTTTGGCATGTCAATCAAATCTGAGCACTATCTTTATACGGGAATAATGTTTGATAAAGCTCTTGTAATGTGATGCTATTACATAGTGTATGTAACTAATATTGAGACCATTCAAATGCATTCAAATTAGTGGGTACAAAAATATGGCACAAACTGGTATCCACTAGATAACCCAAAGCACGCATTCATGAACATTTGACTAAATTATTAGAGTTTGCTTCAAAATCAAAGTTGTTTCACAGCTTTATCTTTCAGAATAAAATGAGACCTTGGAGTGTTTTATAAAAGGCACTGAGGCACACAGTTCATTGCTAAATGCAATCAGTCCCCATCAAAACCAAAACTTCATTGGTCGAAATGTCTGAGGGTCAAATTGATCCCCTTTAATTATTCACTGCTTAGGTTGAGAAAATGTGTCAGCAGACCTACCTTCCATTGCACGCACTGAAGTGATCAAAAGCAGAAGAACCGCAGTCAAAGTGGCCAACATTGCTCCGTTGAGCATCCTACTGTCCTCTCCCATCATCCAGCGTGCACAAACAATATCCCACTGAATGCACAAGTCAGGATTCCACAGGAAGACTCACATCGCCATCAAGACAGAGGAAGCCGTAGCACGGAGCTGGACGTACACTGAAGAGCGCACACTGAAGGTTGGGGAGAGCACTCCCGTTTCTGTCATTACCGCCTCTCCAACACTTTTATGGCCAATCGGAGAAGACGATGGCGGCTCATTAACCAATCACCTTGCTTGTGTCGCCTGACCTACCTTCCGAGTCTAAGCCCGATGGACGGATCCCGCATGGTCGCCCTTGTAAAATGAGCGACTCCAAGTGGCCAACAAATGGCACCACATCTCTCAACATTTTGTAAATTCACGAGCGATGTCTGAATGTCAAATCGTATGGCAATAATAATAATTATTACATTTATAAAGCACCTTTAAAACACGTGTTTACAAAGTGCTTTTGCTGACCAATTACAAATCAAATCCCGGGCAATAACATGCAAATAACCAAACACATAACAGCAAAAGCAACAACAGTAACAATAAAAAAAAATTAAAGTAATGTCTGAGGCAATACAGGATTCTGACAACCCAACTGACATCAATTGGTAATACATTTAAAATATTGGGAAAAAAAATAAGTGACAAAATAAAATTACGTCCGTAATAACAATACTTGAATAATAAAATGCAATAAAGGCTTTCTTTCATCTCCCGGATCTGGAAACGCTGACTGGCTAATAGGTGGTTTGAAGTTGAAGAATGGTCGCTCATGCCTGCTTTCAAAATAATCAGTCGAATCAAACTCAGTTTTAAAATAGACTGGGCGTCAGGGAAGTGACCTAAAATGGGGAGATGTGGTGCCATCTACTGTATTGGAATTAGAAAGAAACCGCTGCTGCATTCTGATCCAGCTGGAGGTAAACAGTGGCGGAGCTACAGTGTGGCTAAATGTGGCCAAGGCCACTCCTACTCACTTTGTGACCTATCCCCTGGCCACCTCCATACCAAGGGGAACATTTTGATAGCTGTGATTTTTCTGCCATCCTCACATGGATATAGTATTCTTAGACCCCCTGTTACTCTGCCACAACTTTTTGTTCGTTTGTTTGTCTTATATCTGCATGAAATAATAAATGTACAACTGATTTGTTTGCAAAGTCGAATCTAATCCGTTTTAAGTAAATAACATTCAATTCTTGGATTCAACTTTGATTTTATTGATCATGGTTCTGACAACAAGATGCAGATGAATAGCACTGAGATCTACATGATGAGAGAACATTTAGAATTTCATTCTGACCAATAAAACGTGCAGCGCTTTTCCCCAACATATGGATAGAACCATATGCTACAGGCTGTGGCATTTTCGCCGTAGAGACGGAAAATAATGTGAACGCCACAGAGAAGTCAATGTATTCGAATTAGGCACGCTTAGACAGTGGCAATGCAAGATTCGCCAATGGGTTCACTTCTCACCACACACACACACACCACACACACTCATATATATATATATATATATATATATATATATATATATATATATATATATATATATATATAAATCCTCATCTCACCCCTCGGGTGGTGTCCGTCCCTCATTCAGCTCGGGTCCTCTACCAGAGGCCAGGAAGCTTGAGGGTTCTGCGCAGTATCCTTGCTGTTCCCAGTACTGCACATTTCTGGACTGAGATGTCCGATGTTGTTCCCGGGATCTGTTGCAACCACTCATCTAGTTTGGGGGTCACTGCCCCGAGTGCTCCGACCACCACAGGCACGACTGTCACCTTTACCTTCCAGGCTCTCTCCAGCTCCTCTCTGAGCCCTTGGTATTTCTCGAGTTTCTCATGTTCCTTCTTCCTGATGTTTCCATCACTTGGGACCGCTACATCCACTACAACGGCTTTCCTCTGCCCTTTATCTATGATCACGATATCTGGTTGGTTCGCCATTACCATCTTGTCAGTCTGGATCTGGAATTCCCACAGGATCTTCGCTCTGTCATTCTCCACCACCTTCGGAGGTGTTTCCCATTTTGACCTTGGGGTTTCCAGTCCATACTCCGCACAGATGTTTCGGTAGACTATGCCAGCCACCTGGTTATGGCGTTCCATGTAGGCTTTCCCTGCCAGCATCTTACACCCTGCAGTTATGTGTTGGATCGTCTCAGGTGCCTCTTTGCACAACCTACACCTTGGGTCTTGTCTGGTGTGGTATATCTGGGCCTCGATGGCTGTGGTGCTCAAGGCCTGCTCCTGAGCAGCCAGGATGAGTGCCTCTGTGCTGTCCTTCAGGCCAGCCCTCTCTAGCCACTGATAGGACTTCTTGAGATCAGCCACTTCAGTTATGGTCCGGTGGTACATCCCGTGTAGGGGCTTGTCCCCCCATGATGGTCCCTCTTCCAGCTCCTCATCCTCTGTTCCCCATTGTCTGAGACATTCTCTGAGTACGGTCATCCGTTTGAGCCTTCTCCTTGATGTATTCATGGAGCTTGGATGTTTCATCCTGGACAGTGGCTCTCACACTCACTAGTCCCCGGCCTCCATCCTTTCGGCTTGCGTACAGTCTCAGGGTGCTGGATTTGGGATGGAACCCTCCATGCATGGTTAGGAGCTTTCGGGTCTTAACATCCGTGGTCTGAATCCCTTCCTTTGGCCACCCTATTATTCCTGCAGGGTATCTGATCACTGGCAGGGCATAGCTGTTTATTGCCCGGGTCTTATTCTTGCCATTGAGCTGGCTTCTTAGGACTTGCCTCACTCGCTGGAGGTATTTGGCCGTAGCCGCTTTCCTTGTTGCCAGTTCGAGGTTGCCATTGGCTTGTGGTATACCAAGGTACTTGTAGCTGTCCTCAATGTCTGCTATTGTTCCTTCAGGGAGTGAGACCCCTTCAGTGCGGACTACCTTTCCTCTCTTAGTCACCATCCGACTACATTTCTCAAGCCCGAATGACATCCCGATGTCGCTGCTGTAGATCCTGGTTGTGTGGATCAGGGAATCTATGTCCCTTTCGCTCTTAGCATACAGCTTTATGTCATCCATGTAGAGGAGGTGACTGCTTGTAGCTCCATTTCTGAGGTCCATAGCCTGTCTTGGTGATTACTTGGCTTAGAGGGTTCAGTCCTATGCAGAACAGCAGTGGGGAGAGTGCATCACCTTATATGCCACATTTGATGGACACTTGGGTAAGTGGCTTGCCATTGGCTTCAAGTGTGGTTTTCCATATATATATATATATATATATATATATATATATATATATATATATATATATATATATATATATATATATATATATATATATATATATATATATATACCGTATTTTCACGACTATTCGACGCATCGTACTAATGGCCGCAGTCTCATTAATGCGTGACATTTCTGTATTTTACACATACACAGGACGCATCGTACGAATAGCCGCAGTTTTACAGTGGTAAAATATACGCCAGCTTAAACATACGGCATGCATGCGCGCACTCTGGCACGTTAGCTTGAAGCATACGGTAGCATGCCAAGACATACAGATAAGATAAAAACACGTTTTTAAAAAGGCAACGAAAGCAGAACTGAGTTCGGGTGTATTTTATTTAGCCATCGTACAATGTTCTCACGTTTTCGATCAATCATCACCCAGAAATCCATCAAAGTCCTCATCCTCTGTATCAGAAGCAGAGGACTGCACATCTCAGTTGTCATTGAATGCATCACATGCTAGTGTGAGTTGCTACGCATTGCCGAGCGGAAAGAAGGAGTAGCAACAGCAAAGTCAACATTTCTCTCGTGTGAAGCTTTCCCACATTTGAAAGTAAAGAACAGAGCGAAACATGGTGGCAGCGCGTGTGTGTGTAGAAAGAATTGAACAATTGTCCATCAAAAACGCCGCGTTCCCTCTCGTTGTTGCGTATTGTGGCGTAACTCGCCCAGCGCTGCCTCTCACTCTTTGTAAAGTTGTGTTTGCCATCGATCATCGTTCCCATGCTGTTCGCAACTTTACTTTGAACGCCCGGTTGATGCCAATGTCCAGCGGTTGGAGTTCTTTAGTCAAGCCTCCGGGAATAACGGCAAGCTCAGAGTTCATTTGCTTGACTTGATTTTTCACCGCTGCTGTGAGATGGTCACGCATGCCAAAAGCATAACCGGTGGCTTTAAGTTTTAACTGAGCTTCGTAGGCATGTCTCTTTGTCGAATTTATTTTCAGGGGTTCTTAGAAACCAAAACCGGAGTTGTTTTGCAACAATGCACATTGCCACACGCTATACAAGTGTTGGTACTGGCTTGAGGCGTCCACTTACACGCCCACCCTTCACCATTGGCGGACTAGCTTGTCTGTCCTCTCTCTCCCTCTCTCTCTCTCTCTCTCTCTCTCCCTCTCCATATATGTATATATACACGCCCACCCTTCCCTGATTGGCCGACTTCTTTCACAGTCACTTCCGCCTTTTCTCTATATAAACAGCGTGTCGGCTGTCAGTCAGATTTTGGAACTCAGCGCATATAAAGGACGCTCCGCACCATAAGGCGTCCTGTCCATTTTGGAGAAAATTTAAGACTTTTAATGGCGCCTTATAGTCGTGAAAATACGGTGTGTGTGTGTGTGTGTGTATATATATATATATATATATATATAAACAAAAGCACTTTACAATTCAACTCTTAGGGCATACATTTTATTGTCCAACCAGTGGCTCAAAAAAAAAAACCCTAAATAAAAAAAAATTAAAAACATTTGCAAAATAAAAAATGAAATCCCTGACATTAACATACAATAAATCCTCTCTGATACAATTTGGGCATCATGCGTCAAAAAGGAAAGAGCTGCCAAACAGTACAGCTCGCACACATGACCTCCTCCAGCATTCCCACGACCACGTTATATTTTACTGCATGTATGACAATCCATCTGTTTGACATGCAGTGAGCAAAGTATTTCATTTTTATGATGAGTGTGTTTCCCTCTTTTATACAGTACCTCCTATCAACACTTATATGTATTAAAAAAAAACATTGACAAATTTGTGACAAATGCTCAATTGCCACTGAGAGTAACAGAGGCTGAAAAATGCCAAATATTAATTGAGCTGTGATCAAGGTCAAAAAGGTCAAACAAACAGTCCACACAATAAAAAATAATTATATATATATATATATATATATATATTTAAACAATAGTGAGCTGCCACAGCGTTCACACCCTATATTAACCTTTAGATGACAGAAAAAGATGCATGCTCATACTTTTAGAATAGGACTAAGTCTGCTCAGGCGTCATTGCAAAATAAATGAAACATGAATGCTGCCGAGTGAAATATTCCAGACCTACTCATTATTCACTTATCTCATGTACGACTTGTTGCATTTAACACATCACATATTACTGTAATAACACGCAAGTTTAAATTGTCCTGACAAAATTTACTGGAACAATGAAATTATAGTAATTGGAATTCTAGGTGATTTGATAAGCGGATTTAAGAAAAAAATATGAATAATAATAAAAACAAAAGTTAGACACAGCCCTGTCAATTGTCCATTTCTATGTCGCCTACTGTATATTTGAGCAAACATGAAGCTTGAAATAAAGGCAATCATAAAAAACATTAAATTGTGATTCTGAAGACAAACACAAATGCAGTATAGGTTTTGTGTTTGTTTTTCGCAAAAACAGTACCGCATACAACAATAAGGCCAATTTGTAGGGAAAAAAAATGCAGATTTTTGATGATTGAACTTCCTACAAACATGTTCAGAAAATGTTACTTTACTTTTAGTTGTTAGCTTTTTTTATTTGGTCCTTCTGAGTGAATTCTGCATTTTACCTCGCTGTGCATTATGGGTATCTTCCAACAATTATTATAATGAGCTAATTTATGAGCTAGTTTATCCAGTCTGAACTCTTCATCGTTGATCGTATAAACAATGCGAGGCCCCCACCCACCTCACGGTGCTGTGGTTCTGCTCAACCATACAGTTACGACTATGGAACGTCATCAAATAAGTACAGCTAATCAATAAGTTTTGTTTTGTGTTTTGTTTTGTTTGAAGAAATGCTAATATCTGATGTGTTGTTGTAACGTCACGTGGATCAGTGGAGTCAGGCAGGCATGCATTCCATCAAAAGTCCCCTCTTAAAAGTATGTGTTGTGACATGCGCTCAGTGTGGCGAACAAATGTGGCAGAATAATTGACTTTTTTTTAATAATAACAGCGAAATCAAATCATGCATTTCAGGAAATTTTGAGTCTGAGCTTTGCATCTAAGGTTCGGAGACGACCGCTTATTTCAATGGTGATGAGAACAGCAACATTTGCAATCACAACATTGAAGGAGGGGTGATCATTGTTCCGCAGGCCATACAAATCCTACCAAATATTTGTTATAGCCAACTCACACCACAAAAGCTTGACATCCGTTATAACCTGTGATGTGTCACAGGTTATAACGGATTCATTCCCAATAGCGTTTTGACCTATAAATGTCCATCCATGGCTCACTACATGCCAGTCTTGTTTCCATCAGATGAGAACATGATGCACACTGGCTATGCATATATACATTCGTTTTTTACACTGTGCTGTTTAGGTACACACCTTCAACATGAGATTAAAACACACACACACACACAAAATAAAATTCAATAAAAAAAGCTTTGAAGACACCACCGCATTTGTCACTGAGCTCAATCCCTGGAGGTGAGGGACCACAATGCACTATGTAGTACATCAACCGATCGTTATAAACATTTTGTTGACTTTTCAGCATCACTCATCTTCCCTAACATTTTGTCTTCTTTTCCTCATCATCGTCTTCCGTGAAATTCATTGAAACCAGCTCAACAAACGCAATCAAAGTATAGTACAACACAGCAAAGCCAAACCGGGACTGTTGTGACTGTCAGTTTTTGTTCCTCTTCACGGACATTTTCCCATAACGTTTGGCAAAATTAATCCAATTGTAATCCAATATTCTCTCTTCTGAACTCCAGCTCCCGTGCGATGAGAACGTCCTTCACTGGACTTCAGAATCTGGCAGACGAAAGAGCATCATTAACAAAGAAGTAGCAAGAGAGCCAGCAGGAGCAGCGCTAAGAGGCTACATGGGCGGCTCTGACATGTGGCCACGCTTCTGACTTGGTTGACGTCTTGAGGGTAGCTGTACAGTCCTGGCCTGCTTCGACTACACTGACCGCTGAGGCACATCCCACTTCCCGAGCCGCTGATGTCATCACCTGAGCAAAAGCACCATAAAATACATTTGTACTGTCTTCAACCATTATCTTAAATGTACTCGGTTGTAGAGGGAAACGTTTTGGTTCATATACAGTACATGAACATTTTGTTTTGATTACAGTGAAGCCCCAGATGTTCTCTTTTTGGCATTTATGAAAGGGCTTTAATTTCAGATTTGTTTTGGGGGAGGGGGGAGTTTTTCCATTTCAAATATGAATGAAAACATTGAATGGGCACCATCTTGCAGCATCTTGGTGACAAGGAATTGTTGAAGTGAATTGAGGCGCTTAATCAGAAGTGCTCTGCCATCGTCTTGTGTCATTTCCGTGCCAAGAAAGAATATGTTGAAGTCACGTGGCTAAACAATATCTTTGTTAAGTATGCCAGAAAAGATTTACAATTTATTATTTGAAAGTTGTCGAACATTTCCGTGTATTTATCGTTTACATTTGTAGGGAACATGAATTTATCATCCAACACTTATTTAAGTAACCGTTCAGATCATGATAAGGCAGTGTGGAAATTAGCTACTGCTGCATCTTGTTTTGAACAGTGCTATATACATTTCTGTGACATCATCCAAACGCTAGTGATGTTTTCGCACCTCTATAGGAAAATGAGAATGCCAGATTAGAATACCGTATTTTCACGACTATTCGACGCACCGTACGGTTGGGCGCAGTCTCATTAATGGGTGACATTTCTGTATTTTACACATAGACAAACCACACAGTCTTAATGGGCGCAGTTTTACAGTGGTTAAATATACGCCAGCCATAAGGCGTCCTATCCATTTTGGAGAAAATTTAAGACTTTTAATGGCGCCTTATAGTCGTGAAAATACGGTACTCTCAATGTCAATTTGCCAGAGTTGATCAATTCTGTGTAAACAAGCAAAGCCATTTGAAACTTCATGTCATACCCTCTCCACAGCTGCAGTGAAAGTCATACAGTACATACATAGTTTTATTTCAAGTACGGTGTAAGTTGCCAAAACATGACTTTTTTTTTTTTTTTTGCTCCAAAAATCTACTCACTTGCGTCCTGGAAATCCACATCATTCCCATCCATGGCATTTTTTAGCCTGTTGCTCATAATTTTGAGTTGCATGATTTGTTGCCGGATCGTCATATCTGGTTTGGTGATGTCAAGCTCCACCTCTGGATTGTTGATCTGATTGGCCAAGCCATCCCCCATCACCTCAGGAAGGTATCTTCAGCAAGTAGAAACAATGAGAAAATGAGAAAGTTTTTTCCCTAATGCAGTCCGTCTTCTGAACAAAGATTTAAGCACAGAGTGTTTTAAGCATTTTAAGCATTGACTAGTCCAGTAATGTAATGTTTGATCCTAGCAATTTATGCATGCGTCCGCACCTGTTGAATTCTGTTATGTGTATACATATATAGCTAATAAATGATGATGATGACTTGAAAGAAGGAAGTGGTGCTGTCCTAATTGTAGTGCAAATGCTAAAAGCCCTGAAAGAGTGAGTAAGCGTGTGAGTGAGTGAGTAAGTGATTGAATGAATAATCACCACCTGCAAAATTGTGTTTCAAAGAAATTCTGTCAGGTCAAATAATTGCACAAAAATTCATTCTCTGAACTGAGCATCCTCGCGAGGTTCGTGAGCATGCTGGGGTTGATCCCAGCTGTCTTCGGGTGCGGGGCACAGTACACCCTGAACTGGTTGCCAACCAGTATGAGACCCAATTAAATACTATTATCATTCCAAGTCTCTTGCTGTTTTAGCAAGTGTGCTGTTTTAGGAAGAGTGCACTATTTTCCGTTTTCAAGTTAAATACATTTCATGAATTTCATGAATAAAATCTTCAACACGATTTGATTTTGGCGGCACACTGGACAACTGTTTAACACGACTGCCTCACAGTACAGAGGTGCAGGGTTCGAATACGGCTTTGGCCTTCCTGTGTGAAGTTTGCATGTTCTCCTCGTGCCTGCATGGGTTTTCTCCGGGTACTACAGTTTCCTCCCACGTTCCAAAAACATGCATAGCAGGTTGATGGAAGAGTTTGGATTGTCCCGATGTGTAATTGTGGGTGTAAATGTTTGTTCCTCTATGTGTGTGCCCTGCGATTGGGTGCAACCAATTCAGGGTGTACCCTGCTGACTGCCCGATGACAGCTGGGATAGCCTGCGCGACCGTCGTGAGGATAAGCGGCTTAGATAATGGATGGGTGGAGGGAGTTTTTGCTTTGAGTTTTGAAGTTATGTTACATAACAGAATTATACCAGTTAGTTCAGCAGTGACAAAAAAAAAACAGACAGACCGAGTGCTTTTATTCTGCAAATGAATGTGCAATTGTGAGAAGAGGCAGAGGATGACCACTGATCACCAGTCAATGACATTTCAAGATGCTTGACTGTTTCTTTCAAACCTGGCATTGGTAATGCCGTTCCAGCATGTATCTTTGTTGGCGCCACCTGCTGCCAATTTGCTGCAAAGTGCTATGGAGAGCTGGAGCCAATATTGCCTCATTTCCCTTAATTTACTGGAGAGATCTGACACCTGAGGATGACATTCAAACACAAAATCCAAATGAAAACTATTTGGCATCAATCTACAGTTTGTTTTTCCATCCATTTCAAGCATTGTAGGTGAAGACTATCCAACCTGATCTACAAAGTACAGTCAGTAGAGATGGTAGGCCGCAGATAATCATTCACATTAGACCAACAAGAAAATAATACTCTTAGTTTAGGAACCCTGCTCAACAAATGTTTACTACATTTATTACTACAATGAGAGATGGTAGTGACTATTCTAAATGTTTTTGTTACATTTATGCTTCGGAGCCATAGTTTTTTTTCTCAAGCACATGTGCTTTTAGTCATAATAATGATAATAATACTCTTGTAATACTTATTAATGAAGTTAGGTTAAGAAAGAAGTGGATTTTTTTTTTCTCAAACGTCATAGCTGAACATATTATAATTAGCATGGTAAAATCTGTTTTGCGCAAGCTTTTATAGGTCAAACCTCAAAATAAAATGAAAATCTATCTCAAAATTAAATAAATACTTTTTTTTAAAATCAGTGTCAAAAATATATTAAGGGACACATAAAGCCATATCTGATTAAAATTCTCTGTTAACCTGTGTCATCCACGAATTGGATAAAACATGTTTCTGACGATGGGAAAGAAGCCAGGAAAGAAAGGTTTCTTGCCATGGGGTAAGAAGTGAGCTCTAACACACCATACGCTGTGCGCCCTACCTCCCGCTGTACAATTTATTGATTCCTAATTATTTCATATGAGGGTTCACATTCTGAACACACCTGTATCTCGAGTCTTAGGCCTGCAGTAGGAGAGGGTTTGTATTCTGAAGCAGTCAGAGAGCCGCTCTTTTTTTTCTTTGGCTCGAAAAGCATTGGACTTCCCGTGCCTGGCTCAACTGGAGTGCCGCATGTTTGATACACCTATGTTGGGATAAATTGAAAATTTTGCAAGCTTATTTTTAAGCACATTTTAGCATTTAAACACAAGACAAAAAAAATAATGCGTTGTCAAGAACAGCGGAGTTGTAGGATAAAAAGTATTCTATTTTGAGTAAAATACAGGTAAGTCTCAAAAAATTGCATTAAGTGATAAAGATCTTTTTTTTCCATTGTGTAATGATAAACATTAAACTTTCATGTATTGCGTACTGTATACAATTATAAAGTACAGTTGTGTTAAATAGCCTGCATCTGTTATTACATAGCAAGCAATAGCTACAGAGATACAGCGTGCAGACAGACTGTTAGATAGATAGATAGATAGATAGATAGATAGATAGATAGATAGATAGATAGATAGATAGATAGATAGATAGATAGATAGATAGATAGATAGATAGATAGATAGATAGAGTACATAAATCTTAAAACGTATACCTACTATTAATAGTACGTATATTTGTTGTGCGTTTCATACCGGCTTGACGAGTGCAGCAACGCAACGCATCTTGACGGCATGAAAGTGATTATGAAAATAAAATATAACATTCGCCACTAGATGTCCTCAAACACATATTTACAATGTTCTTTTTTGTAGTCGACTAGATTTGTCAATGATTTATCTTATTGGCCAAAATAAATTATATCTTAAATTAATTTCCTATTGCAACTGCTTGATTAATATAGTGTATTAAAATTTAACCAAACAAAATGAGTTTTTATATATTTTATACAGACACAACCAAGATTTACAATAACCGTGAGTTCAAAATGTTTCACAAAAATATGACATTAAGAATGTCGGAATGACAGCGGAGTTTTTAGGAGCTCAAGAGTATTCAAAAGGCAAAATAAACGAGATTTTCTTCAGCGTGCAAGTCCTTGTTTTGACCATTTCGGCATTACGTTTCACGTACTGAAAACAGTGCTGAAAACAGGAAGACTCACAAAGAAGAAGCAGATTCAACTCATAATTCGTTGACTCCAGATTTTAAGCACTGACTGCAAATCTGATTCAAGTATTAAAACTGTTGTCACTGTGTGCAAATATTTAGGTCCCCTAAAAATTTTTTAGACATTTTGCAAAAAACCTTAACTCAAAAATGGCAAAATAGAATTAAAGGGAAAATGTACTCTTGAATCACTTTTGTTGCAAAACCATTGTGCATAAAGCCAAAATGATAAATACTGATCCTGTTTAAAACGTCATAGGGCAAACTGCAAAATAATTGCAAATAAACCAAACGGACTAGTAACAACAAATATGTTTCAAATGTTCAGTAAAACAAAAGGCGGTTTGGTAGCCGAGAGTTCAGTCCACTCCCTAACCGAAAGCGCATCCTTCATCTTACAGTGTCTGCCAAACTAAAACAAGTACTTTTACTGCAATCGTCAGAGTCACAGTGACTCACCTACTTTACACCTGCTTGGGGAAAAATGTAACGTATTTAAGACCGAACATAATTTGTCCATTAAAGCAAGAAATGGATACTAAACATCCTTGATTACAGACTTACTGTATGTAGTGTGTAACTGAAGGCATCATGTTCAGAAAGAAATGTTCAATAAGAGTAACTTACTTTGGCTGAGACGGTCTCAACGTTTTCCTTGAGCAAGCGGACAGCCTCAAAGATCAGAGAAGGGATGGATGACACAACCACATCAATACTGGGCTCTGTGCTGAAACTCGATGCCACTTGGATCATGGTATCTGAAAATTGGATTGCAATTCCTCAATATCCCATCCTTTTATCCATGTTGTTACTATACGGTATGTTAGAATATGTTTACCGATAAGATTCTGCCATTCAGGGTTCAGATCGGCTTGGTTTGCCAGGCAGCCCTTCACAACATTGGAGCAGTAGTTGGTACAGGGTTTGACGGAGGCAAGGCCATGGCAGTGCGGGCAGTAAACCAGTTTCACCAAGGCTTTAACACATTCTGGACTCAGAGGGACCTGGAGAGGAATGTACTGTATTTAGGTAAATTGTATACTTTTTTTCCCAAGATGGCACCCCAGTAGGCAGCCTTCGGCAAGTGCTCTTCAAGAGCCTTGCTTTTTTGTTCTTTTTTGTTGTTTTTGTCTTTTGTTTTGTCACATGTTGTTTGCGGGCGGCCCGGTAGTCCAGTGGTTAGCACGTCGGCTTCACAGTACAGAGGTACCGAGTTTGATTCCAGCTCCGGCCTCCCTGTGTGGAGTTTGCATGTTCTCCCCGGGCCTGCGTGGGTTTTCTCCGGGTGCTCCGGTTTCCTCCCACATTCCAAAAACATGCATGGCAGGCTGATTGGACGCTCTAAATTGTCCCTAGGTGTGAGTGTGGGCGTGGATGGTTGTTCATCTCTGTGTGCCCTGCGATTGGCTGGCAACTGATTCAGCGTGTCCCCCGCCTACTGCCCGAAGACGGCTGGGATAGGCTCCAGCACCCCCACCGGTTGGGAAAATGGATGGATGTATGGACATGATGTTTGTTGTTTCATCGTGTGGACCTGATATGGACTGTTTTCAGCGTTTTTTGGCCACAACATTCATCAAAGAAGAAGTATGTGTGCTTTGTGGTTGCCCCTTCTCGGCAGCACGCCTGTACCAGCACAGATTTTGATTGGGAGGAATGTCGGCGCCATTGACTGTCGGTGCTGGACAGACCTGGGGCGCTTGTGTTTTTTGTGCCTGTAAAGGGCAGCATTTTTCACAACCCCGTTTTGTTCAGTGGAGATGTAGGCACTGTTGGACAATCGGCGTTGGTGCGGCTGGATGGTTGGCTGCTGAAGTTGAGGAAAAGGAGAGAGGAGCGTTGGCGCAGAGCGCCGATGCGTGTCTGGAACAATTAGTCAATTCCAAGAGTCGACGCTTGGAATTGAAATGGATTTCTATGGGACAGGAGAAGTGAACCAATCTCTTTTTTCGTCAATGGATGCTACAGCGTCTTGTTGACTTTGAAACTTAGCTTGTAGCCAACGTGTGCACATTTTGAGCATGACGTCTCTGATCCACTGGTTAAAGGACACTTTGATTCTCTCCTTTTTCATCTCAAATTGCTTCAAACAACAAAGCGTGTGACGCAAAAGTGGTTAGGACTGTACGACTGTCCTTGTTTTATGTTATGTGTTGTGTTTATTATTTTACTTTATGTTAACTGTTTTGTTAAGCGCTTTGTTACATCTGCCGCTGTTGTGAAAGCGCAATATAAATCAGCATGTATTGTATTGTATTGTATTGTATTGTATTGTATTGTATTGTATTGTATTGTATTGTACTGTGCGGCCCGGTAGTCCAGTGGTTAGCACGTCGGCTTCACAGTGCAGAGGTACCGGGTTCGATTCCAGCTCCGGCCTCCCTGTGTTGAGTTTGCATGTGCTCCGGTTTCCTCCCACATTCCAAAAATATGCATGGCAGGCTGATTGAACACTCTAAATTGTCCCTAGGTGTGAGTGTGAGTGCGAATGGTTGTTCGTCTCTGTGTGCCCTGCGATTGGCTGGCAACCGATTCAGGGTGTCCCCCGCCTACTGCCCGGAGACAGCTGGGATAGGCTCCAGCACCCCCAGCGACCCTGGTGAGGATCAAGTGGTTAGGAAAATGAATGAATGAATGAATGTACTGTACGCCATGATTCCAAACTTGTATCTGCAGCAAGCTAAGAACAAGAATGAACTAAAAAACTACAAAAACTAGAAAAATCTGTTTAAAAAGCAATATGATTTGAAATGTCAAGAAAATTATAATATATATAATTAAAATTATATACAGTAGAGTTGTAGTACTCCCAAGGTGTGAAAATTCTTATGACTGACACCCTCAATATTAAACTCAGGGATATTTTGCTAAGTCTACCGCTGAAAATCCTCGACATCCCAGTTTGGTAAAATTAACATTTTTTCACAGACCTGTAGTATGCGATTGGTCAGTCCCTACAAGTGTGTGCTATTTTTACACACTGAGAGAGAATAATCTATATGGCTGTGAGTATTGCTGACGGTCTGTTTGTGTGTTGTTAGTCTTTGTTTGGTAGATCATCAATTGTCAGGTCGATAATTACCATGACATCTTTGTTCTATTCCCGTTAGCCCGTCTATGGCATCATGTATTAGCATTAAGCTAATGGACATTGGTTGGACAAATTGTCTGGCTTGCTTCAACATTTTTGGGTTCAAATATGCAACGTTTCTTTTTGATGTGTCTTTTTAACAGTACCCCTCCGTGAGCTGTCACATTACCGTGGTGGAGGGGTTTGTGTGTCCCAATGATCCTAGGAGCTAAGTTGTCTAGGGCTTTATGCCCCTGACAGGGTCACCCATGGCAAACAGGTTCTAGGTGAGGGACCAGACAAAGCACGGCTCAAAGACCCCTTATGATGAGTAAAATGAATGGATCTCAGTTTCCCTTGCCCGGACGCGTGTCACCGGGGCCCCCCTCGGAAGCCGGGCCTGGAGGTTGGGCTCGTTGGCGAGCGCCTGGTGGGCCTACACCAATGGGGCCCGGCCGGGCTTAGCCCGAAGAGGCCCTTCTCATGGGCTCACCACCCATGGGAGGGGCCAAAGGGGCCAGGTGTAGTGTGAGCTGGGTGGCAGCCAAAGGCGGGGACCCTGGCAGTCAGATCCTCGGCTGCAGAAGTTCTCTCTAGGGACGTGGAATGTCACCTCTCTGGCAGGGAAGGAGCCCGAGCTGGTGTGCAAGGTAGAGAAGTTCCAACTGGATATAGCCGGACTTGTCTCCACACATAGCCTGGCTTCTGGTACCAGTTCTCTCGAGAGGGGTTGGACTCTCTTCCACTCTGGAATTGTTCACGGGAGGGGCCAAAGGGGCCAGGTGTAGTGTGAGCTGGGTGGCAGCCAAAGGCGGGGACCCTGGCAGTCAGATCCTCGGCTGCAGAAGTTCTCTCTAGGGACGTGGAATGTCACCTCTCTGGCAGGGAAGGAGCCCGAGCTGGTGTGCAAGGTAGAGAAGTTCCAACTGGATATAGCTGGACTTGTCTCCACACATAGCCTGGCTTCTGGTACCAGTTCTCTCGAGAGGGGTTGGACTCTCTTCCACTCTGGAATTGTTCACGGGAGGGGCCAAAGGGGCCGGGTGTAGTGTGAGCTGGGTGGCAGCCAAAGGCGGGGAGCCTGGCAGTCTGATCCTCGGCTGCAGAAGTTCTCTCTAGGGACGTGGAATGTCACCTCTCTGGCAGGGAAGGAGCCCGAGCTAGTGTGCAAGGTAGAGAAGTTCCAACTGGATATAGCCGGACTTGCCTCCACACATAGCCTGGCTTCTGGTACCAGTTCTCTCGAGAGGGGTTGGACTCTCTTCCACTCTGGAATTGTTCACGGTGAGAGGCGCAGAGCAGGTGTGGGCATACTCATTGCCCCCCGGCTCAGGGCCTGTACATTGGGGTTCACACCGGTAGACGAGAGGGTTGCCTCCCTCTGCCTTCGGTTGGGGGGACGGGTCCTGACCGTTGTTCGTGCATATGCACCAAACAGCAGCTCAGCGTACCCACCCTTTTCGATTCCTTGGAGGGTGTGCTGGAGAGTACTCCTGCTGGGGACTCCTTGTTCTGCTGGGGGACTTCAATGCTCACGTAGGCAATGAGAGCGAGACCTGGAAGGGCATGATTGGGAGGAACGGCCTCCCCGATTAGAACTCGAGTGGTGTTTTGTTATTGGACTTCTGTGCTCGTCACGGATTGTCCATAACGAACACCTTGTTCAAACATAAGGGTGTCCATATGTGCACTTGGCACCAGGACACCCTAGGCCGCAGTTCGATGATTGACTTTGTGGTTGTATCATCGGGTTTTTAAAAGTAGATTTAAAAGTCGGGTGAAGAGAGGGACGGAGCTGTCAACTGATCACCACCTGGTGGTGAGTAGGCTCCGATGGTGGGGGAAGATACCGGTCCGTCCGGCAGACCAAACGTATGGTGAGGGTTTGTTGGGAGCACCTGGCGGAATCCCCTGTCAGAAAGAGTTTCAACTCCCACCGAGCAGAGCTTTTCCCATGTCCCGGAGGAGGCGGGGGACATTGAGTCCAAATGGACCATGTTCCGTGCCTCTATTGTTGAGGGGGCCAATCTGAGTTGTGGACGTAAGGTGGTTGGTGCCTGTCGTGGCAGCAACCCCCGACCTCGCTGGTGGACACCAGCAGTAAGGGATGCCGTCAAGCTGAAGAAGGAGTCCTATCGGGCCTTTATGGCCTGTGGGACCCCAGAGGCAGCTGACGGGTATCGACTGGCTAAGCGGAACGCAGCTTCGGTGGTCGCCGAGGCAAAAACCCACGCGTGGGAAGAGTTCGGTGAGGCCACGGAAGCCGACTTCCGGGCGGCTTTGAGGAAATTCTGGTCCACCATCAGACGTCTCAGGAGGGGGAAGCAGTGCACCATGAACACTGTGTACACTTGGGATGGGGCGCTGCTGACTTCAACTCGGAACGTTGTGAACCGGTGGGCAGAGTACTTTGAAGACCTCCTCAACTCCACCAACACGCCTTCCTCGGAGGAAGCAGAGTCTGAGGATCCTGAGGTGGGCTCCCCTATCTCTGTGGTTGAAGTCACCGATGTGGTTAAAAAGCTCCTCGGTGGCAAGGCCCCAGGGGTGGATGAGATCCGCCCGGAGTTCCTCAAGGCTCTGGATGCTGTGGGGCTGTCCTGGTTGACACGCCTCTGCAGCATCGCATGGTCATCGGGGAGAGTGCCTCTGGATTGGCAGACCGGGGTGGTGGTCACTCTTTTTAAAAAGGGGGACCGGAGGGTGTGTTCCAACTACAGAGGGATCACACTCCTCAGCCTCCCTGGTAAGGTCTATTCAGGGGTGCTGGAGAGGGGGGTCCGTCAGGAAGTCGAGCCTCAGATTGAGGATGAACAGTGTGGTTTTCGTCCTGGCCGTGGAACTGTGGACCAGCTCTACACCCTTAGCAGGTTTTTTACAGGTGTTTTGTGGACTTGGAGAAGGCATTTGACTGTGTCCGTCGGGGGGTTCTGTGGGGGGTGCTTCGGAAGTATGGGGTACCGAGCCCCCTGATACGGGCTGTTCGGTCCCTATACTGCCGATGTCAGAGTTTGGTTCACATTGCCGGCAATAAGTCGGAATTGGGGGCAGGAGGGAGCGAGAGATCGACAGGGGGGATCGGTGCAGCGTCTGCTGTGATGCGGACGTTGTATCGGTCTGTCGTGGTAAAGAAGGAGCTGAGCGAAAGGGCGAAGCTCTCAATTTACTGGTCGATCTACGTACCAACCCTCATCTATGGTCACGAGCTATGGGTCATGACCGAAAGAACGAGATCCCAGATACAAGCGGACGGAATGAGTTTTCTCCGCAGGGTGTCCGGGCTCTCGCTTAGAGATAAGGTGAGAAGCTCGGTCATCCGGGAGGGGCTCAGAGTAGAGCCGCTTCTCCTCCACATCGAGAGGAGCCAGATGAGGTGGCTCGGGTGTCTAATTAGGATGCCTCCTCGACGCCTCCCTGGTGAGGTGTTCCTGGCATGTCCCACTGACAGGAGACCCCGAGGACGACCCAGGACACGCTGGAGAGACTATGTCACCCAGCTGGCATGGGAACGCCTCAGGATCCGCCAGGAAGAGCTCAAAGAAGTGGCTCGGGAGAGGGAAGTCTGGGCTTCCCTCCTAAAGCTGCTGCCCCGCGACCCGACCCTGGATAAGCGGTGGAAAATGGATGGATGGGTTTAACAGTAATCGTCACCAGGAAGTGAAAGCTGGAAGCAAGCATTCTTATTTGGAGAGCTTTGTGAGCCAGAGGCAGAGGCAAAGAAATAAAAGTGAAAAAAAAGTCAATTTTAATATGTTTACATGTGTTAATGTGTTTCGGCATTTCAATTTGGTTACAGCATGCCCAAGAGGGGGGGGTTCCCATTTGGACATTCCAAATCATAGTTTTTCACCGATTGTGGGTGTGCTAGAATGAATCCCTCCAATAATTATTCTGGGATCATCTCAACCTAGTTTCACCCTGAACACAAACCAAAATCTTAAAGTCAAAAAGTGACTCTTTATATTTGACACCACACTGTGAACTGTTTGTACTGATGTTCCCACAAAACCAGGAATACAAGAACACACACTCACCTGTGATACCTTTCTGACAACCTCGCCACTGATGATCAGCCCTTGGACAAATGACCTGGCTGTGACAAAAGCTCGTATAACCTTTGCTTTCATATCTCGGGGGACGTCGCCGAATGGTCGCAAGGTCTCTTGTTGCTTAGCAACACACTCGAGGTAGTCCTCGGACAATGTGACCTGCAAGGATGGTGACAGTGGCGCATACCAAAGAGGATTATAAATCAATCAGTCAATCAATAGAGGAAAACTTTATTTATAGAACACTTTTCACACCAAAATTGTAACACAAAGTGCTTTACAGATTAAAATCATGATGAGGAACCAGACGAGTGCAGGGACCGCGAGAGTTCAAAAGGGACAAGGGGTTCTGAAAGATATGAAGGACCAAGCCCATGAAGAAACTTATAAACTATAAAAAAGAAATCTTAAAGTCGATTCTCAAACAGATGGGGAGCCTGTGCAATAATTCTGAAACCCGTGTAATGTAAGGCTGCTTCCTGGTTATCATCAGGTCACTACTGCAGAATTTACAGATTCTCTTTCTTTTTTTTTCAAAATTATTTATTTGTGTGTCTGATGAAATGCATTGAATAGTTCAGTGACTGTAGCAATTGTCTTGTATAAAGGGAGAACTTAACATGACTGAAATGATCTGATCTTATCTGTCACTGTAGGTAAAATAACATTTGTCTCAGCAAACCGACACGTTTTTACCATTACATCATCTTAGAATTTACTGGCTCAAGACAAAATAAGGTTTGTACACAATGAGTGGCAGAGGCTTTCTTTTAAAAGAACAATCGGAGCAATTTTACTTTTCACATTTTCACTTTGTCCACCTCAATTTACTCATGAAGATGAAGTCCCTACTCACATTACTGGGGGTGAAGCTTTTAAAGGTACGTTCCAGAAGGCGCGACCAGAATTCACTCAAGGTCTCATCCAAGTTAAGAGCAGAGCCGCGGTAGTACTGTTTCAGGTCGGAGTACAAATCACCATAGAGTCTTGTATTTTGGGAGTACAGGGCACCGAGGGGAGATAGCGCCTCCTGGAGGGAGCGTTCAGACCGACTGTGAAGTTCAGTGAAATAGGCTGGAAGGAGGACAAAGAGTAAGAAACACATTAACGGCATATATGATTCTCAGGAATCCATCCATCCATCCATTTTCTAATCCGCTTCATCCTCACAAGGTGCTGGAGCCTATCCCAGCTGTCTTCGGGCAGTAGGCGGGGGACACACTGAACCGGTTGCCAGCCAATGCAGAGCACACAGAGACGAAAAACCTTCCACACTCACACCCATACTGAGGGACAATTTAGAGTATCCAATCAGCCTGCCATGCATGTTTTTGGAATGTGAGAGGAACACAAAGGAAACCCAAGCAAGCCCGGGCAGAAGATGCAAACTCCACACAGGGAGGCCGGAGCTGGAATTGAACGGTACCTCTGCACTGTGAGGTTGACGCGCTAACCACTGGAACACTCTGCCGCCAGATTGTGAGGATTTTTTAAATTCAAATTTCAATATAATGTATTTCATTAACATCTGATTTAGCATTTTGAAAGGCTTGAACTTGTTTTTAATGTCTTAAGAGTACTTGAGGCTGTCATCAAGAGAACCCTCCATTCTTTCATTCATTTTCTGTCCTGTTCATGGTCACGGGTGGCGACAACTTCACCCAACTGACTCTGGGCGATGGCAGACCACACCCTGACTTTAGCCATACTCAGTCATAGGTCACATATAGAAATAGACAACCGTTCAGATTCACATTCACGCTGTCACGGAGTGGGAAGCGAACCCACACTGTCTGTGCAAAAGCCAGGCGAATGTCTCACTACTAATTAGCAACTGCAGCATGTTTGGAAAATAGATTTAAAAAAAATAAGTGGTCAGTCATTGCATTAAAATGGGTCTTGTTCCTTGTAACCCAAGACTGCAAAGGTCATAAACAGTTGGATGGTTACATACCAAAGCCCCGTCACTGTGGACATCGGATTGATAGACTGATTCACAAAGTCATGATGTCACGTTTGTCACCTGCAGCATTCAGCCATCTTTCCGCGGTCATCTGCCTTTTTTTGCTTCCTTTCCCTTTCCTCCCTTCATTCCTTTATGTCTCAGATTTTCAGGGTTGCCTCCTCAGTGGGTCAACTGCTCATTAGGTGAACCAGCCCCTGCCCCAGGGGACACCTCCTGTTATGTGTGTGCGCGTGTGTGCGTGTGTGTGCGTGTGTGTGCGTGTGAGTGCGTGTGAGTGCGTGTCGTTGGGGATCAGTGGATCGGCTTATCATGTTTCATTGTGTCTGCCTGACTCTGCCCTCATTATAACACCCAGTAAGGGGTCCCCTTGATGGACTTGACATACACATCCCCCACTCACACATGTACCATTATGATTGAAGTTGGGGTTGGGTGCAGAGCACATCCAGAGCTTGTAGCAAACAAACTCGCCAAGCTCATCCAGTAATGAGTTCATTCTGCAGCGAACACACACACACACACACACACACACTCATACATATATACATACACACACGCACGCGCACGCACACACACACACACACACACACACACACAGTCTACGCACTGTCAAAGCTTCTATGGAGGGTGTTGAAGGCAGCCTGCAGTGACCTGCCGGCCTCCTTGATCAGCGCCTCTGTCTCTCGTGCACTTAAATCCTCAAGGTTTTCCTCCATGCTATTCGTACAACAGGTTGGACCCTGGGGACAGGTCCTCAGATGTTCACCTGGTGAAGTAGAGAAATTATAATTGATAAATTGATAAATACCTCCATTTTAATTTTTTTAACCAAAACAATACAAACATGCTTAGGATCACTCGTCACATATTGTTTCCATTTTACATGTCATCTTAGCATACAATCACAAAACGACAACATACATACATACCGTATTTTCCGCACTTTAAGGCGCACCTAAAATCATTCAATTTTCTCAAAAACTGGCAGCACACCTTATAATCTGATGCACTTTGTGTATGGATCAATATTCGGATTTATTGGACATAGTATTTTAAATGTTCAATAAAGTCCAATAAAGTGCTTTGTTACTGTCACGTTCTGCCCGAAGCGACAAATGACAAAAAACAGAAAGAGCCCGACAGGGAAAAACGGTAACAAAAAACGCTGATCAAATAAGGACCAGGAGTAACAAAGAAGGAAAAAACAACTGAAAACGCTCGCGGAAAACAAAAACACGAGGAGGGCCTGAATTGGCGAAAATACGATTAGTACAAATCTTAGAGTCTCAACGCGAATCACAAGAGTATCGGCCGTAAGGCAAGAAGGCAACGAGTCAATAACAAATAGCGAAAATAGAGCACGAGAGAATATGGCACGGCGTGGAATTCTCCGGCAGTGAATGAGCTGCCAGAGCCACTTTAAAAAGGCCTGATAATCACCCTGAAATTAAGAGCAGGTGTGCAGTAGGCAGAGGGAAAAAACCCGCCACCTGCTGGCAGGCACGGAACGTGACAGTTACAGCTGCAGCGGTTATGAAAGCACGATATAAATAAAGCTGCATTGTATTAGGTTGTACCCACTGGTTGAGTGGTTAGCGCGTCGACCTCACGATTCAGAGGTTGTGGGTTCAATCCAGGCTAGCCTCCCTGTGTGGAGTTTGCATGTTCTCCGTGTGCCTGTTTGGGTTTTCCCCGGGTACTCCGCCCCCCCGCCCCCCCACACACACACATTCCAAAAACATGCATGGCAGGCTGATTGAACATTGCAAATTGTCCCTCGGTGTGAATGTGAGCGCGGATTGTTGTTCGTCTCTGTGTGCCCTGCGATTGGCTGGCCCGGTTGCCAGGGTGCTTCAGGGTGTCCCCCGCTACTGCCCGACGACAGCTGAGATAGGCTCCAGCACCCCCCGTGACCCTTGTGAGGATAAAACGGATCAGAAAATGGATGGATGGATATATTGTATTATAATTGTATCCCTTTTAGCGTAGCTCCATCTAGTAGATGCATAACGCAACCCCACCCACCCCAGCTCCAGTATTGTAGCTTCAATTCTATGTGCCTTATAATGCGGTGTGCCTATATATGAAAACAGTTTTAAAATCGGTCATTCGTTGAAGGTGCGCCTTATACTCCGAAGTGCCTTATTGTGTGGAGGATACAGTATTTAAACAGTGGTTTGCATTTCCTCAAATAAAGAATTGTAACTTGCTTTTGGGTAACAGGCTCACATTCAGAAGCTCACATTTGAATGTATTTTTATTCTTTGTTCCTCTCAGTAATGCATTGCTGTTACAGGTGTAACTAATTGTTTCCTGCTTGTTTCCTGGCAGGAACTCACTTCAAACACATGGTGGGGTCAGCAGAAAATTGCAAATGCTGTGGCAAACTGAAACAAATTTGCATTTGCTAAGCAGTTGTAATACCATGCTTTGTATATAGTGACATGTTTGTTTTCCACCCATATCTGATGGCTTGGTTTATCTAAAAAATAAACTGCCAATTTATGACAGACAACTGCCTTTGTGCGATTTGGGGACACTACCGAATGAAAAGTCATAAGCGTTGCTTAAGAATATGCTGAGGGTTACGTGAGAAAGGAATTTCAAAATTTAAAAATTTAACAAAGGGTCAGCGTGGTGATTGATGCAGATAACATTTCTGCCTCACATTCTAGAGGCTCTAGGTACAAAACAGGGTCTAGAGTAGTTTTGGGGGTCAAAAGCTGATCACCCAAAAGGTAATCTAAAAAAACAATATCAAGGATGCTTTGGCACTTATAAATATGTGTTCGACTATTCAGGAATTTTTTAGGCTTGTTTGGGAGCATAAGAATAAATGCATATGTAACATCAATTCTGCCAGACAGTGGAGAAAGCTGTCTAGGGCATCAGCTTCTTCAAAGGCGCAAGCCTGAGGGATGATGTGTGCTCATGTGTGTAAGGGCAACGTCTGGGGAAGGTTAAGGGTGAGAAAGACGACCAAAGCTTTGTGCATAATCAAGCGCATCCGTCCGACAAATCTTTCGTCACAATGTGCACCTTTCTTTGGAACGGCAAGTGTGTGGGTCGGGGATTGGGGAGGAGGGTGTACTGTACAAACAATAGGACAAGTGGAGCAAAAGACGAGATGCCTTCCTCATTGTTTCTCCATAAATCTTTCATCGAATCTTTGGGAATGGCTGCTGAAAGTCAATTGAAATGTGAGTCGTTACACAGGAAAATAATTTTTTTTGTTCTGTTTGTTTAGGATGTTTTAACCCTGCCTTCGAAAGTATGGGGTACCGGACGCCTTGATACTGGCTGCTTAGTTCCTGTACGACCGGTGTCAGAATTTGGTCGGAATTGATGGCATTCTGTCAGATTTGTTTCCAACTTCTTTTTATGTAAAGCGTTGAATAAAAACTTGTCTCTTAAGTACTAGGAGAATGTGCAAACAGAGAAGACAAATAAAATGGGTCGGGAAAAGTACAATTTGGTTTCCCGATTTGATTTCATTGCTCATCTTGGACAATACTCAAGGGGCAGTTGGAGGGAATCCCATTCACATAACTAAGTCTTCTGTGCCTCTCCTCTAGCTGAAACAAAAGGAAGTCTGAAATGTGCACGAGATAGAAGTCTGGTGTAGGTGAAACTGAAGTTGGTAAGGGTGGAAATAAAACTACTGATACCAGTGTCATTCATCGATGGTGCAGAGTGATGGTACGGGTTTTCCATCTAAGCCCACAAAATTTAATACGACAAGAAATGTCACATCTGAAATGCTCATGAGTGAAACATAAAAAACCCTGGAGAACAGTCAAATTTGTGACCTGGCAACATCCACTTTTTTTGCAGATGGATTTGTGTAGCTTTACTGAACGCTTCAGTGAATAACAAATATTGGTGCTTGTCCAGTTTGTTAAAGGGTTAACATTTCAAATGCATGACCCGTCATTTGAAATGGAATGCGCTAATCGTGGTTGTAAAAATCTATTCTTCCCATGAAGGCTCGATGTAGTGCTCTCATGACCTCATGTAATCCTGAGTATTGTTCTAATTTTAATATGTGTTTGAAGAGGCACATTTTAATCGGAAATCACTGAACATTTAGATGCACATTAAGCTCTCTTAAAAGCATGTGGCACACAATGCAATCAAAATTAAAATCATCTTGAGTACTTTATTTTTGGACACAAGATGCCCAATTTTGTCATTGTATAAAATACTTCACTAACTGCTCAGAGACTCCAATTTATAAACTTCAGGATTCGGTCTTTTTTTCTGACCTTTTAATCAAGGATATAGGTTGGGGGTCGGCAACCCGTGGCTCCAGAGCCACATGCGGCTCTTTAGCTCCACCCTAGCGGCTACCTGGAGATTTGTCAATTTTTTTGAAAATGGCAAAAGAGGGGGGAGGGAAATATATTTTTTGTTTTAATATGGCTTCTGTCGGAGGACAAACATGACACAAACATTCTTAACGTTTTCTAATGCTTTAAAATGTGTAAAATAAATGTTTTCTAATGCTTTAAAAATGTGTAGAATAAATATTAAATGTCAACATTTCTGTCAACAAGGATTTGCATCATAGCCTGTGTTTCTTTTAGCAGGACGGGATTGTCAGGCAGTTTGTTTTGGGGGGCTTTTGGTCCAATATGGCCCTTTCAACATTTTGGGTTGCCGACCCCTGATCTTGTTTAAAAAATACAAAATAAATTCACAAAAAATAAATTCAAAAAGGTTATCTTCGTGTGAGCTTCCTTTATTAACCTCTCTTCTGCCCTAACAATGCGTTTAACATGAGAGCATGGTGTCAACAGCGTGCTAAACAATCCTCCAATAAAAACACAAAGATGAGAATCCACCGTTTGGTATTTTTATGAAAGTATTTCTTGTAAAACTGTACACAAACAGAAACACAACACGAATGTTTGTACAGCATCCAATTATACATATGAAATGGTACCCGTGTAACAGCCCTATTCTCTGTCTTTTTCAACAAGTCCATGGTAAGTATTTAAGGAGATTAACTGGTGAAATATTGACATGTGCCGATAAAACAACAAACAGTAGCATTTATAACTGTGTAAATGTACTTACAGATAGTGCCTGAACTTGGTCAAAAGAAAGAGGATGAAAGTGGATGTGATCAAACCTCTCCACTGTTATGATTCAAAATGGTTGCCCCACTGACTTTTTGGGTGGTTTTAACTACTTCCACCACTAGGGGCACTACACTTCAGTGTAATACAATCACTGGGGACAGAATAAACGCTTAGGTTTATGAAAATTTATTGAGGAGCTCAATGTTGCAATGACTTCACTGAAACATCATTTAATGTGTAATATAAAGTGAATAGTCAAACTGGGAATTACAGTATCAGATTACAGTCTTCCTGGAGCATTGTTCTCCAGTTAATTGAATTTGAAAGCATTTTTTCGTTTTATTAGACCAATGTTCACTAATTGACGCTTGCAGCCTTAGAGACCAAATGATGGCCGCAATGCCAAGCTTTTCATTTTCTTTTTCTTTTTTCATCAGTGATTCGCTTTTGTTTTCCAAAGCTACCTTTTGGTAACATGCCTACCTGATTCCATCTTGAAAAGCAATCATAACTCAACTCAGGTGTCGACCAGAAAAAGACCTATAGCTTAACCTTTTCATGTACAAATAACCTACATCAGGATTTTTGTTCTCAAGTGTTTTATTAGTCTTTAGACATGAAAAAAGGAATGGAAGTGAATGGCATAAGGGTCCATTGTAATAGTTGATGCACAACTGTCACATTAAAATTAGTTATTATAAGCTTGCTGAAAGCTTTTCCACAAAAGAATTAGAATTCCTGGGGAACGGAGTAGGCTGAAAGTGTTACTGTCAAATACATCAGAAATTGGCATTGTCTGATGACAAATTTTCAACAATGGAGGTGGTCGCTAAGGTCCATTTTTGATGGTAACATAGGGCCTGATCTACTAAAGATTTCTGCATGCAAAAACGGGTCCCAACTTGATTGCAAAAACAAACAGATGCTGATGTGCTAAGCAGGCACACCTAGGACTGCATTCCATGGTGAAAACCATCAGAACTAACTGACGCACAACAAACTTTTCAGCAGGGTGGTCACCAACACTTTCACCACCATGGCGAGAAGGATGGAAAATTTAATATCGATCCAAAGTGATCTGGCTTTTACAGAACTTGTCTATGAGCTGATCATTTGTATCAGGTGTGTTGCAGCAGGGAATGGCCTATTTCAAAACGGTTTTCATATATAGAGCGCACCACATGATAAGGCGTTCAGAATAGAAGCTACAATATAGTGGCTGGGGTTGCAGTATGCATTCACGAGATGGAGCGACGCTAAAGGGAATACATCCATCCATTCCATTTTCAGAGCTGCTTTATCCTTACAAGGGTCGCGGGACATGCTGTCTTCAGCCAGTAGGCGGGGGACACCCTGCCAGCCAATCACAGGGCACACAGAGACGAACAACCATCCACGCTTACACTCACACCTTGGGGCAAATTCGAGTGTTCCATTAACCTGTTATGCATGTTTTTGGAATGTGGAAGGAAACCGGAGTACCCGGAGAAAACCCACGCAGGCACGGGAGAAAAACATGCAAATTCCATACAGGAAGGCCAGAGCTGGAATCGAACCCTGCACTGCTCACCTCTGCAATGTGAAATTGATGTGCTCACCAGTCGACCACTAGGCTGCCAAAGGGAATACAATACACTACAAGACAGTGCTTTATTTATGTTGAGCATTCGCAACCGCTGCAGCTGCAACAAAACCCTTTACAGAACAATTTAAATACTACGTCCAAGAAATCAGAAGATTGATCCATAAAAACGGTTAATTAGATTATAAGGCGCACCATTGGCTTTTCAGAAAAGTGAATGCTTTTAGGTGCACCTTATAGTGCGGAAAATACGGTACATTTTTTTATCTGGATACTTACTTACATACTTACTTAAAATGTGTCTCAGAGCAAGCCATTTTGAATTTGGCAAACTGTTTCATTAAATATCATCGACATTACATGAGAAACATCCCCACAACAAGTTTCTCTGCCCATGACTCAGAAGCCATGTTGGCCACTGATCCAACTATACGGCCGGAAGCCCAATTATATCATATCGAAAAAGCTGAGTTGCATTCCAATTTGTTGGCTCTACGGATTTACAGCATTATTTTCTGATAAGCAGAACATATTTGATTGATCGGTGAAGTTGCAGGTGGAGGGTAGTTGTTTGCCAATTTTTCTGCTGCATGCACCACACGCACAGCTCTGAAAATGAATTTACAACTGTTTTCAAATATGGGGCGAACAGAATTATAAGGTGCATAGAATAGAATGTACGATAGTGATGAAGTGATGCCATCATTAGTGTTTTTTTCTTGGGGATCCTCATTTTATTCCACACCTATATTCTACTAAAAGGATCTTATGATGTTGCCATCAATACAAAAGTCATATCAGTAAATACTTGTTGTGGCAGATGTCGATAGCAACTGTCACTGGTTTTCTTTTCCAGTGAGGCCTTTGTAGGAAAGGACTCAGTGTCACTTTGACTCATGGATTTAACCAAATTGAGGTACACTGCAGTGTCAATTAATCCAAAGACACGCTTCTGTTTGTAGAGTCAGTAAGCTGGATCGAGGTCACCAGACGCACAATTTAGAAGATCAGGTCACTGCAATTCATGACGCAAACTCACACCGGAGGGGAAATTTATATTGGAGCTTTAATCCTTCTAAACACACACAAACACACACACACACACACACACACACGATCAAACGGTGATTAACAGTTTGGCAAACTTCCTTCCTTAATCTCCATTCTGTACTGTTCAAGACACCTTATTTTGCCTTTAGTTAGCATTTAAAGTCATGAGTTATGTAAAGGAATTAAAAAACAATTCATGACAGCATGTACGGATAACGAGGGCAACACTGACGCTGGAATAGACTAGAATACAAACACATAATTATCATTATGCCCTAAAATGTCTTGTATCTTAATGCTCAAGGGCGTTTATTGCAATTTTATATGCTTCACAATGTCAGAGCTTGTGAATGCACAAGTGAGATAAAATTATGTCAGGCAGGAAGTGACCCTTGCACTATAAAGGCTTTCTTATTGTAACTTAACTCAACTCTCCCTGAAGAAGGCTTTTAACACAAGGCAGTGTTTACTCGAGTCTTACATCAACACACACTTAAAAACAACAGCATCAAGCCATTGTATGACCAATGGAAAATGAAATGAGAGACAAACAGCAGCTGAGTGAGTACAACTTCAGCACTCTGGCACTTTTTGGGGTCTGGACTGCCTCAGCCATCATACATCGCATCAAAGTAGCTTGTTGCTGTGCAGTAAAAGTGGAGCAATGGTTTGAATTTATTTGCTCCTTTCCTTTCATAATGAGCGTCTTACACTAACCATATCACTAAAAATGGCAACGTATTACCTAAATGAAAGACTGTGCCTGTTTTTCCGTCATGTCCTTTCGACACCCATTAACCGAACCAGTATGTGACTCAACATCCCACATAACCTTCAAGCAGACTTTTCCTTTGAAATCCACTGAAGAACAAAGCACAGCGAAAAGAGAAACAGAAGAGGTTTCATGGCGAAAGAGGAAGGTAAATAATATTCAATGAGTGCAGCGGTGAGAAATGTCAATGGTGGGAGAGAGAAGCAAAAAGAACGGGTTCAAAGCATTATAAAGCTGTTATCTGTTGCGAAGTGTCTCAGAAAAAAAGAAAATGATCAATTGACCTGAATTACTAAAGATAAAGTCAGTGGACTTGATATGAGAGCATTGGAAAAAAATGCAGTGATGTATACTTGCATAGCACAATTTTACCGTTTTAAAATTTCACCTCATGAGTGTGCGCTCAGCGTGTGTGTGTGTGTGTGTGTGTGTGTGTGTGTGCGTGTGTGTGTGTGTGTGTGTGCATGCATGCCTGTGCATGTGTGTGTGAGTTTGAGACAGGGAGGTGCTTCAATATTTGTGTGAAACATTACCAGACTAAAATTACTTTACCACAGACCAGACCTGTCTGCTGCCCACCGAGTGTGTGTATGGTGTGCATGTGTGTGTCCAAAGTGCCCTAACCTACTGTATAATACTATAATTTTAGGTCATTTGGGGAGGCGCTAAATGCCCTGAAACTAACTGTCGCTTTGCCTTTTTTTTCACTGTGTAAAACACAACAACACATGCCAACTGCTATGTGAGCACAGTATGGGAGAATAAATGCCTGACTGTGCAAATTTGTGCAGCCAAAGACGGATCAGTCAGGATGGGGCAGCGGTCACAGCAGCTATCTCTGACTGCCTGATTTAGGATATATTAGCAGCAGACTCTTACTGGCAACTGTGTAGATAAAAGTATTCATATAACAAGCATTGCTCTGTGTGTGGTGTGTGGGTGTGTGGTTGGGTGGGCGTGTACATATACTGCACTTCAAGATCTGAAAATGTGGAAACTAATAAGCATGTGTATTCTTTTGCAACTTCAGCATGCGTTAGATGCCAGGTTGTGAACTAGAAACTGCTCACACGTAGATTAACTGATCGGGATTAGCGGGAGATTAGACATCGGGCCTTAATCCAACAATGCTGTAATGGTCCTGCTGATGGGAAGGTGGCAAATAAAAAGTGGTTTTGTGGGGGGTTTTGTCTGTGTGCACGGGTGTATGACTGAGCGATTCACTTGCATATTTGCCAGTAGTTTGATTTGACAGGGTATGGTGGGGATGAGAAAATGTGCGGTAAAAGCATGAGCAAGGGCACATCAGCAGCAGTGCTCAGCGTTGTTCTTTCACAAATCTCTTGGATGAGAGGAATATGAGGGACACAATATGAGGGCAGACATTACCAGGTCGACTAGAGAAATGTGTCGATATGCACACTAACTGCCTGATCACAGCCACGTCGATGAAAGGGTTTGGATTGAAGCCTAAGTAGAAAGACACTTGCAATTCAACGCTACCGCTTGAAGCCGATTCACTCGGTGGGCTCGTCTGCACCTTCCTATTGTTAAAATATTTGCACGATACAGATCTGTCAGATCTATGTTCCACTGAACGAAAAAGACGCTTTCTCATTAAGGCCACTTTTATCCTGCCTGGGGGAAATCAAAACCTGGATGACACAAAATTTCTTGAATTTCAATGAAAAGAAGACAGAGGTGACACTGTTTGGTCCCAGTGGCCCTTGTACATCCCATCTGGTATTCTATATGTTACACATACAGCACATTTGACAATAAAGTTGTCTTCAATTCAATTCAATTTTAACCATTTCATGCATAAATAATGGTAACCTGTCAACTGATAAGCTGTCCGCTCAAGTAACCGCTGTCCCTGAAAGGGTTAATAGTAGTTTTCACTTATAATTACCCTTGTATGCCATTTAAGAATAAAACTAAATAAAATATACTGTACACAGCTGTATACAGTTGTTGGTGACAGGTGCCCTCTTCAACACATGCGTTGAAAGTGTAAGTTTACATGGGAATTTGGGGGGAATGTGAGAATCAATACGAATAATACATTTTGGACTTGGGAGAATTCCTCTAAAGTAACAGTGCTGCAACCTTACAGTGAACAGTGTCAGCATCTCTGCACTAGCTGGAGGGAGTACAAAGGTTAGTGAAATGGAAAGTAGGGCACTGTGACGACTCCATGCGCACACTGAGCATGGGTGGAGATAACCACTAACGAGAATGTCCAAATGCCCTTAACTTAAAATTACCAACCACAGTGTATGACAATTCATGTTCAACTGTTGTACGTACCAGAATAGGAGGTGAGAGCTCTTCCCCAACCACCTCTGTACTTGAAGAGCTCCTTTCCAAAAGGAGATGACAGCTAAAAGCTACAATGTAAATGGTCTTGCCGTGCAAGCCATTGTTTACCTATGAGTTGTTGTTAATAAATGAAAACAGCATGGGTGGCTCGTGGTTAGCTCATCTATCTCCTGCACTAGTCTGTTAAGTCTGAGGAAGTCATAGAAACATATATTTGTACGAAGCTGTGTCTTTACAAGCGGCCCGGTGGACGACTGGTTCGTGCATTAGCCTCACAGTGCAGACATGCAGGGCTTGATTCCTCTGGCCTTCCTGTGTGCAGTTTGCATGTTCTCCCCGTGCCTGCATAGGTTTTCTTTGGATACTCCGGTTTCTTATCACATTCCCAAAACATGCATGCGAGGTTCATGGAACACTCTAAATTGTCCCTAGGTGTGAGCATGAATGGATGTATATCTATGTGTGCCCTGCGATTGGTTTGCAACCAGATAAGGGTGTACCCCGCCTACTGCCCAAAGACAGCTGAGATAGGCTCCAGCTCCCTCCGCGAACATTGTGAGGATAAAGCGGATCAGAAAATGGATGGATGGATGGATGGATGTGTCTTTACAAACATAGTCTTATCGTTCATACATCCGATTACTGCCATCTTGCTGTCATAATTCAAGGTCATGGTCAAGCTCATCTTTATTGTCAAATATGCAGCATAGATGAAATTTCTTCATTTGCCTTGCTCTATATTTGTGAGAACGTCAACCTTTTGCCAGCCAAATGCAGACATCAATGCCTCCAGCCCACTACAGAGAAATAATATCTTGTCATTAGATACTTTGTTCTCTTTTACAAGTGTGCTTGCTGTTCATGCTGTTTTTTCAGTTAATGATGGTGGGGTGATGAGGGAAACACTTTTGTGTTTGTGTGTGGCTGGATATAAAACAAGCGCATGTTTTGCTCTCCATTCAACAACACTTTACACCTCGAGCTTTGTCCACTGCTGTGCTCATTAAAAACAATTTTTGTGCACAAATGCATTGAGACAGACATAAATCTAGTACGCTATTTAACGTTTTAAGTACGCATATGCACAAGCGCAACACGTGTTGTATGCAAACGCCTAATTATTCCACTGCGACATCGATGCTAGTTTTGTCACCTTGTCTTTGGCATTTTGCATTGCATGTCAGTATTCATCCTTTCATGCACCCTGTAACCTGTTAACATGATACGCTGTCCACTGTAGTAACTGCTGTCCCTGAAAGGGGTTAAACTGGCAGACTTTGCTCAGACAAAGCAATGCAGTGTTTGGTTCAATACACAACATGTAGTTCTCTTTGGCTTTTTTCCATTCAACACACACATTAAAAAAATATAAAACATACACACAGATACATACAGCAAGGCTCAAAATAATAGGTTTCGCATCGCATTTTCAAAGGAAAAATTTGCATTTTCTGCCTCATCAAAGCGTATTGAATAGTAAAACTGAGAATAAGCCACCAACAGATAGAAGTAGAAGAGGAAGAAGAACCACCAAGGAGGTCCCTAAAAGCTTTGCATGGCTCACGTCATGTACCACGGATCGTCAGAGGTCGAGGGAATTTCGGCTATTTGTAAAGGTATTAAATTTTTTACTTTCAGTGCATCTTTACTTTTGAAAGCCTCATGAAAATAAATTCAAACATAAGTGAAAATGAGTATACACTAAAATGAAGTTGATTGAAGTTCAGCATGCTGCAGGATTTGGCTTGGAGCAAGAGGGAAAACCAAGCTCATCAGACACGGTATCGTGTTTACCGTACTTAAACACGTCATGCCACCTCCTTTAAACTATATCATCTCTTTTTGAATGTTACACTGACGCGACTTTATTTAGTTTAACAAAGTGAAGCCACACTTGTGATCGGCGCTGGGAGTACCCGCGTGACACCTACTTCTTCGGTAGTCTCTTAGTAACAGGTCTCAGCAAGTTCTTCTTCTGGTCGGCAGACAAAGCATCATTACAGGGAACTGGAAATTAAAAATGCGATCGATTCCGGTGTGTGGAGTTCCGTTCCAATCGATTTTTGAGACTCAATGGACAACCCTAACTATATCTGACAGTTACCTCATGCGTCACTGTCCAAACCGGCTAGTAGGTTTTTGTCAACACCCGCCAAAATAAATTTTATCCCGCATTTGACTGGTTGGTGGGTGTTAATTTAGAACCGTTAGACAATACTTTGCGCTCGACTTGTGCCGGTCACAAGAAAATAGGGCATTAAATATGGAGGACTCGAAGGAAGTGACACAAAGAACACATGACGTGAGATGAGTGACAGACAAGAGATCATAAATTTCCTCTTGCATTACTCCACCAAGAATATTGCACAATATCCATTCATTTTCCGATCAGCTTATCCTCACGAGGGTCGCAGTGGTTGCTGGAGCCCATCCCAGCTGTCTTCGGACAGTAGGTGGGGGACACCCTGAACCGGTTACCAGCCAATTGCAGGGCATGCAGAGACGAAAAACCATCCACGCCCACACTCACACCTAGGGACAATTTAGAGTGTCCAATCAGCCTGCCATGCATGTTTTTGGAATGTGGGAGGAAAACGGAGCAGCCAGAAAAAACCCACGCTGGCCCGGGGAGAACATGCAAACTCCACACAGGGAGGGCGGAGCTGGAATTGAACCCGGTACCTCTGCACTGTGAGGTCGACGTGCTAACCACTGGACGACCGGGCCGCCTTCTGCACAATATTTCATAGTATATCAAATCCTTTTGAAATCATATTCATGTTGGTGAAACACGTTTTTAATGTGTACAATCAATGTCTATACTTCTTCTATGTAAGCCGAACAGACTCTTTTAAAATGTATTTATTTTTTTAGTGCAATGTCTTGATTCAGACATGTAGTCAATAAAAGTGGAGTTGATAAGTACTAGAGTACAAGATTGTGATCCTTAAAAATGATATTCGATACTTTTGGCAAGCCATAGATTTTTGTGATGCCATTGAGCAGTAGACCTCTCTTTTAGCGTACGGGAAGCATTCGGTCCCTCTCTCGAAGCTATCCTCTCAGTAAATGAACCTACTCAGTCATCAAGGACATATAAGACAGGAGACACTTTTATTCTTTTAGTTGATAGGCACTCACGTTGCTCTGTTGTCACTCAAGAACTCTCATCGAAAGCGGGAGGCTGCGCCACGTTATCCACCCCCCCTCCCATTAACAACTTGGTGTAACCTTGCGCAAAACAAAGTAGTGCCATCCACATAACACAGTGGCAAGCATTGCACTCAACATTATGTTCACAAGGCAAATCATTGTAGAAATGTAGGTTAATTCAAAAGTTCACAGAGTCCAACTATTTCCAGTTGATGAACTGCACCAATAAACAAAATGCAGGCTCTTGAGTTGACATGAAGTCTTATCGCACATGTTACCAAACATATTTCAATGGTTGCAAAATGAGAAATATTCTTTCAAATGTTAATTGACATTACATTGTCTTACATGTTACTTCATAAAACCAAACTCCAATAAACAAACACAATCCAATGCAGTCCTGAGTCCAATTCTCAGTAACCAGAAAAAAAACATAATGGTTTCATTTTGTTGCGCCAGGTCATTTGATCACATGGGTGTGTGCGTATCTGCGAAATAATGCATTTGTGAGTGAAACTTTTTGAAGGTATTGGATTTCACGACTTTTAAACACACACCACACATATACAAAAAATGATGAGCTGAACTTTACCACAGACCTGGTGAATTATACAATGTGTGAGAAAATGTGCTTGCAGGCACAAAGACAAAGTGACAGACAGCACGAAAGATGATGACTTGCATTCACACGGCATGAAACCTGTGGGACAATAGTGATGTGAGTAGGGAGTGAGAAGATATTAGGACTGTTCAGACATGTAGCATACATACCACAATAAACTAAACATATTGTTTGGCTTCAACGACACTTCACAAAAATATACTTTATGTTATTAACCTTACACTGTTCGTTAAATGGTCAATTCATAAATGTTGATGCATTAATCATTAAACAGTCTACTTTCTGCCAAGAAATTGTCAAGTGCAGTGGCGGTGAGGTAAAGTGCTATTTAAATGCACCCCATTTATCATTATGATCAAATTGGATTTTTTATTTTTTCGACGATTAAATATTTTTCCAAAAAAACTACAATTAGTAACCATTTGAGTTGGTTTGGGCTTCACTGTTCACACAGTAAACAAACGGCAAACACAGATATTGAGTGCACGTATCTATCTATCTATCTATCTATCTATCTATCTATCTATCTATCTATCTATCTATCTATCTATCTATCTATCTATCTATCTATCTATCTATCTATCTATCTATCTATCTATCTATCTATCTATCTATCTATCTACTGTATTTATCTATCTATCTATCCATCTGTCCAACTGCCTGTCCATCCATCCATCCATTATCCATCCATCCATCCATCCATCTGATCAAAAACAGTTGTCATAAGATAAAAAGGGAAATGAGAGGGCTGTGACAAAAAGAGAGTTTACAATAAGCACTGAAAGGGGAAGTCAACCCAAAAAGTCTATTTATGTTGAACATGAACATGAACATGTTTTTCCCGCTTGTTGTCAACTGGAAATGACATCACAGTTGCTCAGGGCTCAGTTAACGACCAATCATGGCTCAGCTTCAGAAAGCAGGTAAGCTGTGATTGGACGTTACCTGAGCTCTGATCAGCTGTGATGTCATTTTCAGTTGAGAAAAGCCTTCTGAGATGGCTAAAAACGGGTGGAGTCTGCTGCTTAACTCATCTTCTACAAACGCAATATTAATCCGAATGCTGTGTTTACATCAGTGAAGGCACACAAGACATATTATTGTGAAGACAATTTTTGGGTTGACTCAAAGATTCAAGATTAAGATTTGTTTTCATATGCTACTGAACTGTATAGCTAAATTGCATCCTACAAAAAAACAAACAAAGAAACAAACAGAAAACTTTGTAAGATGGAACACAATAACGTCTGGACCCTATATTCCTACAAAGTTCTGACATGTCTGCCACAATTATTTGCATCAAATATTGTTTGGATCAGGAGTCATTGTCAACAAATATTTTTTTAAGTGTGTCATACACAGTGGAGATGAGTCTGTTGCTCCCGGAGCACCAGAGCTTTCGTACCGGTATGTACATTTACAAAAATTATGAGCCTCTCTTTTGGGGAATTCTCCTGCCTCTCAGTAATCTTCCATGCCTGTCACTTTTATTCTACATCTGTTTGTCAGCTTCCATTATTTTGTCGGGAGGCAAATCTCTTGTTTAAATAACTAGAGCGTATCATGGTCTAAGAGACTAAGACATTGTGTTCCTCATCTGTCAATAAAACATGAGTTTTTAATGGAGAGAAAGGGAGTGAGCTGTGTATGGACTCCTTGGCTATCCCTGAAGCACCCACTGAGTCCTTGAGTGACTCACTTCTCTCTCTCTCTCTCTCTTTCTCTCTCTCTCTCGCTCTCTCTCTCTCTCTCTCTCTCTCTCTCTCCCTCTCTCTCTCTCTCTCTCTCTCTCTCTCTCTCTCTTGATTTCTCTCTTGTTTCCCCATCCCTCCCTCTTTGTACATCACCCAATCCTCCAGTCTCCTTCCCTCCTGCCTCCGTCTGCCCACAAATTACTTGTTCTAACTGCATTTATATGCCTTTTTTGTCTGTGTGTTGATATCTGCTTCAGCATCAACCACCCACACACGCAAACTCCTTCATATCACACCACACAAGACATATGTGAATGACCTTCTGCATCACAAAGCTTGCACACAAGCACACCACAGTCTTTTGTCTCCTTATTTCCGGGCTGTTGCCGCTGTCCATCTTTAAGTGATAAAAGACACAGGCAGATGATTGCCTTCAAGAAAAAAGCCACTTTATTTCCCAATCCCTTCTCTTCTCACAGTTCAAACACTTCGACCTCTGACTCTGGCGTTTGATGTGTGGTTGACTGACAAGCTGACCAACCACTTCTCAATCTGATTGATTATATGACATGCAGGTATTTTACTGGTGCATTATAAAAAATATTGTTTGCCCCGGCATAACCACCTCCAAATGTTCAGACCAGTTTGTTGTTGGTGGTGTTGTTGTTTATAATTTGTGGTAGCACAGATAAGCATCACATGCAGTTTTATATCATGCCACAGCCAGGAATTATTTCAGCACCACACGTACACACATGGGGAAATTGGCATACACATTGACGCAATTCCAACTGATGCAAATGTAACATATTTTGTATTCTTTTTATAAATGGTCATTTGCTTTTGGAGGGATGCAGTGAAAACCACACCAAAAGACTAGATCATAGATTATTTTGCCAACCTGCCCAACAATCCTCATCTTGATGAAAATTGATATAAAGTGTACAGGGTGCAACCCCAGGTGGATCGTCAGAGAAATTGGAAACGAGAATGCTGTACACTGTTCTGCAAGTAAGTGATATCATATTTACAGTGCATGAGGAGCCCAATGTTTTCAGGAGGAATAAAACAAAACCATCAGATTCTCATGCAGAATGATAAATCAAAGAAGAACAATTTCAATCATTTTCACTCAGTCTCACCGATTTTTTTTTTTGAGAGAGAGAGATAATGGTTCAAGTGTAGAAACACTAAAGTGTTTTATTTTGCTTCATGTTTTCCCTAAACTCACCTGAGGTCTCCGTTTGAGGTACTCCGACCAGCGTGAAGCCCTTCCCAGTGTAGAACTGCCGCAAGTCGGCGCAGCTCCTGTCCGGTGCAGGCCCAGCTGCCCCGCTCAGACCCGGCAGCAGAGAGAGCGCCGGGACAAGCATCTTCACAAGCGTAGTCCAAAAATATCCGGCCGGTAAAAACTGCATTTTAGGACGTATCGGGAGTTCTTCGAATCGTTCTTGTCGTATCGGGCACCATAGGAGTGTGGCGGTCGTTTCAACCAGCGACGGGTCCGATAGAGGAACTATGAGAGGGATAAGCAGGATACAGACCGGGCTGGAAGCCTGCTGTATTTTTGCGGACGAGAGACAACGACGCGCGGCTGCGAGTGTCAGGTACAGCCCGCAACCCGTCTCCTTCTCCTTCTTCGGGGCGGAGGGATGCCGTAGACAAAGACAGAGAGAGAGAGAGAGAGAGAGAGAGAGAGAGAGAGAGAGAGAGAGAGAGAGAGAGAGAGAGAGAGAGAGAGAGAGAGAGATAGAGAGAGAGAGAGAGAGAGAGAGAGAGAGAGAGAGAGAGAGAAAGAAAGAGAGAGGAGAGATGTCACTATCAAAGCTGGATTGATTTTACACAGGGTAACCTGCTTGTTTAAGGATAAAATATGTTGTATCAATAACGTTCCTACTACCTTCGAGAATAAAACAAGTAGCCTCTGGGGTCCGTGTGACGCTATGCCCGTTTCTGCTGTCTCACACCGTCTGACCCTCTTACTCAAGCGTTCGCACAGCGCTACCTGCAGGGTGTCAGGATTTGGAAGGCGTAACAAATGTTGATATTCTCCTCGCATTCTTCAACCAATCATCAGGTCCGCCGAGATCGGGCGGGGTGGCCATCGGGAATTTCGGGAAACGAAATTAATTTTCATTTCATTACTTTTTAATTGCCACTTTAAAGCATTGGAATTTACAACACAGATAATTATAGGGTAATTAAACATTTGACTAAGACACATTTTTTTCATTCATTTCAAGCATTTTTATTCAACAATACAACATCCATCTATCCATCCATCCATTTTCCGATCCACTTTTCAAGTCAAGTCAAGGCAACTTTATTGTCAAATGTGCTGTATGTGCAACATACAGCACAATTGACATTTCATTCCTCTCAACCACAGGAGAGAGAAGACTCCACACAGGAAAGCCGCAGCCAGAATCGAACCCTACACCTGTGTACTGTGAGGCTAACGCGCGAACCACTCGTCCACTTTTTCAGTATGCAAAGTACCAAGTCAAAATGATCTCCCCACTTAAAAAATGCAAAATATTTACTGAGGATTCTTTTTCTCTAAAATGTATGTTGATGTACCTTGCATAATCGAATGAGCCAACGTTGCACAACACACATAATAATTATCATGATCATTTTTTGTAATTACCTGAGTTTACTTTGATGACTTGCAATGAATTGAATCAGTCGGGGTTGCATAGTCGCTGCTGACAACCAGCCTCAAGCACACATAAGTCATGGTGGACTTTAGGTATGAAAAGGGTGACTAACAAAAATAAGAGGAGCCAAATAATGCAGTCAAGGAGGTAGCCCATTTCCTCATTTAGAGATGCTTTACCTTGGTGAGTATGTTCCAGATGTCACGTAGCAAAGTGGTGGTGGACCCCAAAAAGCAGGCAGGAGGGAGGAGCAGGGTGTATTTGAAGAATTGTATTCAAAACATCCATCCATCCATCCATTTTCCGAACCGCTTGATCCTCACTAGGGTCGCGGGGGGGGGGGGGGGGTGCTGGAGCCTATCCCAGCCGTCTTCGGGCAGTAGGCGGGGGACACCCTGAATCAGTTGCCAGCCAATCGCAGGATACACAGAGACGAACAACCATCCACCCCCACACTCACACCTAGGGACAATTTAGAGTGTCCAATCAGCCTGCCATGCATGTTTTAGGAATGTGGGAGGAAACCGGAGCACCCGGAGAAAACCCACGCAGGCCCGGGGAGAACATGCAAACTCCACACAGGGAGGCCGGAGCTGGAATCGAACCCGGTACAAAGAAAACTAAATCCTGAACAAAGTCCAAAGTAACAAACAAAAACCATGACTTAAACAAAAACTATCAATAACCAAAACACTACGAGAAAAAACATGACAGCAAACAAACAATGACCCGACCCAGAGTGTTCGGGCAGGAGTCCCCTTACCGACCGGTTGGTCCCCAAACCGAATCATGACAGTCATGTGTGTGGCTGTTTGCTCTTGGTTTCTGTCATGTTTTGTTCATTGTTATGTTTTAGCTTTAATCATTGAGGGAGGGGTACTGTCATGATTCGCTTTGGGGACCAACGGGTGGCACTTTGGGGCTCCCCCGGCAGCTGCACACCTGTCGGTCATTTGGTAATTGGTTGTATAAGGGGACTCCTGCTCTTGGTTATTGATAGTTTTTGTTTAAGTCATGGTTTTTGTTTGCTACTTTGGACTTTGTTTAGGATTTAGTTTTCTTTGTTTTAAATACAATTCTTCAAATACACCCTGCTCCTCCCTCCTGCCTGCTTTTTGGGGTCCACCACCTCGCTAAGTGACACCAGAACTGTTCGTGAGTCCTCGACTTCAGCTCAATGTCGGTTTGTCAAGTCAAAATCTCACTTTCCACTCCAGAAGAGTTAATGTGAAACGGTGTTGCACTGTTTGATGCGAGGTAATCAATCTCAACATCTTCCTGAAAAGGACAGCACATGAAAGTAGCGACCCACCTACTGCCCGAAGACTGCTGGGATAGTCTCCAGCACCCCCTGCAACCCTAGTGAGGATGGAGCGGTTCGGAAGATGAATGAATGAATGAATGAATGAAAGTAGTGACTGGCTCAAGCAAAGCAACGTCTTGAAAGCGTTTGTCAAACTCTGAAAGACAATCGTCAATTTGCTCTGTGTTGCGTGTCAAGTTGCTCATGGGCCTTGCCTTGCGTCTGCAGCTCTGATGCCAGCTTCTGGAAATTTGCCAATGAAAAAGCAGCTTTGAGGTGAAAATGTTGCATCTTTTGTCTGAAAGCGTTAACCAAGCTGATCATACTGGTCACTGTTTTGTCTTTTAAGGTTATTCAACAAGTTTGTCAGTACGGTTAAAAATTCCAACAGCACACTGACCGTCATTTAGATGCTCGTATTCTGTATGTCCTGATCAATACATGGAAAAACTCCTTCATCTCTGGACAGAGCCCCCAAAATCTTTGGAGGAATTTCCCACGACTGAGGCATCTCATATCAGTGTGTGGTAACAACTCGCCTGTGTGCGAGTGATCGCCTTCTCCAGATGCGCACAGAATAATGATGTCTTTCATGTTGAGTATTTTCGCACATAACGCTTGTTGGTGGATTATGCAATGGTAATTCAAGAAGTCTGTGAACGCATCATCCTGCCTGCACTTGGCAATAAATCCATTCAGCTATTCACATTCATTCGGAATATTTAGTCTAAATAGTTTATCTGTGAAAAGCTGAGATAGGATCCATTGAATGAGGGCACACAGCATCAAGAGTGAACAAATGGATCAGGATGATGCAGAGCAGTTCTCGACATCTTTAATCATAAAAATGTTTAAGATTATTCCTCTCTTACATTTTCAATTACGTAATCAAGATTATTCAATTTTTTTAAACAGCAACATTTGGGGCCATTTAATTTATGTGGTCATTTTCATGATGTGTGCAACCAAATGATCATTACCAATATGCATCTCTTGAAGGAAATCAGTCACCGGTGGAGGATTCAGAACCTTCTCATGCTCACTCTGGCAGGACTGCTGGACTTGATGGATGAGCTGTCTGACACCAGGCAGTCATTCACCACATCGAACATCCATCCAGCAGGAGAACCCGGAAAGGTCACTGGCAATCTTGAAGTTTGAGTGACACCTCGGAAATGCAGAAATCCCAAACAATATGCTGATAACAAGGAAGTCACTTGTGCTTCGCTTATATTCTGTTTAGGCTCAGATGAGAAGAGGTGGGATAAAAGGTATTCATGCTAATCCAGTCTTGAACAGTGATTGACGCGTTGACACACAGAACAATCTTGACTGGTGTCCGTCTTGCATTCCTCCAGTGATCTCTTTGGTGTGTCTCAAAACATAACGCAGTTCGGATTTTTGGAGCAGTGATGGTGTTCAAATCTTATTTTTCACTGGATACCAGATGGGTAATGAGTGCATGCACTTCTATCAATTGCATTGAAATGTTTTTCACAGGTGTTTGTTTCTCAAGACGATTTCGTTCTGCTGCAGTGGTTCCTGTGTGAGGGACCGAGATCTACGCAGAAATCCATCCATCCGTTTTCTGATCTGCTTATCCTCACAAGGGTCACAGGGTTGCTGGACTGTATCCCAGCTCTCTTCAGGCAGTAGGCGGGGGACACCCTGAACTGGTTGCCAGCCAATCGCAGGGCACACAGAGACGAAAAACCATCCACGCCCACACTCACACCAAGGGTCCAGTAGTCGACGCAGGGTCGCAGGGTCTTATCTTTTTTGCCCACAAAGAAAAAACCCGCCCCTAACGGTGAATGCGACGGTCTGATGAGACCTGCGGCGAGCGAGCCGTTTATGTATTCCGTCAACGCCTCGCGCTCAGGTTGAGACACCTGGTACAGCCACGAGGACGGTAACGGAGCGCCCGCCTGCAGGTCAATAGCGCAATCGTAGGGGCGGTGTGGAGGTAAAGAACGCGCTCGAGCCTCACTAAATACCTCCCCGAGGTCCCGATAGCAATCCGGCACTCCGTCAAGGCAGATTTCCACGGAGGGGGTGACATGTTCGTACCCCCCGACGGCCGACTGTAGACAGTGTCTATAGCAGTAAGGGCTCCAGCTGTTGATTGCTGGACGCGCCCAGGAGATTACGGGGTTGTGTACTCTTAACCATGGTAACCCGAGGACGAGGGGAGCGTTGCAAGACCGCATGACCAGAAAGCGCCGCAGCTCGATGTGATTACCCGAAAGTTGGAGCTTCAGTGGCTCCGTTCTGTGGGTTACGACCGCCAGGAGACGCCCATCGAGATCACGAATCCGCTTCCTATCGATCAGTCTCTCTAACGCACAACCTAGCTCGGAAGCGAGCTCGGTGTCAATCAGGCATACGTCCGCTCCTGAGTCCACCATGGCCCGAACCCGCTTAGACCGGGATTCCCCAGATATCGTTCCCTCAAGTACTAGTGTGTTCGGTCGCGTGTCGACTCGATCAGACTTGGGGTTTAACGCGCGTGACGGTGACTCACAGTACTCTTGTTGGAAGGAAACAGATGATCCCGGGTGACTGGTGATGGTTGAAGGGGGATCTCTCTCCTCGCCACCAACGTTCTCGCTTCCCAGCTGCATAGGCTCCTCCGCTGGTGCTGTCTCCCGGAATACTCCCCCACGTTCCTCACGGTGTGGCATGCGTCGGAACAGATCCCGCTCACCCCCACGCTCCCGGCTTCGCTCCCTCAGGCGATTGTCCATGAGTAGAGCGAGATCGATCAGTTCTTCCAGGTCGGTGCTGTGATCACGGGTCGCCAGCTCGTCCTTGAGTTGGGAGTTTAATCCTCGGCGAAACAGCCCACACAACGCTCGATCCTCGTAGCCGCTTTGCGCCGCCAGGATCCGGAACTCGATGGAGTTATCGGCGATCGATCGTCTCCCCTGGTGGAGGGCGAGTAGCCGACCATCTGCCTCTCGACCCCGCACGGGATGGTGAAACACCCGGCGGAATGCTGTCACAAACTCCGGGTACGATGATCGGAGATTTGGCTTGGCATCGCTGGTCGCAATCGCCCATGACGCCGCCGGACCTGTCAACAAACTCATAACGTAGGCCACCTTGGCGGCATCATTAGCGTAGGCAGACGGATGCTGGCAAAAAATGAGCGAGCATTGGTGGAGGAAGTGACCACACTGCCCATGCTCACCCCCGTAACGAGGGGGGTGTGGGAGCGAGGGTTCCCTCGACATAGTGGTCTGAGAGAGGGGTGCCTCCGGAGTGGTTGGATAGCTCCCTGAGGGAGGGAGTCTCCGTTCCTCCACCCGCACCAAACGAGGTTCGAGTTCATCGAACCGATGAGCCAGCATGGAGACCGTGCCTCGGAGTTCCGAAATGGCTTGGCCCTGCTGACTCATTTGCTGCTCTTTTCGGGTAAGAGCGGACAATATTCTCTCTACATCCGCGGGATCCATGGTGGCCGGAGAATTCTGTCACGTTCTGCTCGAGGGGAAAAAGACGCTCCGAGCAGAACAATGAATTAAATAAGTTGGATCCCAGGTAAAGCAGACAAGAGAGAGTATTGTCACAAATAAGGTGTCTTTAATGACAGAACGAAAAAACAACAGAAAGAGCCCGACAGGGAAAAACGGTAACAGAAAACGCTGATCAAATAAGGATCAGGAAATTAACAGAAAACGCTCGCGGCAAAAACAAACGCGAGGAGATAATCGCGCTGGTGGTAATAGTAGAAAATGCGAAATATCGAAAGTCGAAATAAGTGGGCAACAAGTATTGGCCGTAAGGCAAGTATGCAACGAGGCAAATAGCAATAGCGAAAATAGAGTGCGAGAGAGTAATGGCTCGGCGTGGAATTCTCCGGCAGTGAGAGGACTGCCGGAGTCTCTTAATAAAGGGATAAACATCACCCCGAGATTGAAAACAGGTGTGCAGTAGGTAGAGGGACAACCCCGCCACCTACTGGCCGGCACGGGACGTGACAAAGGGACAATTTAGAATGTTCAATCAGCCTGCCATACATGCTTTTTGAATGTGGGAGGAAACCGGAGTCCCCGGAGAAAACCCACGCAGGCACAGGGAAAACATGCAAACTCCATACAGAAAGGCCAGAGCTGGTATTGAACCCGGCACCTCTGCACCGTGAGGTCAACGTGCTAACCACTGGACCACCGGGCAGGCCTACACAGAAATAAAAAAAAAAAAACTGATTGAATATTGATGGCGGAAAGGCAGACACAAGGTCGTACTGATATGCAGACTGTTTCCTTAGAGCTACACCTCGAAGGAAGGCAATAGTCCACACGTTGCAGAATATTTTAGCCACACCTCAAACAGAAGTGTCGAGTGCCAGATGCACAGGCCACCAGAGTCAAATGGATTGACCTGATTGTTTATTTTAAGATACTGTACATTTTGAAAGAATTAAGAATCAACTTCAAATATACTACACATACATATACAGTAGATTGTTTTGGACTATGAATTGTATCATATATTCATTCATTCATTCATTCATTCATTTTCCGAACCGCTTTATCCTCACTCGGGTCGCGGGGGTGCTGGAACCAATCCCAGCTGTCTTCGGGCAGTAGGCGGGGGACAGCCTGAATCGGTTGCTAGCCAATCGCAGTGTATCATATATATTCTTGTCATTTCAGATGTGGTATCTGCCATTTACATTTATGGACAGAATATTCATGTATGGGCGGCCCGATTTTGGCTCCGGCCTTCCTGTGTGGAGATGGCATGTTCTCCCCGTGCCTGTGTAGGTTTTCTCCGGGTACTGCGGTTTCCTCCCACATTCCAAAAACATGTATCGTCGGTTAACTGATCACTCCAGATTGCCCTTTCGTATGATTGATTGTGGGTGTAAATACAGTAGTTGTTTATCTCTGTCTGCCCTGCGAGTTCTGGGTGTCCCTCACCTAATGCCGCAAGACAGCTGGGATAGGGTCCTACACATACCCGTGACCCTTGTGAGGATAAGTAGATTTGAAAATGGATGAATGGATATTCAAACTAACTCAAACTTTATGGCATCAATCTAGTAAAATCAAATGAACTAGTTCCATCAAAGTTGGAGTGGCCAAACTTGTAGTTCCAAATAATCAATGGCCATTGACGTATTGTTGGTTGCAAATGATCCCAATTGTCTTTTTTTGTTGTTGTTATTGAATTTAAACTAATAATGGCTTTATACGAGTAACAATGAGTTGCCATCAAATTCAAAATCCGGTTCAGGATTAGTGTGAGCACTTTGAAAACTCCTTAATCCAGATCACCAGAGGCCTCAAATGTCATGAATCCATCTTTCCTTTTTTGCGTATTTCAATAAATTATCTTGTGCTTTCGAAAATTCCAATCCCTGGATTTAAAATTTATGGGCACCTTAACAATGGCCATCAAAAGCCATATGTTTTAACTTACTAGTATTTTATGTGTGGCTCCATCTATCATAAGGAAGCACATGCTGTGATGGATGTTTAACAGTACATACTTCAATACAGTATTTCTAAACCCTTGGTTGTAGATTTTCTTTCATATTTGTTTTGTTTTGCAACAACATGTCAGCGTTAACACCACAGGAAAACAATGGAGTGTATCACTGGAACATTTGTGCTCTCGTGCCTCTTGACAAATTTTTATGTTTGATCTTTTCCCCATGCTAAACCAGAGCATTGATGAAAACTATTGCTGGTCGAGTGCAGTGGTTCTTAACCTTCTTAGAGGTACCAAACCCAACCAGTTAATATGCACATGCACAGAACCCTTCATTTGTGAAAAAAAAAGTGTGTGTGTATATATATATATATATACAAAGGAACAAAGCGGAGATGGGCGAGATGCGATAACATGGCTCTGTTGGAATGCTACTACTCAAGCAACCCTAGTCAGAGGGGTTACATGCAAAGAATGTGGGCTAAATGGTTACTTCGAAACCCACAGTCACGGTTGACCACGAAACAACTAGTACCTCAGTGTTCCAACATCCACAAACGGCAACTGCTGTCACAACTTGAGATTGATGAGGTACAACGCAGGGCCCCAGGCTGCCAGATCAGAGGAGGAGGTCAAACAAGAGATTGGGAGGCAAGCCCCAATGAATGCAGATGATGAGATTGGGTGGCCAGCCCCAATGAATGAAATGCTGAGCGAGGCAGCAACTGACCTGAAAGCTAAGATCATGGCGAGAATGAAAGCTGGGCAACCTAGAAACCGATTACAACGGCTATGTGAAGTACCATCTGAAAGTCTCATAGAAAGTGTGAATGCAGCACTGAGGACGATCCCTACCGGAACGATCACTGAAACCAAAGAGCTGATATACGCTTCAGCATCAGTGATCCTGGAGACTCTGGGATATAAGAGCAACCATGGAAGCCATGAGATACGTTACCCACCATGGAAAAGACGGTTGGAGGCTAAGATCAAGGCGGCCCGGAAAGATGTGAGTCAATTGATGGAGGCCCAGAGAGGTGTGATGAAAAGGCCGATACCCGAGAGGTACATCCAGATGACCATACCTGAAGCACTCGAAACTACCAAACAAAGGCTCCAAGCCTTGTCCAGTCGCCTAAAGCGGTACACGAAAGAGAATGAGGCCAGACGAATAAACAGGCTGTTCACAACACAACCTGCGAAAGTGTACGCTCAGTGGCAGGGTCCTAACAACAGAGCTGACCCACCAAGACTGGAAACTGAAAGGTACTGGAAAGGCATATGGGAGAAGGAGGTTGCACATAACAGCAGTGCACAATGGCTGGTGACCCTGAGAGAGGAGCACAGCAACCTCCCTGAACAGAACCCAGTTACCATAACAGTGGCAGACATACAGGAGAGAGTCTCAGATATGAAGAACTGGACAGCACCAGGCCCGGACATAGTCCACACCTACTGGCTAAAGAAACTCGCAGCACTCCATGAGCGCCTAGCAGTACAAATGAACCAGCTGCTGAGGGATGGGACTCACCCAGAATGGCTAACCGAAGGGCAAACGATCCTGATCATGAAGGATCCCTCGAAGGGCGCAGCCCCATCCAACTATCGGCCAATAACCTGTCTCTCCACAACATGGAAGCTCATGTCAGGCATCATTGCGGCTAAGATAAGTGGACACATGGATCAATACATGAGCGAAGCACAGAAGGGCAGAAGGGCTCCTCTGGTATCTCTACCAGAGGAGCCAAACATCAGCTCCTGGTTGACAGAACAGTCGCACAAGACTGCAGGTCCCGACGTACCAACCTGTGCACAGCCTGGATTGATTACAAGAAAGCCTATTACTCGATGCCACATACATGGATCACTGAATGCTTGGAGTTGTATAAGGTGAACAGGACCCTAAGAGCCTTCGTTGCGAACTCGATGAGGATGTGGAAAACCACACTTGAAGCCAATGGCAAGCCACTTACCCAAGTGTCCATCAAATGTGGAATATACCAAGGAGATGCACTCTCCCCACTGCTGTTCTGCATAGGACTGAACCCCCTAAACCAAGTAATCACCAAGACAGGCTATGGATACCGCCTCAGAAATGGAGCTACAATCAGTCACCTCCTCTACATGGATGACATGAAGCTGTATGCTAAGAGCGAAAGGGACATAGACTCCCTGATCCACATGACCAGGATCTACAGCAGCGACATCGGGATGTCATTCGGGCTTGAGAAATTTAGTCGGATCGTGACTAAGAGAGGAAAGGTAGTCCGCACTGAAGGGGTCTCACTCCCTGAAGGAACAATAGCAGACATTGAGGACAGTTACAAGTACCTCGGGATACCACAAGCCAATGGCAACCTCGAACTGGCAACAAGGAAAGCGGCTACGGCAAAATACCTCCAGCGAGTGAGGAATAATAAGGTGGCCAAAGGAAGAGATTCAGACCACGGACGTTAGGACCCGAAAGCTCCTAACCATGCATGGAGGGTTCCATCCCAAATCCAGCACCCTGAGACTGTACGCAAGCCGAAAGGAAGGAGGCCGGGGACTAGTGATTGTGAGAGCCACTGTCCAGGATGAAACATCCAAGCTCCATGAATACATCAAGGAGAAGGCTCAAACGGATGACGTACTCAGAGAATGTCTCAGACAATGGGGAACAGTAGATGAGGCGCTGGAAGAGGGACTCCACAAACTCCACACAGGAAGGCCGGAGCTGGAATTGAACCCGGTACCTCTGCATTGTGACGTCGACGCGCTAAGCACTGGAACACCAAAGCTCACAGGACCTGGTATTCCCAGGCGGCCTCGTATCCAAGCACTAACTAGAGACGCTCCTGCTGAGCTTTAGACATCGGATGAGAGCGGGCATACGGAGGGTGGTATGGCCATAAAATGATTCAGTTTACCTTCTGCTATAATTCAATTGTGCAGTCTAAGACTGAGACTGAGTGACAGACTGAGCACCGGGACATTCCACTGTGCTTACGCATGACGCACTTACCCGGGGAAGAACAAGTCATGCTCACCAACCACATATAATTGAGACAGGAACTCAACGGTTGACTTACTTTCCACTTTGTTGCTGTAAATGATATACATTATCTCAAATGTCTGAAGTATCGAAAGTATAAATATTTGAATTTGATATTTGATATTAGCATACATAGATCCGATGTCTGTGGTATTGATATTTCCGATGCCATCGGCACATAACTCATAAATAGAGGAATTATCGCTGGATTAAGGTGGACCTGGGTACATAAATTACTTCAGTTGTGCGGGGCCCAGCCCTGAATTGATGTCGTGTAATGTTACTCATCTGATTTATATTATAAAATTCATTTTTTGGTTGGGATTGAAATGTAAATTCTCATTTCACAGTGGCTGTAACCTATTTCAATGATTAAAGTTATTTTAAGACAGCTATTGAACTCACTGTCTCACAAAATGGTTGTCTATGAGTAAGAACAACACACTGCTACTTGATTGGCTTGTTATAGTAGGAAATACGTGGGACTACTGGCAATCCCATTTGTACTGAATATTTTTCCTGGTGGTAAAAAAAAGTAAAATAAAAATACATATATGAAATACCATCTTAACCGAAAACAAAGTTTACTCAGGACATTGTCTAAATAAATGACACCTTCACAGTGTCAAGGGAAAATAAAAAGAGTTTTTCATCCACTGCCGGGTGAGTTGGCTGTGTCCCTCATCAACAAAAATTCTATGTGATCCTGATTTATGACGTTAAAACCTCACTGCAAATGGGTACAATCGGAGACCTGGGTGGTAAAGGTTCATGTAACAATCCTGTTGGGGAGTGTCAGTTGACAACAAAGAGCTCACTGTTGGCTCAACCATATCAAAGTCAGTAAATTATAAATTTGTACTCCTAGACTTATTCTCAAGTCATCATACTGGCACCTTGCTCCTGCACGTTCTCGCACATAATTATCATGCTGTCATAATGGGTTCTCTTTTTCCAAGTGCATGCCTGTGAAGCACCATAGCATGAAGATGACAAAGAATCAGAACTAAAGCTGAGAAGCCTGATAGAACCTGCATTTTTGGACTTGTAAGCACACAGTCTTCGACCAAGCTTGGGAGTTAAAATGACACGTTTCTTTCACGAGCTCATTCATTAAGTCATTTTGGGTTGTATCTGCCAGAAGTAAAAGCGATGGCAAGCATTAGTGACACAACGGTGGATATAGTGATAGTGTGTACTTACATGCATCATTGCAGAGACAGTAATATGGTCCACAATCATCATCACTGGCTGGTATAAAACACACGCGCGCACACACACACACACGCACACACACACACACACACACACACACACACACGTTTACCACACACAGAAACTACACACAAACACACATGCACACACACCTATAAACAATAAATCAAATAAATGATGAAGCCATGTCTGTTTTAATAGCTTAGCTGCCACTCCCACTCCAAACTATCTGCCACTCAAGATAAAATCACTTGGCCACTACCAATAAACATTGACATAATGGCATTGGAGTGAATTATTGGCCGGGGTCCAGGCCAACAGAGACCGGCTCCAACCTGAAAAATCTCATGAAGGTTCCGCTCTGCTGTAGTCAGTTCATGTAAAAAGAGGAATTATAAAAGAGTGGCAATTTTCAGTAGGGACTTATAAAAGGTCATTTTCATTAAAAAATTAAATAAAATATCTTAAAGGTCTATAAAAATGACGTAAAGTACATAACTTTGCTTTGCTCTTTTTTTTTTTTGCTTAAATCACCTTCTCCCATTTTGCAAAATGCATCCATACACTCTCCCATAATTGAATGTCCCACAAATTTGAAATTGGACTGCAATACAGTATTTGGCGGATAGAAATACTGTAATGTAATAAAATAGCAATTGAAAGTATATTTTATTCATGATGATTATATTATTATTTATTATTATCCTGCCGTAACTGTCGTGCTTTCATAACCACCTTTTTTTAACCTTGTTCTGAACCTCAGTGTGTTTCTTGTACTGTCTGAAAATGGGCATAGATGCACAATTTGTATAGCTGTGTAAAGTTTAAAACTTATTTTTTTAAATATAAGCAAGAACATTTTGCAATGTATTAAAAAAGTATCGAATAGTGACACTAAATTATTAAACCGAACCGTGATTTTTTTTGTCTCATTGCACCCCTAATATATTGAAATAAGTATTTAACATGGGACCATTCGATTGATTGATGTGAAACAAATGTAAAATGTGGAAAAACAATTATGAATAGCACTGCGATTTATCAATTTTGTATTTATATTGCACTTAATTGAACTGTGTTTTTTTTTTCTCCTTCCTTTTTCTACCCACATTCTTGCTGCTGGAGGCTGTAAATTTCCCCAGTGTGGGACAAATAAAGGATATCTTATCTTATCTTATCTTATCTTATTTGTCCCTGAATACATTTGGTGTGTGTGTGTGTGTGTGTGATTGTGTGTGTGTGTGTGTGTGTGTGTGTGTGTGTGTGTTTGTATACATATGTATTTGTGACGTCTGGATATTTCTTTCTTTGATGGAAGAGTATTGCTAATTTTTCAAAGTGCCTGAAAGTCACGTGCCAAGTAAATATTAGAAAGAACAGTTTGTCACCAAATGTTTGGAGGACACTTCTGCTCATGGTTAAGTTGAGGTTCTATTCTCCAAGATTCACATACAAAAGGCCTTTTAGCAGCGACTGCAGTCTCTCAAATGAAGCACTGGTGCCACATTTGTGGTTGTTGTTTTCGTTGATTGAGCAATGTGCAATGAACCAGGAAATGTAAAATTAAGTATGACTTTGCAATTAATGCAGGTTTTTGATTTAAGTGTTCTCTTGCGGAAGGCACTGAGTTTATTTTAACCGTAAGGTCAGCAATATCAAATGCCGTGTTCCACGGTGGGGTTCTCGACTGTTTTCAATTTTTATTCATTCAAATTTCAATTTTACTTATTTAGAAGCACTTGTTCAACTTAATGACCATTCACGTGAATATGCGCCAGACTGTTTTCACATGGTAAATTCTTTGAGACAAATAGACATTTGACAGGTTGGTGTTCGATATGAACGAAAAACAAATACAGCACAGAAGTATGCAGTGACAATCAAAGTTCAGTAAAAGTGCTTAAAGGAGACATCAGTCAATATGTTTTCGATAAATGATTGTTGTTGCCGGGAAGCTTGAGAGTATCTCAGCATATTGACAACCACTGATGCTTGTATGGACAAATCCAAGGATTCAGTCAAGCGAACATACATGGTTGTGGAATGTGGGACGAAGCCAGAAAACCTACAAAAGATACGGGGAGAACCTTCAAACTCCACACAAGAAACCAAAGCCAAGAATTGAACAGGGAACATCTCTTCTCTGCTGCAGACAATGTAACCCTGACACACCTTGCGTGACAGTCTAATGCGCTTGATTTGTGTTTAAAAAAAGCTTAACGCTTAACCCAATCGCCACCAAAATTCCCATGCACATCTCCATTTATGCCCACTTCACCCTATGAAAATATCGAACCAATTTGCCACAGAAGTTTAGATTTTATGGGCGTACAGTTTTTTCCTCCCCGGAAACATTAACGAAAGAGAAAAAACCTTAACGTGGCTTAATGTTCGAAAAGTATGACCAATTGCCACCAAAATTCCTGCACACATCTCAACCTATGCCCACATCAATCTGTGGAAATATCAAAACAATCATCAGAATATTTTGGATTTTCCTCATTAATTACCGGTAAGCAACATTAAGCTTGATCAAGTGACGGTCAGCTTTTTTATGGAGAGGAAAACACTCAACAGCCATATTTTCTGTCATCTGTGTGTTGTTCTTATTTCCGAAATTAACAGTCGACTGCTCAATTAGATTTTTGACAACTGCTCAGTGTGCTGGTGCTTTTAAGAAAGAGAGTGACAAGCTCCAACTTGTGCAAAATAGAGCAGCACGAATGGTTCTTCATTGCTGGTCTGGGGCAAGTGTCATTGGCATGCATGATTGTTTTTACCTGTTCAGGGTTGAAGAGAAGCTGCAGTGTCTTGCTCATGAATTTCAACAAAACCATGAAATTACTTGCCAAGGAAGTACATGATCTGTATATTGACTTCTACTACATCACGTTACAGTATAGGTCAAAATCAGATTTGCACATAAATTGAGTATTTTCCATATAATGGGGGAAATTGTTTCAAAATCACGTACCGGTCAGTTGTCCAATCACCTTTCATTCTGATTTTGTTTGCCCTTTTGTACGAACTTCTTAAGATTTTATTTCTAAACTATTTTGCCCGTATTGGATCGTCCCCTCTTGAAGCCAAAAACAATTGCCAGCGAACTAGCCAATGCATTCATAAGCAAACTGCAACTGAAGATTTTGTCACCAGACTTAGCATTATATCATCATGCAAAAACAATATGGGAAACTTACACGCATCACAACAGTGGAACCCCAAAATAAGATGCAGGGGATTAAAACTATTGAAGGGGTGGATGTAGAAGACTTGGATTGTTTGGGTTGGATGATTTAAGACGTTCATACAGGAACTTGAAATGCCCTTCAGCGAGACTTATCTGATTGCTTCAACAGAGCCTGTGTTTCTTTTACAGGCAGGCTGATGAAAGTCTGTCAAACACTTTCAACTTGATTTGCCTTCAGGGTTGAAGGACTGAACTGCGCGAGTCTAATGGGTAATTATCACTTGACTTACTTTATCTTCCCCCAATCAGCAATAAGAAATACATAGCACATTTGGTTGGATGGCCCATTTCTTTACTTCTCAGAAATCTACTAACAGTAACACTTGGGTTGAGGTCAGGGTGTGGCATTCTGTCTGTTTGTCCCTCAGCAGAATCAGGGAGTCCCTGACGGCATGCTCTCCAGCACCTCCTTCATGGACTTCAAAAATCATATAGGTAGGGGACACAGGGGGCAAAATTGTGAGGGGAAACTATCATTTTAAGTTGAAAAAGTCATTGCATTTTATTTTTTAGATTACCGTATTTTCCGCGCAATAAGGCAGTTCGGAGTATAGGGCGCACTTTCAATGACTGGCCTATTTTAAAACTGTTTTCATATATAGGGTGCACCGTATTATAAGGCATATAATATATACCAGTGGTCACCAACATGGTGCCCGCGGGCACCAGGTAGCCCGTGAAGATCACTTGAGTAGCCCGCCAGTGCCTGGACATTGTGATTTGCTAGTAGAAATTATGATTTAAAAATCGAAACATTGGCAGTACTGTGAGACATTTCGAAACACGATCAAAGTCTGACAATTTAAATCATCAAGTATTAAAAATAACACATCCTCATATTATTGAAGGTATTTTGGACAAATATGTTATTTCAGACGTGTATCAATTTGGTAGCCCTTCACACAATCGGTACACATGAAGTTGCTCTCACCCTCAAAAATGTTGGTGACACCTGATATATACAATAGAAGCTACAATCATGACTGCAGTTCTGTTATGGATCCACTAGATGCAACTAAACTAAAGGGAACGCAATACAATACAGCTTAATTTATATAGCGCTTTCACAACCGCTTTACATGATCAAATAGGACAAGCTGATAAAATTGATCACATTTTGGGGGGAAAAGCCTGCATGACAAATGTATCGGTAACCTCTCCCAACTTATCAAGCAGATGGCTGTGTCCATCCTTCCATTTTTAAATCCGCTTCATCCTCACAAGGGTCATAGGCCATGCTGTAGCCTATCCCAGCTGTCTTCGACCAGTAGGCGGGGGACACCCTGAACTGTTTGCCAACCAGTCGCAGGCAGATGGCTGTTTCTTACCCGGAATACCTACAGTATATCTATGTGTGATTGTTTTTAACTTTGTGAAAAGGGATTCCAATATGTAAAATATTATATTCATATTGCATGACAACAAAAGGAAAACATTTTGTCTTACACCAGATGCCATTTGATGGCGAGGATGAAGTAAAAGTAAAAGGCCTGTGCATCCACCATTACAGAAGCATTCAAGCATTCATCATGGTGGTAAAGAAAATTGTAGTTGGCATTTTGTCAACAGCTTTATTTCAAATAATGTGACATAAGTGGAAAGGCACTGTGAGTGGCTGTTTTGTCTATTTAGCACACCATTTCATAACAATGTTGGAATCTTTGTTACATTATACTACCATAATATATTATACTACTACCATAATAATACAACTGTGACTACAAACTGTAGCTGTCATGGATCATATCAGAGAGTGATAAAAAAAATAAAATTAATAACTACATGTCAGTCTGCTGTCTTCTATATTATGCACTATTTACAGAAGATTAATCTACATATTTTATATAAATATATAATATATAGATTTGTATTTACAGCTCTTGAAAAAAGTAGTGCTGTGCCATCTACAAAGTATGCTAGGAGAGTTAAATACAAGTGAACACACGCAGCGGTCAGTGCAGGTAATATAAAATGCTCACACTCTTGAATCAACAGTTCGTCTTCTGTCATTATTATCATCATCATCGTCATCAACAACAGCATCAATGATCATTATTGGGCACAAACTAAAAACGAGTGGCCGAACTGCGCTCAAAGACATTTTAAGCACTAAACAACCACACACTGGACGCGGTTGCTTCTCAGTCCCCGATTCTGTCACTCAACCGTCAGCGGGGTTACCATGGTGACTGCAGCAACAGGAAAGTCGGCAGGCTCAAATGTAGTAGTTGGAGAGTCAGCATGCTGGCTGAACCTGAAAGAGGTGTCTGATGTAAAAGATGTAAAAGGGAAGAGAGTGGGAAGGTTGAGTGAATAAGGTGCAGCATGTTCACTATTATAATACAGTTTCCTGAACCAAGAAGCCCGGGAATGTTCAGTTCCTGGTAATATAAATTCCAAGTCATACAAAGTTCCTGTGACCCAGGTGGTTTGTATTTCCACCACATCACGTAGTTCGGTGTAGGTGACGCAAACGACACTGATGATGTAAGCAGAGGGGAGATGTTGTGTTACCTCATTATTAATTACTGACATTTGAAGGCTCTTAAACATCATTACAGTTAACAGAAAATGCTTCAGGCATTCACCCATCACCTAGAAACGCATATCCTAACAAGGGCCGCGGGCATGCTGGAGCCTATCCCACATGTTATCGAGCAGTAAGCGGGGGGACACCCTGAGCTGGTGGCCAGCCAATCGCAGGGCACACACAGACGAACAACCATTCACACTCACACTCACACCTAAGGACAATTTAGAGTGTTCAATTAACCTGCCCCACATGTTTTTGAAATGTAAGAGGGAACCGGAGAACCTGGAGAAAACCCATGTCGGAAGAAGATGCTAACTCCACATAATTCCTCTGCGCTGTGAGGCACACGTATTAACCAGCCAACCACCGTGCCGCCCATGCTTCCAACAGTGACCTTTAAAGTTAGTGTATTAATGTATATCTTATAAAACAGATAACGTGAAATATACAATGAAAATCAGAATGAAAGGGTTGTTGCTTACGTATACTTTTCTTTGATCTACTCTTTATCTCAATATGGCAATTGAAAACTGACGAATAAATAAATAAACATGAGTTTTTACTGTTTACACTCATTACATTTGGAAGATGTTACAATGTATTGTTTTCAGTGTAGCTAGGCATAAACCCTCAATGTAAGCAAGATAATCCAATACAGTTACTAGTTACCTGTTATAAAATGTCTTTATAGTAATGTAATCCCAATAATACCATAATTATTAAAGTAATGTAATTTGTAATCACTTGTGGATTACTCAGTATCAAATATGCTTTAAAAAATTGTAACTAACTAAAAAAATTTTTTTAAAAAGACAGAGGAAGTGTGTCTGTGAGGCAGATGTTCTAACCACTTTTATACCATGCTGCAAAGACAGACAGACACTTGACTGGTTCGCACATCGGATTTACAGGACAGAGGTCAGGGGTTTGAATCCAGGCTTCCTGTGTGGAATTTGAATGTTGCATGCCTGCCTGTGTTTCCTCTGGGTACTCCCGTTTCCTCCCACATCCCAACAACATGCCTAGTGGGTTATATGAACACTTCAAATTGTCCATAGCTGTGATTAAGTGTGAATGGTTGTTTGGCTATTTGTGCTCTGCGATTAGTTGGCAACCAGTTCAGGGTGTACCACACTTACTGCCCAAAGCCAGCTGGGATAGGATCCAGCATGCCTGCGACCCTTATGTGGATAACCAACTTGGATAATGAATGGATGGGTGGGTGTCTGTGTGTATCTCTCTCTCTCACACACACACACACACACACACACACACACACACACACACACACACACACACACACACACATACACACACACAGTAACGGAGTTACATATTCAGGATACAATTCTTTTAGCTGATAGCAATGCAAACAATTTAATTCATTGTGTACCATGGTCAATTGAAAAGTGCTTGTTAAGGTTCCTGTTGTGAAAAGGGGGTTTAAGATGAGGATGCGAGAGATTGCCTACCAGTGGGGGAGAGTTGACATGATGGGGAATGTGGCGGTGAGGAGGATGAAGAGGAGCTCTTTCCGTCATCACTGGACGGTGTCCACTGGATAAATCAGCTGTGTTAATACCTAAGCACATAAATAACCCAAGAGAACATGATTATCTATCTGGTGGAGCAACTCCAGAGCAGCACTTTGATTGTGTTTGGTCACTCACATGGCACAGTGATAGGAAAATGACTGAGCATAAGCATTTAAGTTCAGACACACCACAAAGGCAACTCAGTTGACAACGAAGCAACATTAACCGATCCAAAATCCTTTCTATGTAATCTGATTAGAGGCATTACCTTTCAAATATTCATTTGACTTAGCTCCCCAACATAAGAGTTGCATATAAAAATTCCTTTTGCAGTTTCCTGAATAAATATTTTGTTATTGTGGCAATTATTTGCATTGGTGTGATGTGTAACATCACAAGATGCAATCATTTAGTGGTTGACATTTCCTATACAATTTTTTTTATTTTTTGCCGGAGATTGAAAACATTTTTGATGTTAAATTTACATAAAAAATATTATGGGACAAAAGATGAACGTTTCAGCTTTTCAAGAAAAACATCAAGTAGCATTACTATTTCCATACTGTACTTTCATCCAGATTGCAAAGCCAATTTAGGCTACGTTCGCATTGAATGATGTGATGCCAAATTCGGAATTTGTGTTAAATCCGATCATTTTATGTTATTCATTCACATTACAAAAAAAATAAATAATAATAATTAAGCTCTTAATGTGAATGCAACACGTCTGTGATGCAAGAACCATGTGTTACTCAACACTGTTACTGAAAACAACTTTTCAGATTCACAGAGGATTCTTAGTAGTCACCCTCCTAAGCACTCTACTCCACCATCGGGATTTTGATTGCGTATCGGTTGGATGTGGATAGATGAACATTAATACTGCAGACACATCACGCGCATGTCCAATTTATATCAACGTCCGATAGAGCCCCAGGACAGATTAGAAATAATTGAAACTGTAGTGTTCACAATGCATGAACAAAAAATCTGATACATGTCATATATGGACAAAAAAATCGTGACTAACTACAGTGTGAACAAAGCCTTAGGTGACAGCCTTTTGAGTGATAAAACCCAACATTTTTAGGAAGTCAAAAGTAACAGGTACAATTATTGCCTTTTTTAGACTTTAATTTGATTGTACATTCCAAAAAACAAAACATCCAATCGATTTGGTCACACTAATAAATGGCAAATAAGCCATGCTACCACCAACCGTGAGATCCTTGTTTAGTGTTAATGCTAGCTAAGTATTCCTACCACTGCTATGTTTTTGAAGCTGAACAGTGTTCTCTGTGATGATTTTACGCACCAAACTTTTAATAGCACATCATTGTGAAAGGCCATGTTTCAGAATCATTTGTGCATGTCAGTGAGAGGCGCGGCTTTAATTCAGACTTTATAAAGATTAAATGACATGAGGCGACATTAAATTCACAGTAGAAAAACTGCAAACCACCCCTTTAAATGAAGAACCCTTTCACTCATGCAACTGTATGTGTGTGCGTGTGCATGTGTGTGTGTGTGTGTGTGTGTGTGTGCGTGCGTGCGTGTGTGTGTGTGTGTGTTGACATTTTTCCTGGATCCATGTGGGAGGTGCACTGGTTCACGACAACATTTACACACATATACACTTTATTTGTTGTTACGTCGTGTGGACCTGATGTGGACTTTTTTCAGCATTTTTTGGCCACAACATTCATCAAGGAGGAGACTCTGTGCTCGGTGGTTGCGCCTTCTCTGCAGCATGGGTATACCAGCACTGTTTTTGACTGGGAGGAATGTCAGCGCCATTTGATTGTCGTTGCTGGACAGTCCCGGGGCGCTTGTGTCTTGCGCCTGTAATGGGCAGCATTTTTCACAGCCCCGCTTTGTTCAGTGGAGAGATCGGTGCTGTTGAACGGTCCGCAGCTGGATGGATGTACCGTATTTTCACGACTATTCGACGCATCGTACTAATGGCCGCAGTCTCATTAATGGGTGACATTTCTGTATTTTACACATACACAGGACGCATCGTACTAATGGCCGCAGTTTTACAGTGGTAAAACATACGCCAGCTTAAACATACGGCATGCATGCGCGCACTCTAACACGTTAGCTTGCAGCATACGGTAGCATGCCAAGACATACAGATAAGATAAAAACACGTTTTTAAAAAGGCAACGAAAGCAGAACTGAGTTCGGGTGTATTTTATTTAGCCATCGTACAATGTTCTCACGTTTATCGATCAATCATCACCCAGAAATCCATCAAAGTCCTCATCCTCTGTATCAGAAGCAGAGGACTGCACATCTCAGTTGTCATTGAATGCATCACATGCTAGTGTGAGTTGCTACGCATTGCCGAGCGGAAAGAAGGAGTAGCAACAGCAAAGTCAACATTTCTCTCGTGTGAAGCTTTCCCACATTTGAAAGTAAAGAACAGAGTGAAACATGGTGGCAGCGCGTGTGTGTGTAGAAAGAATTGAACAATTGTGCAAGTACCGTTAATCCATCAAAAACGCCGCGTTCCCTCTCGTTGTTGCGTATTGTGGCGTAACTCGCCAAGCGCTGCCTCTCACTCTTTGTAAAGTTGTGTTTGCCACCGATCATCCATTGTTCCCATGCCGTTCGCAACTTTACTTTGAACGCCCGGTTGATGCCAATGTCCAGCGGTTGGAGTTCTTTAGTCAACCCTCCGGGAATAACGGCAAGCTCAGAGTTCATTTGCTTGACTTGTTTTTTTCACAGCTGCTGTGAGATGGGCACACATGCCAAAAGCATAACCGGTGGCTTTAAGTTTGAACTGAGCTTCGTAGGCGTGTCTTTTTGTCGAATTTATTTTCAGGGGTTCTTAGAAACCAAAACCGGAGTTGTTTTGCAACAATGCACATTGCCACACTCTATACAAGTGTTGGTACTGGCTTGAGGCGTCCACTTACACGCCCACCCTTCACCATTGGCGGACTAGCTTGCCTGTCCTCTCTCTCCCTCTCTCTCTCTCTCTCTCCCTCTCCATATATGTATATATACACGCCCACCCTTCCCTGATTGGCCAACTTCTTTCCCGCATGGCTGGCCACAGTCACTTCCGCCTTTTAAGATTAAGAAAACCTTTATTAGTCTCGCAATGGAGAAATTCCAGATTCACAGCAGCAAAGTTATGAAAGGAAGAAGTAGAACAACAAAAAAATAGGAGCTGCTGGAAAGGCAGCCACTCTCGCGGCGCCATTTTGAAGTCAAAATAACAAAAAATAACACAAGACAACACTTTCTCAATATTTTCTCTATATAAACAGCGTGTCGGCTGTCAGTCAGATTTTGGAACTCAGCGCATATAAAGGACGCTCCGCACCATAAGGCGTCCTGTCCATTTTGGAGAAAATTTAAGACTTTTAATGGCACCTTATAGTCGTGAAAATACGGTAAGTCTTGAGGAGCCGACGATGAGAAGAAAGGAGCGTTAGCGCGGAGCGCCGATGCGGATTTGGAACTGACAGTCGCGGCTTGGAGTTTGAAGCGGATTACGTGGGACAGAAGAAGTTAACTAATCTCTTTTCGTCAATGGACGCTACAGCTACGTGTTTGCTTTCAAAATTTAGCTTGGAGCAGACGTGTGCACATTTTCAGCATGACGTCTGTGATCCACTGGTGAAAGGACACTTTGAACCTCTCCTCTTTCATCTAGAACAGCTTCAGACAACAAAGTGTATGCAGAAAATTGGTGAATATTGCACGACTGTCTGTGTCCTATGTGTTGTGTTGTGTTAGTTTTGTTATTTTGACTTCAAAATGGCGCCGCGAGAGTGGCTGCCTTTCCAGCAGCTCCTATATTTTGTTGTTCTACTTCTTCCTTTCATAACTTTGCTGCTGTGAATTGGAAATTTCTCCATTGTGAAACTAATAAAGGTTTTCTTATCTTATCTTATCTTATAGTTGAACAACATACTTAAATATAAAAGGTAGGCTCTATAGGACAAAACAGCTGTTTGTAAAGCATTCATTCATGTGCAGTTGTCACTAAACTGCGGATACTAGATACTGTATTGTGGGTGTCTTTCCTAATTAGAATGTTATTCCATGTGAAGACAATGTAATACAATGCTGCTGCCTATTTTTGTTGACAGTTAATTATGCTGGTGTTCACTTCATCCTCAACTGCTCATACATACTTTATTTATTTATTGCTATAGTTATATATAATAAGTAAGTTAATAAGTTATATATAGTATGTTTGACGGGTTGAAATGGTTCATGAAGGTTCCGGAACAGAATCGGACAACAGTGGACTCTAATAAAATTTGGACAAAAACTGTGTATTGACAAAAATGTGCAAGACTGATGCTGGTGACTACAAACAGGGAAATGAGACAAACCAACAACACTTGCAAAAAGCAAGCATAAATACAAATGAAAATTGCTTATCGTGAAAAGGCAAGACAACCCCAAAACACGCCTGATACAAAAAACGAAACTAGGATTAATAATAAAAGACCACATACAATGATTGCCATTCCATCATACTACCTGCGTCAATATTTTGATGTGGTTCCAGCAGGCAAGTTTCGTCTACTTTCAGGCACCAAACTGTCAAATGTGCCAGCCGCAAATCAAAGCAAACGGCCTTGGTACGCTGGAACACCCAGCATGACATTCGTTACACATACAGTACATTTGACAATAACATTTATCCAATCCAATCCAATGACAGATAAACCAAATTCCCATACAAGCATACAAAAATCACAATACTGCGTTTTTTTTCGGGGTTGGGGGCGGTGCTCAAGTGCAGCCACACTAAATACTAATAACACCCGAGAGTCTCTCTGCCATACCCTTTGGTTTGCTGACATCATTGTAACAAGCCTGTATATCCCACAGACAAAAATCTCAGATGAGTGATGAACACTGTCAAAAGGCATGCAGGTGATGCAGTCGGGACCTCGCCACAATGATGGAAGAGGAGGATGGTCGATGTTAAAATAACAATTTAACTGCAGGTTGCAGGTCACTTTTGGTACAGCCCAGCAAAAAGCATATTAGTTAACACCGCCATTCCAGCATAGCTGGGATTCCCAGAGGAGCTGACATAAAGGTTCAAATGAAGGACAGCAGTACTTGCTACATACTCTATACTGGCTAAAGAGGACAGATGGTGGAAAACACCAATGCAGCTACTTTTTTGCCTTTCCAAACAAATGAATCTCTACTATTCACTTGTGATTTTTAAACAAGACAGCTTCTGTAATAATTGCATAAAAATGGAAAAGAAGCATCTTTTGGGCAGGTGGAGCCACACAGATGATGCTGATTTTCTATGCAGCAACAAAATCCCTTACACAGACACACGTGAACTTTCCAAAGGTTTAATCTAGAAAAATATGCCTGGTTGCTGAAAGAGAACAAGTGTTTAAACTGTTGTTTGGACAAGTTTGCACACAAATACAACCAGTTACATTATGACCAATTGGACAATAAAATGATATTAAACTTATATATATATATATATATATATATATATATATATATATATATATATATTTTTATATATATATATATATATATATATATATATATATATATATATATATATATATATATATATATATATTTATATATATATATATATAGGCCCGGTAGTCCAGTGGTTAGCACATCGGCTTCACAGTGCAGAGGTACCGGGTTCGATTCCAGCTCCGGCCTCCCTGTGTGGAGTTTGCATGTTCTCCCCGGGCCTGCGTGGGTTTTCTCCGGGTGCTCCGGTTTCCTCCCACATTCCAAAAACATGCGTGGCAGGCTGATTGGACGCTCTAAATTGTCCCTAGGTGTGAGTGTGAGTGCGAATGGTTGTTCGTCTCTGTGTGCCCTGCGATTGGCTGGCAACCGATTCAGGGTGTCCCCCGCCTACTGCCCGGAGACAGCTGGGATAGGCTCCAGCACCCTCCGCGACCCTAGTGAGGATCAAGCGGTACGGAAGATGAATGAATGAATGAATGAATATATATATATATATATATATATATATATATATATATATATATATATATATATATATAAGAGCTGTCAGTTTAGCGCGTTATTATCGGCATTAATTTAAATGAATTTTAACGTGATTAATTTTTTTTCTCACGAGATTAATGCGGTACACATCACAGCGGATTTTACATTGCTCTATAAATAAACCGGAAACAAAACAACAAGCGCGCTGCAGAAGTCCTCGCCCATATCTGTTTTACCAGCCACGGCAGCGCGAGACACCGAAAACGGATAATGAATGTTTGTGAGTTTATGAATGGAAAGTTTACCAGATTGTTCCACTGACAAGACCAAAGTTACCTGTATGTTTTGCACGTCGAGTCTGAAATACCACTTAATGGCCAAGCACACAGCTGATATGAGTACTGCGCCCCCTTGTCTAAGGCAGACAGCTATGGATCATTTCAAAGCGAAGAAAATGGATAACACGATGAAGAACAAATTTGTTGAAGCCATAGCTAAATGTATGGCTACTGCATGCAAGCCTGTCAACATTGCCCACAGCTCGACTCAAGCTGAAATCATTCACTTTGCATCTAACGACTCCACTACGGATTGCCAGCGAGAACCTCCATTTCAAGCTATGAACAGAAATTGTACGTGGCGGGAGAAGACACTGTTTCGGGAGATAAGAGACTAGGTTGATGAGCCTCTGGTGAATAAAGAGCAGGTAGCCTGTTGAGTACGATGTATGCCACTGACACGATTGTTACTTGTTTGGAACTATTTTGTGTGGACGGTTACCGTGTTCCATGTCGATATAAATAAAGGGGGTGGAGCTTCTCTGTCTTCGTCTGACAGTGACGGTGCGCTGAGGCACATCGAGAGCTCAGCGTTGCAGTCGTAGCGATCACACTGAAAATAAAACGTCTCCAGTGTTATGCGTGCTTCGAACCAAGTGTAGTCATCCGAAATGATGTCTACAAAAACCATAGAGACTTCCGCGCAAGAAGGACCAACAGAATCAACATAGCCTGACTGCTGTATTCAAAGCAAACTTGAGAAAAAGGAAATATGCAACCATGGCTTAAATCCACTATAGGCTGAGTACGAGTTTACCTTCGATGTGCACTTTATAATTTTATATTGCTGTGTTTTGATTCCCTAAAAAGAACTATTAAAGGAGCTGTTGCATGGCAAAATATTTTTTCACTGTTGTTGATAGACAGTAATATTGTGTGAGAGATCGTGTGAATAACTGCTCCAAGTGAAAAATGTTCATGTTCATGTTCATGTAAAATTGAAAATTGAAATTGTTGTTTCAGTAAATATATGCATTTTGCACATAGAAAACTGATCCATGATTCCATGTTGATGACAGCATTAAAACGGGAAAAGAGAGGACAAAAAATACAAAAGGAAATTCAGAAACGATAAAAAATATGTGAGTAATCCCGATTAATTGAGTTAATTTGAGTTAATTATGACAGTTGTGTTTTTAATTTGATTAAATATATTAATCGTTTGGCTGCTCTAATATATATATATATATATATACAGTATATATATAAAGTATATATATAAAAAAATGGAATTTATCGATTTCCCTTGAAATCGATAATTTGGACTTTGTAAAGCTCGACCCTTAGACCTGTAGTGCAAGTCATTGATTGAATAAATACAAAATAGTTCCACAAGGTATTCTTATGTATATTTTCTGTTTAGGACCATTTAATTCAGACATTAAGTGTGGTTCTAAAAATATATATATTTCATCATTTGAAATGGGACGAATTTAGCCTTGCTTTCTTACTCTCCTGTCTCTTTTTTTTCATGGTCACCAAACAGGTACCAATGAGATCAAAGAGCAGTTGGTAACCATGGTTACAATGAATGAGAACGTACCTACACAAACATACCATTTGATTGTTTTAGACACAGATTTGTTGTGATAAATTATATATTTTAATTACCGTATACAAAATGAGCTAGAGAAAAAAAATGATTGTCATTTTCCAGAATAAAACATAATGTGAGTCAGTGATGTTACATTTGCAAACGCAACATCATAGTTTGTGGTTCTACATAAAATAGTAGCAAGAGGAGAAGAAGCTGTGATTATATTTACATTACTGACTAACAGAACACGTCTGGGGAGGCAGAGGATTGAGGAGAGGATCGTGCTTGTCTGAGTAGGAAAAAAAAATCAATCCATTTTAATCTCTGAGAATTCCTGAAGTGAGGGAAATGAGAAATGGAAAACCAAAGGCAGAAAGCGAGTGATAGGGGACATGCATAACTGCTGCTCTGTGTGTAAGACCAATTGTGACACCCTCATGTCACCATGATGACAAATAGAGTAGACCCTGAAGAATTCGGGGTGCATCTGATACATAGCAAGTGAGGTTGGGACATTTGAGCGACAAGTAGAAAGACACTGGAGTGGAGGGCAGACCTCCCCTCAAGTAAAGAAGGAATGGCTGCTGTGTAAAATGGAGTAATCCTAAAACATAATGCGTTGTTCGCAGAAAGCGATTGTCTGTGGAAGATAATGAAGGTTTCTCAACGTTTTGTTTTTGTCATTAATATTGTAAATTGTAAAACTGTACTGTTGTGATGCCTGCCTTCAGTACCTTTCCTGCATTCATCGTTCGGTTAGATGCTCGTCTTTCCGGGAAAAAAAGAGCACTACGACTTCAGTGACATATCCTTCTTGCTCTTAATACGTTTTGTTAAACTCGAAGTCAATTCATGTAAAATCAATGTGAAAACACTGATGAAATGAACAAAATAAAAGCATTAAAAAAAAGAAAAGCCTCACCAGATGCTTCACAGCCGTCTTCATCGTCACAGTCGTCTCCACTGACCCTTTCTGCTTCTGCGCTCCCTCCATAGTCTTCTTCACCCTTTCTTTTGGCTTCACGTGCCCAATCAAGCTCAACCAAAAGTTCCTAAGCACATGTGAATATGAGTGAATATTTCACAAGTTCTTTCAGTTGATTGTTTTCCAAGCCACAAATATAACACCTTAAGTGTCGTTTTACAATTATATATAACACATGAAAGATATGCACAAACACGTTCCATTTGGCTGTGACTACAATATGGAAAAGTTGACGAGACACCAAGTGCTCACATTGTCTTTTACCATATTTACCATTGAGTGCAAAATTAAGCCATTTCCATCTTTGTCTTTTCCTCATTGACAGACATTTCCGTTTTCCTATTACCATCAGAATTGCCTTTTCCAGCTCAACTCCTTTGTTTTATTTAATTTTCTGCATGAAGATGGGCTGGTCTCGATATTTTCAAATAGGTAATATGGCAGCTTGTCCGAGGGGACATAAGACAAATGAGAGCCTGTGTTATGATTCACCACTATGCCATGCGACTGCAATTGAGCGATATACGAAAGCAATATTTATATTATTCCATCTATCACGATCAGCAGACTGATTAGTAAACAAGTTCAGATGATTCCAGACTTTCTCCTCAAATATGGAGCATATCAAAAAGTATGGAATTTGTTTTCATAAACTTCCAGGTCTGCAAAAGTATGGAAATGTATCCAAGACTGTTACTGTAAGATCATCCATCCATCCATTTTCCGAACCGCTTTGTCCTCACAGGGTGGTGCTGGAGCCTATCCCAGCTGTCCTCGGGCAGGAGCGGGGGGCACCCTGACCCGGTTGCCAGCCAATCGCAGGGCACACAGAGACGGACAACAATCCGCGCACACATTCACACCGAGGGACAATTTACAGTGTTCAATCAGCCTGCCATGTATGTTCTTGGAATTGGCTGGGGGGTGGGGGGGCTGGTTGCGGAGTACCCAGAGAAAACCCACGCAGGCATGGGGAGAACATGCAAACTCCACACAGGGATGCCCGAGCCTGGATCGAACCCACAACCTCTGCACGTGAGGTCGACGCGCTCGCCACTGGACCACTGGGCCAATCTAATACAATGCAGCTTTATTTATATAATGCTTTCATAACCGCTGCAGCTGTAACAAAGCACTTTACAGAACATTTAAAATACTACATCCAAGAAATCAGAATATTGATCCATACACAAAGTGCATCGGATTATAACGCACCACCTCTGTACTGTGAGGTCGACGCGTGAACCACTGGACCACCGGGCCGGCCTGCTGTAAGATCTATTTTCTAAAACAAAAATTATGACTATCTAAAAAATGGTTGAATACTTTTCCTAACTGACGTCATTGCTCAATTACGAGTGGCTTGCAGACGTTGCCGACAAAATATAAGCAGAGTGGTTCCTCAAAAACACATTGGTGTTGAACCACACCTTTCCTTCTCTGAACGTACATTTCTTGGCTACTTGTGACAAAAAGAAAAAGTTTGATTCCAATATTTTTTTTTCTTTGTATTATTCTTAAAAGTCTTAAGCATGAAACGCAAGCGTCTTGGCATAGTCTGCCAACTACTATATGTCAGTGTTATGTTGCTTTCAATGTTGCTGACTTAAGAATTGTGGATAATATCTTTTTGTAAAGGTTGGTCAAGAGTCATCTTTGCTGAAGGGGGCTTCAGGTTGAATTCAGGCTCCTTTCCCGAAGCATTTGTGGAATTAAAACAATCCTATTCACCAGGTATTTCGAGGTCATAAGAAAAGATATTTCCTTGGCAAGGACAACGGTCCGAAGAGGCCCCAAGTCATATTACAGCAGTTTACAGACATATTTGTGTTTCATCAGCAAACCTATGCTGACTATGGCTGTATGTGTTATGTTGCCCCCTGGTGGCCATGGCGTGGATACTAGAAGGAGAAGCATGAAAATGCAACGACTTTAATTCTTTACCAACGAGCCATCCAGGGTTCTATATTGGTTGCACTCATTAGGCTGACACAGCAGCAAAGGGAGAAGTTGAAAACCACAGGATGGATTCGGTGTCAAAACCTCAGAACTGGGAGCGGATGTGCAAACCAGTCACCCACTGTGCCATTTAATTCTTTTTATTCCTTAAATGATGTTATTACTGGCTGTTTTCATAAATAATAGTATCATTATTAGTCGTTGGATTACAAATGCATGTAATTATGATTTTGTTGGTTGGTATATATTTATGACACTTCCATTCATTCCAGTCGGGAAAGGTGATTTAAAATGGGATTGAATTTGGTAACGAGCTTGAGAGAATTGAACTCATATGTCAAGGTATACTCCTTATCAGTTTGACAACTGTCAAGCAGTGTCACTGTCAATTAAGAGTATTGGACACAAGCGGCATCATTGTGACTGACCTTGACGGATGATTCATGAATAATCATTGAAAATCCTGTCAGCATATTACCAACCTGTCAAAAGCTGTGAGAGTGCCGCATAAATCTGGTGTAATTGCTGAATTAATGCATTATCGAACGTCATTATCAACATTTGCTTGCAATGGTGACATTTAAATGTATTGCATTAAGCACAACTTCACTCAAGTGGTGATAACACACGAGGGTCAAGACACATTAGACACTCAGCGACACACTTTTGTCCTTCTGAAATTTCGAGGACTTTGCTGGCACAAAGCATTTCTGGAACCAAGCTACTCAGTCCTCCCAAAATCAAGAAGCCTATGATGTCCCTGGGAAAAGGAGACGATCTCTTTGTTTTCAAGTAGTTTTGTAGCAATAAAAAGCAAGACAATGGAATGTGCCAAATTTGAGGACTGTTTTTTTATTGTTGATGATACTGCACAAGTATACACACACACACACACACACACACACACACACACACATATATATATATATATATACACACACACACATATATATTATATATATATATATATATATATATATATATATATATAATTTGCATATATATATATAATCATTGCCCGGTAGTCCAGTGGTTAGCACGTCGGCTTCACAGTGCAGAGATACCGGGTTCGATTCCAGCTCCGGCCTCCCTGTATGGAGTTTGCATGTTCTCCCCGGGCCTGCGTGGGTTTTCTCCGGGTGCTCCGGTTTCCTCCCACATTCCAAAAACATGCGTGGCAGGCTGATTGAACACTCCAAATTGTCCCTAGGTGTGAGTGTGAGTGTGAGTGGTTGTTCGTTTCTGTGTGCCCTGCTGGCAACCGATTCAGGGTGTCCCCCGCCTACTGCCCGGAGACAGCTGGGATAGGCTCCAGCACCCCCCGCGACCCTAGTGAGGATCAAGCAGCTCGGAAGATGAATGAATGAATATATATATATATATATATATATATATATATATATATATATATAAAGAGAGAGAGAGAGAGAGAGAGACTAAATAACTAGTTAAATTAATGTTTTCACATACAAAAATTATTTATTTTCATTTGATCATAAAAAAATTATTTCTTCAGGTACATTTTAGATATTGCACTAACGATATCACAATAATCAGAACTCGTATCGCATGTTTTGAATGTATCTTGTCTTGTGCAGCAAAGATTTTGTGTTACCTGGGTCAACTGCTCCAGTCTTTGTTTTGCTGCCCTCAGAACAGGATCCGTATTACGAACTGTAATTTCCGGGTTGTCCTTCTGGGCTTTCAAAGCACTGCCAACCACACGACCTGCATAACTACAGAGCATGGGGGAAATATACAGTATAATATTATGTTACTAGACTCCGAATAGTTGCTCAGTTAAGTCAGGTTATTATCCTTAAGACTTCATTAAGACTCTCCTCAATAACAGCAAACCAAGTTCAGTTTGGTCACACAGCACACATTATTTCCACGATCATTGACATCACTAATAAGACCAGATAGTTCCCTTTTCATTGAATATGTTTGCATGCAGTCAATATTCGGGTTATGGTCAAAATTCTGGTTTCTGAAACATTTGGTAAAACTCGTAATTTTATGAAATGTGCCAAAGCTTCAGAGCATGTCTCGAGCAAAAGTGAGTATGCCCAAGATTTTGTGAGAGCCTGTGTCATTTCCAAAAAATAGGGAGACCAATGACAAACGAGGACTTGGGATTGTGTGGATGACATCATTGGTTCATTCGACTGTTCGTTACTGGAGGCCTCAGGTCGTTTTGTGGATATTGTCAGTGTTTTTTGTGAGCTTCGAGTTCGTAGGCAAGTTTGTCATGTAACGAACGTGGAATCGAACAATTGATTTGTCATTAAAGTCTTTGCTTGGCAGTCACCGATTACTTTTCCACAAAAATTGGCTGATAGATAGATAGATAGATAGATAGATAGATAGATAGATAGATAGATAGATAGATAGATAGATAGATAGATAGATAGATAGATAGATAGATAGATAGATAGATAGATAGATAGATAGATAGATAGATAGATAGATAGATAGATAGATAGATAGATAGATAGATAGATAGATAGATAGATAGATAGATAGATAGATAGATCAATATAATGAGATTGTTATGCTCAGATTCGGTTAATGTAAGGTAAGAGTAACACACTCACAAAGAACCACTCTGCCCTGCAGCAAGTATTGAAAGTGTTGATAATGTGCACAGATAGACACCCTAGCAAGCACAAGTAGATTGAAAACTATTGTATGGTTGTAATTTAGATTAAAATCTGTTCTAAGGGAGTGTGATAATACATGCTGTATTTTGGACAGAATTACATCCACGGCAAACTGACGTCTAAAGGGAGTAGTAACAAGAGTGAACAGATCAAAACGGTGAAATGGGTTCATCTTATCAAATCGATCTGAGGCCTCCCTCTAGTGGAGACAATGTACTATTACACTGAAAATGGATGCACTCGTTTAATTACTTTACCAAGCTTCGCTGGGAGAAGCGAAGCAAAACAACAAAACACAAATAATCAACCATTTGAGGGTTTTGGTGAGACCCCAACAATTAGAAGAGCTAAAACAATACTTTTATTACTTGCTCACATAGTTTCGAATCAATTTGTAGAGGCAGAGTTGGTTTAATCCAGTGTTTCTCAAATAGTGGAGCACGCCCCCCTGGGGGGGGGGGGGGCGCGATTGTCGGTCAAGGGGGGCGCGTTTGACCTCGGGGAACATGCTTTTTTATTTTTTTAACTGCCCTAAAATAACGTGCAGTTGCACCTCCACGACGTTGGGGGACAGTGGCGCTCGCATTGGCAGAGTTTGCGCAGGGAGCATTCTCAGGGAGGAAATTTGACGAAGCATTTTGTAGCGCTTGGCTTCAATGTGACTGCAGTGGCAGACAAGGAAAGATCGATGTACCTATTGTGTCTAAAAATGTTGGTAGCGGACAGCATGAAGCCAACTAAATTAAGGCGTCACTTAAAGACATTACACCCCAATCACGCTGATAAGTTGCTTGAGTTTTTTTTCAGCGAAAACGTGCCGAATATTGCCAACAATCATGCCGCTTTGTGACTGCTGCTTCAGTAAACTAAAATGCAGGTACCGGCTACACATTGAGCAGGAGCCGAGAGTTGCTGTGTCCTGCTTCAAACCTCGCTTCGAAAAGCTGTGCATCGCAAAATGTGCTCATTGTAGCCATTAATCCAGACATCATCTTTGATTAAAAAAAAAACACACACATACAAATTATTTTACATATTTTTGTTTTGCTGGCTAAAGTTTTTTTAAAAATATTGTGCTCTGAGATAATGTTGGTGATTAGTTTGAATGCATTATTCGTGATTGAGTTTATGTAATTTTATTTTTCAGTGTCATATGGTTTTACATGGTCAGTCAAAAAATATTTTTTGTTAAATGTTATTTTTGAATTTCAGATGCACTTTAAATCTTTTCTGTTCCAGTTACTAAAGCTATTCTTTGTTGTAAGTTGGTCCGTATTTATGTCTTTTTTATTCTCTTATACGTGAATAAGGATACAGTGTTATGCAAAGGTGCACTTATAACAATTTTATAGACATATGATACTATTTATAGTCGTGCGGGGGTGGGGGGGGGGTTCCTCTTCCTTGGGGGGCATGACAGAAAATGATTGAGAACCACTGGTTTAATCTCACTGTGCTCTCTTGACACAAGTGAATTAGGTCAGAGGCCGGAGGAGATGAATGCAGGTCTGAAGAGAAGGATGGAAAGATGAATGGTTAGTTGAATAGATGGATGAATGGGTGGACTGATGGATGAAAGAGAAGTTTTAAAGAGGACAGAGAGTGACTAAGTAGAAAGTAGACACTCCCCTTGTAACCCAACTTGTAAACATACCTATACACTTAGAATGACAGATATCAAATGTTTTTTTTTTGTTTTTTTTTATGAACAGAAATTGTCAAATACTGCGATAACAGTTCACTAGACAATACCTCGATAGGCATGTACGGGATGCATAACTATCCGTAATGACATCCAGTACACAAGTACTATGAAACACATAGTAGAACATCTGTATTATTTGGGGTGGTGTTTGCAATTGTACACTGCATGTCTTTATACCGAGAGCTGTTTCTACTAGCACCATTTCGACATGGTGACCATATTTAGCTCGAAGGGCAACATATAAGAAATATATTTCAGCATTATTTGTCAATTCATGTAAGTGACCCAGATTTATATTTATTTATATATTTAAAACAGCATATTTGTCAGTATGCCATACACATTTGTTGTGTTCAAATTAAGAAAAAGTATACATTTGATGATCTATTTAAAATCATCATAGTTATATGCTTATATTTATATTTTAGATTTATATTTATTTTAGAGCTGTCAGTTTAGCGCGTTTTTATTGGCATTAATTTAAATGAATTTTAACGGGATTAAATTTTCTCTTGCGAGATTAACGCGGCACACGTCACAAGCGGATGTTACGTTGCTCTATAAATACACCAGAAACAAAACAACAAGCGCTGCAGAAGTCCACGCCCATGTCCGTTTTGCCAGCCACGGCAGCGCGAGACACCGAAAACGGATACTTAGAGTTTATGAATAGAAAGTTTACTTTTAAAAAGTTGCCAGATTGCTCCACTAACAAGACCAAAGTTACCTGTTCTTCTCTCTGTGTGTATCATACAGGTATACGATGTATGCCACTGACGCGATTGTTACTTATTTGGAACTATTTTGTGTGGAAGGTTACAGCGTTCCGTGTCCATATAAATAGAGCGGGTGGAGCTTCTCTGTGTTCGTCTGACAGTGATAGTGCGCTGCTGTTGTAGCGACCTAGCGAAAAATTAAACGTCTCCAGTGTTGTCATCGAACCAAGTGAAGTCATCCGAAATGAGGTAGACACAAAAAACGTAGTGAGACTTCCGCACAAGAAGGACCAACACAATCAACATAGCCTGACTGTGTTAGGGGGAGTGAACCCCCCACCCCTTTCAGAATGGTTTGCCCCTGCAGCACGGGGGAAGTGCTTGCGCTTGTTTGTACAGCCGGCAGTTTTGAATACAGCGGCACATAACGAACACTGGTGTCTGGGGTCTCGTTATTCTCCAACAAACATACAGAAACAGACTGCTGTGTTCAAAGCAAACTTGAGAAAAACGAAGTATGCAACCATGGTTTAAATCCACTATGGGCTGAGTACTAGTTTACCTTTGATGTGCATTTTATAATGTTATATTGCTCTGTTTTGATTTCATTAAAAAAGCTGTTAAAGCAGCTGTTTTGTGACAAAATATTTTTTTTCACTGTTGTTGATGGACAGTAATATTGTGTGAGAGATTATATGTGAACAACTGCTCCAAGTGAAAAATGTTCATGTAAAATTGAAAATTGAAATTGTTATTTCAGTAAATATTTGCATTTGGCACATAGAAAACTGATTCATGATTCCAAGTTGATGAGAGCATTAAAATGGGGGGAAAATAGGACAAAAAATGTAAAAGGAAATTCAGAAACGATAAAAAATGTGTGAGTAATCACGATTAATTTTTTAGTTCACTTGAGTTAATTATGACAGTTGCATCTTTAATTAGATTAAATATTTTAATCGTTTGACAGCTCTAATTTATTTATATACTTTTTGTCTTTCAAAATTTTGCTGCTGTGAATCGGAATTTCTCCATTGTGCAACAAATAAATGTTTTCTTATCTTATCTTATCTTGAGTCACAAATGTATCCCATTTGCAGTAGAAAAATGTGAATATTTTGCGGCTGCACGGATTGCGCTCTGTGCCAGTGATGGTCAAAGAATGCAAAAATAATGGCATGATGGCACATTTCATATCAATGATGTGAAAATGGTCACCATCAAACTTTTCCTTGGTGATCGCTGATTCCAAAGAATGCATGTTTCGTTGCTCGACCACCCAAGCGATTCTAGCAAAATTATTTGAGGCTGATGTTTACCTTTCGACTACATCTTGACCACTCCAACACGTGTGCTGCTCAACTTCCATTTCACTTTCACAAAGCATCTCAGGTAGCTCTGAGAAAAACAACTCGTATCGCTGGATGGAGCCCTCAAACTCCCTGAAACATATGCAGATTTGTTTGTGAAGCAAGATCTTCTTGAATTATTTTTTTTCAGTCTTTTGCCTTTCATTTGCAGCAGGATTTCACTTATGGATCAGAATGGGAATGAATTTACCTTGATAATTTTTTAAGACTGCGGCTCTTGTCACCTCTTGATCCTTTGAGAGGGAATGAGCTAAAGAGAATCACATCTGCAAGTTATGATATGTATAGGCTCTTATATGAGCATAATGCTCTATGTGATTATTGAATTTGGGTCAGTGTTCCCTTTGAATCTTCCAGTTCTAATTTAACTCCCAACACTGTTACCAGTATACATGTTCACTTGAAGCACCTCACCTCTGAGACTGGATCTGACGACTCGGATAAGCATCAGAGCTCATTGAGAGAGAGGTCATGGACCGCCTCTTTGAGGGTTTTTGTGTCATCCAAGCAGTGGGTGCTGTAACTTGTGAGGTGTTGGGATGTCCACTTATCATCACAGTCGCAGCTGCCTTTGATCCACACACTTTCTCTACCTAAACAAACCAGCAAGAATGGAAAAGAAACAAACAAACTAATGATCAAGTTTTGAAAGAATAATTAGATCACAATCACCTAAAATAAGACCAAATAGTTCCCTTTTCATTGAATATGTTTGCATGCAGTCAATTGTGGGTTATGGTCAAAATTCTAGTTTCTGAAATATTTGGGATAACTCGTGATTTTATGAAATGTGCCAAAGCTTCAGAGCATGTCTCGAGCAAAAGTGAGCTTGGCAAATATTTTGTGAGAGCCTGTGTCGTTTCCAAAAAAATAAGGTGACCAATGACAAACGACGCCTTGGGATTGTGCAGATGACAAATTTTGCTTCATTCAACTTATCGTTACTGGAGGGAGGCCTCAGGTCATTTTGTCGGTGTTGTCAGCGTTTGTTATGAGCTACAAGTTAGTTGGCAAGTTAGTTATGTATCGAACGCGGATTACAATTGGATCACAATCAGCTAAAATAGTGACCAGTGGTGTTTTTGCATCAGGATTTTAAATCTTGACAAATACATATTGCTAAATAATTGGGATAATATGGTACAAAATAATTAAAAAACAATTAGCACATCAGCCTCAGTCTTGGTTCTGGGCTCAGGCCGCCCCTATGTGGGGTTTGCATGTTCTCGCCGTGCCTTCCATCTATCCATTGATTATCTGAACCTCACAAGGGGTGGATGTGCTGGAGCCGATCCCAGCTGTCTTTGGGCAGTAGGCGGAGGACACCCTGAACTGATTGCCATCCAATTACAGGGCCCACCTAAACAAACCATTCGTGCTCACACTCAGACCTAGGGACAATTTAAAGTGTTCCATTAACCTGCCACGCATGTTTTTGAATTGTGGGAGGAAGCCGGAGTACCCGGAGAAAACCCACGCAGGCACGGGGAGAACATGCAAACTCACACAGGAAAGCCGCAGCCAGAATCAAACCCTGCAAACCTGTACTGTGAGTCTGACACACTAACCAGTTGACTACCGGGCTTTTCATCCTTAAATTTAAATATGACAACCACCCAGTAGCACCACCAATTTATTTATTTATCACTAGGCAGTAGAAAGTTGTGTATTTAGGTGAAGCGTTTCATTGTTCAGGTAGACCCTGAATGAATAATTGAGAAATGGCCTCTCAAGGAGCGACGGCTAATATTTGAGGATACAATTTTGATCTACTGTGTGGTTCAACACAACATAAAATTCACAGGAATTCGGTATTTAATGTTTGTTAGCGTCTTTGACAGTTTGTCGCGGTGTAGAACTGTACTTAATCACCCAAGCGGTGTCTATCAATTTTTTTATTTATATATGAATTATTTTTTTCAAAATTTAGATTATTGCTCACATACAGCATTGTAGCAAGTTTTATCTGCTTAAAATGATTTGCCTCCTGCATTGGCCTTAATTTCAGGTCCTGAAATTTTGCACAGACAACATGTAAACTCTTAAACAGGTTGGATGTTAGCATTGGTTTTATGTGTAATGAATGGAAGGCCTAATTAAACATTTAATGAAGTGCTATCATCTTATTACCACAATTACGTTTGTATGTGTTTGTTTACTTCCCAGGAATCTACTCCACTAAGTCCACAGTTTTTTTCACCAATGTTGGCCGCCTTCCCTATGCCTTGCTTCCTGCAAGAGTGTGTGCGGGCTGTTTGTGTGTCGTCTGTTTGTCCAGAGATTAGCCACTGAAACGTTCTCATCACTCAGAAACGAGCAGCATTCTGGGTATCGGTTGTCCTGCCAACCAGAGCCTTTGTCTGACGCTGGATTTGGATTCACACACACATTCACACAAAGACTGAAGCAAAGCCTAGATTTTCTAAAGAGTGAATTCTGTTTTTAGCCTATCTAGGTGTGAGGCTTTTGTGAGGAGGTCCAACTGACGAGCTGAAAAGAAAAAAAAATGACAGCCTTCGTGACTCTGTGTCCAAAATTCAAATGATAAGATTATACATGGATGTGACCATAATTGAGTTCATTCTGGTTTACAATGAAACCCTGTTGAATGGATTGGATGTCTGGATGGATATTTTAACATGTGACACATTTTAAAGCGCGTGCAGCCGTCTGTGGGACTGCTCTCTAATCCTACGTCACCGATCCCCGTTTTAACCTGATCTGCTTACAATGGCAGTTATGCGTGGACCATGCAGCTGGGCGTGCAGGATGGCATCGTTCACATGATTCCGGACCGCCAACAGCGCTAGCTCCATGCTGTTGTGGTTGCTGCTGGTTGCTAATGTTGCAGCTAATCTTTGGAGCAATACGACCAAACTTCCCCAGGGTGCCGCAAGTTCGGATATCCCCACCTAAAATAAAGAATGACATTGTGAACTGAAGATTCACCACATTGGAGGGTATAAGGAAGAGAAAAAGTAGTCATGTTTTTTTGTAAAATTTTAAAATTTAGAACTAGCTAA